>NC_090440.1:1802371757-1803641757 GCF_031143425.1 Pleurodeles waltl
GGGGAGGATGACGGCCTTCTCCGCCGTGCTCCTCTTCCCAGACTTTGGAGACTTCTTCAGCCCCTTCACCACCTTGGGAGGAGTCACAGCTGACTCGGCACTCCCCCCGGAACCGTTGTGAGCTGTTTTGCCGGCAAGAGTCTTCACCCTCTCCAGTCGGCCACTTTCCAACTTAAGGTGCTTTACAGGGGGTGGACTGGCTGTGCTTTGGCTCCGTGTCACACTGGCTGCCCTGGTGGCCGGTGCACTTCACACACCTTTAACACACACCACTGGTACCGGACTTTTTTGGCTGAGGTGCTACTACGGGACCTATGAATTGGAGGGGTGGGGGTGGTGGGAAAGAGGTCAACGTTGCTGAGGAAGAGTTTCTTAGGAACACTGGGACGGGTAGCTGGAGGGGGTCTGGGAGTGGAGGAAGAGGAGGTGGTTGTAGGAGGTGTAACTTTAGGTGATTTGGGTGCAGGTGTAGGTACTGGAGGCTGTCGTGAGGTGGATGGATGTTGGGTGTGTGGGTGCCCGCGTTTGTGTACTTTGGGAGGGGGTGTCACAGACACACTGGGAGTGGACACAGGGGACGTGTAAATGGTAGTGGGGGTGGTGAGTGCAGGTGAGCGGGGTGTGGTGCTGGGTGTTCTGGTGCGAGTCCTAGTTCCTGTAGATGTAGTGCATGCAGGTGAGAGTGTAGATGACACTGGGAGGGAGGAGGGAGACGATGAGGAGGGGGACACAGTGGAAGCATTGGATGTTGCTGTGTCTGTATGTGGGTGATGCTTGTGTGAGTGCCTGTGGGTTGTGTGGGTTGTGTGGTGCTTATGTTGCCTGAGCTACTTTTGTGTTTTGAGGTGTGTGCATGCTTGTCTGATGTTGTGCTTGGGATAGGCTGGGGTACAGGGGACTGGGTCTGGGTGGAGGAAGTTGGAGGGGGGAGGCTAGACACAGGGACAATGGCTGCCATCAGTGCTGAGGCCAGAGATTGCAGGGTTCGATGAAGGGCAGCCTGACCAGAATGAATGCCCTCCAGAAATGCATTACCGTTTTGCAACTCCCTTTCTACACCCTGGATGGCATTCACAATGGTAGACTGCCCAACAGTGAGTGACCTGAGGAGGTCAATGGCCTCCTCACTGAGGGCAGCAGGGGTGACAGGGGCAGGGGCTGAGGTGCCTGGGGCGAAGGTGATGCCCACCCTCCTGGGTGAGCGGGCACGGGGCGAAGGCTGAGGGGCTGCTGGGAGGACGGTGCTGGTAGGGGGGGTGACGGTTGTACCTGTAGAAGTGGGGGGCACAGATGGTGCTGCCACCACAAGGGAGCTGTTTGGTGATCCGGTGACCGACGTGAAGCTCCCCTCGCCCTCCGTCCCACTGGTTTATTCCGAGTCCGTGGTGTGGCCCTCCACGGCCATGTGGGATGCAGCTCCCTCGTGCTCCGGTGCCACTCTACCTCCGCCTGATGATGCTGATGCACAAAAGAACAGGGAGAGCACAAAAAGGGGGGGGAGACGATAGAAGAAAGACAGGTTGAGTGCATGGCTTACCGCTACCGTTGGCGGACAATACAGACACAGCAGCCCCCTGCACTACGCCGTGCTCTTGGCCTCTACAGATGCAATTCCTGGGATCTGGCCTACATGGCTATGGTGGACATCTGCACACATAGATGACACAGGGGCATGTATACCTGTACTTGGCACTCTACAGAAGTGGGGTGGAGTGCCACATGGCCTGCATTCCAGAGGGGCCTAGCCTACGTAACTCACCTTGGCCTAGGGAAACCCACAGACCTCCTCCCCCACCCAGACCCCTCCACTGCGCGCAAAGTCTGCTGAATGATGTTGTACTCACCCCCTTGTGTCTGCTGTGATGCCCTCAAGCGCCCATCTAACTCCGGGTAGGCCACCGACAGGATCCGGAACATCAGGGGGGTCATGGTGCGACGGGCACCCCTCCCACGTTGGGAGGCCATCCCCAGCTGAGCCTCCGCCGTCTTCTTGCTCCAGCGGCGAATGTCCTCCCATCTTTTACGGCAGTGGGTGCCCCGTCTCTGGTAGACCCCCAGGGTCCGGACTTCCTTGGCGATGGCGCCAAATGCCCTTCTTCTGGTGGGCGCTGACCTACATAACATGTACAGGGGAAGAAGATAAGTCATTACCAACTGCACCGTCGAAGTGAGTGGCCCCCATCCCTACCCTTGCCATGTGGCACATGCATTCACACTCCTTCATGCTCGCTCAACTCTGCCCCCTTCCTTCTCACAACCAGCCCTCTACACACAGACATAGCCCATACTGTGTACTTACCTGTTGGTCTGGAGGACCGTGGAGTAGCGTGTACTGGGGGAGGACCCCGTCGACTAGCTTCTCCAACTCCTGAGCAGTGAAGGCAGGGGCCCTTTCCCCAGACGCAGCAGCCATTGTCTCTTCCAGACCGAGGTCACAGCAGCACTTGCAGTGTAGGTCCTCTCCTGTCGAAGATCAGGTATCGAGTGATTGAATAGATAGAAAATGGCGGTCACGTCCTCGACGGTGCGTATCATCCCCGCCGGAGCACTTCATCATTGGCTCCTGGGACCCATAGGGTCCAATGTTAACCAATGCAGCATTGCGCTGCGGTCTACGACCGCCTACCGCAACGGTGTACAACGCCAGCGCAAATACCTCACATCCCATCGTCCCAGTTTAGAGGTCAGGCAGCCGCCATTTCAGGGGCCCACATGGCTTCATTTACTACTGCGTCACACATACCTAGGCCTACACTCAGCAAACATACAGGAAGAGTTTTGTATTTGGTATCGTGTTCTGTGTAGCTGTGGGTACATACCTGGGAATTTGTTGACTCTGTGGTCGCTGTTGTCCTTCTTAGGTACCGTCAGCTGGGACATTTGAGAAGATTGCGGAATCCTCCAGTGAACCGACCACTGGTGGACCTGTTAACAATGGAGGAGTGACATTTGATCATCACCTACAGGTTTGACCGTGCCACAATCCAGGAACTGTGTACCCAGTTGGAGCCAGACCTGATCTCACCAATCCGCCATCCCACAGGAATACCCCCTGAAGTGCAGGTGCTATCAATGCTCCATTTCCTTGCAACTGGGTCATTTCAGACAACAGTGGCCATGGCATCAGGGATGTCCCAGCCTATGTTTTCCAACGTGTTGTCCAGAGTGTTGTCTGCAGTGCTAAAACACGTCAGGAGCTACATCGTTTTCCCTCAGGTGGAGGTTTTGGCTACAGTGAAAGGTGACTTCTATGCCCTCGGACATATCCCCAACATCTAGGTGCTATTGATGGCACCCATGTAGCTCTCGTCCCCCCACGCAGGAGTGAACAGGTGTACAGGAACCGGAAGAGTTATAATTCCATGAATGTACAGATGGTATGTTTGGCGGACCAGTACATCACCCAGGTAAATGCTGTGTTTCCTGGCTCAGTGCATGACGCCTACATCCTGTGGAATAGCAGTATCCCGTATGTGATGGGTCAACTCCAGAGGCACCGAGTGTGGCAATTAGGGAACTCTGGTTACCCCAACCTCTCCTGGCTATTGACCCCAGTGAGGAATCCCAGGACCAGGGCAGAGGAACGCTACAATGAGGCCCATGGGCGGACTAGGAGGGTGATCGAACGCACCTTCGGCCTCCTGAAGGCCAGGTTCAGGTGCCTCCATATGACAGGTGGTTCCCTATTCTACTCACCAAGTAAGGTGTGCCAGATCATCATCGCCTGCTCTATGCTTCACAATCTTGCATTGCGACGCCAGGTGCCTTTTCTGCAGGAGGATGGTCCAGATGACGGAGTTGTGGCAGCTGTGTAGCCTGTGGAGCCTGTGGAGCCTGTGAACAGTGATGAGGAGGAAGCTGAGGAAGAAGACATAGACAACAGGGAGTCAGTCATACAGCAATATTTCCAGTGACACACAGGTGAGAACAATTGTTTTACTATTACATTCACTTTCACACTTCTACCTCTATCCTGTCTGTCAATTAGTAGCAGTATTTGGTAACTGAGTTGTACATTTCCCTTACAGTTTCACAGGTGTGGTTACCAACGTGTGTCATCTGCTTCCATCCTTCATGGACTTGTGATGTGTGACATAGGTATGTTGGCATTACATTTGAAAAGGCATTTTGTCACTGTCATTGCTAATATACATTTTCAAAATCCCAGACTGACTCCAGATTGTTTTGTGGTTCAAGGGTGTTTATTGAATTGCTAATTATTGGAGGGGGTGGCAAAATGGTGATGGGTGATGGTTGAGGAATGTCCATGGTAGAGTCCAGTCTATACGTCTCACAGGTGCATTGCCCATGTGGGCATAGGAAGTGGAGCTGGGGCAGTTTAAGGTTGGACAGGGTTACAAAGTGAGACAGTGGGAGGACAATCAGGGTGGTCTCATTTCCTGGCGGGGGTCTTGCCATCTTGCTCTGTCCTGTTCCTGGATCTCAGGGACCGCTTGCGGGGTGGTTGTCCATCTGCAGGGGGTGGGGTGCTGGTGTGGTGGTCCTGTGGCGGGGCGTCCTGTCCACTAGCGCCGGCGGAGGTGGTGGGCAGTTCATCGTCCATGCTAGTGTCAGGAGCCCCTTGGAGTGTCACGGTGTCCCTCATGGTCTTTTGTATGTCCTTCAGCACCCCTACGATGGTGCCCAGGGCGGAGCTGATGGTTCTGAGCTCCTCCCTGAACCCCAAATACTGTTCGTCCTGCAGGCGCTGGGTCTCCCGAAACTTGGCCAGGACCGTAGCCATCATCTCCTGGGAGTGGTAGTATGCTCCCATGATGGAGGAGAGGGCCTCGTGGAGAGTGGGTTCCCTTGGCCTGTCCGCCCCCTGTCGCACAGCAGCCCTCTCAGTTCCCCTGTGTTCCTGTGCCTCCGTCCCCTGGACCGTGTGCCCACTACCACTGCCCCCAAGTCCCTGTTGTTGTTGGGGTGGTGGGTTACCCTGGGTTCCCTGTAGTGGTGGACACACAGCTGATTGACGTGTCCTGGGTACGGAGTATGGGCCCGCTGGGTGGGTGCTGTGCTGGTGTTACCAGAGGGTGGAAGGTCAGTGTTGGGCTGTGCCTGCGCAAGGGCAACCGACTGTCCCAAGGCCCACGATGGTCCGGGCTGGTCTTCTGCATCCAGTTGGCCAGAGCTGCTGTTGTCACTGTGGGCCTCTTCTGTGGGTGGAGTGGAAATTTCTGGACCCTCCTGTGTGGTGATGTTACGTAGTGGTCTTGCAGGGTATAAGAGCATGATTATTGCCTGTGTGTGTGTCATGGTGTGGAATGGGTGGGTGTGCGTGTACCCCAGTGCAAGCATTCCTGTGTGGGGGCTTGTATGATGATGGTTGGGGGGTTGTTATGGGTATGTGCAGTGAGCATGCTTTAGTGCTGGGTGTCCATGCTTAGTTGTGTTGGGATGTGTGCTTTGTGTTATTAGTACATTAGTGAGGAGTTGTAGTGATAGGGGAGGGGGTGAGGGTGGGAGTGTGTGATAGCATGCAGGTAGGGTGGGCGATATGATAGTTAAGATTTGACTTACCAGTGTCCATTCCTCCACCGACTTCTCCGAGGCCCTCAGGATGCATGGTGGTCAAGACCTGCTCCTCCCATGTTGTTAGTTGTGGGGAGGAGGTGGGGGTCCGCAGCCAGTACGCTGAATCGCGATGGTGTGCCTGGAGACCACTGAACGCACCTTCCCCCGTAGGTCGTTCCACCTCTTCCGTATGTCCTCACGATTTCTTGGATGCTGTCCCACAGCGTTGACCCTGTCGACGATTCTGCACCATAGCTCCATCTTCCTGGCTATGGAGGTGTGCTGCACCTGTGCTCCAAATAGCTGTGGCTCTACCCGTAGGATTTCCTCCACCATGACCCTGAGCTCCTCCTCGGAAAACCTGGGGTGTCTTTGGCGTGACATGAAGTAGTTTAGGTGATGTGTGGGGTGGTGTATGTGTTGATGAATGTGGTGATGTGTGGTGGTGTGGGGTGTTTTGAGCGTGGATGTTATATGGGTGATGGTGTTGTGTGCCTCTGTGTGGTGGGGTTGTCTATTGCTGTAGTCTCTCTCTGGCCTTCTTTGGGAATTTTTGGTCGTAGGGGTTTGTGGGTGATGTGGGTGTGTGTTTTATATTGTGTTGGGTGTGTGGGAGTGGTGTTTGTATGTGTATCAGGTGTGTGTATTTGGAATTTCCAATGTGGCGGTGTTTTAAAGATGTGTGTGTATTTTGAGCGCGGCTGTGTGTACCGCCAATGGAATACCGCGGTTGAAAGACCGCCGCGTGGATTCGTGGGTCATTATAGTATGGGCGTGTTTCTGTTGGCGTGACGGTGGATGTTTTGTTTTCGCCAGTTTATCACTGACCTTTGGTGTGGCGGACTTGTGTGGGTGTCTGAATTTCGGCGGATTCCGAGATGTGGGTCATAATAGCTGTGGCGGTATTCTGCGGCCGCGGCGCTGTATTGGCAGTCTTCTGCACGGCGGTAAGCGCCTTTTACCGCCAATGTTGTAATGAGGGCCTAAATCTTTAAAAATTCATATCTCCTGTTCTCTTTCTTGGATTTTTGTCCTTTTAGTGTCATTTTAAAGATAAAATTTAATCTATATTTATAAATTGGTGTTGGATTTTTATTATGTATTTCTGTTTTACTTAGTTACTGTTTTGTTGATATTAAATGCCTTACACACCCGTCTCTAAGTTAAGTCTATCTGCCTGTTGCCAAGCAACTAAGGGTTAAGCCAGGATTAATTTATTGAGACTTTGACAGGACCTAGTGGGGGTTTGTGGCCTCTTGCTAAATGTAGGTACTTACCTGCTCTTATCAATAATCCATTTTCCAACAGCCACTCAACATCCCGCTACTCAACTGGCTGAGCATATCCTGTGGTGTTTAGAGGTTTAGATTCTTTATGTCACTGCATATGTGTGCCTTTGCTCCCCTCCTCCAATTGTTGCTGATTATGGCTATGTACTGTTGAATTTGGGTGTTTTTTGTGGTGCATTGGGAGGAGAACATATTCACTGATGATGATGCTTGATGCTGTTGTTTTTAAATGTTTTTTGCTGCTACCAGTCATTGTTTGGGTCTATGTGCCTTTGTACCTTTATGAGGGAGTTTGTTGGGGGTCCTGCATACCACACGGTCCTGTGTGATGTTGTGCCCACTTTGTGCACCTTCCACCCCCCTCCTTCTCCCGCTGGCCAAGTCTGCAGTGTGCTTCCATCGCCTCATGTTTTCATGTTTTTGTTAATCCCCCCGTACATAGCACCCATCCTGTTCCTTTCTCTGGCCCTGGTCGAGCATTTGGGCCCTGATGAGTTCATAGGTTCTCAACTTCCCCTATGGTTTTCTTGGTGGCCCTCACTGATCTTCCCTATTTTCATTTCCTGCAGGGGAGATTGTGCCCACTTTCTTCACCCTAAGCCCCCTGCACCCCTGACCCTTCTCCACCTCTCTTTGCACTTCCCATCTCTCCCCTCCTCCTCTTCCCTTCCTCTTTCTCCTCTCCCCTTCCTGAACATCCTTCCTCCTTCTCACTATGCCCCTGATACACACCTCATTATGTTCCCACAGTCTGGTTCACTTATTCTCCTCTAGCCTGCTGTTCCTCTATGCCCACCACATTGGGCTCCCCTGATGGTCCTGTCCTGTAATGTCCATGGCCTCAACCATTATATCAAGTAGAAGAAGGTCCTGGTATATTTGAACACACACTGAGCCGATATTGCCTTGTGGCAGAAGACTCATTTCACCTGCCCTGAGTCTGATAAACTCATGTGCAACTGGGTCGGTAAGGTTATTCACAGCTGCCGGGCCCGTCAGTTGCCCAAAGGGATGCACCCCCGATTGCACAAAAAAGAGGTGGCCATCTTTCTGCTCTGCAGTCCTTCCTGCTCTGTTCTGAAGATGTGGACAGACCAGGTGAGAAGGTGCTTTTTTGTCTACTTCAGGAACTTGGATATAGTTGGTTGTGTGGGTTAAGAATATGCCCCTGTAAGGGGCCAAGGCAATTTTCATCCTCAGCCTCAACAGTGTGCTTGCTGCAGTGGGTTCTGCACTTCTCCTGCTGGGCAATGACTGGTACTTGGCTGTGGATGTTGTACTTGACCGCATAGGCTGGTTGATTGGGCAGCTAACGTGGACAGGGCCAGCCTGCATGGCACCCAGAAAGACAATGGTCAACTTGACATCTGCCATCTTTTCCACCTGACCGATAAGTCCTACACCTTCCTGTCCCAGGTCCATGGTTCCAAGTTCAGGCTGGACTACTTCCTAGTCTCACACTCCCTCACCTCACTGGTATTGTACACCCATATAATAGTGGATTCTCTCTCAGATCATTCCCCAGTCAGTCTTCATCTGCATGGGTGTCTGACCTAGCTGATCCTGAGTCCCTGGCAGTTTAATGCTTCTTAATATAGACATCTCAAGCAGATGCAGTACTTCTGCTGTAATGTCCAACCTTATCTCAATGGCAATAAAGGCGTGGTGGAATCAATGCAGATGCTCTCGGTGGTGTCAAAGGCCATGAGGAGGATGTATCTCGTGCACGATGCCACTCCCCACAATAATCAGAGGGTGTCACATCACGCCACCTTAGGAGCAAACTTCCGAAGTCTGACACAGCTGTACACTGCCTATCTTTTTAATTCCTCTCACCAACGGCTGGAGAAGGTGAAAATGGAGCTGAATTATCTTTTTTGCTTCCAGGGTTTTACCAGGCTACTTGTCCCCCTCCTTACCGATTCAGCGGGAGACGCGTCAGAAGTGCCAGCTCTCTCTGCTCTTTTCCTGCTCTCTCTGGAACCTCTAGCCTAGGCTGTATGACAGTCAGATAATGAACATCCCTACACACTTGGCGATCCTTCTTTCATCCTTATTTATGCAGGTGACTTCTTGCTGATGCTCTGGGACCTCCCAAGATCCCTTCTGGCTCTTTTCCCCCTTGTGGACAGGCTTGCACTGATTGCAGAATACAAGATCAGTTGGGGAAAGAGCGAGGTGCTGCCCCTCTCCAGCTCCACCACAGCTGTTCAGATGGTCACCTTGTTCTGGTTCATGTACATATTGAGCACGTAGCTGCTCCTGATTCTGCTTTCCCCACTCCGGCATAGTTCAAAGCTTATTAAGAGATTCTTATGGGGTACAGCCAGGCCATGGCTGGTTGTCCTTAAGTTGGTTGCCCCTAGGAAGCGCATGGGTCTGGGCTTGTCCCTCAGTGGAGCAGTACTCTCTGGTGCTCTACCTGTTGCAACTCGCATTCTTGCAACAGGGTGCCAGGCCCTGTAGGAACCTGGCCTGGTTTGTAGAGGGCACCTAAGGTACTTACACCTTATACCAGGTCCAGTTGTCCCTTACTAGTGAAATGTGTTCTAGCAGCTTAGGCTGTCTAGAGGTAGGAGTAGCTGAGAAGCTTAGGCTGAACTAGGAGACATGCAAAGCTTCTGCAAATACCATTATAGTTACATAGTACTTATACACAATAAAGGACAATACTCAGTGTTACCAAAAATAAAGGCACTTTATTTTAGTGACACAAGGCCAAAAAAATCTTAAAGACAATACTCCTTCTGGAGGTAAGTATTATGCACAATATATACACTAGAGACCAAAAGCAGGTAAGTAAATAGCCATAGAACAGAGCAAACAGTAGACAATACAATAGAATGCAATAGGCCTAGGGGTAACACAAACCATATGCTAAGAAAGTGAAATGTGAATCACAAATTCCCCCCTAGTCAAGTGTAGTGTGTAGAGGGGCGCTGGGAGTGTAAGAGAACACCAAAGGTAAGTAAAATACCCCAACCCAGAGCCCAGGAAAGTAGGAGCAAAGAACTGCAAGTTTCCTCAGGACAAACTACAAATCGTGATAAGACTTATTACAAGACCCAAGCAAGACTGCAAGCAACAAACAGTGGATTCCTGGACCAGAAGACCTGTGAAGAGAGGAGACCTAGTCCAGAAGTCGCAGAAGATTCCAGGAAGGAGACAGGAGCCCCTGCCAACCTAGAAGATTGTGCAAAAGAGGATTCTCCAGTAAGAAGAAGTCTGCAGAAGAGCACCAAGGAAGATGGCTGCGGGTTCCTGCTTGGTGCAGGAGTTGCATGAAGACAGGTTTGCATCGCAAGATTCGTCCAACAAGCACTTGCTCAAGCATGGTCATGGTTTGCGTCTAAATGGTGCTGCCTGGACCCAGGAGGGACCTGGGGGCCTCAACTCAGACTGAGGAGGCAGAGGGGGCTCCCAACACTGGAGAGAGCCCACAGATGACCAGGCAGCACCCACGGGAGTCCCAGGACACGGGGACAAAGAAGGTGCAAATTGCGGTTGGTGCAGCACAACCAGAAGGTCCCACGCCGCCAGAAAACAACTCAGCAAGTTGTGGGTCGCAGGATGGAGTGCTGGGGACCCGGGCTACACTGAGCATGAAGGATTCTTTGAAGAAGTGCACAAGTGCCCAAAGAGATGGAGATGACGGGGTGCACAGGGATACTGTTGCAAACCGGAAAGGCAAGCTCTTACTGCCACCAAACTTGGACAGCAGGACCATAGGACAGTCTGGGTCATGTTGGTCCTAGGGTGCCAGGGTGCCCTCACACTTAGTAACTTTGCACCTAACCTTCACCAAGTGAGAGTTAGACATATACGTGACTTATAAGTTACTTAAGTGCAGTGTAAAATGGCTTTGAAATAAGGTGGACGTTATTTCACTCAGGCTGCAGTGGCAGTCCTGTGTTGGAATTGTCTGAGCTCCCTATGGGTGGCAAGAGAAATGCTGCAGCCCATAGGGATCCCCTGGAACCCCAATACCCTGGTTACTAGGTACCATTTACTAGGGAATTATAAGGGTGTTCTGGTGTGCCAATTAGAATTGGTGAAAATGGTCACTAGCCTACAGTGACAATTTTAAAGGCAAAGAAAGCATAAGCACTGAGGTTCTGATTAGCAGAGCCTCAGTGACACAGTTAGGCACTACACAGGGATACACATACATATCACAAACTATGAGCACTGGGGTCCTGGTTAGCAGGGTTCCAGTGAGACGTATAAAACACACTGACAAATAGCGTTTTCACTATGAGCACTGGGGTCCTGGCTAGTAGGATTCCAGTGAGACAGTAAAAACACACTGACATATACTCTCAAACGGGCAAAAAGTGGGGCTAACAATGCTAGAAAGAAGCTACCTTCCTACACTAGGTACCCAGGCAATTGGGGTTCCAGGAGATCCTTATGGGCTGCAGCATTCCTTTTGTCACCCACAAGAAACTCAGAACAACCTTTCTTCAGGATTGCCACTGCAACCTGAGTGAAATAGTGCACCCACTATTTCACAGCCATTTTCACTGCGCTTAAGTAACTTATAAGACACCTATATGTTTAACCTTCATTTACTGAAGGCTAGGTGCAAAGTTACTAAGTGTGAGGGCACCCTTGCACTAGCTCTCTTCTCGACTTCTCTTTTTCAACTGGACTCCTGGTGCGCCGGAAAATTCGACGCACAGCTTGCTCCGCAGTGAAAGCATGGCCCGTCTGGACAACACCGCCCGACTTCCAGAGAGGAAATCGAAGCGACGCCTGCCGTGAGGAAGAAAATTCCACGCACAGCCCACCGGAACGACGCGCAGCTGGATAACAAGCCTAGGATTCCACGCACAGACCCTGGGACATCTGGTAATCCCACGACCCACAGAAGGAGACGGTCCGCGTGCTGGAAAACAACGCACGTCTTCCCCGAGTGAAAAATAACGACGCAAGTCTGTGTGTGAAGGGGCGAAACCGACACACACACCATTTTTCTTCCTGTAGAACGACGCACGTCTCCCCGCGTGGAAAATAACAACACAAGTCCGTGTGTGAAGGGGCGAAACCGACGCACAAACCATTTTTCCACTCATCTCCTCCTCTGCGGCCCTCTGCGGAGATTTTCCACTCCAAACCAGGTACTTTGTGTTTGAAAGAGACTTTGTTTGCTTTAGACTTAAGACACTTTTTATTACTTTTCAGTGATATCTCTACAATCTCATGTTTCATCTTTTATCGTTTTGACCTGCAAATAACCAGATAAATATTATATATTTTTCTAAACACTGTGTAGTGTATTTTTGTGGTGCTATATTGTGTTATTGTATGATCTATTGCATAAATGCTTTACACAGTGCCTTCTAAGTTAAGCCTGACTGCTCAGTGCCAAGTTACCAGAGGGTGGGCACAGGATAGTTTGGATTGTGTGTGACTTACACTGACTAGATTGAGGGTTCTTGCTTGGACAGAGGGTAACTTGACTGCCAACCAAAAACCCCATTTCTAACACTAGGGAATTATAAGGGTGTTCCAGTGTGCCAATTAGAATTGGTGAAAATGGTCACTAGCCTATAGTGACAATTTAAAGGCAGAGAGAGCATAAGAACTGAGGTTCTGGTTAGCAGAGACTCAGTGACACAGTTAGTCACTACACAGGTACACACATTCAGGCCCTAAACTATGAGCACTGGGGTCCTGGCTAGTAGGATCCCAGTGAGACAGGCAAAAACAATCTGACATACAAGTAAAAATAGGGGTAACATGCCAGGCAAGATGGTACTTTCCTACACAAAGCTCCATGTCAAGTATGAGGAGGAGGTCTGAACAGAGCTCCTTCACAACCTGGACCATGGGGTGTGGGAGTCCAGGTTGATGTTTGCAGGACTGGTACTGGACACCATCCAAGCTGGAGAGGGCTGGCCATGTACCCCATTCTCAGGTGGGCTGTGCCACTACTCACATTTTGTATAATTGCCCTGCTGTCCCACAGTTATGGGCTAAGCTGGACATTTCCTCTACCCTCCCTGCTTTCTCAGAAGGCAGTGCTACTGCATGACTTTGCTCATGCCTCCCCATGATGCACCTTGAGTGCTGGCTCTTGGTCACAACTCTGACCTCGGTGAAGCTCTGTCTCCTATGACATTTTCGCGTCTCTCATGTTCCTTCTTATGTTAAATGGCTCATGACAATGTTCCAAACAGCTTCTTATGAGAAGATAATTTATTGCAGACATGCCTAACATTTATCAGCAGGTTTGGGCCCCATTCCTGCTGGCCGATTCTTGAAGAGGCTTTGCCTTGCCTAGCCCATTATGCACCTGGATTCTTGGATGTCTTGCTGATGGGCTTCCCTTCTTTTTATGGTCCTCCTCCTTTCAACCGCTTCTGCCACTCCACCACCTCTTCATCTCCCACCCCTTTCTGTCCCCTTGCCCTCTTTTTTCTATCCCTCCCCTACGGTTCAGTGGTGCTCTCTCCTTTTTGTGTCACTGCATATGCACAGCTGTAGTCTCCCTACTCTCTCCTTTGGCCCTGTCTGTCAGCCTCCCTCTCCCTTTAGTTTCTTGTTGTGTTCCTGAGTAGTTGACGATTTGGGGGGGATCACCCATTGGGTACCCCTACCCATCCTGGGTATTTTGTTTCTTCTGCTGTTTATCTTCTCTTGTGCCATTGCTCAGTGGAGCCTATGTTTTGTATGTTATGTTTTCTTGTGTACTTACTCTGAAAATGAAAATAAAGATTACAAAAACAATACCTGCCATGGCACCTTTTGGCCATGATTTCTCACGCCTTGCTACAAGCCCATGCTAGTTATTCAGTTGCTAGTAAAACTACCCTTATGTGTTGCCGTTAGTGTCCCCATAAGTATTTCTTATGGCTCAGCAACAGTTTGGGTTAAAATCTTTTGTATCATTTTTAATAATTGCTTAAAAATGAAAAGTAGTCACCAATACCCGTATGATGGATACGGGTCCAAACCCCACCATGTGTGAGGACGAAATTATGTTGGTCTCTAAACTGGCCAAGACACGTCTCTTTGCACCTTGTACCGCCCCATCACACTTTTTAATACTGATGCTAAGCTCTTCACCAAGATACATTGACTAGACTAGAGCCTTAACTCCTGAGTCTCATCCACCCAGACCAGGTTGGCTTCAAAAGAGAAAGACAAAGATGGATCATATCTGCTGCATAGCCCATCTAGTGGAGAAGGCTCAGCGCCACAATATACCATCATGCCTACTCTCGCTAGACATGGAGAAGACATTTGACAGGGTTTGCTGGGCCTTTCTTCGAGCAATCCTTAATTAAATTGGCCTAGGTCCCATGATTACTAACAAGATCAGGGCATCCGAGGCTTTCCCAATCACTAGGATATGAGTCAATGACATGGGCCCTCATTACGTGTTTGTCGGTCTTTTCACAAGACCGCCAAAGCCGTGAGTGCCAGAAGACTGCCATATCATGAGTACTGAAGGATTTCTGCCACATTTTCGGTGGAAATTCTCCAGTAGTCGTGATGGCGGTCGGAGGCGCAGGGGCGGTTCCACCACTGGCCCTGCCCCATCAAAAGGATTCCACCAGCCGTATTACAATCTGTAATACTGCCTGGCGGTGTCCTGATGGCAAAGCGCTGCCAACGGTGGAAGCGCCTGTTCCTGTTACTTTCTGTACGACCTACTCGCCGGGCAAGGTAAGTCAAACGTCCGACAGGAAAGGAGAATGGGAGGATGTGGGGGTGTTGTGTGTGCGCGTGTGAGTGGGTGCTGTCTGCGTGTGTGAATGTAAGTGTGTATGCGTGTTTGTATGCATGTGTGTGTGCGTGTGTATGGGTGTGTGTATGCGTCTGTGTATGTGTGTGTGTATGCGTGTATGAATGTTGACGTGAATACGTGTATGAATGTTGAAGTGAATGTGTGCATGGATGCATGTGAGTGAATGTATGTATGGATGCTTGTGAGTGAATGCGTGTATGTCAGTGTTGGTGAATGAGTGTATGCAGAGTGAGTGAATGAGTATATGTGGGGTGCGTATGAGTGTGTGTGTGTGCATGTATGTGGGGAGGGTGCTGATGTACTAGGAGGAGGTGCTGTTCTGGTAGGGGGAGGTGGGGCGCTGTTCTGCTGCGGAATGAGGGCACTGTTCTGGCAGGGTGGCGGGCAGGGGGTGCTGTTCTGGTAGGGGGGTAGCGGCACTGTAGTAGAAGAGGCGGTGGGGAGGGGGCTTCTAGTATGGAGGGGCATGGGGGGAATAGGGCTTGCAGGGAGTGGGTGGGAGTTGTCTGCCAGTGACAGGAAAGAAATTCCCTGTCACAGTAGCCTTTCCACCAGGGTTTTTATGGCAATGCTACAGCCGCAGAAAACCTGATAGAAAGCCGAATCCTAATACCACCGGCGGTCTTCATTGGACCGCCGGGTCGGAGATGCTCATCTCTAGCCCAGCGGGTCCAACCGCCCTGGCGGTATAGGCAGGGAAGCGGTGGGTTGGCAGAGGCCAACGCACCACACTCATAATGTGGGGATCTTCACCGCCAGCCCGTCGGCAGTGATACTGCTACAATGGCCCTGGCGGTCAGAAGACCACTAGGGTCATAATGAGGGCCATGGTGTTGATGCTCCCTCATGACCGCAGGGGCTTAGCTTGTCCAAATCTCCTCGAATATTACTGGGTTGCGCACTTGTGCTATATCTCAAAGTGGGTTATATGGGAAAGTGACTAACACTGGTTCCACAAGGACCTGGCCGTGGCCTGTTGACCCCTCCGGGACCTAGCAAAGCTCCCTAAGCACGGTAGACGGCAAAGTGCACATATTGTGATTCCCACAAAAACGATTCTGGGCCCTGCAATCACATTCCTTTTACCACTGGCAAGAGGCTGACTGCCATACCCCTGGGGATCTCTTTGAGGGCGACTCCATTCAAACTTTTGACTAGTGACAGAAAGAATTTTGCCCCCCCATCTTGACTTGGTTACAGTACTACCAATTGCGCCTCTGGGCACTTTACCCCACCAACGTGCACGGAGCAAAATGACACCTTGCTTCCTTTGAGACACTAGTCAGATAATTCGACAGGACCCGATGATTAATCTGATGCATGTATTAAGTGCTTCAGCATTTTACCCTACCCCATTCGTACCTCTACCAAACACAATGGCTTGCAGAGGTGGCTGAAGCCACCCTGAAACAATGGAAACAACTGTGGAAGGACATACCTCGGGAAACCAGAAGCATAGCCCAATGCGAAATGGCATATAAAGTAATGAAACAATGGTGTTTAACCCCAGTGAGGCTTCGCTCAATCCTTCACACCTCTTCACCCCTCTGTTGGTGTTGCTCCATGGCACTGGGTGACTTCTTTCACGTATGGTGGTCCTGTTCACTTATAATGACATTTTGGAAAAAAAGAAATCTTCAGTCATTTTAAGGGGGATATAGGTTTCCCCATCCCAGAATTCTACCTGATAGTGATCCTAGGTATCAGGCCTTCACATCTCAAAACCATGACACATGCTGAGTGGTTTTCAATCAGCTCCATGCTGGGAGCCGCCAAACAATTAATTGCTCTATTTTGGAGAAGAAAAAAAAGTCCACCCCCGATAGCTCATTGGTACACTCGCATGTGGCAAGTCCTATCTATGGAACTTCTGCCCCATAAGATCAACTGCACTGACAGCAAATTCACCTACATTTGGCAACCTTTCCTTCTATGCTTCTCATGACTAGAACACTCATGCTTGAATCTCCCCCAGACTTAAAGCCCTCCAACTGATTGAAGTAGGTACACTGTACCAAAATCACAGGTAATGGAGGGACCCCTTTAGTGCTTGCAACACTCCTTACCTCTCCCCCTGACTCTCTCCCTCACCTCATGTTACCCCTCCTCCCCTTGCCCAAGTGCTAGCCCTGATGACAACCAGTACAGCTTCTACCCCACCCAGGCTGTTCCTCTCACTTTGTTTGAATTCCGTTGGTTAATATTGTAAATGTATAAGGAATATTCACTTCAGACTTGCCACTTGGATACTTACAGTTCACTTTTTCTGCCTCCTGGAGCTATTGAATTGTCTGTTTTTTTGTGCTGAGGGTGATGACGCTGAAATGAAGGTTTTACATTTATTAGCGCATAAACGTAGTACTGCAATAATCAAGTGTGACTTTAACCGAACTAATAAAGATTGTACGGGGACAAATGTGCCCTTAGAGTAGTTTGCCAACATTTATAAGCGTGCTTTATATAACGTGATGCATTAGAATTGTATTAATTTGACATAATCGTAAACGTGTGCCATGATTTGCTTGTTAGAAATGTTTTAGCTTAGCATTACTTTAGTGGAGGCTTTGGCCTAGTTGCCATGTCTCACGGTTTAGATGCTCGTATTTTTCCATTGTGCTAGTAAAACGTGTATTTTTGCTTGAAGCTGTACTTTTCCCGTGAGATCGGTTCACATGCTTATCTTTAAGGTTTCGTGCCAGCCTGGCATCTTCTTCTTTGCTCCAAGGTCAATCTGCAGGTGCAGACAATGGACGCTCTGAAAGTGAGTTAATTGGTAAAATATGTTGCAACTTACGTTCCCGACTCCAAGGATAATGTATGCCTAGGTAGAAGCTTGTAAACTGTTGTTTTTGATTGGACAATTTGAAGCCAACCTATGAACTCTCCAATGGAAGCCCTACTGGATTCAAACTATTGTCTATTTAAACCAGGTACATAAGAAGAAGGGGCCATCTTATTCTTCGCAGCCCATACCCGCCATTTTGCAGGACATTACAGCCAACTGCGACGCCATTTTGATGCTTTCTCTAATCGAGAGAAAGAGACTTTAAGAAATTCTCGCCCTAGAGACTTTAACTTTGATTTGCCCCTTTGCATGAAGTAGTAGTTTTGTCCTTTTAGCTTGCCGCTGTGAGGCAATTGCCCCGTCCACCCTGCCCCTTTTGCCCCGTCCCATGCTGATCGAAACCGGTACCCATGCTGATCGAAACCGGTACCTGTGAGACGAAGACTTCCTTGAATGCTGATTGAATTTGGTAAATATGAAAGGAAAATGTACAATTGCATTGTGTATCTTTTTAGGTAACCAACTGCTGATTTTGATGAGAGCCCTAGTTAGGAGTTTTCCAAATTAATGTTGCTAAATTGTTTTTGCATGAAATCCCACATGCCGATGCTAATTTGAGGTTAGATGAAGATTCATTTGTTGCACGATGCAATTTGAGACCTTGTTATGCTGACTAATGTATGCAATTAGCTCATTACAGATTATAGTTTTAGTGGTTTGCGTTGCTATCATTGAATGCATTGTTATTCAAATGCTGCATAGATTGCATCTTTTCCGTCGTTATGGACAGCTATTAATGTTCATTTACATATATCATTTGGTGTTGAGACACATCTATATTGTGCTAGCTTTGTTAATATAGGGAAATAAATGCATTAACTTTGAATAAACTGGTGTGGTTATTTATGACCGAAAGGTCATAGTTCGCCGATATGTTTTCTGGATTAATTGTGAAGTGTTATGTTGATCAGGGCATTGCTTATGTTCGTTATTGATTATTGATTTTGATTAAATTGATTAATGTAAGGGCGAGGAGTGTCCCACTTAGCCAAAAGATTCATCGACCTAAGAGCGTCCGAAATACAGGTAATTTAGTAGATCGGTAACGCTCTATCAGTAGATGGTAGCAGAGGACGGTTTCGCCTTTTGGGACCCATCGCACTTAAGTGCATGGTGTTGAATTAACGGTTTCGCCTTTTGGGACCCATCGCACTTAAGTACATGGTGTTGAATTAATAGTTTCGCCCTTTGGGATCCTGCTCGAGAGGTATATGGTGTTGAATTAGATTTTTCTTGGGTAAAACAGATTGAGAGAATGATGATGCCCTAAGTCCCCCGCGACTTTCCCGGGATCTCGGAGCTTGCGAATGGAAAGAATGGAGGTGTGAGATCGGCGTTGGTGGTACTAGTGACGGTATGAGTGAAGTTAGGATTTTGCGCTTGCACAGCTTATTGCCACAGATTGTTTGAAAAGGTTGCGAGGATTTTAGAGAATAGCGGAGGTGCGACTCCGAGTGTAGGAGTAGGGAAGTCGTCGAACTTCATAGAGAATAGCGGAGGTGCGACTCCGAGTGTGAGAGTAGGGAAGTCGTCGAACTTCATGTGTATGTGGCGCTTTGTGCAGAAAAAGGTCCACGTGGTTGTTGTTGTTGAGACGGGCCCTGCGAGGTCAAGAGACTCCGGAGTATGTTGAAAAGTGTATGAGACACTTGTTTTATGTTGTGGTCTGGTCGGTTTAATAGGTTGACCGGGCGTGGTCAACGAGTCGGTGCGTGTGTTAAGGGAGTGAAAGAAAACTTCGACTTCGGGCTTTGACAAATTCTAAGTGCACTAGAATAGATCATTGACAAGTTGAGAGCAGAGTCTGCGGGTCAGATTTGCTTGCGAAAGTGGGGACCGAGAAAGATGGAATAACTGCCGAGGCTAGTGAAAAATCCCTAAGGTCCTGAAGCAATTGTGTTACCCTTCCTGTAGTAAACCGACAGATCTGTTTTATTATTATTTTGGGTGCTCGCGATACATGCTAGAAGTTGTTACGAGAGGAGTTGAGTGAAGGAGGACTAGCTGCGAGGCTTTGTCAGCCGCAGTGTGTGAGTGTGACGTCACTAGGAGCCGCGCTGGGATAGGTTGGTTGTAGAGAAGGGTCGCGCACGGATTGGACGCAGTCCGTGGGGCTCGATTGGAAGGGGAAAGGCAAGCGAAGAGTATTCCGGGAATTAAAGTCACTTATTGATTACAAATTTTGTGAAATACAAGACGAGAAAATGAAATTTTTTAAAGCATTAAAGAGTGCGATGAAGGGGGAGTCTTACATTAGAGTGAGCGTAGGAGAGGAGACGCCACCCGAAGGTACACCAGCTTACATTGTAATGGAGGAAAAGGGGGTAGCTCCGTGCCTTTGGTTAAAGCAATGGCACAAGCTGACAGAGAAACATGGGAGCGTAGCGTTCCCGATCCATGGGACATTCAATATAAGGATCCTAGAGAATTTGAGATTCGCGATGTACAACATGAAGGTACCTCCAAGGCCAGCACAGTTTGAGGCTCTAGCGATTTGGGAACTAATGGCTAGACAGCAACAGCAAAAGAAATTCGAGACCAGGATGAGAAAGGTAGAAAAGACACTAGCGGACGCTAGATGGGATAATGCACAGAAGGTGTGGAGGTCAGATGTATTGCAGGGGATAAAATTGTTTCCCGCAATAGCTAAGGAAGAAGAGGAGACAGGTAAGAAAGCTACCTGTAAGACAAACAGGAGGTGTTCCAAAGATAGAGAGGAAGACGACTCAGAGGATGAGGAGTTCATTATGCAATTGCTGAACGACCGTCCACCACCCTATGCAGAGAGTGGACAAGGTCCAAGTACCAGTTCTGCCCCTCCGGCACAGGTACAGAATAATGAAACCCCGAATTCAGAAACGCCATCGGGATCTAAGGACCCTAATTTACTGTTCACCCCGCAGATACCGAAGGTTAGGAGAATATATCCAGATGTGCCTATGTTGGAAGCAGCAGAAAATTATCAGCCGCAGGTCCCAAGGTACTACAGCAGTGACAACAGTACGGGAATGGTTCTAGATCCAACCGTAATGGGAGTACAGAATGGTCGCAACCCAGCACTGGCACAAGCTGAATTAACCCAGTTTTTGATGCCACAAAAGCAGATGCAGGGGGGAACGGCACATGCTCAGATGACGGGGAGTCAGACGGGCATGCAGGCAATGATGACCCATAGTGTGGGAATGAACATGCCTCAGAGCATGGGGAATGGACAGAACCCAGATGCGATATCCCTACCCATTACTGTAGGTCCACCGGTACCTTTGTACAGTCAGCCTAACTCAGGTGTGAGCGGCCAGGGATTAGTGGTGCAGAATGGGACGGAAAGGAGGTACATAGAAAACGCTCCAGCGACAACTTCGCTGGCGGCTCAGCCAACTGGATCTGGGTCCTTGATGGAGTTTAGTCCCATATGTGCTCAGTCAACAATGGTGAGGTCGAGTCCCCCACTGATGATACCGCTATCATCGAACACTGAAAAGTTGCCGCAACCATCAATGGCAGTCGATGTGAATGCTACACTGATGGGGTTGAATGCGCAACAGCTAACACAGTGGTTCAACAGTCTGAATTCCACACAAAGCTCAGCCAGTGGGAAGGGAGAAGACTATCTGAATAGGGTAAGGTTGAACATGGAAGCAGAAGAATTGGTGGAAGGGACTATGGGTCTGAATAGGTTAGAGTCCTACTCAGAAGAAGAGCTGAGGTATCTATGTCCCAGGATTACGAGAGAAGTGAACAAGGTACATAGAAGGTTCCAGGAAATAGCTGACAAAAACGGGGTTGAGATAGACAAGACAAAACACTTGAGCAGGAGCTATAGGTTGGATTTCGGGACCACAGACTTTGAACACATGAGGTCAGCAGGCATGAAAACGCACCTTAGAGAATTGCTGCAGAGTGCACAAGTGTGGAGGTGCTTAGACAAATGGGAAAGCAGGTGGGCGAAGAAAAAGGAAAAGAGGAAAGATAGTGTCTCAGAGCACAAGGAGAAAAGACCACAGAGTAGTGATGCAATAGCCATGTTACCAATGAGGGAGACAGCAGGGGGAAAGTTAATACATGTACCGTGGCACAGAAGCGACATTCAGTCTTTTACGGATGATTTTCCCAAACTGAGAGAGAAACCGATTGAATGGTATCAGCAGACTGATAGGTTTGTGAAGCTTGCAAAATGTCTTTGGGAAGACCTGAACACCCTCTTTGAGATTGTGGTTCCGGCAGATCTGTGGGAAGAGTGCAAAAGGGCTGTGGGTTGGCCGACAAGTGAACCAGAGAGAGACAGGGATACGGGTGCGCCGTCACCTATGGTAATGAGCTTGTACTACAAGGTGATTGAGCATTTGAAGACGAAGGTTGACGCGAAAAATGTGGATTGGCAGAAGATTGATCGAACTGCCCAAGAGGCTAAAGAGTCGATTCATGGTTACTATGAGAGGTTGTTGAAGGCGTTCAAGAACTACAGTGGTACGGAAACAATAGAGGCGAAGGACATGCTTCATTTTGTGTTTAGATTTGTGGAAGGGCTGAGACCAGAGATAAGTCATATGATAAAGACGCATTTGATTTGTTGGCAGTCGAAACCGATTGATGAGGTGTTGAATTATGCGAAATACTGTAGCGACGAAATTGAAGTGAAACAGAAAAAGTTGAAAGAGAAAGTGATGATGATGCAACTTAAAGCAGCTCAGACAGGGTTGCAAGGGTTCCCACAGCAGATACCGCAGCCGCAGCCGCAGGGAAACATGGTGTTTCAGCCACAGGCGAGAGGCAGAGGCAGAGGAGGTTTTGGGAGTAATGGTCCGGATTTAAACACTGTTGTGATACCGAATGGTGTGCAGGCAATGAAAAGGGTGATGCTGTGTCACGCGTGCGGAATTGTCGGACATTGGAAACGCGAGTGCCCGATGGTGGTGCAGGAAGGTGCAGGTGTTGGTCAGCAAAACAATGATGTCAATGCATTCCAGACAATGAGGGGACCGAAAATGAGAGGTCCAAACCCAAATTTTCAGACCATAAATCAGCTGCTGGGATTACAGCCCATGCAGCCGCAGCAGACGCAGATGCAGATGCCCCGTATGCAGATGACGCAAATGCAGCCAATGCAACAGCAGTTACCCATGGTACCTAATCAGCAAATGCAAATACCTTTGGCCCCAATGAGTCAGCAGCAAGTGATGGTTCCTCCACAGGTCTCGGGTCAGGTGATGAGTACAAATGACACAGTACAACAGTTCCCATTACACAGTGAGAATGGAATAAACGATGGATGGAAGAGTGAAAGTTCAGAAGAGGAGGGAAATTGTGTGCTTGCAGCATCCTTGGAAGTTGATCAAAAGGGTCCATATGTGGAGGGAAGAGTTATGGGTCATCGTGTTTCATTCTTGGTTGACACAGGAGCCACACGTTCAACTGTTAGGAGCACTGAAGTACCAGATTTGCCCCTATCAGGGAGAACAGTTCAAGTGGTGGGAGTAGCAAACAGGTACCTGACGAACCCAATCACAGATCCAGTACCAGTCAGCATTGGTAACTATCAAGGGTCACATAATTTTGTGGTATGTGACACAAGCCCGATAGCGCTGTTAGGGAGAGACCTATTATGCAAATTGGGATGTTCGATTATGTGTTTGAACGATGGAATTAGAATTGAGACGAGCAGTGATGGGGAAGAAGAGGACAGTGTAGAAGAGGATGAGATGGAAACTGTCGATGAAGAATATCCTCTGATTAACCTTTGTCCGATGTTAACTGAAGAAGATATTCCAGCTGAATTACGGGAAACAGTCGGAAAGGAAGTGTGGGATATGACAGGAAAAGAGGTGGGATTGGTGAAAGGAGTGGAACCAGTGAAAGTGACCGTAAGACCCAATGTAACCTTTCCCCAGACCCCACAATACCACATGGCACAAGACACCCTCATGAAAGTTGCCCAACTCATTGACGAGTTTGTAAAACAGGGAGTACTGAAAGAAGTGTTAAGCAGTCCATGTAATTCATCAATCATGGGACTGATAAAGCCGAGTGGAAAGGTCCGAATAGTGCAGGACTTAAGGAAAATAAATGACATCATAGTTAAATGCTGCCCCGTAGTACCGAATCCAGCCGTGATAATGTTTCAAATTCCTTGCGATGCCGAGTGGTTCTCAGTCATCGACTTGTCACAAGCATTCTTTTCGGTACCTCTTCATGAGGACAGCCAATTTCTCTTTTGTTTGAAATTCTTAGACAGAGTTTACAGTTGGTGTCGAGTTCCTCAAGGGTTTTCGGAGTCACCGTCAATTTTCAATCAGATTCTAAAGAAAGACTTGGAGGCGTTAGAATTGCCATTTGAGTCAACCCTAGTACAGTACATTGATGACTTACTGATTGCATCTAAGACAGAAAGTGGCTGCACAGCCGACACCATTGCTCTGCTGAACCATTTGGGAAGGAATGGACACAAGGTGTCTCCTTCAAAGTTGCAGTTCTGTCAGAAGAAAGTGAAATATTTGGGTCATCAAATAGAGAAAGGGTCACGGAGAATAATGAAGAAAAGAATAACAAGTGTACTTCAAATGAGTCCACCAAAGTCGAGGAGAGAGGTGAGGAAGTTTTTGGGGATGGTGAGCTACTGTCGCCAGTGGATTCCCAACTTCTCAACTCTAGCAAAGCCTTTCATGAAACTGACCCAGAAGGATGCCTTGGATGAAATTGAGCTGAAAGGAGATGAGATGGATGCTTTTATTGAATTGAAAGAATGCATGTGTAGGGCTCCAGCTTTAGGTATGCCTGATTACACAAAGCCTTTCACATTGTTTTGTCATGAACGTGATGCATGTTCTTTGTCTGTCTTGACCCAAGCCCATGGTGGCATAAACAGACCAGTAGCATATTTTTCAGCTACTTTGGATCCGGTCGCAGCAGCACTGCCTGGGTGTTTGCGCGCCGTAGCAGCAGTTGGTATCAGCCTCACTCAGAGTGAAGGAATAGTGTTGGGACACCCATTAACAGTCATGGTCCCTAACTCAGTTGAGATACTTTTGACCCGCTCCCGAACGCAACACATGACTGGAGCAAGACTCACAAGGTATGAAAAAATAATTCTGGGCTCACCGAATGTGCAGCTGAAAAGGTGCACTACGTTGAATCCAGCAACCTTGATTCCCGGTGAAAATGCTGAAATAGAGAACGCTGAGGACATCGAGCATGACTGCCTTCAGGTGACTGAATTTTGCACAAAACCCCGACCTGACATTAAGGATACTAAGCTTGATGAAAATGACCAAATTGTTTTTGTTGATGGGTCATGTTTAAGAGATGCATTGGGAGTATTGAAAGCAGGATATGCTGTATGTACTGTAACAGGTGTCTTGGAAGCGTCCTGGCTTCAAGGAGTCCGCTCAAGTAGCAGAACTTGTAGCCCTTACAAGAGCATGCCAACTGTCTGCATTGATGAAGGTTACCATTTACAATGATAGTCAGTACGGGTTTGGAATAGTGCACGACTTTGGGCAACTATGGTCACAGAGAGGTTTCCTGACTTCTTCAGGGTCCCCAGTGAAAAACGGGGAGAGAATAAGGGAATTGTTACATGCCATTCAAATGCCAGCCGAAATTGCAGTGGTAAAGTGTAGTGCTCATACAAAAGGACAGGATTACGTTTCCCTGGGAAATGCATATGCGGATCAGGTCGCAAGATTTTGTGCCTTGAACTGTATATTGCTCAGGGATGAATGGAATTCGATAAGTGAGCCAGAGCTCGAACCAGCTGAAGCATTTGCCTTGAAGGTCGTGGATACAATGGATGAACTAAAAGAATTACAGAATAGTGTCAGGGAGGATGAGAAGGCTTCCTGGATTAAGGCACAATGTACAAAGAGACCAGATGAGTTATGGGTTTCAAATGAGGGAAAATTTGTCTTACCAAATAGTCTCTTATCGCAGCTAGCGCGGTTCTATCATGGGCAGGCTCACCTAGGGAGAGATGCCATGATAAGATTGTTCAAAACTGATTGGTTTAACCCCAGATTCCGTCAAGTTGCAGAAGCAGTTTGCCATCGTTGTGTCACTTGTCAGCAGATGAACCCAGGAAAGGGAACAGTTGTGAACGTGAGCCACATTGGTAGGGCAGGAGGCCCGTTCAGTAGAATGCAGATGGACTTCATTGAGATGCCTGTGCATGGCGGTCTGAAGTATGTGTTGGTGATTGTGTGCATTTTTAGTCACTGGATTGAAGCGTACCCAACACGTAGAAATGACAGCCTTACAGTTGCAAAACTATTGTTGAGGGAGTTGATACCACGTTTCGGATTCCCGATCTCTTTAGAATCAGATAGGGGAAGCCACTTCAATAACGAGGTGATAAAGTTACTTTGCGCAGCGCTGAACATTGAGCAAAAACTGCATTGTAGCTATCGCCCTGAAGCATCAGGACTGGTGGAGCAAATGAATGGTACACTGAAATCAAGAATGGCGAAAATATGTGCATCGACAAATTTGAAATGGCCTGACGCATTGCCTTTGGTGTTAATGTCAATGAGAAACACCCCTGACAGAAAGACTGGATTGTCCCCGCACGAAATTCTCATGGGCAGGGCCATGAGACTTCCTGCAGTTCCCGCAAATGCGCTTTTCAATATTACAGATGATATGGTGTTAGACTACTGCAAAGGTCTGGCTGACGTGGTTCGCTCTTTCTCTCACCAGGTGGAAGCAACCACCTTGCCACAGATCCAAGGTCCAGGACACACACTGAAAGCAGGTGACTGGGTCGTGATAAAGAAGCACGTGAGGAAGTCGTGTCTGGAACCCCGTTGGAAAGGCCCTTTCCAAGTGATCCTGGCGACCACTACCGCTGTGAAGTGTGCGGGAGTTCCCAACTGGATCCACGCCAGTCATACAAAGAAAGTGTTGTGTCCCACCGATGAGGAAGTTGAAGCGCTGAAACTGCCAGTATTCGATGACAAAGTGCTGAGTGCTGAGGCAGAGCAAAACAGAACTAGAAGCGAACAGACGGAAATAGAGGAGAGAGAAATATTCTCTGAGGACGAAGCAACCGATTCACTTGAGGAAGACCAAGGAGAAACCTCAGACAGCGACGAAGCAGCTGAAGGTAACAAAGAGCCTGAAGCAGCTGAAAGTGATAAAGAGCCTGAAGAGAGTAACGGTGACAAAGGGCTCGAAAGAGGTGAAAAAGCAGGAGAGCCTGATCAGAGGAGGGCTTTCCCAGAAGCAGACGGTACAGAGAAAGAAAAGGAAAACCTGATTGACTTCCCAGAAGAAGGGGACAAGGCAGAACAGAACGAAATTGTTCAAACTTCTTCAGAAGAGATCGCAGGTCCATCAAGTGGACACAGTGCAAAGAGAAGACCAAGTATATCACCAGTAAAAGCAAGGACTAGAGAAAAGTTGAACGACGATGAAGGGCCAAGAGTGAAAGAGAAAAGAAAGGAAGTGTCTGTCGTGATACCAACATCCAGTGAAGGAAAAGACCTGGCCAAAGAGGAAAGTACCAGTGAGGCAGAATCAAAGAGAGATGCAAAATTGAAAAGGAAAAGGATACCAAACAGGAGATATTCCGGTCCAGAATGGGCATATGTAGTCAATGACGATTGGACTGACGAATTTGTATCCCTTAGCCTCGAGAACGAAGAAGAAGAGATACCAATAGAAAAGAAAAGTTTTATGGACACTGTTGATTGAAAAGATGGTAAATGACATTGCTTGCTATAATATAACGTGATACAACCAGATGAGACATTGCTAAACCGGATGAGACATTTGCTAACTTGATAAGACTTTGATAACCTGATTGACTCTTAAGCCCGATTTGAGACAACGTTGCTAACTCTGGAAAAAAAAAAAAAAAAAAAAAAGGGGAGAGGTATTGAACTTTGAAAAAAAAAAAAAAAAAAAAGAGTTATTGCCGAATTGAGACTGAGTTATTGCCGAATTGAGACAAATGCTGCTACCCGATAAGTGACTTGGCTCCCGAAGAGAACTGTGTGAACATCGCGCTCGTTCAGCTTTGTAACTGAATTGCTAAATAGTTTCTTTTATAGGTGCTTCTAGCTCTCTGATTCTATACAGATCATGACACAAAACAGTAGAGTGAAATATTGTAAATATGTGTGTATAGGCTCGATAGCTGCATGTGTACTAATAATAATGGCAATAGTGCTTGCATCGCGTGGTAAGGGTGAGAATGAGAAAATTGATGCTTCTACTTCTGCTCCTGTCACTGTCACTGAACTAACCGCATTGAAAAGGCTAGAATTAGATGAGAGACACTTGCATGATAAGAAGGAACTTTCGTATAACGTTTTCTATCGCTTGCTAACAGAATATGTTGAGACTATGGATGCGAAAGATTGTTATGTGTGTACACAGATACCGACATCGGTAAAGGAAGGGGTGACTTATCACCACATGCCTCTTACATATGGGATTACATGTAGTATAGTAACTTCTAGATTTTATGGTCAAACAAACATACAGTATTTTTACTCAAATTATGATGTTACCTTTGCATATGTTCCTATAATCACGCAGCTAAGCCAGATTGCTAAGGATTGGGATGCTAAAATAATGAGAGAATTTTTCGAACAATGCAAACTTTTGAAACAGCTCACGCTCATAGGGAAAATCTTACCTGCTCGCTCACTGCAGTAGAAATAAGCTTCTTAGATCGCACAGATGATAGAAGGGCACAAATGAATGCGAAATTAGAAAAAGAGCTAAGTAAAAGGACTTCAGTAGATAATTATGATTTTGCCGCAATAAAGACACAAGGGAGAATAGCTTTAGATGCTTGGCATATAGGGAAATTTTGTATATATCGAGGTGAGTCTTATTATGATAACATTTTCGTAGGAGCGAGTGAGTGTAAACATACGTTTATCTTTAAGGCCAAATGGACATTCATGCTGAACGGACTTGACCCTGTCATACAGGGTGTATATTACATTTGTGGGCATAATGCCTATTATCGTCTTCCAAAGGGATGGTGGGGGAGATGTTATTTGGGTATAGTGTTCCCAAAGGTTTATCAACTGGATGACCTATCGATGATACCAAAGACGTCTGGATCTCATCGTATCCAGAAAAGAGAGACCGCAGCTGCTGTGGTAGGAGATATATTTGGAGCCATGATTCCTTCATTGGGAGTTGTGTTGAATTCCATCAAAATAAGAAAGTTGTCTACTATAGTGGATAACATGTTGACAAAGTTTTCAGGTGCTATAATCCTGATGGATGCTGAACTTGCAGCGGAAAGAGCTATGACTCTTCAAAACAGGCTTGCCTTAGACATTCTTTTAGCAAAGGATGGCGGCGTTTGCAAAATGCTTGGTGCGCGCCACTGTTGCACTTATATACCAGACAACAGTGTGAAAATTAAAACAATGCTTGCTAATCTAACAAAAGAGAGTGCAGACTTGAAGGAATTGAAAGAACCAGGAGTTTGGGAGAAGGTTGGAAAGGGAATTGCGTCAGTGGGAAATTGGCTTGGTGGCATTTGGAATGGAATATTGCTAAAAATAATACAGGGAATATTAATAGTATTGATTTGCATTTTTGGAATTTGGGGAATAAAAAGGGGAATAATAATGATAATGGAAAGAATTAAAAGAAGGAAGGAAGAGAAAATGATGAAAAGAATGGCAGAAGAATACAAAGCAAGAACAAGGGGAACTAAAAGGCAAAGAGAACTGACAGAATTTTAATGGAATAAAATTTGTGGGAATGGTTTTGTGTGATGACAAGTAGTCATCAGAGGAGGGATTGATGACGCTGAAATGAAGGTTTTACATTTATTAGCGCATAAACGTAGTACTGCAATAATCAAGTGTGACTTTAACCGAACTAATAAAGATTGTACGGCGACAAATGTGCCCTTAGAGTAGTTTGCCAACATTTATAAGCGTGCTTTATATAACGTGATGTATTAGAATTGTATTAATTTGACATAATCGTAAACGTGTGCCATGATTTGCTTGTTGGAAATGTTTTAGCTTAGCATTACTTTAGTGGAGGCTTTGGCCTAGTTGCCATGTCTCACGGTTTAGATGCTCGTATTTTTCCATTGTGCTAGTAAAACGTGTATTTTTGCTTGAAGCTGTACTTTTCCAGTGAGATCGGTTCACATGCTTATCTTTAAGGTTTCGTGCCAGCCTGGCATCTTCTTCTTTGCTCCAAGGTCAATCTGCAGGTGCAGACAATGGACGCTCTGAAAGGGAGTTAATTGGTAAAATATGTTGCAACTTACGTTCCCGACTCCAAGGATAATGTATGCCTAGGTAGAAGCTTGTAAACTGTTGTTTTTGATTGGACAATTTGAAGCTAACCTATGAACTCTCCAATGGAAGCCCTACTGGATTCGAACTATTGTCTATTTAAACCAGGTACACAAGAAGAAGGGGCCATCTTATTCTTCGCAGCCCATACCCGCCATTTTGCAGGACATTACAGCCAACTGCGATGCCATTTTGATGCTTTCTCTAATCGAGAGAAAGAGACTTTAAGAAATTCTCGCCCTAGAGACTTTAACTTTGATTTGCCCCTTTGCATGAAGTAGTAGTTTTGTCCTTTTAGCTTGCCGCTGTGAGGCAATTGCCCCGTCCACCCTGCCCCTTTTGCCCCGTCCCATGCTGATCGAAACCGGTACCCATGCTGATCGAAACCGGTACCTGTGAGACGAAGACTTCCTTGAATGCTGATTGAATTTGGTAAATATGAAAGGAAAATGTACAATTGCATTGTGTATCTTTTTAGGTAACCAACTGCTGATTTTGTTGAGAGCCCTAGTTAGGAGTTTTCCAAATTAATGTTGCTAAATTGTTTTTGCATGAAATCCCACATGCCGATGCTAATTTGAGGTTAGATGAGGATTCATTTGTTGCACGATGCAATTTGAGACCTTGTTATGCTGACTAATGTATGCAATTAGCTCATTACAGATTATAGTTTTAGTGGTTTGCGTTGCTATGATCGAATGCATTGTTATTCAAATGCTGCATAGATTGCATCTTTTCCGTCGTTATGGACAGCTATTAATGTTCATTTACATATATCATTTGGTGTTGAGACACATCTATATTGTGCTAGCTTTGTTAATATAGGGAAATAAATGCATTAACTTTGAATAAACTGGTGTGGTTATTTATGACCGAAAGGTCATAGTTCGCCGATATGTTTTCTGGATTAATTGTGAAGTGTTATGTTGATCAGGGCATTGCTTATGTTCGTTATTGATTATTGATTTTGATTAAATTGATTAATGTAAGGGCGAGGAGTGTCCCACTTAGCCAAAAGATTCATCGACCTAAGAGCGTCCGAAATACAGGTAATTTAGTAGATCGGTAACGCTCTATCAAGGGGCATATTTAAAAGCCCCTTGAGCCACCTTGTGCCACCCTATGTAGCTTTTCCCTCACGCTGTATTTACAAAGTGGCGCAATGCTTGCATTGTGCCACTTTGCAACCCCTTTGCACCACATTATGCCTGCATCAGTCAGAATGTATGCGAGGGGGAGCATTCCAATACAACATTTCACTGAACCATTTTTTCTGGCATTTTTAACGCCTGCTCATAGCAGAAGTCAAATGATGCTGTTATTTTAATCAATGGGCCTCCCTGTGCTTTGCTGGACTAGCGTCAACATTTATTACGCTAGTGCAGCAAAGCGTCACAATAGTGTAACATTTTTTGATGCTATTGTCCCAACGACCGCCATGGTGCACCGTATTTTAAATATGGCGCTGCCATGGTGTTGTTAGGTGGGGCAGGGGCGACTCAAGAAAAGTGGCAGGTCGGACCGATGAACCACTTTCTTGTAAATATGCCCCTAAGTTTTTACATGCTGGGTTCTATCTCTAATAATATGCTAATGTATTTGATGTTATCTAAAGCGACTGTGATATGCTTCCCAGATGTCTCTGTAGTTTGAAGACGTTTTATTAAATAGATTTCGAGTAAAAACTAAAATAAAGCATTCTCACCTACTGACGTGGAAGTTCTATTTCCATTAGCTAGAAGAGAGGCCAAAGAAAAAAGTATATATTTAATGGTTCCTAGAAATTGTAGATGCCTATAACTAGTTAATTGCCAAATCCGCTTTAAATCCTCTCGAGAACTGTGTAATTGACAATAACTTCAACCTTTAGTTGCAAGGAGGATTTAGCTCAAACTGTAGTAGAACAGATCATTCAATCGTAGTTAGATTGCTGTCCGATTAATATCTGTGTCAAGAATTCAATCCTAAATCTCCCTGTATATAGTTAGATCACTATCAGTCCCTGCATTAACCGGCGAGTCACGAGGCTTTGACAAGGAAAGAGTGGAGAATCTAGAAAATAAAGTACTGGCGACTGGGACAGACTAGCGCTCTATCTAACACATAGATGGGATCTTCCAAGAACAGAAGTTCACGTCAAGGTTATTACTGGTAGATCATGTTTAACTGCACTACCCGCAGACCTGGTTCCTGGTGATGATTCATTGTTGGATTAGCTATCCGCGTCTGCTTAGGTTGAACATCAGATCGCAAGCCCTCTCTTTTCTTGTATTTCTCCTTCCTTGCTTTCTCGTGTCCTTTGCCTAATTCCCCTCTTTGCCTTGTTCTTGCTTGATGTTTGTTTGCTGTTGACTCCATCCTGCTGCCTTAGCGTGACCCCGAATCTTGAACCCGAGGTGAGGAATTTTTATATAACAGTTATAATGAGTTATGTTTTGCTAAAGGGCGACATATGAGTAATAAGTCCAAGAAATGTATGCCAGCAAATTGTGTACAAAATTATTTTTCATTTCAGCCGCATTTTATTTGGAAGCCCATCCTTAATAACTCCAAGTAGACTTCTGGTATTTCTTCCTCAATGGACCCTTTGGAACTGGTATTTTATCTTGCACATTACCTCCCGTCCCTCCCTCGCCTTCCTTTTAAACCAATGAGGCCTCCCGCCTCCCCCCTAGACCCTCCCTTCCCCTTTTAAACCCCCCCCCCACCCTTACCTCCTCCTGTTTCTTTCGTCTAGCCCACGCTAGACGTTTTTTCTTTCCCTTACCTGCATGGCGGGGCCTGGAGGACTTCGTTGAAGGTGCTCCTCGGGGTGCGGAGCTCCACGAGGAGTACGGCAGCTGATCGCGTTTGAAGGCGAGCAGCTGGGCTGCTCAGAACTACGCGGAATGAGGGCCGGCCGACGGGGTCGACCGGCCCTTTGTGGCTGGGGCTTTCATTTCCGGGTTACCACGCTGCTGAGCAGCGAGGAGCTGCGGGATGGAGATTTTTGGGCTGAGATGCCAGGAATCGTTTATTGTTTTGCCAGGAATGTTTGACCTTTTTGGGGATTGGTTTATTTCTAGGAGGCAGGTCCTATTCGCTATATATGGGGAGTGATTTGGGATGTAAGGCAGTGTTTATTGGATAGTCATGCCGAAGGTTCAGGCAAAGAGGCGTAGGATTTTCTCATCTTCCTTCTCTGAGGAGGAGGCTGCTGCTGGAGTTTCCACTCCTGGGGGCTCACAGTTACAGGATAGGGGCACTCCCCTCATGTCCAGGGAGGAGGTGCAGGAGATGATTGAAGTGGCTGTTACCAGGGCTCTTCAAGTAGGGGTGACCAGGACTGGTCACTCTAAGATTTCTCATTCATCGGCTGCTACAAGGAAGTCCTCGTCAGACAGTGAGGGTGATGAGGCTCCATCTACGTCATCTGGGGGTAAATATGTATCCAGAGAGGATATGTGGGAGGTGATGGCACATGTTCGGGACAATTTGGGTTTCCCAGTGTTTTATCCTTCAAGCTCGGATTCTCACTTATTTCCTCAATATCAGACCCCTTCCAAGTTTGCCATGCCTTTCCAGGGACCTGTGAAGGATATTGTGTTTCGTGAATGGAAAGATGTGGAAAAAGCTCAGGTTCCACGATTCCTGCAGAAACTGTATTTACTTGAGGGTGAGGAGGTATTACCTCCTTCGGTCCGCCTGGATTCAATTTTAGCTACCCTGATTGGTAAAACGGCGGTAAATCCGGAGGATTGTGTGCCTACGGATACCACGGATCGTAAAGTGGATTCAGGTCTTAAAAGGGCATTTGCCGGTGAGAATCTGGCACTAAGGGCAGGTATATATTCTGCTTATGCGGCTCAGTCGTTGGTGCAAGACTTTGATAAGCTGGCGGTGGCTGTTCAGGAAGGTGCAGAATGTTCAGAGCTCCTGGCTGTTATGGAGCAACAGGCCAGATTGTTGGCGGATATTTCTTCAGATGTGGTCCGTACTTCAGCGCTGGCCTCTGGGGCTTTGATTGGGGCTCGTAGGTCCCTCTGGTTACGTTCCTGGAAGGCTGACCCAGGGGAGAAGGCGGCCTTGCTGAGACTGCCGTTTGAAGGTCGTAACTTGTTTGGAAAGCAATTGCCATCCATGCTTTCCAAGGCGTTTAAGGAACGGAAACATGCCTTACCTTATAAAGGGGGATCTACTTCTAATAAAGGGTGGAAGAAGCATTCCCGATCTTCTCCGAATAGGGAGGCCAAATCCTTTTTATTTAGGAAACAGCGTTTTCAGCCGCGTTTTTCTCCTAAGAAGGCTGCTCCTGCGAACCGGCCTGGCATAGGGCCGGTTGGGGGAAGGCTGAGTCACTTTCTTTCAGCTTGGGAGGAAAGTATCAACGTTCGTTGGGTGCTAGACATTGTGGCCAATGGTTATGTCATCGATTTTGTGAGGGTTCCTCCAGATTCAGGGGTGCGTCCCACCCCTCTGCCTTCAGGGGGGTCAAGGAGAAGGGCATTATTGAACGGAGTAAGGGACTTGTTGGTCAAGGGGGCCATTTCCCGCGTTCCACTGAAAGAAAGGGGTCAGGGAACTTATTCGGTCCTCTTTCTTGTGCAGAAAGTTTCAGGGGGTTTTCGACCAGTGCTCAATCTAAAGGAGGTGAATACTTGGATCAGGACAGTGCATTTCCGCATGCTGTCTCTTCAGACTATCTTTCCATTGGTCAGGCAAGGGGACTTTCTTGTGTCGCTGGACCTGCAGGATGCTTACCTGCACGTGCCTGTGGCAAGATCTTCTCAGAGGTTCCTGAGGTTTGCCGTGGATCAAGAACACTACCAGTTTTGCGTTCTTCCTTTCGGTCTGAAATCTTCTCCTCGGATTTTCACAAAGGTGCTGGCCCCCCTGGTGGCTTTGCTACATTCAGAAGGGGTGTTTATTCATCCATATCTGGACGACATTTTAATTCATGCCCAGTTACGGGTCCTGTTGCAGAGACAGGTGGACCAAGTTCTGGGGGTCCTGCAAAACCACGGGTTTTTAATCAATTGGGAGAAATCAGATTTAGTTCCGTCCCAGGATCTGGTTTTTCTGGGGGCTCGCTTTCAGACTCTTCTAGGCTTGGTATCGGTATCAGAGAAGAGGTTGGGTGTACTCCAGGCCTTGGTCAAGAAGGTTGTATTACTGACTGCGCCACGAGCTCTTCTTTGGTTGCGACTGCAGGGTCATTTGGCATCTATGATATTTCTGGTTCCTTGGGCGCGTTTCCATCTCCTGTGCTTGATGACGTGGTTCTTGAAAAGGTGGACTCCGGGGTCCGGTTCTCTGAAGGACAGGGTTCCGGGGTCCAGATTGATTCGCAGGGAGTTGCAATGGTGGTTGGATGCAGATCATCTTCGGGTAGGGGTTCCTTTGTCTCCTCTGAGGCCCGTGGTGGTGACTACGGATGCCAGCCTCTCCGGTTGGGGTGCGTGGATAGGGTCGGCTCAGGTTCAGGGGTTTTGGTCCCCTCAGGAGGCGAGTCGGTCATCAAATTGGCGCGAATTGAGAGCGGTCTTTCTCGCTCTGGTCCATTTCCAGGGGTCCCTGAGGGGGACGGCGGTTCTTATTCGGACGGACAACTTAGTGGCCAAAGCTTATGTCAACCGACAAAGAGGGACCAGGTCAAGGGCTCTGTTCAGTCTTGCCAGGGAGATTTTTGTGTGGGCTCAGGAGTGGGTTCCTTCTCTCAGGGCTATGTACATTCGGGGGTGGTCAATGTTCGGGCGGATCTTCTGAGCAGGGTGATTCCTTCGTCTCAACTTTTCTCCCTCCGGAAGTCTCTGTTTCTGCATCTGGTTCGGCTTTGGGGGCTTCCAGTGTTGGATGTGTTTGCGTCCGCAGAAAATGCGAAGTTGGATCGCTTCTGCTCCCGGTTTCGGTGTCCCCAGGCCTGGGAGGTGGACGGGATGTCATGTCCTTGGCCGAGGGGTCTGTTGTATGCATTCCCTCCGTTTCAACTTCTCAGGGCTTTTCTGTTGAGGGTGAGGGATCTGGGCTCCAGGGTTATCCTGATTGCACCTCTTTGGCCGCGAGCAAATTGGTTCCCGTTGTTAAGGCTGATGGCAGAAGGGAGGATGTGGCCTCTGCCTCTTTGTCCATCCCCCCTGGAGTTTCCCTGCCTCTCAGTGGTGTCGTTGAGGAGGTTGCACTTGACGGCCTGGAAGTTGAACGGCGGGGCTTGACGGGTCTGGGGGTACCTGTAGCGTTGAGTTCTACATTATTGGCTTCCAGGCGGCGTTCCACTTTACTTTCCTATGGTAGACAGTGGCGGGTTTTTTCTTCTTGGTGTTTGAATCATGAGTTGGATCCTACCTGCGCGTCTATCTTTGAAGTGATGCAGTTCCTACAGGACGGCGCACAATTGGGTTTGTCAGTAGCATCTCTGAGGGTACAGTGGGCGGCGATTCAGGCATTCAGAGGTCCGTGGCGAAATCTTCAAGATGAAGGGCACCTGATGCCTAGATTCTTTCAGGGTCTGGTTAATTTGTTTCCTCGCCCAGTACGTTCCTTTCCTTCCTGGGATCTTTCTTTGGTTTTGGATGTTTTGACAGAGGCCCCATTTGAGCCACTGGGGGACTGTGATTTACGCCATCTGTCTTTGAAGACGTTCTTTTTGGTAGCCATTACTTCGGCTCGTCGGTTAGGGGAGATGGGGGCATTGGCCTGTTCCTTTCCTTTTTGTAAGGTTTTTCCCGATCGGGTAGTTCTGGTTCCGGTTCCTTCCTTTATTCCGAAGGTCAATTCTTCATTCCATTCCCGTCAGGAGGTTATCCTTCCTTCATTTTGTCCTGATCCCTCCTCAAAGGAAGAGGTCCGTTTGCATTCGTTGGATGTACGCAGGGCTTTATTGGAGTACCTGCGGGTGGTGGCTTCTTTTCGTAAGGGGGATTCGCTTTTTGTGAATTTCGGTCCGGCACGTAAAGGTGAGAAACCTTCCACGGCTTCCTTGAGTCGGTGGGTGAGATCTTTGATTCTGTTGGCCTATTCCTTGAAAGGGGTAGTGCCGCCTCAAGGGATTCAGGGTCAGTCTACCAGAGGTATGGTGGCTACAATGGCAGAACTACAAGGGACCTCCGTGGTGGAAATTTGCAGGGCCGCCACTTGGGCTTCACCTTTGACGTTTGTGCGTCATTATCGGCTATCGGACTTGGGTAGTTTGGAGTCGGTATTGGGTCACCGGGTCTTATCCTCTATGAGGTAATAGGGGTAGGGTGTTTTGGTGTCCTTGGGGCAGGATATGAATAAAGGTTCTTGCAACTCAGTGTCCGTCTCCTGTGTTTTTCTTGCTATGTCTCATTGGTTTAAAAGGAAGGCGAGGGAGGGACGGGAGGTAATGCGTCCATTTTCTTACGATAATGGCATTACTCCTAGTCCTACTCCCTCGCCTTCCTTTTCCGTTCCCTCCCGCCCTCCCGGTACGGACTGTCCGAGTTGCTGCTTGGGCTTGGTTTTTGTACAGGAGGAGGTAAGGGTGGGGGGGGGGGTTTAAAAGGGGAAGGGAGGGTCTAGGGGGGAGACGGGAGGCCTCATTGGTTTAAAAGGAAGGTGAGGGAGTAGGACTAGGAGTAATGCCATTATCGTAAGAAAATGGACGCATTAAACATTTGTCATAGCTTGTTCTGGTTTCTTACATCATTAATACAACTACAACAAAGGTTGTCATTTTTTATTGTATTTTTTATTATATGTGTGTATTGTTCTGTACACTAACTTTAACAAATAAGTATATAGAATGACATTTTAAAAACGTTAACACTAAACAGTTGTGCATCACTTTCAAATACATTTTTACAGATTACATATAAAGTGGTCTTACATTTTACACCTAAGCTTGTCATGGTAAGTATGAACACTTATTGGATTTTCAGGATACAATATTCTGAAAGGAGTCGCCTGGACAGGAAAATTGCCTCCAAGAGGATGCAACTAACACCTCTTCTTCTGTGCAGTCACCCTTACCTCACAAAGAAGGATCGAATGAATCAACAGCATGCATAACATAATTCATTCTGAACTGTCTGAGAGCATGGAAAGATAAATAATAAAAAAGAAAGTAAAGCAAGAATTAAAGATAGGGCCCAGAGGTGTAATGAGTTATTCGATTTCATCTTTACTCTTTCTTCTCTCAAATCCATTCAATGTCTCTTCCAGTGAGACAATGGATAAGTTAGGTACTGGTTAAGGGGGTATGAGTCCTTTCCAAGCAGTGCCCACAATCCATGTCAGGATGAGCCATAAAGAGTCACTAAATTAACCTGTGCTTAACTCTCTATAGCATGCCACAAACACAGTCAGGCTTAATTAAAGACAATGTGTAAAGTACATATGCAGCACACAAACAGTAACAAAGCGAAAAACAACACAACAAAATCCCACATTAATTTTAGAAAAATAGATGAACAGTCAGTAAATTATTTGCCAAAAAATTTACAAAAATACAATCAGTAAAATGATTGAAGCTTTTAAAGGTTTTAGTGAAATCTAGTGGCTAAAAGATCAAAGTGTCAACCTTTGACATATAGTGGTGCAGGACCGAGACAAAGTCTAAAGGTATGGCTGTCAGCAATGGAGCACAGTCTGGATATAAGAAGTGGACTGAGCTAGAGGAGGAGTTGTTGTTCTCAAAGATCCACTGGACAAAACCATGGTGATTATTTTTTCTGTTCAGACTTGTGGCTTGATTTAGAAGTTGGTGGAGTGGAATACTTCATCACAAAAGTGAGTCACTTCAGGATGGCTCAAGGTGCACTTTAAAAGTTGTTGGAGCTTTTAGTCTTACAGTAGTTATGACAGAGTCAGCAAACTTGCCCTTTGAGTCACTCGGTAGATCCTGGGTCCCAGCCGGAAAGAAGGTCTGAAGCAGCAGAGCAGTCCTCTTGAAGGAGCAGGGCTGCTCTAAGTACACAGCAGGCCTCACAAAGCAGGTCCAAACTCTGAGAGTCTTCTGCAGGTCCAATTGTGAATTGAGGAATGAGTCTGAGGGTCCTAGGTTTATACCTGATACCAGCTTTGAAGTGGAAGAAACACTGAGGGACAGATTTAGCACTACTAACGCCAACATGTGTGCACCGTATCTAAGATACAGTGCACCATGGCGGTAGTTAGGGAACTAGAGTAAAAAATGTTGATGCTAGTTCAGAGCTTTGCAGGATTGCAGTAAAAAATGTTGAGGCTTATCCTGTAAAGCCCATTGAGGCCCATTATGAATAATGTTGTGCCTCCTTTTAACGCCTGCTCTGAGCATGCGTTAAAAGTGCTGAAAAAAATGACAAGATCGTTAAGAGATGATCTCAGCCGTAATAGAATAACTAGGGATAGTGTTAGAGCTATGTCCCTTGATCATTCTGTGGGCATTTTCTGTTTCAGACAATGCAAGGCATGCAAATACAGTAGCAATTGCCTTAAAGTATTTGGGGAAAATGGGCACTGGACTTATCAAATTCGAGGACATTTTAATTGTAATACAGATTTCTGTGTTTATTGTTTGATGTGCCCCTGTGGGAAACTGTATGTGGGTAGCACAATAGACAAGGCTAAAAAGAGGGTTCTTGAACACATTTGTGCGATTCGCAATTTTGATCGAACATACCCAGTGGCAAGACATTTCCATGACAAACACAATGAGGATGAGAGGCTGCTGAGTTTTGCAGTCATTGATCAGATTAAACCCAGTATCAGGGGAGGTAACGGAGAGAGGAAGATGAGGATTTTGGAATCAAAACTGATTATCAGACTCAACACCCTGAGCCCTGGTGGTTTGAATTCAAGTGAGGAGATGAATGTGCATTTAGGTTAATTGAAGCTGCTGGATATGTATATTTTTGTCAGTTATCTTAATCATATTTTATTTATATTTAGTGGGTTTTTTATGGTAATTTTGTGATAGATGTGACACTGTGAGTGGTGTTTTGATCCGTGGTAGGTAGTAAGAGACACATATTTGCACACATACATACAAATTGTTTTGAATATCAACATAGGGCTGTCAGGGTACATTCATATACTAATGTGTATTTATGTGTTCAGGAATACAATGCTATCCGATAAATACTATCTTTTACAGTTTTGGATCACCTTTTGATATCAACATTTAAATATTTAAATATTTAATATGGAGGTCAGTTAAATGATTATAATCAATTAATGGTCAATAAGTGTAATTAATGTGGATATTTTAGGAATATAATGGCATCCAGTATATACTATGTCTTTAAAATTGTTCTGGACCATTTGGGATATTAATAATATTTCATATTTAATATTTAATATGTAATATGGAAGCTATTTAAATGACTATAAGGAATATAATTAATTTATGTTTAAAGTGAGCAAATATTGTGGACAATTTTGTAACTATAAGATTACTTTTAGTATTGTTGATGGGTTATTCTGGACATTCCACGATGGGGCTGACATTTGCACATTGCGGGATAGTCCTGCAACCTGGTAGTCCTTCTTTTATTTTTATCCTTACGTGTATGCTAGTAGTGGTATATAGTTGGGATGTGAGACACTCTCAAGTGTTACGTGATCAAGGCTACGGCTGAAACGGGTTGTACTGGGAGGAAGCATTGGTGAATAAAGCACTTTTGGACTTCCATGTGGTGTCCGGGAACTCTCTGTATGTAACAGAAGAATTGTTGGCAATATATATATATATATATATATATATATACATACATATATGTATACATTGATCTATTTAATTATATATATGGTTTTTAGTGAATTTGAATTTCTAAGTTTTTTTTTATTTATATATATATATATATATATATACATATATATGTATACATATATATGAATACATTGATCTATTTAATTATATATATATATATATAAGACCTTAGAGTCCTAACTATAACTACCTACTGGCTATCCCAGTAGGATATATATATATATATATATGTATATATATATATATATATATATATATATATATATACACACACACATATTTATATTTTCCATTTAAAACAAAGGTTACAGAAACTTTACAGTTAGAAAATAGAATTTTTAAAAAACATAGACATTCACTCATTCACTTAAAAAAACAAAGGTTACAGGGACGTTAGAGTTAGGTTCTGAATTTACTAGCACAGAACCTTAGAAATTGACCAGTTATAGTTATTTCATTATAACTTGTTCCCTAAGGCATGCACAGTTTTTTATGAACAATTTTGCAACAAATGTTACAGTGATATTATCAGTGTTGCTATAAAAGATGTCACGAGTGCTGTAATATCTAGGGTAATTAGCAGGGCATGGCAAGGGTGCAGCCATCTTAGGACTTGGCTTCAGCTGAGTCCCACAAAAAAAGTTAAAAAAAGAAACGGGGCATAGTTGGGTCACCCTGACCCCTTAGCTCCGGTACTGGGGTGGTGCATCAGTGCTGCTCAGTGTGAGTGATCCTGGTGAAGTGGTGCACACACCACCAAACTTGCCCCACAGCACCTGACACTTCAGCATGGCTTAGCCCTTGCTGGGCCTCCCACCTGCTGCCAGCATGAGGTGGTGGTGGCGCTGCATCCAAAAAGATTTGTGTTGTCACCTCTGACTCAGTAAAGATAGGGCAAAGCTGCATCCCTTCTACGATGCCCTCATGCAGTACAGGTGGTGGTCTTGCTCTCTACTTCTGCCATAGTGACTGGAGAAGGATGGAATGGTAACTCAAGTTGGGTGGGAAAGTTGAGAAACAGAAGGAGGACGGACAGAGGATAGGCCAGGAAAGGTATAAGGATTAAACAAAAACAAAGTACAAAAAAGTCACCAAAACATCAAATAAACACAGGAAAAATTAGACAATAACAAAATATGAATGGAAATGTTGAGGTTTAGCTTAGGAAGGATCAGATGGGGATGGATTGGGATAGAGTGCAGCTAGCAAGGACAGGGAAACAGTAGCAGACAAAAAAAATTGCCCATTCCCTTGTGCTCCACATGTGCTGTTTGCACTTATTTTTCAGTGCGGATTGCACTACAAGCATGAGAAAACACCGGATGAGTATTCTTCTGCTCATTCACAGAGTTAAGCAGAAACTCATAGATTTTTTTTTTAGCCCCATTGAATTTCCCAGAGGAAAACTCTGTGAGTTCCGCATAGGCTTAGTCCTGGAGCAATGCAGCAGAATTATCATTAAAATACAGCAAGCACTGCAATAGCAAAAAACAATCTCTGCTGATGTACAGTGCAAGATGGATGCTAACCAAACTGTGCGAGTAGACCAATAGGACTGCAAGCTGGGTTTGTGCACTACCCGCATTTTGAGCATAAGACCCAAAAATGTTATCATCTCTTCCAGGGAAGTAGGATTCTACTGATGTATCCTTTATTGATGCACTAGAGTGCCTCCATGCTACTTTAGAAATTGGGCTATTCACTCATATTTGTTTGCTGCAACATTTCCTCAAGAAAGCCAACATCCAATATCCAAAAAGATGAATGTAGTCAATCAGCCAAAAAACTTGCTTTATTGATGTTACACCCAGTGTTGCCAATAAATGGGAAATCTGGGGCTGAGCTAAATTGTTGGGCTAGCAAGGTAGTACTCCATGTGTGCCTGATGCACCACTTGCCTGCTCTCTGGGTTACTCTACCCAACAATGATCATTCCTATGCACAGGCTATGCTTGTGAATGGACATCACATCTGCCATTATCATGTCCCTTATAATCCCTTGATGACGAGTAATCAAATTGAACTTTGTTGACTGAAAAATAATTTCCAGATTCTGGTCCATTTTCCTCTCCCCTAGATTCTATCTCAGTACCTGATCCTGCCTCAGAGCTGACTTCCATAACTCAAGTTAAGGCCTGGGCATCAGTCATTCACTGAGATGCTATCTCTGCTTACTGGCTAAAACCTTCTTTCTAAAATAGTGTCCTCTGTAGAAGGCAGAATTATTCTTCGAAGTCAGTCAGTGAGTGTGTGTGCCTGTGAGATGTGTGCAACAGTAAATAAACACAAAATTACTTATCTTTTGCACTGAAGCTGCAGATTCTCCAAAGACACCAAGAAAAGAAAAGCAAAAGACACAGTATCACTCTACCTAGCCAAATACCAAATACTACAGCATACCTTTGTCATGGTTTATGAAAATGTTTATTGCTGGGTAAACTGCGAGCCTTTGTCAGAATAAAACCAATTTCCTGAAGCCAAATATTTATATTTGAGCTCAAGAAGCACACATTTACATAGAACCACCTACAACTTTGTGGGCAGGCATGCTACTTTGTGAAAAAATACAGTGCTATTACTGGGGTCACTGGAATTATGTGGCAGGAGAGCGCCCAGTTATGGGATAGGATTGACTAAATTATGCTGCAATAAAAGGCACTTATGTGGTATAAAGCATCAAATTTTCAATAGTATTAAATCATTAGTTTGTGGTTTAAAAAATGCTCCTACTGCCTAGACAAAGGTTTCACCTCATTAAGACCATTATAACAACTAAATATAGAAATAAGAAACTGAAAGATGAGCACACATTTAAAAAAAATAAACAATGTGGGGCCAAAAGGGAGTTTGGTCCATATGCCAGGATCACCAATCCCTGATCATTTCACTATTGTGTTTTGCTCCTGAGGGCAAGATCGCGTTCCCCCAGGGAAAAACACTTTTTTCTGAATAATATCTACCAAGTGGGGATTGGCTCATTTACCATGAGTGCCAACCTCAAAAACTCAGGTCCCTGGTAGCCTCATCAGTTTTCTGGCTGTCTATTGTGGCACAACTGCGATCCACAGCAGGAAACAATTCCAGGAAGGCAGTGCTGGAAAGGGGAGACTTCCCCTCAAACAAGGCATCCCTGAAACCTGGGGAGGCTGTTTTCTGCATTTATTACCCACTAGGGTAGGAGAGAGTACTCACTTGCTGCTGCTTGCTGCACTGGTGGGGAATATGTGAGACTAGTGTGCCTCACAGCACTCTGATGAAATAGATGGGCAAGAGGAGTGGTGAGGGAGGTACAGAACACCAAAAGATACGTTTAAGCCCTCTCCAGTGTCGGTCATTGGCTGACAGACGCACTAGGGAGGGAGTGTGGGTGTTGCCCATTAGTCAACATCCGCACTCAAGAGGTTTACAGTAGCCTGACCAACCTAGTAACTATATGCAGTTTCAAAAGCCAAAGCAAGAAAGATAACGGTTGCTGGGAGAGAACAAATAGAGCATGAGTTCTAAGATTGACAGGCACAATTAGTTACCTCAATGAATTGAGGGCTTGACTTAGATCTTGACCGTCATGCCACCAAGCCACATCAGCAGCAGACTCAAGAAGACTACTAAGTCAACGGTCTTCCGCCCGCCATATTTAGATGTATTGCTTCTGAGCCAAAGGCCACCAGGATGAAGTGCTCTTCCTAGCCATCAGGCAGGCGGGCTCGTGCCGGCCATATTTAAATGTTACAGCTGGACAGGCCGTGTACTGTTGGCAGTTTGTTATGGAGAGAGGACATTGCTGGACCCAATGGACATCGGACAACGCCAGTGGCCATGGAATAGAGGTAAGTCACACACATACACTCTAACTTTCACATATGTGTCTCCCTGTATCACACACAACACAACCACAACAAGCAACACACTCACCTAGACAAACACATGCACACACAAGCACAACTACACGCATCACAACAGTGACCACCAGACAAAAACAATTACCTGGGTTATGCACACAGCAATAAAACACACAACGCAACATACACAACAACATCCATGCCATATGTAAGTAGCACTACACCTCCCTACAACTCAACCAGGAAATCGCATCACACACACACATGTACATGTACTGACTCACACACACAAAACAAGCACAACTTGACAGGTATAGGTCCCCTTGCAATGTGCACACATTGACACAGCTGACAAGTGTGGATATACTGTCATTGTGGTGACAGCATTTATTTGGCAATGAATTCTGATGCCATAATGACAGTGGTGTATGTGTCCGATATGTGTCGTGTACCAGTGAGCCTCTCTCCATGTCTGACCCACCTGTGTCTCCGACATATTCATGTTTCAGTGAATTAAAAACATTATGGAACTTGTATATGTCTGTAATTATCCTGTGCCCATCTGCAGTGACCCTCCAATGTACACAGCCAGTGCAGGTTGCCTACCTTCTTGTCCAGTGACAGGAGAGGGTCATGTTTTCTCTAGGGTCCCATAGGAGCAGCTACAGAGGGTTCTGTTCAGTTGTGTCCAGACAGAAACGGGATTGATATCGGAAGAAAATATGAGTTTTCACCCACTTTCTCTCTAAATCCACCAAGTAAGAAGTGGAAGTCGGACTGCCATTTTACTTGGCAGTATGGCACATCCAAGTCTGCTTGGCAGTAAATGTGGCTGGAGTCTCATCCTCAGGCACACTCTCCTATGACGCTGTTGACATTGATGGGAATGTTTGGTGGAGTCGGCAGGACTCGGGTAAGTTAAAGTCTATGTGTCCACCAACATCTAAATACAGCAGGCGGACCATCATGGTGATGGATGGGTTTTCATTCAGAAAACAGATGGTGGGATAGTTACCACCAACATAGAAATCAGGCCCTCAGTATTTCCGAGGTGAGCTGTAGTTTATAGGATTGTAAGTGAAGATCCGACACTAAAGGGTCTAAGGGATAAGAATTGTGCTCATTGTTCTCATCAGATGATATGCAGCCTCTCACCTTGTCTTGTAGACAAGGATCTGTATAATTTATATGGTACAGTCATTATTAGCTGATTTTAAATCCCTTTCATATGCAATGTATAAAGACACCAACTGAACAGGCTTACTACAAACAATGAAGAAGCAGGTAGAAGGGCTATAATATAGAGCATGTATTGTGTCAGTGCATCCCTCTTATCATCAGGTAGACTACAAAGTATTGGCTCTGTGGATACCTTTCCTCAGAGTATGTCTGCTTGGGGAGCAGCCTGCAGATAAAGTCTGCAATAACTTTCAACAAAGAAAGGAAGCTTACCTGTATTATCCAGGATCAGGCGAGGCCCATCTTCACTGCTAGGTTGTGTTCCAGCAGCTATTATGAGATCAGTTCTCTCTTGCTGACAAAAGACCCATGGAACAAGAGACTCATATGTAGTTCAAGCGTCTTGAACTACAGCGCCAAAGTTATGGAGTTTATGTGGTTTTCTGGAGGGGAAAACCTACTTTGCGCCAACGAGATGCAAGGTAGGCATTCCCGTTCAGAAAAGGAAGATATGGCCTTTGGGCAAAATTTATCCCGCTGTGCTAAAGTCCAGCACTGGGGGATGGGGACCCTAAATAATGGCACTAAGCTTGCTTAGTGCCATTATTTAATGCCTGGGTCTGGGCAGGTGTAAGGGGATCTGTAGGCATATTTCCATGGTCAGAGACCATGGAAATTGCCCACAGATGTCCTTCCCTGTCCCCAGGGACACCCCACCATTCCCCCCCCTCACCAGGAGGACACCTAAGGATGGGGGACCCATCCCAGGTAAGTACAGGTGAGTATTTTTTTTTTTTACACAACACAGCTCGGGCCCCCTGCAGGGCGCTGGCCCCAATGGCCATGGCCAGCGGACATTTGTCCCCTGGGCATGGCCATTGGGGTGGTGGGCATGGCTCATATCTTTACGAAGAAAGGAGCCATGTCCATGGGGGGGTTGTCCGTCCTTTCCAAGGAGGCTAACAGGGCATTAGTGTCGGCCAACGCCATTCCATAAATATGGCGCCCGGCCGGCGTCTTGGAATGGCGCTATACTTTTTGACGCAAGCCTGCACTAACGCAGGTTTGCCTCAAAAAGTATAAATAGGGGCCTAAGGGCCTGATTTATAAAAGTTAGCGCTGCCTTTGCATCACTGTTTGACGCAGAAAGAGGCGCAAACGTACAAAATATATTGTGCAAATTTGCACTGCTTTTTGCGTCAAACAATTGACACAAAGGCGGCACTAACTTTTCATAAATCAGGCCCTTAGTTTAGGGCGCTGGAACTTTCTTTTTTTTCCTGTGGTGGTTGCTTACTAAAAACTCATGTTCTTTCCCAAGCCAGTTGAGATGTTCTGTTCTTTCAATCCTCCCTAAGCCAGGCTTTATGAAATGCTTTCACAATAATCTCTCTGCGTTACGTCATTGACATTGATGATGTCACAGTTGTGGCAATGCGAGTGTTAGCACTCCAAGTTCATGGTCTATGCAATCCAACCTTGGAGAGCCTGGCCATGGTAAGTGCATGTTGTGATCCGTGGTTTTCTGCTGCATGAAGCTATGTGGGACACATTCCCTAATAACCTTATTACTAGAAAGGAGGTAGGCACAGCAGAATAGATAACTCTTCAGCCATAGTAAGTCTGCATGCAGGTGATAGTTTTTGGCTTGCAAAATTGTTAAAATAATATTTGTTACACGAATACAGGCAATACACATGATATTTTGGCCTTTGAAAGTTTAATTTGCCCACCAGCACTTCATCAGACCTAAAACAAATTATGTTATACTAGGTTACATAATGATATAGGCCGATAGCCCTTTTAAAAGCTACAGTTGAAATATTACTATTTATTCATGCTATGAGTGATTTACCTTAAAAGAAGGCTGTAACTCTCCACACAAAATTGTTTCTTCCTTTTAACTGTAGAAATTTAAAGACACTGACATTATTTCCGATAGTGATATTACCATGTACTTGACAGCCATCAGATTACAATGAGATGAATGTTTATAAAATAAAGTAAACTGCACTCCAAATAAGAAACATGTAGGAAAGCACGATTTCACAAATTGAAATGCAGCCATAAAGTATATTTACTTTATATTGAAATACAAAGTGCATGAGATATTTTATTGATGAAAGATAAATATTTTATGGTATGAAATTACAAATGTATTAGCAAACAACGATTATGACCCAGCAGCCCAAAAGAAACACAAGCCCGGTATTAACAAAATTGGACATACCTTCTTTATTGATATATGGTGAGACCATAAGAAGCCAAATAACAAGCCTCTAGGGCCCTAATTTATACTTTTTTTGCAGCGCATTACCGTAATTTTTTTACGCAAAAGTGGCGCAAACTTACAAAATACAGTTGTATTTTGTAAGTTTGCGCCACTTTTGCGTCAATAAATGATACTAATGTGGCGCAAAAAAAGTATAAATCAGGGCCTAGGTATACCCAGGAGTGACAGCTCCACGTCACATTTTTTAAATAGCTATGGATAAAGTAATCGAGTCCTATTTAAGCTAACTATAATTGTATTGTATGTTAATGTCCTGAATATCTGCCAAATAACTAGCCTTCCTGACCATAGGCTGAATAACACTACCATATACATTCTGTAATATTGCTATACATACAGTATGGCTACTGAAGTGCTAGGCATTTAAAACTGAAAGCAAATAGCCAGGTAATGCATCTCCATATGCACATTCTTCAGTATATCTTTTTGGCTCTTACAGGTGCTAGCTTTCAACAGCCATTTAACTGCTGGGCTGTGCACGAAGGCTCTTAATATGCCAAATCACTAAAATGTTGGCCATTTATATAGTGAGATGAGGACATGATAATTAAAAATGGCCCTGTCAGAAACTGTGTTGTTGGCTGAGCAGGGTGTAAGCCCTTCTCAGTAACGTCCACATTTACCATCAGTGTGAAACAACTAAAGTCACTAAATAACCTGTGCTTACACCATGTGGTAGCTTGGCACAAAGGTAGTCAGGCCTAACTTAGAGGCAACATATTAAGTATTTATGCAGCACCCACACATTAATAGAGTGAAAAAACAACACAAGAAAACTCCTACACCTATTTAGAAAAATAGAGCAAATTTTAAAATATTATTTGACACTAAAACATCAAAAATTCAATCAGTAGAACAAGAGAAACACACTTTCAATGATTCAAGGAAAGTATAGTGCTTAAAAACATAATGTGCCACTCATGGTTATCTGGTCTTGCAAGACCAGGTGACACTCACAAATTTCACAAAGATACAGAGACCAGAAAAGCTACCTTCTGAAGTCCACGGCAAAGAGTTCCGTTTGTGGGATAGGCTGGGAGGAGCACGAAAAGCTTTGCAGGTGGACATTGCTGTAGTGTAGTGAGAAGGCTGGGAATCATGAAGAGTCGTCACTGTAGTGCCAAGATCATGTCATCATTACGGATGGTTGCTAGTGATGATTCACATTGGCAGGCACTGCGGGCTGTCAATGCTGTATCGCTAAGTACAAATCTTACGTTGCCAGTTGGTGATGGAGGTGGCTGTAGCGTAAAGAGTCGGGTTCACTGGGACCTTGCGATGGAGGTCAGTGCAGGAGGCAAGATCTTGGTGCAAACAGACCTCTTGATGGTCACAAAGAGACCTCAGTGCAAAGTACTGGAAGGAATTCCCCCTCATGGTAATTAGCCATGCTATACAAGTCCTGTTTGATTGATTGAGCCTAAAGCTTCAGAATGTCTAATTTCCTTCAATGAGGAATTCAACTGGTGCCACGCCATGGGCCCAGGTCCTGAGGAGCATGTCTTAAGGATCAGGAACTCACTCTGGCATAACTCAGAAGGGCTCAGGCAGGTCGAGGCAGAAGGTCAGCTGGGAAGATGCAGGGAGTCCTCTGGAGCTAGCTATTTCCCTGTAGCTCTAACTGGAGAACAGTCAGCTGAACCTTGGAGTCACTTCTGCCTGGGATGAAAGGTGCAAGTCCAACCTTTCTTCTCAGTCAGCAGACCAGGCCTCAAGCAGGTGGGCAGCAATGTGTCCTTCCTCTGTAGAACCCACAGGGTCAGAAGTGTACTGAAGAGTGGGTCTGAGGGTCCTATTTTTGTACCTGGTGCTTTCTTTTAAGTTAGAGAACCTTCTGGAGGCTTCCCCTTACAGATGTATTGTCACCTCATGAAGGAGGTTTCACTTGCTGCAACATTTCCTCAGCATTTTCTTCAGATTTACCTTATATGGGAAAAAGCAGGAAAGTTTTACAGTCTCTTAAATCTTCTTCAGAGATTACCTTGATCTCGGATCAATCTTTCATGTTTCCTTTGATGGAAACTTTAATATCTCTGCTTGACATGGCTCAATCTAGTTCCCCTCATTCAGTATCATCCACGCTTCTGCCCTCAAAGTCGTCTTTTTCATCTTTGGCAAATAAGAGACACAAAAGGATCCTCCTTCTCCTCCGAAGTCTACATCTCCTATTTCTCTGGATACTGTTTTAGAGGAAATTAGAGCCCTGAGATCATTTATTGAGGAAACCAACACTCGCATTCAAAATCTGAATGACAAGTGGTCTTCTATGGAATCTCGACTAAGGTTGGTTGAACACAATGTCAATGCCATACAGGAGTCCGCTTCTAAAATTGCTTCTTTGGCAAAGGAAGTTTCAATACTAAAAAAACAGGCTGAAGATCTTGAAAACAGGAATAGATGCAATAACCTATGTTTGTATGGTCTTTCCGAAGGTATTGAGGGTGGAGATCCAGTTTCTTTCTTCACTTCATTTCTTCCAAATCTGTTGGATTTACCTTAATCTTCTACCTTAAGTGTTCAATGAGCCCATAGACTGGGTGTTGAAAAATGGGTTATTTATAAGGGCAGGTAAGTACTTACGCTTAGCAATAGGCCACTAACCTCCACTTAGGTCCCGTTAGGTCTCAGTAAATTAAACCTAGCTCAAACCTTGGTAGCTTGGCAACGAGCGAAAAGGCTTAATTTAGTGGACAAAGCGTAAAGCATTCAAATATCACAAAACAGTAATTAAATAAAACACAGGAAACAGTTTAAAAATCCAAAATCAATTTATAACAATAGGAAATATTTTTAGCTTTAATATGAAACCAACACTAATAAAAAGTCGGATAAGGGGAACCGGAGATATGAATTTTTAAAGAATTATTGCTTTCTAGCGCATAGAAACAAAAAGTGGCAATCTGGTCATCTGGTCGCACCTCGACCAGGGCAAAGTCAAAGCTTAAGGCTGACCGCGGGAGGCCTCAGTCAAAAGTTTACCTTAGGACTTAGTTGTTTTTCTGGAGATATTCTTCAGCGGGACGAACCTGCCAGTCCAATCTGACCTTCTGGAACTCTTCCTCAGACACGCATTGCGGGAGACCTCGGTGGGGATTTTTACCTTCAGACTTAGTCGTTTTCTCGAGGTGAAAATCCTTCGACCGAGGCAAACCTGAATCTTGATCCAACATAGTTGGAGCCCTCTTCAGATACACTGCCTGGCAGGTCCCGGTCAACTTACTACATTCGGAATTGGTCATTTTTTGGGAGATTTTCTTCACCGGGATGAACCTGCAAGTCAGGCCGGGTCGCGGTTGAGGCAAGCTGGCTAGAGTTGCTGCGGCGTGTCAGTCCCTCTATGGAGCTTTTTTCCAAAAGTTCTCCAAACTTCTGAATCTTCTTCCAGATGTTCTTTTAAGGTTCTTTTGATGTTCACAGTTCACCCCAAGGTTCCAGAAGCTCTGAGATGCTCCTTGAGGGTGCGGACTACAACTCCCACATTGCACCTGGCGCAAACTCATTTTTGGCTACTGGAAAGTGGTCAGCTGGTTGGTTTCTTCGGGAGTTGGTGTAGGGGACTCTGGTTAGCAAGTTTTCACCTGTAGCAAACAGGGAGTCCCTCCTTGAACCAGTTGAAGCCAGGCAAAGACTTCTTGTGGTGAAGCCCAAGTGTGCAGCTGGTGCAGTCCTCCAGAGTGCAGTGTCCAGGTGCAGGCCAGTGGTCCTGCAGGGCAGTCCTTCTTCTGTAGTTCTCCCTGGTAGGGATCTGGTAGGGAACTGAGGTGTGGGTGCAGGTCTGCCAGTTTTATCTTTGCTCCTGGGTGAAAAACAGGGGAGTCCTGGTTCTCCAATCAGGGGCAGGGTCCTTCCCCCTGTGATGACCACTTCCTGGGAAGTATGGCAAAAATCAATCCCAAGGAGCAACATTCCTCAAAAATCCATCATGGCTGAAAGTGATTGTTGGAGGTCACATCTGGCTGAGCCCACACACTGGTGTGGCTAAAAGTCCTAAACACACCCATCTCCTTCCCTCTCCTAATTTAATCAAGGGGGCACCTAATTGTCTGGGTTTGCAGGATGTGAGGATGTTGTTGGGTTGCTCCAAATGTGCTTCCCTGCCTTTGAAGACCAGTTTGGCAGCCCTCTCCCTTCCTCCTTTCCCATCCGCTGAGGGGAGATCTCCTCCCCCCAGGCACATCTCTTTGTGTTGAGCCAGGCCACTTCACACCTCATCAAGGCAGCCTGGCCAGGCTGCCAGATGCTGACCAATCAGAGCAAAGCTGCAAAAGCACTGCAGGGCTGAAGTGGGCAACATTTCAGGTAAAGTTAAAAACTCTTTACCTGAACAAGTTATATTAAATCCAACAACTGGAAGTTGTGGGATTTATTATAACAATTCATTTGATACCAAACTTGTTGTATCTGTTACTTAAGGGGACTTTTAAAATTAAAATAAAGTCTCCCCATTCTAGCATATGGAGTTAATTCACTGCAATGAGGGAAAAACTAATTTGCCTGTTTTACCTCACCAGGGCTTATAAAACTATTTGTATAGGGTCCCTCCTTATAGTTACATGGCACCCAGTCCTAGGGGCACATAGGACACACCTTAGGAGTGACTTATATGTAAAAATAAGGTAGTTGAAGACTTCAAAACTACTTTAATTCCAAAGTTGAATTTGCATATAACTTTAATTTAAAATCAGGCAGCAAGGCAGGCCTGCCTTTAAAATGACACTGGGCACCTCAGCAGTGCTCTACCCATGCTAGGGTCTCTAAACCTACATGCCCTACCATATACTAGGGACTTATAGGTAGGTTGACTTAGCCAATTATAATTAGCCTAATTAGCATATTGATTTAACACAGAGCACAGGCCCTGGGACTGGTTAGCAGTACCCAGGGCACCATCAGAGTCAGGAAAACACCAGCAAAAAGTGAAAAATGGGGGCAAAAAATGTTAGGGGACCTCTGCAATCAGCCCTGTTCTCTCACACTGGGACCCCGTCTTACTTCTATTTCTGCGTCAACAAGACCCTGAGGTGTAATTATTCTATTTATGAAGTTCACGGATCTTCTACAAGTTTTAAATACAGCCAAAATTAAACAAAAAACACTTATCTAGTCTGGTGCAAAACTGTTTTTGACCCAAGGTGTGTCTACAGCTACTGCTAAATGAAGAAAAGACTTCCTTGAACGTTGTCCTGCATTACGTTCATTGGGTGCAAGATATGGTTTGTTTCATCCTTGCATTTTCGCAGTGACATTACAGAAAAACACATTCTCTTTGAAGATCCTGCGGACCTTAGAAAATGCATTCATTTTCACTCAAAGGATCTGATGGATGTTGCTGGATCCAACGCTTCAGGAAAAATTAAACATTGACTCCAAATGTTTTTGCCTTTCATTAATTAAGATATACTAGTGTTTATTGTTAGTTTAATTCATATCTATTCTCTTCACAGAATTGTCGTAGTCATCTATATCTCTGTTTACCATTTGTTCTCATGTGAAATTCCGTGTGGCCCGCTCCTTCGTATTGGTTGTGCTGTCTCCTGTGCATTACAACTCCCTGTTTTCTTCTTGTCTACCATTGAGGTACGTCAATCAGTCGTCATTTGACATGTACTGTCTTCTTTTTCTGCACTTGCTTCCTTACCCTTTTTTCCTTCCTTTTTTCCTGTCTTTTTTTCTCTATCTTCTTTTTCATATGCCTGAAAGTCTTTTTGTCTAGGCTTACAAGTCGTATTTTATGAATGGTTGTTTAGCTTTATATTTATTTCTTGTTGGTTATATTCAGAGTGATATATTAGAATGTGAAAGGTTTTGTTTAACCTGTGAAAAGGCAGATAATATTATCTCATCTTGCCTCTTATAACCCAGATTTGGTACTTCTGCAAGAACCTCACCTTACATAAATTGAAGCATTAAAACTGAAAAGTAATTGGATGAGATCAGTCTTTTAGTTCTATGCCTTTTCTCAGAATCATAGTTCTAGTTTTTCTCATTATACGTATATTTTATTGTATTTACTAACCTGGTTTTCAAATATAGATTTGTATTCCCCTTTCCCCTTTTCACCCAAATTTGTCCTTTTACAACATAAAATGTTAACAGCTTTTACCTTGTATATCGCTTATGAACTTTGTCGTTTTATTGCTTTTTGTGATATTGACTGTTGTTTGAACTTCAGATCGCATAATAAAGATTATTAAGCTAAAAAAAATACATATCTTTGGGTACAATGGTCTACAGTGGCTTACTGGTTAAGTGTTTCACCGAATATAGGTTCCGCCTCGTAAAGTTTAGGAGTTTTGGAAATAATTTTGCCATAACTGGCTATATATACGGTGGGGCTCACAAACAGGCCCTCACCTACAGCATCGTGTTCACAATAGCTCAAACAAGCACAAATGCAATCAGTTACTTCTTGACTAACTCGTGCCCCAAAGAATCAATTCTATTTTCACTTCTAGCTGCTTTGTAACCGGATGTCTACTGTTGGGAATACGTTTATTATGCTGACCTTTCCTTCACAAAAGGTCATGCCCGCGCTCTGTATTCTCACATTCCTTTGTTTTTTCATCACTGTAGGTGTCTGTGTGCACTTCATGACATGAAACCAGTCAACCAGTTTTGTCTTCCGGCTCGTATGAAGGTTCCTGCGCATCCATTGAGAAATACTGAGATATCGGTCGTGCCACTGCTTATAGTCTCATGGTAAAGATATACAAAATATTAAACATGTTCACCCTCCATATTTATTACTATTACGAAAAACATATATGTTTCCCAAAGCAATGTTTATTATTTTATAGAAAATCATTTATACTTCCTAGTGAATAGCTATATGTTTGCAGTACCATGAAAGGCGAATGTTTGCACAAGGCACAACATGAGTGATGAGAACTCTCCATCAGGGGCCACAGTAATGACAATTATTTCTCACCTGACATGGAGGTATATCTTGTTTTCGTGGGTATTCAATAAATGGTGATAGTTTGTAAGCCAAAAAGCTGTTTAGCTTTGTACTCATTATGCACACTTTTAGTGGTTGGCTTTCCTGCAGTTATTGGAAATCTATTTGTGAAAAAGTATCCCAGCAATGTTTTTCCGAACCAGCAGTCTTACAGACCTGTATAAGCATAACAAAGTAAAACTGCTCCTGCAGTATTAGTTTTTTAGCTTTCTTTTGTAACATCTCAAGACATTTTGCATGAAAAATGTATTTTTTCCTGTACCGTGCTTGGAAAATATGGTCTTCTCTTCAAAAATGCAATATTGAGGGAAATGGCTTGGGCGAGGAGCTGGTACCTGACTTTCCCTAAAGCTTCGAACCGCCCTTCTCAGTAATGTCATAATTTAACAATGGGAAATCACTATCTCCCTCACGCATGTTGGTGTGAAGACCTGTGAAGACGTGCGCGAGTCCACCCTACATTTGTGCAACTAACATTTCGAGATGGCTGTGAGAGATGGCCTCTGTCTAGAATCAATGCTGCAGAATGGGCAGAGCTTCTGCGAAACTAAATCTTCAACCACGTGTTGAAGGCCTCCATCTACCTGCTATTTGCTGAAGCTACTGTAACCTCGGTTGGAGATACCACTCAATAGACGAGCACATCCACCGTGCATGAATGGAAAAATCTGTGGAAGCCTGGAGGCTGTTTGTTGTGGAAGAGATGCTCCTCCGTTGCTCATTTTGTTAGGAGAACACACCCTCACTTTTCTGACATGCTAGGATTTGGAGTTAGGATTTTTCATGGCCCCGATAAGCACCATGGAGTTGCGGCCATACTGACAAGTACTCAAGACAAGATCCATTTTGTGGTCAGTGACCAGCTCATACTGGGATGACTGGGCACGTATGGATGTTGTCACAGTTTTACTCACTCCCCAACAAGTACCCATCATTCAACCCCTACCTAACTTCATCACACTAATTAACCTGCAATTAGACTCCGTCATTTCGTACTACTGGTGAACATATATTGCAAGCTTGCTGATTGTCTTGAGAGGAAAACTGTTTGGATTTACTCTGTTTATTGCCTACTTGTACCGTCCTCACCTATAGTATCCAGGAGGTTAAGGATACCAGTGCTTGAAAGCAAAGAGAACAGCTCTAAGTAGCCCAGCAGAATATACACCGTCCTCAATGTGGTCACATGAAGGGTTATATGAATACGACTGATGAGCGGACATAAGCATGGAAAACCTTGCTGAACTACTACATAACTCGGAACGGACGTGACTATTTCCATAGAAAACTGAGGATGAGGATAGTCTGTTATGGTGCTGCCACCACATGCCTCAAACAAGACAGGTGAGACTGCGCCAGCTCACAGAGGCGGTGATGGAAAGTAGATAAAATGGATCATCGACTCCCTAAGCACCCTGTTGCCACCAGCATTCTTTAAGAAACACTGACTTTATACTTGCTAAAAGTGTTAAGTACAATGCATTCCTCCATTACTTACATATTTGTAAATTATGAATGAAGATACAGCCGTGGAAGTGAAATGTATTTGAGCTAACGGTGATTTGTTTTAGACCAGAGTCCTCAAACAAATATCGAGCAGCAGTGGAACATGAGCAAGAAACAAGGTCTGTTCCTACACGAACATCACACCATGTACTTCTCCACTGGTGTCTTACATGATGCTAACAAAAAAACAGGAAACGTTTGGTCCTGTGTTCCCTGCTTCAAACATTTCATACTTCAGGCACATACTGTTAAAACTTGCAGCAATGCTTTTCACCATAAATGGAAAGAAAAAGAAACTTAAGAACCCAAGTAAAGGGAGAATTGTTAAAAGTGGTCATGGAGGTGATGGACATCTTACAACCTCAAGGCTGCAGGAAAGGACTGAGTGAACAGTCAATCACAGATGACTCTATGAGAAGGAATATCACTTTGTTTGGTGTATACATGGTACTTTTACTCCCATTTATTGTTTCCTTACATGTGTCAACCTGCTGTCAAATGTCGTGGCAAGTGAAATCTAGGAGGGTGTAATCTCAGGCCATGCCCTAATTCTCCAACAATTTGCCATGGGACTCATTATTCCCATAGTGAAGAAGTGCTATGAATATTTTTAAATACAGTACAGATGAGTAATGCAACTGGAATAACATCTGACATATTTGATGGCAAGCAATGAAGGCTCTGTAGTAGTCAATCAAACACATTGCCCAGTTAGAAAGGCATACATTGGGGTGAAATGGTGCATGGATGAACAAAGGGGGGAGGTTTAGCTGTAAAGTTCGGTACAAAGCCTTACTAGATGCTGAAACACCTCACTTAATTAGACCCTGCTAAGAAAATTATCAAAGGCTGAATTCAACCTAAATATTCTTTACATTGTAAGCCCAATATGTTAGAGTGCAGCTAAAGTTGAAACACTATAAGCATGGTGAGAAGACCTGCTGCCCTTTAGCTACACAACTGCCAAAGGGAATCAACATCAGTTATACCTGCTATCTGTAACCACCATGGTGAGCTTCTGCTACATCCCATGGAGATCACAAAGAAATTTGCCTCGTCCTTCAGTTGCCTCAGTGACTTTGATTACACCAGTACGATAGCAACCAATATAAACATTTTAACACCATATAACTAGCGACCCAAAACCCTTAGCAGAAGAAAGGACTGGAAAATTGCATCATAGAAGAGGGCATAGTGAAAATCCTCAAATACATAAGAACTGACAAGGTGCCAGTAGATGTTTGATTTCCCACTGAACTGGACAACGTGAATACATTTAAGATTTCCATAATATCCACAAAACTTTGCAAAGCATTCAAACATGCTGAGACAAAAGGAAAACTCCATCTTAAGGTCTGTTGTGCAACGATCTTTCTTCTACCTAAACCTGGTAGGGATCCTGTGGGGCAATCCCCTCCCTGAATACTGACAGAAAGTTACTTGACAATGCACAGGCCAACAGACTCAATAAGAGAATACCGTTGTCAGACTGTCAACACAGGATGACTTTATGCAAGGATGACCATTTGGTGATAAACAAGGCTGTGCCACTCCCGGTTGACAAGAAAGCCTTTGACTGCATTGCACAGGGGAACATGTTCTACCAAACAAATACACAAAAGGGCATCCTCACCCACTATCTTGCATCAGACCATCCACAAACATGATTATTTTGTTTAAAGTGCCCACACTCTCCCCAGTAGTGACATGCTTCATCGTCAGGTCTCACCCTGGTACCTAAAAACCATGATAGGCTTAACAATACTCCAGGGAGAACTTTGAATAATAATTAGCAGTCAGGGTTCTAAAGGATATAAAAATCCCTCAAGAAACCCAGGATTCTCCTTTACTGGTGGTTGCTCAGGCATGGTTAAAAACAAACAGTTGGGTAAATATGGGGAATAATGAACCTATCACCCTTTTCACTTGTTGACATGTTTCATGGCCAAGGATCGTGGCCACTAAGGGTCCTGGGCTTTCATCAGGATAACATTCTGCCTCAGAACTTCCATACCACTGACTATGTTGATTTTCTGGGCGGAAGACGGACAGATATCAATCATATAAAGCATGCATATATCAAGTTAAAGTGCATGGTTTCTTTTTTTAAGATAATATCCTGAAAAGTTCCTATTGACCAGAATCACCTTATAAGCAGGTGTTTTTCTCTTTTTTTTTAAACAAAAAGGCAGGAAGTTCTATCACTTCCTTTAGCATGAGGCAGATAGATGTATACACTCCCCCCCCCCGTGTGGTGCCACGAACCCTAGACTTAACACATTGTGAATCGCACCAGCCAGGAAGTACGATTCCATCACTCTTCATGCCGCATGACCATGTGATGATGACATCACGTGATGCCAGAGTAATCAGCTGCTTTATGAGCAGACTGTTCGCAGTAGCTCTAACATAGAAATGGTGGGAGTGAGGCCAAAATAGGTAAATGGGAAGCATGGCAGCCGAAGTGAATGCAGGAAGAAATAGTGGGTGGTTCTGTTTATGCGCATTATCTCACCGTATGGTGATTTATTTTCCCTTTAACTTAGTCTCTGACCACTGTGGCATGCTCCCTGCCCCCCACCATGCTGCCTAATGAATTAATTGTGTAGGATAAGAACAATGTTAACACCAATTGGTGTGTGTTACTTTTTATGAACTTTACACCATTGTTTGCAAGAAATTGCCTATAGTATTCACCATACATGTCAGTGTATTTTTGTTTGTCACTGTGTCTATGGCTATGTGCACTAAATTATTCATCATTTGCTTGAGTTGTTATGGGTCACAGAAAATACTGAGTAGGATAAAAAGTCTGATATCACAGCTGATTTGCACAACTATTGCAAAGTTGAAAATCAGCAAGGATGAGAATGCCTTCAACTCAGTGATTTGTTGTTTCCACAGCCAAAGGAAGAGGCGTTTTTCCTCATGGATAGTATGCCTGTCTGTTCACATGCTTTATATGTTAGATGTTTGCCTGCCTTCTTTCCAGAAAATCAACAGAGTCAGGGGAACAGAAGTTCCAGGGCATGTTTTTGTCCTGACGAAAGCTCAAGGGCCCTTAGTGGCCATGATATACAGGCTAAAACATGTCGACAAGTATCTCAGGTAATAGGGTCATTATTTCCCATCTTTACTCACTTTATAGTTTTTAACCATATCTAAGTAACCACCAGTGAAGGGGAAACCTGGGTTGCTTAAGGTAGTTTTATATTCTTTAGGACCTCGGCTGTTAATTAATTATTCAAAGTGCTCCCTGGAACATGTTCAAGCCTATCCTGGTTTTAGGGACTGGGATCAGACCAGATGATGAAGCATGCCACTACTAGAGTGGGTGAGGGTCCTTCAAAATAAATATTTGTATTAATGGAACAGATGGTGATCAGCTCCGCACTTCTGATGCATGATAGTGGGTGAGGATACCATTTTAGTTTTTTTGCTTGACAGTGTAGGGAGAATGTATCGTTTATCCTTAAAAATTCTCTTGCCTCTCCGATGGTAGGCTCTTGTTGGTTAGCCTTTTGGATTCTGAACAGCATACAGCTACAACGCTTTACAAATCTATAATTCATAACCTAAGTTGCCTCTAAGCAAAATACCTAAGCAACTTTAATTAGCCTTTACTGAAGGAACGGTTTCCATAGTATTGTCAGCAGCCCCTTTGATAAATGGAACAAGTATAACTAATGCACTAGCCGAAGCTGATAGTTTGAAAGAACTTACTGAGATAAAATGAAAGTTAAGAGCTTTATTCATGGGGCAGTAATGACCAAATATTAAGAGCATATGCGGCACCATTGGGGCTAATAGTTAAAAATAAACCAAGAAACTTCATAAAAGACAAGCGATTCAGAAAAGATTGGTCCCTAATTGTGTAATGCTGTTCTAGAGATTGCCGTATTCTAATAATCAATACAGCCAAATGTATATCAGATGCCATGCTGTTGAAAATAAAGGAAAGTAAAGACCATTTGAATACGCAGATCAAGTTTGGGGTATTCAAGGCAAATAAGGAGATTGGGGAATATAAAGACTTTCTCCTGCAGAGTATGGGGTACAAACTAAAAAATGATATCAAGAAGTTCTTGCATGAAAAAGATTACCCCTACATAAAAGATGACTATTCAAGCCATGACACAGAGTCACAGAAGAGAACACACAGAACCAAAGTGGATTATCGGGTTCTGACTTAGTTATTCCTGAGAGATCTGACAGATGTTCTAAAGGTGAACAATAGGGTGACACAACAGAAGATCTTACAGCCAATATTACCAGAGGAAACTATGGTCCTCCACCAATGATGAATTTCCCCCACCCTCTTTTTTTTTAGGGCAATTGCCCTTTTTTAGGGAGAAGAGGGCAGAGAGGGAAACAAGGCAGAGGAGGAAAACGGGTACATTGGGAAGAGCCAGTAGAGGAAAAGAGGGGCGCAAGAACATGCGGAAAAACCTGGGAACCACAACTGGGAACAAGCAGCATGTAGACCTTGTTGTCAATCTGACGATGGAACAGGTGACACCTGAGGAACACCAGGTCCTTAATATAAGCTTGGGTACTGTACTGTTCCAACCAACCTTGTTAATAAGGTCTTATTGAGATTTGAATTGGCAAAGTTCTTTGGTAAAATAAAACTGAAAGCCTTTTTTAGAAATGCGCCCACTTAGCATCTGATCCATGCTACACAGTATTAAAAAAGCATCATTCAATCCCCCACCCGGGGTAATCCTGAAGTGAAGTATTGACCATTGAAGAAGCAGTGACCAAAGGATTTTGAAAATATGTACACAAGGAAAGTGAATTTCCACAACCTTACTAAAGATGAAAGAAAAGCACTAGATGACCTCACAAAAAAGAGTCACCTCATCATATTACAACCAGGTAAAGGGGGAGCCATCATGATTCAGTCTACAGATGACTACATAGAGGCATGCATTACAGTATTAAGAGATGCAAGAAACTACAGAGTGTTGAAACAGATTAACTGAAGTACTTCAGAAGGAAATCAATGTTTTGGTGGAAAAGGCAAAGAATGAGAGATGGATCATTGGAAAGGAGTCTGTGTTTCCGATCACTGGTAAACATAGAATACCCTATTTCTACACTCCACCTTAAATACACAAACAGGGAAATCCTCCACTGGACTGTCCTTGATTCCAGAACCACTTTCCAAATTTATAGGTTGGCTTTTACAACCACTTGGTACAGAAATGACAACCTACATTAAACATACAAAACACTTGCTGAACATCATCTCAGACCTTGAGTTTGATGGAACTTACAACCTTCTGATGGACCTAGATGTGGAAGCACTATTTGCAAGCATACCCCAAAAAAGAAAGTCTGCAAGTCATTGAAAATATTCTTAATGGAAGGGAGTGGCCATTGGAAGCAACAGGCATTTGGATCATGCAACTGTCCCACTTTGCAATGACAAATAACTTTTCCAATTTGAAAATAGGGTCTATTAACTTCAACACAGAACTTCAATGGGGAGTATGTGAGTGCCAAGCATAGCCTGTGTATATGTAGACTCATTCAAACTGTCGCGTAGGCTCTCATTATTCAAATGAGACTACTGGATTTTGAGCAGCAAGATCGTCCACGTTGTGGGAGACTGAGTCCGAACCATGGTGGGTGACACATGTCGCTTCAAATCCGAGTTTTGCTCCTGCTAACTAGCAGTGCCTCATCTGTACCAGAAGATAGGGATGGTTGGGCAGCCGAGTGCATGAAATATTAGGCTTCTGAGGGAAGTCGTGGTCACTCAGGTCACATCCGGTTCTCTCATTCACAATACAGTCTCATATATAAATGGAAGGCAGAAGCACTACATGTTTCAATGATTGGTTTAATAAAACTACTGCATCTTAGATAGCAAAGCGTGAGCTGCAATAACCAGGATGACAAAAATTGACAGTATTAAAATGGTAACGAGAAGAGTGAAGCATAAGAATAACGCTATCATATTGTTACTAGGATTGACAGACTATTTCCTATCTAAATCATAATCTGAGCACAGAATATTAAGCTCTAATTCTGCCTTTCAGGTTCCCCGGGAGGACATCAACCCTCATACCTGAGCAAAGGCCTGTAGTCTGCGTTAGCATCTGTAGTGAAGCATTCAGCAATCAGCATACAGTCATGGTTCCCTGGCTGGAATCTCCCTCTTAGCATGTAATGGGACTAGGAAGTGTTTTTATAATAATACAGCTGATGTTCTAAGAAATTGTCGCTACATAAGGATGTGTATTTTCTACGAATATTGGAGACTAAACTTCTACCATGTTCACCGGCTATGTAACAAACTGTAGCCTTGAATGAAGCACAAAGTGACCAAGAATGTCTTGTTTGAGAGCACAGTGCTGAACTAAGCAAAAACAGTTAGATAGATGAAATTAAAACAAGACCGTAAAACTGGTTATTGTAAAAATAACAATGTGCAGCTGAATAAAATATATCTAGGTTAAAGTGCACAGTGGCTTAATGTGTCAAGCTAACCTGCATGGAGCTATTTCTAAAATGGCTACACAACAAAACAACAGAACGTATGAAACAAAAATCCCTTCAAACTGAAATTACACCTTTGGGCCAGATATATAGAAGATGTATTCATCATCTAGCATGGTACCACTGGAAATGCAAATCACTTCTTAGACTGGCTTAACAGCTGTAACAAGGTTTTGGATTTACTATGACAATCATGATGTCATTGTCATGGGTGAACAAGGCAAACTGATCACAAAGCTTTTCACAAAACCTACAGATAGAAACAGTCTCCTCCACTTTGAAAGTGCACACCCACAGGTGCTCAAAGAAAATCTACCAGTAGGACAATTACTCGGAATTATGATGAATTGTTCAAGGATCGAGGACTACAAGCAACAAGCCATTATACTTACCAGAAAACTCTTGAACAGACACTACCCTAAATTAATGATCCAAAGAACCAACAAAATGGCACAGAACAACCATAGAGGCTTACTGTTAGAGGAACAGAATAAGTAAGAACCCAATGAAACTTAACTGTCTAACCACACACAATAATGTGTCCAACAAAGTGAAGCGGATAATTTCAAGGAACTGGTGTATCTTAAGATGCAACAAACTCGGTTTTGAAAAACCTCTTTTCTCATTTAAGAAAAGAACCAGCCTGAGAAACCTTCTGGTACATACCAGACCACCAAGAAACACAACCACCTCTTTGAATATATTATGGAATCATCTAGAGTTATGGGCCATCATCTCTTTGACCAGTGCACAGTGTGTCCCCTCCCAAAGAAATCTACCACCATTGACCTGAATCTCAGAACCCCTTGGGTCCAGAAGAATTATACAAATTGCAATTCCAACAATGCCATATAACTGAATGAATGCCCATACATAGGAATGACCTTACACACATTAAAAAAAGGATTGGAGAACATTGAAGCAACATTTGATGTCAGAGATTCACCACAAAACTGAAAAAAATGCTACCTGGAAAAAGGGCAGGCTAACACTAACCTTCACTGGACCATCATTGAAAGAATAACTTCCAGCAATGATATGTCCAAGTCATTGCTGGAACAACAACAGTGTTGGGTTTACAGACTTAGGACCAATAACTATAGCTTGAATGATAAAATCACCTTGAATCAGCTAATTCTGTTTCTTGAAAGGAGGGGAAGGAGATTAGACTGTTCATTTATAGTCTCACCATACCCCCGCTCACAAATAAAATCTAAAACCTAGGTCCCTAACCAACAGAGCTGTACCTCCTTTAACCACCGCCCAGAACAACATCAGTCATTATAGAAATGACAGTTTTATCAAGATAAACCCCAAACTTCCTTTGTCCCTCTCCCAGGATAATTTAGCGAGTTGGCTTGGTTTTCTTGAAACCAGTTCAAACCATTTTTATGCATTCTCTAAGAAGAACGGTGTAAGCTCTACTGTCCTTTTGCCGATACTAAGCAGGCATATTTACATATATCAAGTTAACCTGGAAGGTCTCCTCTTTTTAGGCATATCCTGATAATTTCCTATTGCCCGTAATCACCCTCTAAGCAGGGACTCTTTCTGCCTTTTTAACAAAAAGACAGGAATCTCTACCACTTCCTTTAAAGAGCGGGAGCTAGACCGATACATTTCACCCCCCCTCATGTGGGGCCACGAAACCTGGAAGTTATGCGATGTGAATTACAGCAGCCAGGGCCTATAATACCCATCACTCTCCATGCTGTCTGACCACATGCTGATTACATCACACAACACTGGAGTAATCAGCTGCCCTATGAGCATATTGTTCACAGTAGGGCTAAGATAGAGCCGGCAGGAGTAAGGCCAAAATAATTAAACAGCTAGAGTGACAAGCTTCATGAAGTCAGTGAGGAAATAAATCATAGGTGGTTCTATTTAGGTGCATTATATCGCTGAGTTCCTGACTGGCATATGGTGATTTTTCTCCCTCCAACTTAGTGTGTGACTACAGGGTCATGCCTCTCTTCTTCTACCATATCACCAAATGATTTAAGTGCGTAGGGTAAAAACATCTTTAACACCATTTGGTGTGTCTTACATTTTATGAACTTTGCACTATTGAGTGCCGGGAATTGTCTATGGTATTCACCATGCATGTCATTGTGTTTTATGGATCAAATCTGTTTATTGGTATATAAAATGCATGAGAACCACATACAAAACACTGTGCCTACAACCATGTCGGCCGGCAGCAATGAATACAGACCAGTAACCGCTGTCATGCATATCAAAGGACGGATAAGGCAGAGGCGCTAATTGACAAAGGCAAACAAAAGCTGTTGTCCCCTTAACCCAACCACTGGAGCTGGCGCCCACGTTACCAGTGACTAGGGAACCAGTCCATAATAAAACTGGAAAGCACAAAAACAAAATAACAAAACAGTGCTCCCCCATTCAACCTGCAGCAATGCCTCTCCATCTCGCCACCTTCCGCTCCACATTCCCCACAGGAGGCCCTCCAACCCCATCACCCTCCAGCTCTGCCGGACAACCCCCCACCATCAGACACCTCCAGTAGCCCCAGAACCCTTAGATAGCAGGGCAAGTCAGTTCGCTGAATTCCGTGGAAAGACTCTGAATAAAGGGTCATGCAAGCGTGTAGGCCTCCTCTGCCCTCTGCCAAGAAGCCAGTGTTAGTTTCTCCATCGCAAGGATGAACCAAAGCTTATGGAGCCAGGAGGTATAAGTTGGGACCCTATCTGAGCCCCACAAAGCTAAGATCGTCTGATGCGCTGCATTAAGAGCAAGGTCCATCTGCCGGCCTCTCAATGAGCAAAGGGGGTAGGCGCAGGGGTTGGGTAAACGCAGTATAACATATGCTGGAAGTCTAGGAATCTCCGTATGAAATACTCTGTCTATATCGTCAAGGATGCCATTACAAAATCTATTGAGCTTGGGACAGTGCCATAGCAGATGTATAAGTGTGCCCGTGTTGCCACATTCCTTCCAACAGAGCCTCGATTTAGATGGGTCCCATGCATGCACCCTAGCCGGTGTATAATACCAGAATGTTGCCAGCTTATAAACTGTCTCTGCTCCCGACGTGCTGTGCGCTGTGCGCTGTGTGGTGTGCTCTATAGTGGACACTCTCCCACTCCTCCTCCGCCAACTCCCGCCCCAACTCTTCCACCCATTTCTTCTGTCCCGTGGTTTTCGATGGAGGTGCTACCCCTGCAAGAGCCTATACAGTTCCGATATCACCCGTTTATCATCTTTCTTCATCAGGAGCCATTTCTCAAAAGTCTTAAGCGCTCTACCCACCAAGGGCCTTACCGCCAGCTGGAGAGCCCAGTGTCGTACCTGATAGTACGTCAACCTGTCAGCCTCCGCGAGTCTGTAATCCTCTCTCATCTGATCAAAAGGGATTACTCCATCCACATCAAATAAACTCCCCACTCTTCTGCAACCCCCCTCATACCAACGACAAAAGCTCTCTGACTGCAAACCTGGGGCAAAGTCCGGGTTCTCACAAATTGGTTCCATGGGAGAGGGGAAGGTCATCAGACCGTTTCTGACTGCCACTGCATCCCATACCCAAAGGGTCGCATTTGTGATCGGGGATGAATAAATCCCCTGTGCTCTATGCCTTCGTCGGAGCCAAGGCTCCTTCCATATGTGGGACCCAGCCACTGCCTGCTCCATTAAGCACCAATGCTTTTCCATGAGCGGATGGCTCCACTCCAGCAGAAAGCGCAACTGAGCTGCTTGGTAATACCTCAGCAGGCAGGGGACCGCTAATCCTCCCGCCTCCTTTTAACGGTGCAATGTGCCTCCCATCCCATATAAACGTCAAAATCGCCGCTTCAAGCATTGCAATAGTATGAGGCGGTGGAGCCAGAGGAAGCGTCTGAAACACATAGAGTATGCACGGTAAAACCGTCATCTTAACCGCAGACACCATACCAAACCAGGAAAGCTTTTGTTTCCCCCAGTGTCCTAGGTCCTTCAAAATCTCCCTAGAGAGGGAGGCGTAATTCAAGCTAACCGTCTTAGCCGCCGACATGGCCAACACTATACCTAAGTACGGGATATGTTTCGCTGTCCATATGAAGGGGTATCTAGAACGGAGGGCCTCCTCATGCTCCGGGAGGACTGACAAATTTAGGACTTGAGACTTCTGTGTGTTCACTTTAAACCCTGAGACCCTGCCAAAGGTATTGAGGGCGTCCATAAGCGCAGGTAACGAGACCAAGGGTTCTGCCAAAGTAAGAATCACATCATCCGCATATAGACTAATGAGATGATTTCCCCCAAATTTAACCCCGGAAACGTGGGGGTCGTCGCGGAGATGCTGAGCTAGAGGCTCCATATACAGAGCGAACAAAAGCGGGGAGAGCAGACACCCAAGCCGCGTTCCCCGCCATATCGGAAACGGCAATGACAGAGTCCCATTGATGCGGACCGCTGCCTTGGGCTCCTGATATATACATTTCATCTATGTCAGGAGCGCAGGTCCAACCCCAAAGCGCTCCAACACCCGGAAGAGATAGAGCCAATGCACCCTATCAAACACCTTCCCTGCATCTATGGAGAGGAGAAGCTCCTCTCTGTGGGACCTGTTCATTTTGTCTATTAAGTGTAAAAGCCGCTTCGTGTTGTCTCCGCACTGTCGGTGGGGTATGAAGCCCGCCTAGTCCGGGTCAATAAGTTCAGGCATAAAAGGGTTAAGTCGCCGCGCCAGGATGCCCGTGAATAGCTTGCCATCTATATTTAGGAGCGAGATGGGTCGATATGAGCCACAGTCTTCCGGATTCTTCCCAGGTTTGTGGGTGACCGTGATAGTGGCCTCCAACATGCTGGGAGTTAGGGCCTACGTTGTGAGGAAAGAGTTAAAGAGCCGCGAAAGGATTGGGGCCGACTCTGGACAGAAGGTCTTAAAAAAGAGTGCTGTGAAGCCGCCTGGGCCAGGAGACTTCCCGACCTTAACACAGGAGACCGCCGAGATCACCTCCTCTATCCGTATGGGTTTATCAAGGCAGTCCTCATCTTGCTCGCGGAGTGGCACAACCCGTCAGTCTGTGAGAAACGAGGAAGGATCTGTGCTAGGGACTGAATCTGCTGCATATAGCTCTCTGTAAAAATCCACAAAAACCGCATCAATTTGCCTATCCGTCCGCGCCTCACCCCAGTCGGGTGAGCACGCCATCTTGATGGCATTGGCAGACCGCTGAGCCCTCAACTTATGAGCCAAAAGTTTCCCACATCGGTTACCCCCTACATAGAATTTGTGTTTGAGCTGGGCTACGGCATACTGTGCTTGGTCCCAATCCAGTCTCTTCAACTGATGACGCACCTTCTCCAATTCCCTCCAAACTCTAGGGTCGCCAGTAAGTTTGTGGGAGCATTCTAGTGCTGACGCCTTCTGCTCTAACACAGCTCTCTGCTCTCTTCTAGCTTTATTTTATTTTGCCGAAAGTGAGATCACCTCCCCATGTATGACTGCTTTCAACGCCTCCCAAAGTGTCGCTAGGCTAGTCTCCCAATTATCATTGTGTCTGAGGTAATCCAGGATCACCCGCTGCAATGCTTCTTCCACCGACCAGGACTGCAGCATTGTGTCCCGGAAGCGCCATTCCAGGACCCGGGCTCGCTCCCCTTCAAGGCGGGACACCAATGTTATGGGGGCATGATCAGTCAGAGCACTAGACTCAATCGAGGTCTCCCTGACTCAGGAACGAAACTCCGAGGAGGCCAGAAAAAAGTCTATGCGTGTATAAGTCTTGGCAGACGCTGAATAAAACGAGTAGTACCGGAGAGTCGGATGCGCCCTCTGCCATACGTCATCAAGATCACAGTCAGCCAACCACTGTCGCCCTGCAGATGACAGCGCCCCGGTCAACCCGTAGCATTGTCCAGATCGGTCTAGATCGTTATGCATGACCATATCGAAGTCCCCACCTATAAGGATAGCCCTGTCCGGAGTAGTAAGCATCGGGGATACAGCCTGCCTCATGAATGATTCTTGCTGTCCATTGGGGGCATATAACGTAGCGACTGTGAAGTGGAATGATTCTATGTGCAGTCTAAGGGCCAGAAACCTCCCCCTGACCTCGTGTATCTTGGCGACTACCTCCCCAGAAAAAGCTTTCGATATCAAGATCGCCACCCCTGCATGGTTCGTAGGGGCGGAGGACCAAAACTGCAGGGGAAACCATCTGGAACGCATACGATATGTGTCTGCAGCCAACAAATGCGTCTCTTGCAGCAGGCAGATGTGGCTCTCAGATCTCTCTAGAGCAGAGAGGATCGCCAACCTCTTTGTAGTACTATTAAGGCCCCTGACGCTAAGATTTAGACATTTTAATGACATGAGTAGGTGTGTGAATATAACCCTGGGTGGTGTCCCTCCCAGCGGGGCAGCAGCCGGGGATGGCCCATGAAGAAGCGAGCCCTCTGGAGAATGAGGGCCATGATAATAGCACATATGACCTCTAGGGGGAGCACAAAATAACTAAACCAAAGAGCACAACAGGTGCACATCAAACACAGACAAGTCCTCTATCAGAAGTCCAAAAAGAGGTAAGTTCTAGACAGGGGTCGACAACACCTCCCAAAGTTGTCTTGCAACGTCCCGAGACTCCGCTGCCCTGGCTCAGCTCCAGCATCTTCACTACTTGTTCTGAAAATGGCCTGCACCGCGGCACATTCTCCAGGGACAATTCGCATCTAGCAACTGGTCCCGCCATCAGACTGTTCAACACAGACTGCTCTCCAGCGCACGTTCGGACGATGACGGTCGTGGCTGCTTCCGCTTCTTATCTTTCCTTCGCCATCTTGGCCGGTTCTCAGCGGGGCCCTCCTTCTGAGGCCCGGGACCCCGCTCCACCTCCTCCAGATTCAGGATCTGGCGGGCCTCTTGCAGTGACTTCACTTGCCTCATCTGGTCCCCCAATCAAAACATAGGATGAAATGGGTGACCCCAGGTATATGGCGTAGAGTTAGCTCGGAGGTGCTCAGTGATAGGCTTAAGTTCCCTACGCCTCAGCAATGTCTGCAATGAGAGGTCCTGGAACAACTGCAGCGTATGCTCTCTAAACTGTACCTGGGGAAGATTGCATGCCTTTTGCACGATATTTTCTTTAGTTGCAAAATTATGTACACACGCTAAGATGTCCGAGGGGCGTACGTTGGACCCCCCCGGCCGACCAGCTCTGTGGACCCAGTCCAGTGTTATCTCATGCGTGCTGTCCAAGACCAGGATGGAGCGGAACAGGGCCGTAACAAACTCCCTAATATCCTCGCCTTCCGCCGCGGCGGGAGCACCTCTGATACGGATATTATGTCTCCAAGAGCGATTTTCCAGGTCCTCTGCCGCGATCCGCAGTTGCTCCTGTTGCTCACGGAGTCGCAGAACCTCCCGTTGCAGCTGTTCGATCTCTTCTCCCCGGGAGATCTCATTATGCTCCATACTCAACACCCTTTCCCCTAACGAGGTGACATCTGTACGCAAGTCCCTCAGCTCCTGAGAAAGGTCTTTCCAAAGTTCCTGCAGGTTCATCCTCAGAGAGTCAAACAAGGAGGTAAGAAAACCCTTTGTCACTGGTGCCCCGCTGTCCTCCTCCTCTTCACCCCGGCCATCAGGCCTCCTTGCCTGCAGGGCCCCGTCGGAAGGCTTGCTCTGTGAGGGGTGAGATCTTGTCAGCATCTCCCTCACCGATTGGTCCCTCTTCGGCTTGGAGGGCACCATCTGTGCCCTATGCACCAGCCGCCACAAAAGTAAGAACAGCGCACGTCGCACACTTCAGCGCCTCATAGCAGTCTGTCTGCCGGGCCTCTACCCTCCACTGAGGCCCCTCACTCCTGCTGTAGGCACTCAGTCCAACTTAATGGTGAGCGGCCGGCCCCTCCACCTCTGCTCACTCAGGGCCAGCCCATCATGCTGCTTCTTCGCTACCAGGCCCTCCAGCTCCAGTGCTTAATGGTCCGCCAGGGCCGCCGTCCACTCAATCGCGCTGCGGGCTGAAATGTCCCGCCGAGCCCCACACCTGTGCTCTCCTCCTCTCACCTCGGGGCCCCCTGCTATCCCGTCGCAAAGGGGGCCGGGGGGGCTCTATCTCTCCCCAGCCAAGCCTTCACCGTCCCAATCGGGCCTCCCCGTAGGCTGGAAGGCCCTCACCAGGCCCGGGAGGCTGCGACCACGTGTCACCGGCCTCTGCTGCCCCCCCGGCCCCGACAGCCGGCACCAAACACACCAGAGCCGCCGCTCCACTCTGCAGTGCCGCCAGACCAGGAGCTACGCAACCTCTCCTAGGCCCTTCCGACCGCCCTGCCCGGCAGCCTCTGCCGGCCCGACAAACTCCCGTCCGGCCGCTCCGGGTGACCCTTGGTTCTTCTCGGCGTCCCCCAGAGACTCGGGGACGCCTCTACTGGCATGGTTCAGGACTGCAACGGTGCCAGAGAAGCCCGGGCAGCGGAGCTCCAGGACACATGTCCATCTTGGCCACGCCCCCCTGTCACTGTGTTTTAGTCTGTAACAACATCTACTGCTATATGCATCAAATTCTTAATCATTTGCTTGAGTTTTTATGGGTCACAGAAAATAATGGGCAGGACATAAAGCTTGAATCACAAAGGCTCTGCACAACTATTGTGAAGATGAAAATCAGCAATTATGAGAATGACTTCCTCAGTATGAGGTGTTGTTTCCACAGAGAAAAGAAAGTGGAGTTTTTCCTCATACATCAGGCTGGCATGCCTACTAATTCAATAAACCCACTCTGGTTGGGTCAAAACACAGTTTTGAAAATAATTCTGGTCAACCCCTGGTAGCTATCAGACAAGCAGTAGGCAATTTCAATTGATGTGTGCATGCTAAGTTCAGGCAGTATCAAAAAATTATAAAATAAAGAACAATTTCATGAGCATACTGACAACAAGATCATCAAAATAAATAGAGGGGAACAAGAGATATGATATCTTAACATTTTAAGGCAAGAAGACAAGCACTAATGAAAACAACAGCTCATGGTGGACCAGAACCTAGACACAATTTCAGACCAACGCAATGAAGGGGATGTCAAATACACTAAGTTGGGTGTCTCAGTCAGGCCTAGACTTTGACTACTTGGAAAGCTTCCTATGGTCAGTCATGCAATTCCCAGCTCCTCAGGACAACCTTTCTCTCTCCAGCCATGTCTACTGTGGAGTCCAAATCCTCTTTAGTCGCTGTGTCCCTGAATAATGTAAACAGGAGGCTAAACAATTGACCCTTGGAGACCAGTTTGAGTCCCTGGGTGTCAGCAGGATTTAAGAGTCCTTGAGTCCTTCAATCAGTCTACTTCTTGAGTCAGGAGTCAAAAGCCAGGATTCTTCTTCCAACAGGACCTCCTTCTTCAGATCAAGTCTTACTCTGGCCCAACAATGGTTTGAGAGGTACCAGATTTATACTGTGTACTAAGTGATTGTAGAAAATCTAACACAAAATTTAAACTATCTTCAATCAGTCTCCCACCTCCTTCTGACTCATTTCCTGTTTGCCTTACTGTAAAATTAGCCAGGACCACCTGTTTGAAAATGGCAAGACCCAACTGCCACAATGCAAGCTGTCCACAGCCTTTTGGCCACTCTCCTACTTCACAGGAATAAACTGGTTTTGCCATCAACTGTGGTTGGAGCCTGACTGTCTAAGAGGGTGCTGGGGAGGAATATGATAATTGCTCTGTGAAAAAGTGGATTATTGATTGGGTTGGATGACAGTCACCCACAAGCAATAATGGATCTATTTTGTTAGGTCCAGTAAATGTTTCAGTAACTTAAATCTTAGGTCAAAGGCAGGTAGCTATGGCACAGAGCGTCAAGGCTTAATGGAGGAAAATCTATAAATCAAGGTTCTGAAACAGTTAAAAAGTCAAAAACACAACAAAATTGCACTCTGATTTCTGAAAATAGAGACTACTTTACTGAACAAAATAAAATCAAAACAACAGAAATCCATCACAGGGAACCATAGATATGAATTCTAAAAATGTTAAAATAAGAATAGCGCTAAGAAGCCCAAAACACCCAACCATGGGCAACTGGTCATACTAAAATGGGACGAAGGAAAAATTCATTGTAGACTGTGATGGAGTGTGGATCAGATAATAGGTTGGTATTGGTCACTGTCAGAAAGTTACCTTCACACTTAGAACATTTCTAAGAAGGAAGAGTCCTCAGAAAGGGTAGGCTGCAGGGTGGATCAGAAAATGTGCTTGTCGACAATGGTTCCAGGAAGGATGAGATCTCAAGGAATATGGCAATGATAGTGGGAAATGCTCCAAGCGGGTAAAGTATGGAGTCGATACCCATGACGCCATCGATGTAGATCGGATGCTGTTCATAATCAAACCCAATAAAAATTTCTACCTTTGTGCTTATACTTTTTTTCTGGCAGTAAAGTTTCTTCAGTGGGACAAGGATGCAGTCTATAGCCAGAGAAGGTTTGATGTTGTTGGATACTGGTTGGCGTCAGTCCCACTGAATTCCATTTGCTGCCGTGGAGAAGAACCTAGTGGAAGATGCACAAAGTCAGGCCCACTGGTTGATTTTCAAATCCCACACTTTGGAGTTCAGGGAAAAGGAGTACAATCTGACTCCAACCAATGGTTCCCCAGGGCTTCAGAAGCAGTGCTCTGTGGTCAGGGTACACTCCAACAGAAGCCTGGGCCCCTACCTAACCACAAAAAGTTCCTTGGGGGTAACCTTACACACTTTTGCAATAGTTCTTATGTTCCCTACTGCGTAAAATCCCATATTGCCCCTCTCTATCTAAAACAAAAATGGCAGAGCCGTTCTTCCCCTGTGCGAAGCTCCAGTGTCCACTCTAGAGGTGTGGGGAAATGAGCAACACATCCTTGGTGGTAACTCAAAACCACTGCTTTTGGGTGCAGAGAATGATGCCTGATTGGCTACAGGGACAAAGGAATGGGGCAGTCCCAAGTGACAAGGTAGGCCTCTTTGAAGGTAATTACATTCCTGGGCACAGCCAAATGATCATCCTATCAAAGGAATATAACACCTCACTCCCAAGGCCTTTTGCTCAACTCTGTCAGAAAGTACACACCTCATTAAGGAGGTTTTCAGCTCCAGGATGAGAGATGGACAGTCATGCCCATGCATTCTAAAGCTTTTAGGCAGGCAAAAGGTGACTTATTGCAATACCTTTTGTACAATATTTGGTATAAGTTTGAGTTTATCAATGAATTTGATTTGGGTAATAAGACCTACTTATTTACAGAGCCAGCAGGAGTGTGCGATTGACTGGAACAATGTTGTTACGAATCCTCCACATCAGCTTCTCCATAGCATCAGCCCCCTGCAACTCAGCACCAATGCTGCGGAAGGCATGCTACCTGGAAAACTGGAAACATATTGGTACAAGGAGCATCAACACTGTAACAAGCAAAAGAAGAACAGATAAAAGCATTGTTTGTTGTAGCCTCACTGTGGACAGATCAACAGTCTCCACAATCACAGATGCAGGAAGGATGAAGGATGAATCCACCCATTCCACTAACAGTAGGATGGTGATGATGTTGCCTGCTGTGACACTGCAGACAGCGGAAGAATGGATGTGAGAGGTCACTGAAGGTGCAGCTGTAGTTCAAGGTATTACACAAATGAGGTGTGGTGGGATTTTGGATCCATAGATACTGACACTACCTATGAACAATGATGGCTCGGTAAGCTTTGTGCAGAAATAACTCTCCTGTCTGGTTACATCATTGACTATATGAATTAACTATCCTGTGATAACAGTAGCATTCATCCTGCTCCTGGGCATTGCAGTGCTTACATGCATGTAGGTGAGAGCACCCTCCATTTGAAAAAGTTAATTCGATGTTTGGGTGGGCTCCCTTTGTCTGGGGCCACCCTGGGAGGGGAGTTGTGTGTTCTAGTTTTAAAGATCGAAGCGTCATGTTGGATGGAATTGATTTATTATCTGCAGCATGTATCTCCCGAAGGTGACCATGGGGGATGTGCGTCTCACAGTATTGAGGGTTGCCAGACCCACAATACTATTGATACTATATAATAGTATTGATGTCATGGTGAGAATCAATGTTCTGACGTGGAATATTCATGGAATGGGTATGGCAAACAAGGAGCATGCAGTTCAAAAATACATTAAACTGAGAGGTACTCAAATTGCACTGTTGCAAGAGACTCACATTGCAGGAGGGGGAGACACTTGGGGGCATATTTATACTCTCTTTGCGCCGAATGTGCGTCAAAAATTTTGACGCACAATAGGCGCAAACCCTGCCCCATATTTATACTTTGACGTCCGACCCCGCGGGCGTCAAAGTTCCACCATGTGCGTCATTTTTTGGAAGGGGGAACCAGCCTTGCATTAATTATATGCAAGGTAGGCGTTCCCTTCCACAAAAATGACTTTAAGGCCTGTGCGCCTTATTTATACTGTGACGTCATTTTGACGCACAGGAGGGGGCAGGCCTTAAAAAACGGCGCCTAGCCTGATGGGCGCCGTTTTTTAACGCCTGGGTCAGGGCAGGCGTTAAGGGACCTGTGGGCTCAGAAGGAGCCCAGAGGTGCCCTCCCATGCCCCCAGGGACACCCCCTGCCACCCTTGCCCACCCCAGGAGGACACCCAAGGATGGAGGGACCCATCCCAGGGAAGAAAAGGTAAGTTCAGGTAAGTTTTTTTTTCCGTATTTTTTTTGTGGCATAGGGGGGCCTGATTTGTGCCCCCCTACATGCCACTATGCCCAATGACCATGCCCAGGGGACATAAGTCCCCTGGGCATGGCCATTGGGCAAGGGGGCATGGCTCCTGTCTTTGCTAAGACAGGAGTCATTTCAATGGGGGTTGGGCGTAAAAAAAAATAGCGCAAATCGGGTTGAAGCCTGAATTTTGCCTCAGACCTGACTTGCCCCATTTTTTGACGCCCAAGCTCCATTTTCCCCTACGCCGGCGCAGCCTGGTGTGAGTCATTTTTTTTGACGCACACCAGTCCGCTGCGCCGGCTAACGTCATTCAATAAATAAGGCGCCCGCATGGTGCTTTGGAATGGCGTTAGCCGGCGGTAAATTTTTTGACGCACAACTGCGTTGGCGCAGTTGTGCGTCAAAAAGTATAAATAAGGGCCTTGGCTTTTTTAATTGTAATACAAATTTTTTGCTATGGACCAGCTCAACCGGCAAAAGTTAAAGCCGTTTTTTGGGCCTTGTCACTTTAAGTAGATATTTTACATGAAAATTGTAGCAAACAAAAAAAGGCATTTCCTTACACCTTCTGTGGCATTTCCCAGTCAGAAGAGGTAGTAGTAAGTTTGTGCTAACTGTTTCTATCCAGTCTTGGGTAGTTAATCCTTGCTTAATTGTAAGCAGTTAATACCTCTTGGTCTTTCCTAGGCCCAGAGGCACGCCATTGACCTCTGAGTCAGAATTGTTAATTCTCCCAACCAAGGGTATGTATTCTAGCTCTGGAGGCATGACAGGTGGACAAACTGATTTTCCCTGCTACTGTGAGCAGTGACTGGCTGTCTGGGACGACGATTTTAGTAATGAAACTGAGATGCCCTCCGAGGTATCTCTCAGTCAAAAGAGGTAGTACTAAAGATGCCCTTTGTTCTACTACCTGCTGCTGCCATTGTTCTTTGAGCCGGGGTCTTTAACTCACCCATTCAAGGATGTGTATTCAAGCTCTGGGGGTCTGATGAGTGGTACAACTGATTTAAGCCAGTTGTGACCCAGGTAGCCTTCAATGCATTTTCACAAAGTTAATTTTCTATATAAGTTTAAAAAAAATTGATTTTAAGACTAACTACGAAATAATGTTGATAGCCCTTTACTAAGCAAGGTAGGAAAATAAAGAGTTAAAGCCCTAAGCATGAATTCTCGGCCTATTATGTAAAGATTTAGCAAGGCCTACAATGAAATAGCTTTGGGTTGTACTTCACTGTGAAGGTACAGTAACTCCAATTTGTAATATAACTCCACATTTATATATATTAGCACCCTGCCCTGTGGGCTTGTAATCCACAGGTGACTTATAATGTATGGGTGAATAATACCTATAAGAAATCAGCTTTGCCTACATGACAAAGGCATTTTTCTTTGTCAAGTGTCACTGCAGTGCATTTAAGCTGCAGCCTAGCCAGAGCACACGGGTGCTCCTAGCAGAAATGTATTTTTGTCACAAATGTGAGTGGTATAAATATATACTGCAACCCACACACAGCATTTAACATTTATTATATACGTGCACTTTATTCATCATTTACACTGGATTTATAAGGAAGTTAAATAGGCCAGGCAGGATGTGCCAATGTACAGTGCATGTTTTAGAAGGGAAGCAGACGCACTTTACTACTACTGCAAAGCAGTGGTAATATACATATACAGCCAGTAAAAATAGGTTCCAGAAAAAGGTGTATCTTCTGGGGTGACAATGAAATAAGCAGATTTGCCATATTACAGTAATGACGTACCTGGGACCTTACACGGTGTTGTTGTATGTGGACAACATCCTTCCCGTTGTAGCCCAACCGGAAATATCCATCTTTGAACTGATACATCTAATAACAGAGTGAGGCCCTTCCTGTGAACAAGTACACCTGTAGGCCATACACCACATTTACAAGTCTATGAAAAGCCACGCAAAGTGGCTGCACGTGGCCTAGTAGATATGGTCCTGCATTGATCACCGATGGTGCGTCACAAAAAGTGATGCACCGGAAGCACACAGAGCTTGTAAATATGCTCCTTGGCATCAAAAGCTCCCTACATGCCGAAAATGCATGGTTGTTGTTTGTATGTCAAACCTTCCACTAGAGAAAATGGGAGACAATGTATATCGTATATCAGCTTTATAAGTGACTTTACATGTGAAAACAACTAAAAATTCTTCTGTGACTTATGCAATTCCCTTCAACAGATGTTTGGTCTATTATCGCAACGTCTAAAACACAAAGTTGTGCCTGCACTAATATAGTCTGGCCTTATTGCTAACACAACAGTATTTTGACTTTGGAGCTATTTCAGAGGCTTAGTGGCAGGTTTCTGCTATACTATTCTCAACAAGGTTTTTTTTCAACCCAGAATTCTCCTGCATTTAGACAACACTGTTAGGAATGACTGTCGGTACAGTTCACTGAATATCAATGGTCTAACTTATGGACAATACATAACGAAGGCCTCAGGTTGGCGTAAATATAGCCATTACAAGGTCCTCCATGACCACCAGTGGTCATCACAAACAATACATGCAGCCAACATGAATCCGAATTTATGCTGTTGGAGATGCAACCAAAATGAATGATATACATTACATCTTCTAAGGCAAATGTCATAACTTGGCTGGCTTCTGGTCCAAGGTCAGTTCCATGTTGTATAACTCATGTGGATACCACTTTGCAATAACGCCATTTCAAATCGTGCTGCACACTGTATCAGAAATTCCTGATATGACCAACCACTGATTGAGATGGTTTGCAATTTTCTTACCAGTGGCAACACTGTGAAGGTACAAATCTCTGAAAGTGCCACCCCACGATGAATGGGTCAAAGAAATGTTGATTATTGGGGGACTTGAGAGGCTGATCAACAGAATAATGACCAGCCTGGTACGAAATATGAGATCGGATCCTCTTCTGTTTTAACCCACTTTGCACGTATATTATGATTTAAAACTGCCACATTGTTCTTGCTCAAGGATTGATACATGCACTGTCTACTGCCTCTCTATATCACTTCCTGCCCACCCAGATTTCATAATGCTTTAGACCTGTGACAAATGATGGGAGCTTTGTAAACCAACTTGTCCTTCCCCTTGCTCATGCCCACATTCTTATATTTTCTGTAAGATATTCTTCAATCTACGTTCCAGATCATCTACACTCTATTGTTTTGACCCTAAATGTGACAGATAACAGAGTGCAAACATTTCCCTCACATTACCCTCTCATACCTTCCCCCCAAAATCCACACTCGTTAGCTGTAATTCAGAGGTCTTTGCATTACATACCACATTGATATGAGTACTGCAGTCACTCTGTTCTATATTTCCTATTCCACAGTGTAACATTATCTGAGCTGAACTTTGATATACCCATTTTTTACAATTAGACAATGTTTTTTGTTGTTCATGTGTATACAAATCAATAAAATGAATTAAAAACAATATTGCAAAACCAAGGTTTAAAACAGGAAAACTACGATTGAATAACTTTTTTTTGTTTTCATTTGTACTATATCTCAGTTAAATAGCTGCAGCCTGAAGGTTAGGAAGACCCCATTCCTATATTAATGGGACAGTTGAAAGTCAATTTTCTCTTGAGTTGAATCTCCACCAAAGTGACAACCTGTATATTTGTTCCCAATAATAGTATAACACCTATTCAGCAATAACAATCTACCTTGGTTGACTAAGTGTAATCTCTATATATTTTTAACAGAACCCCCACGCTCTCAGGTATGCACTCTGATAGTACTTCTGATGGCATTAAACATTTTGTTCTGTTTTTGCCTTTTGCCTATGCCATTTGGGAAAGGGAATATGACATGACGATTGTTGGCTATAGGAGAGGAGAAAGTAAGTTATATACATTACTTTTGATGAACTACCAACAACAGACACATAAGTCACAAATTGTGGACGTTAATATGAAACATGAATGCAACAGAGAAGAGCTTGCTGTAGCATTTGCCTCATGTTTGATGTATAATTGGTGAAACTGTTGCAAATGACCACTGAAAATAAATTATCCCTTTCCAGCAGACATTAACCATAGGTTAAACCATCACAAGTAACAGGTTACTATGGCAGGTGCACACTTCTCAACCCCGAAAGCTCTTTTGTGGACAGGCTTGGGTTTGGCATGCTGCATAATTCAACAAGTGGTGGTTATGAGCTAAACTCCTGAAGGTGCCTTCAGTGTCTAGAAATGTCCCATTATTACAGTTCTGGATTTTTCTGGTATTTATATATATGCTATTTCTATCGTGAAAACTAACCAAAAGGCAGCAGAGTGCTGTACAAGAGCAGGCAACCTTAAAGCCAACATGTGATAGGAGAGAAAGTTGGGTTGTGGACAGTTATTGCATTTCAATGTTGTGTTGTGTTCTTTAAATTTCAAGAGGTGAGTTTTAACTGTTTTTTAAATTCAAGCAACATTGAGGCAGTCTGGTAGGTATAGTAATGCTCTGGATCATGAGGGCTGAAGCCTGCTGTTTGTTTTTAGTTTTTTTGCACTTCTTAGTCTGCAGTCTGATGGTGTCCTGGCAGTGGGTGTGATATGAAAAACCAAAGATTGTGAGCTTGTCTGCAAGATAAGTCCAGGTACTGATTGTGATGGCTTTATAAATGGTGCAGCTGTTTTAGAAGCTGTAGCAGGCCAGCAAGGGGATTGTAGGAAAGTAGCCTCTTTCTAGCTTGGTTACCCCACTTTTGGCCTGTTTGTCAGTGTGTTTGCCAGTAGTTATGCTCTCTCCCATAAATTTAGTTGCTGGCAACTGTTATCACGGTATTTCACCCATAACTGGCACACTGGTGCCCCATTATAGGTCCCTAGTATATGGTACCTAGGTACCCAGGGCATTGGGGTTCCAGGGGATCCCTATGGGCTACAACGTATATTTTGCCACATATAGGGAGCCCAAGCAAAGAGTTCTAGGGTTCTACAGGACTGCCACTGTAGCCTGCATTAAAAGGTGCAAGCACCCTTTCACTGCCACTTTTCACCACACCAGTTCACTTATAAGTCACCCCTATGACAGGCCTTCCAGCCCAGAGGGCATGGTGCAAAGTACCTGTGTGTGAGGTCATCCCTGCACTAGCAGAGGTGCCCCCATTGAACTCCAGGCCCATTTTCCCTGACTTCATGAGGTGAGAGGATGCCATTTTACAGGTGTACTGAACATAAGTAACTACCTATGTCCAGCTAGATAATGGCCACTCCGAACATAGACATGTTTGGTATCAAACATGTTGGAATCATACCCTAAGGCTTTTTCAAGCATTGGTTGTATGATTCCATGCACTCTGTGGGCTCCTTAGAGGACCCCCAGTGCTGTCATCACAGCCTTCAGAGGGTTTCTGGGCAGCCCAAGCTGCTGCCACCTCCCAGACAGGTTTCTGACCTCCTGTTGCTTGAGAAGCTCGAGCCCAGGAAGGCAGAACAAAGGATTTCCAAGACACTGGCAATGCTTTGAAGGGCACATTTGGTGCCCTCCTCACATAAACCAGCCTACACCAGTTCAGGGACCCCTAGTCCCTGCTCTAGTGCAAAACTGGACAAAGGAAAGGGGAGTGGCCACTCCCCTGTTCATTACCACCCCAGGGGTGGTGCTCAGAGCTCCACCGGAGGGTTCCTGGGTTTTGTCATCTTAGATTCAAGGTTGGCAAGGAACTTTAGGAGCATCTCAGTGGCCAGTCTCAGCAGGTGACATCAGAGCCCCCTCCTGAAAGGTGGTCACTCAGCTAGGTGACCAATCTCCCTTTCAGGGTTATTTAGGGTCTCTCCCCTGTGTGGTTCCTCATAATTGTATTGCAAGACTCCAGCAGGTATCCTCTGCATCCTACACTTTGACTTCTCACAGAACAAAACTGCATCAGGAACCCACAAGCTGCAACGAAGAAACAAGACGCCTTTTCCAACATTGTAACTCTGGCTCCTTCCAGCAACTGCAACATTTCCATGGTTGTGCATTCTCTGAGGATAGCCCATCTTCAGCCTGCATCAGATGAGCAAAAGAACCTCCCTTGGGGTGAAGGAATCACTCCCCTGCTTCTGCAGGCACCAACTGCGATGACGACCTGCTGCATGGATCCTCTCTCCTGCTGAGCTGCGTGGATCCTGCATCATTGGTGGTGGACTGAAGTGGTCCCAATGGTCCTCTCTTCCAACTTTCCAACTTCGGTGGAGGTAAGCTCTTGCCTCCCCATGCAGGACAGTACCCCTTCACTGCATCATTTGCGGCTGCCAAGGCTTATTTGCATCCTTCCTCCAAGATCTTCATGCATCTTGAAGTTCCAGGCCCCAGCACTTTATCCTGTGATGCACAGCTCCTTTAGTGGTTCTCCAGCAGCGTGGGAGCCTTTCTCAAAGTGTTGCCTCGGCCTCTTCTGCAACTTGTGTGTGCCCATCCTGTGGGACTCCTGTGTGTGCTGCCTGGTTTTCTGTGAACTCTCTGTGTCTCTGAGGGCATCCTCTGACTCCCCCTCCTGGGTATACTCCACCTGGTCCTTCCTGGTCCCCGGCAGTGCCATTTTCCACTAACAGTGAGCTTTGCGGGTGCCAAGGCCTGCTGGCAGACTCCGACAATGCAAACCCGACTGCAATCCTCCATCTGGCATGTGACATCAGCTGCAACCTCAAGGAACCCGTCTTGGGTGCAATGCTGACTCTTCTTCAACGGTGGTTCACCTTTTGCACCTTCATCCTGGTGGGTAGGGACTCCTGCCCTTCCTAGACTCTCCTGTACTTCTTGGACTTGGTCCCCTTCTTCCACAGGTCTTCTTGTCCAGGAATTCACTGTTGGTGTCTTGAAGTATCTTCTGGGTTTTGCAATATTCTTCTTTACTTCTCTGTGTATATTCTGGGAAACTTACTATGATTTACTCCTGGTTTCGTGGTCGCTGGGGTGGGTTGTGGTACTTACCTTTGGGCTTTCCTAGTACTCGCAGCTCCACTCTACACACTACACTTGCCTAGGTGGGGGACCAACTTTCACATTCCACTTTCTTAGTATATGGTTAATGCTCCCCCTAAGCCCATTTCTAACTATTGTGATTTTCACTAATTGCACTGTTTTCTAAAAGGTATTTCTGCATACTAGTGTATTTATTTTGTGTATTGCTTATCTCATAAGGGAGTATAGACTCTATGGTATTTTTGGTATTTGTGTCACCAAAATAAAGTACCTTTATTTTTGTAACACTGAGTGTTTTCTTTCATGTGTGAAAGTACCTAGGGGGTCATTCCAACCCTGGCGGTCGGTGTTAAAGCGGCGGCCAACCCGCCAACAGACAGGCGGTAAAAAAAATGGAATTCTGACCCTGGCGGAAACCGCCAACACAGCCCGCCACTTTAACACACCGACCGCCACGGCGGGACAAACAAACAGCGCGGCGGTCACCGCCAACAGACAGGCGGCAGACAATGTACCGCCCACACTATCACGACCCACCAATCCGCCACCTTTTCCGGGGCGGGAGCCCCGCCGATAAAAACACGGCGGAAACAGACTACGAACGGGAAAACGCTCACCTCTATACACTCCACGAGGAATCTGGACAGCATGGAACCCGAATTAAACATCCTACCAGCTATTGTCTACCTGCTCCTCTACCAGGAGCACGAACGCCGGTGCAGACGACAACGGTGAGTACTTCACCTACGACACAGGGGAGGGGGGAGGAGAAAAGGTTACGGGCACACACATACGTGACACACCCACCCCCCCACCCCCCCCCAATCCCTTCACACCAATGCAGAGCAACAAGTCAGAGTGACACCCCCCAAACCCCCCGGAATAATGCAAAGACAAAATAAATTGATCATTAAAATTGAAGTATATTATAGCATATTTGAAGTTAAGTGAAATATGAAATATCTAAATAAAATATATTACAACATGAACAATATATACATAGCCCAAAAGTCCGGCACATATTGGCTACCTTCCATTGTTCGTGGGCCAATGTGCATAAACACATGGGCAAAGCCCAAACACAAGACCCGATTCCATTGGAGAGAACACTTCTGGGGCATCAGATAATAAAACTACAGGCACCTCAGGGGGAAGGGAAGGGGGGGCACCTCAGCCACATGAGTCCACGACGCCAGATCCACGAGGGGCCTCCATGCCCACTGTACCATCCTGGGGAGTGCAAAGCCACAGTCTCTCATGTCTCTACAGTGGGTGGATTGCCCACTGTAGCATCCTGGGGAGTGCAAAGCCACAGTCTCTCAAGTCTCTACAGTGGGTGGGTTGACCACTGTCACATCCTGGGAAGTGCAAAGCCACAGTCCATCAGGTGGATTACCGACTCCACTGGTTATGGAGGAGGCATGTTGGCCAGAGTGCTTCGTGAAGCCCTGCCCGACACAGATCCGGCCCTTCCAATGGGCCAGCGGTGCTTGAGATGAAGGGCCCAGCGGAGCGGTGCTTGACAGGAATGGCCCAGCGGAGCGGTGCTTGACAGGAAGGGCCCAGCGGAGCGGTGCTTGACAGGAAGGGCCCAGTGGAGCAGTTCAGAGACGGCGGTGCCCAGCGGAGTGGTGCTTGAGATGAAGGGCCCAGCGGAGCGGTGCTTGACAGGAAGGGCCCAGCGGAGCGGTGCTTGACAGGAAGTGCCCAGCGGAGCAGTTCAGAGACGGCGGTGCCCAGCAGAGCGGTGCTTGAGATGAAGGGCCGAGCGGAGCGGTGCTTGACAGGAAGGGCCCAGCGGAGTGGTGCTTGAGATGAAGGGCCCAGCGGAGCGGTGCTTGACAGGAAGGGCCCAGCGGAGCGGTGCTTGACAGGAAGGGCCCAGCGGAGCAGTTCAGAGACGGCGGTGCCCAGCGGAGCGGTGCTTGAGATGAAGGGCCCAGCGGACCGGTGCTTGAGATGATGGGCCCTGTTCAGCGGTGCTTGTCACGGCGGTGCCCTGTTCAGCGGTGCTTGTCTTGGCGGGGCCCTGTTCAGCGGTGCTTGTCTTGGCGGGGCCCTGTTCAGCGGTGCTTGTCTTGGCAGGGCCCTGTTCAGCAGTGCTTGTCATGGCGGGGCCCTGTTCAGCGGTGCTTGTCACGGCAGGCCCTGTTCAGCGGTGCTTGTCTTGTGTTCCTAGGGAACCAGATCTGGCCAATAATTCCCGCTCAGTCGCCATCCGACCTTTCGCTAGCGGGGCCCTCCTGTGCTGGAATCCTGGGCCCGTGGGTGTCCTCCGTCACACCCGAAATGGGGCTGGTGGGGCCCTCCTGGGCAGTTCGCCTGCTGCCGGACTTGTCCGCCCTGCTGCTCTTACCCTCCTTCGCCGAATCTCTGGGGCCCTTGCCTCCCTTTGTGGATGTGCCAGGTGACGGTGCAAGGGTAGTGTCCTTGGGGGCAGCCGTCTCAGGCCTGTCGCGCCGGCCCTTCCCTTTTTTGGTTCTTTTCCCAGGGGGTGGGCTGGCTGTCCCCTTGTTGCTGGCCGATGTTCCGGCCCTAGGAGCTGGTGGACTCCAATAGCCCTGAACTATGGTCCTAGTAGGTGCAGGGCTTGTGGTGGCTGAGGTGCTGTTTGGACTCTTACGAGATGGAGGGGGTGGGTCAGGTGATGCAAAGAGGTTAATTTTGGAGAGGAAAAACTTTTTAGGAGCAATGGGAAGGGTAGGTGCAGTGGGTATGGGAGTGGAGGAAGAGGATGTGGTTGTAGGAGAGTCAAGTGTGCTGTCTTTGGGTGCAGGTGCTTGTGACGGAGGCTGTCGTGAGGTGGATGGCTGTTGGGTGGGTGGCTGCCTGCGTTTGTGTGGTTTGGAAGAGGGGGTGACAGACACACTGGGAGAGGACACAGGGGACGTGTAAATGGCAGTGGGGGTGGTGACTGCACGTGTGCGGAGTGCTCTGGAGGGTGTGCTGGTGATGGACGTAGTGGCTAATGGTGGTGTGCATGCAGGTGTGAGTGGAGACGTCACAGGGAGGGAGGAGGGAGACGAGGAGGAGGGGGACACAGAGGAGGCAGTGGCTGTTGGCATGTCTGCATGTGGATGTTGCTTGTGTGAATGCTTGTGTGATCTGTGGTGCTTATGTCTGGATGAGCTGCCCTTGGGTGTTGATGTGTGTGCAGGCTGGTCTGTAGGTGTGTCTGGGATAGGCAGAGGAACAGGGGAGTGGGACTGGCTGGAGGGAGTTGGAGGAGGGAGGCTGGAGACAGGGACAATGGCTGCCGTCAGTGCTGAGACCAGAGCGTTGAACGATCGCTGATGGGCAGCCGGACCCGAATGAATGCCCTCCAGGTATGCATTGCTCCGATGCACCTCCCTTTCTACCCCCTGGATGGCATTCAAAAGGGTAGACTGCCCAACAATGAGCGTCTGGAGGAGGTCAATGATCTCCGCACTGAGGGCAGCAGGGGTAACTGGGGCAGGGCCTGAGGTGCCTGGGGCAAAGGAGATGCCCGGCTTCCTGGCCGAGCGGGCACGGGGCGAACGCTGAGGGGCTGCTGGGAGGGCGGAGCTGGTGCGCTGCGTGGCGGCTGTACCTGTAGTTGCGGTGGGCACGGATGTTGCCTCCACCACAAGGGAGCTCCCTTCTGAGGACGTGTCGGTGTCGCTGACGTCTCCACGGGCCCCCGTTGTGGAGCTCCCCTCGCCCTCCGTCTCACTGGTGAACTCGGAGTCGGTTGCAGGGCCCTCCGGGGCCATGTGAGATGCAGCTCCCTCGTGCGCCGATGCCACTTCTCCTCCGCCTGATGATGCTAATACACACATGAACAGGAAAACCCCAAAAAAGGGGGGGAGAAGAAAGAAAGACATGTTGAGTGCATGCATTGGCGGCACCGTTGGCGGAGAGGACAGACACAGAAGCCCCCTGCACTACGTCGCGCACTCGGGGTACACTACTCAATTATTGTGACTTGGCCTAAAAGTCTATGGAGGACAACTGCACACATAGGTGAGCCCGGGCCATGGATAGCTGTACTTAGCACCCTACAGAGTTGGGGTGCGGGGGCACAGGGCCATGCCTAACGGAGGGGCCTAGCCTACAGAAACCGCCCTGGCCTAGAGATAGCCACAGCCCTCCTCCCCCACCCAGACACCTCCACTGTGCGCTAATATAGCAGAATGTGCTGAGACTCACCCCCTTGTGTCTGCTGTGATGTCCTCACGCGCCCATCCAAATCGGGGTAGGCCACCGCCAGGATCCGGGACATCAGGGGGGTCAATTGCCGTGTGGCACCCCTCCTAGGTTGGGAGGCCATCCCCAGCAGAGCCTCGGCGGTCTTTCTGCTCCCGCGGTGGATGTCTTCCCACCTCTTGCGGCAGTGGGTGCCCCGTCTGTTGTGGACCCCCAGGGCCCGGACGTCCTTGGCGATGGCACGCCAAATGTCGATCTTCTGATGGGCGCTGACCTATGTGACATGTACAGGGTGGGCAAAGAAATATCATCACTTTTCTGCATGGTCGATGTGAGTGGCCCCCCCTCCCCAACCTTGCCATGTGGCACATTCTCTCATCTGTCGTGCGTTGCATTCCTCATTCGCTCCCCTCCCCACCATCTTACATCCACCCCACTCAACACAGGCATAGCCCATACAACGTGCTCCCTGTGTACTTACCTGTTGGTCTGGAGGACCGTAGAGTAGCGCATATTGGGGGAGAACCCCATCAACAAGTTTCTCCAATTCCTCAGATGTGAAGGCAGGGGCCCTTTCCCCAGTCGCAGCAGCCATTGTCTCTTCCAGACCGAGGTGACAGCAGCACTTGCAGTATAGGTCCTCTCCTGTGGATGATCAGGTCTCGAGTGATGAAGCAGATAGAAAATGGCGGTCACGCCCGCGGCGGTGCTGCTTTGCGCCGCGGTCTTTGACCGCCTACCGCCACGGTGTGCCACGCCAGCGCATTGACCTCACATCCCATTGTCACACTTCATAGGTCAGGCAGCCGCCATTTCAAGGGCCCACATGGCTTAATTTCTACAGCGTCACCCAGGCCTAGGCCTTGCATTGCCAGTCATACAAGCCATTCAATGCATAGCGAATCGTGTACTGTGCAAGCTGTGGTTACGTACCTGTGGGTTGCTTGACTCTGTGCTCCATGTTGTCCTTCCTAGGCACCATCCGCTGGGACTTGCGAGGAGATGGAGGAATCCTCCCATGTACAGACCGCTGGTGGACCTGTCGACAATGGAAGAAAGACATATCATACTGACATACAGACTTGACCGAGCCACTATTCAGGAACTGTGTGCCCAGCTGGAGCCAGACCTGATGTCCCCCATTCGCCAACCCACAGGGATTCCCCCTCTGGTGCAGGTTCTGTCAGTACTCCATTTTTTGGCAAGTGGATCATTCCAAACAACAGTGGCCATATCATCAGGGATGTCTCAGCCTATGTTTTCTAAGGTTTTGTCCAGAGTGTTGTCTGCCCTGATGAAATACGATTTGGCTACAGTGAAGGATGATTTCTATGCCCTTGGACATATCCCCAACATCATTGGTGCCATTGATGGGACTCATGTGGCTTTGGTTCCCCCCAGTGAAAGTGAGCAGGTGTACAGGAACAGAAAAAGTTATCATTCGATGAATGTCCAGGTGGTCTGTTTGGCTGACCAGTACTTCTCCCATGTAAATGCCAAGTTCCCTGGGTCAGTGCATGACGCGTACATCATGCGAAATAGCAGCATCCCTTATGTGATGGAACAGCTACAGAGACACCGTGTGTGGCTAATAGGTGACTCTGGTTACCCGAACCTGTCGTGGCTCCTTACCCCAGTGAGGAATCCCAGGACAAGGGCAGAGGAACGCTACAATGAGGCCCATGGGCGAACTAGGAGGATTATAGAAAGAACGTTCGGCCTCCTGAAGGCCAGGTTTAGGTGCCTGCATATGACAGGTGGATCCCTAATGTACTCACCAAAGAAGGTGTGCCATATCATTGTGGCCTGCTGTATGCTTCACAACCTGGCTTTGCGACGCCAGGTGCCTTTCCTGCAGGAGGATGGTCCAGATGGTGGTGTTGTAGCAGCTGTGGAGCCTGTGGAGAGTGAAGAGGAGGAAGATGACGGGGACGACACAGACAACAGGGACACAGTGATACAACAGTATTTTCAGTAGCACACAGGTACGAATCAACCACGCCATTTTACATTTACTTAAAGTCTCCTGCCTCTCTACTGTCTGAGTTTCCCCCCAGTTCCTGTTAACTGAGTTGTGACTTTCCCTTCCGTTTTCAGAGCTGTGGTCCCCACTGCGTGACCTCTGCTTTGTTTGCCCATGGACTACAGCTGTGTGACAGTGGTATGTTGTCATCACAATGTAACTGAACATTTTTGCACCGTTATGTCTAATACATTTGTTCAAAATACAAGCAGACTCCAGATTTTTTAAGTGCAATAAGTGATTTTATTAAAGTGCTACATTTAGGAACATGATTGTAAAACGGTGATGGGTGATGGTGGAGTAATGTCCATGGCAGAGTCCAGTTTTCAGTCTCACAGGTGCATTGTCCTTATGCCTGTGGAAGGATGGAGCAGGGGCAGTTCAAGGTTGGACAGTGGTGACAATGTGGGACAGTGGGATGACATCAGGGGGTATCCTTTGCTGGCGGGGGTCTTGGCATCCTACTCTGTCTTCTTGTGAGATCTCAGGGACTGCTTGCGGGGTGGTTCTTCTTCTGCAGGAGGTGGGGTTCTGGTGGCCTGTCGTTTTGTGGGGGCCTCCTGTCCACTAGCGCCGGCGGAGGTGGTAGGCTGTTCCTGGTCCATGCTAGTGACAGGGGCCCTTTGTGGTGCCACATGGTCCCGCAATGTGGTGACTATCTGGTTAAGGGCCACGACGATGGTCCCCATTGCGGAACTAATGTTTCTCAGTTCCTCTCTGAACCCCATGTACTGTTCCTCCTGCAGTACCTGGATCTCCTGGAACCTGGCCAGTACCGTAGCCATCGTCTCCTGGGAGCGGTGGTATGCTCCCATGATGGAGGAGAGGGCCTCTTGGAGAGTAGGTTCCCTGGGCTTGTCCCCCCCCTGTCGCACAGCAGCCCTCCCAGTTCCCCTGTTTCCCTGGGCCTCTGTCCACTGGACGGTGTGCACACTACCACTGCCCCCAGGTCCCTGTTGTTGTTGGGGTGGTGGGTCAACCTGGGTGCCCTGTAGTGGTGGACACACCGCTGATTGACGTGTCCTGGAGACAGAGGCATGGGCCCGCTGGGTGGGAGCTGTGCTGGTGTTCCCAGAGGGGGTTAGGTCTGGTGTAGCCTGTGGCTGTCTGTGGGGAACCGACTGTCTCGAGGTCCCCGATGGGCCGGGCTGGTCATCTGGGTCCAGGGAGACAGAGCTGCTGTCATCACTGGGGGCCTCTTCTGGGGGTGGGATGGACATCTCTGGACCCTCCGTGGCGGTGTGGTGGCGTTCGGGTCCTGCAGGGGTATAAGAGTATGGTTATTGCTTCTGTGTGTGGCAGTTCGTGTAATGGGTGGGTAGCCGTGTACCCCAGTGCTGGCATTCCCTTGTGGGGGCTTTTGTGACGGTGGCTTGTGGTGGTGATGGGTGTGTGCAGTGGGCATGCTTTGGTGATGGGTGTCCATGCTTTGGGGACGCATGCAGGGCTAGGTTTTGGGATGGGTGGGTTGTGATGGTGAGCCATTTGCAAGGAGTTGGTGTGATGGGGGTGGGGGTGAGGGTGGGGGTATGATTTGGCATGCAGGTGGGGTGGGGGGAATGAAGTAGTGGAGATTTGACTTACCAGAGTCCATTCCTCCGCCTACTCCTGCGAGGCCCTCAGGATACAGGATGTGCAAGACTTCCTTCTCCCATGCTGGGAATTCTGGGGGAGTAGGTGGGGGTCAGCCGCCAGTCCGCTGTACCGCGATGTTGTGCCTTGATACCATGGAACGCACCTTCCCCCGTAGGTCGTTCCACCGCTTCCTGATGTCGTCCCGATTGCGTGGATGCTGTCCCACAGCGTTGACCCTGTCCACTATTCTGCTCCGTAGCTCCATCTTCCTGGCAATGGTGGTGTGCTGCACCTGTGCCCCGAAGAGCTGGGGCTCTACACAAACTATTTCCTCCACCATGACCCTGAGTTCTGCGTCAGAAAACCTGGGGTGTCTTTGGGGTGCCATGGGGTGGTGTGGATGAGGTGAGGGGTGGTGTATGTGTTGTAGAGTGTGGTGAGTGTGGTGCTGTATGGTGTTTTGTGCGTGGAAATTGTGTGGGTGATGTTGTGATTTGCCTCTGTGTGATGGTCTACTCTATGCTGTGCTGTCTCTCTCTGTCCTTCAGTCGCAATTGTGGTCGTAAGGGTTTGTGGGTGATGTGGGTGTGTGTTTTATATTTAATTGGGTGTGTGGGAGTGGTGTGTGTATGTGTCTCAGGTGTGTGTATTTTGATTTGTCCAATGTGGTAGTGTTTTGTAAAGGTGTGTGTATTTTGACCGCGGCGGTGTGTACCGCCAATGGAATACCGCGGTTGAAAGACCGCTGCGGGGATTTGTGGGTCAGAATGGCATGGGCGTATTTCTGTTGGCGTGATGGTGGAGGTTTGGTCATCGCCAGTTTTGCGCTAGCCGTTGCTGTGGCGGACTTTTGTTGATGTCGGGTTTTTGGCGGTTTGCCAGTTGCGGGTCAGAATTACCGTGGCAGTTTACCGCGACCGCAGCGGTGTTATGGCGGTCTTCTGACCGGCGGTAAGCGCCTTTTACCGCTGAGGTCAGAATGACCCCCTAAGTGTGCCTACAGTGGTATTTCATGAGCTTTGCATGTCTCCTAGTTAAACCTTGGCTGCTCATCCATAGCTACATCTAGAGAGCCTGGCTTCTAGACACTGACTACACTATACTAATAAGAAATAACTGGACCTGGTATAAGGTGTAAGTACCATAGGTGCCCACCACACACCAGGCCAGCATCCTACAGGGATCCAGCTAAATTCTATCAGGGTTCGGTGATGTAACCATATCTCTTCAGGCTCTCAATGAGACATGCTGCAGCATGTAGGATGTCCATAGATTGTGCCAGTGTGAAGAATAAGACGGTGGAATAAGGCAGTACCACTTCCAGATGAGAGACTATGAGAGAATACTGGTTCTCACATTGCTTTCTCTAAGAAATGGTTTGACATTCTATAGACAAGAGGGCTGGTACTAGGCTGTCTGTGTGTTTTTGGCAAAGTATTCCTTGAGGGTGAAATTGGTGTCCTGTGAGAATCCATGTGACTTGGCATTTGGTGAAAGTTGGAGTTTGAAGCCAAGGGGATATATGTCATTGAGCCAGGTTTGTAATGTATCTTGTATGTGTTCATAGAAAATAACAGGAATACTGCCTTTTGTTGAGTTGAGCTTCAGATTTGTGTATGAAAGCCAGTTCTTGATGATGTTCAAACAGCATTTGAAGTGTTGGATGTCTGAAGCAGAGGTGACTTTTAAGCAGAGTTGAGTATCTTCCACATATTGGTGAATCATGATGCTGTTATCTGTGTGAAAAGCACCTAGTGGCTCCATGTATATGCTGAAAGTGACAGGAGACACAATGGATCCTTTGGGCACTCCATGAATGATAGGGATCATATGTGACCTAAAGGTGTCTGTGTGAACTATCTGTTGTTAGTTAGAAAAGTAGGAGTTAAAACAGTGAAGGACATTGGTAGTGAATTTGAATTGACACTCCAGTTTGTGTAAAGGGGTGTGATGTTCAACTGTGTTAAGGGTATCTGAAATGTTCAGCAATATCAGGAGGCAGGGGTCATCTGTAGCTGTAGTCAAGAGTCATCATCTGCACTTTGTAAGGTAGTCGTCACTATAGTGCAGCGTGATCTGAAGCCAGACTTATATTCAGTACAAGAGATAGTTAACATTGATTTGATCTGAAAAATGAATATATATTGGCTGCTTTTTCAGTAATCTTGCTGATGAATGGATGGTGGGTAATGGGGTCATCCGAGTCTGTAACTATAAGTGGTATTGCATGAACTTTGCATGTCTCCTAGTTCAGCCTAAACTGCTCTGCTATAGCTACCTCTATCAGCCTAAGCTGCTAGAACACTACTACAATTCACTAATAAGGGATAACTAGACATGGTATAAGGTGTAAGTACCATAGGTACCATAGGTATCCGCCACACACCAGGCCAGACTCCTACAGAGATCCAACTGAATTCTATCAGGGTTGGGTGATGTAATCATATCTGTTCAGGCCCTCAGTGAGATATGCTGCAGCATTTAGGATGTCCGTAGATTGTGCCAGTGTTAAGAATAAGGCCATGGAATAAGGCATTACCACTTCCAGACAAGAGACTATGGGGGTCATTACAACCCTGGCGGAGAAGCGGCGGTAAGACCGCCAACAGTCTGGCGGTCTTACCTAGGTGAATTATGACCATGGCGGTTACCGCCATGGTCATCCGCCGGTTCTCCGTCCCGCCCGCCGGCAGTATTTGGACTCAGCTTACCGCCGTGGATTTCCTGCGGTTTGAACCGCCATGAAATCCATGGCGGTAAGCACTATCAGTGCCAGGGAATTCTTTCCCTGACACTGATAGGGGTCTCCCCCACCCCCCGACTGCATCCACTACACCCCCCAACACCCCTGCCACCCCCCAAAGGTGGCAGGGGCCCCCTCCCCACCCCGACCCCCAACATAACATTACTCACACACACCTGACACGCATGCAGGCACCACCAACACACACACGCACACACCCCGACATACATGCCTACATCCACACCCACATTCAAACATACACGCACACATCCATACAGACATACCCACAAACATACATGCACTCATTCCCATACACACAACACCCCCGCAAGCATACACGCACTCACATACCCCCCCCTACATGCACACATGCACACCCCCAGGCACGCACACAACACCCAACACCCTCCCACACCCCTCCCCTAACGGACGATCGACTTACCTGGTCCGTCGATCCTCCAGGAGGGGACGGGAGCCATGGGGGCAGCTACGCCGACACCGCCACGCCAACAGAACACCGCCACAGTGAATCACAGGACGTGATTCGCTGGGCAGTGTTCTGTTGGCGTGGCGGTGGAGGTGGAGCAACCTCCACTTCCCCGCCACCCGCATGTATGGCTTTTGGCGGCTCTCCATCGGAATAACGACGGAGAGCAGCCAACAGTCATAATACGCTGAGCGGCAAACCGCCTGCACAGGCGGTCTTCCGCACGACGGTCCCTCTGCGGTCTTGCAAAAAGACCGCCGAGGTCGTAATGACCCCCTAAGGGGGTCATTACAACCCTGGCGGATGGCGGAGAACCGGCGGTAAGACCGCCAACAGGCTGGCGGTCTTACCTAGGTGAATTATGACCATGGCGGTTACTGCCATGGTCATCTGCCGGTTCTCCGTCCCGCCCGACAGGGCGGAATGACCGCCGGGCTCGAGACCTGGGTCTTCAGCCCCGCGGCCATCAGTATACCGCCGGCGGTATTTGGACCCAGCTTACCGCCGTGGATTTCCTGCGGTTTGAAACAGTTTTCTTGCAAAAAGACCGCTGAGGTCGTAATGACCCCCTATGACAGTTTCAATAGCAGTTCTGACGTTACTTTCTTTAAGAAAATGTGTGACATTTTATAGAAGAGAGGGCTGGTACTAGGCTGCCTGTGTGTTTTTGGCAATGTGTTCCTTGAGGGTGAAATTTAGGTACCCACTACAAACCAGGCCAGCCTCCTACACCAAGGGAGAGGGAGATGTCAGGGGAAAGGGAATCTGAAAACAGCCATCACTGTTCTGAGCAGAATAGAACACAGAACAATGCTTACACCTGTATCAGCCCTATAAATCAGCCAACACACATGAGCTTACACACATGGTCTGAGAGGAAGCAATAGTCCCAATCTCAGACACCACAATATCAGAGACACATCATGGCAACGAAACAACTCTCCGATCACCTCAGGTTCCTGTCAATTAAATTATTGATAATGCAAAGATCTAGGGAATTGCCCACAGACCAACAAAAAAAAGCCCAAAGTTAGCCCAAAAGAAGACTCTAGTAAAAAGGCTTAGTGAAGACACCTGGAACCGCCAGGAAGTGGCATGTTGCACGCAACATGCCGAGACTAGGGTGGTGGTGACATGACATCAGGGCACGTTTCGAGTGCAGATCAAGGTTTAGTGTAAGACGACTCCATTTTATGCATACTCCATGACCATATAGTTAAAAAACACTGCCCACACCGATGGCTCCCACATGCACACACTAGGATGCTGGAGGACTGGCAGCTGACAGAACAGTAGTAAATAATTAAAATTACCCAAATGTTTATGAGATACCCGCATGCTCCCAGCACTCCGTAAAAAAGGCTTACAGCCCTAAATCTAGTCAGACACAGACAGGGGGAGATAATAACGATAAAATGAATATGTTAATGAACAATAATCAATTTTTTCAAATTAGATACCTCAAGTGGGGCCACCTTCAGGTGCCTCACTGAAATGATGAAAATGCAGGAATTCCTAGGAAATGATTGGCTATGACACACGTAAGGAAATAACAAACCAAACCTAGTGTCACATAGGCTCTCATTATTCTAATGAGACTACTGGATTTGAGCGGCAGAATGGTCATTACAACATTGGCGGTAAAAGCCGTTTACCGCCGTGCAGAAGACCACCAACACACCGCCGTGGCCACAGCTATTATGACCCACATCCCGAAATCCGACAAAATTCAGACACCCACACAAGTCCGCCACACCAAAGGTCAGTGATAAACTGGCGAAAACAAAACCTCCACCGTCACGCCAACAGAAATACGCCCATGCTATCACGACCCACGAATCCATGCGGCGGTCTTTCAACCGCGGTATTCCATTGGCGGTACACACCGCAGCGCTCAAAATACACACACATCTCCAAAACACCACCACATTGGACAATTCAAAAGACACACACCTGATACACACACACACACACACACCACTCCCACACACTCAATGCTATGTAAAACACACACCCACATCACCCACAAACCCCTACGACAAAAAAATCTGAAAGAAGGCCAGAGAGAGACATCACCATCCACAAACTAGCAGCCACAGGCACTCAACACCATCACCCACACTACTTCCACGCACAAAACACAACACACCACTACATATCACCACACTTCTCGCAACATACACCACCCCACACATCACCTACACCACCCCATGGCACGGCAAAAACATCCCAGGTTCTCGGAGGAGGAGCTCAGGGTCATGGTGGAGGAAATCGTACGGGTAGAGCCACAGCTATTTGGCTCACAGTTGCAGCACACCTCCATTGCTAGGAAGATGGAGCTATGGAGAAGAATAGTCGACAGGGTCAACGCAGTGGGACAGCACCCAAGAAATCGGGACGACATCAGGAAGAGGTGGAACGACCTATGGGGGAAGGTGCGTTCCGTGGTCTCCAGACATAACATCGCGGTACAGCGGACTGGCGGCGGACCCCCACCTCCTCCCCCACAACTAACAACATGGGAGGAGCAGGTCTTGACAATTATGCATCCTGAGGGCCTAGCAGGAGTCGGTGGAGGAATGGACTCTGGTAAGTCAAATCTTAACTATCATATCCCCCACCCGACCTGCATGCTATCACAGACCCCCACCCTCGCCTCCACCCCTATCACTCCAACTCCTCACAAATTTACCAATATCACAAACCACACATCCCAACACCAAGCTCCACATGCAAAAACAAAGCATTGACACCCATCACTAAAGCATGCCCACTGCACATACCCATAATACCCCCCACAACCATCATCCCACAAGCCCCACACAGGAATGCCAGCACTGGGGTACACGGTCACCCACCCATTGCACACTCAGATGCAATTATCATGCCTTTCCACCCCTGCAGGACCACTACCCAGCATCAGCAGACAGGAGGGTCCAGACATCTCCACCCCACCTACAGAAGAGGCCCACAGTGATGACAGCAGCTCTGTCCAACTGGATCTAGATGACCAGCCTGGACCATCGTGGGCCTCGGGACAGTCGGTTCCCCTCACACAGGTAGAGCCCACCACAGACCTTCCACCCTCTGGTAACACCAGCACAGCACCCACCCAGCGGGCCCATACCTCCGTCCCCAGGACACGTCAATCAGCTGTGTGTCCACCACTACAGGGAACCCAGGATAACCCACCACCCCAACAACAACAGGGTCCTCGGGGCAGTGGTAGTGGGCACAAGGTCCAGGGGACGGAGGCACAGGAACACAGGGGAACTGGGAGGGCTGCCGTGTGACAGGGGGCGGACAGGCCTAGGGAACCCACTCTCCATGAGGCCCTCTTCTCCATCATGGGAGCATACCACCACTCCCAGGAGATGATGGCAACGGTACTGGCCAAGTTTCAGGAGACCCAGCGCCTGCAGGAGGAACAGTATTTGGGCTTCAGGGAGGAACTGAGAACCATCAGCACCGCCTTGGGCACCATCGTAGGGGTGCTGAAGGAGATACTGAACACCAGGAGGGACACTGTGGCACTCCAAGGGGCCCCTGACACTAGACAGGACGATGAACTGCCCACCACCTCTGCCGGCGCAAGTGAACAGGAGGCACCGCCACAGGAACACCACACCAGCACCCCACCCCCTGCAGATGGAGAACCACACCGCAAGCGGTCCCTGAGAACCAGGAACAAGACAGAGCACAATGCCAAGACCTCCGCCAAGAAATAAGACCACCCTGATTGTCTTCCTACTGTCCCACTTTGTAACCCTGTCCATATTGGAACTGCCCCAGCTCCACTTCCTATGTCCATATGGGCAATGCACCTGTGAGACTAATAGACTGGACTCTGCCATGGACATTCCTCCACCATCACCCCTCACCATTTTACAACCCCCCTCCAATATTTAGCACTTAAATAAACACCCTTGAAGTACAAAACAACCTGGAGTCAGTCTGTGATTTAGAAAATGTATATTAGCAATGACAGTGACAAAATGCCTTCTCAAATGTAATGTCAACATACCTATGTCACACATCTCAAGTCCATGAGGAATCTAAGCAGATGAGACACGTTGGAAACCACACCTGTGAAACCGTAATGGAAATGTGCATATCAGTTACCATATACTGGTTGAAATCGACAGACAGGGTAGAGGTAGAGGTAGAAGTGTGAAAGTACTTGTAGTAGGCAGGAATGTATTCTCACCTGTGTGTCACTGTATATATTGCTGGATAACTGAGTCCCTGTTGTCAATGTCTTCTTCCTCTACTTCCTCCTCATCACTGTCCACGGGCTCCACAGCTGCCACAACACCGTCATCTGGACCATCCTCCTGCAGAAAAGGCACCTGCCGTTGCAAATCCAAATTGTGAAGCATACAGCAGGCCACGATGATCTGGCACACCTTCCTTGGTGAGTAGAATAGGGAACCCCCGGTCATATGGAGGCACCTGAACCTGGCCTTCAGGAGGCCGAAGGTGCGTTCGATCACCCTCCTGGTCCGCCCATGGGCCTCATTGCAGCGTTCCTCTGCCCTGGTCCTGGGATTCCTCACTGGGGTCAGTAGCCATGACAGGTTGGGGTAACCAGAGTCCCATAATGGCCACACCCGGTGCCTCTGGAGTTGACCCATCACATAAGGGATGCTGCTATTCCACAGGATGTAGGCGTCATGCACTGAGCCAGGGAACATAGCATTTACCTGGGAGATGTACTGGTCTGCCAAACATACCATCTGTACATTCATTGAATGATAACTCTTCCGGTTCCTGTACACCTGTTCACTCCTGTGGGGGGGGACCAGACCTAAATGGGTCCCATCAATGGCACCTATGATGTTAGGGATATGTCCAAGGGCATAGAAGTCACCTTTCACTGTAGGCAAATCCTCCACCTGAGGGAAAACGATGTAGCTCCGCATGTGTTTCAGCAGGGCACACAACACTCTGGACAACACATTTGAAAACATAGGCTGGGACATCCCTGATGCCATGGTCACTGTTGTCTGTATGTGTGTTGAGTCTAGGCCTAGGTATGTGTGACGCAGTGGAAAATGAAGCCATGTGGGCCCCTAAAATGGCGGCTGCCTGACCTCTAAACTGGGACAATGGGATGTGAGGTAACTGCCCTGGCGTACACCGTTACGGTAGGCGGTCGAAGACCGCGGCGCAATGCTGCATTGGTTAACATTGGACCCTATCGGTCCCAGGAGCCAATGACGAAGTGCGCCGGCGGTGATGGTACGCACCGCCGCGGACGTCACTGCCGCGGATGTGACCGCCATTTTCTATCTGTTCAATCACTCGATACCTGATCTTCGACAGGAGAGGACCTACACTGCAAGTGCTGCTGTGATCTCGGCCTGGAAGAGACAATGGCTCGTGCGTCCGGGGAAAGGGCCCCTGCCTTCACTGCACAGGAGTTGGAGAAGCTCGTGGACGGGGTCCTCCCCCAGCACACGCTACTCTACGGTCCTCCAGACCGACATGTAAGTACACAAGGAGCACGTTATATGGGCTATGCCTGAGTGGAGAGGGCTGGTTGTAAGAAGGAAGGGGCCACGGTTCTGCGTGCATGATGGACTGTGAATGCATGTGCCACATGGCAGGGGTAGGGATGTGGGCCACTCACTTTGACGGTGCAGTTGCTAATGACTTCTCTTCTTCCCCTGTACATTTCATTTAGGTCAGCGCCCACCAGAAGAAGGATATTTGGCGTGCCATCACCAAGGACGTCCAGACCCTGGGGGTCCACCAGAGACGGAGCACCCACTGCCGGAAAAGATGGGAGGACATTCACCGCTGGAGCAAGAAGATGGCGGAGGCTCAGCTGGGGGTGGCCTCCCAACGTGGGAGGAGTGCCCGTCGCACCATGACCCCCCTGATGTTCCGGATCCTGGCGGTGGCCTACCCTGAGTTGGATGGGCGCTTGAGGGCATCACAGCAGACACAAGGGGGTGAGTACAACATCATTCTGCGGACTTTGCGCGCAGTGAAGGTGTCTGGGTGGGGGAGGAGGGCTGTGGGTTCCCCTAGGCCAGGGCAAGTTCCGTAGGCTAGGCCCCTCCGTAATGCAGGCCATGTGGCACTCCACCCCACCTCTGTAGAGTGCCAAGTACAGGTGTACATGCCCCTGTGTCATCTATGTGTGCAGATGTCGACCATAGCCATGTAGGCCATATCCCAGGAACTGCATCTGTAGAGCCCAACAGCGCGGAGTAGTGCAGGGGGCTGCTGTGTCTGTATTGTCCGCCAACGGTAGCGATGAGCCATGCACTCAACCTGTCTTTTTTCTGTCGCCCCCCCCCCCCTTTTTGAGGTCTCCCTGTTCTTGTGTGCATCAGCATCATCAGGCGGAGGTACAGTGGCACCGGAGCACGAGGGACCTGCATCCCACATGGCCATGGAGGGCCACACCACGGACTTAGAATACACCAGTGGGACAGAGGGCGAGGGGAGCTTCACGGCGGTCACAAGATCTGCAACCAGCGACACGGACTCGTCCTCCGATGGGAGCTCCCTTGTGGTGGCGGCAAAATCTGTGCCCCACACTTCTACAGGTACAGACGCCACCCCCCCTACCAGCACCGCCCTCCCAGCAGCCCCTCAGCCTTCGCCCCATGCCTGCTCACCCAGGAGGGTGGGCATAACCTTCGCCCCAGGCACCTCAGCCCCTGCCCCTGTCACCTCTGCTGCCCTCAGTGAGGAGGCCATTGACCTCCTCAGGTCACTCACTGTTGGGCAGTCTACCATTTTGAATGCCATCCAGGGTGTAGAAAGGGAATTGCAACACACAAATGCATTCCTGGAGGGCATTCATTCTGGTCAGGCTGCCCTTCATCGAACCCTGCAAACTCTGTCCTCAGCACTGATGGCAGCCATTGTCCCTGTGTCTAGCCTCCCCCCTCCAACTTCCTCCACTCAGACCCAATCCCCTCTACCCCAGCCTATCCCAAGCACACCATCAGACCAGCATGCACACACCTCACCACACAAGGGAAGCTCAGGCAAACATAAGCACCACACATCCCACAGGCACTCATGCAAGCATCACACACATACAGACACACCAACATCCACTGCCTCCACTGTGTCCCCCTCCTCGTCGTCTCCCTCCTCCCTCCCAGTCTCGTCTACACTCTCACCTGCATGCACTACCACTACAGCCACTAGGTCCCGCACCAGCACACCCACCACCACACCCCGCTCACGTACACTCACCACCCCCATACCATTTACACGTCCCCTGTGTCCTCTCCCAGTGTGTCTGTGACGCCCCCTGCCAAAGTACACAAACACAGGCACACACCCACCTAACATACATCCACCTCACGACAGCCTCCAGCGCATGCACCTGCACCCAAAGCCACAAAAGTTACACCTCCTACAACCACCTCCTCTTCCTCCACTCCCAGACCCCCTCCAGCTACCCGTCCCAGTGTTCCTAAGAAACTTTTCCTGACCAAGCTTGACCTCTTTCCCACCACCCCCCTCCAATTCATAGGTCCAGTACTAGCACCTCAGCCAAAAAATCTCCGGGACCAGTGGTGCCTGTTGTTAGAGGTATGTGGAGTGCACCGGGCACCAGGGCAGCCAGTGTGACATGGAGCCACAGCACAGCCAGTCCCCCCCTGTGAAGCACCAGAAGTTGGACAGTGCCCGGCGGGAGTGGGGGAAGACTCCAGCCAGCAAAGCTGCTCACAAGGGTCCCGGGGGGAGTGTCCACTCAGCTGTGACTCCTCCCAAGGTTGGGAAGGGGCAGAAGAAATCACCAAAGTCTGGGAGGAGCAGCACTGCGGAGAAGACCGCCATCATCCCCGCTGCCCAGGAGGCCACCGCCAGCCCAATCGTCACTGGCCAGGAGGCCACCGCCAGAGTCAGTGCCCAGCAGGGCAGCCCAATCATCAGTGGCCAAGAGGCCAGAGTCAGTGCCCAGGAGGGCAGCCCCGATCGTCACTGGCCAGGAGGCCACCGCCAGCCACAGCCCAGCTGCCCAGGAGGGCCCCGGCAGGCACAGCCCAGCTGCCCAATGAAGGACCGCCAGCCCTATCCCAGCTGGGCAATGAAGGACCGCAACGGCAAGCACCGCTGAACAGGGCAAAGACCGCCATGGCAAGCACCGCTGAACAGGTCAGAAACTGCAAACTCAAGCACTGCTGAACAGGGCAAGCACTGCTGAACAGGGCAAAGACCGCCATGGCAAGCACCGCTGAACAGGTCAGAAACTGCAAACTCAAGCACTGCTGAACAGTGCAAAGACCGCCATGGCAAGCACAGCTGAACAGGGAAAGCACAGCTGAACAGGGCAAGGACCGCTGAACAGGGCAAGGACCGTCAACTCAAGCACCGCTAGCCCATGAGCGGCAGGGGCAGTGACGCAACTGGGACCGTCACGGGGAGAATGATGCACTCTGGGCACCAGTTCCCCTCCAGAACCAGTGGAGGCATGCATCCACTCAGTCTGTCCTTGGCAGGATGAAGTACTCTGGGCACCAGTCCCCCTCCAGAACCAGTGGAGACAGGCATCCACTCAGTCTGTCCTGCACAGGATGAAGCCCTCTGGGCACCAGTCCCCATCCAGAACCAGTGGAGAAAGGCATCCACTACCTCTGTCCTTGGCAGGATGAAGCACTCTGGGCACCAGTCCCCCTCCAGAACCAGTGGAGACATGTATCCACTCAGTCTGTCCTTGGCAGGATGAAGCACTCTGGGCACCAGTCCCCCTCCAGAACCAGTGGAGACAGGCATCCACTCAGTCTGTCCTGCACAGGATGAAGCACTCTGGGCACCAGTCCCCCTCCAGAACCAGTGGATACAGGCATCCACTCAGTCTGTCCTGCACAGGATGAAGCACTCTAGGCACCAGTCCCCCTCCAAAACCAGTGGAGAAAGGCATCCACTACCTCTGTCCTTGGCAGGATGAAGCACCCTGGGCACTAGTCCCCCTCCAGAACCAGTGGAGACATGCATCCACTCAGACTGTCCTGCACAGGATGAAGCACTCTGGGCACCAGTCCCCCTCCAGAACCAGTGGAGAAAGGCATCCACTTGAGAGACTGTGGCTTGGCACTCCCCAGGATTGAACAGTGGGCAACCCACCCACTGTAGAGACTTGAGATACTGTGGCTTTGCACTCCCCAGGATACATCAATGGGCATGGAGCCCCCTCGTGGATCTGGCGTGGTGCACTCATCCGGCTGAGGTGCCCCCACTTCCCCTCCCCCTGAGGAGCCTGTTGTATTTGTATCTGATGCCCCAGCAGTGTTCTCTCCGTTTTGATCAGGTATCTTGTGTGGGCCTCGCCCATGCATTTTGGGCCCAGTGGTCCACTGACAATGACTTGTGCATTACCTGCACTACTAATCGTGGTGTATATTTTGTTTAATGTGTATATATATATATATGTATATATTTGGTTACTGTATTTTGATATATTACAATGGTTCCACTCATTTCCTTTTGTCTTTGCATTCTTCCGGGGGGTTTGGGGGTTTTGCAACAACACGGAGAGAACACTACAGGGGCATCAGGTCAAAAAAATAAAGGCACCTCGGGGGGGACAGGGAATGGGGGGGCTCCTCAGCCGTAAGATGGTACAACACCACTGGTCCTGGAGGGGGCAACATGCCCTGTGCGCTGTCCTGGAAAGTGCAAGGCCACAGTCTCTTAAGTGGGTGGTTTGCCCACTGCTTGGTCCTAGGGCGTGCAAGACCACAGTCTCTCTAGTGGGTGGTTTGCCCACTGCTTGGTCCCGGGGAGTGCAAGGCCCCAGTCTCTCAAGTGGGTGGTTTGGCCAGTGCTTGGTCCTGGGGAGTGCAAGGCACAGTCTCCCAAGTGGGTGGTTTACCCACTGCTTGGTCCTGAATAATGCAAGGCCACGGTCTCTCTAGTGGGAGTTTTGCCCACTGCTTGGTCCTGGGGAATGTAAGGCCACAGTCTCTCTAGTGGGTGGTTTACCTACTGCTTGGTCCTGGGGAGTGCAAGGCCACAGTCTCTCTAGTGGGTGGTTTGCCCACTGCTTGGTTCTGGGGAGTGCAAGGCCACAGTCTCTCAAGTGGGTGGTTTGCCCACTGTTTGGTCTTGGGGAGTGCAAGGCCACAGTCTCCCTAGTGGGTAGCTTGCCCACATGCTCTGGAGGGGGCAACATGCCCTGTGCTTGGTCCTGGGGAGTGCAAGGCCACAGTCTCTCTAGTGGGTGGTTTGCCCACTGCTTGGTCCTGGGGAGTGCAAGGCCACAGTCTCTCTAGTGGGTGGTTTGCGCACTGCTTGGTCCTGGGGAGTGCAAGGCCACAGTCTCTCAAGTGGGAGGCTTGCCCACTGTTTTGTCTTGGGGAGTGCAAGGCCACAGTCTCTCTAGTGGGTAGTTTGCCCACATGCTCTGGAGGGGGCTACATGCCCTGTGCTTGGTCCCGGGGAGTGCAAGGCCACAGTCTCTCTAGTGGGTGGTTTGCCCACTGCTTGGTCCTGGGGAGTTCAAGGCCACAGTTTCTCAAGTAGGTGGTTTGCCTACTGCTTGGTCCTGGGCCATAGTCTCTCTAGTGGACGGCTTCTTCCACTGGTTCTGGAGCGGGCATTGTGGCCAGTGTGCTTCATCCTGGGAAGAATGGAGTTAGTGGATGGCTTCTTCCATTGGTTCTGGAGGGGGCATTGTGCCCTGTGATGCAGATATTGGGAAGTGCAAGGTCACAGTCTCTCACCTGGGTGTCGACCCACAGGATTTGCAGGGGCAAGGACGCAAAACAGCCCATGGATGCAGGACTACACACAGTCCGCTGGCGGTGACAGCTGCTCAGTGGTGGCAGTGGCGGTGCTGGTGTTGGGGCTGGCAGTGGTGGGGGGAGGCTCCAGCCCATCCCATGCAGCCTCGGACGGCTGCCCACTCGGGCTGCTGGTTCTGGTAGTGGTGCTGGTGGTGGTGCTGGCGGTGGTGCTGGTGTCGATGCTGGCAGTGGTGATGGGAGGCTCCAGCCCACCCCATGCAGCCTCGGACGGCTGCTCACTGGGGCTGCTGCTGCTGGCAGTGGTGCTGGTGGCGGTGCTGGCAGCGGTGCTGGTGTCGGTGCTGGCAGTGGTGGGAGGAGGCTCCAGCCGATCCCCTGCAGCCTCAAATGACTGCCCACTGGGGCTGCTGCTGCTGGTGGTGGTGCTGGCGGCGGTGCTGGTAGTGGTGAGGGTATGCTCCAGCCCAACCCTGCAGCCTCAGAAGGCTTCTCACTGGGGCTGCGGCTGCTGGCAGTGGTGCTGGTGGCAGTGCTGGAGGGGGTGCTGGTGGCGGTGCTGGCAGTGGTGGGGGGAGGCTCCAGCACTTCAAATGCAGCCGCGGGCGGCTGAACCACCATGGTTGATGGTGGGGGCTCCGAATGAGTCCCAGCACCAGGCCTCCTGTCCTTCCTGCCTACTGGTGCAGGCCCCTTGCCCATCCTGTCATCAGCTGGGGATTTCTCCTTGCCCTTCCCTGTCACAGCTGGTGGTGCCTCATTGCCCTTCCTATACGCTGCTGGTGGTGGTGCCTTCATGCACTTCCCTGTCGCAGCTGGTGGTGCCTCCTTGCCCTTCCTAGATGCTGCTGGTGAAGGCATCCTTTCAGTGTTGGTGCCTGGTGTCTGGAATCCTCTCCCACCTGCAGTAGCTGTCAACACTACTGTGGCTGTGGACCGGGTGGCCGAGGTGCTTTTCTGGGTTCTGACCACCCTGGCCCGATGTGAAGGACGGGAGCGGGGAGTGGTAGGGACGAGGTCAACGGTGGAGGAGAAAAGCTTATTAGGGGCATTGGGGCTGTAAGAGGATGAAGGTTTGGGAGTAGAGGAAGAGGAAGTGGTTGTAGGAGGTGTCTGCTGATTTTGGGTGCAGGGGCATGAACTGGATGCTGTTGTGAGGTGGATGGCTGTTGGTTGTCTGAGTGCTTGTGTTTGTGTGCTTTGGGAGGAGGGGGCACAGACACAGTGGGAGAGGACACAGGGGAAGTGTGCATGGATGTGGGGGTGGTGACTGCAAGTGTGGGGCGTGTAGCGATAGGCGTAATGGTGATGGTGGGAGAGGATGGGGATGTAGTGCATGCAGGTGTGAGTGTAGACACAACTGGGAGGGAAGTGGATGACGACGAGGAGAGCGACACAATGGAGGCAGTAGATGTTGGTATGTCTGCATCTGGATGGTGTTTGTGTGAGTGCCTGTGGGATGATGTGTGGTGCTTGTGTTTGCCTTATCCACTCCTGTGTGTTGTCTTGTGTGCATGCTGATCTACCTGTGTGCTTGGGATAGGTTGGAGTTGAGGGGATTGGGATTGGGTAGAGGAAGTTGGAGGGGGGAGTCTAGAAACAGGGACAAAGGCTGCCATCAGGGAGGAGGCCAGAGCCTGGAATGATCTATGTTGGGCCGCCATGCCAGAGTGAATGCCCTCCAGGAATGCATTTGTTTGTTGTAAATGGGCTGACAGCCCCTTGATGGCATTCACAATGGTTAACTGCCTAACAGAGATGGATCGCAGGAGGTTAACAGCCTCCTCACTCAGGGTAGCAAGGTTATCTGGGACAGGGCCTGAGGTGCCTGGGGCGAAGGAAATGCCCACCTTCCTGGGAGAGCGGGCAAGGGAAACACGCGGAGGGGCTGCTGGGAGGGCGGCTGAACCTATAGTTGGGGTGGGCACAAAGGTGTCCGTCACCACCAGAGAGCTTCCATCGGAGGAGGTATCACTGTCAGAACTGTACCCTCTAGTGTCCGCCGTGGTGCTCCCCTCACCCTCCGTCCAACTGGTGCCATCACCATCAGTGGATTCGGGGGAGAGACAAAGGATACCATTGGTCAATGGCGGCAACAACACCACCATTGGCGTACACAACAAAGACACACAGGGAACAGCCATACGCACTAGGCACTAACAGTCACAATGCTAGTCACCAACCCATGGACAGGGATAACTAACGTCAATTGCAGCATACCAGAGACCCACAGACCCCTGCCCAGTAGTGGATGCCTACTATCTTGGTTGGAGGAGGTTTACATCAGACCCTACCCAACATGGGACCTACCCTGCAATGTCCGGTATGCGGGCCATCATGGGGGTCAGGGTTCGACGGGCACCCGTTCCTTGTTGGGAGGCCATCCCCAGCTGGGCCTCTGCCATCTTCTGTGCCCAACGTCTCAGGTCCTCCCACCATTTGTGACAGTGGGTGGTACACATACCGTAGACCCCCAGGGTCCACCCATCCTTGGCAATGGCACGCCATATACCCTTTTTTTGATGGGCGCTGACCTGCAGAGAAATACACATAGGAAAAGGGATCCGTCAGACCGTCCTGCCTGTTACACTCATGGCCCACCACAACCCTCACATCACCTTTCACACAGACAATGCCCACCATACATGCAGCATGCTGCCCAGGGCCCTTCCACTAACCCCTCTACACACAGTACTCCATGCATTCATGCCCCAGGCATCGTGCTCACAGTATACTCACCTGTTGGTCTGGAGGCCCATACAGCATTCCGTACTGGGGTAGGACCCCATCCACCAGTCTCTCCAACTCCACAGCGGTGAAGGCAGGGGCCCTTTCCCCAGTGACACGAGCCATGGTCGATTCCAGACACAGGTCACAGTAGCAGTTGCAGTGTGGGTCCTCTCCTGTTGAAGGCCAGGTAGCAAGTGAGCGAACTGATAGAAAATGGCAGTCACGTCAGCGGCAGTGCGTACCGTCACCATCGGCGTACATCACCATTGGCCACTGTAACCCATAGGGCCCAACGGTATCCAATGAGGAGCTGCACGGTGGTTCTCGACCGCCTCCCGCAAAGGGCGCACAACGTCAGCGGAATTACCTCATTTCCACATGACCCTCCATACAGGATAGGTGGATGCCATTTCAGGGGGGGAAGGCCATGGCCCCTAACTGCGTCACAGTACACATATGCACCATTTGGGCCTATCCAACAATATACTGTTACAGTCACAACATGCAATGCAGTGTACTGTTTGTAATATGAATACTGACCAGCTGCTCACTGATTTGCTCCCTAGAGTGCAACCGCTGTGGATGAATAGAAGATGGAGACATCCCCCGTGTACAGGCCTCTGGTCGACTTGACAACAATGGAGGATAGGCACATTATCCTCACCTTGTCATGATTTACCTTTGACTTCCCGTCCAGACCAGATGGGGATGGCGTGCATCCTTGGTTCTTGCACGTCCTACTCTTGCCGAGGTAGGGGCGATCCCTTCCGGAAGCCATGGTGCTGCCAACAGTAGAATGCCACCACAGTCCGTGCCCTCAAGAAAGAGTCCCAAAGGAAAACCCCGTAGGGAAAAAACCTCCAGACAGGAACTCCCTGGAACAGAAAGAGGACACAAGAAAGTCAGAACTTCAATGCCTGGAAATTTACTGGAAGGACAGAGAAAAAACAGGAGCGAAACTGGAGTCCAACACAAGACCAGCTGGAGCGTGACCACCACAGGAAAAGTGCTGCAACACAAAGAGAAGAAGTAGGACTGCCATCTTGGATTGGGAAAGGGGCTTTAGAGCCAGATAGGAAAATACACCATAGTGGTAAGGGAAACAGATGCATGCAGGGTAGATGAAAGGAGAATGGTATGCTGGGAAAGAGAAATCATGGCTCCTCCAGGAAGAAGGAAAAAGAGAAGACCCTAGGATGGGGCACCAGGTAAGTGGAAGGACCGAGGGGGGAGTGGGCACCCCGCAACAACACCCACGTCACGCATTATACGCAGCAAGGACCGACTCCCAGTCCTGGGCCTCCCACCTAGCTGCAGTAAATAAAACAAAGCACGGCCGGAAAAAAGGGCTGCGGCAGGCCCCGCGATCTGTAAAATGGACCGCCACCCCGCCGGCGGCCCGAGCGGGAGATGCCTCTGGCCCCCGTGTCATGACACACCTATAGATTGGACAGGGCCACAATCACAGAGCTGTGTGCCCAATTGGAGCCTGACCTAAACTCTGCTATCCATCAGCCCACCAGGATCCCCTCTCTTGTGCAAGTCCTATCTGTGCTCCATTTCATGGCAACTGGCTCCTTCCAAGTGACAGTGGGCTTGGCAGCAAGAATGTCACTTCACAATAGTGCTGACCAGAGTGTTGTCTGCCCTGAATAAACACATGCGCAGCTACATCATTTTCCCCCAGGTGGAGGATTTGGCCACAGTAAAAGCTGATTTCTATGCAATGGAACATATCCCCAACATTAATGGGGCTATTGATGGTACCCATATTGCTTTTGTCCCCCTCCGGAGAAATGAACAGGTGTTCAGAAATCGAAAGAGCTTTCACTCCATGAATGTGCGGGTAGCGTGCCTGGTAGACCAGTACATATCCCATGTCAATGCAAAGTGTCCTGGGTCTGTGCATGATGCCTTCATCCTGAGGAATAGCAGCATCCCATGTGTGACGACTTAACTCCAGAGGCACCGGGTGTCGGGTGTGGCTTATAGGTGAGCCCTGGTTCCCACTCAGTTGGTGTTGGCATATGGGTATGGTGCGGGCCCTAAATGTTAGTGTGTGGCTAACAGTTGTCCCTCCACTTTTTCAGGTGACTCTGGTTACCTCAACCTCTCATGGCTACTGACCCCTGTGAGGAATCCCAGGAGAAGGACAGAGGAACTTTACAATGAGGCCCATGGGCGAACAAGAAGAATCATAGAGAGGACATTCGGCCTCCTGAAGGCCAGGTTTCATTGGCTCCATCTAACAGGTGGATCCCTGTACTACTCACCCAAGAATGTCTGCCAGATCATCGTGGCATGCTGTATGGTGCACAACCTTGCCTTACGTCACCAGTACCTTTTCTGCAGGAGGATGAGGCTGGAGATGGGTGTGTGGCAGCAGTGGACCCTGTGAAGAGTGAAGATGAGGAGGCAGAGATGAGGATGAGGACAACAGAAGTGCAAAAATACGACAATACTTCCAATGACACACAGGTAAGACCCTGTGATTTTACTTTTCATTGACAGTTTTGTGTTCGACATTGTCACTGGCAGGCTGATTTTCCCACTTGTTTGGCCACTTACTGTACCCTTTGGTATCTCTATTTTTAGATATTTGTGCCCCACTATCGCTCCTGGTGTGTTGACTGCAGCCAACTACAGGCCATTCCTATGTATACATTACTGTACTGTTGTATTGCAGTGTTTAAAGCTTGTTAAACAAATACATTGTTCAATCATTTGACAGGCTCCATACAATAAGTAGAGGGGGATGTGCAATGGGCTGGGGTGATGGTGGAGGAATGTCCAGGATAGAGCCCAGTCTATGTGGATCACAGGTGCATTGTCCAAGGGGTCATAGGAAGTGGAGTAATGGCAGTTCAATGTGGACAGGTTGACTGAGTGGGACACAAGGGTGACAATCAGAAGAGTCTTATTTCCTGGCGGGGGTCTTGGCAATAGTCTCTGGCTTCTGCCGGGATCTCAGGGAACGTTTGCAGGGTGGTTCTCCTTCTGCAGGGGGAGGGGTGCTGGTGGCCTGTTGGTTATATGGCAGGGCCTCCGGGCCACCTGCAGAGGTGGAAGGCTGTTCAGTGGTTTGGCTAGTGTCAGGGGTCTACTGGTGTGCCACTGCCTCCCTGATGGTGTTAGTCATGTCTGCCAGCACCCCTGCAATGGTGACCAGGGTGGTGTTTATGTCCTTCAAGTCCTCCCTGCTCCCCAGGTACTGTCCCTCCTGCAGCTGCTGGGTCTCCTGCAACTTGTCCAGTATCAGGCCCATCGTCTCCTGAGAATGGTGGTATGCTCCCAAGATCTTCGTGAGTGCCTCCTGGAGAGTCCGTTTTCTGGGCTTGTCCTCCCCCTGTCGCACAGCAGTCCTCCCAGCTTCCCTGTTGTCCTGTGCCTCTGTCTCCTGAACCATGTGTCCACTGCCACTGACCCCAGTGTTTGTAGGGTTGCCTGGGGTCCCTGTAGTGGTGGACACACTGCTGATTGACATGTCCTGGGGACAGAGGTATGGGCCCGCTGTGTTGGTACTGTGGTGGTGTTTCCTGAGGGGGAAGGCTTTGTGGTTGTATGGGATTATGCCTGGCTAACCGACTGTCCAGAGGTAACGGATGGACCAGGTTGGTCATCCAAATCCAGGCGCGCAGAGCTGCTGTCATCACTGTGAGCCTCTTCTGGGGGGGACTGGATGTTGCTGGCACCTCTTCTCTGGTGACGTTGGGTGGGGGACCTGTGGGGATGTAAATGCAGTGTTATTGTTTCTGCGTGTGACATCTTGTGCATGGTTGTGTTGCCCTCTATGGTTGTTATTGTCCTGGCAGCTTTGCCTGGTGTGACTAATTATTTGGTGGGCTAGATCATTCTCTCTAGTGTGCATGCTTTAGTAATGGGTGTCCATGCAGGTCTGTGATGGGGATCCGCACACTGGTGTCACATGCAGGGCTTGGTATTGGGAGGGGTGGGTTGTGATGGTGGTGTGTGTGTGGGCGAGGTGGTGGAGTGATGGGAGTGAGGGTGAGGGTATGTGATGACATGCAGGTGGGGGGGTGATAGTAATAGAGTGTTAACTTACCAGAGTCCAGTCCTCCTCCTACTCCTGTCAGGCCCTCAGGATGCATGATTGCCAAGACTTGCTCCTCCCATATTGTTAGTTGTGGGGAAGGAGGTGGTGATCCACTGCCAGTCCGCTGAACAGCAAGTTGGTTTCTTGCTGCTGTGGAACGCACCTTCCCCCATAGGTCGTTCCACCTCTTCCTGATGTCATCCCTTGTTCTAGGGTGCTGTCCCACAGCGTTGACCCTGTCCATGATTCTCTGCCATAGCTCCATCTTCCTTGCAATGGATGTCTGCTGCACCTGTGATACGAATAGCTGAGGCTCCACCTAGATGATTTCATCCACCATGACCCTTAGCTCCTCCTCAGAGCATCTGGGTGTTGTTGCAGTGCCATGGGTGTAGTGTGAGTGGTGTGGGTGAGGGTGTGTGGAGTGATGTGTTGGGGTGTGTGATGTAAGGTGCATGGATGGTGTATAGGTGATGGTGGTGTGTGGCTGTGGTCTTATCTGAGGTCTTGCTATCTCTCTTGTGTCAATTGTTTTTAGTCGTAAAGGGTTGTGGGTAATGTGGGTGTGTGTTTTATAGTGGTGTGGGTGTGTGGTGTGTGTATGGGTGTCAGGTGTTTGTTATTCAAATTGTCCAATATAGTGTTGTTTTATTAGTGTGTGTGTATTTTGAGCACGGCAATACGTAGCGACTATAGTTTACCGCCATTGAATGTCCGCTGCAGTCATTCCTGGGTCATAATGTTGTGGGCGTGGTTCTGTTGGTGTAACGGTGTGGGTTTTGCTACCGCCAGTTTATCACCGACCTTTGGGCTGGCGGACTTGTGTGTGGCTGCATAGTGACGGATTGCTATGTGTGTGTCATAACATGCGTATTAGTAACCCGATTCGGCGGCGGTATGTTGGCGGCAGTCAGCATGGCAGTAAGCGGTACTAAATGCCAATGTCATAATGAGGGCCCAAGTTTGTTGCCGAAGCGTTACACGCCCCGTGCAAGGACAACTGTTTACAAGTCATCAAATGGCTGACAGAAGTCTTGCATTCACTACCACTAAGAAAGACCTCTTTCATGCCACTGAGACATTTGTACGAGAAGGGCAGCTCCCATACCTCATGGATGTAACTTTCTCCCAGCCTTTCATATCTGCCTACTGGAATGTGTTTTAAACAGGACGTGACTTGGAGTGTTGAAATAGGCAGATTAATGACCCCGTGTATTAACCACTCAGCAGATGGTATTGTAGCCACAGTAAAAAGCAACTTTTCTAACTTTGTGATGTTTAACATAACATAAGTCGCTTGTTTCTTAGCCATTAGTTGTTGTTGTCGCATTAGATTAAAAGTGGAAAATATATCCCTTGTGCTAACATGTTGCCAGGGAACGTGACCTGCCTTCAATGTTTGAAGTGTCCGACCCAACTGCATGATGGCCCTTAGTAGACTCTGTCCATGGTGTAGTGAAGACATATCACTTTGTATTATGTCTATTGCAGATGAAACAATGTTGTTTAATATGTATATCTGGTTGGACAGGGTATTAATCCCATTATCTACAACAGCTAATGCCATCTGTAAATTTTCCTGGTCTATTTCTCTTCACTGGGCATTAGCTTCTTGTTGGGAAAGCTTCCAAATTTCATCACATACTTCATATAAGAATCGCTGTCTGTGTTTTTTTCTGGGGCCTAACAGGAAATCGTGTAAGTCAGTTTTATTAGATAGGAGACTGAGGTGTTCTCTAACACCATCTAGTGAGGAACTCTGCAACCATTGCTGGCATAATTTCCCTACACTGTATGTTGTTACTATACCCGCATGTTCGGATGATACATAGTGAGGGTCCGGCCTACTGGTTCTAAAACCCCCTGTGGAGTTTATAAAACATTTATGACACCCACTGGTATCTATTGGCCATAATAACCACCCGCCTGGACGTGACAGTGACACATTAAATTTGCCATTCTGGACTCATTCATCGATTTGCTCTTCTGCTGCATTTATATATTTTGCAAGGACAGAATACTGGATGCATTCAATTCCTGAATTATTGCTAAGCCTAAACAACTTGTTTGTTGTACAGTTTCATTTAAAATATCATTTGAACAGGTTTCAGGCATGTCCTGAATAAAGCTTCCTTCCCTCAAATTTGCCAATTTCATGTTCCCCACACACTTTTTAAGTCAATCGACTTCAGCCAATATTCATAGCCTTCTATAGCAAACTGGGAAACAAAGGAATCTGAATAGATTAATTTCGTATCTGTCAATAATATATGTACATTTTCCATTGATGGTTATTTAATAGAATATGACTCAGCATTTTTAACATTGTGCCCAGAAAAATATGAGAACTTTTCGGAATATGTTTTAGAACTACCTTGTGGTGGAGTTGGACAATGTTCCCATTGTGTGTAATTAAAAATAGTCTTTGGGGTACTTGCTCTATGAATGAAATGGTGCCCATAATAAATATAGCAAAACACATCACTATAATGCTCTTTAAATTGATAAACATCTTCACTTTCAATTACAGTATAATACTGCAAATCAGTCATCATGGAATCAACTGTTTTCACATGCCAGTCATCAGAAACAAATCTGGGTATTACTACATTGTTCATTGAAAGTTTAAACACATATGGTATTTGAATGACCTCTGTCGGGCCGTATATATATGAAATGTAACTTTATCCCAAACAATCGCATGAGGAATTGGTATAGCACAAATGTTCACGAAAGATAAGTCTCTGAGGACCTTGTGAAAAGAAAAATTGGGTTTTAGGACCTCATCCACCAGTTCAACTGTTGACCTTTCAGGAAGAAAATGACCATGTATTAATAGAAAGAATATTATGACAAACCCAATCCAAAGGAGGAAGGCCAGTACAGTCAAACAGAGCCACAGATAGTTCCATGGGAAAATAAAGTAATTTGTTTTAAGCTAGTTGTTAGAATTAGGATCATTGGCGTGGTCTCCCCTAACTTTTTGTCTCTGTTTCCGAGGTTGTTGATGTGTGCTGGACTCTGTTTTTGCTGTTTTTGTCACTCTGGGCACTTTACCACTGCTATCTAGTGCTAAAGTGCAAGTGCTACTATATAAAATGTGTATGTGATTGGCTTTCCATGATTGGCATATATGATTTACTGGTAAGTCCCTAGTGCAGTGCAATAGAGGTACCCAGGGCCTGTAAATCAAATGCTACTAGTGGACCTGCATTACTGGCTGTGCCACCCTCATGAGTAGCCCTGTAATCATGTCTCAGACCTGCCACTGCAGTGTCTGTGTGTGCAGTTTCAAACTGTTGTCAATTCGACTTCGCAAGTGTACCCACTTGCCAGACCTAAACCTTCCATTTTCTTATATGTAAGACACCCCTAAGGTAAGCCCTAGGTAGCCCCATGGGCAGGGTGCAGTGTATGGTTAAGGTAGGACATATACTAATATGTTTTATATGTCCTGACAGTGAAATACTGCCAAATTAGTTTTTCACTGTTGCCTATCTCTCCCACAGGTTAACATAGGGGCTGTACTTAAAAATGATTAAAGCATAGATTCCCTTTGGGAGCAGATAGACATATGGAGTTTGGGGAACCTGAGCTCACAATTTAAAAGTACATCTTTTAGTAAAGTTGGTTTTGAGATTATGTTTTTGAAAATGCCAATTTTAGAAAGTGGACTGTTGGAAAATGGGCTATTGGTAAGGGCAGGTAGGTACCTACACTTAGCAATAGGCCACTAACCTCCACTAAGGTCCAGTTAGGTCTCAGTAAATTAACCCCAGCCCAACCCTTGGTAGCTTGGCTACGAGCGTCAAGGCTTAACTTAGGAGACAGAGTGTAAAGCAGTCAAATATCACAAAACAGTAATTAAATAAAACACAGGAAACAGTTCAAAAATCCCAAACCAATTGATAAAAATAGATTATATTTTTATCTTTAAAATGACACCAAAACGAATATAATTGGATAAGGGGAACCGGAGATATGAATTTTTAAAGGATTATTTTTTTTTTAGCACCTAGAAACAAAAAGCGCCAATCGGTTCATCTGGTTGCACCTCGACCGGGGCAAAGTCAAAGTTTAAGGCCGACCGCGATGGAGCCCTGCTCGGCTACAGGCCGCGGGAGGCCTCAGTTAAAAGTTTACCTTCACACTTAGGGGGTCATTGCGACCTCGGCGGTCTCTTCAGAAGACCGCCGAGGCCGCGGGAGACAGAATACCGCCATTGCCAGAGCACAGGCCCTGAGACTGGTTAGCAGTACCCAGGGCACCATCAGAGTCAGGAAAACACCAGCAAAAAGTGGAAAATGGGGGCAAAAAGTTAGGGGGGCTCTGCAATCAGCCCTGTTTTCTCACACAAGCCCCCCCCCCCCAGCCCACTCGCCCAGGAGACTCAGCCCAACCCTGGGAGAGTCTTCCTGGCTTGTTAGGCGAGGAAGACAGTGAAGAAAACTGGCTGTCCCTTTGCAGGGCCTACTCTGCCTTACATCCTCCTGCCATGGTCACTCCCTCTGGGTAGTGAAGCCATCCCAACAGTGAAAGGACCCATCTCAAACTGAAACTTCTCTCTAAAGGGGTCTTCCCCCTCTCTCTCTGCCAACTTGGGTAGTGAGGTGCCCACCTCCCCTACTCCTAACTTTGCTAGGGCAACACCTAGCTTACCCAAAGAGGTCACCCAACACTTGAGCTACCCCACCATGACCAACAGGGTCAGGGGGTCTACTTTGCTATTGGCCCTGGGGTCTGCCTCCCAGGCCAAGTACAGTGCTGCCAGGAAGGCTAGCACCCAGCAGAGGCTACTGACAGCTGTCAGTACCCAGAACCACACCCTAAGCTCTCCACTGACAGGTGGCTGAGCTGCTTTAGGGGCAACTGTAGGGTCCTGGCACCCTCTTGCTGTCTAGAGTGGGGGGCTACCACCTCCTGTGGCAGACACCCTCCTTCCACTCTCCCTTCTGTCAGTGCAGGGGCAACACCTTGCATCTGGACAGCTGCCTGACTACTCAGGACTTCCTTGGGGTAATGTGAGGCCTCACCAGTGCCAACTCTGGGCTCCCCCCCTACTGGGGCAGAAGGCATTTGGCTCCCTGGAACTCTCTTTAAGAGTGACCTACCCTTCCTTTTCTTCTTTCCTTTTCTTGGGGACCCCTGTCTCCTAACTGTAGGGACTGACTCCCCAGGACTTTGGGCTGGGGAGGCGCCCTGGGCGACCGCCCCAACTGGGACCAGACTCACCTCTGGGAGGTCATTGCCCAGGATACAATCTAGGGGGAGGTCAGCCCTGACTACCATCCTAAACCAGTCAAGGATACCCATCCTCTCTAGGGGCACTATGGCTACAGGTTTGGAGGTGACCTCCCCTGTGGCTATCCTGACTTTCCTGGTCTCTCCTGGGATATACATGTCTGGGGTCACTAACCGGTCATTCACCTGAATGGGGTGGAAGTGCCTACTCCCACCCTCAGGGATCACCAGCTTACCATCTGGCCCTGTCTCCCAGCTCAATGCTAGGAGGACTTCATCATCTGAGGAGTCCTCCTCCATGGCTACACTGGACAGCCCAGTGCTAACCACCTTCTTTGGACAGGCTGCATCTCCTCTGAAGTGACCTGTCTGCTGACAGTCAAAGCAAGCCTTACTGTCCAAGAGCTTTTTTAACCCTGGGTCTCCCTGTCTCTGCTTTTCAGAGTGGGAGTGGAATTTACTCTCCTCCTTAGGGCTCTGGGGTACAGAGGGAGTTTCTGTGGTGGGCTTACCACCTCCTTCCTTAGGGTTTTGGGGACCTGACCCCCCCTTCTTGGAGTCCCCCCCCGGGACTTGACAATCACTCTGGTCCTCAACCACTCATCAGCTGCCTCCCCTAGCTCTCTAGGGTTGGTCAGCTTAGAATCCACTAGATGCTGCCTTAACCTTTCTTGGGTACAATTGGTCAAGATGTGCTCTCTCATGCTCAGATTGTATAACCCCTCATAAGTATTTACTTTGTTACCAATAATCCAGCCCACTAGTGCCTTAAGTGAGGTGTCTACAAAGTCAACACAAGACTGGGTACTGACCTTCTGGGTGTCCCTGAACTTCATTCTATACTGCTCTGGGGTCAGACCAAACTTCTTGGTTAAGCACCTCTTCATACTAGGGTATGAATCTGCCTCCTCCCCCCTTTAAGGTCAGAAGCCTATCCCTCCCTGAGTTGGGGACCAACTCCCACAAAATGGAACCCCAATATTGAGGCCTAACCCTTCTCATTTGGAGTGCCCTCTCAAAGGCCTCCAACCACTTGTCTATATCATCCCCCTCTACATAATCAGGAAACACCCCCTTGGGTAATCTGGGGCAAAAAAACCCACCCATGGACACCTCAACTTCTCTGTCGCTGCCACCATCTCTTTTCTCTCTCTTTGCCCACTTTTTCTTTTCTAGGGCCAGCTTCTCTGCCTCCAAAGCTATAAATGTTAGCTGGGCCTCCAGGTCTCTTTCTCTGAGGGACAGGTTCTCTCCTCCTGAAGGGACCCCCTTCCCCCAACTAGCTTTGGGTCTGCCCCTAGTGACTGTATGTAATGAGGACCGGTCTTCCTCATCCACACTTAGGCTTGGATGCCCTCCCTCCCCTGAGTGGTTAGAGCTAGCATCCTCCCCTACTTCTCCCTCCTCTGGAGCTTCCTCTGGGTCTACCTCTTGGGCCTCAGCCCATGCTGTCAGGGATTTGATCAGGACGTGCTTCCTGAGGTCAGTGGTTGCAGGCAACCCTCTTTCACTACACAACCCCCTAAGCTGGACTACTGTCAGTGTGGGTAGGCTAGCCAGATCAAGCTCCATGGTTCCCTAGTTTTGTGTCAACAAAAACTTTTTGCAAAAATTGGAAACAAGAATTTAGAAAAATCACAAAAATTCAATAATTGAAATTAATCCAAATTAAAAATTAAAACAATTTTTGCACTAGGACAATTTGAAGGATTTTTTTATTTGTTTTACTTAAAACTGTAACGTGATACTGAACACAAGTACAGGATCCCACCACTGCTCACCAAAAATGTTGGAAAATGGGTTATTGGTAAGGGCAGGTAAGTACCTAGACTTAGAAATAGGCCACTAACCTCCACTTAGGTCCAGTTAGGTCTCAGTAAATTAAACCCAGCTCAACCCTTGGTAGCTTGGCAACGACCGTCAAGGCTTAACTTAGGAGACAGAGTGTAAAGCATTCAAACATCACAAAACAGTAATTAAATAAAACACAGGAAACAGTTTAAAAATCCAAAACCAATTTATAAAAATCGATTATATTTTTATCTTTAAAATGACACAAAAACAAATACAATTGGATAAGGGGAACCTAAGATATGAATTTTTAAAGAATTATTGTTTTTTAGCACCTAGAAACAAAAAGCGCCAATCGGTTCATCTGGTTGCACCCCGACCGGGGCAAAGTCAAAGTTTAAGGCCGACCGCGATGGAGCCCTGCTCTATAGGCCACGGAAGGCCTCGGTTAAAAGTTTACCTTCACACATAGGTGGTCATTCCGACCTAGGCGGGCGGCGGTTGCCGCCCGCCCGTCGGAATCCGCCTGAATACCGCCCCGCGGTCAATTGACCGCGAGGGGTATTCTGACTTTCCCGCTGGGCCGGCGGGCGATCTGATTCAGATCGCCCGCCGGCCCAGCGGGAAAGCGCCTTCCACAAGGAAGCCGGCTCGGAATCGAGCCGGCGGAGTGGAAGGCGTGCGACGGGTGCAGCAGCACCCGTAGCGCTTTTCAGTGTCTGCATCGCAGACACTGAAAAGCCTAGTTGGGCCCTGTTAGGGGGCCCCTGCCGTGCCCATGCCAGGGGCATGGGCACGGCAGGGGCCCCCAGGGGCCCCGCGACCCCCCCTACCGCCATCCTGTTCATGGCGGCTTTCCCGCCATGAACAGGATGGCGGTAGGGGGGGTCAGAATCCCCTCGGCGGCGCAGCGAGCTGCGCCGCCTTGGAGGATTCTAAGGGTCAGTGGAAAACCGGCGGGAGACCGCCGGTTTTCCCGTTCTGACCGCGGCCAAAGCGCCGCGGTCAGAATGACCAAGGGAGCACCGCCGGCCTGTCGGCGGTGCTCCCGCCCCCGTTGGCCCTGGCGGTAGGGAACCGCCAGGGTCAGAATGAGGGCCATAGTCTCTTTTTCGAAGATGTTCTTCAGCGGGACGAACCTGCCAGTCCAATCCGACCTCCTGGAGCCCTTCTCCGGATACGCGATGCGGGAATCCTCGGTGGAGATTTTTACCTTCGGACGTAGTCGTTTTTTCGAGGTAAAAATCCATCGACCGGGGTAAACCTAGATCTTGATCCGACGTCCCTGGAGCCCTCCTCGGATACGCTGGCTGGAAGGTCACGGTAACTTTTTACCTTCTGACTTAGTCTCTTTTTCAGAGATTTTCTTTACCGGGACGAACCAGCAAATCAGGCCGGGTTGCGGTTGAGGCAAGCCGGCTAGAGTTGCCGCGGCGGGTCAGTCCCTCTATGGAGCTTTTTTACAAAAGTTCTCCAAACTTCTGGGGCTTCTCCCAGACGTCCTTTTAAGGTTCTTTTGAGGTCCACAGCTCACCCCAAGGGTCCAGAAGTTCTGAGATGGTCCTTGGGGGTGCAGACTACAACTCCCAGAATGCACCTGGCGCAAACTCCTTTTTGGCCACTGGGCATTGGCCAGCTGGTTGATTTCTTCAGGACTTGGTGCATGGGACTCTGGTTGAACCAGTTGAAGCCAGGCAAAGTCCTTCTTGTGGTGAAGCCCAAGTGGGCAGCTGGTGCAGTCCTTCTGAGTGCAGGTTCCAGGTGCAGGCCAGGGGTCCAGCAGGGCAGTCCTTCTTCTCCTTTGGTTCTTCCTTGTTGGAATCTGATGGGGATCTGAGGTGTGGGTGCAGGTCTGCCAGTTTTATCCTTGCTCCTGGGTGAAAAGCAGGGGGGTCCTGGTTCTCCAATCAGGTGCAGGGTCCTTCCCCCTGTGATGACCACTTCCTGGGAAGTGTGGCAAAAATCAATCCCAGGATGCAACATCCTCCAAAAATCCATCATGGCTGAATCTGATTTTTGGAGGTTACATCTGGCTGAGCCCACCCACTGATGTGGCTAAAAATCATAAACACACCCCTCTCCTGCCCTCTCCTAATCTAATCAAGGGGGCACCTAGTTGTCTGGGGTTGCAGGATGTGGGAGTGTTGCTGGTTGCTCCAAATGTCCTTCTCTGCCTTTGAATACCAGTTTGGCAGGCCGTCCCCTTCCTGCCTCACCATCTGCTGAGGGGAGATTCCCTCCCACAGGCACATTCCTTTGTGTGAAGCCAGGCCACTTCACACCTCATCAAGGCAGCTTGGCCAAGCTGCCAGAGGCTGGCCAATCAGAGCACAGCAGCAAAAACAATGCAGGGCTGAAATTAGCAACATTTCAGGTAAAGTTTAAAACTCTTTACCTGAACAAGTTATATTAAATCCAACAAATGGAAGTTGTGGGATTTATTACAACAATTAATTTGATACCAAACTCTTAGTATGCATCATTTAAGGAGACTTTAAAAATTAAAATAAAGTCTCTCCATTCTAGCCTATGAAGGCCATTTACTACAATGAGGGGAAAACAAATTTGGCTGTTTTTACCTCACCAGGGCTTATAAAACTATTTTTATAAAGTCCCTGCTTATGGTTACATGGCACCCAGCCCTAGGGGCACATAGGGCACACCTTAGGGGTGACTTATATGTAAAAGTAAGGTAGTTTAAGACTTTGGAACTACTTTTAATTCCAAAGTCGAATTTGCATGTAACTATAATTTAAAAGCAGCCAGCAAGGCAGACCTGCCTTTAAAATGACACTGGGCACCTCAGCAGTGCCCCTATGGGTGCACTACCTATGCTGTGGTCCCTAAACCTACATGCCCTACCATATAGTAGGGACTTATAGGTAGGTTAACTTAGCCAATTATAATTAGCCTAATTTGCATATTCATTTTACACAGAGCATAGGCCCTGAGACTGGTTAGCAGTACCCAGGGCACCATCAGAGTCAGGAAAACACCAGCAAAAAGTGGAAAATGGGGGCAAAAAGTTAGGGGGGCTCTGCAATCAGCCCTGTTTTCTCACATGGCCATTTTCTTGCGTAAACCATTCTGGGACTCTGCCTGTTTGTATATCCCCTGTCTGGGTTAGTTTGACAGTTGGGCTGTTTGCACCTCTCTCTAGACAGTAACACAAAGGGAGCTGGGGTGTTGCCTGAATATCCTGATGAGCCATATGTGCTAAGAGGGAGAGGATGAGTGGTCACTTACACCTGAAAGCTGTGCCTGTTCTCACACAATGCAGTCTCCAACCCCCTGGTGTGTGTCTGGGGCCTGGCCTGGGCAAAGCAGGATTTCACAAACAAGAGAAATGGGTACAGGAAGAGCACCCAACCCCTGAAAAATTAGATCACTTCTGGAAACCAAGAGGAACCTCTACCTGGACAAGAGCTGAAGAGCTGAGTAGAAGTGCTGCCCTGGCTGTGGCTTTGCTTTGAGGAGCTATTCTGCAGTTGCTGCTTCTGCCTGTGCAAGGGGACAAAGACTGGACTTTGTTGTACATTCCTGCTTGTGAAAAAATCTCCAAGGAGTTGTAGGGATTTGCCTCCTGTTGTTGAAGGATCAGGGCCATCAAAAACATCCCCTGCCAGCACCTCGACTCTCTGTTGAGACCCCTGCCCTGCCAATTGGTGCCCTATCCAGTTCCTGTGGCCTTGAAAGGTGAAGCTGGCAGACCAAGATTAAAAATCCACGCACAGACCGCCTTGTGGAGAAATTTTTAACGCACCTTTCGAGACGCGGTTGAGAAACGACGCTCCATCGGCATCGCAGCTGAAATCTATGCACCACCTGCATCGCAGCTGGAGAAATGATGTGCAACCCCCCCCTGACGGAGGCTGATAACATCGCGAGCCACCTAGCGCAGTTTTTCTGATACCGTGCAGCAGGATTTTCAACGTAACCTCGCTGGGCACTGAAAAACTATGAAAACCTGCCTGGACCCGAGGTGCTTGTCCAGACCCACGCCGACCCGACCGAAGGAGGACCGATGCACGGTCTCGCTTGCAGGTGAGACATCAACACATCACTGCCCTTTTTCGAAGCACACTCGCCCGTGCAGTATTATTTAGTCGCTACCCAAGTACTTTTGAATGCTAACAGTGTACTTTCTGTTTTCTGAAGGATTTAAGACTCTTTTTGCTTTTTAATTCATAACTTGACTTGTGTATGTTGGATGTTTGTCGTTTTGGTGTAGTTTTGTTTAGAAAAATATTTCCTATTTTCCAAACCTGTGTTGTGTCATTTTGTAGTGTTTTTACAGAGTTACTGTGTGTGTTGGTACAAACACTTTACACCTAGGCTCAGAAGTTAAGCCTGCCTGCTTGTGCCAAGCTACCAAGAGGGTAAGCGAGGGTTAACTGAGGGTGATTCTCCTTTACCCTGACTAGAGTGAGGGTCCTTGCTTGGACAGGGGGTAACCTGCCTGCAAACAAAAGACCCCACGTCTAACACCAGTTTTTCAGCTTATGTGCTTTTGACAGTTCAGATGTAGAAGAGGTGAATGAGTCCGAAAGAGTGTCGTTGGTGTCGGCAAAGTATCCAGAAGCATTTCGTGCAAAAGTTCGAGCCGTGTCTGAAGGTGGAGAACTGGTGGGGGTTTCCTGCTGTGGTTCAGAATACATGACGCTATCTGTCTGTGTTGAAATTGTGTCAAATCTATCAGTTATTTCTGTATTGTGTGTTGAAACAGATGTTAGTGAAACTAATGCAAGATCGTTTTCCACCCTCCCCCAGCTCAGAGAGGTGTCAGCGTTGCTGCTCACAATTTGTAGAGGGACTTCTTGACCAGTAGTGAGAGGGATTCGGGATCACTGGCTGTTCCTCTTGGTCTACTGTGCAGGATCGGTCACATGGTCTAACTTGACATTGTCAATAGAAACAAGGCGGTTTTGTTTGGCACCAGCCAAAGGTGGTAGAATGACAGTTCTGGTACCGTGTATTTCCAAGACTGGGACCGGTGCACGATAAGAAAGACCAAACTCCTTTTTCACAACAACCTTTTCACGAACTAGATCTCCAACTTTAGGAATCCAGCTGGTGGGTGTTATTGGAACATCCTTAATTCCTGTGGAGGCAGCATTGGTAGAAGTATTGTCATCACAGAACTTTTGTAACTCCTGCAAGACAGTGACATGTTCGTTTATGTCAAAGGGTGTTTCTGCCACGTCCATCCCAGGACCATCAAGATCAGGAACATACATTTGAGTTCCAGTCAGGCACTTATATGAAGTATGACCCCCCAGGGACCTTCTAGGCAGATTGTTAAGTGCTCTCTGGACTCCATACAGGTGGTTAAGCCAACTACGACCCGTACCTAAGACTCTGGCTGCTAAGGACTGCTTTAAATCACTGTTTCGTCACTCCATGACACTATTTCCCTTAGGATGAAATGGAGACGAGTAATGGAGTTGGACTCCTAACAAAGCCATGGCGTCCCTGAATGCCCTTGAGACGAAAGCAGGGCCCTGGTCTGAGTGGAAAACCAAAACCAAACTGCATATGTACTGATAAAGACTAAGGGGGTCATTCCGACCCCGGCGGTCAAGGACCGCCAGGGCCGGGGATGCGGGAGCACCGCCAACAGGCTGCCGGTGCTCCTCAGGACATTCTGACCGCGGCGGTTCAGCCGCGGTCAGAACAGGAAAACCGGCGGTCTCCCGCCGGTTTTCCGCTGTCCTGCAGAATCCTCCATGGCGGCGCAGCTTGCCTTTTGCAAATGGGTGAGCACCCATTTGAAATGGGTGCTAACTGCGATTGTTCTGTGACTGCGTTCGTGGTCACAAAACAATCCTACATTGCACTGCGAGTTGCAATTAGGAAGGGAACACCCCTTCCTAATTGTGAGTCGCACACCCGTTTTGCGATTCGGTAACCAGGTTACCGAATCGCAAAACTGTTTTTGTGCATCGCAATGTGCTTTTTGCACGTCGCAAACAGTGAAATTCTATGTTTACGACGTGCAAAAAGCTACCTACAAGTGGCATAAGTTGTTCATGAGTACTGTGCTATGTGAGTTTTTTATAGCATATGTGCATGTATGACTGTTTAAATGTCTGTAGTCTAAGACTATTCTGAATGAATGGTCCGGTTTAGATATTGGGAATAATGGATTATTCATTGGTGAGACACAGGGTTCAATTACGCCCTGGTACTCTAGTTGTGTGAGGAGTTCCCTTGTGGGTAATTTAGCATCATGTTTTATTGGATATTGGGGTTGTGTTTGGGGTTCATTTTTAGTAGGGATTACATGATAGGGGGAATCTTTATCCCATCCTACGTGTTTACGATATAATGCATGTGCATGCACCAATGCCTAATCAATGGCATAGGATTCTCCGAGCTCCTCAGGAACAAGGGGCGAGAAAGGTTTAATAACATCTTCCCCATATGGGCAAGTACGGACAAATTCAGATGGCCAATCGTTTTCGGCTAGTAAAATATCATATATGTTTACAATGCGGTCCCAAACGATTGCGTTGATTGTACGCTCAATGTCTCCTTCTAACTGTAGCATTACTTTATGCACCCTATCAGGCATGGAGACACACATGTCCGCAGCCTCTACTTGTAGGAAGTTATCAGTTGCTTTCACCTCCAGATGCTCTAGAAGATTCCGAAGAACTACTGTGACCTCTGCCGTGCTGTCTAACAGAGCTAGTGCCCGCTTCATCATTTAGAGGACCTAACCGTACGTGCAAAATCATGTGGGGTAGAGCGCCATCAAGTCAATTATTATGTTCTTGATTAGATAGAGGTATTTATAAATATGCATATGCTCTGTATTGTGCTGGTACGTTTGCAAGTGTGTAGTGATGAAATGTATTTGTATTCCCATCAACTGCTGAAAATGTGACCCAAGAATGAAAAAGTTCTGTTCTATAAGCTGCGTGAGCCTAAACAACAAATGTGACTTGACCCCCCAGGGCCGTTAGGCCATGTGCCAGTAAATGTGCAGCAAGGGGTGGTCGCATATTGACTGCAATTGCTACCTATTGCGGATTCGCCATAATGAATGGAAAATTTTGTCGGAGATAAGCACAAGAAAATGTGGATTATCCTTTTAGAGTTCAAGCTTGAACAACTAAAGCGTTAGTTAGGTACTCTCTACTTAGCTGTGGAGGAAAATCCTCAATACCACGGACATCTCTGTATATAGTACTGAGGTGTCTTTGTATGTAGTGAGACAGAGATACTCAGGAGGACCCCAGAATTAGAGCCTGACCAAATGTTGGCGGCGCCATGTCACGTAGGCTCTCATTGTTTTAATGAGACTACTGGATTTGAGCGGCAAAATTGCCTGCAGTGTGGGAGAGTGAGTGTTAACCCACTACAGGTGACACCTGTCACCCCAATCCAGGTTTTGCTCCGGCTAACTAGCAGTGCCTCATCTCTACCCGAGAGCAGGGATGATTGGGCAGCCGAGTGCATGACAACTGATTCCTCAGGGAAATCGTGGTTACTCAGATCTCATCTGTTTCTCTCATTTACATTAGTCTCACATATACAAGGACAAGCAGAGGCAGTATATGTTTCAATAAGGCTTTAATGAAGCAACTGTATCTTAGACAATAAAGCATGTACTGCAATAACCAGTACAATAAAGCTTGACAGGATTAAAATGGTGACAAGGTGAGTAAAGCATAGAAATAACACTACCATATTTTCACTATAGTCAACAGACTTATTCCTATCTAGGCTACAGTAGGGCACAGGAAGTTAAGCTCTAGTTCTGCCCATTAGGTTCCCCTGGGAAGACATCCTTCCACATACCTGAGCCAAGGCCTGAAGTCTGCATAAGCAGCTGTAGCGAAGCATTCACCAATCAGCATACAGTCTTGGTCATCTGGCTGGAATCTCCTTCTAACATGTTTGGGTCAGGGAAGTATTTTTATAATAAAACAGCCGATATTCTAAGAAAATGTCCGTACATAAGGATGTGTATGTTTTTATGAATACTAGAGACAAAATGTTACCATGTTTACCAGCAACCTTTCTTACTGCAGCCTCAAGAGAAGCATAGAGTGAAAGAAATGTCTTGTTTAAGAACACAGTGCTGGCCTAGGCAAAGAACAGCTAGAGAGAAAGAAATAAAACAAGACCTCACTATTGTTAAAATAATAAACAAAGCTGAATAAAATATATCTATGTTAAAGTGCACAGTGGCAGAACTAGTTTGCTAAAATAATGTGCATGCAGCTACTAAAATGGCTACACAACACTATCTTATATCCAAAATGTCTTCAATTGAGTTTTAAAGTGTACCATCTTTAGAGGGGGCCATTACCTCTTCAACGATCAAACCAAAAAGCACAACAGGACCACATTACTGCAAACCACATTGTGAACTTTTCCCCAAACTATACCACATCAACAATCCCAAAAGCATCAAGAACCACAAATTGCACCATAAACTTTTCGAACTGTAGGGACTTCTCCCATGTTACTTAACACTGAACACAGCATGAGCATTCCACATGCACTACACAGTGCCCTCCTACACAACACATGACATCAGCACATGACTGCCGTAGATTCCACAACATCAGCTAGGTCATGTTACATCTGTTCACTCATACCGCATGCTGTTGGTACAGATAGGTTTTACTTGTCCTGAGATGTATCCACTGAAAAAACAAAATGCCTTCTCCACCTGTACCTTTGTAGTATTAGGGCCAAGGTACAACCCAACAGAGTAGAACCTCAGAAGGTAGTAGTAAATCTGACCCACTATAAGACCAATCTCACAGCACTATACCTTCCCACCAAGCCTAACCATATCCAAACTGAGTTATTGAGGATGCACAGAAAGGACGCTATAGGGGAGGATAATGTTTGGCCCCAAGACTTTGCAGAAAAAGAATTCTTGGAGGTAGTAAAACTACCAAACCAATGCACAAACATGTCCTATCCAGCTTCCATCTGTGATCCAAGGGTAGCCCTTAGTTTTGTGGGTTCATTTTACACTCTGCTTGAGCATACATATTTTAGTGTAGGTTGCCTGCGGCCTGTGCTCTTTCACCTAAATATGTGCTCTGATTTTATTAATTCTGTTTTATTGACTTTTTGGTAGCCTGCCTTCAGCAGCGATGTTTTTATTTTCTAATCAGCTGTAACTCTGATTCTGCAAAAGCATTATTATTATTCTGTGCACAACATTTCACCATAAGTTTCTGTCCAAGGCTGACAAGAGCAGTACATGATCATCCAGCTAGCAATTGCCACCACAAGACTCTGAAAACAGTCAGACATTTAGCCACATGCCCAAGTCAGGCTTTTCATGGAACAGAAACCTGTTTCTTGCAAAAACATTTTACAGGCCAAGGGACATCAAAGAGGTAATTTCAACCAGTATTCCATCCAAGCAGCATACCATTTCATTGCTGACAGCAGTCCTGTCTCTACACCCAACCCAGGAGACGGGGGTACACCCCTATATTCCAGATATTGGGGACAAGTGCCCCTCTCATGGACTAAGTATGGACAGATTGGGCTATCACTACTATGGTCTCACTTAGGAGTTAAGGGTTATGTAGAATTCATCTATGCATATTATTCCAATATGTTGGGATGTTTATGGTCACCACAATCCTAATTCTATCATGTCTCATTGCCCTAATAATTGCAGCTTGTATATTTTATTGTAGATTGCAGTCTTTTCCATAAATGTATTGAAAACCACCCTGCATCTCATTCTTTCGGCTATTTGTGTGTATAAGACATTTTCCTAACAGAGAAAGGAGTGGCACTTGTCGACCACAACTTCCCCTGAGAAGTCACAGAGTGTTATGTTTCATGATGCCACAAATCCCCTTTTCTTTCAGGTCTGGGTAAGGTGCTGCAAGGTAACCAAAAGGGTTGGGCCAACAGCTGCCCAGACGGTGTGGAATTGACTCAGTCACCCACAAACGGTGGTGTTGTCATCCCTACTACAATAGTCATGTTCCAAAAATGGGAATCCTATTACATTAGCATATCTGAGACTTTCGTTAACAACATGTGGATCCCAAACATGGAGTTTCAGTGTAGGGCCATATACCTCAATGATAAGAAGAGAAATGAGTTTCATAAGGGAGGGTTGAATAATAGCATAGATACTCTGGCCCGTATTTATACTTTTTGACGCTAAACTGCGCTAACGCAGTTTAGCGTCAAAAAGTTTTGCGCCTGCTAACGCCATTCTGAAGCGCCATGCGGGCGCCGTATTTATTGAATGGCGTTAGCCGGCGCTAGCAGACCGGCGCTGCCTGGTGTGCGTGGCAAAAAACCACGTACACCAGGCAGCGCCGGCGTAAGGAAAAATGGCGTTAGGGCATCTTAAAAATGGTGCAAGTCAGGTTGACGCAAAAAAATCGCCTCCCCTCGATTTGCGCCATTTTTAACGACGCCCAGACGCCATTTACATGACTCCTGTCTTAGTAAAGACAGGAGTCATGCCCCCTTGCCCAATGGCCATGCCCAGGGGACTTATGTCCCCTGGGCATGGTCATTGGGCATTGAGGCATGTAGGGGGGCACAAATCAGGCCCCCCTATGCCAAAAAAAAAATATAATTTTTTTTTTTTTTATACTTACCTGAACTTACCTGAATGTCCCTGGGGTGTCCTCCTGTAGTGGGCAAGGGTGGCAGGGGGGCATGGGAGGGCAGCTGTGGGCTCATTTTGAGCCCACAGGTCCCTTAACGCCTGCCCTAACCCAGGCGTTAAAAAGAGGCGCAAATGCGGGTTTTTTTTGGCCCGCCCACTCCCGGGCGTGATTTTTGCCCGGGAGTATAAATACGACGCATTTGCGTTGCAGTCATTTTTTTCGGACGGGAACGCCTACCTTGCATCTCATTAACGCAAGGAAGGCGTTCACGGAAAAAAATGACGCTCTTTCCTCATACTTTGGCGCTAGACGCGTCTAACGCCAAATTATAAATATGGCGTTAGTTTTGCGCCGAATTTGCATCGAAAAAAACGACGCAAATTCGGCGCAAACAGAGTATAAATATGCCCCTCTATGTCAGGAAATCTGGAATACTGAGATAGATAGGTATACGTGGATAAAAAAGGAAAGGTCAACCCCTACCTGTAGGGAAACTCATGCTGTATTCCTTATGTTTCTGAGGCATAGGAACAATTCAGCTGGATAAAAACAAAAACTGTGGCACAATACTGCACATTCCAGACAAGCAATCAGGCACCTCCACCCTGATGGACACTTACTGGCAATGCTGTAGGTTTGCCTACATTTAGTTTGTCCCCAGATGGCATAGTCTCTGCTCCCTCATCACCATACACACCCCAACCCAGGTCATTCCCAGAGAAGATCTCTCAGAAATGTACCAACACTCGCTAAGGAAGAAGACAACTCTGTTGTATCAGGCTCAAGAGAAAAGAACTGCTGATTATTTTGCCTGGTCTCAGTACAAGGACATTCCAGAGTGATCCAGACTGTTTTCTGATGCACAAGTATCAGTGGGAGGGTCCATACTCTTCTTCACCTTGCAGACAAAAGCGAATGCTCGATGGCAGAAAATAACCAGGTGGGAAATGCTCAAAATTATGAATAGCACTGAGTTCGGCCTTACTGTGATAAAAAAAAAGAAATGAGAGCCATCCACTTCTTGGAGATGCAACATTGGTATGTGCTCAATAACTGCAATGGAGGGTGAGGTGTGTGCGAAGATCGGTGCATCCTGCTGCACGTTTATACAAAGCAATGACTGGACAATGGGACACAGACTCTTGCGATCCAAGCATTGCACCAATTAGACATGCGTGAAGTGGGAGATGCCCCTGAGCATGAGTGGTTGTGGTTCACAAACTGGTCCTCCTGGCTTCCTTGGTGGCTGACCGGCCTATGAACTTCATTTTTGACTGTTTACAGATTGGTACTGTTTTTGTGTGGTTTCCTGCAAGTGGAGGTATCCTACTGTAAAAACGCAGTCCTCAAGCTGGGTAGAACGCAAGTAACTAGGAAAGTAATAGTAAGCAAAACTGAAGACCCAATAATGTGACTGTCGTGAAGTATGGGTTAAATGGTGCAGTTGGAAATTCAAGTGCAATAAGGGACACTTTTCAGAGAAGTGAAGTCCTACTCACACCCAACTGAGGGAGAATGACCACGGTGGCATGCTTCATCATCCTGCCTTCTGCTCGTTTGGCCGGCGCCGAAGTGCCCAATTGGCCCAAAGGGGGCCTCTTTGCCAAAGATCTTTTTGTTGAGATGTGCTGATGCTGACTCCAGGGTTGTTCTCAGATCTGAAGCTATGTGGAGTGAAGGACTGGCATGTATGGGGTTAACATTAACTATAGGCACTAAGAAATAATTATTTATTGCTAAGGGGCCTATGGCAAGGTTAAAAACAAGGGGAAAGTGGCACAGAAAATAATTTCCACATGCTCTCAAAATGAACTGTGTAGAAAAAGCTTTTCTCCACTCCAGTGTGCTGGTCGACATGTTTGACACCCATTGTGTCCAAAAGTATCAAGCAGCATTTCTTCAGGACCAAACAGAGGCTCTACCTAGTCCCCATTAATAGGCATAAAGGTATGCTTTCAATGTATGTGTTTATAGGTGTGACTTACACTCATGTGTTGATTCCCTATTTGAGACAACCTGGAGAAAGAAAAAATATATAGGAAAAGTATACAAAGATATAAAAATAGCTCAATATAGACACTTTTGTGCAAATAGGAATCACTGTTCACATACATACACATAGCCTCTTGAGGTATATTGGTGTAGAGCTTCTCAACATCAAGACTAATTAAGACATCCACTGTACAATTGGTTGGAGAAAGACATCACGAAACATGGACAATGGGTTGTCCCCGTGAAGGCTGGACCCCTTTAAGGATCTTAGGAAATCCTTTTTGCCTATGTGTGTTCATCACATGTTTTAGGATTATCACAGAATGAGTCATGATGGCAAGATCACTAGGTTCATTCAAGGAGTGTGTGCGTGTGAACGCTGATTCCTATGGGCACAAACGTGTCTATAATGAGTTATTTTTATATCTTTGTTTCTTTTTCTATATGGTCGTCTCAACTAGGAAATCAACAGCAACAAGTGTGTAAGTCACACCTAGAAACATATGCATTGGGAGCATAACTTTTTTGCCTATTAGTGGGAACTAGAGAGAGCCTATTTTTGGTCCTCAAGATATACTGTGCATTCCTTTTAGACACCAAGGGCATTACATATGTTGACCAGTACACTGGAGTAGAGAAAAGTTGTTTTCTACACAGTTTCACTTGGAGAGTATGGAGACATTATTCTCTGAGTCACTCTCCCTGTTTTTTTAACCTTGGCATGAACCCTTTAGATAGCAATAAATCCTTTTTTCGTAGCGCCTATGGCCAATCTTAACACCATACATACCACTCCTTCACTCCACATGGCTTCAGGTCTGAGAATATCCCTGGAGTCAGCACTGGCACCTCTCAACTAAAAGATCTCCAGCATAGAGCCCAGCTGTGGTTCCTGTCAGGCATTGCAGGGCTGGCCCCATGATAAGTGGGCCTGATGATGAAGCATGCCACTTACTGGTGGATGAAGGCTCTTGCTTCTAACACATGCTTGCTTATATGACCTGGTCATTGTTCCCAAGTTAGGTTTGAATAAGATTTCACTTCGCGAACAGTGTACCTTGGAGTACTTGACTTTAGATGAGGGAGACTGTACACTGGACCATTTCATTCTCCCAGTCCCCCAATTGATTGAATTAAGTAGCTTAAAATGCACCTATAGTGGGGAATGTTAATATTGGTAAAGTAGATGTTGTTGTGAACCATGACACAATCACATATACCAATGAAATCATATAACTATTAGCTAATCCACCCGACATGAACATTCCATCAACCGCGACTCCAAGATATGTGATCAGGTAGACTCTGAGACCTAGGCCTGAGATCACTGACTGACAAGTCACAGGTGGGGCAGCACATAACTGGCAGACAACAAGTGAACAGGTAACTCAGGTCACAGATAGGCACAGTGACACCACAATGGTCCCAGGAGAATGGCCCCCATTAAAACACACATGGCCTGAGGGGTGAACACAATCCCAAACACCATAAAGTAAGATGCCATATGAAGTTAGGAAAGCACTGCCAATCAGAACACAGCACACACAGTAACACATAGCAATCACGTGCCCCTCTAGCCTGACATCTGGATATGTTACTGGCTGGCCCACATTTTGCCCATGCAAGGTCTAGGCCCACCTGCATTTGTTATCAGGACCTTATTTATGACTTCATGACAATTGTTCACATTCTTCACCTCAATAGGAAAGTTGTAATTGTTTTATTGAACCCTCAGAAATGTATAAAACACTATGAGGAACAGATGTACTTTGATACAGTCCACAGACCTCAGTTCTGTAACTGTTCACCTAGGCGTAATGTTTAATTAAACAACCATTCCTGTTTTGCAAAACAGCTCTTGTCTTGTATTTTCAAGGTAAATTCACATTTGGGCAACAATACTTTCCTTTGTCTGATGTGATGAGCTGTCTGCATGTTGCAAGGATGGATGTCAGTATCAAGAAGACATCTGGAGTTCTGTTTTTCTTTTCTTTTCATTCCTGTCTGCAGATTGATCATTTATTTTCAGGAGGATCTTTAGAATAGCAAGATGCTGAAGTATTTGGCTTGTATGTTCTGTTGCTATTGGTGTGAATGTTTATGTTGCTTTCCAAACAAGTTTGAAGCTGTTTAGAAGGGTTTTGCAGTGAGACATGGAGTTGGTAGGATGACAGCAATACCTTGTCTATGGAAAAGCCTTTGAAGGATCTCAAGGTTTGGTCATCTCTTTTGTGTTGTCCTATATTTTGTTGGTAGGATGCTTACAGGGATGTAGGGATGGCAAAGTGGTTAGTCCAGTCAAGGGGCATGGGTGGCCTGCATTGGATTGCTGAGGATACTGAGAAGATGAGGCCTATAGAGTGTGTTGGTTGTGTGGCATGCAGTACCACAGTGAGTGTATAGATGAGTTTGGAGAGGGTGTCTGTTACTTGTTTTGATCTTGTGCTGTTTGGGAAGCTGAGGTTACCCAAGTTGGTGGTGTGGTTTCATCTGACATTAAAGATGTGTGTACTTCATTTCTTGATTCAAGCCAAAAGGTTTGCAATTGAAATAAGTCCTGTGAAGCCCTTAAATTAAACAGAGTGAGTAGCAGAGGTGACCGGGGTCCATTTTAGTAAGGTTTGGACATCCACAAAACTATAGTCTTTGTATGAAATCTCTTATCCAAAATTCTTTTGCCCAAACATATATCCTCTGGCTTCATTTTTTCAGAACAGAAAAAAACTTTGACATTTATTGTGAAAGTGTGAGTAAAGTGTTTTTCCCCTTACCAAGTTTGGTTGTAGTTCATGGGAGCAATGCATTCAGTGATTGGAAAGGTCTTATTATTAGGACTGCACTTCAGAGTGCAAACCATAAAGAACAGGAGGTTGGATTGTGTTCGTTCCTTGGATTTTTTGCACCTTTTGTATAACAAACAGAGATCCAAAATGCTGGTTGATGAAGATAGAGGAGGTACGGACGATAGCTTGGTGATCTCTTTCTGGCTGGTGGGGGGCTGCATTGTGGCAGAACTGACTCAAGGACCTTCGAGGCAGTGAACTGCAGCCTTCACTAGACGTGATGGCTGGTGGGCACCTGTAGCTGGAGATGCAGACTGGGAATGTGCCAGGGAGGTGGGCCAGCCTGTGGCATAATGCAATGACGGCAGCCACACGGCCATTGGGCAGTATGGAGAAGTGGGCATTGACATGTGTCCTTGCTATGGAGCGCATCATGGGCCAGGCACCAGCCTTGGACCTGGTCTGCCCTGGACTGTGAACCTTGGGAGACACCAGTGGGGCCGGGTTGTCTGCGCTATGGGTGGAGGATCACTGCAAACCCCTTGAATGTCCTACTCCTGAGTGTCTGCTCATGCCTCTCCACTTGGGCTCCTGGGGAGAAAGACAGGACTGTCAACACTGCTGTGGGCACACAGACAGCATTGTTTCTGAAGCTCAGATTGGCTCGAGGGGCAGACAGCTGGCCTTTTTGACATTGAAAATCATAATACTGTAACCCTTCATCCATGCTGGTGACCTACCACTTTGAGACCTGAGTTCTGGCACAGAGCAGAAATCACAGCTGGACTGCACTATAGGGCAACCCCATACTACACACCAGGGTCTACATATGTCCTTTTAGCTGCAACTTTGGGAGGGAATGCAGGACCCCCCACTGTTGGTGCAGAAGGGGGATAAGAGTGAATAACCCTCTTTTATGTTCTTCATCCTCCCCAGGCCTCTTGCTGCAGTAGCAATGCTGAAACTCTGAGCAGCCTATACAATACAATTGCACCAATTTGAGCTTTGCTCCATAGTGACTGTACCAGGCAAGGCTCTACAGGGCTGCACTGCTACCATGGTGAAATCTGACCAAAGGCAGTTGAAACTACACTTTGAGTCTAAAAACAGCTCCCAGGTGGCTGGCCAATGGGTGCAAGACTGCACTGAGACCATTGCTCCAAGTGGTCATCAGGATGTCTCTCCAGATATAAAAACACTGCTACACACCATGCAGCAAAGCATGTTGTCCATTGACACCAAACTGGATGTATTCACCATAAGAAAGGACCATATGGCTCAAAGGATGGACAAAGAAGATTTGTGCATGCAGCTGTGCAACAGCACATTTCGGATGTTGAAAATGAAGTGCAAATTAAGGGGGACAGACTGGATGATGTCGGAAAGACATTGGTGTCACTTAAGGTGAAATCATAAGACCTAGAAGCCAGGTCATGGAGAAATAATGTGCTCATTCTTAGAATACCAGAAAAGACTAACAGAAGGAAGTTGGAACCCTTCATGGAGAACCTCCTCCAGGCAATATTTGTTGCAGACCAGTTTACATGTTTGTTCATGATAGAAAGAGTGTACCAATCACTGGCACTATGACCCGCCTCGGGGTCCTCTGTCGGACCGACATCAGCACTCCTCATAACTTAAACTAATGACATGCAGCGTTCTGTGGGGGAACCTCAACACTTGATTGAACCCCACTCTTGAGAGATCATCCTCCATGCACTGGCAGTGTAAATGGGCTACTCAAGCAAATATATTTGGCATGGATTATCACAGCATGCTAGACTAGTGGAGAAAGACATTTCCTACCAAGCATGAGGGTACATTCATATCTACAGCCCATAACACATGTTCACATCTGGACTACTAGCTGACAACTCAAGATGTCATTGTTTATACATGGGCTATTACACATCTTCCCAGAATGCTATCAGACCACATCTTGGTTTTGCTCATGATAGTGATTCCCTCAATTCCTGTGGTGGATCTGGAAGGTGGTTGATCCTGTATTTCGGGATGAAATACAGTCTGACATATGAGCATTATTTGAGGACAATGCAGGTTCTGTGGATACGGTGAGTATCCTCTGGAAACTGTTCAAAGCCATCATTAGAGGCATATACATTAGTATACAAGCAGGCATCCATAAAGCACTATGTACTCAGCTGCACAACATGGAGCAGCAGATGCAAAGCTTGGAAAATCTATAAGAAACATGTTCAAACAATGCAGTTATTGCTAATATATGTCAGCTGGTAACAAGTTGCAATGCCACAGCTGACTATGAATACAACACATGTCTAAACACCCAGTGGCAAGGGAGTATAGAGAGGGAGGAAGAGCGGAATGAGCTTTGACACATAAGCTAAAGACACAGTGGGAACATGCAAACACACTTAAAAGCACTTTCCCTGATGGCACAGATCATTATGACTCCAAGAACTACTGGCAGCCTTTAAACCTTTAAAGACTATTCAGACTATTATACTAACCTATATTAAATGCGTGGCACTGTTGCCAGGTTGAGCAGCTATCTAAATGAGATTGCGCTGATCTGGCTGCCGAAGGGTGAAAGGGAATTTCTAACTCAGCTCATCACAGTAGACGAGATCAGAAAGGCCATACTGAAACTTCCAACGTACAAAGCCCCAGGAATGGATTGTCTAAAATGTAAATTCTATGAAGAAATTGCTCTTCTCCTAGTGCTACACTTGCTTCAGCTATATGAAGAAGCCTATAACACACAAGTGTTACCCCCTTCACTATGCAAAAACACTTATAGTTACCCTTCTCAAGCCACAAAAAGCACCAGAACACTGTGACTCCTGTAGGCCTCTATTGCCCATAAACATAAATGTAAAGATTCTAGTGAAGCTTCCTGTAAACAAATTAATGCCTCTCCTACCTAACTTGATCTTTCCCGATCAGTAAGGATTTCTGTTGATTAGGTCTATGTCACATAATTATCTACCATCTTTGCACCACTCCAATAATTCTACCCCCAGCTGGATGCTGCAACTGTGTTATTGGAGGCCACCAATGCCTTTAATTCTATAGAGTGGGCCTACATGTTTGCAATTCTGGAATGGACGAGCATGCCTGTAAGTTTCATACAATGCATCAAACTACTGTACACCGGTCCAGTGGGCAAGTATGGAAAAATGGGCATACTTCCGAACGCATAACAATTGTCAGAGGTTCAAGGCATGGCTGTCCTCCCCCCCCTGCTTTTTGCTTTAGCACTGGAACTTTTGGCCTATAACATACAGCAGCACCAAGCTGCTTTGGCTCTGTCCTTCACTCAGAGACCAATCGCAATCTCACTGTAAGTTGATAATATGGTCAGGTACGTTAATACTCCCAAAGCCCATCTTGCACCACTAATCTGGGAATGCATAGAATTTGGAAGACATACCAGCCTCAGTATTAACTGTGACAAATCCCTGGTCTTCCTTCTGACACTGGCTATGGTCATTCGTAAACTGGAGTACCCATTAAAGTGAAGTACTAGCCTGGTGGAATAACTCAGGCTATGGCTACACCTAGACCCAGACGAAATTGTACATATCAATTATGCCATTGCTATATTGAGCCTTGTGGGACAAGGTCCAGAGATGGTCAAAACGTCCCTTGTCTATTGCAGATAGAATAGCAATTCTGAAAATGATCACACTGACCCGGTTTCTATATGTATTCATAAATATCCCTGTAGTGCTACTACAATATTTCTTTAAGACACTGAAAACACACTTCACCACCCTCGTATGGGGAGGTAAACAACCCAGATTACAATGGGGGACACTCATCCTACCCTATGCACAAGAAGACTTTGGCGCTCCTGATTAGGACATTTAGGGGGTCATTCCGACCCTGGCGGTCCATGACCGCCAGGGCGGAGGGCAGCAGAAGCACCGCCAACAGACTGGCGGTGCTTCCTGGGCGATTCTGACCGCGGCGGTAAAGCCGCGGTCAGAAAAGGGGAGCAGGCGGTTTCCCGCCGGTTTCCCGCTGGCCCAGGGAATACGCCATGGGGATTCCGACCCCCTTCCCGCCATCCTGTTACTGGCGGTAATTACCGCCAGGAACAGGATGGCGGGAACGGGTGTCGTGGGGCCCCTGGGGGCCCCTGCACTGCCCATGCCACTGGCATGGGCAGTGCAGGGGCCCCCTAACAGGGCCCCATAAAGATTTTCAGCAGACACTGAAAATCGCGACAGGTGCCACTGCACCCGTCGCACCCCTTCAACTCCACCGGCTCCATTCGGAGCCGGCTTCATTGTTGAAGGGGCTTTCCCGCTGGGCCGGCCGGCGGTCTTCTGGCGGTCGCCCGCCGGCCCAGCGGGAAAGCCGGAATGGCCGCCGCGGTCTTTCGGCAGGAACCGCTTGGAGGGCGGCGACCGCTGCGGTCAGAATGACTGCCTTAATATTTATGCTCTCAAGCTCAGTTTGCACACTGCTGGTAAAACCCATATGCATACATCCCACGTGTTGTAGGGGTGGCAGATAGTGTAAGCCCAATGCCATTAAACACCATTCCGACCTGTTGTGTTAACAGTGGAAGTAAGAGGTGCATGCATAGCAAAAACTATAAGCACAGTCTCTCAGGAGCTACTATATGCCCCCTCCAAGATACCACGCCCTCAAAGTGGCAACTTATGAGGAAAAACATTCTAGCTATCTTACACAAAGTGCAACTATCCCAGGGATAAGTTCAATAAACTAGAAGCTTTTCTCCGCCCTTAATATTGCACACCACTGCTAACCCTTACATACGTCCTCATCCATGCTGCAGTTCGAGCTGCACTCCCATATAAGCCCCCTCGCCCTATCTTCACTACACATACCCTGGACAACTCTTTCACATCGGAGGCTGATAAACATGCTCTACAACATCACTCAGAGAGCCAAGTAACAACAGAGAAAGCACAGGGTAGACGGAATAAAGCCTTAAATTCCCTAATGGTAACCTCCGCATCATTAGGTATTTGCACCAGTTCTACCATAACCCAGTCAAACTGCACAGTTATGGACTAAAGGAAGATCCACATTTTGTGAGATGATGGGAGGTCGAAGCACTCTTCGTCCACCTGGCTTGGCTGTGTTCCCAGGTCTTCTTCTACTGGACACAAATAATCGATGCACTATCAAACATGTTAATGGAACAGATGGGTCAGAAACCCCAAATATGTATCTTGGGCTTAATCAAAAATGTGTCACCGGCGGAGTGGAGACTAGCAAAAGTGTTACTGGGGAGCAAAACGTGCTGGGGTAAACGCAGAGTACCGGGGACTACCGAGGAAGCAGCAATGGCTAATGTATCTTGTCTATTGGAGAAACTAATTTGAACTTTACGCAGAGGAGCTGCTGGTGGCATCTCACTCTAAGAATATATGGGCTCTCCTAACAACCGATCTGCTGACAGAAGGTGTGAAAGCGTCAGAGAAACAGCGAATGGGCTTCCACTAATACTGGACATTTGGTCCAATGCATCAGTATTGTCCCCAGCTCCTATATATGGCACTTGGTCGCTTTGTGTTCAACTGCACTTCCTATGCTGGTATTGATCTTCTGTCTTTTTTGGTGTTGTAATGAATCTCCCCAAAAAAATAAAATAAAAAACTACATCGTTGGGGGTAGAAGAGCTCTTTTATGTACTTTCTATTTATTGTTCAACCATGTGGAACTCAGCACCCGTGAATCAGTAACATGAAAAAAGCGTGCATTGTGCTGAATTTCAAGCAATAGACATGATATCAAAATGAGAACCAACATCTCATTGCGTACATTATATTATTTCAATTGAAAAGTGATTCTCAATGAACATATATTTAAAATTCTACAGAATGGGACACCTCTTTCTGACGTTCTGTATGTTGAACCTTCCCGCCGGCACCCTTAATTTCAGTTCTCTGTGTGGCTGTTAACATGAACACTTCCTTTGAAGTGTCATTTATACTCACAAATGGAGTGTTTTAAAGATGTGATCGGAGAAAATAAAATTGCTAGATACCCTTTCCTTAAAATTGTATGTTCAAGAACTATTCCGTTTACATTTGCATCATATATGTCATGCTGTATATGGGTTACTTTGCCAAATAAATGGAAATGACACTTTAAGCAGTGGTTGAAAGGAGGTGACCCAAAGCCCACTCTGTTCATGTGTCTGTGTTGATGTGAGCTCTAGCAGGCAGCTAAAACGGTCTGTAGACAGACAGAAAAATGAGCCAGGGATTTAGTTTTGTCTTTTTCCCTTTGCAATTTCTTATATTCTTCTGACTGACTAATAAACACAGACAGAAACCCGCTTACCCCATAAGTTTTTTTAAATTTTCATAGAGAACCCACAACCTAGTGATATCATGCTCATTCACAAAACTAGGCATACACACATACCAAAAAGGCATGGAGCGAAGAAAACTCATGTACATGGCAATCTAAATTTAAAAAATATTGGAACGCCTATGTTAAAGGATGGTCACTTAATCAGCACCAGAGTAGACTTTGATGGAAAGAGATATGTGAATCTGACTAGCCTTCATAAAATAGTTTCTTGTGGGAAATATAATAGTCAGATGGAAGACGGATATAATGCACAATCAACAAAATGATTATTTTTTTCCAGGTGAGAGAAATTGCATCACACTGTCCTACACATGCCACTTACACCTTTTGAAAGGTTGTATTTTCTAGGACACACCGCAATTCATGGAACAACCTCAAAAGTACAACTCACATGAACCACAGTGACCCTGTATAAGCAATGGTAATGTAGTTATCTTATGTATTCATTTAGGGACATATTTACAATCTTTTGACGCAGGACAGGACTGCAAACCCTGTTGGTGTGCTGCCCTGCGTCAAAAGAAAAAGGTCAGGAATGCGCTGTATCTACATGATATGGCGCATTCCTGTCCTTTTCTCCTGCGCTGGCACACAATGGACTTCCATGCACCAATGCAGGCACCCTTGCACCATGATGCAAGGGTGTCTGAGTTGCAGGGGTGATTGTTTTTGTACAGGAAGGGACACCTTCCTGCACAAAAACAATCACAGGAGGCATTTTCCTCTGTTTATATGTGCGGCAGAATTCAGAACACGTAGAAAATGGAAACAAAACGAGGATAAATAAAGGTATTTCTTTATTTGCACCTCCCTTACGCCTCCCCTGTGGAGGCATAGGCTTTTGACACATTCCCAGGTTTACTAATCCTGGTAAATCTGGAGAGCGCCACTGCAACATCCATGGAACGCTTCTTTGATGCAGAGTTAGACAACACAGTAACTTACGCTGCATCACCTTACTCCATATCTACAAGGTCATGTAAAGCCACACAAAGTGGCTTTGTGTTGCCTTGTAGATATGGGCCTGCAGCCTGTGTTGCTGGTGCATCAAAAAAAGTGATGCACTGGCAGTGCAAGCCACTTGTAAATAATGCCCTTATTTTTATTTCTTGCACCATGAACTGCCTGTGGTGTTGCAACATCGACCCTATCCCTAAAACCTATCCCTAAATTGTCTGTGGATGTGCCCTTCCACAAAAAGCAGCACTGCAAAGTCACACCAAAAGCTCCCACAGAGCCCGAATGCAGCTGTTATACAGCTGTTAAAGCTAGGCTGTAAGAGCAAACCAGGACTTCTTGCACAACCACCACCAAATGCAAGGAAAACGTACGTGCCTTCAAGCAGGGCCAGAGTGGGAACCCAAGGCAGCCCTGCCAATTTTGTCGGACCAGTCCCCTGGGGTCGGGGGGGGGGGGCAAGTGTGACGATCTGCTGCTTTTGTTACTGGAAGCAAGTTTTGCAGCACCATTGCAAAACCTCCACCAGTAACAAAACTGGCCCCCACTCTTCCAGCTTCCAGGGGAAATGCCTGATGCCCGCTATGGCAAGTCCTGTCCTGCCTTCAAGGAACAGACAAGGTTGCAACTTGCTGGCCTGTTTCTACCTCTGACTTCCTGGGACACAGCATTTCAAAGTTGAGCTGTGGTGTTGCAGGTACCAGAATGTGTCTGAGATCACACAGGCCACTATGTTGACACCCCTGTGTCCTGTTGAACCCAAGTTTTGTCATAATTTCACAGGCCACACCTGCAGCACTAATCACTGGCAAATGAGATGTAATTGTGGCACCACACAAACCATTAGCGATGGAAGTGGATTGATAGCTTTCACCATAACAATTTAGAGCTGAAGTTGGGCAATTGCAGGAGGCTGGGCTTCTTGTTCTTGGCCTTTGATTGCATGAAACTTGCAGATATGGCTATTTCCACCTGGCGGGGAACTTAGGGAGCGGGTAACCAGGCCTACTGTGGTGGCAGGAATACCGTTACAGAACTAAACATGATCAGGACAGTGAGGCATATTAGCAGGCAGTTTTTGCCATCTGAAGCACAAATAGCCTCATGCTGCTGGTCTATCATTTCCTTAAAGCTCATAGAACAACTGCAGAGTACTTGCACAAATTTCTCTGTGGGAACAGAAAAGGACGCTGCAGAAGTTCTTTCTTGTGTGTGGTCAATTACTCTTCTGGTGGATGTAATTTTTAATACAATCAGAGAATTTAAGCAGCAGTACAATTACCAAACGCCTCTTAGTTCTGCCAGTCATTACACATCCTGATATAATGCATTTTCTTCCTGACAAGAAAGTTGACTATGAAGAAGTGTAATCTCTCCCCCTTATGCCTAAGGGATTGTGGCCTCTAAGAGAGAGGGGCACAGTTAGAGCGTGTGCAGTTAGAACTACTTACATGCTTTGCTTTGAGCATAACAAAAGGCTTCCACTGCAGAGCAAAGACACTTACCAGTCCATGTAGTGCAATCACACTACTTAAGAGGCTGACTCATACATTTAATACACCATTGCTATGAATAGAAACTGGAGAATAGAAAATAATGTTGAGGCTGACCAACAATGTGAATGGTCCTTTCATCAATCAGTAGCTGAAATAGGTTTGTCCAATGCACCAAACAGCCGAAGTTTACTTATGCAAAGCTATTATATATACATGTATTTGTGTTGCTGACAAGAGCATTGGCAAACATATATTACTGTCTAGTGACAATCATAAAATGGACCTTCCTGCAAATACGTGTACCTGGGCATAGATAGCATAAGCTTTCTTTTTCCAAATACCAATAAATTCCATACAGCATACGGACCGGTATATTGCAGAAAAATACAAAGCAGTTCACTTGCTATTATGTCAGCAATAGTAGGGTTCAGTGATTCTACTGCTTCCTACTACCACGAGTCAACTATTGACAGTGAAGACATGCAAACCTAGAGTATGGTCATGTTAAAAATGCTTGCGTCCCATTTATCTTTGCATGAAAACAAAGGGTTTCATTTAAAGGTGGTCGTTAGGGTGTCTGCCCAATTTTTGGCACATACCCGGTGTGCATCTCCTACCTCAGTTGTAAGTGGTGGAGGTTAGTTTTGTGGTGGCAGAGCTAGTGCAGGCTCCAGTTGCAGCAGCTTGAATGCCAGTTAAAATCAGATCGAAGTCCATCTCATTTTAAGCATGGGCAGCTGAAACCATGTCTGTCAACCTTCTTGGAGATAACAGAGTCTAACAGCAAAAGTTAAAAAATCCCTCGGAGAAAGCTCTGATTGCATCATAGACGCTAATGCTCTATTTTCCGGTTTGCTTTTCTCTCTTTGGAAAATGTAAAAAGTACCACTATTCTGTCATGCTTTCTTGACATGATGTGTCTTCTGTCACCCACATTTATCATTGCAACGGTTCTTGGATCACATACAGAAGACTCTTTGCCAAAGAACAGCTGCTGAACTGAGAAAAAACTCAAAATTTGATGGGAAGGCCACCACTGCGGTAGTGAGGGGTGTGATTCTGTTAGTACATTTGCTTGGAAGCATGCTCATTATACTCCAAATCTAGGGCTAATGCCAAGTTTACCATTTATAAACATTGTATTGGAGTTTTCTAAGCTATTTTCACTCCTTTTTATTTTTTAAAGTTCTGAGACCATTGATTTCCCCTTAAACTATGAGCCACTAATCCACAAAATGACATTTTAGATCACATTAAGACACATTTACCAATAGGTCTGGCTGAGTCTGCTCCACTGATGTTCAATTTGGGGTGGGGTAGAGCTACAGGCAGTTAATAGAAAGATATTCCCATCTCTGGTAGAAATACTGAACCAAACATTCACGAAGGTACATTTACAAAATCTCTGTTAGAAATACTGAGCTAAACAGTCACAAAGATAAATTTACAAGTGTAGATTTACTAATGTGTACATTTACCCTTACCCCCAAAGGAGTAGCTTTCCTATTTTTATTTATTCACCATTTCTAAGTGTAAAATGACTTGGGCAGTAGCAATTGCAAATGTAGCAGGGCAACACATAGGGCCAGTTTCTCAATGCAACCTAACTATGCACAGAGATTTATGTCCTCACACTAACAATGTCACTACCATACTGCACAAGACTTGTATTATTTGGTTTTCTAAACCCTAACACGCCGTTTTAGAATGTGTTTTACCAACTTATCATTGTAGTCAAATCTGACCTTGACATTTATACAGTTAAACCAAATATATGCGTTTATCATTTTTAAGACTGTGTTGTAGTCCCATCCACCGCATGCCACAACATTTACTTCTCTTCACTGCACCAAGATCTGCACAGACATCACAGAGCACACAGATGGTACAAACTGGTAAGCTAAGTGCTATGTTATGTTAACAGCATTTATGTAGTGCAAAATAACTAACTCTTGAATGAGTATCTCAGCGCTAGTCAGAGAACAGAAGGAAATGCAACTGTTTAGAAGAGCCGGGGTTTCAAAAAAAATTTAAATTTGCAAAATCAAAGCAGGAACAAATGTGGTGTGGGAGGCTATTCCACTGGTGTGGGGCTAGAAAGAAAAAGGAGAAACCACCACACTGGGAGTTATGAATGTCATGCGGCCTTAAGCTAAATGTTTTTGTCTTTTGGCTCTAACCTTTTTATTTGTAAATTACAAGGTCGTTGAATGTGCATTGTCACACATCTCTCTTTGCACCCCACACAATACATAATTAGAGGTGTGCGATATTTGTGTAACTTGCTTTTGCAGAATTCTGAAAAATGTTGGCAAAATTACATGAACTTGTTGTAATTGCATGGAATACAAAACTGATATGTTATGCTGAAAATGGTGCAAAAAAAACAAAAGGGCATAGAACAACAGATGCCTGCCTAATATTGTTCTTGTTGTTCACATAGTTCACTAAAAGTTCTACAGCACAAGTGGGGAAGAATTATTTGATGTGGAGTTATAAGGTACTTTAAAGAACTTCACGTAAAAAGAGTAACATGAAGTTACCAAAATTACACTAATTACACCATTGTAATTCAAATTTGTAATGCAATTGTTTCTTAAGTTGTGTTTTGTCTGATTTAACTTCCCTTAGAGGGATTGTGTCTCATATCAGCTTCTGTCATAAAACAGCCCATGATGCCCATTTTACGAACCTCAACAGTAATGACAACAGGGTACATCCTGGAAGCAGAAGTAATTTGGCAATCTACCATTTGTCCATTAGGGAAGTGTTAGAAATGGGGTCTTTGGTTGACAGTCAGGTTACCCCCTGTTCAATCAAGGACCCTCACTCTAGTAGGGTAAAAGGGAATCACCCTCAGCTAACCCCTGCTTACCCCCTTGGTAGCTTGGCAGAGCAGTAGGCTTAACTTCAGAGTGCTAGGTGTAAAGTATTTGTACCAACACACACAGTAACTTAATGAAAACACTTCAAAATGACACAACACCAGTTTAAAACAATAGGAAATATTTATCTAAACAAAACAAGACCAAAACGACAAAAATCCGACACACACAAGTCAAGTTATGAATTTTTAAAGATGAAACTCAAAAATAGCGCTTAGAAACACAAAATGCTTCGATGAGATGTTAACATGGCATCGTGACGGAGTCGTTATCAACAGCCAACACCAGCGGCGCCGGGCACGAAGTCGCGTAGACCCCCAAGTACAGTGCCTTTGGTGAAGAGTGAAAACAAGTTGATGCACAAAGTGGGGGATCGCCGCGTCTGTGCGAAACGTTGAATCCGCACACTTTGAGCGGTTTCGGTCACGACGTGGTGCGGCAACTTCCACGGACTTTCGCGGACTTCAGCGGGGCTGCGGCGGCGTCAGGCCGGCGAAGGTCGTTGCGTTCCAGCAAAGATCACGGAGTCGGTTGCAGGCGGTGTCACCGGACTCAGCAGCGGCGACGGTCCGAAGTCGATTTCCTTGGATTTCCACCAGCTTTCCTTTCAAGGGCCCAGGGACTGGATAGGGCACCATTTGTCAGAGCAGGAGTCTCTCTAGAGACTCCAGGGGCTGGCAGAGAGAAGTCTTTGCTGTCCCTGAGACTTCAAACAACAGGAGGCAAGCTCTAAATCAAGCCCTTGGAGATTTCCTCACAAGATGGAAGGCACACAGAGTACAGTCTTTGCCCTCTTAATATGGCAGAAGCAGCAACTGCAGGACAGCTCCAAAAAGCACAGTCACAGGCAGGGCAGCTCTTCTTCCTCAGCTCTTCAGCTCTTCTCCAGGCAGAGGCTCCTCTTGGTTCCAGACGTGTTCTAAAGTCTGTGGTTTTGGGTGCCTTTCTTATTCCCAATTTCTCCTTTGAAGTAGGACTACTTCAAAGTAAAGTCTCTTTTGAATGTGAAATCCTGCCTTTCCCAGACCAGGCCCCAGACACTCACCAGGGGGTCGGAGAAGGCATTGTGTGAGGACAGGCCAAGCCCTTTCAGGTGTAAGTGACCAATCCTCCCCTCCCTCCTAGCACAGATGGCTCATCAGGAAATGCAGACTACACCCCAGCTCCCTTTGTGTCACTGTCTAGTGTGAGGTGCAACCAGCCCAACTGTCAAACTGGCCCAGACAGGGAATCCACAAACAGGCACAGAAATGGTATAAACAAGAAAATGCTCACTTTCTAAAAGTGGCATTTTCAAACACACAATCTTAACATCAACTTTACTAAAAGATGTATTTTTAAATTGTGAGCTTAGAGACCCCAAACTCCACATGTCCATCCGCTCCCAAAGGGAATCTCCACTTTAATCAGATTTAAACGTAGCCCCACATGTAAACCTATGAGAGGGAGAGGCCTTGCAACAGTGAAAAACGTATTTAGCAATATTTCACTGTCAGGACATATAATACACATTACTATATGCCCTACCTTAACTGCACCCTGCCCTTGGGGCTACCTTAGGGGTGCCTGACATGTACGAAAAGGGAGGGTTTAGGCCTGGCAAGTAGGTACACTTGCTAAGTCGAATTTATAGTTAAAATTGCACACACCGACACTGCAATGGCAGGTCTGAGACGTGATTACAGAGCTACTTATGTGGGTGGCACAACCAGTGCTGCAGGCCCACTAGTAGCATTTGATCTACAGGCCCTGGCATCTCTAGTGCACTTTACTAGGGACTTACTAGTAAATCAAATATACCAATCATGGATAAACCAATTACATACAATTTACACAGAGAGCATATGCACTTTAGCACTGGTTAGCAGTGGTAAATTGCTCAGAGTTCAAAAGCCAACAGCAACAGGTCAGAACAAATAGGAGGCAGGAGGCAAAAAGATTGGGGATGACCCTACATAAGAAAAAAGTCCAACAGGAAGCCTGAGAACCTCTTATCTTTACTTCTACTCCTTATCATTAGTCCTTGCACCAAATTTTCTTTCTTCATATATAAATAAAAGTTAAATGTGTTTATTTTGGTGTGTGGATGCAGAAGAGTTTTCAATATATTTATTGAAAAGGCTGCGCTCTACGATAAAATATATGAGTTGCAATTATTAGGGCAATGACACATAACAAGATTAGGTTTGTCAGAATATTGGAATACACAGGTCTATATGATTCCTACCTAATGCCCAGCTTCTAGAGAGAGCATAGCAGTGAGAGTTCAAATCTGCATGTACTCAGTCCATGAGAGGAGCACCCACCCACATTACCTTTAGTAGAGGGGTCTGCCCACTGTCTCCTTTTAAACAATCCATAAGGTCAGCAATCATGTGACCATAACAGCTGACAATAATCATGTAGCAACAAACGCCAACACGTGTTTCGTCTTATGAGAGATCAGTCTCAAAGACTTCATCAGGGCTGAAATAAACAAAAATAGTGTCTACAAGTTGTAGTATAACAACCTCTAATTCATTAAATATAATGAGCGACAAGAACAAGTCACTCACACCGTGATGTTTATGTGATTGGAAAACATGCAATACGTGACATGTGTGACATACGAAGAAGAATATCATACAGGTTTGTGAAGAGAAAATAGCAATAAGTACAAATAGAAAAGGAGGTCACTTTTGACGAAAGTGCAATAAATCGAGAAAAACGTGTTGGCGTTTGTTGCTACATGATTATTGTCAGCTGTTATGGTCACATGATTGCTGACCTTATGGATTGTTTACTATCACTGTGATGAACTTTATCTTTCAAGAATAAATTGAAGATTCCTTCTTTCATGAATCCCAGTCTTACAACGAATTTCTTTGTGTGGCTATCAGCACCATACAAGTTCAGTATGGACTTTAAACACTTGTAATGAAATGAACTTTGACTCATGAGTGCCCTGACTTTCGACTTATGGATGGCAGTGTAGCACAACGGACCATGTAAAGCAGTAGGGAGGGGACAGGGCCATGTGCAAGCAAAACAGAGGGGAAAGAGGCAGGGGCAGCTAGAATACCACATCAGTCAGACAGGAAGGACAGTTACAGCATAATAGACCATGAAGGAGAGGAAGGTGGGTGAAGGGGCATGACAAAGGACCTGACTAGGCAGGAGGGATTGGATAAGGGCCTGCACAGGAAAAACAGAGGGCAGAGGCAAGGGGGAAGGGCTGGAGCAGCAAGCTGACCAGCTGACCATGGACAGCAGGCAGGATGGACACTGGAAGCACAACACACCATGGAGGCTATACTGGCAAACACACAGACAATGGAGGGTAGGTGGGAGAAGGTCAGGGGCAGCAATCTGACCGTACAGGGCAGGTCTGAGGGGCTGTGGCAGCACAGAAGACCATGCACAGCAAGATGGAGGGCTAGTGGCAGCAGAACATGTATGGTGAGCAAGAGGGGGTGGTGCATGCACAAAAGACCATGGAGGAACGAAGGCATGGGCAAGGGCTAAACCCAGCAAGAGAGGACAGGGAAAGGGACTTCAAAACAGACCACACAGGGTAGGCAGGAGGAGCACTTGCAGCACAACAAAGCATGGAGTGCAGAAGAGAATGAAAGCAAACTGGACTATGAAGGACAGGAGGCCCGGAAAAGGGGCATGGAACCTCAGTCAGGCAGGGTAGAGGCGGCAGGGACAGGTGGCAGTCACCTGACCATGCTAGGCAGGTGGGAGAGGCAGTAGCAGCTCAACAGAACACTTAGAATAGGCACAGGGGGCAGTGGCAGGTCCATAGAACATGGTGGGCAGAAAGGAGGGAGCAGGGTGAAACACACAGACATTGGAGGGAGGGGGGAAGGAGAGTAAGAGCAGCAAGGTAAGCATAAATGCAATGATGGGGCAATAGAGGGCAGGAGAAGTGGGCAGAGACATCAAGTTAAATGGAGGGAAGCACCAGCAGTTCGGAATATGCAGGGCAACGACTTCAACAAAAGAGGGCAAGGAGGAGGTGGATAGGGCAGCAAGCTAACTGCTCAGGGCAGACTGGAAGGGCAGTGGCAGAACAACAGCCACACAGGGCTGTAATGAGGGGCAGGGGCATGGAATTCGATAATGGATGACAAGGAGGAGGGGGGCAGGAGCATAAAGCATGGGTGGGTGCAGCACAATGCTAGGCCTGGCCCTGCATCCAATTCCCTCCACCATGCATTGCAATAGGCAATTGACTTAACATTAACCACTTCGCTGCCAGGCCTTTTCCCCCTCCTGTGCCAGGCCTTTTTTTGCCTATTTGGGGCAGTTCGCGCTTAGGCCCGCATAACTTTTTGTCCACATAAGCTAACCAAGCCAAATTTGCGTCCTTTTTTTCCAACATCCTAGGGATTCTGGAGGTACCCAGACTTTGTGGGTTCCCCTGAAAGAGGCCAAGAAATTGGCCAAAATACAGGGAAAATTTTGTTTTTTTCAAAAAAATTGGAAAAAGTGGCTGCAGAAGAAGGCTTGTGGTTTTTCCCCTAAAAATGGCATCAACAAAGGGTTTGCGGTGCTAAACTCAGCAGCTTCCCAGCTTTCAGGAACAGGCAGACTTGAATCCGAAAACCCAATTTTTCAACACAATTTTGGCATTTTACTGGGGCATACCCCATTTGTGCAATTTTTTGTGCTTTCAGCCTCCTTCCAGTCAGTGACAGGAATGGTCATGAAACCAATGCTGGATCCCAGAAACCTAAACATTTCTGAAAAGTAGACAAAATTCTGAATTCAGCAAGGGGTCATTTGTGTAGATCCTACAAGGGTTTCCTACAGAAAATAACAGCTGAAAAAGAAAAATATTGAAATTGAGGTGAAAAAAACATCAATTTTTCTCTACTTTTTACTCTGTAACTTTTCCCTGCAATGTCAGATTATCGAAAGCAATATACCGTTACGTCTGCTGGACTCCTCTGGTTGCGGGGATATATAGGGTTTGTAGGTTCATCAAGAACCCGAGGAACCCAGAGCCAATAAATGAGCTGCACCCTGCAGTGCGTTTTCATTCTATACCGGGTATACAGTAATTCATTTGCTGAAATATAAGGAGTAAAAAATAGCTATCAAGAAAACCTTTGCATTTCCAAAAAGGGCACAAGATAAGGTGTTGAGGAGCAGTGGTTATTTGCACATCTCTGAATTCCGGGGTGACCATAGTAGCACGTGAATTACATGGAATTTCTCAAATAGATGTCTTTTTTACACACACCCCTATATTTGGAAGGAATAAATGTAGAGAAAGACAAGGGGCAATAACACTTGTTTTGCTATTCTATGTTCCCCCAAGTCTCCCGATAAAAATGATACCTCACTTGTTTGGGTAGGCCTAGCGCCCGCGACAGGATATGCCCCAAAACACAACGTGGACACATCACAGAAAACAGAGCTGTTTTTAGCAAAGTGACTACCTGTAGATTTTGGCCTCTAGCTCAGCCGCCACCTAGGGAAACCTACCAAACCTGTGCATTTCTGAAAACTAGAGACCTAGGGGAATCCAAGGAGGGGTGACTTGTGTGGCTCGGACCAGGTTCTGTTACCCAGAATCCTTTGCAAACCTCAAAATTTGGCTAAAAAAACACATGTTCCTCACATTTCTGTGGCAGAAAGTTCTGGAATCTGAGAGGAGCGACAAATTTCCTTCCACCCAGCATTCCCCCACGTCTCCCGATAAAAATGATACCTCACTTGTGTGGGTAGGCCTAGCGCCCGCGACAGGATATGCCCCAAAACACAACCTGGACACATCACAGAAAACAGAGCTGTTTTTAGCAAAGTGACTACGTGTAGATTTTGGCCTCTAGCTCAGCCGCCACCTAGGGAAACCTACCAAACCTGTGCATTTCTGAAAACTAGAGACCTAGGGGAATCCAAGGAGGGGTGACTTGTGTGGCTCGGACCAGGTTCGGTTACCCAGAATCCTTTGCAAACCTCAAAATTTGGCTAAAAAAACACATGTTCCTCACATTTATGTGGCAGAAAGTTCTGGAATCTGAGAGGAGCCACAAATTTCCTTCCACCTAGCGTTCCCCCATGTCTCCCGATAAAAATGATACCTCACTTGTGTGGGTAGGCCTAGCGCCCGCGACAGGATATGCCCCAAAACACAACGTGGACATATCACAGAAAACAGAGCTGTTTTTAGCAAAGTGACTACCTGTAGATTTTGGCCTCTAGCTCAGCCGCCACCTAGGGAAACCTACCAAACCTGTGCATTTCTGAAAACTAGAGACCTAGGGGGATCCAAGGAGGGGTGACTTGCGGGGCTCGGACCAGGTTCTGTTACCCAGAATCCTTTGCAAACCTCAAAATTTGGCTAAAAAAACACATGTTCCTCAAATTTCTGTGGCAGAAAGTTCTGGAATCTGAGAGGAGCCACAAATTTCCTTCCACCCAGCGTTCCCCCACGTCTCCTGATAAAAATGATACCTCACTTGTGTGGGTAGGCCTAGCGCCCGCGACAGGATATGCCCCAAAACACAACGTGGACATATCACAGAAAACAGAGCTGTTTTTAGCAAAGTGACTACCTGTAGATTTTGGCCTCTAGCTCAGCCGCCACCTAGGGAAACCTACCAAACCTATGCATTTCTGAAAACTAGAGACCTAGGGGAATCCAAGGAGGGGGGACTTGTGTGGCTCGGACCAGGTTCTGTTACCCAGAATCCTTTGCAAACCTCAAAATTTGGCTAAAAAAACACATGTTCCTCACATTTCTGTGGCAGAAAGTTCTGGAATCTGAGAGGAGCCACAAATTTCCTTCCACCCAGCGTTCCCCCACGTCTCCCGATAAAAATGATACCTCACTTGTGTGGGTAGGCCTAGCGCCCGCGACAGGATATGCCCCAAAACACAACGTGGACATATCACAGAAAACAGAGCTGTTTTTAGCAAAGTGACTACCTGTAGATTTTGGCCTCTAGCTCAGCCACCACCTAGGGAAACCTACCAAACCTGTGCATTTCTGAAAACTAGAGACCTAGGGGAATCCAAGGAGGGGTGACTTGCGGGGCTCGGACCAGGTTCTGTTACCCAGAATCCTTTGCAAACCTCAAAATTTGGCTAAAAAAACACATGTCCCTCACATTTCTGTGGCAGAAAGTTCTGGAATCTGAGAGGAGCTACAAATTTCCTTCCACCCAGCGTTCCCCCAAGTCTCCCGATAAAAATGATACCTCACTTGCGTGGGTAGGCCTAGCGCCGGCGACAGGAAACACCCCAAAGCGCAACGTGAACACATCCTAAATTTTGGAAAAATCAGAGGTGTTTTTTGCGAAGTGCCTACCTGTAGATTTTGGCCTCTAGCTCAGCCGGCACCTAGGGAAACCTACCAAACCTGTGCATTTCTGAAAACTAGAGACCTATGGGAATCCAAGGAGGGGTGACTTGCGGGGCTCGGACCAGGTTCTGTTACCCAGAATCCTTTGCAAACCTCAAAATGTGGCTAAAAAAACACATGTCCCTCACATTTCTGTGGCAGAAAGTTCTGGAATCTGAGAGAAGCTACAAATTTCCTTCCACCCAGCGTTCCCCCAAGTCTCCCGATAAAAATGATACCTCACTTGCGTGGGTAGGCCTAGCGCCGGCGACAGGAAACACCCCAAAGCGCAACGTGGACACATCCTAAATTTTGGAAAAAAACAGAGGTGTTTTTTGCGAAGTGCCTACCTGTAGATTTTGGCCTCTAGCTCAGCCGGCACCTAGGGAAAGCTACCAAACCTGTGCATTTCTGAAAACTAGAGACCTAGGGGAATCCAATGAGGGGTGACTTGCGGGGCTCGGACCAGGTTCTGTTACCCAGAATCCTTTGCAAACCTCAAAATTTGGCTAAAAATACACATGTTACTCACATTTCTGTGGCAGAAAGTTCTGGAATCTGAGAGGAGCCACAAATTTCCTTCCACCTAGCGTTCCCCCACGTCTCCCGATAAAAATGATACCTCACTTGTGTGGGTAGGCCTAGCGCCCGCGACAGGATATGCCCCAAAACACAACGTGGACATATCACAGAAAACAGAGCTGTTTTTAGCAAAGTGACTACCTGTAGATTTTGGCCTCTAGCTCAGCCGCCACCTAGGGAAACCTACCAAACCTATGCATTTCTGAAAACTAGAGACCTAGGGGGATCCAAGGAGGGGTGACTTGCGGGGCTCGGACCAGGTTCTGTTACCCAGAATCCTTTGCAAACCTCAAAATTTGGCTAAAAAAACACATGTTCCTCAAATTTCTGTGGCAGAAAGTTCTGGAATCTGAGAGGAGCCACAAATTTCCTTCCACCCAGCGTTCCCCCACGTCTCCCGATAAAAATGATACCTCACTTGTGTGGGTAGGCCTAGCGCCCGCGACAGGATATGCCCCAAAACACAACGTGGACATATCACAGAAAACAGAGCTGTTTTTAGCAAAGTGACTACCTGTAGATTTTGGCCTCTAGCTCAGCCGCCACCTAGGGAAACCTACCAAACCTATGCATTTCTGAAAACTAGAGACCTAGGGGAATCCAAGGAGGGGTGACTTGTGTGGCTCGGACCAGGTTCTGTTACCCAGAATCCTTTGCAAACCTCAAAATTTGGCTAAAAATACACATGTTACTCACATTTCTGTGGCAGAAAGTTCTGGAATCTGAGAGGAGCTACAAATTTCCTTCCACCCAGCGTTCCCCCAAGTCTCCCGATAAAAATGATACCTCACTTGCGTGGGTAGGCCTAGCGCCGGCGACAGGAAACACCCCAAAGCGCAACGTGGACACATCCTAAATTTTGGAAAAAAACAGAGGTGTTTTTTGCGAAGTGCCTACCTGTAGATTTTGGCCTCTAGCTCAGCCGGCACCTAGGGAAACCTACCAAACCTGTGCATTTCTGAAAACTAGAGACCTAGGGGAATCCAAGGAGGGGGACTTGCGGGGCTCGGACCAGGTTCTGTTACCCAGAATCCTTTGCAAACCTCAAAATTTGGCTAAAAATACACATGTTACTCACATTTCTGTGGCAGAAAGTTCTGGAATCTGAGAGGAGCCACAAATTTCCTTCTACCCAGCGTTCCCCCAAGTCTCCCGATAAAAATGATACATCACTTGTGTGGGTAGGACTAGCGCCCACGAAAGGAAAGGGCCCAAAACACAACGTGGACACATCACATTTTTTTATAAAAAGCAGTGCCTACCTGTGGATTTTGGCCTGTAGCTCAGCAGACACCTGAGGAAACCTAGCAAACCAGTGCATTTTTTAAAACTAGAAACCCAGGGGAATCCAAGATGGGGTGACTTGCGGGGCTCAGACCAGGTTATGTTACCCAGAATCCTTTGCAAACATCAAAATTTGGCCCAAAAAACACTTTTTCCTCTCATTTCGGTGACAGAAAGTTCTGGAATCTGAGAGGAGCCACAAATTTCCTTCCACCCAGCGTTCCCCTAAGTCTCTCGATAAAAATGGTACATCACTTCTGTGGGTAGGCCTAGCGCCCACAAAAGGAAATGGCCCAAAACACAACGTGGACACAACATATTTTTTCACAGAAAACAGAGGTGTTTTTTGCAAGGTGCCTACCTGTGGTGTTTGGCCTGTAGCTCAGCCGGCCCCAGGGGGGGGGGCAGAAATGGCCTAAAATAAATTTGCCCCCCCAACCCCCACCCTCCCCCGCCGGGAGCGACCCTTGCCTACGGGGTCGCTCCCCCTGCGTGACATTGGCAACAAAAAACAAATCCCCGGTGCCTAGTGGTTTCTGCCCCCTTGGGGGCAGGTTGACCTAAACTCAGCCAATCTGCCCCCAAGGGGGGCAGAAATGGCCTAAATACAATTTGTCCCCCAGGGGAGCGACTTTTGCCTGATGGGTCGCTCCCCATCTCTAAAAAAAAAAAAACAAAGAAAAAAAAGAAAAATTCCCCTGGCGCCTAGAGGTTTCTGCCCCCCCCCCCGGGGGCAGATCGGCCTAATAATAGGCCAATCTGCCCCCCGGGGGGGCAGAAATGGCCTAAAATAAATTTGCCCCCCCAACACCCACCCCCCCCGGGAGCGACCCTTGCCTACGGGGTCGCTACCCCTGCGTCACATTGGCGCCAAAAAACAAATCCCCGGTGCCTAGTGGTTTCCTCCCCCTTGGGGGCAGATTGACCTAAAATTGGCCAATCTGCCCCCAGGGGGGCAGAAATGGTCTAAATACAATTTGCCCCCCCCAGGGGAGCGACCCTTGCCTGATGGGTCGCTCCCCATCTCTAAAAAAAGAAACAACAAAAAAAAAAAACACACAAAAAAAAATTGCCCTGGCGCCCAGAGTGTTCTGCCCCCCCCCCCCCGGGGGGCAGTTCGGCCTAATAATAGGCCGATCTGTCCCCCGGGGGGGCAGAAATGGCCTAAAATAAATTTGCCCCCTCAACCCCCACCCCCCACCCCCGGGAGCGACCCTTGCCTACGGGGTCGCTCCCCCTGCGTGACATTGGCGCCAAAAAACAAATCCCCGGTGCCTAGTGGTTTCTGCCCCCTTGGGGGCAGATTGACCTAAAATTGGCCAATCTGCCCCCAGGGGGGCAGAAATGGTCTAAATACAATTTCCCCCCCCAGGGGAGCGACCCTTGCCTGATGGGTCGCTCCCCATCTCTAAAAAAAGAAACAACAACAAAAAAACACACAAAAAAAAAATTGCCCTGGCGCCTAGTGTTCTGCCCCCCCCCCCGGGGGCAGTTCGGCCTAATAATAGGCCGATCTGTCCCCCGGGGGGGCAGAAATGGCCTAAAATAAATTTGCCCCCCCAACCCCCACCCCCCCCCGGGAGCGACCCTTGCCTACAGGGTCGCTCCCCCTGCGTGACATTGGCGCCAAAAAACAAATCCCCGGTGCCTAGTGGTTTCTGCCCCCTTGGGGGCAGATTGACCTAAAATTGGCCAATCTGCCCCCAGGGGGGCAGAAATGGTCTAAATACAATTTGCCCCCCCAGGGGAGCGACCCTTGCCTGATGGGTCGCTCCCCATCTCTAAAAAAAGAAACAACAACAAAAAAACACAAAAAAAAAAAATTGCCCTGGCGCCTAGAGTGTTCTGCCCCCCCCCCGGGGGCAGTTCGGCCTAATAATAGGCCGATCTGTCCCCCGGGGGGGCAGAAATGGCCTAAAATAAATTTGCCCCCCCAACCCCCACCCCCCCCCCCGGAGCGACCCTTGCCTACGGGGTCGCTCCCCCTGCGTGACATTGGCGCCAAAAAACAAATCCCCGGTGCCTAGTGGTTTCTGCCCCCTTGGGGGCAGATTGACCTAAAATTGGCCAATCTGCCCCCAGGGGGGCAGAAATGGTCTAAATACAATTTGCCCCCCCAGGGGAGCGACCCTTGCCTGATGGGTCACTCCCCATCTCTAAAAAAAGAAACAACAAAAAAAAAAACACACAAAAAAAAAATTGCCCTGGCGCCTAGAGTGTTCTGCCCCCCCCCCCCCGGGGGCAGAAATGGCCTAAAATAAATTTGCCCCCCCAACCCCCACCCCCCCCCCCCGGGAGCGACCCTTGCCTACGGGGTCGCTCCCCCTGCGTGACATTGCGCCAAAAAACAAATCCCCGGTGCCTAGTGGTTTCTGCCCCCTTGGGGGCAGATTGACCTAAAATTGGCCAATCTGCCCCCAGGGGGGCAGAAATGGTCTAAATACAATTTGCCCCCCCCAGGGGAGCGACCCTTGCCTGATGGGTCACTCCCCATCTCTAAAAAAAGAAACAACAAAAAAAGAAAAAAAACACACAAAAAAAAAATTGCCCTGGCGCCTAGAGTGTTCTGCCCCCCCCCGGGGGCAGTTCGGCCTAATAATAGGCCGATCTGTCCCCCGGGGGGGCAGAAATGGCCTAAAATAAATTTGCCCCCCCAACCCCCACCCCCCCCCCCCCGGGAGCGACCCTTGCCTACGGGGTCGCTCCCCCTGCGTGACATTGGTGCCAAAAAACAAATCCCCGGTGCCTAGTGGTTTCTGCCCCCTTGGGGGCAGAATGACCTAAAATTGGCCAATCTGCCCCCAGGGGGGCAGAAATGGTCTAAATACAATTTGCCCCCCCAGGGGAGCGACCCTTGCCTGATGGGTCGCTCCCCATCTCTAAAAAAAGAAACAACAAAAAAAAAACACACAAAAAAAAAATTGCCCTGGCGCCTAGAGTGTTCTGCCCCCCCCCCGGGGGCAGTTCGGCCTAATAATAGGCCGATCTGTCCCCCGGGGGGGCAGAAATGGCCTAAAATAAATTTGGCCCCCCAACCCCCACCCCCCGCCCCCCGGGAGCGACCCTTGCCTACGGGGTCGCTCCCCCTGCGTGACATTGGCGCCAAAAAACAAATCCCCGGTGCCTAGTGGTTTCTGCCCCCTTGGGGGCAGATTGACCTAAAATCGGCCAATCTGCCCCCAGGGGGGCAGAAATGGTCTAAATACAATTTGCCCCCCAGGGGAGCGACCCTTGCCTGATGGGTCGCTCCCCATCTCTAAAAAAAAGAAAGAAAAAAAAAAAAAAACACAAAAAAAAACTTGCCCTGGCGCCTAGAGGTTTCTTCCCCCCCTGGGGGCTGATCTGCCCCCAGGGGGGGCAGAAATGGCCTAAAATAAATTGCCCTCCCCCCCAGGGAGCGACCCTTGCCTAAGGGGTCGCTCCCTTTGCGTGAAATTCACGCAAAGAAAAAACTCCCTGGTGTCTAGTGGTTTCTACCCCCCTTGGGGGCAGATTGGCCTCATCAAAATAGGCCAATCTGCCCCCAAGGGAGGCAGAAATGGCCGAAATATAATTTTCCCCCAAGGGGAGCGACCCTTGCCTAAGGGGTCGCTCCCCACCAAAAAAAAAAAAAATGAAAAAAAAAAAAAAAAAAAGGTCCCTGGTGCCTAGAGGTTTCTGCCGCCCCTGGGGGCAGATCGGCCTAATAGTAGGCCGATCTGCCCCCAGGGGGGGCAGAAAAGGCCTTCCCGAAAATATGCCCCCCCTGGGAGCGACCCTTGCCCAAGGGGTCGCTCCCTTTTGTCAATAACAATAATAAAAATAAAAAAAACCCTGGTGTCTAGTGGTTTCTACCCCCCTTGGGGGCAGATTGGCCTCATCAAAATAGGCCAATCTGCCCCCAAGGGGGGCAGAAATGGGCAAAATATAATTTTCCCCCAAGGGGAGCGACCCTTGCCTAAGGGGTCGCTCCCCACCTCAATAAAAAAAAATGAACCAAAAAAAAAAAAAAAAAAAAAAAAATGGTCCCTGGTGCCTAGAGGTTTCTGCCCCCCCTGGGGCAGATCGGCCTAGTAAGGCCGATCTGCCCCCAGGGGGGGCAGAAAAGGCCTTTTCAAAAAAATGCCCCCCCTGGGAGCGACCCTTGCCCAAGGGGTCGCTCCCTTTTGTCAATTTCAATGAAGAAAAAAAAAAATCCCTGGTGTCTAGTGGGGTTTCAAAAGCCGGATTGCAAGCAATCCGGCTTTTGAAACCCTCGGAGGGACTTCAAAGGGAAGGAAATACTTTTCCTTCCCTTTGAAGCCCCTCCGGGCCTCCCAAGTGATTGAAAAAGAAATGCTTTTGCATTTCTTTTTCAATCGCGCTGGAAGCAGAGCTTCCAGCGCGACTAGGGAGGCCCCTGTGACAAATCAGCGCGCGCTCGCGCGCTGACGTCACCGGGGGGGGTGGGGGGGGTCGGGGGTGGAAGGGGAAGGGATTCCCCGGTCAGCCCTGACCTGGGGGGGTGGGGGGGCGTCCCTCGGGAGGAGCGCTAGCGCTTCTCCCGAGGGAAGCATTCAGGACGTAATGGTTACGTCCATGGCGCCACACGGGCGCTGCCATGGACGTAACCATTACGTCCGTGGCGGGGAAGGGGTTAAAATAAACCTAGAAATTCGCTGAAAGGAAACAAAGGTTACAAGGATGGTATAGCTATGAAACAGATTTTTTTTTTAAAAACTCAGAAATTCACAAAAAAAACAAAGTTTACAGGAACGTTGTAGTTAGGTTCAGATTTTACACACAAAAAAACATAGAAATTCAGCTGTTAAAGTTAGTTACAGTAAGAGTAAGAGTAAAAACACAAGTTTACTAGTTAATCAAAACCATAAAACTTTTCCTTTCTCATAAACATTTAACAGAACAATTTTAGTGCAAGAAGGCAATTACAGTTCTTTAGCTTAGGGTGAAATGGTAAGTAAAATTTCCTTCCACATAAAGATTTTAAGAAAAGAACGTACTAGTGCTATAAGGCATTAATAATAGGACAACAGAACAATCTTATTGTGGGTAAGATAAGTACAGCGCCAAATAAAATCCTGTGTTTAAAATGAAATGATATATGAAATTTCCTTTCACAATTTTTTTTAAAGAGAACAGTAACAGACCAATGAGGCATTAGTAAAAATAGGACAAAGTGGGAAGAGACCTTCTATCAATTTTATTTACCCCTACTTAAGTCTGATTGTTGATACCGGACTTTATTACGACACAAGCTAAACAACCCAATGGACTACCTAGGAGCCTTCCCTTCTTTAAGATGTTCATAGCGGGTTATAGGGATTTCGCTATCGTTTCCGCCCTCCCTCTGACTTGGTTATTTCGAGAGGCTGTGGTTTTAAGAGTGAAAATTTCCGAAAATTTAACCAGCCTAATGTTCAATATTGTATTTCGAGGGTTAAAAGCTGCAATTAATGCTTGTCTGCAGGATCTAATTCTTAAACCGTTAAACTATTTTTTCAGTAAGAGTCTCCTTTCGGCCGCCAGGGCTGGACAAATGCAGACCACATGCATCAAGTTTTCATCTGCTAGATGACAGAGACGGCACTCCTGGGAGCCTACTTGCCGCTCCTTCTTCCATTTTGGCATGAGGTCTAAAGTCGGGACTTCACCCAGCCTAAGTCTGAGAAAGGATTGCTTGATTTTCTGTGAGTAGGAGCCAGCCATAAGTGGTGATTCTTTAAACGTTTTGTAGGAGTTAAGGATCAACCAACTATGCTCCCTTTTGGTCAATGAGATCTTATCTTCTAGCAAGCTCTGTAATTTACTTGCTTTATTCACTGCTTTATTGAAAACGGGGATGGGTAGAGACCGGTTCCATACCTCATCTAAGTTCAAAAGACTCTTACTTTTTTCTAGATACCATATGTGGTTGGAGTTCCCTCTTTCTAGGATAATTTCCTGCCAGACTAGATTGGCTAAAGTCCCTTTTGAAGCGCAGCTCAATTTGTAGCAGCATTTAATGTATGCCGCCGGTCGGGCTAACGACTGTTTGACCAGCATGAATTCCAGTCTGATCTGGGAAGGCGAAGCACGCCTGGGTATCCGAAAAATGCGCATCTAGGTTTTTATCAGAAGCTTATCCAGTAGACCTACTTCCATCCCCCTCATTATTTCGGTCCCATAGGTGATGGTTGGAAGTAGCTTCGCTCTCATTACAGCTGTTAATGGGTTCAGAGCATGACCACAGATTGAGTTTGCTAGCTTGCAAAAGGCGTAAGTAATGGCCTGCGGCTTGTTTTTTATTGCTTCTTTTTGTGGCGTGTAATTACCTCTAGCATCCACCACAAATCCTAGGTATCTGTATGATGTTACTTCCTCTAGGGTTTTCCCATTCATGTGCCATTTACCTTGGGTGGTTGGCCTGAGGTTTAAGGTAATCATTTTAGATTTTTTATGATTAATTTCTAAATCATTAGAACCTGAGTATTCTTCTAATGCATTTAACAATTTCTGCATGCCTATTCTGGTATTACTGATTAGTAGTAGGTCGTCTGCATATAGTAGGTTGGATACTTGTTGACCGCCCAGTGAGATGAGTGACCATTTAACTTGGTGGGGAGATCTGCTAAGTACAGGTTGAAGAGTGTTGGGGCCAATACACAGCCTTCCTTCACCCCCACTGTTGTTTTGACTGCCCTGGATAGATGAGAGCCTTTCCCCAATTTAACCTTCACCCAAGTATCAGAGTGTATCATTTTGATGGCATTTAAAATAGAATGTGGCAGCCCCCACTGTAGTAATTTGGCCCACAATTTGCCGCGGGAAACACAGTCAAAGGCAGCTTTAAAGTCAACAAAACATAAATAGGTTTGAGTCCCCTTTGCTTTTGCTCTGTTTATGATCAGGCCTAGCCCCATAAGATTTGTTAAAGTTCCTTGGTGTTTGGTGAACCCGGTTTGATTAAAGGGTAGAATATTGTTATCTGTAATCCAGACTTCTAGATGGTTTAGCACACAGCAGGAAAAGTACTTGAGGTCTACGTCTAAAAGAGCGATTAGTCTGTAGTTGCTTGGGGAGAGCACACTCCCACCTTTATATATGGAGTGGATTATTGAGCCTTTCCAGGATGCCGGGACGTTGCCTGTTGTAATCACGTCATTAAACATTGCTGCCAGGAAATTGGCCCATCTTTCCATTTCTTGTTTAAATGGTGCTTGCGGTAAGCCATTGGGGCCAGGGGTGCAGTTCATTTGTGACTTTCCAATGATTTTTAATAGTTCTGGTGCCGTAAATTTCAAAGGTTCAGGGATGTTGGGATCCCAGCCAATTATATGTGACTGAATTTGAGGGACTTCTTCGATGGTCGGTTCTTTTAGATGGGACTTTAAATGGGATACCCATACTTCCTCTGTTATGTTTGCGTTATTGCCTGCTTTTACACCATTGTCTATTGTATTGATGAATTTCCAAAATCTTTTGGAGTCAGATGTTTTGGTCGCAAAATGTAGTTTGCCCCACAGGACCTCCTGTTGGCCTTTTTTAAAGGTCCATAGATCCTTTTTATACAATTTCCTTTGCTCTCAGGGCGGTCAATATTGATCCATTATCTGGGCATTTACACAGTGACCTTAATAATTTGCCTACAGCTGCTTTCCTTTTGCGCACTGAGAGCGGTAAAAGTGAACTTTGACGGTGATTCAATTGAGCTCCCTTTCTCGTGTTACTTAAGTAATCTTTTTTTATGAGGTCGAGGGCAAAGTCCTTCCAAACTGTTGTCAACTTTGCCCCACTTGTGGTAATTGATTATAGCTTTCGTAGGGCCTCTTCTGCCTGACTTTCAATGGTGTCAGAGGACCATTTGAGTCGTTTCAGGTTTTCGGTGCTTAGTGTCCCGTTTAGGGCTACCACTTTCTCCGGTTTTTGCGGTGATGCACATAACCCAAATACCTGTGGCTTATGGTCGCTTTCTGTGTGGTCCATGATGGTAAAGGTGTTTACTAACTTATAAAAAGCAGGGGACACCAAAGTGTAGTCTAGATAGGAGACCGATTTCCCGGAGAATCTTGTCGATGCCGGTGGGATATCGGGGCACTTCCGTCCGTTTAGCGTGAAGAGGCATACTAATTCACAGGTGCGTATGAAACTCTCCCCTATTTTGTCTTTCCTGAGTTTTTTTGGGAGGGTTTGGCTGGGCATGCTTGCCACTGTTTGGATGTGATCCTCACTGGGGTTGTGGAATAAGCCGAGATTGAAATTGGCCGACATTAACCAGAATGCTGATTTTACTGTACATTTTATCCTTAATAGTTGAGTTAAAAATTTGTTTGCTTAAATTTTTTCTATTTTTAGGATTGATGTATGTGTTGACCAGAATCAGTGAATCCTGTGTGTTTTTCTCCCAATCGTCTAGCTGGAGTAATTGGAAAGGTTGGTCTTCCTCCTTATGCTCAGAGATTTTTACCAAAAGGCTGGTGCTAACGTAAATGGCAAGGCCTCCCTTTGGCCTACCGGGCATACTTGTTTTCGTTGCTGGGCTAAAATATTCCATGAATCCGATTATCGGTATTGATTCCATTGCCCAGGACTCCTGTATGAGTAAAATGTCGAAGGAGCTGAAAAAATGTATTACTGCAGGATCCTCCAGTTTTGATCGTAGGCCACCGACGTTCCAGGAGCAAATGGATAAAATGCTGTGTACGGGTTGATCCTTACCAATTCAATTGTTGCCCATCAGTCTTGGGGGTTAAACCGTCGCTGCCCATTCCCTTTCTGGATACATTTGTTGACCCAAGACCACTCTTTCCCTCCCTTCTTCTCTCCATACTTGGACTGTCAGTGGGTGCTCAGGTGGATTTTTCTCACTGCACCTTTCTTCAATGGGTCTGCTGGCCTGATGTACTCCTTTCAGAACCGACCATGTGCCTTTGTGAGTTCCCAGGTATTGTGAGACTAGTAACGGAGTTGGATAGCGGTCTCCTTTGTATGTGGTTATCTCAATGCCCCAGGCTTTCAATAGGTCCTTTCTTTTCATGATCCGCTTTGGGATATCTGATGCCGAGAAGATGGTGAGTGTTGGATCCGTGTGTTGGTTGCCTCTTGCTTGGATCAATTTTATAGCTGCAAGGTCCTCTGAGGCTACAAACTGAAGATCCGGTAGGGCTTTTATGATTCTTAAGATAGAAGAGCGATTAAGAACATCTGTGGGGGACCTGGAGGTGAATTCTGGAATCCAGAGTAACTGGAGGGTATTCGTCTCTGTTATAAGTGACTGATTTTGCTCTATGTGCCGGTTTTGCTCCTTATAGCCATCTTCCCTCTGACTAAAGGCAGACTTGCTGCCTACATTGACCAGTGTTAGTTGGGGGGGCAGCGCAGGCGTAATGGGTTTTAGTTTTGTGCTCTGCTGGCCCCTTGTGGGGCTTGGTCTTAAGTTTGTTATAGTGCCAATTGCTTCGGGTGGTCTCAGGGGGGACCATGTTGAGTGGGTAATGTCTGCTGAGGTGGGGAGTGTTATCACATCTATTATTGTGTTAGAGCTTGTACTTATTTGGGTAGTAATGTCTCTATTATACCCTCCATTTGACATCACCTGGTCTTTAGGTGGATCTTTTGATGAGTTGAGTTGATGAGGTTGGGCGGACTTCCTTCCCTTCCTTGCCCGCTTTCGTTCTCTTTTTGAGAGGGTCCGGGTTGTGGGAAACTCAGGGTTCCCGGGCTTATTGATGGACTGTAGCGGAGGATGATTCACCATGGGTTCCATACGAACACTTGCTAGTTGGCGGCTGTCAGCCAATATTCTCTCCTCACTTACAATCGATGAAACGGGCGCTAGTGAGGAAAGGGGCTGCTGCTCTTTTTGTTTCTGCTCCCTCGGAGTAGATTTTAGCATGGTGGCGAGTGGTTTAGTACATGTATGTTCATCCTTCCGGGTGGAGCGGATTTCTTGAAGTATTCCCTCTAAGATTTGCGGCAGTTGAGATATCTTTTCTACTACCTCTTTACAGGAACAAATTGTACAGTCATTAGAGTGATTGACTTGCGCCCTAGTTATAAGTGCGTTTAATTTTTCCAACTTACTGTCAATCCCGGAGACAAATTCTGCCAGGGTGTTTAGCAAGTCAACTTGAATGTCCATTTTATTTGAATGAAATTGAAGCACCATGACCGTTGCTTGCATTGAATTTAGGATTGCAGCCCACATTTCTTCTGACCTGACTGCCACTGGGGCTTGTAACTTTAAGTCGGGCTCTTGGTTATCACTTGATAGTACTTTGTTTATTATTGTTTTATGGGGGACTTTCTGTGCGTCTGTCACTGTTTCTGCTTTTGCTGATTCGTTTGTGAAGACCTGCTCTATATCCCAGAGGTCCTGTTCTTCTTTTTCACAGTTGTACGTTGGGAATGAGTGAAGTTTCGGACTTTGACAGAGTGGGCCACCTTCCTGAGATTCTTGTTCTAAATGTTCTGCGATTGCTACCAGTTCAGAGTCCAGGATGGGTAGTTTCGCTGGACTAGATGTCCATTGGTACTTAGTGGCGTCTAGGGATTTATTACATAGAATTAAGTCTTGCCTAGGATTGTAGAGGGATCCTGGTGTAGGAGTAGCTGGTACCGCATTGTCCTGGACTATACTTGATGCGTCTACTTTCGTAGGGTGATTTTTCTTGATCACTACTGTTGGCGATAGGGGGAGGGGAGGAAGTGAAGTTTCTTTTCACTGCTTCCTTGCTGTTGCCGGTCTTGGCTGGATGAGGTTATTTCCCCAAAACTTGTTTGGGTTGGAGCCAGGGAGTCGATCCTTTTTCTGGTGGCGTTGGTACCAGCAGTAGTGAAATAATCGGTTATCTTGTGGTGCTTGGGAGAGACTGCGGACTCTGGAACCCCCTCCGGCGGGGTCGCCGCTTTCCAAAAGCCGGGCTCTCCCCAGATTGTTTCTTCCATGCTGGAATTTTGGTTGCCTCCCCCGCGTGTGCCATTTGTTAGATTTTGCCTCCTGCATGGGAGGGGGAGGGGGAGATCCTGTTCGCTGCTTGCTCTCCTTTTTGGGGTTGCATCATCCAGAGCCAGGTCTCCTTTCCTTTTTCTCTTTCCTTGTTTTGCTGGACGGTTGGTAATACTGCCTTGCGTTTTGCCTGATCTCATGATCGGTAAGTTTTGCTGCCTTAGAGCGGGGTGATTTTGGGCGGGCTGTTGGTGTGAGGGAGAAGGGCCTTGTTGTGCCTTGTTGTGCCTTTTATTATTTTCAGGCAGTTAGGGGTGCCGTCCTCCAAAAAGAAACTTTAACGGACGTTGATTTCTGAGTGTGCGATCACCCTCAGGGGAACTTGGAGCTTTTGGGGGCCTGGGTCCTGGGGAGGTGCAGAGAGTCCAGAGTTGCTGGACCGTGCCAGTCCTTGTTGGGCCGTGTTGGTCCCTTCCGCTCCTGGCCCTGGCTACCCTGGGCATGGTGCAAGTGCGGGTGGAGGAGCAGGGCAAGGGGGGGGTGAGGCCACAGACTGCCTGGTGGGACTACCAGGGTGGGTCAGGGTGAGTGGTGCTGCACGTCCTGGAGGTGGAACCGACACCAGAACCTGGACCAACTTCCCCCTGCCCTGTTGCCCTCCTTGCCCCCCGTTAGCCCCTTTGCCCTCTGTGGCTCACCTGCTCACTTGCCTCTTGCTGGGGTTCACGACACGGGCAGCACCTGGAGCAGAGGGCCTTTAGCTGATGTCCTGTAGCCAATGTCCCAAAGCCTGGCGCCCGGTGTGCCGTCCTTGAGGGGCCCCTTCTTTCTTGCCACCCAAAAATGTGTAGCCCCCTAAGCCCCTATACCCGTATGCCCCCCGCAAGCCGCACCCGCGATCGGGCCGCTTCCGCGGAGGTCCGCAGGGGGGGGGACGCTGTCCTCTGTGTAGTCTGTGCACGTTGTCAGGGCGCACCGGCGGCGGCTTGGCTGTCAGGCGAGCTATGGGCAGGGTCCTGATCCCGCTGCCTGTACTAGGAGGCTAGGAGTACTAGGAGGCTCACCGGTGAGGTTTGCGAGTGGCGAGCCATGTGCGGCTCCGCTCTGCGCTGACTCCGGCGCGCTGACTCCACGCTGACTGACCCGGAACCGGAAAACGCCGGAAAACGACTGACGAACCGCCTGAGGAACCGCCTTCTCGTCTCGTCGGCAGGAATGTCACAGTGCTCTGACACTGTTACAGGGAAAAGTTAGTTATTTAAAGTAACTATAATTTGCGTCTTAAGGTAAATATAACTCATGCCCTTGCCGTGCTTCGCTAATTACCCAGATACTACAACACTCATCGCATATTTTATGACATCATTGATAATATCACTATAACATTTTCAGTAAAATATTGATGAGAAACTGCGCATGGCAAGGATGCGGTATAATTACCTTAGGTCACGAATTATAGTAACATGAAATAACTATAAAGGCTGAATCTCTATGCTTTTTTGCATGTAAAATCGGAACCTCACTATAACGTCCCTGTAACCTTTGGGTTTTGTGTAGGGAAAGCGTTGGACTTCTGAGGGGTAAGATTTGGCATTCCCACTTCAGTCTGTGCAACAGTAGAGAAAGTGTTGGGCTTCAAATGGGTTAAATTTAACGTATTGGCTCCAGTCTGTGCATCAGCAGGGTAAGTGTTGGCTTTTGGAAGGGTAAGATTTACTATTCCCACTCCAGTTTAAGCAACTGTAGGTAAACTACATCACTTCCACAACATCACATATTTGAATAACCCTATTAATTCAGAAAAATGTAAAACTGTTAATATAAATGTTATTAATTATCATATTACATATATCAAAGAAATAAAAAAAATAACCAATTTACAAAATTCATAAACAATGGAATAATTATCTTCAATTAAAAATATATTGGTTATTTAATTTTTACTTAATTAGCTTGCCACCCTATACCCCAAAAACCCTGCAACCCATAGTTCAAATGTAACTAAAATACATTCACATAATTACTTACGTAAGTCATTAAGTATAAATAATTGTTAATTAATTTTGACTTATTAACTTCCTACCAAATAACTATACAAACCCAGCATCTCACACCTAAAACTTAACTAAAATATATAATTATTATGCAATTTATAATAATTAAATAACTAAAAATTTAAGTTTACGTTTAATAATTATTATCATTTATTACTTGATTAACTTCCCACACTATACCCCTACAAATGTAGCAAGCTGCACTTAATATATGAATTAAGTAAATTAGCATTACATCATTTACATAATTAATCACAACCACATACTTGCTCAACAGTTAATAATCAATTGTTAGATCTGACACCCTTAGGGTGGTCTTACCCCCCAATTTTTGCCTGTCTCTCTCCATTTTCTTACCTTGTTTTTGCTGGCTTTAGAACACTGTGAACGTTACCACTGTCAACCAGTGTTAAAGTGCTTGTACGTTCTCCCCTAAACATGGTAACATTGGCTCATACCCAATTGGCATAGTTAAGTTACTTTTAGGTCCCTAGTAGAGTGCACTACATATGCCTGAGGCCTGTATATTGAATGCTACTAATGGGCCTACAGGCACTGATTGTGCCACCTACGTATGTAACCCCTTAGCATTTTCTCAGGCCTGCCATTTGCTGAGCCTTTCTGTGCAGTTACACTGTCACTTCAACCTCACAAGATAAAGGGGGTCATTACGACATTGGCTAACCGCCGTGCGGCCGCCAAGGCGGCCGCACTTCCGCGGCCCCCATCACGACATTCCTGCTGGGCTGGCGGGCGCAAACCAAGTTTGCGTCCGCCGGCCCAGCGGGAATGAGGCCGCAACATAGGAGCCGGCTCCTAATGGAGCCGGCGGTGTTGCGGCCGTGCGACGGGTGCAGTTGCACCCGTCGTGCTTTTCACTGTCTGCTGTGCAGACAGTGAAAAGCTGTCCGGGGCCCTGTTAGAGTACCACTGCACTGCCCATGCCAGTGGCATGGGCAGTGCAGGGGCCCCCAGGGGCCCCAGGACACCCCTTACCGCCATCCTCTTCCTGGCAGTGCAAACCGCCAGAAACAGGCTGGCGGTAGGGGTGTCATAATCCCCAGGGCAGCGCTACTTGCAGCGCTGCCCTGGCGGATTATCACCGCTGGGGCTAAAACGGCGGTAAACCGCCGGCCCCGGCGGTGCGACCGCGGCGCTACCGCCGCGGTCGTAATAGGCCAGGAAGCACCGCCAGCCTGTTGGCGGTGCTTCCGTCATTTTAGCCCTGGCGGTCTCGGACCGCCAGGGTCAAAATGACCCCCAAAGTCTCTTAACAGGCCTAAGCCGTCCCTTTTTATGTATATAAGTAACGTCTAAGGTAGGCCCTATAAGACCCAGAGGACAGGGTACAATGTATGCAAAAGGCACTTCCAAGGCACAATTGGGTATAAGTACTGGACCTTTGACACCATCAACTCAGTACTCCTTGGACATGAGGATACTCTGCTAGAAAGGACTGCTGTGCTGCTACAAGGACTGCCACTCTTATGAGTTGCCACTCTCCTGGACTGAGCACATCTCAGACCGCCGTAAGCCCATTGGGAACAATGTTCCTGGTGGTGACAGCGGTCTTTAGGCAGTGCTGCCCGCCAGGGTCCTAATGTGGCTGTGGGACAACCTGGAGTGTGGCGGTCTGAAGACATTAACACTCCTAATGAGACCCCAAGTATGTAAAGTCAATATTTGTGTCCTCAATATTTTGGGGTGATATTTTTGCTGTGGTTATTTTTGTCTGCAGTATTTCATCATACAACTTATTACTTCACAAAATGAGACATAGTAGTGAAGGCAGAAAAAAGTTGTTTGGTGTGCAAGTTCATCTACTATGTGGTTAGCAGTGATGTGATTGGTTGGTGCTGAAATGTGTTTCACCCACAGATGGATTGTGGAGTTCAGCACAATCAGTCCTTTCATTACCAGTGTGTCACAGGTGTGGCAAACCTTGCTGTAAAATTTAGCAAGTTTCGCTTTTAAAAACATATTGGATCTTAAATACCAAAAGAAAGCTTAGAATAACATTACAATCTTAAAAAGAATTTCCTTGGTTCTCCAATAAATGTCTACAGTTATTTGTTGGCTCTTTTATTTCTATGGGAGTGTGTTGCAGTAACAGTGGTTGGCCATATGTTATGCTTAGTTTTGCTCCATGGCAGAACTGGCATCCATTTAATATTGCTTTAGAATCTATTTTGCTTTAGTAACTTTATAAATGGAGTTTGGGAAAAGCGATGGGCTTACTCTTTTGTGAGCAGGTGTTATCCCTCTCTAGACCCCTGTTTCAATCTCCCATCTTGTAGTAAGTTCAGCAGACCTATATATATATATATATATATATATATATATATATATATATATATATATATATATATATATATTATATCTCCAGTGCTTTAAATGGAAAAATAGAAGTGCCAGTACTCTCACTCAGAGTACCTGCTTGTTTCTGAGAAGTGCTGGTACTCTCCAATTAAAAGTATTACGTGTTTCTTGAGCAGTGCTGGTACTCAGTACCAGACAGTACCAGCTCATTTAAAGCACTATATATATATATATATATATATATATATATATATATATATATATATATATAAAAATATATATATATATATATATATATATATATGGGCCCTTTGGTAATACAAATGAATGCATTATGAGTGTACGAAGTGCAGGCTGTGAATAGGCCAACCTCTCTCTCTAGGAAAGGGACATATTGGCTCATTCACTCAGAAGGACAGATACAAATGCAATTACTTAATAATTATTGTCCAGGATTCTTATTAAAATATACTTTGTATGTTACCAATTCAAATTAACAGTAATGCAGTTTATATTGCTGTACTTTTCATGCACACTATTCTTTAGCATGTGCGTCATGTATTTTATATAGAACAAACCGTTATGATGTGTTGCCATTAGTGTAGTGTTGTTGCTTATTGGCAGCCTCCGCTGTGATGACAGCTACAGCAGCGCCAATGACTTAAGATGATTAGGTACATGATACCTCAAAAGAAAACCCTTGTCAAACAGCATTACTTTAGAGGCCATCTCAGAGTCATCAGATGATCATCTAACTACTGTAGAAGTTATTGTCACATCATCAGACATCATCAAGCTCTTGAAGTCATCAGCAAAGTTTAGAAACTTGTGCTGGATGATTTGTGGATGACTTGAAAATGAGTATCTGATGACTTCACAAGGTGTGACTATACTTGATGACTTCAGGATGATTTAAAAACGAGTATCCAATTACTTCACAAGGTGTGACTATTCATGATGACTTCAGGATGATTTAACAATGAGTATCTGACTACTTCACAAGGTGTGACTATTTCCACTGATTTTAGGAGGATTTAAAAATGAGTATCTGATTACTTTATCAGATCCAATTTTTCTTGATGGTTTGAGAGTGATTTGAAAATAAACATCTGATGATTCCACAAGCATAATTTATTCCTAATGTGACACAACTGCCCCTGATGTTTTGAGCCTGACTTGCTAATTACCCTGAGAATATGCCCACTATTTGGTTACATTTTTTGGCAAAAAGGTCCAACATTCTGTATGATTTAATTTTTTTTTTTACTGATTACTACTTAGTGAACACTATATAGGTATTAAATCAGTTTTCTTCAAATGTAATTTGGAATACAGTGTGTTCATAAGACTATATAAGAAAAGTCATAGGTAAAGATTTTTTAGTTTTTTTCTTTTACACAATTTACATAATTTTTATTTATAATAACTACTGTTAACAATGTATATTGTGATAAAATGCTCACAATGTTATAATTTGATTCCATTTTATCAATTGTAGGTGCAATTATGTGTTGCAAGCATAACACATAATTCCCAAAATTAAGTGAATTATGTCGCTCTAATTCAAATTTCTCACAGGTCTAGTATACACATGTGAAGCTTATATATCATGAACCTGCCCAAAAGGTAGACCAAAAGGTAGAACACTGTACAAGAGCAAAGGCAAGAATACAGTCATAAGACAGTATTGGAGGAAAAGCTGGCTTGTGGCAGTAGAGGTGGACTGTTATTCTTGTGATGTAGTGTTCTTTAAAGAGGTGAGTCTTCAGCTGTCTCCAAAATTGAAGCATGGTTGGGGTGGTCCTGATGGTGCTAGGGATGTCAATCTAGATACTGAGCAGATAAATATAGCAGGCCTGTGGCATTTTATTTTATTTTTTAACTACTTCATCTCCAGTTTGATGGTGTCATGAATGCATGTGTGCTGAGAGTCATTGGAGGTGGTGAGCATGTTGGCCAGCTGACTTTGAGGATTGTACAAGCTGGCAAGGAGAACCAGTGGAGTTCCATCAGAGCAGAAGGTGATGTGGTCATATTTCTTGAGGCCTTAATGAGGAATGCTGTAGCATACAGGATGCATAGTAGGGAGGTGCTGGGGCAGTATGATGTCCAGGGGGTGTTGATTAGTGTTTTACAACCATCAGGATGTGAGAAGTCAAAAACTGGGATAGCATTTCTGAAGTCATTTTCTCTTAAGAATGGTTTCACTTCCTTCAGTATGGAGAGATTGTATCTGGCCATCTTAGTTTTTGCAGCAATGAGTTCATTCAGGGTGAAGTTGGTGTCCAGAGTACATCTGAATGACTTAGGCGAATGTTGGGGTTCAAATACGCCCATGCTCATGTCACTGTGCCAGATTTCCACTAGATGTTGCTTGTTGTTCTTGATGAATAGTGGGAGTTCTGTCTTGGTGTGGTTGAGCATCAGATATATGTTCGACATCCTGATCTGGATGAGGTAAAGACAGTATTTGAGGTGTTGGATGGCTAGGGCACAGGATAAATGTCGGTCATCATCCTGTTGGGGAATTTCAATGTTGTTGATTTGTGGCATGGTCAAGGGACTCCTTAAGGTAGTTAAAATGACCATATGAATAAGATGGGACCTTGGGGGACTCCGCAAGTGAAACGGATCTTCTAGCAACATACACAGCGATACATTTATCAGAAAAAAACCTACATGTTTTAAAGCATGGGCAAAGTGGTTCTCTGGCCCAGGGCCCCAGCCTTTCAGAGGGCCCCCTGATAGAGCCAGCTCTGTTCTGCAGAGAGTCTTGCCATGATTCCCTTGACACATGCTCAGTTACTCGCACCATCCACTCAAAACATTACTTGCCTTGCCTTTACTCACATGCACCATGTAATCATACTTAGTACCTGATTTAAAGTATGGAGGATGAGGTTACTCCGTCACAAATGTGACGGATATCCCATCCGCTGTATTACGATTCCATTATAGTTTATGGAAATCATAATATGGTGGACGGGATAACTGTCACGGTTGTGACTGAGTAACCTGACGGCAAAACTCTAAATCAGACTATAGTCATTTACACCTCACCTTATCATCCACTCATAGCACGCCCACCTTTTCATACAACACTACCTGTTCATCTCTCTACCAAAGGCTGCTCTTCCACAGATACTAAGGGGCATATTTATACTCTGTTTGCGCCAAATGTGCGTCAAAAATTTTGACGCACAATCGGCGCAAACCCTGCCCCATATTTATACTTTGACGTCCGACCCCGCGGGCGTCAAAATTCCACCATGTGCGTCATTTTTTGGAAGGGGGAACCAGCCGTGCGTTAATTATATGCAAGGTAGGCGTTCCCTTCCAAAAAATGACTTTAAGGCCTGTGCCCCATATTTATACTCTGACGTCATTTTGACGCACAGGAGGGGGTGGGCCTTAAAAAACGACGCACAGCCTGTTTTTTAACACCTGGGTCAGGGCAGGCGTTAAGGGACCTGTGGGCTCGGAAGGAGCCCAGAGGTGCCCTCCCCTGCCCCCAGGGACACCCCCTGCCACCCTTGCCCACCCCAGGAGGACACCCAAGGATGGAGGGACCCATCCCAGGGAAGTAAAGGTAAGTTCGGGTAAGTATTTATTTCCGATTTTTTTTGTGGCATAGGGGGGCCTGATTTGGGCCCCCCTACATGCCACTATGCCCAATGACCATGCCCAGGGGACATAAGTCCCCTGGGCATGGCCATTTGGGAAGGGGGCATGACTCCTGTCTTTGCTAAGACAGGTGTCATGTCAATGGAGGTTGGGCGTCAAAACAAAATGGCGCAAATCCGGTTTGAGGCCTGAATTTTGCCTCAGACCTGACTTGCCCCATTTTTTGACGCACAACCCCCATTTTCCCATACGCCGGCGCTGCCTGGTGTGAGTAATTTATTTTGACGCACACCAGTCCGCAGCGCCGGCTAACGTCATTCCATAAATAAGGCACCCGCATGGCGCATTGGATTGGCGATAGCCGGCGGTAAAATTTTTAACGCACAACTGCGTTGGCGCAGTTGTGTGTCAAAAAGTATAAATATGGGCCTAAGAGGCTAACTCTGTTCTCACAGCATTCAGCCATTCAACCATATTACTTAGTTATGTATGAAAGTTCCCTGACACTATATTTTTGAAACCACCATAAATACCTTTGAGTCACACCAACACTTATTTTCTTACACGTAGGATCGCGAACCACAGAAATCATCATCTGATCAAGCTATTTTTTATCAGGTACTGCCAACCACTCACCACCTCAACACCAATCACCCATCACGGACATTAATCTTTCCCAATATCTTCAAACCCAACTCCATTTAATTGCAGTATCCTGATCTGCTGTTCCCAATATTACATTGAAGCTCAATTACAGGCCTCAACCACTGTTCGTCACAAAATCCCAATCACACAGTCACACATACCTTGTCTCTCTCCATACAAATTCTCCAGCTGTTGCATTATCACAGGCACTTACAATCACTCACTTTTACCTGCCTTTCCACTACTACCAGAAGGAGTCACAGAACAACATGGTGGCAGGATTACAAGGAGTGGAGAAGTGACAGATGGGTTTGTGGTTGTTGCTGTATATTAGGTTAACAATACTTCTTTGCGTTTACATTGAAATAGGATGAGTGGTAGTCATAGATCTTAGCAAAAGACAAATCATCCTGAAGTAACGGTACATATCCTACAGTACTCATGACAGGGTCTGGATGAAGTTTGCATGGTAAGTGGGAACCTGCTATTTTCTGTCTCCTCCTCCTCCAATTATGATGCACAGAAAAGGCGCCAACAGCCAATTATATCCTTTAGTGAATAATGAGTTGCTGCAAGATTGCTAACACAACAGAATGAGCAAGCAGGAACAGGGCTATTATTAATGGGTTCTGAGAAGCTAATTACAAGGGTATAACAACTGCACTGCTTACTGTTTATACACATCAAATTGGTTTCCATCAACCAGTCAGTACAGGTATCTATTGCTAGATAGTTATGATTAGCCATTGGAAATTATTTCAGAATAATAATGGGTAACCAGTGACTTCTTGGATAATTTTACAGCACAAGGTAATGCAGGCAGCTTGACATTTGTTTTCCCACATTTGGAAATAAGGGACTTCACCCCTTTTTCTAGTTTGCCTGCAAAACAGTTCTGGTGTTTCTGTGACCATGATCCACTCTTTTCGCACAAAAGCAGGTTTTATAATTTTCGCAAAAGTGTTTTCTCATTTTTGGAAATAAGGTACTTCACCCTTTTTTCAAGTTTGCCTGCAAAGCAGTTCTGGTGTTTCTGTGACCATGATCCACTCTTTTTGCACAAATACAGGTTTTATAATTTTCGCAAAAGTGCTCATCCTGGCATAGCACCCCCATTTTGAAATCAGTATGGGACCATTGCGGAGTAAAACAACAACATCAAGGAGTTATCAGGGCACTACCCTGAAGTAGTAACAGCCCCCTCCCAAAATCATCATGCTATCATTCTAGAGTAATAAAACCTCATCCTGAAGTCATCAGGGAGTAATTGTGGTGTAGTAACACTCCATCCTGAAGTCATGCTGAGATCATCCTATTATAATCCTGAAGTAATACTAGCGTACCCTGAAGTCATCAGGGAATCACACTGGAATAGTAAAAGTTCATCACATGCTTTCCACTGAAGTAATCAGAAGGCCATCCTACAGTAGTAAATGATCATCACCTTGAAGTCATCACAATACCATTCTACAGTAGTTTTTCTGATATCTTTAGAGTCATCTCATTGAAATATTTCGCCCTATAGGAATACTTCAGGATGGCCTGTGAGGACTTCACCAGTTAATTATAGGAATAGCCCAGCTGAAGTCATCCTATGACTTCAGAATGACTCCAGGAAGATCTTGACTAGGGAAAGCAGGTATTTTGATGTCAAAAAGCAGGAATCTAGGACCAAATAATAAAATGATTCCCTTGATAAAAGAAAGAAATGTTAAAACATTACTTCAGACAACAAAATAAAGACGAGTTAACTGCAAACATGAAATATGTATGAAAAGAAGTGATAACTAGGGAAGCAGTTATTAGAATGAAAATAGGAACACTGGTCCTTCAGGATGCAAGTTTTCATTTCACCGAGATCATTTGATCATCTTTTGCTGGGCTTACAATTGAATGAAGGGGACTCAGAGGCCTCTGAAGTCTGCTTTTTTTTCTCAGCAGTCTTTCTCTTTCCTCTCGCTTTCTGTATCCACAACATTCATCCCACACACTCCTCCACATCACTCTTTTATTGTTCTCTCTTTAGTAATGGCCATTTCCGGCTAAAAGCAACTCCGTGTTCCTTAGAACACTATGAAAACCCGCAGGCATTAAAATTAAATATCAGCTCAGCGTGTAGTTGAAGGTAAACATGGCACCTGTGCATGCGCCTTTGTTACGACTTTGCTATGCCAGCCAAAATCGAATCATCTAACTTATTCATTGGCGCGCTTTTCTCACATAAAAGGGTGTGTGTGATTCGGGACACGTCTAAAATGTCCTAGTTAGGAGTACTGTCGTTTAGGAGATAGGAAAGGCCAGAGAGCGTGAAAAGCATTTCCATGGTATAGACCCGACGACACCATTCACATTGTCTCCTGGCGCCAGAGGTGGTGGGTGTTCTGCAATGAAGGTGCAAATGCGTCTTGAATCGAGGCTCTGGAATGACACGCCACAAAAAGAAATGCTGCAAAGGACAGCAGCGTTATCTTCACTTAGCATTCCATTTCCTGTGGTTGTCGAGTACACACGACTTGCCCACTTTACAGTAAAGGACTTCCTTGAAACTCATCCATTGTTGAAATGCAATAGGGCCGTTTGTTGCCGTGATCCGAGTCATCTATAACTAGTAAACATCTTATAATTGGCCTAATATGCGCGACACATTCCATTGTAAACGATGCCTGATGATGTACTGTAAAATAAGACGGCAGTTCACCCCGTTTGGAGCGTCTGACGTCTAAATTACTATATTTATTTGTAAAGGGCACACCACACAGCTAATTGTGGCTACGCGCTCCCAGCAGGCAACAAAGAACTTTCAGCAATTGCCAATTGTGCTTGTTAACTCCTAATTGAAAACATAAATGCATCACAGCCGCTAATTCAAATGAAACTTTCCCAACTATACAGTGTTCCTATTGGTTAATCGGAAGTGCCCTATATTTATAAACTAAAAGTATTGTACCTCTGCTGAGGAGTGACAGTACTCTTTCATTTAAAGGTATTTTACCCCAGCTAGGCACTGCCGGTGAAACAGTATCATTACCCTGTTGAGGACTACTCTCACATGAAAAGTATTGTACTATTTCTGAGGAGTGCCTGTGCTTTCTCATTAAATTTATTGCAGTGCTGCTGAAAGGTGACTGCACTCTCCCATTGAAAGTATTGTACCTTTGCTGAGATGTGCTAGTACACTCCTATTAAAATGATCGTACTGCTGCTGAGGATTGCCTGTGCGCTCCGATTACATTTTTGCATCCCTGCTGAGGAGTGCAGGTATTCTCCCAATTGAAGTAGTGTTCCCTTCCTGAGACGTGCAAATGCGTTTCATTGCAAAATAATGAAGCAAAGGTACTCAGTGCATGACAGTATCGGTCCATCGAAAGCACTGATTACACTTTTTTATAAGATCAGCATAACATCTGTGAACAGCTCTTGAGCAGACTTGTCTGGTTTGAGGAATCAATTTAATGCATTAGTATTCAAAACAACACTGGCAAAACAATGACACTGGCATTCAATGTGTGATGCATGTTGCATTTCTATAACAGTGAAATAAACCAGACACTTTGGACACGATGCATATTACATAATGGAGAGGCAAAAATCTTAAACAGAGACTGCTTTCTGCAATGTGTTTATTGGTGCACAATATTAACACATAACACAGATAATTGTCTTTGCATGCAATGTTGATTGCAAGCAGGAGGAGTCCATCATTCTAAGGAGGAAGATACATCATTTAAAATTGTATTGGTGATGTATAGATACTTTCTTTGTGCTTGGTAGTGGGTTGATACAAACTATTGAAGCTGTAACTAATAACCAAGACCTTTGAATACAGTAATTGCACGCCAGATGGGTAAAAAACGACCAAGAACAGCAAGAGCACTGTATTCATTCAATGTGATTGCTGATAAACACAGTAGACACGTTGATTCATCAAGTTTGATGCTCACCTGAGACCCAAGTGTTGTCCTGCATGTCAAAAATTCAACTTCTAGCAAGATCCACTCAGACTTATATCTTTATCAAGTCTGTAACTTGAATATTGTTAAATTTGAAAATCCTAATTTACATCACATAAAAGTCCACCATGAAGCACTACAAAAAGGTAACATTCTTTCTTGTTGGGGTGGAAAATGTTAAAAAAAGTTGAGACTTTGGGTGCCATGCTGTTTGCACAAGAGAACACTAAGGGTAGTGCTGTCAGCCACAGCAGCATGATGGACACAAGCCTCCAAGAATAGAAAGTAGATTAGAGATCTTGGTCACAATGCCTCTCACATGTGCCCCCGTCCCAGTCTTTCTGCAGTCACAATAAACTAGTGTGAAGTTCTTTGTGTGCGAGTTGAGGCAGTGTCTTTGAAGTGCAAGTAGGGCTGTACCGAGCCCCACCCCTAATCTCATCATCTCTTGGATGGCTCATCCTGCCGACACCCAGTCTTCATTGTGTGCCTGTCTGGGAGGAATGCACAAGGGCCAAGTACACCTAGACATGTGACCAAGGAACATGTTACAGGCACCAAATGGTTAGGACAAAAAAATGTCAACTTTCTAAAAGTGCCATTTTAAAAACTTTGACTTCAAATTTAACTTTATCATTAAAGTGGATTTTGATGTACAACCCCTGAGACACCAAACATGAGATTCCTACTTGCTCACAAACACAAATTATCAAGTATTAAATGTAATAAGTTCAACTAAAGTTATCCTATCAAAATGGTAAGCCCCTCACTAGTAATGTGTTTTTCACTACCAAAACATGTAAAACTTAAAAATAAATGTCCACATTTTTAAGTAGACCCTGCCCTATATGCTGTTTGAGGCTTTCCGTATGTGTGACGTATATGTATTAAAAAGGGAGTTTTAGGCTTGGAAAATGTTTTGTTTTGTCAAGTGGAATTGACAGTTTAAACCTTCACACACATGCTGTAATGGCAGGCCTGAGACATGTTTTAAAGGGCTACCCACATGACCACATACAGGGCCATGTTTATACTTTTTGACGCAAAACTGCACGTTCACAGTTTTGCGTCAAAAAATGTAACCCGGGTTAACGCCATGTCTTAGCACCACCCGTGTCTCAAATTTATACTTTGAAGCACGGTGGCGCAAAGCACAGGTTAAAATAATTTTTTATTTTTTTTACTCTAACCATTGCGCTACATCGTAAAGCAAAATGACGGTAACGCAGGGAAAATGACTGTAATCTGGTTTGCGACGTCGGAAACCAGATATACGGCATTTTCTACCGCATGAGTGTCAAAAAGATGCGCAAATGCAGCAAACAGTGCTAAGGAGCCCCAAAATGGATCCCAGAAGCCGGGAGAGACCCCAAGGAGACCCCAATCTACCAGGAACCAGCCAGGAGGACACAGACAAGACCCAGGGGAGAGACAAGAAGAAAAGGAAGTGTCGTTTCAGTGCAGAGGAACATGAAATACTGCTCAGAGAAGTGACGAAGCACCAGCATCAAGTTTTCATCACCTCAAAATTGCCAATTGGGAGGAGAGAGGCAATTTGGCAACAAATTGTCAACAAGATAAACAGTGTGGCAAAGGCCAGGAGAACTGTCACAGAGTGCAAGAAACCCTGGCATGACTGAAAGCGCAGGACGAAGGAAAAAATGGCAAGGAACAGGAAGGCAGCACTGCGGACTGGAGGTGGGAGTCCAGCACTGAAGGATGCCCTGGACAAGATGGAGGAGATGGCAGCTGCCGTCATCCCAGAGGAGATTGTCACAGGAAGCGCAGGACAGCGCAGACTACCAGGAAACAACACATATGCAGGGTAAGTTGTATGGGGGACACAATTGCCTACATGTTAACTGCAAGCAGGTGGAGGTACTTACCTACTACACAATGCATGTCAGCCATGGAAATCAGGCAGTGGAAAGGGCAAAGGGGCACAGCACGGGTGCATGGGCTGTGCAGGGGAATCCAGGGCCACAGCACAACACAACACCAACAAGCTTTGCATGGGGGTACGCCGCCATGCCAAGGCTGTTGAAAAGGCAAAGCCAGTCCAGGAGGGGAGGGTAGAACGTAAAACTGGGCTTCTGTCACAGGGCAGCTGATATTGTCAGAACGTAAACTAGGGGACAATGCCCAGTCTCAGGCCATTTCCTCAAGCAGCATTTACCATTGACAACAGTTGCTACTACCACCTGTGCTATGTGTGCTGGTCAATTAGGAAATGACAGTTAGGTGCCCATGGAACAAACACACCCAAATAGAGGGTTCAGGATGATGATGTGATCAATCTCCTTCAATTCCTAACAAAGTGTAAATCCTGTCAAATGCTAATTTCTATAGGCTTAATTAACATCATGTATTGTTACTTACATTATGAAGTACACAGCAGTAATGTCATACCTATGCTGTCCATTCCAGGGTCTACCCGGTGCCTGTGTTACAATAGCTGCAATGCCACCTTGCAACATCTCAACTGGCATACTGCTAAGACAACAGCATTGAGGGGGAGGACATATGTATCTAGGTAGTGAAACACAACAGTCATAAGAGGAAATGGAACACTTCCAGGCCCATCAGTGCAATCCAATGTAGCACACATTGGCAAACATCAACATGACACACTACCAATGATGCACCTGTATTGTGTCATGTCAATGCAATACATGGTATGTGCTAGGTCTCAGCAACATATAGGTATATGTGAAATATCATATCCTGGGTCAGTCCCATATTGTTATGTGTGGTGCAAGTGGCATCAGAACACCCAAAAGCATTGCAAGGCCTCACCATGCTAATGGAAGCAGAGGGAGGGGTGAGTAGGACAAGAAGGTAGCAGGACACAATTTGGACAGAACCTACACACAGATGATGTGACGCAGACAATTCCCCAAACTGCCTACACTACATGTGACATGCAGGTGGGGCATAAGCCTGTGAGAATGCTAATATTAATGACAGGAACAATGAACAGGAACCAAGATTACAATGTTCCACTAATAGGAAGTCAGTGACGTCACATTACAACTGCCACAACACAGACACACTAATTGTACAATATCTCATTGCAGAGGACGATGGCTCTCCTGTGGATATGCCTGTCCTGGACTACCTTGATGACATGGATGACGATCTAACAACCAATAGCCAGGAAACCCTCCAAGATGTCCTGGGAAACCTCCAGACCCCACCTTCAGTCGAAAGGAGGAGCACAGATGTAGCAGCTATCACAAAGGACCCACCCACCACCCCAATAGTACGACCTGCCAGATCAAACACAGCTGAGGAGTCTGATGACACTGGGACCACCTTTGAGAGGACAGTCATGGGAGTACAGTGGGAGCTGGCCAAGGAGGTGCGGGTGGGGATGCAAAATATGGCAGCCAGCCTTGAGGGGATGCGCATGTGCATGATGACATCCGCAGAACAGTGAGCAGCCATGAAAGTCTAACAATCCCTACTGCAAGGACTACAACAGGGTGTGAGGGACTTCACCACAGCAGTTAGGGAGTTGCCACAACACCTGGCATCCCAAAATTTCACTACATGCATGACTACAATCATGACCCCCGCAGGGCCGACCTGGCTGCCTACCACAGCGATGTAGCTGCTATACTCAATAACAACCAGCTCCTCCTTGCTGCAGTTATGCCCTTAATAGGCCCACAGTTGCCAGCTACCGTGAATTCAGAGTCCACTTCTTGAGACACTGAAGTGTGTGTTGCCCCCTCAAACCCACCACCACCAAGGGCAGAGGAGACTACACACACATCAGAAGATGAAGACGTGGAACAGATCCTTCACCCGTAGGAGTACCCGGTAGCACCAGTCCATGCCACATGGGCAGTGATTTTCCTATGCCCTGTGCTTGATAAAATGCCAGTCTTGCTACAGTTGGCAACATGCACTGTTCTCCAACACACTGTTTACCTTACCACTATGGACTGTGTTAGACTTTTCATCCTTGGCACAGTCTCCCTTAACTTTTTGCTTCTGTTCCCCAGGTTGTTGATGTGTGCTGAACTCTGATTTAGCTGTATTTGTTACTCCGGGCACTTTACCACTGCTAACTAGTGCTAAAGTGCAAGTGCTCCTTTAAAAAATGTGTTTGTAATTGGCTTATCCATGATTGGCATATTTGATTCACTAGTAAGTCCCTAGTAAAGTGCACTAGAGGGGCAAGGGCCTGTAAATCAAATGCTACTAGTAGTGGGCCTGCAGTACTGGTTGTGCAACCCACATAGGTAGCTCTGTAATCATGCCACAGTCCTGCCATTGCAGTGTCTGTGTGTACAGTTTTAACTGTAAATTCGACTTGGCAAGTGTACCCACTTGCCAGGCCTAAACCTTCCCTTTTCTTACATGTCAGAACCCCCTAAGGTAGACCCTAGGTAGCCCCAAGGGCAGGGTGCAGTGTATGGTTAAGGTAGGACATATAGTAAAGTGTTTTATATGGCCTGACAGTGAAATATTGCTAAATTTGTTTTTTCACTGTTGCAAGGCATGTCCCTCTCATAAGTTAACATGGGGGCTACCTTTAAATCTGATTAAAGTGTAGATTCCCTTTGGGAGCGGATGGACATGTGGAGTTTGGGGTCTCTGAGCTCACAATCTAAAATTACATCTTTTAGTAAAGTTGATTTTAAGATTGTGTGTTTGAAAATGCCACTTTTAGAAAGTGAGCATTTTCTTGCTTATACCATTTCTGTGACTTTGCCTGTTTGTGGATTCCCTGTCTGGGTCAGATTGACAGTTGGGCTGGTTGCACCTCATACTAGACAGTGACACAAAAGGAGATGGGGTGTAGTTTGCATTTCCTGATGAGCCATTTGTGCTAGGAGGGACGGGAGGAGTGGTCACTCACACCTGAAAGGGCTGTACCTGCCCTCACACAATGCAGTCTCCAACCCCCTGGTGAGTGTCTGTGGCCTGGCCTGGGCAAGGCAGGATTTCACATTCAAAAGAGACTTTACTTTGAAGTAGGCCTACTTCAAAGGAGAAATTGGGTATATATAAGAAGGGCACCCAAAACCACATACTTTAAAACACTTCTGGAAACCAAAAGGAACCTCTGCCTGGAGAAGAGCTGAAGAGCTGAGAAAGAAGAGCTGCCCTGCCTGTGACTGTGCTTTGTGAAGCTATCCTGCAGTTGCTACTTATGCCAGAGTAAGAGGGCAAAGACTGGACTTTGTGTGCCTTCCATCTTGTGATGATCTCCAAGGGCTTGATTTAGAGCTTGCCTCCTGTTGTTTGAAGTCTCAGGGACAGCAAAGACTTCTCTCTTCCAGCACCTGGAGCCTCTAGAGAGATTCCTACTCTGCCCTGTGGTGCCCATCCAGTTCCTGGGCCCCGAAAGGAGAAGCTGGCAGCCTAAGAGGAGGAAATCCACGCACAAAGCACAGTACGGGGAAAAGATCAACGCAACTCTGATCTGCGGCTGAAGAAACTACGTGCCGTCAGCTCTGCGGATGAAAATCGATGCTCTCCGGAAACGCGACTGAAGAATCGGCGCATGGAGCTGGAGAAACGAAGTGCAGCATCGCTGACAGAAACTCGGAGATCGAAACCCGTGCTGCGTGGTTTTTGAATCGTCGTGCGGCTGGATTTCAGACGCAAGTACCGCTGGGCGTGTAAAAACAACACAAGGACTGCCTGGACCCGAGAGTGCTGACTGGATCGACGCATCGCTTTCCTACTGAGAGAAGACACGACGTGCCCGACCCAACAAAAGGAGAAACGACGCAAGGTCTCGCTCGTGAGTGAAATTGGCATATCACAATCCCTTTTTGACACATACTCGCCTGTGAGGGGTTATTTTTGACGCACACAAGGTACATTTTCACGCTAACAGTGTTAGTGTGTGTTTTAAACTACATAAAGACTCTTTTTGCTTTTTAATTGATGACTTGACTTGTGTATTGTGGATTTTTGTTGTTCTGGTCTTGTTTTGTTTAGATAAGTATTTTCTATTTTTCTAAACCTGTGTTGTTTCATTTTGTAGTGTTTTAATTAACTTACTGTGTGTGTTTGTACAAATACTTTACACCTAGCACTCCGAAGTTAAGCCTACTGCTCTGCCAAGCTACTAAGGGGGCAAGCAGGGGGTGGCTGAGGGTGATTCTCTTACCATGATTAGAGTGAGGGTCCTTGCTTGAACAGGGGGAAACCTGACTGTCACCAAAGACCCCATTTCTAACAGACTGCAATTGTCTCTCACTACCTGTTAGAATGGGGTCTTTGGTTGGCAGTCAGGTTACCCCTGTCCAAGCAAGGACCGTCACTCTAGTCAGGGTAAGTCACACACAATCCAAATTATCCTGCCCACCCTCTGGTAGCTTGGCACTGAGCAGTCAGGCTTAACTTAGAAGGCAATGTGTAAAGTATTTGTGCAATAAATCATACACTAACACTATATAGCACCACAAAAATACACCACACAGTGTTTAGAAAAATATATAATATTTATCTGGATATTTTGCAGGTCAAAACAATCAAAGATGCAATAAGAAAATGTAGAGACATCACTGGAAAGTAATATAAAGTGTCTTAAGTCTTTTAAAAAGTAAACAAAGTCTCTTTCAAACACAAAGTACAAAATATGCTCTCTCAGAATCAAATTATACAATCCTGTGTAATCATGTACTTTGCAGCCCCGCACCCGTCCATTCAGTGCCTTAATGGAAAAGTCAAACAAATCTACCCATGTTTGTGTGGACAGTTTGGTGCTGTCCCTGAACCTCTGACAGTATTTCTCAGGGGTCAGCCCAAACTTGGCAAGTAAAATGGCTTTCTGAAGTGGATATCTGTTTTGATCTGGTTTGTCCAATGTGAGAAGCGTGTCCCTCCCCAATGGTGGCACATAATTCCACATAGCTGTACTCCATTGCCCTTCAGGAACCTCATGAGCCCTTAGTGCAACTTCATAAGCAGCTAACCATTTATCTATGTCATCTCCCACCACAAAACTGGGCTCCACATTTGTGGGTATGCGAACCTTCTTTTCTCCAGCAGGTCCTGTCTGTATGCTGCCACCATTACTGCTGGATTCAGACTGTTTTGCCTTAAGATCCAGCTCCTTGAGACTCAGTTCATGAGCCAACAAAAGTTTCATTTCAGCCAAGGCTCTCTCAGCTGCTTGTGCTTCTCTCTCTGCCCTTCTTTCCTCCTGTTGAGCCTCAATTTTCAGTCTTGTCATTTGCAATTGTAACTCCCTCTCCTCTCTCCTTTCCTCTGCGGTCAGGCCTTGATCAGAGACACTGCTCCCTGGTCTGGAAGGGGGCACAATTGCAGTGGTAACAACACCCACTGATGGCAAAAAATCCTCTGGGGCCATCTTCTGGCTCCTCCTCCTCAGCATCCTCCTCTAAATGGGCATCTGCCCAGGACCTCAGTGCCACTTAAAAAAGGCCTCCTTTCTGGAGGCCCCTTGGGTGGGTACACTCATCTCCCTGCAGAACCCTTTTAGCTGTTTGACAGTATATGTCTCCAACAGGGCTAGGTCAAAATCTCCTGTTTGAGACCCAACCAGAGACATGTTGACTGAGGATTTAGGTTTAGAAAATTGTCAGGAAAAAACAAATTTGCAAAAGGGATAAAAATCAAGTTGACCTTCAACTGTGGGTAGGTAGTGAAATACTTAGCTACTGTATGTCACTGCACAAATACAAATTCTATCCTCACCGCTGATCACCAATGTTAGAAATGGGGTCTTATAAGGCAATGTGTAAAGTATTTGTGCAATAAATCATACACTAGCACTATTTAGCACCACAAAAATACACCACACAGTGTTTAGAAAAATATATAATATTTATCTGGATATTTTGCAGGTCAAAACGATCAAAGATGCAATAAGAAAATGTAGAGACATCACTGGAAAGTGATATAAAGTGTCTGAAGTCTTTTTAAAAGTAAACAAAGTCTCTTTCAAGCACAAAGTACCTGGTTGGAGTGAAAAATCTCCGCAAAGGGCCGCAAAGGAGGAGATGCATGGAAAAATGGTGTGTGCGTCGGTTTCGCCCCTTCACACACAGACTTGCGTTGTTATTTTCCACGCGGGGAAGACGTTGCATTGATTTCCGGGGCGCGGGCGGGTCTCCTCTTCAGGTTGCGGGGTTTTCAGACACCCCGGGGTCTGTGCGTGGAATCCTGGGCTTGTTGACTAGCTGCACGTCGTTCCGGTGGGCGATGCAGTGAATTTTCTCCCTCACCGCAGGCGCTGCATCGACTTCCCCTCTGGAATTCGGGCGGCGTTGTCCAGGAGGGCCGTGAGTCGAAGTTCCGGTCGCACCGCAGGTGCCGCGTTGATCTTTTCCTCGAGAAGTCGAGCGGCGTCTTTCCAGTTCAGCGTGCGGTGAATTTTTGACTGCGGAACAAGCTGTGCGTCTAATTTTTCACCGCACAAGGAGTCAATTTGCAAGAGAGAAGTCTTTTTGGTCCTGCGACTTCAGGGAACAGGAGGCAAGCTCTATCCAAGCCCTTGGAGAGCACTTCTGCAGCAAAGCAAGAGAGCAGCAAGGCAACAGGGCAACAGAAAGGCAGCAGTCCTCTGTAGAAAGCAGTCAGGTGAGTCCTTTAGGCAGCCAGGCAGTTCTTCTTGTCAGGGTGCAGGTTCTGGTTCAGGTTTCTTCTCCAGGAAGTGTCTGAGGTGGTAGGGCAGAGGCCCTGTTTTATACCCAAATGTGCCTTTGAAGTGGGGGAGACTTCAAAGAGTGGCTTAGAAGCGCACCAGGTCCCATTTCAGTTCAATCCTGTCTGCCAGGGTCCCAGTAGGAGGTGTGGCAGTCCTTTGTGTGAGAGCAGGTCCTCCACCCTCCCAGCCCAGGAAGACCCATTCAAAATGCAGATGTCTGGAAGTGAGGCTGAGTACCCTGTGTTTGGGGTGTGTCTGAGTGAATGCACAAGGAGCTGTCAGCTAAACCCAGCCAGACGTGGATTGTAAGGCACAGAGGGGGTCATTCTGACCCCCGCGGGCGGCGGAAGCCGCCAGAAGACCGTACCGCGGTCAAATGACCGCGGCGGTCATTCTGACTTTCCTGCTGGGCCGGTGGGCGACCGCCAGAAGGCCGCCCGCCGGCCCAGCGGGAAAGCCCCTTCAACGATGAAGCCGGCTCCGAATGGAGCCGGCGGAGTTGAAGGGGTGCGACGGGTGCAGTGGCACCCGTCGCGATTTTCAGTGTCTGCTTTGCAGACACTGAAAATCCTTATGGGGCCCTGTTAGGGGGCCCCTGCACTGCCCATGCCAGTGGCATGGGCAGTGCTGGGGCCCCCAGGGGCCCCACGACACCCGTTCCCGCCATCCTGTTCCTGGCGGTAAGAACCGCCAGGAACAGGCTGGCGGGAAGGGGGTCGGAATCCCTCTCTGACCGCGGCTTTACCGCCGCGGTCAGAATTGCCCATGAAGCACCGCCAGGGTCGGAATGACCCCCAGAATGATTTAAGTGCAGAGAAATGCTTACTTTCTAAAAGTGGCATTTCTAAAATAGTAATATTAAATCCAACTTCACCAGTTAGCAGGATTTTGTATTACTATTCTGGCCATACTAAATATGACCTTCCTACTCCTTTCAGATAAGCAGCTACTACTTCAACAATGTATGAGGGCAGCCCCAATGTTAGCCTATGAAGGGAACAGGCCTCACAGTAGTGTAAAAACAAATTTATGAGTTTTACACTACCAGGACATGTAAACTACATAGGTACAGGTACATGTCCTGCCTTTTACCCACACAGCACCCTGCTCTAGGGGCTACCTAGGGGAACACATTAGGAGTGACTAATATGTAGAAAAAGGGGAGTTTTACGCTTGACAAGTACTTTTAAATGCCAAGTCGAAGTGACAGTGAAACTGCACACACAGGCCTTGCAATAGCAGGCCTGAGACAAGGTAAAAGGGGCTAATAAAGTGGGTGGCACAACCAGTGCTGCAGGCCCACTAGTAGCATTTAATCTACAGGCACTGGGCACATATAGTGCACTCTACTAGGTGCTTACAAGTAAATCAAATAGTCCAATTTGGTGTGAACCAAGGTTACCATGTTTAAAGGGAGAGAGCATATACACTTTAGCACTGGTTAGCAGTGGTAAAGTGTGCAGAGTCTAAAAACCAGCAGAAACAGTGTCCAAAAAGTGGAGGGAGGTAGGTAAAAAGTTAGGGGTGACCACCCTAAGGCGTCAGGTCTAGCACTACCTAATTGGCAATTCATGTTCCTCTGCACTGAAGGACACTCCATCACAGCATGTCCAATGACATGTCCCTCACCATTGCACTTGTGTTGAGTCACAATAGAATGTGCCACACTAATGGACTTACAACCCTGGACTATGTAAATATTGCACTACAGCATTTTGAAATAAACAGCACCTACACAACCTCTTTGTCTCTGTGTAATCTGACACATCAACTGTGCAGGGCTGATATATATGCACAACAGTCTGGATTTTATCATCATCTCTGCTGCCTTTGGCTTATTTCTGAAGTTTAGAGAGTATAATGCTGTGAAGAAAATGTTTATGTCAGGCCCAAAGTATCTACAAGATGAAACTCAATGCTGTCCACATCCCCTACAAGACAATCATTGTATATGTGACGTATGACTCTAACCTTTAATCCCACACCCACACAATACAGCAGGAATGTATTTGTATGAGTGTTTGGACAATAACGTCACCCGGGAGTACAATGTAATAAATCATAGGTGTGATATATGTATACTGAACTTCACCACTCAGTATATTAGAGTTCACATGAACATCAGGCTGCAGGCAGACATCCCACAGTGCCCAAGATTCCAACACAGGACTCAAATGATGACAGCTTTAAAATCACACCAACCTTTACAATACATTGAGAACCATAGTCTCCGTGAGTGGTGGGTTCTATGGATGGCAGATGCATAGAAAAGTAGCTTTGTTGTAGCTGCCAATGTGACAGTGGATGCAGCATGGAACACACAGACAAACACAAATTTGACACTGTACACTCATGCAAAGGCCCTGATCCCCAAGCATATGACACATACTGTAGAGGAGTACATAAAACTTTGTTATATATGTATGAATGGACACTTAAACTATGTAAAACACCTAAACTAACCTAACCTATCCTAACTATACATTACCCACAACTGGCCCTAACTACCCTAAGCTAAACTTACTTACCACATGTAACTTAACACTCTAAACATCAACCTCCCATCCCCGTTATATGACGGGACACATGTAGGACAACATTTACTAACCTAAACACCTACTAACTAAAAAAATAAAATAAATATATATATATATATATATATATATATATATATATATATATATATATACATATGTATTTTTTTTAAATACACATAAACCCAACATCAACATCCACCCACAAACCAACATGTAATAATATAACTCCCCCACCCCCAACCCACTTATCCTAACTAAACTAACAACCTACGCTAACCTATCACTAAGCCCCCTAAACCCACTAAAAAACAGTATGAGGAAAGAGGAGGGAGGGAACGGAATTAGGGGTGAGGAACAATAAACTCAAAGATTTGCCCTCCTCAGTATTTTGTTTAACGATCTCAGTCTCCTGCTGTTGTGGGCCACCTCTTGCTGTAGACTGTCTATGCGCCTCATCATACGTTGCATATCACGTTGGAGGTGGCGCAATGCTGCCATGCCCATTACTCCAGCTGTGGTGGTCTGAGCTGCACTTGATGTTGCAGGTGCTGGTGCCGTGGTTGGAGGTGGTGGTGCAGATGGTGCTGCTGTTGGGCCTTGGGCTGATGAGGTTGAGGGTCAAGCTGGAGTGGCTGTCATCCCAGTGTCCACTGTGCTTGCAGTTGGTGTGGTGGCGGCTGTTGTGGTCAATGCTGGCCCCCCTTGGCTAAAAGCTCTCCATGCACCTGTGGCTCACTCGTGACGATACTGCCTAGCCATCATGCGGTACCCAGCCTCCAAATCAAGGATGTGTCTGTATCACACTGCTCGCCTCTGAAATTCACGGATTTCCTGTGCATTCATGTGGGCAGCTGTAAAAATAGAGACAGGCAAACATTAGTGACATCATTGTGTGATACAGGTATGGATGATAATCTAACACTTCCTTACAAATAGCACATGCAGTCCAAATCACAGTACAGTTGCCAGAATGTCCCAAAGGAATGACAAGCCAATGCAGCCTACCTATCAACTATCTAACAGCACAGCAACGCACAACAAGGTATGCACTTAATTAATTGATCTGTGCATATATGTAGTGCTATTGGTCACATAACAAATACTGCAAGCACTCAACATGTGCCAGGACAGCTAATCCCTATCTTCTGGGTCAAATTCAAGGCACACAAGACCTGTGATTTGTATATGGAACTGGCAGGATGGTATGCAGTTGGTAATCATAAGGGGACATTGTAATTTGACACACATGAATGCTTGAATTACATGTCTGTCATCTACACTGTGACCATCACACGTAGCTACATATATCTTCTCCCCCTAACCCTGTGCCTCAAGGGGGATGGGCATGCAATACATATTTTCAACCATCAAGGACAACCACGAAGCTTTGCCTGCCTCCAGCTGCACATGGATTTAGTCAGTGTGACACAGGTAAGGAGGCCTGCCAACCAGGAGTGAGCCAACCATTGGACATCTACATTCATGTTTCTATTTGTGGACAACCATCAACATCAGATCTCACTAACAAATTTCCTAAATCAACCACATTGATGCAAGCACCCATCTGGCCTTGACCTGCATGCACGCCTATCACTCAAGGACTACGTCAATGGAGTTTAACAAGTGGGGCTAGATGCTGTGGGACAGTCACCCATACAGTCCTACATGTTCATTACTTAACAGGGATACACAAGTTTGTGTGTAAAACGGATGCATCACGGTTTTGTGTGAATTAGAGTATGACTTGCTGACTAAATTATGACACTGCCCACCTCCAAATCAATTTTTGGCATACACGTGGCTACAAATCACCTTGTTCACCTGCCTATGCCTATTGCGCAGCACTCGACTCCCAATATGTGACTCTCTGCCATTGAATGTCTAACTCTTCCATGGAACACTATGTCAGATCATGTGCCAGCTCATCATATCTTGCAATGAGTCCAACACACAGGAGTCAATCACACAACAGCTACAAACACAACACAGGACAAACATTTTCACACTTACTGGATACGTCTGGGTCCTCGAATCGAGCCACTTCACCTATAGTGTAGGGGGCTGGTCCAACTGTAAAACATGGAAGGGTGATAAGTGCTCAATGTCTGCTCACTGTACAAACGTCAGAACAACAAATCACTGTGTGTGACATTTTATATGATAGAGCTGCACATCAGGCATGTACACATCCCAACAGACATACCACTGCAAACATGCATTTACACTGTCACTGCAGTGAGTGATAGACACACATATGCAAACATGCACAGGTTCTAATAATCATATGGTGCCCAATATGATTACTAAATTTTGTGGACAATACATTCCAGATGGTACTCCATTTCATCTTTTGTAATTGGGAGACACATGCAATGCCACATTCCTGGTGCACTGCAATACCAGTGACTCAGATATTGTGGCTTGTGCATCAAGGGACAATGAGTAACTGTGTGATGGTCATGTGGGTTGATTTGCTTTCAGGAATTATTGTGCTTTCAGTGGTCCATAATAGGTGTGTCTGTGTTGTATGTAGGTTACATATGCCACATTGGCAGTGTACCCTAAGCCGTTTATGCTACCTATGACAACATGATGGCAGGGATCCTGTGTGTTAATTGATGACAATGTTATGCTAAACATGGATTGGCCACTTTTCTGTTTCAAAACTGCAAAATGATGTATGTTGGCAGTGTCTTCGTTGATCATCGTTGACAGAATGCATGGGCACAGGTGCAGTCATTGCACCTGAAATGTGTCAATCTGGGCCATGTGTACCTATATCATGTATTGTGAATCAAACATTGCAAGATTCAGCAACTTACAATTAGCAAGTTTAGTCATCAGAGGTAGTACATCCCAAACAGACACTGTTCGCTAATTAAAAAATAGGGTAGCAAATGTCCTACTTCTGCAATCATGATGAGGTAGGTCTCTATTTGAAAACACTTTGGGAACGGCGGCACTCACAGAAATGCTAGTCTGCTGAGCTCAGCAGACCACCATGTCTGTGACTGCCTTCATACTGAGAAGTTTAAATTTTTAGAAATGCTGCTATATTTCAGCAGGGGTGTACAGAAAGTAATTTAACAACATATTTCTTCACTAAAATAGTATTAAGGAAGCAGTCAGTGGTCCCTTGCACAACATTATGCACAATAATAGTTTGTGACCATGCATCCACAAAGAGCAGTGATCCCATGCTGACCCTTTCACTTTCGAAAATGGGTTGGCACCAGTGTGATACAGATGGTAACTGCAATAGCTCAGTCCTGGCAATTGTGCCCAAGCAAAAAATGTAGAATTGCAACGCCTACTCTGAAATGCCACGAGATGACCCTCTTTTGTGATAATGCAATCTGGTAGCATAATGGCCCATTTGGGTTTGCCCATGTGAATGATTATTTGTCCTGATGTAAACACACAGAAACAGTGAACTTAGGCCCAGATGTCTAATTTACTTTGAGTCGCTTTTGCTTCATTTGTTGACGCAACAGCTGCGCAATTTAACAAAAGAAATTTGAATGTAGCAAGTGTGCGCTGCTTTTGCATCCAGAAATTACGCAAATGCAGCGCAAACAAAGTAGAAATATGGGCCTAAGATAACAGTGAAGGTTATGAAGAGCTTGGTACATATGGCCCTGAATACTGTTCGGACATGGTTCAACAAAACTGTGGACTGCATTGTTACCATGTATTACCATGTGCAATACACCCCATTCCTGGTACACTCACAGTTTGTTCAACTTGCATTCCACATGTCCACAAACATTGCATGCAGCATGTCACAACATCTGCTACTGTCACTCTAGAGCATTGTACTGTACACATTAGTCAATTTGGTACTCACCAACAGGGCCACCAATCACCACACCAAGGTGGTCCAACAGTCCTGCTCTCGGGCCACTAGGTCAGCCCAGCGATGCTTCAGCTGGTGATCATTACGTTGGGTGTTGAAAATCCACCTCAGGTGGAACAGCACCTTTGCCCACCTCAGCCGTCTTGCCTCCGTGCTATACCCCTGTATCACATGGCCCCCAGCCTCCAACATCAGGGGGAGGAAGTGGCACACCAGCCACACAAATACCCCTAGCTCCTCCTCACCCATACGCCCCAGCCGTGGCCTTCCCGACATCACACCAAAACAATAATTCAAAAATAAAGAGGGAACAACAGGAAAAGGAGGTAGAAAATTATAGAACACACAGGAGACAAAAATAACACAATCCACAGAGAGACAATCAAAAACACAGCCACACAGTCTAGAATAATCACAGACTGCAAAGTGAAAGTGAAAGTGAAAGTACGCCCACTGTACCATTTCTGTAAACAGGATATCCTATTACATCACTTCCTGTCTCATTTGCGGCCCATTTTTTGTCTTGCATGTACATTTTTTACGCTTACAGAGTTTGCATCTAAATTTTGTGACGCATGTGCATCAAAATCCCACACATTCATGGTTCAATACATTTTCAATGGATATCCGCATGCCTGGGGTGCGCTGGTGGAATTAACGCTAGGGACCCATTGATGTATAATGTGCATTAGCGTCAATTTTGTACGCGTTTGCATAAAAAATTCTGTCTTAAACTGTTTTTGCGTCATTTTTGAAATTTTAAATTGCATGCAGCCTAAAACTAGACAAAGATAGGATGGTATCACTTGCAGTGTGTGTTCAATGTGTCTGGGCACATGTGGCAGACCATACTACTCTGGCACATGATACTCATATCGTTGTGCAGGATTAGCTCTCTTAACTGACGCAGCAGCAGCACAAACTTCAGAAATGTAAATGGATTTTTCAAGTGTGCACAGGTGTTGCATCAATAGAGGACAGCAAGGCTACGATACAAAAAAAAGATTCATGGCCTGTGTGTTTTGTGTGTGAATTGACTGTTAAAATTATTTGTGTGCCTCTGTGGGAACGGCATCCAAAACTTTTGGCGTAATGTTCATGTATGAATATGTTACAAATGGGTATCACCATCAGATGCCAATCAATGAGGTACATCAGTCATGATATGTGTTTGTAATATCTGTTGCCTTTTATGCTGTGTGTACTTGCTTGACATTTGGGAAAATACATTTCCCATGACAAACAATACACAGGAAAGTTCGAGGATGGCTGATGAGGGCTATGTCAGATATGTTACCCCTCACATCTCATGAAATGTTGGCTACCACTTCATGGTCACTTGTTTGTATACTACCCATGAGTCAGGCATTTGAACATGCTAGGTAAGTACAGTGTTTGTAACACAGAATCTCAAATCCAATCATAACATTGTTATGTACACCACAGTTTGACTAATGTAAATGACCTATGTTCCTCCTGTGGCTGTGGTGGACCAGCAGACCATGCTGCATTTGTTCACATATTTCTAGTGGTTCATTGCACAAAAGTGTTCAGTTCAAGTGTGTAGGCATGTGTACCCTGTGTCAGTATTGGCCTCCATGGCGTAACAGTTACGTGCAGGTGTAGTCAGGAGTCTGTGGAGCCAATCCTTGAATTAACTGAGTACCCTTCAAAGCAGATTTGACCTAAAGCCAAAGATCAGCTAATGGCATACAAGGGGATAGGGCAGCTATGGTACAACAGAAATTTCAGAAAGGTGACAACAGAGCAACCTTGTTGTGGTCAAATACGTTATGGATCATTAATAGACAAACAGGTAGGTTTCATCACTACATTTGTACACAGGGTAGGGCTCTGAACTTCCCATAGCAATCAGTGCCTCTGTGCAGATTAGTCTCACAGCTAGTCACCACGCAAGCCCCATCGAAAGGTGGTGGCAGAAGTGAATCTGTGTCTGGACCATCAGGGCACAAACATGTATTGTCCTTACATACACATTATCAGCACTTGTTTGTTGGGCTGAAGGCACAGTACCAAATCCAGGAATGCAGCCATAGCACACTGTCACTGTTTGGCACTAATGAATACATACAAAACCAGACAAAGGATGGGACCTGGATTGGCCCCCAGGAAAGCAGGTCCCGGTACAAAAAAAATAAGAAAACAAATTAAACTATTCTAATCAGTTGAGGACTGATCGTAGACTTACCAGACACAATACCCCAAGAGGAAACAGAGGACATGGAAACCAACTATGAGGCAAATGTAGCCCCAGGGAACATCTCTGGTTAACGCAAAGACTCAAAACCAGTCCGGTTAATAGGATGCAGGCTCTGTCAGTAACAAACATGAACAAGGCAGAAAAACAGTGAGCAGAGTCTGAATGGAACAAGCAGGAACAACACTGTGGAAACAACAAAGTGCAGTTTCAGGTGTACTCAGCACTGTAACACAATCCAACAAGGGCTCTGAAACACAAATGAATTGTACTCCAGTGCACAACAAGGAGCTTCAGGGAATGGCAGCTTCTAAGCAGTTACAGGCAGCAGCAAGGGCAGAGCAGAGTCAAATGGCTGGGCTGCATGAGTGTGCTCACAGGTGTGTGCAGCTTCAGTCTCTCACAAGTCCTGGTGTTGAGAATCCAGTACAAGGGCCAACCTGACTTTTCACATCGGAAGCAATGAACAGCAGATTACAGGTCTTACCGACTACTAGGCAGTGCATTATGGGACCTGAAGTCCATGCAAGCTGATGAAGTAGAACTATGGCATGCCATACTGAAAAGGGAAGCACACATGAGTCAGAATGGGAGTCTGGGTGAGTGTAGATGATGATTCCCAGGGTACAGATAGTCCATTTACAGTTCCCCCTAGAGAAGGATAGGCAGAGACTGAAAACATGGCAGTGGCAGGTCTTATTACCTGTAATGGACTGTGCAGGGCATGTATTGTGAGCATTGCTTATCATACCTGGGGCACTCGTGCTATCCATTTTCAGGTTTGATGCACTTCCTGTCACACGTGCTCCTTGCAGAGATAGCTGATGTCACACTTACTGCTGTCAAGCGTCTGGTCATACAATGCTGTTACCAATGCAATTTCAGATCCACTGCCTCATGTATGATGCACTTTTTTACCTTATGACTGATGGGGGGCATATTTATACTCTGGTTGCGCCGGAATTGCGTATTTTTTTTTACGGAAATCCGACGCAAAACTAACTCCATATTTATACTTTGGCGTTAGACCCATCTAGCGCCAAAGATCTTGGAGTTTGCATCATTTTTTAGCGTGGACACCTTCCTTGCGTTAATGATATGCAAGGTAGGCGTTCCCGTCTAAAAAATGACTCCGAGGCATGTGCGCCGTATTTATACTCCCGGGCAAAAATGACGCCCGGGAGTGGGCGGGTCAAAAAAAATGACGTCCAGCCGCTCTAGTGCCATTTTTTAGCGCCTGGTCAGGGCAGGCGTTAAGGGACCTGTGGGCTCGGAAGGAGCCCAGAGGTGCCCTCCCATGCCCCCAGGGACACCCCCTGCCAGTGTAGGAAGGTCCCTGTACATCTGTTGTGTAGATGGGGAATTGTCTTTCAGTATGTGTAGCAGTGTGCACTTTGCATTAGTGTCACATCAACATGTTTTAATTGCACAGTCCACTCCCTTATTGCTAACTGGCAATGTCACCCCAGGAGTGATGTGGGATGTTGGTACTGCCTCAATAATTCCATGTCACCTTCATTTGAGTCAGCGTCATCATGCTATGTGTCTCATGGTGTTTGACCTCTAGCAACACACATTGCACACCCCTTACACACAACGTATTGCTTGGAAGGGTGTGGGATTGACTGTGGCCTTATGTGATATTGAATGATTAATCTTCCAAGTTATACTGCCAGTTAAGCTGATGTCATTGACACTGTGTGGTTTTAAATTGGTCCCTTGTGGCTCTAGAGTGGGATCTATTGTTATTCACAGCAGTCATTTATCCGTAGGTGTGAATCCCATTGGGTCAGGATATCAAACATGACTACCAGTGTCACACCTCAGTGTCTTCCTGCCCACGTGTCAATCTAATTGTGTATGTCTAGTGTGTCCTACAGTGTTTCTATGCTGTGTGTATATTACTAGGTTTCTGGACTTACCAACAAGAAGGCCATTACCATATCGTACATCCTGGAAGTGCCGATTGATGGTGCTGTGGCGGAAGATGAAGGAATCATGTAGACTCCCAGGATACTTTGCCATGATGTTGGTGAACAATCCCTGGTGATCAACAATGGCCTGCACATTGATGGAGTGGGTGTGCTTTCTGTGCTCAGTTGCAGCAGGTGGCACAATCCGTACATGTGTGCAGTCAATGGCACCAAGCATGTGCAGGCAGCCATTAATTTGGTAAAACCACTGTTTGGTATCCTGCTGCTTCTGCTGTGTGTTGGGGAAGCTTATGTGGCGGGGTGTGAGGGAGATGATAGCATCAAGTACGTTGGGAAGGAAGGCAAAGAATGAGGGCTGTGAGACCCCGGCAACCAGGGCACCAGTAGTTTGAAATGAGCCACTTGCCAACATGTGCAGGACACCTAGCAGCTTGGTCTCTGGTGGAATAATGTGGGGTGTCTGCAAGCTGGCTGTTAACTGTGGCTCAATTTGGCGCAGCAGCTGCTGTACGGCTTGCCAGTTGAGTCTGTACCTCTGGATGATGTCATGTTCCTTGAGGCCTAGGAGGGTTGTCCTGGTCCTGAATAGCCTCTCCTGCTTTCTGCATTGCCTTTGGGGTCCACGTTGGTGTGGTGGTAGCTGCTGCTGTTGTTCCTGTGCTTAGCGTCTTCTGGCATGCTGCATGAGTATCACCTCCATGTCGTCCTTCTTGGGTAATGATGTTGCTTGTGTGAGTTTTCCTTAAGTAGCGGTGTATTTGCCCCAGTTTAACGCCTACCCTGACCCAGGTGTTAAAATTTGACGCAAATCGGGATTTGCGTCATTTTCCGGGTCCGCTTCCCACCTGTGCGTCATTTTTGCCCGGTTGGATAAATATGGCACACAGGTGTTTGAGTCATTTTTTGGGCAGGAACGCCTACCTTGCATCTCATTGACGCAAGGTGGTTTCACGCATCCAGAAAATGATGCACACACTGAAATTTTGACACTAGATGGGTCTAGCGTCCAAATATAAATACGGTGTTAAGTTTGCACCGGATTAGCGTAAAACAAAATGACGCTAATCCGGCGCAAAGGGAGTATAAATATTGGCCTAAGTGCTAAAGGCCCACTACTAGTATTTCATTTACCCACCCCGGATATATAGTATACCAATATACTAGGGACTTACAAGTAAATTAATTATGCTAATCAGGTGCATGCCAAATTTACTATGCTTATTTTATAGGAGTGAGCACAAGCACTACAGAACTGATATGCAGTGTTAATGTGTGCAGAATCCTAAAGTTATGAAAAACGAATTAAGCAAAACAGCAGGAGTGAAGACAAAAAGTTTGGGTTTAAACTACTCCTACAAATACTGAAATGATGTACTGATCAATAAGTGTAAGAATGGTTCACATAGCTGACCACATTCCTCTTAAAAAATGTGGAGTGCCAGATGTAATAAATTTGATTCCAGGTTAGGAGACTCAGCCTTATTTAGAGTACACAGTAAATAATTGGATACTGAGGCCCATATTTGTCATGGGTTTGCAACACCCTTGTGCCACGCAAAGGGGCACAAGGGCGATACAAAACTGTGAATAATATTTACCAAGCCATGCAAAGCCACCTTGTGTGGGTTAGTAAATGTGGGGTAATGCAAGGCAGCACATGTCACTGCCTTGCATTACTCTGCCCAAGGTAGGTGTTACCTGGGTGAAGCATGGATGTTCCCACACATCCACCCATGTATTTCGGCACATTTGCAGATGTACCATTAGTGGTAGACCTGAGAATATGTCATAATGCTATCTCTCTCTAGGGGAGATGTAACACGGAGAAATATGTTTATGGATCAAATCTGTTTATTGATTTAAGCATATTAACATATAAAGTACAGCACATCACAGCATGACAGATAAAATGCACCACCACCGCAGAGAAGCTCCAGATCGGCAAACAAGAGACCCTCCATTAAATCCCTGATCTATGCCCAAAGAGACCTCACTGCCAGCCTCCTCCTTGCGATCCAATGAGCAGGTGGCTAACACACAGAAATCTTTTAAGCTGCGAGCTCCGTACATGGTAAACCAAGCATACATATAACTAAAAACCTACCAACAGTGCTTCCCTTCAAGAGTCCATGTCGTCCTCCCGTCTCTCCGCTCCCCCGCCCGCTCCTCCCACATAGCCCCAGCCCTCCCGAAAATCTCTCCAAACAGGCACCCTGACCAAGATTCAAGTCAGCCCCAAAACTCTCAAATAAGCCGGGCATGTCAACTCTGTAAATTCTGTGGATAAAATCTGAAAGAATGGCCTCCACAGTGTGCCCAAATCACCCACCCGCTGCTGAGAGGCCAAGGTAAGCTTTTCCATTGCCAGGATAAACCACAGCTTCTGGAGCAAGGACACATATTTCGTTACCCTATCTGTACCCCACAAAGCTAAAATCATCTGCAGCGCCGCATTGATGGCCAGGGCCATCTGCTGCCCCTTTAGTGATCTCAGGGGAAAGGTGAGGGGATTGGGCAAAACCAACAGGATGTACAATGGAAATCTAGGGATCTTAGTATGGAACGCTGTATCAATATCATCTATAATGCTCTCCCAATATCAATGGAGCTTGGGGCAATGCCAAAGTAAATGCACAAGCATGCTCGTGATACCACACCCTGTCCAGCAGAGGCTAGACTTGATGGAGTCCCATGCGTGTATCCTTGCTGGAGTATAATACCAGTAGGAGGCCACCTTAATGCTGTCTCCGTCCCTGCTGCATTATAGGCTGTATGATGTATTCTATAAAATATACTGTCCCACTCCTCATCCGAAAATTCCCTCTCCAGCTCCCTCTCCCATCTCAACTGCCCCTTAGACTTAGGCGGACGTTCCTCCCCCTGCAGAAGCAGGTAGAGTTTTGAAATTACTCATTTATCATCCTTCTTCATCAACAGCCATTTCTCGAACGGCGTAAGAGGCCTATCTATTAATGCTCTGTTAGCCGGCAACAGGGCCCAGTGCCGTATCTGATAGTACATCAGCCTATCTGCCTCTGTCAAGCCATACGCCTCCCTTATCTGATCAAAGGACAACACTCCTTGCTCATCAAAAAGGCTTCCCACCCTCTTGCAGCCCCCCTCTTACCACCGTCTCAAGCCTTCTAAACGGAGCCCAGGCTCAAAGTCAGAATTCGCACCTATGGGGGTCATCGGAGACGGAAAAGACGTAAGCCCCACTCGACAAGCCACTGCATCCCAAATATGTAACATTGCTCCCGTGATTGGGGAAGAGTAGAGTCCCCCTGCCCTGTGCCGACGCCGGAGCCAGGTCTCCTTCCATATATGAGAGCCCGCCACCGCCTGATCCATAAAGCACCAATGTTTCTCAGTAAGTGGGCGACTCCACTCTAAAAGAAAACGCAACTGCGTCTCCTGAAAATATCGCAAAAGGCAGGGAATCGACAGCCCTCCCCCCCCTTAGGGCGATATAGGTGGAGTCAGAGGAAGCACCTGGAACACATAAAGTATACGCGGCAAGACTGGCATCTTCACCGCCGCCACCCTACCCAGCCAGGACAGTTTGTGTCTCCCCCAGGACTCCAGGTCTCGCTGCACTTCAAGAACTAACTTTGTGTAATTCAAGCACGCCGTCTTTGCAGCAGAGGTCGCCAAATCAACCCCTAGATAGGAAAGCCGCGAAGACGACCAAAGAAAGTGGTATCTAGCTCTCAAGTCTTCCTCATGATCCGAGCTTACATACAAACTAAGGACCTGGGACTTCTGCATATTCACCCAGAATCCAGACACCAGGCCAAACTCAGCTATGTTTATTTCTCCTCACTTTCCTTTTTCTACATGTGCTGCAATCTGCAGCACACATAGAAGGAAACAAATGCCTCTGAAGATTGTTTTTGTGGAGGACGGTGTATCTTCCTGCACAACAACAATCCTGGCTGTGTTGGAACTAGGCAGCAATTTGTTAGCCAGTGCAAGCAGAGAGGAGGAATGCACCATATAATGTTAAATACAGTGCATTTCTGCCCTCTCCATTTCATGCAGCACAGCAAGGTGGCTTGCTGCATTGTTTGTAAATTTTGTGAGGCATTGGCATCATAAGTGAATTAAAACAACTTAGGAACCCTCTAGCAAGGGTTCAGAAAGATTAGAAATTAAGTGGTAAAATGTGGGCATAGGAGTGAGCTCACATTTGAATACTAACAAAGTCATTTAAAAATAGCATTTCACTTAAAGGGTCAACAAAGTCAGAAAGACCTATTGAAAATGAAGGGCTTATTTTATTGTTCTGATTGTGTTATGTTTTGGACTATTACATCTTTCTCATTTTGATTAATTTGAGCTGGAACTGATCAAAGAACAATGTGTTATACAAATAGCAGCACAAGTGTAACAGCAAGCAAAAAAAAAAAGAGAGAGAGAGATAACCAATGAGGGAATCATTGGGAATCATACCTAGAATGAAAATAACAAGTAACATATATAGAAAAGAGAGAGAAGAAAAAAAGGGAAGACAAGACCATAGAGAGATCTCAGCAATGAAAAATCTGAAATAATAGCCCACATGTGTTTGAGGCGTCCAATTCCCTCTGCACCCATTGCCCTAGAAATACCCTATACCATTTCAAATATCTTACAAATAGAACCCACCACTCTGGAGTCGAGGGGGGTACAAAATAAATCTAAGATCTTTGAATACATAGTTGGGCAGTGAATATGGCGATTAATAAGACCTTTGTATAGCTAGAGTCACAGTCAAGTTTGTAAGCCACCATGAGCTCTTTAACAGGCAGCTGGAGGTTGAACCCATATGCGAAGAGAGAAAATGAACATAACTAGAATAGTTTGTTGGGCTCTTGTAGATTCTTTCAGCAGTATAGTATAACATGAAGGTTGTCTTGAACTGATGAAGCTTAAGACTAACTGATAGGACCAAAAAATTAATTATGTTAAAAGAACAGGTAATTTCTTCAGGGAGGATCTCTGACTGGTGCCTAAATCTTCATTTAGAAGCCAACATTGACAGATTGTTGGCTTTATAAGCAGTTAAGATCTATATTGTGCCTTGATTGACAATTTACTAGTAGTAGTAAATAAATAGGACAGGATAATTAGATCCTCCTCGACTGCAGTATATGCCTCACTGTGGAGAAAAAAGCTGTGGATCTGCAAGTATTTGAAGAAAGACTGTTTCGTGAGACCATTCAGCATTTCCAAGGTAGAGAAAAAAGAAAGCCACTGTTTTTAAGCCTCTTGCTGTACCAAAGCTCAGCAACGGAGTGAAAAATAGACGGAAGGTTGGGATTGCTCCATAGTGGTGCATCTATATGTTTGGGAGGAAGAGCGTACCTCAGCATATCTCCCCCAGATTCGAACAATGTCTTTGATGATCTTGAAATGGACCTGCTTGAAGTAGTTAGCATCAGAATGGATATGTAAGAAAAACCTGATATTTGGGCCCGTGACATTTGATATCCCAGTAGGATTGGAACTGGGCTCTGATCAATTAATTCCTAATGTGAGCTCCAAAGGAAACCCAAAAGTGAAGCTTGAAATCAAGTAGTTGGAAACCCCCTTATTATATGGGAGTTTTAAAAAGCGAACAGCCCATCTAGCTTGCATATGGCCCAAGATAAAGGTACTGACAGCACACTCACAACATTTGAAAAATGTGTCTGCAACCTTGAGTGGTTTGGAGTGGAAAAGATAAATTAACTTTGGGAGAGTATTTATTTTGACAATGTCACACTAGCCAATTATGCTTGTCAGAAGACTGTTCCATCTTCGCTGTAGCTGACTGCAATAAAGGCTCATAGCTAAGTTGACAGATGCTACGCTGGTACACCCCCTAATTCCAAGGTAGGTAGCGACCGAGCCAGTTCTGAGTGTTGGGCTCGCTGCTTGAAAGTTTAGCAGAACATGAGTTTTTGTAGACTACCTTTGTATCCAGAGATGGCCCCAAAACCTTATTGCCTCATTTGACACTTGGTCAGTAGCTGACATAGGGTCAGAGATATAAATTGCCATATCATTGGCATAGGCACTTATTTTCAACTCAACCCCATTGGCTATGACTGGCTGGACCCATTGATTAAAAATAAGAAGCTTTAGGAAGGGCTTGATGTCTTAGGTGAACATCAAGGGAGACAGCAGACAGCCATGACAGATACTCCTGCGCATATAAAAAAATGGAGTACAATGTCCATCCAAAACCACCCTAGCCACAGAGTTTCTATTGAGGCTCTGTACTCGAGAAATACATCTACAAGCCAACACCAAAAGCAACCATTGCTGCCCAGAGAAAACTCTATGAGACCCCGTCAAAAGTGTTCTCAGTGTTTAGTTATATCATACCAACCTTCTAACCTATAGATTTGACAATGTCAAAGACACCAACTGCTATATTTGTATGGCTAATGGTATCCCTACCTGGTACAAAACCATGTCGTTGAGGTGAGACCAGATACTGTTCCATAGGAGCAAGACATGAGGCTAATACTTTAGCATAAATTTTGGTATCAGCTTTAATCAAAGAGATAGGGCGATATGACCCTCTCTTCTTCAGAGGTTTCTTTTTCTTTGAAAAGACCACAATATTGGTACATCCCCAGGAAGCAGGGATCTCATCCCCATCATCGATATATTATATCGACTTCATGAATTCTGGGAGAAGTATACCACTGAATGTCTTATAAAAAGCAAGAGGAATGGAGTCTTCCCTGACGGCCTTCCCCAGTGGCAGTGATCTGATTGCCACTTCTACTTCCAGGCTACTGATATCACTCTCAACTGAAGACTGAAGAGAGTCAAGATGGTGCAGTATGGCTCCCTGTAGGTATTCCTTGATCTGAGACCATCTGATTAGCTGAGATTGACTGTAGGAAATTCCTCCTTTTTGCCCTGGTCACCCCCACACTTTTTGGACAGGTACTGGTGGTTACTGACTCTTGGCTGTGCCCTGGGTACTACTTATCAGTCCCAGGGCCAGTGCTCTGTGTAAAATGGATATGCAAAATAGGCTAATTATAGTTGGCTAAGTTAACCTACCTATAAGTCCCTAGTATATGGTAGGGCATGTAGGTTTAGGGACCATAGCATAGATAGTGCACCCATAGGTGCACTGCTGAGGTGCCCAGTGTCATTTTAAAGGCAGGCCTGCCTTGCTGGCTGCTTTTAAATTAAAGTTATATGCAAATTCGACTTTGGAATTAAAAGTAGTTCCAAAGTCTTAACCTACCTTACTTTTACATATAAGTCACCCCTAAGGTGTGCCCTATGTGCTCCTAGGGCTGGGTGCCATGTAACTATAAGCAGGGACCTTATAAAATAGTTTTATAAGCCCTGGTGAGGTAAAAACAGCCAAATTCGTTTTTCCCTCATTGCAGTAAATGGCCTTAATAGGCTAGAATGGAGAGACTTTATTTTAATTTTTAAAGTCTCCTTAAATGATCAATACCTGCCTTGATGAGGTTTGAAGGGTCGTGGCTTCACACAAAGGAATGTGGCTGTGGGAGGGAATCTCCCCTCAGCAGATGGTGAGGCAGGAAGGGGGATGGCTGCAAAACTGGTCTTCAAAGGCAGAGAAGGACATTTGGAGTAACCAGCAACACCCCCACATCCTGCAACCCCAGACAACTAGGTGCCCCCTTGATTAGATTAGGAGAGGGCAGCAGAGGGGTGTGTTTATGATTTTTAGCCACACCAGTGGATGAACTCAGCCAGATGTAACCTCCAAAAATCAGATTCAGCCATGATGGATTTTTGGAGAATGTTGCCTTCTGGGATTGATTTTTGTCACACTTCCCAGGAAGTGGTCATCACAGGGGGAAGGACCCTGCACCTGATTGGAGAACCAGGAACCCCCTGCTTTTCACCCAGGAGCAAGGATAAAACTGGCAGACCTGCACCCACACCTCAGATCCCCATCAGATTCCAACAAGGAAGAACCAAAGGAGAAGAAGGACTGCCTGCTGGACCCCTGGCCTGCACCTGGAACCTGCACTCAGAAGGACTGCACCCGCTGCACACTTGGGCTTCACCACAAGAAGGACTTTGCCTGGCTTCAACTGGTTCAAGGAGGGACTCCCTGTTTGCTACAGGTGAAAAATTGCTAACCAGAGTCCCCTGCACCAACTCCTGAAGGAATCAACCAGCTGGCCACTACCCAGTGGCCAAAAAGGAGTTTGTGCCAGGTGCATTCCGGGAGTTGCAGTCCACACCCCCAAGACCATTTTAGAACTTCTAGACCCTGGGGGTGAGCTGTGGACCTCAATAGAACCTTAAAAGGACATCTGGGAGAAGCCCCAGAAGTTTGGAGAAGTTTGGAGAACTTTTGAAAAAAAGCTCCATAGAGGGACCGACCCGCCGAGGCAACTCCAGCCGGCTTGCCTCAACCACGGCCCTGCCTGATTTGCTAGTTTGTCCCGGTAAACAAAATCTCCGAAAAAGAGACATATCCGAAGGTAAAAAGTTGACTGGGACCTCCCAGGAAGCGTATCCGAGGAGGGCTCCAGGGACGTTGGATCATGATCCAGGTGTACCCCGGTCGAAGGATTTTCACCTCTAAAAAATGACTACGTCCGAAGGTAAAAATCTCCACCGAGGATTCCGGCATCGCGTATCCGGAGAAGGGCTCCAGGAGGTCGGATTGGACTGGCAGGTTCGTCCCGCTGAGAAAATCTTCGAAAAAGAGACCAAGGGGGTCATTACAACACTGGCGGATGGCAGAGAACCGGCGGTAAGACCGCCAACAGGCTGGCAGTCTTACCTTGGTGAATTATGACCATGGCGGTTACCACCATGGTCATCCGCCGGTTCTCCATCCAGCCCGCCAGTGCGGAAACGACCGCCGGGCTGGAGTCCTGGGTCTCCATCCCCGCGGCCGTCAGTATACCGCCGGCGGTATTTAGACCCGGCTTACCGCCATGGATTTCCAGCGGTTTGAACCGCCATGAAATCCATGGCGGTAAACACTATCAGTGCCAGGGAATTCCTTCCCTGGCACTGATAGGGGTCTCCCCCACCCCCCACCCCGACTCCCTCCACCTAACGGTGGAGAGCGGCCAACAGTCATAACACGCCGAGCGGCAAACCGCCTGCACAGGCGGTCTTCCTCACGGCGGTCCCTCGGCGGTCTTGCTAAAAGACCGCCGAGGTCGTAATGACCCCCACAGTGTGAAAGTAAACTTTTAACCGAGGCCTCCCGCGGCCTGTAGCCGAGCAGGGCTCCATCGTGGTCGGCCTTAAACTTTGACTTTGCCCCGGTCGAGGTGCAACCAGATGACCCGATTGGTGCTTTTTGTTTCAAGGTGCTAAAAAACAATAATTCTTTAAAAATTCATATATCCGGTTCCCCTTATCCGATTTTATTTGTTTTTGTGTCATTTTAAAGATATAAATATAACCTATTGTTATGAACTGGTTTTCCTGTGTTTTATTTGATCACTGTTTTTTGATATTTGAATGCTTTACACTCTGGGGGTCATTCCGACCCCGGCGGTCAAGGACCGCCGGGGCCGGGGTCGGCGGTAGCACCGCCAACAGGCTGGCGGTGCTCCACCGGGCATTCTGACCGCGGCGGTACAGCCGCGGCCAGAAACGGAAAGTCGGCGGTGTACCGCCGACTTTCCGCTGCCCATGGGAATCCGCCATGGCGGCGCAGCTTGCTGCGCCGCCATGGGTATTCCGACCCCCTCACCGCCATCCTGTTCCTGGCGGTTCCGCCCGCCAGGAACAGGATGGCGGTGAGGGGTGTCGTGGGACCCCTGGGGGCCCCTGCAGTGCCCATGCCAATAGCATGGGCACTGCAGGGGCCCCCGTAAGAGGGCCCCACTTTGAATTTCAGTGTCTGCTCAGCAGACACTGAAATTCGCGACGGGTGCCACTGCACCCGTCGCACACCTTCCACTCCGCCGGCACCATTCGGAGCCGGCTTCATCGTGGAAGGGAGTTTCCCGCTGGGCTGGCGGGCGGCCTTTTGGCGGTCGCCTGCCAGCCCAGTGGGAAACCCAGAATGACCGCCGCGGTCTTTCGACTGCGGTACGGTCTTCTGGCGGTCCCAGCCAGGCCGGCGTCTACTGCCGCCGTCCGGGGTCAAAATGACCCCCTCTGTCTCCTAAGTTAAGCCTTGACGCTCGTTGCCAAGCTACCAAGGATTGAGCTGGGTTTAATTTACTGGGACCTAACTGGACCTAAGTGGAGGGTAGTGGCCTATTGCTAAGTGTAGGTAACTACCTGCCCTTACCAATAACCCATTTTCCAACATTGACCATAAAGATCCTTATACAAATCTTAAAACTGCTTCACAGTGTCTTGAGTGCCACCCTTTATACATTGTATATTATTCCTATGTTTCTTTTCAGTAAGTTAATCCGCTAATACCCTACCTATGTTCTCCCGATATTCGTATTCTAGCAACTTATTCCTATGGTACTGGAGAGCTACCTTATCCCTTAACCCACAATCCAAAATACAGCATTGTTTGACTGACTCAGTGTTAGAAATGGGGTCTTTGGTTGGCAGTCAGGTTACCCCCTGTCCAAGCAAGGACCCTCACTCAAGTCAGGGTAAAGGAGAACCAACCTCAGCTAACTCCTGCTCACCCCCTTGGTAGCTTGGCATGAGCAGGCAGGCTTAACTTCAGAGTCTAGGTGTAAAGTATTTATACCAACACACACAGTAACACAGTTAATGAAAACACTACAAAATGATACAATACAGGTTTAGGAAACTAGGAAATATTTATCTAAACAAAACAAGACCAAAACCACAAACATCTACCATACACAAGTCACTTTATGAATTAAAAAGCAAAAAGAGTAATAAATCCTTTAGTAAACAGCAAAAACACTATTAGCGTTGAACAGTACCTGGGTAGCTTTAAAATACACATGCATGGGTGAATGTGCGCCGAAAATGGTAAGCGGTGCGTCAATTTCTCACCAGCATCTGAGACCATGCGCCGTTTCTCCTTCTCCAGTTGGCTCACCATGCGTCGTTTTTCCTCCCCGTAGGGGAGCAATGCGCTGATCCAGGCAGCACTCAAGTCCGGGCAGGCATTGCATTTTTTTTTCCGCACCCAACGAGGTGTGCGAAAAACATTCTGCTGCACAGTATCGGCAAAACCACGCATAGCGGGTTGAGACGTTATGTGCCTCTGTCAGCAGGTGTGGCGTGTCGTTCTTCCAGTTATGTGTATCGATTTTGCAGCTGCGATACTGGTGGAGCATAGATTTCTGGCGTGAAGCCTGAGGCGTGTCGTTTTTCAGCCGCGGCTCGGAAGGTGTGTCAATATTTTCCCCTCACGGTGGTCTGTGAGTGGATTTTTCAGTCTTGGTCTGCCAGCTTCACCTTCCAAGGCCCCAGGAACTGGATAGGGCACCAGTTGGCAGGGCAGGAGTCTCAGCAGAGAGTCCAGGTGCCGGCAGGAGAGGTCTTTGATGGCCCTGAGACTTCAACAACAGGAGACAAGCTCAAGACAAGCCCTTGGAGATTTCTTCACAAGCAGGAAGGAACACAAAGTCCAGTCTTTGTCCCGTGGCACATGCAAAAGCAGCAACTGCAGGATAGCTCCACAAAGCACAGTCTCAGGCAGGGCAGCACTTCTCCTCAGCTCTTCAGCTCTTCTCAAGGCAGCGGTTCCTCTTGATTTCCAGAAGTGATCTAAAGTCTGTGGTTTTGGGTGTTCTTCTTATACCCATTTTGGACTTTGAAGTTGGTCTACTTCAAAGGAAAGTCTCTCTTGTTTGTGAAATCCTGCCTTGCCCAGGCCAGGCCCCAGACACACACCCGGGGGTTGGAGACTGCATTGTGTGAGGGCAGGCACAGCCCTTTCAGGTGTAAGTGACCACTCTCCTCCTCTCTCCTAGCACAGATGGCTCATCAGGATATGCAGGCTACACACCAGCTCCCTTTGTGTCACTGTCTAGAGGGAGGTGTAAACAGCCCAACTGTCTAACTGACCAGACAGGGAAGCCACAAACAGGCAGAGTCACAGAGTGGTTTAAGCAAGAAAATGACCACTTTCTAAAAGTGGCATTTTCAAGCACACAATCTTAAAACCACCTTTACTAAAAGATGTATTTTTAAATTGTGGCCTCATAGACCCCAAACTCCACATGTCTATCTGCTCCCAAAGGGAATCTACGCTTTAATCATTTTTAAAGGCAGCAGCCATGTTAACCTATGAGAAAGAGAGGCCTTTCAACAGTGAAATCCGAATTTGGCAGTATTTCACTGTCAGGACATATAAAACACATTAGTATATGTCCTACCTTAAACATACACTGCACCCTGCCCATGGGGCTACCTAGGACTTACCTTAGGGGTGTCTTACATGTAAGAAAAGGGAAGGTTTAGGCCTGGCAAGGGGGTACACTTGCCAAGTCGAATTGGCAGTTAAAAACTGCACACAGAGACACTGCAGTGCAGGTCTGAGCCATGTTTACAGGGCTACTAATTTGGGTGGCACAACCAGTGCTGCAGGTCCAATAGTAGCATTTGATTTACAGGCCCTGTGCATCTCTAGTGCACTGTACTAAGGATGTACCAGTAAATCAAATATGCCAATCATGGAAAGCAAATTACATTCACATTTTATACAGGAGCACTTGGACTTTAGCACTGGATAGCAGTGGTAAAGTGCACAGAGTAGCAAAAACAGAGTCCGGCACACATCAACAACCTGGGAAACAAAGGCAAAAAGTAAGGGGAGACCATGCCAAGGATGAAAATTCTAACACTCAGGATAAACAGATGCATCCTCAGGGCTTCTATTTGAAACTGCCTAGGCATGCAAATACTCAAATTGCTGTATACATGTCTGAAATTTGAATTCTTCTTCTTTCTCTGATTTATTTAAATTGAGGAGGATCTGTCACATAACACCTCCATGTATGCCTTCATCGCATCCCAAACGGTATGTGGAGAAGCAAAGTAATGAACTCCCAAAGCAAGTAAAAAAAAGTGCTCTATAATCAGGTTTTGGAAGAATAGAAAAAGGAAACATAAAGAAACACACATCCTTGCCCAGTGTCAGGTAACATCAAAGTCAGCAGAATCAGATTATGATTGGATGTTATTTTGGGACAAACCTCAATATCAGCAAGTTTGACTACCATCTGCCAAATGAAAGCCATATTAATTCTAGAATACTGTTTACGGGGCAAGGAATAGAAAGCATAGCCCGGCTTTGCAGGATGCAAAATCTGCCATAAATCAGATACATTTTGCAGATTATCTAAAGGATAGCTGCTCTAGTTTTGGTGACACAGGGATGTGCAGTTCAGTTAGTTATGGCAACTGCATTGTTCATAATACAGTTGAAATGTCGAAAAAAGTAGAAGATCACCTGTCCAATCTAATAATTCTAAACAATTAATCAACTAGCCCGTCAATGTTTGGGCCGTACACAGCACAAACAGGAAAAGTCTTATAGGAGATCATTATCTGGGTGATTGCCCATCTTCCCTTTGAATCAGAGAATGATTTAAGAACTTTATAACTGAAGTGCCAAGAGCAGAGTATAGTCGCCCCATATATAGAAATTGATTGACTAGTGCAACTGATATTATTGTAGCCCAGCCAAACATTTGATTTAAATGACAGACACCCCTTCAGGGTGTACCCTACCAGTATCCTGGAAAAATAATTATCCATCCCCTACTGATGTCAAATGACCAGACAGTCCTAGTGTGTTGTTACCGCACGTGCCTGCCACCACACCCATTACCCTAAGAAAGAAAAAACAAAAACAAAAAAAAGAAGAGAGCTTTTCGCAAAATAGAACAGAAGCACAGTTTTGAATAGTAGACAGATTGGCTCGAATGGTTATATGTGACCTCCAGGAACTAAGAGACAATACCAAGTCCATCACTACCTAAGAGAGTGGACCAACAAGACACACAGATTAGAAACATGGAGAGGCAGCAGACAGGTGGTGAATCTTCCATTGACTAAGAATTCAAGTTGTGTTGGCTGCAGTATAACAAAACTGCATATATCCTTTTCTCAGGATCTTGAGCCTAGCCAGCTCCTGAAGGAAAACTTGCACCCAGACACTCTTAATGGGTTGATCAGCTGTCGTAGCTTCTAACACTGGTCCATTATTAGCTTACTGAAACCTCTCACAAAGTTCTGCCCTTCCGTCTGTTGACATTGAGGAGGTATTTATATTCCCGGTGGTAACCAATGCCTCATCTGCCTTTTTATGTCCATGTGAATCAGCCAGTGAGGTTTATTTCAGAGCAGCCAGTCTGTCCTTGTGAAGAGTAGTTGGATGTTACTTCAGTAAAATAGTTGAATACAATGATAAGTGTCTGAGGCACATGGACCACCTGTAAATTTAAGCAACATAGTAAAGATAAGGGTGGAGAGGGATACCTAGGCCCAGATTCTCAAATGCTTATCATCTGTTTAGTGTTACTTTTGTATTGTTAAACTTTTTTGGCATTCACAAACCAATACAAATAAGTATTTGCATTGGTTTGTGTGGCAAATTAAAGCAAAAGTGGGTGAAGCGCTGCTTTACATTACTTTGCGTCAAGGGAGCGTTACATGGGCGGTACATGGGAGCACCCATGCTACAACCCATGCTTTTTGATACTAAACTCTATTCTCAAACATCAGAAGAAAGGTTTTAGTGCCAAAAAATAATGCCTTTTAAAAGCAGGCACTAAACAGATAAATATTTTTATTTCTTCGTACTTTTCTGACTTTGCTTGTGTGTCGCACTGTACAGCAAACACACAAATTAGGAAAAGCATTTCCACTGGTCTAGGTATAGTATTTTGTACAGGAATATTACTCTTCCTGTACAAAACCTATGCTAGACTCACACACACCCTAATACTATGACGGTAAGGTGTGTGTGTGGCGCACAGCAGCTGAATTCTGCACCAGTGCTAGGGAGGAGAGTGCCATATTCATATAGATATGGCACTCCCCTCCCCTCTCCCTCTCCCTAGCGTCCTCCTTGTCACGCAGAGCAGCACAGCTTTTTTGGCTGCTGCATTGAGCTGCGTGACACCTGTCAGATTATGGGCCCTGGTGTTTATAAATAATGTGTTTAAGAATGCCAGGGTGGCCGTGAAAGAGACAAATACTGAATAAAACTGCTTAAAAAAATCCCTGCTAGCGGGGAAATATAAGGGTGGTTTTTGACACAAAGGGGGTCATTCTGACCCCGGCGGGCGGCGGGAGCCACCCGCCTGGAGGGAACTGCCAGAAGACCGTACCGCGGTCAAAAGACCGCGGCGGTCATTCTGGGTTTCCCACTGGGCTGGCGGGCGACCGCCAAAAGGCCGCCCGCCAGCCCAGTGGGAAACAACCCTCCATGAGGAGGCCGGCTCCGAATGGAGCCGGCGGAGTGGAGGGTGTGCGACGGGTGCAGTGGCACCCATCGCGTATTTCAGTGTCTGCAATGCAGACACTGAAATACAAAGTGGGGCCCTCTTACGGGGGCCCCTGCAGTGCCCATGCCATTGGCATGGGCACTGCAGGGGCCCCCAGGGGCCCCACGACACCCCTCACCGCCATCCTGTTCCTGGCGGGCGGAACCGCCAGGAACAGGATGGCGGTGAGGGGGTCGGAATCCCCCATGGCGGCGCAGCAAGCTGCGCCGCCATGGGGGATTCCCAGGGCAGTGGAAAACCGGTGGGAGACCGCCGGTTTTCCTCTTCTGACCGCGACCGAACCGCTGCGGTCAGAATGCCCAAGGGAGCACCGCCAGCCTGTTGGCAGTGCTCCCGCGGTCCCCGGCCCGGTCGGAATGACCCCCAAAATGTATGAGATAAAAAATTGAATGTGAAAAAAAGTTTGAAATTTGAGGGTACTATTTAAAAGAAAAATAGTCCTTAATGCTTTCCAATAGAGTCACTTTGAGGCAGTATGATACACCAAAAAACTAATAGCATGAGGTGAGCGATTAGTACTGCCCAGAGATGAAGCAATTCCCTTCTCTTGGCGTATGTTAAACTTTTGATAAAAATAGGTCTGCAAACAGCAATCCAAAAAAAAAAGACAAGAGACATCCTTCATCAAGGAGACCTTCCCACCCTAACTACTAGGACTTCTCTTCCCAGCTTTAAAGAGACAGAAGCCCTGTTGCGTACCACATGACACCAAATGAAGATCCAATTTGAACATTTTCATGAGATCCCTGTTCCACCACTGCCCTTGACTTTCCATTATTAAGGAAAGGGATGGTTTAAATCATGGATTGCCAATTTATGTATATATTCATCAGTCTAGAAGCACTTTATTCCACACATTGGGAGCCAGTGACAATGCTTAAAATGTCCAACAGTGCAACACACATGTCTTTCTGGAGACGCCTTAAGCACCACAAGCTGAAAGGATATACTACAATTTTATTGCAGGTGTCAAATTATGAAAATAACAGAACCCTAAGTCCTACCATTCAAGTGTATACTTGGTCAGAAAAAAAAATGCTTGCCAAATTGAGAAGGAATTTCACTGTCTACAGTACACATACTGGATCAAATATTGTAAATTATGTATTATAGAAAATAATGTGTGTAAAGCTAGCTTCCAAGCAAGAGGCTTGGGGCTTTAAACAGGGCAATGGGGAGGAGACATTTCGTGAATCTTTTATTGGTCTACAGTGTAAAATTCCAGCATCCTTTTTTGTTTGAAACTGATTGATGTCTTCAAAAGGGGCTTCCTGATCTCAATGGAAGGCAGAATCCTTATAAAAGCTTACCGCAACCAATTCTGGCCCCTCAGTGGTGGTCCTTAGGTTGAAGATGGGTTTGAGAGGTGCATTTGCCAAGGGACTAGCAGAGGTGGTGTGCAGGTTTGTATGCCTTGAAAGGAGTGAGGAAGAGACATTAAGGTACTTGCTGAGGAAAGAATTGTTGGCAGATAATAATAAAAGTAGGTTTACTATTTGAGGAAACATTTCTTATGCATTAGAGATGCTGGAGTTGGATCGTAATTGGGTCTTGGCTATAACTCCGCTGTAGGAAATTCCTCCTTTTTGCCCTGGTCGCCCACAAACATTTTGGACAGATACTGGTGGTTATTGACTCTTGCCTGTGCCCTTGGTACTACTTACCAGTCCCATGGCCAGTGCTCTGTGTAAAGTGGATTTGCAAATGAGGCTAATTATAATTGGCAGTATCAACCTACCTTTAAGTCCCTAGTATATGGTGGGGCATATAGGTTTAGGGACCACAGCATAGGATGTGTACTCATAGGATCACTGCTGAGGTGCCCAGTGCCATTTTAAAGCCAGGCCTGCCTTGCTGGCTGCTTTTAAACTAAAGTTAAATGCAAATTCAACTTAGGACTTAAAAGTACTTCCAAAGTCTTAAACTACCTTATTTTTACATATAAGTCACCCCTACGGTGTGCCCTATATGCCCCTAAGGTTGGGTGCATTTTAACTATAAGCAGGGACCTTATAGAAAAATGTATAAGCCCTGGTGAGGTAAAATAGCCAAGTTTGTTTTTTCCCTTACTGTAGTGAATGGATTCAATAGGCTAAAAGGGGGAGACCTTATTTCAATATGAATAGTTCAGGTAAAGAGTTTTAAAACTCTACCTGAAAGTTGACATCCTTAGCTCTGTAGTTCCCTTCTCTGATTGGCCATCCTCTGGCAGCCTGGCTAGGCTACCTTGATCAGGTGTGAAGTGGCCTGGGGGAGGAGATCTGCATCAGCAGATGGGGAAGCAGGAAGGGGGAAGGGCTGCCAAACTGGTCTTCAAAGGCAGGGAAGGACATTTGGAGCAACCAAGTACCTCCCTCATATCCTGGAACCCCAGACAATTAGGTACCCTCTTGATGAGATTAGGTGAAGGCAGGAGAGTGGTATGTTTAGGATTGTTAGCCACACCAGTGGGTAGCTCAGACAGATCTAAATCTAAATCTAAATCTGTTCGATTTTTGAGAAATGTTGCTCCCTGGGATTGATTTTTGCCACACTTCCGAGGAAGTGGTCATGAAACGGGGAAGGAGCCTGCCTCTGATTGGATACCCAGGACCCCCCTGTTTTTCACCCAGGACAAGGAGAAATATGGCAGAGCTGTACCCACACCGCAGATTCCTACAAGGAAGAACATCAGAAGAGGAGAGACCTGCTGGACCCCTGACCTGCACCTGGACACTGCCCTCTGAAGGACTTCTGCAGCTGCACACTTGGGCTTCCCGACAAGATGGAACAAGATGGACTTTGCCTGGCATGAACTGGTTCAAGGAGGGACTCCTTCTTTGCTACATGTGAAAAATAGCTAACCAGAGTCCCCTGCATCAAATCCTGAAGAAATTGACAGGCTGGTCACTGTCCAGTGGCCATTTTGGAGTTTGAGCCAGGTGTATGGCAACCCAGAGCTTCTGGAACCTTGGGGTGAGCAGTACCTCCTAAGGAACAGAAGATCCAAAAGTCTGGAGAAGACTGGAGAACTTTTTGGAAAAAGCTCCATAGAGGGATAGGTCCATTGCGGTGATTCTAGCTTGCTTACCTTAACCGTGACCCAGTCTGACTTGCAGGTTTGTCCCGCTGAAGAATATCTCTGAAAAGGTGACTAAGTCTAAGCATAGAAAGTTGACCAGGACCTCCCGCGCAGTGTATCCGAAGGGATGTCAGATCAAGATTCAGATTTGGCCCGGTCAAAGGATTTTCATCTCAAAAAAGCGTCTAAGTCTGAATGTAGAAATCTTCACCGAGGTCTCCTGTGATGCGTATCTGAGGAAGGGCTCCAGGGAGGTCAGATCGGACTGGCGACTTCGTCACGCTGTAGAAAATCTTCGAAGAAAAAGACTAAGTCGGAAGGTAAACTTTTGACCGAGGTCTCTGGCTTGCTGTAGCCGAGCAGGGCTCCATCGAGGTAGGCCTTAAACTTTGACCGGGTGAGGTGCGACCAGATTGGCGAAATTAACATTAATTAACATTAATTCTTTAAAAACAGTCCCCCTTATCCGATTTTATTTGTTTTCTGTCAAATTAAAGATAAAAATATTTCCTATTTTATAAACTGGTTTTGCATTATTAAACTGTTTCCTGTGTTTTATTTCATGACTATTTTGTGAACTTGAATGCTTTACATTCTTTGGCCCTCATTTTGAATTCGGTGGTCTTTTTGAAAGACCACCGAAGCCGCTGCAGCCAGCAGACAGCCAGTGCTAGTTGTCTGCTGATCGCCATATTAGGAGTCATTGTGGGACTTTTGACCATTTATGGGTGGAAGTCTGACTCTCAAGAGGCAGTTGCATCGCCAGCACCGCCATGGCAGCAAGACACCGTCCTCCGTATTACAAGCAATGCAAGACCCATCCCCTCCCAGATGGCCTCCTCAACAGAGAAGGTAAGTGATCGTCTGAAAGGGGGGTGGTGGTGGGGGTTTGGGAGTGTTGGGTGCATGTGTGTGGTGTATGTGTGCGAATGGGGGTGTATGAGTGCATGTGTGTTTGCAAATTGGGGTGTATGACAGCGTGTATGTGTGAGAATGGGGGTATATGAGTGCATGTATGTGTGCGAATCGGGGTGTATGAGTGTGTGTACGTGTGTGAATGTGGGTGTACGAGTGCGTGTGTGTGTGCAAATGGGGGTGTATGAGTGCATGTATGTGTGCGAATGAGGGTGTATGAGTGCGTGTCTGTGAGCGAGTGAATTGGGTGGGTGTCTGCATGTATACTAGTGAGTGGGTGTGTGAATGTATGCGTATGCCAAGGGGTGTGTATGTGAAAGCATGCATGCGTGAAGGGGTGGGAGGGTGTTTGTAAGTGTGTTGATGGGAGGGAGTGTGTGTGCATGTTTGTAGACGTGTGGGGGTGCATGTACAGGCAACAGGAATGGGGATTCCTGTCAGCGGGTGTGTTTCCGCCAGGGTTTTCATGTTGTGGTGACCTTCAGGGAAAGCCTGGCAGTCTGCAGCCACCGGCAGGCCAGGCCGTGTTGTGGAGGTTTCGCATCTGCCAAATCCCACAACTTGTGATGTGGCGGTCATTTCTGCTGGGTCCGCGGCGGTAAGACCACCATGGCGAGGCTAGCAGTCATCAGTAATGAGGGCCTTTGTCTCCTAATTTAAGCCTTGTCGCTCTTTGCCAAGCTACCATGGCTTGAGATGGGGTTAATTTATTGAGACCTAACTGAACCTAGTCGGGGTTAATGGCCTATTGCTAAGTGGAGGTACTTACCTGCCCTTGCCAATAATCCACTTTCCAACATACGCCGCAACTAAAAGTCTGTTTGAAACAAGCCACATATTCCTTAAGTTTTCAAAGGAAGCGTGTTAAATAAAGTGTGGTTTCCAGAACTCAATGGATTCTATTTCGGGAAAAAAAAAGTGCTGCCCTACATTACATGGAACTTGCCACATGGGGTTAGTCGGTTCTGGAACCTGTTGTGGCAAGGACTGCTCCCACAGAATGCTCTTGTGGCAAAATGCATGGTACTGCAGCAGATTGTCATCTGTGTCGAGCCAATGTCCAAGATTTAGATCATGTATTATTTGTTTGTTTGGCCCTTTTACCACCATGTCACAAATGGCTGAGACCCATCTGTCTTTAGTGTCTGTTTTGTCTGCCATGGAGTTACTTTAGTCTTTCTATGCCCCTCCTAATGAATTGTTCTGTTTTAGGATTTGGTTCTTTTTCAAACTTGTATTAAGTACAATTTACTGAATTTGGTGTTCCTTTTTGATGAGTGTAATGTTGGCTTGGTGGTTATTTATTTATTTATCTGTGTTTTATTAATAATTTTGGTCTTTTTATGTGGATCCGTTTGAGAGTTCCTTTCCATAAATAAAAAAAATTGAAACTTATACATTATGCATTTAAAATCATGTGCATTCTATTGACATACACATAATTATAGTCAATGAGTTCCATGGCATACAACTGTGAACTACAACATAAAAAATATATCTTAGCAATGCAGTCACCAAATACATAAGCTAAAAATAAGTTAGTCACAACAGTGTCAACAAATCTATGATGCCATATAAATGTTTTCAACCTCTCTAAATATAAGAACAATTACTATTAAAGTAAATGCTCATTGCATAGACTTCGTAATGAACCAAATACTAACCTTTAACCCCTCGGGTGCCCTGGACGTAATGGTTACGTCCTGGGCAGCACTGCTTGGGTGCCTAGGATGTAACCGTTCCGTCCAAGTAGGGGCTCTCGGGGGAAGTCTTAGCACTCCCCCTGGGGGTCTCGCACCCCCCTCCCCTGCGCAGGTATGGAAGGGGAATCGCTTCCCCTTCCAACCCCTGTCCCCCCGACCCCTTTAGCGTCTGATGACAAAAGCGGGCAATTGCGCGCTGACCTCATCAGAGGCCTACCCCTCCGTGCTGGAAGCTCAGATTCTTTTGCATTTCTCCTCCGAACACATGGAGGGGCCGAGAGAGGCATTAAAGGAAAGGAAATGCCTTTGATGTCTTTCTCAGCATTTCTGCTGCTCGATCACGATGCACCCGGGCAGCAGAAATGGCACTAGACACGAGGGAATTTGTTTTTGTTTTTTATTATTGAAAAAGGGAGGGGCCCCTTGGGCAACAGCCACTTTCCAGGGGGGGGGCAAAATTACTTTTAGGCCATTTCTGCCCCCATTGGGGGCAGATCAGCCTATTTTTATTAGGCCAATCCTCCCCCAAGAGGGGCAGAAACCACTAGACACCAGGGATTTTTTTTATTTTTTATATTTATACATAAGTGGAGCGGCCCCATGGGCAAGGGCCACTGCCCAGGGTAGAAAAATATTCTTAGGCCTTTTCAGCCCCCTCGGGAGTAGATCGGCCTATTATAATTAGGTCGATCTGCCCCCAGGGGCGGGCCGATACCTCTAGACACCAGGGATTTTTTTTTTGTTTATTTTTTTATATATGGGGAGTGACCTCTTAGGCAAGGGTCACTCCCCTGGGAGACAACTTGTATTGTATTTAGGCCATTTCTGCCCCCCCTTGGGGGCAGAACATCCTATTTTTATTAGACCAATCTGCCCCCAAGGAGGGCAGAAACTACTAGACACCAGGTATTTTTTTTGTCCGTTTCACGTGAGGGGAGCGACCCCTTAGGCAAGGGTCGCTCCCTTGGGGGGCAAATTTGTTGTAGGCCATTTCTGCCCCCCTTGAGGGCAGATCGGCCTATTGGGGGGCAAATTGTCTTTAGGCCATTTCTTTCCCCCTTGGGGGCAGATTCGCCACTTTTTATTAAGCCAATATGCCCCCTAGTGGCGCAGAAACCACTAGACACCAGGGATTTTTATTTTTTTGTTAATTTCACATAAGGGGAGCGACCCCTTAGGCAAGGGTCATTCCCCTGGGGGGGGATTTAATTTAGGCCATTTCTGCCCCCTTTGGGGTCAGAAACCACTAGGCCCGGGGATTTTATTTGCGCCAATTTTACACAAGGGGCGCAACACCTTGGAAAAGGGTCTCTCCCCTGGGGGGGCCCACATTTTTTTTAGGCCATTTCGGCTCCCCTTGGGGGCTGATCGGCCTATTTCTATAAAGCCAATCTGCCCCCGGGGGACAGAAACCACTTAGGCACCAGCGATTGGTGTATGTGTGTGTTTTGTTTGGGGGGCAGCCCCTTGGGCAAGGGTCACTCCCCGTGAAGGCACATTACTGTTGGCCGTATCTGACCCCCCTTGGGGGCAGAGCGGCCTATTTTTAGAAGGCCCATCTGCCCCCAAGGGGAGCAAAAAGCACGGAGACCAGGGAAGATTGTTTTTTTCAAAATAAGAATGTGGGGGTATGGCCATACCCCCACCCCAAATAAATGGGGCCAAAGCTGTTCTGCCCTCCAGTGGGCAGATGGGACAATTGGGATGCAAATTTGGCGTGGGCAAAATGCTATGAGGGCCTAAGCGCAAACTGCCCCAAATAGCCGTAAAAAAGGTCTGGCACCTGAGGGGGAAAAGGCCTGGCAGCGAAGGGATTCACATTTTTTTTCACTGCTGTGGCTATGGATCTGCACCCAACTACAGCTAAATAGAGGCTGAAGTAATATCTTCCTATAATGTAACAGAACAGGCCAAATTCACCAAATGCAGGCTATTGCCTCTAGGTTTGTACTACAAGGTCTATAAATTTTATTCTCATCAGGGACACTGATCCCCTGGAATGTATATTAAACAAAATCTTGAAAATGGTACCTTACAATACGTTTAATCAACTATCAAGACATACTTGCCTGGCAAAAATGCTTTCTGTGTAGTTTAATTGTTGAACAAATTGGGAAGCCATTATCAATAGATGACATGTCTCTATTAAAACCTTCTTTTAAATCGACTTTAAACTGAATAGGAGACCCACCAGCAACAGTATCACAAGATTCCGACGTATATTTACTGAAACATTTTTAATATACCAACAGTTTAGAATTTGGCACAAAAGCGCCACAAACGTACAAAATTCAATTATGTTTTGTAAGTTTGCGCCACTTTTGCATCAAAGAATGACACAAATGCAGTGCTAAAAATGTATAAACCAGGCCCTTAATATGCCCCTTTAAATACTCACAATGGATTATATATGCTTTAAGGAGTTTGCATCAGCCATAACACAGGTTGTCACAAACTTCATGATGGACTCTAAAACTAAACAACGTGTATATTCATTTCACTCCTAGATGGTCACAGTTATGTTTTGTATTTCTAAGTGTCATAAAGTGGTAATCGTGAGGTTGGGATGTAGTTGGAGCAATGCATGTTACTACACTTCATCATATCCAGTGCCAACTATACACAGAGGTCATTTACATCATTTTGATGCAGGGCAGAGCCTCAAGCATTCTTGCTGTGCTGCCCTACATCATCACAGAAGGGCTGGAATGTACTGTATCTACAAGATATGTTGCATTACTGTCCTTTTCTCATGCGCTGAAGCACAATTTGTTGCCATGCGCCCATGCAGGCACCCTTGCATCAAGGTGCAAGGGTCCCTGAGTTGCAGGGATGATTGTTTTTGTGCAGGGAGGGACACCTTCCTGCACAAAAACAATCATAACTGTGTTTTCCTTTTTCTATGTGTGCTGCAAAATGCAGCACACATAGAAAGAGAAAAAAAACAGGGAGAAATAAAAGATATTTCTCCCTATTGCTTCACCCTTAAGCCACCCTTGGGGTGGCATATGCTTTTGCCGCATTCCCAGGTTTGCTGTGTGGGAATACCCATTGAAACACCTCCCCGATGCAAAGTAAAACAATGCAGCGACTTGCACTGTGTTGCCTTACTCCATATCTACAAAGCCATGCAAAGCCACACAAAGTGGCTTTGCATGGACCTGTAGATATGAGTCAGCAGCCTGCACAAAACGTGACACACCAGCGGTGCAGAGCAGATGTAAATAATCCCCAGAGTATCATGTTGGCCCGAAATAAGCCCGGAAACATGAGCCCAGGATGAGAGAGAAAACAGAGACACTAGATATTGCCACTTTGACTTGCCATTCAGCTGAGCACTGCCATATCCTGGGGCAGTGTAGATATCTGAAGAAAAACAGAGAGCTTTATTATCTTACCAGCATTGCTACAGTGTCTAGTTTCTGAAGTTTAGTATGAGATACTTTCATAAAATATCTGTCCTTCAGTTGAGAAGGTAAGAGCAGGTCACAGATCATCAGAGAATGCCACCAATTGCTAGTTATCTGCTAGCTGCAAAGGTTCTGATGGACAACAGGTATGTAAGCATTTTAGGATCCCAACCAACTCTAAGTAAGGATATAGATTACTTGCTATATAAAGTTGAGAAAAGTAAACTCATCTACCTTTGAATGTAGGCAATGTTCCTTGCCGCACAGAACTTGTGGGGCAGTATATTGAAAACAATGTATATGAAATTAAATTATTACAAGAACAAGTATACAATGTGTGACTTTTTATCCTAAAGCATTTATTGTACTTCTTATGAGTCGGGGGGGGTGGACTATGAAAGAATTAGCTTATTTAAACCAACCATTCACCAGCTATGGCCATGAAAGTAAATGTACTAACCTTTTGAACAATGATTTCCCAATAAATATTGTAAAGCCAGGAATATAAACATGATAATGAAATTACCAAATTTGACAGATTATTCAAAGAACAGACATTATAGTTTTTTCTGTTTTGTGCAGAGATGTGCTGTGGTATGTGTGATATGAAATCTTCCCATTCTTTTTGCAATTCCAAATTTCCTGTCCAATAATCACCATGCCCCCTCTCCCATATCCCATATTTGAAGACCTTTTCTAGATCTTATATTTAGTGGAAACTTTCAAATGTGTAAATCCACCGTTAAGGAATAGGATGTCTCAGTTAGTGACACATTTTGGGTATTCTCAATAGAAGTTGGAACTCGCCATTTCAGATACTTTGAAACGGATACTTCAATGTAGGTTAAGTGTAACTTTTTAAATGATCTACATTTTTAATGGAAAATTGATGGAGCATATTCAACCCCTAATAAATATGTGAAAGGAAATCAATATATGACTTTGTAGCATACATCATAAAGCAATATGTTTTATGGTGAAGAAAAAAAAGCTGCCACCTTACAGCAAACCAATAAAACTATGAGGTAAAAAGAGAACCTTAACATAATAAAAATGGAAACTACTATTACAAATAAGAAATAAATAACAAACAACAGCCTGACCAATAGAAGACTTAGGGTGAGGTGTATCAAGCGTTTATCTGGCTCCAAATGGCCCATTTCATAGAACATGCTCATGTGCAACCAGAAAAAAAGTAATTTGGTAAGTATTAATCCTAAATTACAATTAATAACATGTTACAGGATCACAGTTCAGAAGTGCAAATACTTACCAATTTGTTTTTTAAAAGGGGTGTGTTTAGGGCATCCCTTCCAATTACGTGATCAGAATCGAGTGTATGAATGTTTGCGATCGAATTATGGGTGCAAAATATTCACACATTACCACCAACTTAAAGTTGGTGGTAAACCATTCGCAAATGCAAAGGGACGCCTTCCCATTTGAAAATATTCAAAAACACATTTTTAGGAGCAGTCAGTGGTCCCACTGACTACTGCCTACTCTTAAAAATTAAACCTCTTATTTTTATTTTTTTAATGCATTACGTTACCCTTCATGGAAAAAGGGCTGCATTAAAAAAAATGCTTTATTTAAAAGCAATCACATACATAGTGATTTCCTGAGCCAGCAGGCTGCCATCCCTTTGATGGCTGTGATTCCTAATGGGTCGCAAACTGGTACCTATCCCATTAATATGCATGAGCTAGGTCTATTTGCCACCCATTAGGAATCAGTAATGAAACTCAAAAGAGTCCTCCAATTTCCTAATTTTGATTCAGAGAGAATGGCAATTAGACAATTTAATCAGTATTTCTAATGTTAGTCCATCTGGCCCTTGGTCCTGGGGTTCCTCAATTCATTCTGCAATAGCAACAAAATACCCTACACATCATTAAAAAACATTTTGGGGGTCATTCTGACCTCGGCGGTAAAAGTCGCATACCGCCGGGCAGAAGACGCCATAACACCGCCGCGGCCGCAGTAAACCGCCACGGTCATTCTGACCCGCAACTGGCAAACCGCCAAAAACCCGACATCCACAAAAGTCCGCCACACCAAAGGTCAGTGGGAAACTGGCGATGACCAAACCTCCACTGTCACGCCAACAGAAATACGCCCATACCATTCCGACCCACAAATCCCTGCAGCGGTCTTTCAACCGCGGTATTCCATTGGAGGTACACACCGCCGCGGTCAAAATACACACACCTTTACAAAACACTACCACATTGGATAATTCAAAATACACACACCTGAGACACATACACACACCACTCCAACACACCCAATTAACTATAAAACACACACCCACATCACCCACAAACCCCTACAACCACAATTGCGAGTGAAGGACAGAGAGAGAGATCACAGCATAGAGTACACCATCACACAGAGGCAAATAACAACATCACCCACACAATTCCCACACACAAAACACCATACACCACCACACTCACCACACTCTACAACACATACACCACCCCTCACCTCATCCACACCACCCCATGGCACCCCAAAGACATCCCAGGTTCTCTGACACAGAACTCAGGGTCATGGTGGAGGAAATAGTTCGTGTAGAGCCCCAGCTCTTCGGTGCACAGGTGCAGCACACCACCATTGCCAGGAAGATGGAGCTATGGAGCAGAATAGTGGACAGGGTCAACGCTGTGGGACAGCATCCACGCAATCGGGACGACATCAGGAAGTGGTGGAATGACCTACGGGGGAAGGTGCGTTCCATGGTATCAAGGCACAACATCACAGTACAGCGGACTGGCGGCGGACCCCCACCTACTCCCCCAGAAATCACAGCGTGGGAGGAGGAAGTCTTGCATATCCTGCATCCTGAGGGCCTCGCAGGAGTAGGCGGAGGAATGGACTCTGGTAAGTCAAATCTCCACTACTTCATTCCCCCCACCCCACCTGCATGCCAAATCATACCCCCACCCCATCACACCAACTCCTTGCAAATGGCTCACCATCACATCCCACCCATCCCAAAACCTAGCCCTGCGTGCGTCCCCAAAGCATGGACACCCATCCCCAAAGCATGCCCACTGCACACACCCATCACCCCCACAAGCCACCGTCACAAAAGCCCCCACAAGGGAATGCCAGCACTGGGGAACACGGCCACCCACCCATTACACGAAATGCCACACACAGAAGCAATAACCATACTCTTATACCCCTGCAGGACCCGAACGCCACCACACCGCCCAGGAGGGTCCAGAGATGTCCATCCCACCCCCAGAAGAGGCCCCCAGTGATGACAGCAGCTCTGTCTCCCTGGACCCTGATGACCAGCCCGGCCCATCAGGGACCTCGGGACAGTCGGTTCCCCACAGACAGCCAAAGGCTACACCAGACCTAACCCCCTCTGGGAACACCAGCACAGCTCCCACCCAGCGGGCCCATGCCTCTGTCTCCAGGACACGTCAATCAGCGGTGTGTCCACCACTACAGGGCACCCAGGTTGACCCACCACCCTAACAACAACAGGGACCTGGGGGAAGTGGTAGTCGGCACACCGTCCAGGGGACAGAGGCCCAGGGAAACAGGGGAACTGGGAGGGCTGCTGTGCGACAGGGGGGGGACAGGCCCAGGCAACCGACTCTCCAAGAGGCCCTCTCCTCCATCATGGGAGCATACCACCACTCCCAGGAGACGATGGCTACGGTACTGGCCAGGTTCCAGGAGATCCAGGTCATGCAGGAGCAACAGTACATGGGGTTCAGAGAGGAACTGAGGAACATTAGTTCCGCAATGGGGACCATCGTCGTGGCCCTAACCCAGATAGTCACCACATTGCGGGACCATGTGGCACCACAAAGGGCCCCTGTCACTAGCCTGGACCAGGAACAGCCTACCACCTCCGCCGGCGCTAGTGGACAGGAGGCCCCCACACAACGATGGGCCACCAGAACCCCACCTCCTGCAGAAGAAGAACCACCCCGCAAGCGGAACCTGAGATCTCACAAGAAGACAGAGTAGGATTGCAAGACCCCCGCCAGCAAACAATACCCCCTGATGTCATCCCACTGTCCCACATTGTCACCCTGTCCAACCTTGAACTGCCCCTGCTCCATCCTTCCACAGGCATATGGACAATGCACCTGTGCGACTGAGAACTGGACTCTGCCATGGACATTTCTCCACCATCACCCATCCCCGTTTTACAATCATGTTCCTTAAATTTAGCACTTGAATTAAATCACTTCTTGCACCCAAAAAATCTGGAGTCTGCTTGTATTTTGAACAAATGTATTAGACATAACAGTGCCAAAATGTTCAGTTACATTGTGATGACAACATACCACTGTCACACATGGGCAAACAAAGCAGAGGTCACGCAGTGGGGCCCACAGCTCTGAAAACGGAAGGGAAAGTCACAACTCAGTTAACAGGAACTGGGGGGGGAACTCAGACAGTAGAGAGGCAGGAGACTTTAAGTAAATGTAAAATGGCATGGTTGATTCGTACCTGTGTGCTACTGAAAATACTGTTGTATCACTGTGTCCCTGTTGTCTGTGTCGTCCCCGTCGTCTTCCTCCTCTTCACTCTCCACAGGCTCCACAGCTGCTACAACACCACCATCTGGACCATCCTCCTGCAGGAAAGGCACCTGGCGTCGCAAAGCCAGGTTGTGAAGCATACAGCAGGCCACGATGATATGGCACACCTTCTTTGGTGAGTACATTTGGGATCCACCTGTCATGTGCAGACACCTAAACCTGGTCTTCAGGAGGCCGAAGGTTCTTTCTATAACCCTCCTAGTTGGCCCATGGGCCTCATTGTAGCGTTCCTCTGCCCTTGTCCTGGGATTCCTCACTGGGGTAAGTAGCCACGACAGGTTGGGGTAACCAGAGTCACCTATTAGCCACACACGGTGTCTCTGTAGCTGTTCCATCATATAAGGGATGCTGCTATTTCGTATGATGTACGCGTCATGCACAGACCCAGGGAACTTGGCATTTACATGGGAGATGTACTGGTCAGCCAAACAGACCACCTGGACACTCATCGAATGATAACTTTTTCTATTCCTGTACACCTGCTCACTTCCACTGGGGGGAACCAAAGCCACATGGGTCCCATCAATGGTACCAATGATGTTGGGGATATGTCCAAGGGCATAGAAATCACCCTTCACTGAAGCCAAATCGCCCACCTCAGGGAAAACAATGTAGCTCCGCATGTATTTCATCAGGGCAGACAACACTCTGGACAAAACCTTAGAAAACATAGGCTGAGACATCCCTGATGATATGGCCACTGTTGTTTGGAATGAGCCACTTGCCAAAAAATGGAGTACTGACAGAACCTGCACCAGAGGGGGAATCCCTGTGGGTTGGCGAATGGGGGACATCAGGTCTGGCTCCAGCTGGGCACACAGTTCCTGAATAGTGGCTCGGTCAAGTCTGTATGTCAGTATGACATGTCGTTCTTCCATTGTCGACAGGTCCACCAGCGGTCTGTACACGGGTGGATTCCTCCATCTCCTCGCAAGTCCCAGCGGACGGTGCCTAGGAAGGACAACATGGAGCACAGAGTAAAGCAACCCACAGGTACGTAACCACAGCTTGCACAAAACACGATTCGCTATGCATTGAATGGCTTGTATGAGTGGCAATGCAAGGCCTAGGCCTGTGTGACGCAGTAGAAATTAAGCCATGTGGGCCCTTGAAATGGCGGCTGCCTGACCTGTGAAGTGTGACAATGGGATGTGAGGTCAATGTGCTGGCGTGGCACACCGTGGCGGTCGAAGACCGCGGCGCAAAGCAGCATTAGTTAACATTGAACCCTATGGGTCTCAGGAGCCAATGACGATGTGCACCGGCGGTCGCGGTACGCACCGCCGCGGTACGCACCGCCGCGGGCGTGACCGCCATTTTCTATCTGCTTAATCACTCGAGACCTGATCATCCACAGGAGAGGACCTATACTGCAAGTGCTGCTGTGACCTCGGTCTGGGAGATACAATGGCTGCAGCGACTGGGGAAAGGGCCCCTGCCTTCACATCTGAGGAATTGGAGAAACTTGTGGATGGGGTCCTCCCCCAGTATGCGCTACTCTACGTTCCTCCAGACCAACAGGTAAGTACACAGGGAGCACGTAGTATGGGCTATGCCTGTGTTGAGTGGGGTGGGTGTAAGATGGTGGGGAGGGGTGCGAATGGGGAGTGCAACGCACGACAGATGAGAGCATGTGCCACATGGCAAGGTTGGGGAGGGGGGGCCACTCACATCGACCATGTAGGAAAGTGATGATATTTCTTGTTCCATCCTGTCCATGTCACATAGGTCAGCGCCCATCAGAAGATCGACATTTGGCGTGCCATCGCAAAGGACGTCCGGGCCCTGGGGGTCCACAACAGACGGGGCACCCACTGCCGCAAGACGTGGGAGGACATCCGCCGCAGGAGCAGAAAGACCGCCGAGGCTCGGCTGGGGATGGCCTCCCATCCTAGGAGGGGTGCCACACGGCAATTGACCCCCCTGATGTCCCGGATCCTGGCGGTGGCCTACCCCGATTTGGATGGGCGCGTGAGGACATCACAGCAGACACAAGGGGGTGAGTATCAGCACATTCTGCTATATTAGCGCACAGTGGAGGTGTCTGGGTGGGGGAGGAGGGCTGTGGCTATCTCTAGGCCAGGGCGGTTTCTGTAGGCTAGGCCCCTCCGTTAGGCATGGCCCTGTGCCCCCGCCCCCCACCTCTGTAGGGTGCTAAGTACAGATATCCATTGTTGGGCCTCACCTATGTGTGCATTTGTCGTCCATTGACTTGTAGGCCAAGTCACAATAATTGAGTAGTGTACCCCGAGTGCGCGGCATAGTGCAGGGGGCTTCTGTGTCTGTCCTCTCCACCAACGGTGCCGCCAATGCATGCACTCAACATGCCTTTCTTTCTTTCTTCTCCCTCCCCTTTTTTTGGTTTTCCTGTTCATGTGTGCATTAGCATCATCAGGCGGAGGAGAAGTGGCATAGGCGCACGAGGGAGCTGCATCTCACATGGCCCCGGAGGGCCATGCAACCGACTCAGAGTACACCAGTGAGACGGAGGGCGAGGGGGGCTCCACAACGGGGACCCATGGAGACGTCAGCGACACCGACACGTCCTCAGAAGGGAGCTCCCTTGTGGGCCACCAGCGCACCAGCCCCACCCTTCCAGCAGCCCCTCAGCGTTCGCCCCGTGCCCGCTCGGCCAGGAAGCCGGGCATCTCCTTCGCCCCTGGCACCTCAGGTCCTGCCCCAGTTACCCCTGCTGCCCTCAGTGCGGAGATCATTGACCTCCTCCAGACGCTCATTGTTGGGCAGTCTACCCTTTTGAATGCCATCCAGGGGGTAGAAAGGGAGGTGCATCAGAGCAATGCATACCTGGAGGGCATTCATTTGGGTCAGGCTGCCCATCAGCGATCGTTCAACACTCTGGCCTCAGCACTTACGGCAGTAATTGTCCCTGTGTCTAGCCTCCCCCCTCCAACTTCCTCAACCCAGTCCCACTCCCCTGTTCCTCTGCCTATCCCAGACACACCTACAGACCAGCCTGCACACACCTCAACACCCAAGGGCAGCTCATCCAGACATAAGCACCACAGATCACACAAGCATTCACCCAAGCAACATCCACATGCAGACATGAAACAGCCACTGCCTCCTCTGTGTCCCCCTCCCCCTCGTCTCCCTCCTCCCTCCCTGTGACGTCTCCACTCACACCTGCATGCACACCACCATCAGCCAGTAAGTCCATCACCACCACACCCACAAGAACAGTCCGCACACGTGCAGTCACCACCCCCACCACCCACCCAACAGCCATCCACCTCACGACAGCCTCCAGCACAAGCACCTGCACCCAAAGACAGCACACTTGACTCTCCTACAAACACATCCTCTCCCTCCACTCCCATACCCACTGCACCTACCCTGCACCTACCCTTCCCATTGCTCCTAAAAAGTTGTTCCTCTCCAAAATTAACCTCTTTGCATCACCTGACCCACCCCCTCCATCTCGTAAGAGTCCAAACAGCACCTCAGCCACCACAAGCCCTGCACCTACTAGGACCATCGTTCAGGGCTATTGGAGTCCACCAGCTCCTAGGGCAGGAACATCGGCCAGCAGCAAGGGGACAGCCAGCCCACCCCCTGGGAAAAGAACCAAAAAAGGGAAGGGCCGGCGCGACAGGCCTGAGACGGCTGCCCCCAAGGACACCACCCTTGCACCGTCACCTGGCCCATCCACAAAGGGAGGCAAGGGCCCCAGAGATTCCACCAAGGGGGGCAAGGGCAGCAGGGCGGACAAGTCCGGCAGCAGGCGAGCTGCCCAGGAGGGCCCCACCAGCCCCATTTGGGGTGTGACAGATGACACCCAGGGGCCCAGGAGTCCTGCACAGGAGGGCCCCGAAAGCGATAGGTCGGATGGCGACTGAGCGGGAATGATTGCCCAGATCTGGTTCCCTAGGAACACAAGACAAGCACCGCTGAACAGGGCCCCGCCGTGAGAAGCACCGCTGAACAGGGCCCCGCCGTGAGAAGCACCGCTGAACAGGGCCCCGCCGTGAGAAGCACCGCTGAACAGGGCCCCGCCGAGAGAAGCACCGCTGAACAGGGCCCCGCCGTCTCTGCACCGCTCCGCTGGGCCCTTCATCTCAAGCACCGCTCCGCTGGGCCCTTCAAGTCAAGCACCGCTCCGCTGGGCCCTTCATCTCAAGCACCGCTCCGCTGGGCCCTTCCTCTCAAGCACTGCTCCACTGGGCCCTTCCTCTCAAGCACCGCTCCGCTGGGCCCCGCCGTCTCTGCACCGCTCCGCTGGGCCCTTCATCTCAAGCACCGCTCCGCTGGGCCCTTCCTCTCAAGCACCGCTCCGCTGGGCCCTTCATCTCAAGCACCGCTCCGCTGGGCCCCGCCGTCTCTGCACCGCTCCGCTGGGCCCTTCAAGTCAAGCACCGCTCCGCTGGGCCCTTCATCTCAAGCACCGTTCCGCTGGGCCCTTCATCTCAAGCACTGCTCCGCTGGGCCCTTCCTCTCAAGCACCGCTCCGCTGGTCCCTTCATCTCAAGCACCGCTCCGCTGGGCCCCGCCGTCTCTGCACCGCTCCGCTGGGCCCTTCAAGTCAAGCACCGCTCCGCTGGGCCCTTCAAGTCAAGCACCGCTCCGCTGGGCCCTTCCTCTCAAGCACCGCTCCGCTGGGTCCTTCCTCTCAAGCACCGCTCCGCTGGGCCCTTCCTCTCAAGCACCGCTCCGCTGGGCCCTTCATCTCAAGCACCGCTGGCCCATTGGCAGGGCCGGATCTGTGTCGGGCAGGGCTTCACGAAGCACTCTGGGCACCATGCCTCCTCCATAACCAGTGGAGTCTGTAATCCACCAGATGGACTGTGGCTTTGCACTCCCCAGGATGGTACAGTGGGCAACCCACCCACTGTAGAGACTTGAGAGACTCTGGCTTTGCACTCCCCAGGATGGTACAGTGGGCAAGCCACCCACTGTAGAGACTTGAGAGACTGTGGCTTTGCACTCCCCAGGATGGGTACAGTGGGCATGGAGGCCCCTCGTGGATCTGGCGTCGTGGACTCATGTGGCTGAGGTGCCCCCCTTCCCTTCCCCCTGAGGTGCCTGTGGTTTTATTATCTGATGCCCAAGCAGTGTTCTCTCCAATGGAATCGGGTCTCGTGTGTGGGCTTTGCCCATGTGTTAATGCACATTGGCCCACGAACAATGGCATGTACCCAATATGTGCCGGACTTTTGGACTATGTATACATTGTTCATGTTGTGATTTATTTATTTTAAATATCTCATATTTCACTTCAGTTCAAATATGCTTTAATATACTTCGATTTTAATGATCATTTTATTGTGTCTTTGAATTATTCCGGGGGTTTGGGGGGTGTAAATCTGAGTTGTTGCTCTGCTTTGGTGTGTGGGGATTTGGGGGGGGGGGTGGGTGTGTCGCGTATGTGTATGCCCGTTACCTTTTCTCCTCCCCCCTCCCCTGTGTCGTAGGTGCAGTACTCACCGTTGTCTCCTGCGGCGGCGTTCGTGCTCCTGGTAGAGGAGCAGGTAGACAATCGCTGGTAGGATATTTAATTCGGGTTCCATGCTGTCCAGATTGCTCGTGGAGTGTATAAAGGTGAGCGTTTTCCCATTCGTGGTCTGTTTCCGCCGTGTTTTTATCGGCGGGGCTCCCGCCCCGGAAAAGGTGGCGGATTGGTGGGTCGTGATAGGGTGGGCGGTACATTGTCTGCCGCCTGTCTGTTGGCGGTGACCGCCGCGCTGTTTGTTTGCCCCGCCGTGGCGGTCGGAGTGTTAAAGTGGCGGGATGTGTTGGCGGTTCCCGCCAGGGTCAGAATTCCATTTTTTTTACCGCCTGCCTGTTGGCGGGTTGGCTGCCGCTTTAACACCGACCGCCAGGGTCAGAATTACCGCCTTTGTCTTTTCCATACTCTGCCGTTCCCGTCCTTCCATTTTCCTTCCATTCCTAGAAAGGACATTCTCCTTTCAACTAACTACAGCATTATTGACATATAGCACAATATCCCCCTTATCAATATGCAGGTTGAGAAAAAGGAACAGTAAGCTAATTAACAAGAGGCAACATATAATGCTCCCCTCCAAATGTAGACAATGACGTGTAAGACAGAAGGGACAGAATTCAGCTGGATTCATTAGTATTTACAAAAGGTTGTGCCTTGTTCCAATTTGCAATATGCATGCACACATTTCTACCTAAATCATACACGTTTGACTGAAACTCCGCATAATGTAATTTTGTATATTTGATTCCTATATAAAAAGGGTGAGGTGCTAATTTTATGGATACTGTTGGACCTTCCCCAAACCTCCTCCTGTTTTTTCTGACCAGTGTTTGTTGGCTTTAGGACTCTGGGCACTTTACCACTGTTAACCAGTGCTAAAGTGCATATGCTCTCTGTGTAAATTGTATTGGTGATTGGTTTATCCATGATTGGCACACTTGATTTACTAGTAAGTCCCTGGTAAAGTGCACTAGAGGTGCTCAGGGACTGTAAATAAAATGCTACTATGCTACTTGGTGGCCTGCAACACTGATTGTGCCACCCACAAGAATAGCCCTGTAAGCATGTCTCAGTCCTACCACTGCCGTTTCTGTGTGCAGTTTTAACAACTGCCAATTGGACTTGGCAAGTGTACCTACATGGCGGGCCCAAACCTTCCCTTTTTGTACATGTGAGACACCCCTAAGGTGGGCTGTGTGCAGTGTATGTTAGAGGTGGGACATGTACTGATGTGTTTTGCATGTCCTAACAGTGAAATAAGGCCAAATTTGGTACACTGTTGTAAAGCCTATCTCTCTCATAGGTTAACATGGGGGCTGCCTTAAGGTATATTTTAAGTGCTCCCTTTGGGAGTAGAAAAAATATGGAGTTTGGTGTCACTGAACTCACAATTTAGTAATACATATTTTGGTAAATTTGGTTTCTAAATTGTTTGTTTGAAAATGCCACTTTTAGAAAGTGAGCATGTTCTTGCTTAAACCATTCTGTGACTCTGCCTGCTTGTGTATTCCGTGTCTGGGTGAGACTGTCAGTTGGGCTGTTTGTGAATCCCCTCTAAACAGTGACACAAAGGGAGCTGGGGTGACACCTGAATGGGCTGTGCCTGCCCTCACACAATTCAGTGTCCAACCCCCTGGTGTTTGTCTGGGGCCTGGCATGGGCAAGGAAGGATCCTTTAAACAACAGAGACTTTCCTTTGAAGATTGCCTACTTCAAAGGCAGAAAGAGGTATACGTTTTGGACCCTAAACCCCAGACTTTAGATTTCATCAAGATCACTTCTGGAACTAAGCCAAGGACCTCTGCCAAGGAAAGGGGCTGAAGAGCTGAGAAGTGCTGCCCCTGCCTGTGCTTTGTTGGGCTATCCTGCAGTTGCTGCTTCTGCCTGTGAAAGGAAACAAAGACTGGACTTTGTTGTGCATTCTTGCTTTCTTGCTTGAGAAGATTTTCCAAGGGCTTGAACTGAGCTTGGTTTTGAAGTCTCAGGGCCATCAAAGACTTCATTTGCCAGCAACTGGACTCTCTGCTGAGACTCTTGTCCTGCCAAGTGGTGCTCTATCCAGTCCCTGGGGCCTTGAAAGGTGAAGTTAGCAGAACAAGGACTGAAGTTTACGCACAGAACACAGTCAGGGGAAATTTTCGATGCACCATCTGCAATGCAGCTGACAAATAACGAGCCACCAGCTTTGCGGCTGCAATCGGTGCTCCACCTGCATCGCGACTAGGAGATCAATGCATTGCAGCTGGAGAAACGACACAGCACCCATTTGCGGCTGCTGATAACAGTGCAAACCCCACGCAGCCGGTTTTCTAACACTGTGCGACCAGCTTTATCACGTATCGTCCCTGAGCGTCAAAGTCACTGTGACCCTGCGTGGATCCGATGTGCCCCATCTGGAAATCAACGCATTGCTCTCTTGTGAGGAAGAAAAATGATGCATCACCAGCCCGACTGGAAAAGAAAATGACACACAACCTGAATTGCGAGGAAGAAATTAATGCATCGCTGACTTTTCCGATGAACGCTCACCCGTGCAGCTTTATTTTAGACACAAACCAGCGATTTTGTGTAAAATCAACATTTCCATTGTTTTCTCTTAATCTTTGAAACTTCATATGTTGACTTGTGTATGTTGGATTTGTGTTTTTTTGGTCTTGTTTGATTTAGATAAATATTGCCTATTTTCCTAAACTGGTGTGGTATACATTTTGTAGTGTTTTCACTATATTATTGTGTGTGTTGGTACAAATACACATTGCCTTTGAGATAAGCCTGACTGCTTGTGCCAAGCTTCCGAGGGGGTGAGCAGGGGTGATCTTAAGTGTGTATGTCCATTGCCCTGACTAGAGTGAGTGTCCCTGCTGGGGCAAAGTGCAAACTGACTGCCAACCAGAGATCCCATTTCTAACAGATACTATTGTGGAGGCTACAAAAAAATGTTGCGAGATCTAGTAGTGTACATACACTGAAGTCCAATTTAGCAAGTAAGAGTTCCAGGAATGTTTTTCTGAATTAGAACACTGGGGAAACATCCTGAACAACTAGGTCTAAACCACTACTTGCCTGAACCACTACTGCTAAACAACTAAAAAGTCTCTACAACTAAGTACTGAACAACTACTGTCTAAACAACAATTGTGCCTGAATAACAATTGCCTGAACAACTAATTTTAAGGTAAGGTTTTCCTTTTGGTTTTTATGGTTTATTAGTTGTTTAGAATATATATATATATTAGTTGTTCAGGCAATTGTTATTCAGACACAATAGTTGTTCAGACAGTAGTTGTTCAGTACTTAGTTGTAGAGACTTTTTAGTTGTTTAGCAGTAATAGTTTAGGCTATAGTTGTTTAGGACCTAGTTGTTCTGTCACATATTCTGATATATAGGCACAAGGAATGTTAGCAACAATGATGACACATAAATCATTTCAATGGACATTCCCCTCTTACAAAGAGAAGACCTATTACTGCTTCCAAAGAACAACGTTTGCCCTGTCACATGTATGCTGAACATCTTCACATTATAAACTGTGTTGAGGCAGCAGCACCCATCACACACTGAAGACAATTAGCCTCTGGGTGTCAGATGGCAAAATACACAGTTACCCAGACACATGGCTGAGGACAGTCATCCATCACCTAATTACCTTTGGCATGTAACATTTAGGAGTAGTGGCCTGTAGCATAGAAATTACTCATTCTAAAACAACAAACAGAAGTTGTTTGATCAATGTAACCAGCCATATGTCGTCCCTGCGGTTCAAGTGGTTTGTGGATTCTACAGAGTTGTGTCCTAGGTCCCTGGACCAATATGCAAGGCACATCCGTGTGCACCACATGACATGTACACAAACAATTTACTGTGTGACACATGGCTCAACCCTACTTGTCAGGGGTGCATTCAAAACCTAACCCATTCACTTGGCAATGTGACACGGAGGAATATGTCCTGTACTCACCCCTTTGTGGCTGCTGTGCTGCCCTCAAACACCCATCAAGCTCCAGATAGGTCATCACCAGAATGCAGGCCATTAGGGGGATCATGGTCTGACGGGGATCCCACCCACATTGAGGGGACATTCCCAGCTAGACCTCAACGATCTTCCACTCCATGCATCTCAGGTCCTCCCAACCTTTCCTACAGGGGGCGCTCTGTCGACTGTCGACTCCCAGGGTCTGCATCTTATTGGCGATGGCTCTCTACAATCCCTTCTTTTGATGAGTGTTGACCTGCATGGATGCAAAAGACAAAGCAGATCATGATCACAAGTTTCATCACAAATGGTGGGGTCACATACATGTCAGTAACATCAAGCTAGGACGTTCCTATTTGTCAATACTCCTCAAGTATGACACATACAAGCCAATTAGTACAGGGACATAACTACAGACATACATTTCTCCACTTGCAGACTAACACAGTTCCCTGTTCAGACCCTAAAATGACTAAGCAATCTTACTGACATCATGTAGCCCATGATCTAGCAACCTCACTGTGATGTGAGCCACTATGGAACACATCACACCTATGTGGCTTCTGAAGGGTAAACTCCTCAGGCATGAATGGACCAACACATTCACACTCTGTGAGATTGCCTGTCTGCACACCATCCCTATAGCCAACTGCCAAAGTACAAACTCAAACATTACACATGAGTAATAATGAAGGGACTGGCATTATGGGTACAGAAACAGTCTATGGACATGTGCCATAACAAATGCAGACTCATGACACTTCAGGGAGGTGGTGTTCTGTGACATGTACCTGTACCACAGAACACTCCTTTGGATATATGTGTCCATCCTCCTGAGATGGCATCCAACAAACAAGGTCATGTGTTGTACAGTTTCTGCTATGTGACCAAGCTACAGAGTCACATATCATGGCCTCCCAGAAACTGACACACTATCTGCACTGTGGGACAGTCATTTATGCAATAATCCTTTACAGGACAAATATGACCTGTGTGAAGGTGACAACAGGGCTGTGGGAGTAAAGAACCTGTCATGAGTCAGACACACATTGACAATGATGCTAAGTGCACATATGGCTTAGATTAATGACTGTACGACGAAACAACGACTGCAAAAAAACCTACTGCGTTAACAACGAGGTCGGAACACCGACCTCGTTGCTACTACTAATGATTTTACCACGAATGCCTTAACAACGATATTTCGTTGTAAAGGCATTCCTGATAAAATCATTAGCAATAGGCACCATTCACCCTACATCCCTCACCCCACCCCCCCAACCCCACCCCAAAACCTAAAACCCCCTGACCCCCCACCCACTCCCCAAAACCAAAAACGCCCCACCCCCCAAACCCACCCCAAAACCTAAAACCCCCTGACCCCCCACCCACTCCCCAAAACCAAAAACGCCCCACCCCCCCAACCCCACCCTAAAACCTAAAACCCCCTGACCCCCCACCCACTCCCCAAAACCAAAAACGTCCCACCGCCCCAACCACACCCCAAAACCTAAAACCCCCTGACCCCCCACCCACTCCCCAAAACCAAAAACGCCCCACCCCCCCAACCCCACCCCAAAACCTAAAACCCCCTGACCCCCCACCCCCTCCCCAAAACCTAAACCCACACTTACATTCGCCAAGTCCCTTCTTTGTACCTTAACCACGCATGTTCGTTGTTCAGAACATACGTAGTTAAGGCACAAAAAACCGAAGTCGTGGTTAAAAAAAGCGTTGTTGCGCTTTCGTTAACCACGACCTTCGGAAAAAAAAAGTTGTAAAAAAGGATGTTTCCCTAGATTAATAACTAATCTCTTTACCCATTCCTAATCTAATCAAAGGAATGAGGCATTTTTGGGCAGGATTTGCCACCAGAGCCTCATATTGGCCACATGACAGGATGTGCTGGGGTGCAGGGAGTAGGCAAAGTGCCACAGTTGCATAGCCACAGTAACTTTACCCCAGCCTAAAAAAGGACACATACTGGGAGATACATTTGTCAGGCCCTGGTCTCTGCAGGCATAGTATACAGAACCTAAATGACAATCCATTTGAGGGTCAATTGTGTTGCACATCTTTGAGTTTGGTCCAGATGCATGTTGTGTACATGTGTGGAAAACCATGGGGGTCACATGGGACTCGTGTTATTTGCAGCTGTGATGTGTACCGATTGCCATATCTATCCCTTCTGAAATGCTTTGGCATATGATATCATTGACATGCATCCTGTATGTTGCTGGGGACACAATGACTAATGTTAGAAATCGAGTCTTGTCATACATAGGTATCCAGCGAGAGGGAGGATGACACAACCTCCTGTCTCCCCTCTACTGCCAGACCTTCAGACCATGGAAGAATGACACATAATCCTTCTTTACAGTCTGAATCATCACAAAATGCTGTCAGTTGGAGCCAGATCTAATGCCAGCTATTAGTTATCCAACCATCATACCACCTATTGTACAATTCATGTCAGTATTGCACTTCCTTGCCACAGGGTCCTTCCAACATATAGTGGCCCTGTCAGCTGGCATGTCCCAGCCTATGTTCAGTCTGATGTTGAAGGATGTCCTCTCAGAAATGTTGAAACACCTGGACAGCTACATCAAGTTTACCCAACATCAGGATTTAGCCTATGGAATGCTGCCTTTTATGGTTTAGCATGCCTCCCACATGTGGTATGGGCCATTGATGACACACATGTTGGCTTGTTGTTGATGCCAATAAGGAATCCAACTACATATTTGGAAGTCCACTTGAACAAAGTCCATTAAAGAACAAGGCGGGTAGTGGAGCGGGTGTTCTGTCCATGCCACTCATCTGAATTCCAGGCATTCCAATGGAGCTATGACAATATCCTAATCCCGATGAGGACTAACATGACGGCAATGAAGAGTACATTGCCGTCCCGCAGGTCCACAAGGGGAAGGGGGTTTTGGGAAGCGAAAAAGAAAAAATAACAACTTCTGCTTCGTGGACTGCAGAATCTGACTGCTAGACCCTGGACTGCGTGTTGAGTCATGTTGGGCGTCAGGACTTTTGATTCCTCAAAATACTGTGTTCTTGGTTTTTTAGGATTCTGGGCTGCAATAAAATTGCTTCATTACTACATTGAACTTGCATAAACTATTGTTCATTGCATAATATCAGTTATTGTTGACACATTGTGCACACGTTTCTATAAGGCTGAACAAGTCTCTTCCACTTTTTATAACACTTTCAGAGTCTCTGGAACAAAGTCCAAAATCAAAAACAATCAAGTTGACTAAAGGGCTTCTTTGTGTTCTGGAGTAATTTCTTGCCAATGCAAGTTCCAGTAAACTTGCTCTATTTCCAATCTCCTAATTTTCAGGGGAGCACTTGTTACAGGAAATATGTCTTTCCTTAAAGTCTGTTTAGTGGTATCTTGGATTCCCACCCAAATGATAAATCACACTAGTTCCTATTGTCATAAATTACTTAAAAGATAGAGCTCTGTTTTCTTTCATTTACGCGATTATTCTTTCTTTACCTTCAAATGAAATGACTTGCTTGAAAATTTCAGAAGAACCCAAACTGTGTTTTTTTCACCTTTCTTATTTTCTCTCTTTTAGAGGAAGTACGGGTTCATCAGCAGAAGATGGAAGAGGAGAGCCGGGAGTCTGCAGGAAGCAGACCAAAGGGCATTCGAGTCGCGGCTGTCCGGAGGACGAGAAATGCTGGAACAAGGAACACTGTAACTTGTCTGGAGGCAGGCAGGAGAACAAGGAACTTGACTTGCACTGGAACTCGACTGGAGGTAGGCTGGAAGTCAAGGAGCTCAACTTGACTGTAAACAGGTGAGCAGAGCAATGCGCTTGAAACCAAGCACGGTATCAGACTCACAGGCATTCCTAAATAATACAATGTGTACAAGTGCCTTTTGGCAGTTGATTGCTTGTTATGGAAATGCGCAATTGTTCTCCTGATTGTGGCACATGTTAAATATAGATCACATTCTGAAGAGCACATGTTTTGGCTGTTACAGTTGGAGGAGGTGAAAAGGCAATTGGTTGCTCGTTAAGGAATTTGACCAATTATCCTTCTGATTGTGGCACATGTTCAATATTGTTCACATTGTGAAGAGCACATGTTTTGGCAGTTTCAGTCGGAGCAGGGGGAATAAAATGTGCATAATCAACAAGGATTGATTATTGCAAACTTGATATTCAAGGATGTAATGACCATACCCAAATAAGTCAGAATGTTGCAAGCAACAATATCTTACTATAATCGAGGTCTTGGATGTGCTAGTGTACCAACAACAGAGGGCTCTTGGGCTCCTGAAGGCAAATGTAGGTGTCTGGACCAGACAGGTAAAGCCATCCTCTACACACCCTGGAAAGTGCGTCAGATCACTGTGGCATGCTGCATGCACCACAATTGTGCCCTGCAGAGGACTATTTTGTACATCCCAGAGGAAGAGGAGCCTGCAGTGCAGAGTGACAATCCTGAAATGCCAACTGAGGATGACAGTTGTAAAGATGAAGGAGATGACTTGTGAGAAGATCTCATTCACAGCTACTTCCCATGAATGTAATTATGTCTTGTGACCGTGACTGTACAATGAAATGTACTTCTGAGAATGTTTTGAGTTGAGTGTTTTGGATATAGCTAGGGAGCTAATACTCTGCAATATACAGCCAAAGGCTGCTTAATGAGTTTGCTTTTCACCCCCCCACTTGATGATGTTGCTTTGTTTGTGTCAGTTTCCTTGCCTTGTTGTTTGTTTTCTAGATGCTTGCTATGTGACTTGTGTCATACATATGGTTTCAAGCCTATACTCCTTGTTTTGCCCGTTGTACAGGTACCTTCACCATGACATCCTCATGTGGGCATTTCAGAGTTGTGACATTAGAAGGTACCTGATGTAGTTCTGACATACAAAGTGGACATGGACTATTCCAGGTAATGTAGGTCACAGTTTTGAGGTGTGTGAGACCTGTGCCAAGGCAGCCTGAAAAGTGTTTGGGTGAAAGGTCAGAAGTGTACATTGTACTTGTTTAGTGCGCTGTGTTGGGCCGATTGCATCATGTGTGTGGTCATATGGGCAAGAAATATGTTTTCAGCAATTGCAAGTAAGAAGTAGGTATTGACCTATATGTAGTTCACGCGTGTAATGGTGTCCCCGCACTCACAAAGTCCGTGGAAATTTCCCTTAACTTTGCACCTAAGCTTCAATAAGTGAGGGTTAGATATATAGGTGACTTATAAGTTACTTAAGTTCAGTGTAAAATGGCTGTGAAATAACGTGGACGTTATTTCACTCAGGCTGCAGTGGCAGTCCTGTGTAAGAATTGTCTGAGCTCCCTATGGGTGGCAAAAGAAATGCTGCAGCCCATAGGCATCTCCTGAAACCCCAATACCCTGGGTACCTAGGTACCATATACTAGGAAATTATAAGGGTGTTCCAGTGTGCCAATCAGAATTGGTAAAATGTGTCACTAGCCTGCAGTGACAATTTTAAAAGCAGAGAGAGCATAAACACTGAAGTTCTGTTAGCAGAACCTCAGTGATACAGTTAGGCACCACAAAGGAAACACCTACAGGGCACACTTTATGAGCACTGCGGTCCTGGCTAGCAGGATCCCAGTGACACAGGCAAAAACAAACATACATAAAAGTAAAAATGGGGGTAACATGCCAGGCAAGATGGTACTTTCCTACAACAGACCAGGCATTTCGCAACATCACAATACAAAATAAAATGATGGATGGAGTGTTAAAACTTTACAAACACTCACCCCCAGTCACAGATTTGGGTTTATTCCATTGTTATTTTGCTTGCCACGTCACCCCAGTTTGGACCCAGCCATATGCAAATCAGTCTAGACCCTGTTCCCCATGGGAACAGTCCAGCCCGAACCGCTAGGTCAGGTCCTACATGGACAGGAAACACGCATCCTGGGACCGGTTTCAGGGTATCACCCTTCATCAGCCTGGCTAGCTTGAATCCAGTGGCGTAGTGAGCAAGGGAACCACGTCTGGGCATACCCTGCCACTCAGTGCGCACAAAGTAACATCACAAAAAAAAATACAAATTTGGACAGAGTGCTGAAACTTTTCAAACACTCAACCCCAGTCACAGATCTGGATTTAATCCATCATTATTTTGCTCGCCACGTCACCCCAGTTTGAACTCAGCATATGGAAATCAGTCTTGACCTTGTTCCCCATGGGAACAGTCCAGCCCGAACCACTAGGCCAGGTCCTCCCTTGACAGGAAACATGTCCTTTACCTTCAATTTCTTTCACTCTATGGAGTAAAATGTTGTGGTCTACAGTATCAAAGGTAGCACTGAGGTCAAGGAGCACAATTGCAGAGACCATTCCCTGGTCTAGTCTCCTCCTGATTTCTTCTATAGCTCCTATGAGTGCTGACTCTGTGCTGTGATCAGGCCTAAATTCCATCTGAGAAGGATGAAGAATATGGTTGTCTTCCAAAAAGGTGGAAAGAGAAGTATTGACATGTTTTTCAAGAATCTTGGTCAGGTTTGGCAACATTGAGATGTGTCTGTAATTATTTAATACAGATGGATCCAGATTGGGTTTCTTGAGCAGTGGCTTAATAATTGTGTGCTTTCACTGTGGGGAAAAAGAGCTACTGGTCAAGGAAAGATTCAGTAGATTGGTCAAAATGGGGACTATTGTAGATGTTCCTTGGACTAAAATAGACGGGGGCGCAGGGTCTAAAGATGATCCAGATTTAGGTGTGCTCAATAATGATAATGTTATGGCTGAGGAGGGGGGGACCTTGCTAGGTTCACTGTATCACCACCATTCTGCAGGCTAACCTCCTGAGGACTGGATGGCTGTATAAGAAAGGCTGAGTAGATGTTTGATATTTTTTTCTGGAAAAAGGAGCCTAGCTCATTGTTATGTTTGGAGGAAGCTTCCACATCTTCAACTTGAACATGAGGGTATACAATTTCTTTTAAAATTTGGAACATTTCTTTAGGGGAGTTAGCCGTCTGTTCTATTTTGGCCGCATAGTAGACGCTTTGTGCTGTTTTAATTTCCAGCTGGAACCGTCTAATGGGCGCCCTATAATCTTCTTTCAGCGGAATGTCAAATGGATTTCCTCCATTTCCTTTCTAAGCATCTGCAGTCTCTTTTGAGTGACTGAAGATGCATGGAAAACCAGGGGACCTTCTTTTTTTCAAAGGCTCAGGCTTCGTGTTACAATGCCCCAGGGCACTCCAGCTAGTGGAGATGCCCGCCCCCTGGATATAGCCCCCACTTTTGGCAGGAAGTTCAGAGGAGATAATGAGAAAAACAAGGAGGAGTCACCTACCAGACAGGACAGCCCCTAAGATGCCCTGAGTTTAGGTGACCCCAGCCTTTAGAAATCCTCCATCTTGGTTTTGGAGGATTCCCCCAATAGGAATAGGGATGTGCCCCCCTCCCCTCAGGGAGGAGGCCCAAGGAGGTTGTAGCCACCCTCAAGGACAGTAGCCATTTTCTACTGTCCTCCAGACCTAAACACACCCCTAAATTCAGTATTTACGGGTGACCCTGAACCCAGGAAATCAGATTCCTGCAAATTAAAACAAGAAGAAGGACTGCTGACCTGAAAGCCCCACAGAGACGACGGAGATAACAACTGACTTAGCCCAGCCCTACCGGCCTGTCTCCAGACTCGAAGGACCTGCACAGCGATGCATCCAGCGGGACCAGCGACCTCTGAGGACTCAAAGGAGTGACCTGCACCTAAAGGATCAAGAGCCTCCTGAGGACAGGGGCTCTGTCCAGAAACAGCAACAAAATTGCAACAAAGAAGCAACTTTAAAGAGACTCTCACTTCCTGCCAGAAGTGTGTGTCTTCACACTCTGCACCCGATGCCCCCGGCTCGAGTTCAGGACAACCAACATCGCAGAGGAGACTCCCAGGTGACTCCAATGATGTGGACACCCTGAGTCGACCTCCCTGTACCCCCACAGCGACGCCTGCAGAAAGGATCCAGAGGCTCCCCCTGACCACAACTGCCTGGTAACAAAGGAACCCGACGGCTGGACCAAGCACTGCACCGCAGAGCACTGCACCGCAGCCCCCAGGACCAAGAGGAACCACCTACCAGAGCAGGAGTAACCAGCAGGCGGCCCTCATCCTAGCCCAGTCAGCGGCTGGCCCGAGAAGCCCCCCTGTGCCCTGCCTGCATCGCCAGAGTGACCCCCGGGTCCCTCCACTGTTTTCAATACAAAACCTGCTGCCTACTTTGCACACTGCACCCGGCCGCCCCTGTGCAGCTGAGGGTGTGTTTTGTGTGCTTGTGTGTGTCCTCCCCAGTACTCTACAAAACACCCCTGGTCTGCTCACCGAGGACACAGGTACTTACCTGCTAGCATACTGGAACCAGAGCACCCCTGTTCTCCATAGGCACCTATGTGTTTTGGGCCCTCCTTTGACCCCTGTACCTGACCGGCCCTCTGTTGCTGGTGTTGTGGCTTTAGGGTTGCCTAGAACCCCCAATGGTGGGCTGCCTATGCCCAGGAGACTGTGTGTAAGTGCTTTACTTACCTGAGAAACTAACGTTTACTTACCTCCCAGAGGAGCTGTTGATTTTTGCAGTGTCCACTTTTTAAATAGCTATTTTCCATTTTAATCAAAATAGTGTGAACTACTGTTTTAAATCAAAGTTCTATATATACCTGTGTGAAGTACCTTACATTTTATATACTTACCTCAAAATTGAATCTTGTGGTTCTAAAAATAAATTAAGAAAATATATTTTCTATAAAAAAAAACTATTGGCCTGCAGTTAAGACTTTGAGTGTGCTTTCCTCATTTTTTGCCTGTGTGTGTACAATAAATGCTTAACACTACCCTCTGATAAGCCTACTGCTCGACCACACTGCCACAAATATAGCATTAGTATTATCTATTATTGCCTCTGTCAAGCCTCTTGGGGAACCCCTGGACTCTGTGCACACTATCTCTCACTTTGAGATCGTATATACAGAGCCAACTTCCTACACCAGGTCCCTCCAAGGCCCAGGTAGTGCCTTTTCCCACCAACTGCGACATTTGCGTGAGCCTAGGCTTGTTGGTGGAATCCAATGACAAAAAACAGCCTGCATCCAATGTCTCGACGTGGGACATCTCTTGCACCAAGAAGGAACCCTCAGCTCTCTTCTTTGGTGCATTTCTGCTCTTTTCTTCTAACAGGAGAATCCACTTTTTCACCTTCATTTGGGTTGGCAGGGGCTCCTGTTCTTCCTGGACTCTTCATCGACTTCTGGACTTGGTCTCCTCTCTCCACAGGTCTTCAGGTCCAGGAATCCATTGTTGGTGTCTTGCAGCCTTGCTTGATTTTTGCATAATCTTTTACCACGACTCAGTGTGCTCTGAGGAAACTTGCTCTACTTTACTCCTGTTTTCCTGGGCTCTGGGTTAGGGTAATTTACTTACCTTTGGAGTTTTCCTACACTTCTAGCACCCCTCTACACACTACACTTGCCTAGGAGGGAAACCGACATTCGCATTCCACTACTTTAGTATATGGTTTGTGTTGCCCCTAGGCCCATTGCAATCTATTGTGTTCTATTCTATTTACTTACCTGATTTTGGTTACTAGTGTATATATTGTGTATAATACTTACCTCCAGTAGGAGTATTGCCTCTAAGATGTTTTTGGCCCTGTGTCACTAAAATAAAGTACCATTATTTTCGGTAACACTGAGTATTGTCTTTTATTGTGTATAAGTACTGTGTGACTATAGAGATACTGTAAGAGCTTTGCATGTCTCCTAGTTCAGCCTTGGCTGCTCTGCTACAGCTACCCCTAGACAGCCTAAGCTGCTACACACTGCCTACATTTCACTAAGGTGGATCACTGGACCCTGTATAAGGTATAATGTAAGTACCTCTGGTACCCACTACAGACCAGGCCATCTTCTCACAAATAGGACGATTGTAAGTTGTTCATTGTTAAGTTGTCTGTGTCATGTTCATGCCACATCACACTACTTTGCTTCAAGAAGTGTTTGTTGTGTTCCTGCATGATTTACAGAAGTTCTACAGAAAAATGCACCTTTATTCCATGCTTTTGATTTTCTCAGCTCTTGCTTCACTATCTTGAGCATGATTTTTTGTATATTAAGCTGGAATCCTACAAGGATTTCTGCATCTCCACAAAACAAGAAAACTAGGAACCAAACATGTTAGTGCGCCCTAAGAGAACATGTTAGACATTGTGTTGTGAGCAGGCAATTGCAACATTGTTTATCAACCTTGGTCTGGGAATCATGCCTCAGCATTTTAAATAAAAGTTACAAATGGGTTACCTCAAAATTCCTTGGGGCAGCGTCTTCCGTGTGAGCCAACGTTTCATCAGCACTCACCCCTCCGATGACCTCCATTTGCTGTATTGACTGCACCCAACATTGTGCTGAACCAGCCTTAGGTGCCCCTTAATATGGACCTGCCCACAAGGAATCACTGTGGGGAAGTCTCAGGAGGGTTCACCAAGGAACAACCTTAGAAAACACTCAAACGTACGGGTTGATTGTGCCATTACAAAGTGTGTTTAACGATGCACCTCAGCGTGAATCACAAGAATATTGATTCAAAAATATCATGTGATATGAATTTGGTGTCAAATATAATCACCAGAACAATGTAGTGGAACAGACAATCTAAGGTAAGAATAGCATTTTTGTATAACATTGTTTTAAACAATATTATGGTAGTTAATATTATTCACTTAAATATAGCTGTAGTAAATAATTTTTGAATTAATGTAATATTTATTAGTTAGTATATTAGTATTTGGAGTTAGTTTCTTAGTATAATTGTACACATTGTTTAAACTATAGTTTGCAATTGTAACTGTCTAATTTATTATTTTAAATGTAATTAGCAATTTATTTTGCAGTAGTGTTTTTTTTAGGTTTGTTGGAAAATAGGGTTGAAGGCTGAATAAATGAGTTTATTTTTAATGTTAATTGCTTAATGTAAATAAATTGTTGAAATTGGCTACTAAGCAAAGTATTTAACTGTTTATTTAAATTTCATATGTTTGTAATTCATATTTCCGTAGCATGTTGTTGGGTTTTTAGGGGATTAGAGTGGGAGGTTACATCTGTTTTATTTATTTTTTAATAGTTTTTAAGAGTTTCATTGATAATCATGTACTTTTTAAAATACATTATTGTTTTGTATTATGTATTAATTGGTTGAAACGTGTATTTATTAATAATATTTGTAAAATGAACTTTGTATCAATTATATTTTATTTCATTTCAGTTATATTTTTTATTGAAAATTAATTTAAAGTATATTTATTTACTATCTCGGTTTTTACTTTATATTTACATTTTTTAGATTTAGGTAGTATGCATTTCTATTTAAAATAATATATAATGATATTATGTGGTTAGGTATTTCTTTTTTTTTTTTTACAAAATAGCTATGAGTTGGAAAGTCCCTCCTAGCACAAACACTTTCTCTGCTGTTACTTAGCCTGGAATAAGAATAGTAAATTGAAACCCTCTGAAGTCCAAAACCTTTCCTACAGTTGTTGCTTTTGGAGGGTGAAACCCCTCCAAAGTCTAAACCTTTTTAAAAATGTATTTTGTTAATTGTTTATATTAATTGTATTCACTTCATTATTTTATAAATTGATTTTGGTTCTATGTTTTTTTTAATTTTAATTTGATATTTTTGTTAATATTTTAAAAGTTGTTCATTTAAAAATCGTTTTTATACTCGTTAAAGAATTTACATTAAAATTATATGTAATAGATATGTACATTTTAATATAATTATTCATTTATAAATATATTATTTTTTAATCTTCATATTTTAAATAAGGACTGCATATTGCTGTTTCTTTGTTGAGTCTGCGCCGGACAAAGGCTGCAAGCTGGAGAGGTATTCATTTATATTTATTTACCTAGTGTGAACTCGGCCAGAAGCTGGGAATGCTTTATATGAGCAATGGTTAAATTTGCAGCCCTATTCCTAAATTCTTCCCAAGTTGAGGAATTGAAAAAAAGCAAACTGCTGCCTTTTAAATAGAAAAAAACCCACAAGGGAAACCCTCAGCGTGACTCTGAGTACAGCGGGAGAGCCGATACACGATATTCACTGCACTCATGAAACTTGCCCCATAAAGCTTTGCGGGGCATTCCTTTTACAACACATTTTTGCCCATAGCTCAGACTGTGGTGGCTCAGGACTACCAAATGTTCAGCACTTGTGCTCTTTCGGTCCAGCTAATTTTCTAGGTCCCCACACTAGGTTGGAGAGGGGGGCTATATCCTAACTTCTCCCACCATTCAATGTCTGTTTAAGCTCTCTCATGGCTGGAGCTTTTGCTTTACAGCTAGAAGTAGTTTGTGTTCTAAGGGCCTTGTTTGTAATAAAATTCTAGCAGGCCTGCTAGGCCTGAAAACGTGTAATGCTCAATGCCCTCTAGGAGCTGCATATATGGTTGAACTGCAATGCTCTCTGCCCTTTTCATGTGGTTATGCCCTCTAGGGGATGACTATATGATTGCATGACCATGTTTCTTCCAAATGCTATTTTTATTGCAGGCCTGCTAGGCAAGAACATTTGTAATGCACTGTACTCTATAGGTGCTGAATATATGGTTATACCGCAATGCTCTATGCCCTTTTCTTCTCATGTGGTTATGCCCTCTGGGAGCTGACTATTTGGTTAAATGACCATGTTTCTTCCAATACTATTTTTATTGTGATTGTGATGCCAAGTGTATGAAGGAATGCGCAGATAGTTTATTTCTGATTAAGGTTTAATGTGCTGCATGGCTAAATACTTATACAGTCCAAAAGGCGAGAACTATTGGCTAAGCCAATGCTTGTTAAGCACTAGTCTGTTCTACAATATCTTTAACACAATTTGTAATTTATATTCAAAGTATGTAATCCAATATTTGAATACACAATAATTTTGATACAATATTCTTGTTATGTGATATTGTTGTTCTCGACATTCTGTGGTACAGCTGTACCTCAGCCTGAAGCTTAGATATTCTTGTTGAAGAGATTGAATGTAACTGCTTAAACAGGAACAATGCTACAGACATTGGAGACCCAAACTTATGGCTGGTGGAACCTCAGGGCACAGCTCCCCAATTCAAGGAATCTTTAAAAATCTTCAAGTTAAACTTACTTTCTAGTAAGCCAACATTTTTGGACCCTATATTTCTTAATTATATTGAGCTTGTACTAGGTAAAGTTTTTCCCCAGGTCATATATTAATCACCTGGTACATTTTCTCACATTGAGAGACATTGCCTGATGCTACTGTAGTCCTCAATGTGGTGTTGGGGGCCCTAGGTCCTCATGCTATGAAAGAAGGTGATGCAGACACAGTAGCATGGTTCTGTCACCTGACTGGTGATGACTGTTGGATGGGTGTGGGGTGTGTGTGTAAGGTCAGTCTCAGCCGAGTGGCCGGTGGAACACTAGAACATGTCCAGCAGGACACTACATCCCTCCCAAATTCTATTGAGGAACAAAACAACAAAGTTTAACCTGTGGGAGAGAAACAAAGACACAAAATATATACAGAGACTCTTCAGGTGAACAACCTTACCTGCGGCATGAAACAGATGCAGCTGGGCACTCAGCATCACATCATGCCTCCATTGTTCAACCAGACTGCGCTGGGCATGAACAGCAGTGCAGATAACATTCGGATACTTCAGACCCTTGTCCACAACCACACAGTTTGAAGGGGATTGTCGGTCCGGTCCCGCATGGGGGGCTGCCAAAGGACTGTGTGGACTGTGCCGGCCTATCGCAGGCCAAGCAAAGGTGTTGCAGAAGAACCACCTACAGGATCACATCCTGTCACATGGAGCCACAAGGGTGGTTGATACAATGTCAGCTTGCTCAAGCTGTCAGGATGTAGGTGTTCTGGCCACAGTGCAACAGTCTTTGGGGACTAGTCTCTGTATGAGACCTCCATGCTTCCCGATGCCTGACGTGGAGCTGTCTCAGATTAATCTCTCGCAGCGCGATTCCTCTCTCACCAGAATTCCCTGGAGGCTCTTGCCCCTGGATTGCCACTGGACCGCGTGGGCTGTGCAGGCCAACATAGGCCGTGCCAAAGGAGTCGCACTGAACTCCCAACAGGGCCACATCCAAGTCTTGTGCAACCTCAAGTGTGGATGGTCCAAATGGTCTGGTCTGCTCTCACCGGCAGGTGTCTGGTTCACGGGGCTCATGGCAGGTGTTCAGGTGGTCAGTTTCCATGTTGCCAGAGATGACTGGTCAGCGTTGGTTCTTGTTGCTGACTCTGGCTCCACTCAGGTGGTGCTGTGCTCCTTTGGTGGTTGGGCAATGCACCTCATCAAGATGGTGATATTTTTTCATCCTTCTGCAGATCAAACAAGTGGTAACATCTTCGTCGGCAGAAGGATGACTTGACGGACTTCGTGGCTACTGGCGGGTCTTGTCTGGCCTGTGCAATTAGAGACAGGGATGCCATCGCAGCCAAGCAGACGGTGACAAGTGGCAGGACGGTCGCACTGAGAAGCGCGGGGGTCCACCCGCGTGGCTGTCTTCAGTGACGTCTGCTCGCCCCAGTGGCTGTCTTGTCCTGATGGATACCTTAGTCCTTAGTTGTGTCACTCTTCGTCCTTCCACTTGCTCACCTGTGTTGTAGTCGATCTGTAGTGTGACCGGTCTGCCACACTCCTCTTCTTCTCATCCTTTCTTGTTGTAGCATTGTGCCACGCTCTCTTCTCCTCTTTCCTCCTTGGTGTGGCGTCGTGCCACAGGTCGCATGCTGCATCACATGGACCTTTCACTGCATCTCTGCCTGTGCATCTTGCTCTTCATCCTGGATGTGGCATTGTGCCACAGGTCACATCTTGCTCGGTCGCAGCCTGTCGCAGGCTGAGCCCTGTCAGTAGGACTTGATCCGCTCTTCTGGCAGACCTCTCGCAGGTCTGGTCCATTCTGGGATCTTCTTGATGGACCGCTCTGTAGCAGGAGGGTCACCATTCTTTTCCTCCATCTCTTCACTCGAGGGCGCCACTCTTGCGCCAAGAGACTGCGCTGTTGCGACACTCACTTGTGCCTCAATTTGTTGGCAGGGTCAGTACGTTCTGCTGACCTGCTCAATGATGGGCCAACGGTGGCCATCTTCTGTTGCTGTGTGGCCAGCTGGCACGGCCTTTTGTCCCTGGCGTTACGTCACGCTCTCGGGTGCTCTGTCCATGTTCTCGGGGTCCTGCCCATGTTGTCAGCTTCGGTGGCACAGCTCTCTGTGCACCTCTGACATTTTCTTTTTTCTTTCAGGACGTCCTTTGTTGACGCCTGACATGTTCCTCTCCTATCTTGTGGTGTTATCCATCACTGGTGGGGCACATGGTGCTCTTTCAGGGGTGGCGGCGGACAGCCGCCAAGAGCTGTGCAGGCCATGCACACTCTCCTAGTGCCTCGCGTGGCACTTAAGTCCATTTCTCACTGTTGCAGGTAGCCTTTGCTGTGCAGCGGTCGTACACATCGTTCCCGTCTTCTGCGCTGTTTCCTTCCATGGGTGCACTGCTGGTCTGGCGCAGTCACTTTCTGGGGGTGCTGCTGTCAAGTTGTTTTCACCAAAGCTTGTTTCCCTGTTAAAACAAAAACAAGGGTGCAGGACCTTTCTTTGGCCACTAGATACCACTGTGGCCCTTCTTTTCAGCTTGAAGACAATCTTTCCTTCTACGGGCCTCGTCTGTGGAAATCAGATCCCGGAGAGGAGCCATGCTGGCTGGGAGGAGTTGTCAGACTGGTAGGGCTTTTGCTGGCCTTTCTTCTCTTTTCTTTTTTTCTTTCTTGCACAAAGCCTTGTGGTGTGGAGACAGGTGATTTAATGGTCGGGAGGGCTCTGGGCAGTTTACATGTTTTTTTTTCTGGTGTGTGGCAGCCCATTCACTCTTCTCCCATGTGGAACAGCGAAGCGCAAGGCGGCATGCACGTGGGGTCAGACCCACTCATCGCCATTGTAATGTTGGTGGCCCTAGGCTCTCATGCTACGAAAGAAGGTGACACAGACACATTAGCATGGTTCTGTTTACTGGCCACAGGCACGTGCTCCCTGCCCTTTTTATTGGCAGGGTCACCTGACAGAAGACGCCTGTGTTGAATGGGTGTGGAGTGTGTGTGTAAGACCAGCCCTCAGCAGAGTGGCTGGTGGAACACTAGAACATGCCCAGGAGGACACTACACTCCTAAGAACGAAATGCTAATGGTCCCGGATGGTGCAGCTACTCTGGATTCATTGTCCATGCCTTCTGTTATGGGCCCCCGTCCTTCTTCCTCGATTACAAAACCAAACCTAGGAATTCGCCTAGAGGCTCTTTTGGCCATTATGTCAACAAGGTTTTGAGTACTTGTTTCTTTCACTAATAGGCGATACCTAACGTTTTTCATTCCAGTTCACCAGAGAATTGTCTTAAAGCAATAACTATTGTTAATCCAGCTGTCCTATGAAATTTATCTAATTTTATTGTATGCAAATTCAGTTGGCATAAGTACCCCCCCCAGCCTAAGCCCAAATGACCAGTTTATCCTGAGGCCTCTCAGAATCAGAACAGTTACGTTTGATAACTGAGCTATCTCTGTAGCTGTTGCGTTACCTGTAATCATTTACTGTGAATCAGCTCTTATTTGTTCCAGAAGTGACTGAAAACTTTCCTGTTCCTACAACTATCAGAGTAATGTACCTGCTACTTCTAGCGTTAATACCAAGAAACCTCGGTGCAACTCACTTCACAAACAACCTTAACAGAACTGTTTCCAAACGGCTGTTGCTTGTGATACTTGTGTTTTAGCGTGAAATGCATCCTCCCATCAAAAGGGACGTAGTTCATTCTAAAATATAGTGCTAAATTATGGTTTTTGCAATCATTCGTAGTTTTGCATCATTTTTAGGGCATTTAACAAAAGCAAATTATGCAAATTTCACACTTCCCCAAATACAACATAATATGTAGCGATGTGCTGCACTTCGCTTATGCTATAGTATGTCCCAATTACCTCTGTGAGCGCCTTCTATTGCTTCAATATTTCACCCGAGTGGACCTGAAAATGAGGCATCTTTATTTTGTTCTCCAACATCAATTGAATCATCTGGCAGCGCATATTTTTCGCATTATTTTCCTCCAAAATCAGTCAATGTGAGGATATCTGGTCAATGTTGGCTTCCGTTGTGGTTATCATTCAATTAACTGTGAATTAGGTTGTCTTGGCACAACCAGGACTCGTAGGCTAACCCTATAGCTGACAAAGTGTTCTTTCATTTCACTGTGCTTTCAATGCTCTGGTCAGCACATACACACATTAGGGGGCATATTTATACTCCGTTTGCGCCGAATTTGCGTCGTTTTTTTCGACGCAAATTCGACGCAAAACTAACTCCATATTTATACTTTGGCGTTAGACGCGTCTAGCGCCAAAGTTCATGGAGTTAGCGTCATTTTTTGGCGTGAACACCTTCCTTGCGTTAATGATATGCAAGGTAGGCGTTCCCGTCTTAAAAAATGACTGCGATGCATATGCGTCGTATTTATACTCCCGGGCAAAAATGACGCCCGGGAGTGGGCGGGACTAAAAAACCAGCATTTGCACCGGATTTTAGCGCCTGGGTCAGGGCAGGCGTTAAGGGACCTGTGGGCTCAGAATGAGCCCAGAGGTGCCCTCCCAAGCCCCCAGGGACACCCCCTGCCACCCTTGCCCACCCCAGGAGGACACCCAAGGATGGAGGGACCCATCCCAGGGAAGAAAAGGTAAGTTGTGGTAAGTATTTTTTTTTATTTATTTTTTGGCATAGGGGGGCCTGATTTGTGCCCCCCTACATGCCACTATGCCCAATGACCATGCCCAGGGGACAGAAGTCCCCTGGGCATGGCCATTGGGCAAGGGGCCATGACTCCTGTCTTTGCTAAGACAGGAGTCATTTCAATGGCGTCTGGGCGCCCAAAAAAATGCGCCTGGGTCAGGGCAGGCATTAAGGGACCTGTGGGCTCAGAATGAGCCCAGAGGTGCCCTCCCAAGCCCCCAGGGACACCCCCTGCCACCCTTGCCAACCCCAGGAGGACACCCAAGGATGGAGGGACCCATCCCAGGGAAGAAAAGGTAAGTTGTGGTAAGTATTTTTTGTAATTTTTTTTTGGGCATAGGGGGGCCTAATTTGTGCCCCCCTACATGCCACTATGCCCAATGACCATGCCCAGGGGACAGAAGTCCCCTGGGCATGGCCATTGGGCAAGGGGGCATGACTCCTGTCTTTGCTAAGACCGGAGTCATTTCAATGGCGTCTGGGCGCCCCAAAAAAATGGCGCAAATCGGGTTAAGACGATTTTTTTGCCTCAGCCTGACTTGCCCCATTTTTGGACGCCCAAACGCCATTTTTCCCTACGCCGGCGCTGCCTGGTGTACGTGTTTTTTTTTCACGCACACCAGGCAGCGCCGGTCGGCTAACGCCGGCTAACGCCGGCTAACGCCATTCAATAAATACGGTGCCCGCATGGTGCTTCAGAATGGCGTTAGCCGGCGCTAATTTTTTTGGCGCAAAACTGCGTTAGCGCAGTTTTGCGTCAAAAAGTATAAATATGGGCCTAGATGTCACATATGACGACACGTACGCTATGAGACTTTTTTTCGTACAAAAAGAAGCACAGTTTGTTTGTGACAGACAGAAATAAAGATATATATGACAGAGAGGGGGAGACATTCTCAATGTGTCGCGTGCTGGGGAGCTACATTTCGATCTATGTGCAGAAGATAAAGTGCTAGGTAAGCAGAGATAATGATGTCCTTTAAGGTGTAGTTTGCACTTGTAGATTGGGATGGGCATGAATATACGAAAGCAGATTATGGCCCTCATTACGATATCGGCACTGGTGGTCACCAGAAGACGGTCAGCATGAAGAACCCCCCACCCGCCACATTACGAACATCCAGCTGGGCCGGCGGGCGGAAACAGTGTTTCCGCCAACTGGCCCTGCTGGCTGCAGGGCCTGAACATTTGGAGCCGGCGGCAATGTGTCACCCGTCTTGCATTTCACTGCCTATAAATCGAGCAGTGAAAAGCGTGACAGGGCTGTGCATGGGGGCCCCTGCACTGCCCATGCCAAGTGCACTTGGGCCCTGAGTCTCTCATTCTGCCAGCCTTTCCCTGGTGGTGTAAACCTCCAGGGAAAGGCTGGTGGAATCGGACTCATTATTCTGCAGCCAGCGCTGCTTGCAGCGTAGCCCTGTCGATCAGAAATGCCACCACCGCTAGGCTGCCTGGTGGGGGGAGCCTAGTGGGGGCGGCGTTTCACCCTTGGCGGTTCTGCTACATACATTATATGACGGTCTGGACCGCCATGCCGGTGGCAGAAATTAACCCCATGTTCGTAATGACCGCCTGTGTCTAAGCTACGACATTTACATAAATGCCATTTGCATCCCTGTGCCTTGACCTACCAGCTTGTCTCCTCAAAACTAGCAGACATAAACCAAATTACTTTTAAACATAATAATACAGAGAAAACAAATAAACATAATTAGCTGCTTTCTCAATCCCCAAAAAGGATTTTTGTCCAAAAAAATGATCACTTTATTTCCTAATTGCAAATGCACTTGTAAGGGAGGCAGTGGTAGAGGGATCACATCCATAGCTATGCCCTCTTATGTGATTGATGACATTACAAATATATCAGAAATGATTCCAGCAAAGTGGTACGCCGACATTAGGATGTGGGTGTACCTAGACTGTGTAGTAGATGAGTGAACAATTCAATCAATACCATATGTAAGTATCAGTACACTGACTCACATTATTGAGTACAGTACAGCTGCTGAGGTAAGTGCACAGGGACTATGTTTGTTTCCTTTATTCATGTTGTGATGGATGTGCTCTTGTGTCTGATATCGTTAACAATATAAAGGCAATACTAGAGAATTTTCACTTTTACATGATACACAAAGTTTGTTCTTGTTTTCATGGAACTAAAATAACTGTCCTATTTTGACTCCTGGCACTGAGAAATTGCTAAACGCTTCCTAGTGCATGTGTGATATAAACATGGTGAATTGTTGGCCCATCCAAATCATCAGATTCAGAGTCATATTCAACTTTATTTGGTTAGCTAGACCATAAAAGTATAAAAGGACATGAATTCACACAAGTTGATACAGACCTCAATAAAATCGTACAGTGAGCAGCTTAATGTTAAAAACGTCAAAAGACCGGAAGATAAACAAATCATTAAAGCATAATAATCCACACAAACTAGAACAAATGAAAGTGCATCAGATATCAAATAATCGTAGTGGCCCTCTGCTTTATAGCACATTGAACGAAAACAGCAGTTAGAAAGCAGATTTTCACAGACCGTAGAGTCTACATATTGATAAAGACAGCTTTGAAATATCAGATATTAGCCTCTTTTAAAAGGGTAACGAATATTGTTTTCTCAATAATTAGTAAAGTTTACAAAAAAACATAAATTAAATTGTGCTTTGAGCTGAGTAATTATCACATGGACAGACAGGTAAGCTTTGAAAATAGGAGCCCTGGCAAAGAAAGGTGGCCAGAAAGTGCACAATGCATAGTTTGAACATAACTAGCAAACATCTATGATGCTGGTTACAAACCCATGTCAGATAAGGTTAAATACTGGTGTTCAAACAGATCCGCATATGGAGCTGGACAGTTGGCATATCAACCACCCTCCACATTCTCTCTTCCATGCAACCAGCTAAAAATATATATTTTTAGAGAAGAGAGGGAGACAGTTGTCATGCTGCCAGGAGACGTGAACAAATCATCCCGTCTCAGCCTTCAGCAGGTATCACAAATGTACCTTATCCCGGGAATTGTTATGCATCTGTAAAATCCAGACAGTCAACAAGCATTGCCCTGTTGAACAAGATCTGGTTCTTTAACCAGATCCCGAGCTACAGGAGTAGTGGTTGCATTTTTATGAAATAATTTAAATAACCAATCTCAACTTCAGTATGACAAATAAAGGTGCCGGTATTTTGGAGACAGACAGTAGCTTTATAATAAAGCTGTTCTCAAACCTGATCATTAATGGCCGTAGCCCAAACCCACTGGAGGCGACAGTGCAACATTTGGCTTTATAAATAGTTTTGAGTTCCTTAAAAGTCTTCTGGCCTAATCAATGGGCAAAGTTGAGAAGAGCCTAAATGGCGTTGGAAAGGCAGCAGCTCAACTAGACTTGAAGGGACCCATGTTAGATGACTGTCAAAGGGAATTCCAGAATATGAAAACAGTGGGACAGTACTGTTCTTAGAGCTACTGTCTACAAAGGCATCACTATTGTTTTTCTTTTCATCAAAGATCATAAGGTGAGTCCTACCCTGGTTGACCCTTAGATCTAAACTAGTCATAAACTGGCAAAAAAGGTCCAGCAGAAATGGTAGACCTTTTAACAGAATAAAAGGCAGAGCTCAGGTCCAAACAGTAAAGAACAGCTTGTCCTTCTTGGCCACCGTGTATGTACTTATTGTTAGAAATGGGGTCTTTGGTTGGCAGTCAGGTTACCCCCTGTCCAAGCAAGGACCCTCACTCTAGTCAGGGTAAGTCACACACAATCCAAATTATCCTGTGCCCACCCTTTGGTAGCTTGGCATGTAGCAGTCAGGTTTAACTTAGAAGGCAATGTGTAAAGTATTTGTGCAATAAATCATACAACACCATATAGCACCACAAAAATACACCACACAGTGTTTAGAAAAATATATAATATTTATCTGATAAGATACAGGTCAAAACAATTAAAATGCAATAAGTAGATGTTGAGATACCACTGTAAAAGCGATATAAAGTGTCTTAAGTCTTTGCAAAACAAGTAAATGTCTCTTAAAAACAATAAAGGTCTCTTGCAAGCACAAAGTACCTGGTTCGTGTTCAAAATCTCCGCAAGGGACCACAGAGGAGGCAATGCGTGGAAAACAGGGAGGTGTGCGTCAGTTTTGCCCCTTCGCACACCAGCTTGCTTCCTTATATTTCATGAATGGGAAGGCTTTGCGTCGATTTCCGGTGCATGGACTTGGATCCTCTTCGGGTTGCAGTGTTTTCTGGCGCCCCAGGGTCTGTGCGTGGAATCTTGAGCTTGCGGAGTGAAGTCACCAGCGCTGCATCGATTCAGTGGGCGTTGCGTGGAAATTTCTTGCACACGGTAGGCACTGCGTCGATTCCTCTCTGGAAGTCGGGCTGCGTCATCCCGGTAGGCTGTGCGTCGATCCGGTGGGCCGTGCGTCAAAGTTCCAGTCGCAACGCAGGCGCCGCTTCGATCTTTTCCTTGCGAAGTTGCGCTTCATTATTCCAGTTCGGCGTGCAGTGAATTTCTCACCGCGGAGCAGGCTGTGTGTCATTTTTAGCAGGCTGTGTGTTGAATTTTCACTGCACAAGAAGTCCAGTTGCTGGAGTGAAGTCTTTTTGGTCCCGAGGCTTCAGGGAACAGGAGGCAAGTTCTATCCAAGCCCTTGGAGAGCACTTCTCAGCACAGCCAGAGAGCAGCAAGGCAGCCGGGCAACAGCAAGGTAGCAGTCCTTGTCGGAAAAGCAGTCCTAGTGAGTCTTTTGTGTCACGGTTTCGGGCGGGTCTGATCAGGACTCTGGTTGGGACACCCCTTGAGGTCACCGAATATCCTAAAGAGGTACTGTACTGGGGCAGAAGAGCAGCTAAAGGCATACACGGAAAGGACAGCTATGGACAGCCACAGGAAACAGGAAAGTAAAAGTAGAGCAACCCTTGTGTGAACAAACAGGAAACGGATTACAAATGGACAAACATGCCGGGGTTGTACACAGAGTAAGGCGCAGAACCTCCCACAGTGACAGGGAATGTCAATGCCTCTGTGCAGTCTGCTCTTACAGATAGTAACCCTGCCAGCCCCATAGAAAGAAGGCAGCTGAAGTGAGATTGTCTCTGGACCCTAGAGCACAAACAAGGATAGAACTTACATACACAAGACTAGCTCTTGTGGGTCCAGCTGCAAACACAGTGGCAATTCCTGGAAAAACAGCAATAGCACACTGCCACTGTTAGGCACGAAAGACAACGTATAACACTAGACAAGGATGGGGGCTGGAATTGCCTCCTGGAAACCAGGAGCCAACCCCAGTACAAAGGAGGACACTTATACACTGGTGAAGACTGAAAAAAACACTTACCAGACACAAATACCGAGAGGAAACAAAAACAGAAGGAACAAACTAAGAGGCAGGAACTGGGATTAGGCTCAGGCTGAAGCAAAGGCAGGACTAGGACTGGAAAACAGGGCGCAAACTTCTGGCTGGAACAAACTTCTGGCTGGAACAAAACCCTTCCATGCTCGAAGGGTGCTCTGATATAGAGTACTTCAGCTTCAAACTACATCCTGATCTCTAGGCTTCTTCTTCAAGGCAGCTAACAACAGTTTATGTTCCTTGGTACAATCTGACCTAAGGAACACGGATAACCCAAAAGGAATTAAATACCTTGGGTTGTAATATGCTACAAGGAAAGGGTACCAAAAACATAAAAAGATTAGTAAACGATGCACTAGGAATATAAAATATAGCCCATGAAACATATAGGTAATGTCATTAAAACACTTTTCTATTTTATTAGAACATTGGGTTTTAAAGTAAGGGTGATACCCTTACAAGATTGCACATGTATAAGTACAAAACATATTACAGGCAAACAAAGAGTGACAAAAACTTCCAACAATTATGCTTGCGGTGTTCCTAAGCACACTACTGTACCAAAAAATTCAATCCCTTATATACACTAGGGTCAGAGTGCTTTTGTCAATGATGTTTTGATCGATACAAATACAAGGATCATCAACAGGATGGTATAATGGTTGCCTGAAGCTGCAAAACTAGATCACATAAAATCTGTTAGACGGTAACATGTAGAATGAGAATGGGAGAAGAAGAGAAAAAAAGGAAAAGTCTTAGAGAAAAAGTAATGATTTCCTCTAAAGAAACAACAAATGCCATGCACCTGACCTCCATGCTCGAGAATGCTATAGAAAAGTGGAATACACTGATGAATTATGACCCGGAAAGACTGTAAAATATGTGAACGCAGGAAGGACAATAGTCAATCCAACCAAAACCCATGGCGGCCATATTGGAATGGTGAAAACGGTGTGAAATTATGGAAAGACAAGTGCAATAAGTGAAACGTGCCACAAAAGCGACAATACCAGTAAAGAGACCAAGGTCTAGTAATAACAGCGCAATATGTGAGAGAGGCCATGAAACCAGTGCCAGAATACTTAAATAAAGCAGAGTGAAGTAAAGTAAACCAGGAAAAGAAAGCCTATATAAACAAAACTAGCATAACAGTTCTTGAATTCCTTGCAATAGAGTCACAAGGAAACTATCCCAAGATCATCTGACACTAACTGCAATTAATCAAAGCAGTGCCATGTTAATTTGGGTCCTTAATTGAAGAATGGTTCTGGAATCTGTCATAAAAATGCCAAAATAAAGTTGTACATAAATATATTGTAACGTAAAACTCATCATATTTAAGGCCCTATAATTGGATAGACATCTATAGTTACTGAGGTGCAATTCTTATTTAAGCATGGCAAGAGGGAATTACTTCTGATTTAGCAAGACAAGGTAGTATAACAATGAGAATGCCACAAAAAGCAGAAAAACTAAAAGTATTAAATAGCAGGAAAAAATCTGTTACAGCACAGGATCATTGCAGCTTCACATATTCAAAAACTCAAGTATGAAGTATTGAGTGCGAGTTATGCACAAACAGGTCTGTCAGAAACGCATGCTGGTTAAACCAATAATGCCCAATCTTCCATCTTATTCCATCCATTATGCAAGTTATTAGTCCTTAGGATACGTTTCAGTTCTCCCTCATTCAAAAGGTCAGGGATTTCTCCACCATCAGGCACCTTCACCACATCAATGACCTGCCAGCGAAGATCGTTCTCAGTATGACTCCTTCTTTCAAAATGTTCAACCAGTGGCGCATTAGGAACCTTGCATCTCAGCCAGTTTCTGTGTTCACATATTCTAATTCTTTTCTTTTGCATTGTTTGACCAATTTATAACATCGCACATGGCATAGGTAACAGTTATGCTATAGTAATGAAAATGGGTCAATGCAATCTTCACATTTCTGTATGCAAAATATTTAGTTTCAATTGTATGTTCACAAACACTGCACATTCCATATTTCCTATGACCAAACACTGAGGTCAAGCCCCACACCTCTTTTAGTGTACAATTGATCATGGGGCTGGGAGGAACGCTTGTATTAAGTGATCTTTAATGTTTCTATTCTTCCGGAAGGCAAGAATTAGGCATTTAATGTATATCCTCCAGCATTTAACACTTACCAATTGTTAGAAATCGGGTCTTTGGTTGGCCGTCAGGTTACCCCCTGTCCAAGCAAGGACCCTCACTCTAGTCAGGGTAAAGAAGAATCACCCTCAGTTAACCCCCACTCCCAAGGAGCAACTCAGAGCTTCTGGAACCTTGGATCAAGTTGTGGATACTTCAATGACCCAAAAAGGACCTCTGGAAGAAGATCCAGAAGTTTGGAGACTTTTGGAGCAACTCCATAAGTTGAAGAGGTACATTGGGGGAGTTGTAGTCCCAAACCCCAAGAGGCAAACCAGCCTCTGAACCCTTGGCTGGTGCTGTGGACCACTTTCCTGATTCAAGAAACACTTCTGAAAGTAAGTGTAACAGTGTTACCTCGTTAGTTTCCTTAACTCTGGACTTTGTCCCTGCCCAGTGTGAGCTTTTTTTAACCCTTTGAGCGCTAGTTGCTTCTATGCGCTAGAAAACGTAAATTCTTTACAAATTCATATCTCCGGTTCCCCTTATCCGATTTTCATAATTTTGGTGTCATTTTAAAGATAAAAATAGAATCTATTGTTTATAAGTTGGTGTTGGATTTCTATTGTGTTTTTTTGTTTTACTTAGTTACTGTTTTCTGATTTTGAAATGCTTTACACACTTGTCTCCTAAGTTAAGCCTTGTCAATTGTTGCCACGCAACCAAGGGTTGAGCTGTGTTTAATTTATTGAGACCTAACTGGACCTAAGTGGAGGTTAGTGGGGTATTGCTAAGTGTAGGTACTTACCTGCCCTTAGCAATAATCCACTTTCCAACACATGTTGATAGAATGGAAGTGCTTCCTGTTTCGATAGACTTGGTCAGGTGGCACCAATTTAATTTGGGTGCCATCAATGGCTCCCACCACATGTGGGAGGCAACCAAATCCATAGAAGTCAACCTTCACATTGGCTAAATCTTCTTGTCTGTGGATCCTGATATTGCTTTCAATGTGTTTCATCACTGTTGATAACAAGTCTTTTAAAATACTACTTAACATAGGATGTGACATTCCACCAGATATAGCCACAGTATATTTAAAGGACCCTGCGGCCAGAAAGTGTGATACTGCCTTGAGTTTCATAATGGGTGGTATACATGTCGGATTAGTGATTTGAGGCATGAGATCTGGCACCAACTGGCAACATAAATCTTGGATTGTTTACCGATTCAGATGGAACATGTTTAATTACAACACGCTCTTCCATTGTCTGAAGGTCTGGAAATGGACGGAAGACTGGAGGTTGATACCTCCTCCCTCTTCCATAGTACCTATTTGTGGAATGAAATGAGTTGGAGCAGCATTAGTTACTGTGTCCAGGCCAACATATCTGATGATTAAGACAAAAGTCATGTGACAAAACATTACTGACTAGAAAAACATTACACATCAAGACTGTCTACTACTCAAGGTTCAGCTATGATACCCTTGGTTGTCTAGACATGTGACGACAACATATATGTGCACATAACACACCTGTCTGCTCCTCTTTTTCCCCTTGATACTGTAAAGTTTGTTATGACCGCCAAAAATACGGTCACCAGTGCATTACAGTACACCACGGTAATATGGCATCTGTGACCAGCAACGCACTATACTGATGATAGTGTAGGAGAATCTGCATATGAAGGGAGCTTTCCATATGTTGAGATGTTACTACACATTTATAGATGCTATGACACATTTATCAGTCACCAAAACTGTAGTTTCAACTGCCAAAATGGCAGGTGCCTGACCTAGTTCATCAGACTTTAGGAGCATCCCGCCACTGACAAAAGAAGACTGCAGGATGGGCGGTTTCAACCACAGTGTACCCAGCCATAGGCTAATATTGTGGACTGTGACAGCCGCGGTCCAAAGGCAGTGGCCATTGAAGGTGATGACCGAATACTTGGCATACATGTACGCCGCAGCTTGGAAAATATCTTGCTTGCCTCCTTGCACTGCTGTCATCAACACCTCCACCAATTTAGCTGATGCATGCTGCCTCTGGTAGCAATCATGCCAGGCCATGGAGGTAAAAGTGTCCCTACCTTCCATCCAGAGAAGTTGGAGATGCTGGAGGAAGAGGTCCTTCCCCTGTGTGGGAAGCTTTATGGCTCACTAGAGGCACAGGTAATTACCTCGTTTTCATATTTGACACTGTTCAATACCATCCTTACCTTCCTCATAGGTGATAATGTGCCTCTGAGTCCCAGTGAATTATTTGGGTGCCTGTTGTCACAATCTGTGATCCATAAATAGGATGTACAGGTTGTGGATTGTGGAGCCCTGTACTCTGTGTATTTCAAATGACCATTGTGTTGTGTGAAGTGTAATACGGCCTAGATCCTCCTTCTGTTGCATTCATTTATCTATGCAAGTAAACTTTATATCCAAACAGTGATATAGCTGATGATGGTAAATGACACAGTAAATGTATTTGCATTACAGCATGTGATGTGCTTGTATACTGTTGAGTCAGATGAGGATGTTGTTAGCAATGTGTAAAGTTCCACAGAAGACTCATCCCAGATAAGGCCTTGGCAAACTCTTGTATGAGAACAATGTAAAAATCATGGAGCCCTTAAGAGTGCCACACAACCCTGAACTCACATATAGGATGGCCACAGGATGTACTGTCATGCATGGAAGTGGTAGAAATGTCATGTTCATGTATACTCAGCCTGCAGAGAGCAAGTCCTGACTAAGCCTTTTCACAGTATGACCTAGTCAGTGATCCGCTCTGCCTCCTCGTAGCTCCAGTGGCAAGTAGAGCCCTTTGTTCTTCTGAACTCTGACCTCTGTCAGGATTTCACGGCCCTCCTCCATCCACAGGCTTCTGCCTGCTCATCATCCTTGATGTCTAGTGGGAGAGCTCTGCTCTTCTAGTAGGCTGCCCTCTGCCTTTTTTCTACTTTTGTCCTTTTTGTTGCCTCTATTTCACTCTTTGTGTGATTTTCCTTACGTGTTCTGTCCCTTTTGTGCCCCTTTTGTCTATCGCTTTCTGCTTTTCACTCTCTCCTCCCTGTTTTTTTCTTCTCACTCCACTCTCTCTCTTTCTCACTCTTGCTCTCCCCCTCTCTCTTCACTCGCCGATGCTTTCCCTGTGACCCCGCCCCCTCTCCTCTCTCTCACGCTCTATCCCCGCCGCTGTGGCCCCCGAGGCCTTCCCCTTTTTTCACGCCATTTTCTGCTCCCGCCTCCCAGCTGTCCTCTCCTTCCCCCTCCCTACTTAATGGCAGCTGCTGCGCGGTAGGTCGAGCAACACCACTGACCTAGTCAGTGACTGCTCTGCCTCCTCATAGCTCCACCGGCAAGTAGAGTTCTTTGTTCCTCTGAACCCTGACCTCTGTCAGGGGTTCGAGGCCCTCCTCCACTCGCAGGCTTCTGCCTGCCCCTAATCCCTCGTGTCTAGTGGGAGAGCTCTGCTCTTCTACTAAGCTGTCCTCTGCCTCTTTTCTCCTTTTTTCCTTTTTTGCCTCTATTTCACTCTTTGTGTGCTTTTCCTTCTGTGTTCTGTCCCTTTTGTGCTCCTCATGTCTGTCCCTTTCTCCTCTCACTCTGCTCTCTCTCTCTCACTCTCACTCCCCCCCTCTTTCTTTCCATCGTCGCTGCTGCCCCTGCTGCCCGCCACCCTCCTCTATCTCTTGTGCTCTATACCCGCCGCTGCTGCCCCCGCTGCCCCCCCTCTTTTTTGTGCTGTTTTCTGTTCCCACCTCCCAGCTGCCCTCTCTTTCCCCCTCCCTACTTAATGACGGCCGCTGCGCAGCGAGCTCGCTGCCAGAACACCAAAGGTGAGCCTAAGGCAAGCCTATCTGCACCCGCCAGCAACCTGAATGCAACCAGTGCCAGGACCTCTGGCCCTGCCACCCGCTGCCTCTACACAGCAGATGAACTCATCACATTCAACCCAGGATGCAACAACAACTGCAAGCAAGTAGCTTTAGGAAACACACTCGGTCCATTCAGCTGTCTCTGCTGCCATCCATATTGCACCACCACCAACACCCGGGACCCAGCACAACCCACCCGCAACAACTCACCAGACCCTAAGAAATCTGGGACCTCCTCGACAGCATCAACCCAGACGTTGCATTCCTCACCAAGACCTGGACCAATAACACCTCAGGCCCAGAAATCGCCATCCCCCAGGGGTACAAGATCGCTCGGAAAGATCGCCCCAGCCGCCCTTGGGGGGGAATCACCATCGTCCACAGGTCCAACCTCCGACTGAACACACTCTCCGAAGCCATTAACCTGATGGAACACCTCCACTTGAATCTACACACCACCTCGACATCCACCATCAGGGGAACCATCATCTACCACTGTCCCAGATCCCCCATACCTTTTGCCGACTCCATCACGGACTTCATCTCTGCACAAGCCATCGCAGACACCAACTGCACCTTGCTGGGAGACCTCAACTTCTACCTTGAGAAACCACAAGACCCCAACCCTGTTTCCCTCCTAGACAACCTCCACAACATATTCTTTGATGGATCATGACAGAGCCAACACACTCAGCAGGACTCACCCTCGATCCCATTTTCACCACACAAACTGCTGCTACATTCAGCCACACTACGGAACTCCCATGGACAGATCACATACACATACACTTCACCTTCAACTCACCCATGATCACCAAACCCCAGCCATCGCATAGAAACTGGACAAGAATAACCGACGATCAGCTCACCGCCACCCTCTCCATTGCCACACCCACCATCACTCACAACGAGGACCCAAAGACCACAGCACGCACCCTCCACAAGTGGATCACCGACTGTGCCAACACCATAGCCCCCGTCAAAAAGAACAACAACACCCACGCAAAGAGATCCAGTGGGTTTACCCCTGAACTCCAGGAATCAAGATGCACCTGTCGCCGCCTTGAAAAAATCTGGAGAAACACTAAATCACCAGAAGCCCACTGCAACTTCAAAGCCACCACCACTGCAAACCATCAATTAATCAGAAACACCAGAAAGAAGGCTATCCAAGACACGATCTCCTCACATCCACACAACTGCAAGGAACTCTTCAACATCATCAAGGAGTTCTCCCAACCCAACAGTGAGATAACAGACATCCCACCCTCACAGGACCTATGCAACAGACTCAACACCGACTTCCACTACAAAATCAAGACCATCCATGACAGTTTTAACAAGGACAACCCACACGCTGAACACCACCGTCTAAAAACCAAAAGCAACAAACCCACAATCTCCACTTGGACACCCCTCTCCACCAAAGATACACTAAAAATCCGATCCTCAACAGAGCTGCAGACACCATTGCACCCAATCTCTGCCTCACCATCAACTACTCACTAGCTGCTGCCACCTTCCCCGACAACTGGAAACATGCTATGATCAACCCTCTTCTCAAGAAACCATTGGCTGACCCCACCGACCTCAAAAACTTCAGGCCCATCTCCCTACTTCCATTTCCTGTGAAAGTCATAGAAAAAGCAGTCAACAGCCAACTCACTACATTTTTAGAAAGCCACAACATTCTTAACATCTCCCAATCAAGATTCAGGTCCAACCACAGCACCGGAACAGCCCTCCTGTTTGCAACAAACAACATCCGCTCCCTACTGGACAAGGGACAGGCATCGACACTCATCCTACTCAACCTCACAGCAGCGTTCGACACATTCTCCCATCACACCCTGATTAGAAGACTCCATGAAGCCGGCATTAGAGACAAGGCCCTCAACTGGATCCGATCCTTCCTCTCTGGCAGAACGCAACGAGAAAGACTTGCCCCCTTCCTCACAGAACCCACACCCACCACCTGCGGAGTGCCCCAAGGATCCTCCCTCAGCCCCACACTGTTCAACATCCACATGGCCCCGCTAGCCACCATCATCAGAAGCTACAGAATAAACATCATATCCTACGCAGACAACTCCCACCTCATCTTTTCCCTCTCCAACGAACCAAACAAGGGCAGACACAACTTCCACGAGAGTATGAAAGCAGTCGCCAACTGGATGAGAGATAGCTGCCTTCAACTCAACACAAATAAGACCGAGGTACTCATCCTGGGCTTCCAACACAACACATGGAGCGATGCCTGGTGGCCATCAACCCTCGGAAACCCACCCACCCCACCTGCCATTCCCGCAACCTCAGAATCATCCTGGGCCCCAACCTTAGCATGAACCTTCAGATCAACACAGTCACCTCCACCTGCTTCCACGCCCTCTGCTTCCTACGCAAGACCTTCAAATGGATCCTCCTCAAGCATAGAAAGACCGTCACACACACCCTTATCACCATTAGACCTGACTACGGCAATGCAGAAATCAACAAAAAACTCACCCGCAAATTGCAAAACATCCAGAACGCCGCTGCCAGTTTGATCCTCGACCTACCCCGACACTGCCATATATCACAACACCTACGCACACTGCAGTGGCTCCCTATTGAAAAAGGAATCACTTTCAAAATCCTCACCTATGCACACAAAGCCCTCCACAACACCGGACCTACCTACCTTAACCAGCGACTCAATTTCCATGTAGCGCCAGGACCCTATGCTCACCCCAGGTCTATCTCGCAGAAGTACCCCACATCAGGAAAACCAGAACATGAGGACGCTCCTTCCTTCTCCTACCTCGCTGCCACCACCTGGAACACTCTACCCATCCACATCAGACAAGCCATACCCCTCCCCAGCTTCACAAAGGAACTGAAGAAATGGCTTTTCTAATCCCACCTTACCCCCCAGCGTCTTGAGACCCTAACAGGTGAGTAGCTGCACTCTATAAACTCCTGATTGATTGACAGTCCAGGATGATGCAGAATAACTGTGACTATGCAAATGAGACATCAGGTCCACTCCCTGTAGACCTGCAGTTCCTTAGAGGTGGCCAAAATGAGTCTTCAGAAGCAATATTTAGCCTGAATGCTTTTACATTGACTTCATTAGGAATGGGGACTGAGGTAACTGCCTGACCTGGTTCTTATTTCCATTGACCCTCATTGTCAATGTGTGTCATTCACTTAAGACACGCCCCTTACTGCCACAAGTTTTTTATCACCTTTTCTTAAGTCTTGTTTGTACAGTACAGGCCTATTGCACTAGTGGCAAACCCACAGTGCAGATAGTTGGTTAATTCAGTGGGATCATGACAAGTGAATCACTAGCTTTGTTACATGCAACCAGTCAGACCAAACATACCTTGGCATGTTGAGTGTCATCTCTGTCGGAGTGACATATATGGTAAAAACCGTCTCCTGTGATACCAGTACATACCACACAAACCCACTTAGAACTGGTATGAGAATCCATTAAGTAGACAACATGTCCACAAATCCACAGAGAAGAAGATTTCAGTGACACCCATGCCAGCCCTTTCATTGTCACCTACGTTTTAGTGTGTAGTTTATACCACGGGAGTTGCCTGTATAGACTGTATGCCGCGAGTCAATGTGCCTGGATGTAAAGGTGTCTGTACAGTTATGCACAAGTAGTTTACCCTTCTGAAGTTTACAATGGGGTGTTGTATTTCATAGTAGCTCACATCACAGTGCATGTTGCTTGGCCCTGGGCTACATGATGTCAGTGGGTATGACCCAGTCAGTGTAGGGTCAGTCAGTGTAGGGTATGACCAGGGTTGTTAATAGTTAGCAGATGACTCCAAAAGTGTCCCTGTACTTATCACCATGTGTGCTTTATAAATAAGGTCTGTTGACAACTACAAATTGCTTTTGCTAGTTGTTTCCAAAATGTGAGTTTAACAACCAGTTACCCTACAAAAGTGCAATTGCAAACTTTTTGTTGGAAAATGGGTCATTGGTAAGGGCAGGTAAGTACCTACACTTATCTGTAGGCCATTAACCTCCACTTAGGTCCAGTTAGGCCTCAATAAATTAAACATCACATTAAATATCACAAAACAATAATTAAATAAAAGACAGGAAACAGTTAAAAAATCCAAAACCAATTAAAACAAATAAGAAATATTGTTAGCTTTAAAATAACACCAAAACGAATAAAATCAGATAAAGGGAACCAGAGATATAATTTTTAAAGAATTAATGCTTTTTAGAGCTTAGAAATGAATAGCGCCAATCTAGTGGTTTGGTCGCACCTTGACCGGGGCAAAGTCAAAGATTAAGGGGGACTACGATGGTGCCCTGCTTGGCTACAGCCCGAGGGAGGCCTCGGTCAAAAGTTTACCTTAGGACTTAGCCCTCATTATGAACCCACGGTGTGTACTGCCGTGTTCAGGCTGGCGGTCATTTAACTGACCGTCAGCCCCCCCCGGGACACCACCGGCCGCATTAAGAACATTCTGCTGGGCCGGCGGGCGGAAACATTTTTCTGCCTCCCGGCCCAGCAAAATGCCTGGCCGGGACATTGCCGGCGGCTCTACATGGAGCCGCCGTCAATGCCTCTGTGCGGTGGGTTCAGCTAATCGGGCAATGACCTGCGCAATGGGGCACTGCCCATGCCAGCTGCATGGGTAGTGCAGGGGACCCCAGGGGGGCCCTGGAGCACCCCTTCCGTCAGCCTTTCGCTGGTGGGGGAACTCACCAGGGAAAGGCTGGTGGCTGTAGGGATAATTATCTGAGGCACAGCAGCGCTGCCCTGCCAGATGATGTTTTCTTCCACCATCAGGATGCCTGTCGGGGGCATGGTGGGATGAACCACGGGGATCATAATGACCCCCTCAGTCCTTTTTCTGCAGATTTTCTTCAGCGCTACCAAGTCGCCTGTCCCATCCGACCTCCTGGAACTCTTCCTCGGATATGCATCGTGGGAGCCCTCGGTGGAGATTTTTCCTTCAGACTTGGTCATTTTTTTTAGATGAAAATCCTTCAACCGGAGCAAACCTGAATCTTGATCCGAAGTCCTTGAAGCCCTCTTTGGATACACTGCCTGGGAGATCCCGGTCAACTTTCTAAGTTCAGACATAGACACTTTTTTTGAGTGTTTCTTCACCGGGATGGACCTGCAAGTAAGGCCGGATTGCGGTTAAGGCAAGCGGCTACAGTTGCCGCAGCGTGTCAGTCAAGTTCTCTAAACTTTTCCAAACTTCTGGATCCTCTCCCAGATGTTCTTTTAAGGTTTGTTCGAGGTCCACAGCTCACGCCAAGGTGCTCTGAGATGCTCCTTGAGGGTGTGGACTACAACTCCCAGAATGCACCTGGTGCAAACTCCAATTTGGCCACTGGACAGTGGTCAGCTTGTCAGTTTCTTCAAGAGTTGGTGGAGGAGACCTGTAGCAAACTGGAAGTCCCTCCTTGAACCACTTGAAGCCAGGCAAAGTCCTTCTTGTGGTGAAGCCGAAGTGTGCAGTCCTTCAGAGTGCAGTGTCCAGCTGCAGGTCAGGGGTCCAGCAGGGCAGTCCTTCTTCTCCTGTAGTTCTTCCTTGTAGGGATCTGAGTTGTGGGTGCAGGTCTGCCAGTTTTATCCTTGCTCCTGGGTGAAAAACAGGGGGGTCCAGGTTCTCCAATCAGGTGCAGAGTCCTTCCACCTGTGATGACCACTTTCTGGGAAGTGTGGCAAAAATCAATCTCAGCGAGCAACATTCCTCAAAAATCCATCATGGCTGAAAAATACGTTTTGGAGGTTACATCTGGCTGAGTCCACCTACTGGTGTGGCTAAAAATCGTAAACACGCCTCTCTCCTAATCTAGTCAAGGGGGCACCTAATTGTCTGGGTTTTGCAGGATGTGAGGGAGGTGCTGCGTTGCTCCAAATGTCCTTTCCTGCCTTTGATGACCAGATTGGCAGCCCTCCCCCTTCCTGCCTTTCTATCTGCTGAGGGAAGTTCTCCTCCCACAGGCACATCTCTTTGTGTTCATCCCAGACTACTTCACATTTCATCAAGACAGCCTGGCCAGGCTGCCAGAGGCTGGCCAATCAGAGCAAAGCACTACAGGGCTGAAGTTGGCAACTTTGTAGGTAAAGTTTAAAACTCTTTACCTGAACAAGTTATATTAAATCCAACAATTGTAATTTGTGGGATTTATTACAACAATTTATTTGATACCAAACTTGAGGTGTCTGTCACTCAAGGGGACTTTATAAATTAAAATAAAGTCTCCCCGTTCTAGTCTATGGAGGCCATTCATTACAATGAGGGAAAAACAAGTTTGGCTATTTTGCCTCACCAGGGCTTATAAAACTATTTTTATAAGGTCCCTGCCTATAGTTACAAGGCACCGAACCCTAGGGGCACATAGGGCACAGCTTAGGGGTGACTTATATCTGGAAAAAACTTTATTTAAGACTTTGTAAGTACTTTTAATTCCAAAGGCTTATTTGCATGTAACTTTAAAGGCAGCCAGCAAGGCAGGCCTGCCTTTAAAATAACACTGGGAACCTCAGCAGTGCACCTATGTGTGCACTACCTATGCTGGGGTCCCTACACCTACTTGCCCTAACCTATAATAGGGACTTATAGGTAGGTTAATATTGCCAATTTTAATTAGCCTAATTTGCATATCCACTTTACACAGAGCACTGGCCCTGGGACTGGTAAGCAATACCCAGGGCACAGCCAAGAGTCAGTAACCACCAATATCTGTCCAGTTTGGGGGTGACCAGTGCAAATAGGAGGACTTTCCTACGTTTTTCATTTGTCTATTGCATCCATACAGATGAACGCCCATCAGAAGCAAAAGATTTGGAGAACCATCGCACGGAAGGTGCCACCCTCGGGTCTATCACCGGCAGAGCATCCACTTTTGCAAAAGGTGGAAAGACCGGAGATGCTGGGCCCAGAAAATTGCAGAGGTCCAGCTGGGGCTGTCCTCCCATCATGGGACCCCCCTGATGGCCCGCATACTGACGGTGGCCTACCCCGAGCTTGATAGGTATTTGAGAGAAGCACAGCAGCTACAAGGAGGTGAGTTATGAGCAGATTCCTACCTGTTGCATTGCTAGGTTGATGCTTTAGAGGCAGACATCTCCCTATGAATATTGGAGATGGCCCATGTGTGGTACACAAGATTTGTTATTGTTTGTATAGGTATGGTAGATGGTGCATGTGGATGTGCCTTGCCTATTGTCCTAGTGACCCTGGTCACAACAGAGTACAGCCCTCTACCAATATACTCTTTTGGGAAGACACATGGCTGATTACAGAGGTCAATCATCTGATGTTGTTTCATGTTGTGTGTGTTATTTGTACCCAAAAGTCCACCTGCCTTTAGTGTGTCAGCCCTGTCATAAAACAACATGAGGTAGTAGATCACTGTACTAAGTCATGGTTCTGCTCAAGAGAAAATATTGGCATCTGTACCCAACAGGCCACTTTTCTTCAGTATGTCAAGAGTGCTGGTGCGTCACTACTATCTCTCATGTCATGGTGGCCATCAAATATGTAACATAGCATAAGTTGTCCTTTGTGTGCAGTCACTGAGGAATACTTGCCATGGGTAAGTAGGGAATGTACAGTTACATGATTTGGGTAACATCACTGTTGGCATCAGTATTTGTGCCTACACGTTAGAATGTGTACCTTGCACATTTGTAGTATCATGTCCACTACAATTTCATATATGATCTACCTGTCTTCATGGGATGATGTTTGATTTCATCACATATGTAGGCATGCCAAAAATGTATTGGAAAATACTTTTATGTAATGGGTATACAGGTCATGTGGTACCACAGACAGGAGTGTGTCAACATTGTTTGTTGGGTCACACATTACTTCATGTTATTTATCATGAACAATTGCAAAACCTATGAAGGACATGATAGGCAGACCTACAGTACTTACTCACAATGTGAATTTCGATGCCATTGATGTTGAATCATTTGGCTCAGTGCTTTGCACATGTTAATTGGTGAAGGCTCATTTTCTGACTGTTGACATGCATCAGGTAGTGACATGCAGAAATGTTGGAATCATATGTTGGAATCGTATTCCAATGTAATCTGTGTTTGCATGACAAAAAGGTACAGTGATGTGCCTGTCCATTGAGAAACATGTTAAAGGCACTCTTCAAAAAATTGAAATTCCCTGAGCCACAACAACATTCAATGGACTATAGCCTTTTAGCTATGCAATGTTAGAAGGGTGTTCTCAGCAGTACCAATCAAAACAGACGATTTCCCTTGGCTTATCTGATTCATTGTGCTGTGGATATTTGTAGACAGATGTCTCTCACATTTTGACAAGATTGTCTCCAGTGCCCTTTTCTATGCAAGATGCATAATCTAGCAAAGCAATATTATTTCAACTTCCATGAGGCTAACTAGACAATGGACACATTGTGCAGTTACCTTTGGTGAGTTTTTACAGTGTGACATGTGTGTTTTCATGTCACCTGCTTCTGGCTAATGTACTTCTTGCTGCAACCTGACTAGGTTATTTGCCCATCATTTCATCATGATGTGGTATTGTGTTCTTGAATATTTGCTGATTGCAGGACCTTGTGTGGAATCTGTGAGACTGAACTTAGTTTTGCCATAATATTTAATGCCAAAAGGTTACCGAGGGGTGGTACAAGAGCCAAACCATTCAAGTTGACAGGGTCTCCTACTTGATCTATGGGTATTGTGATTGGACAACTTCACTCATACAATTGAAGTTATCTTTGATTCTGATTTTTCTGTGGGCAATTGTTTACAGTTCATTCAGCAAGCATTCATATAGTATTGCAAATGCTGAAGTCACTTTGGAGGACCTTGTGGCTGGGGGGAGGGACTACTGTCCATTATGCTGATGTTTTGCAATCAAAGTAGTTGTTCGTGTGTGCAGGCACATGGAATGGCCTTTTTGTCATTTCAGTATCCTCACAGGCAAGCAGAGAAGACAGGGCCACCACAGTGGGGAAGCAGCTTGCCATGCTGCCTCCACTCACAAAACATTGGACACCAAGGGACCCAATGGCCCAGAGGGCTCAACATTATCGTCTTCAGTGTGGACCTCCAGTGGACACTCCCTAGTGGTATTGGAACACTTATGACCTACACATGTTCCATCCTTGCCTACCACACCCTGTTTCATCTCCACCATCCCTGCAGTTCCCCACCCAGTTGGCCGGGCCCCCTCCCGCAAGAAGTTAGGTGTCTTCTTCATGCCAGGCACCTCAACCCCTGCCCCTGTTATCTCTGCTGCCCTGAGTGAGGAGTCTATTGACTTCCTGAGGAGCATCTCTGTTGGTCAGACTGCCATTCTGAATGCCATCCACGTGCAGGGCAGCCACCTCCAGGAGATATTTGCATACCTGGAAGAAATTCACAGTGCTATGTCTGACCTACAGAACTCTTTGCAGGCTCTGGCCTCCTCCCTCCCACCAGCCTTCCACCCCTACAATCTTCCTCCATCACCTTCCACTTCCCCATTTAATTTCCCTATTCCCATTCCTGTCAAAGCACACCCACACATATGGACACAGACACCTCAACAGCCACAAGCAGCACACATAAACACAGACACAAACACCACAAGAAACACAAGCATGCAAGTACTCAAAAGACACTCACCTCACTCACACCCACCACCACACACACCATAACCCCAGACACCACACCCACAGCCACAGACCCAAACACCACCCACACCATACCCCCAGATACCACCCCAACATCCACAGATACAACCATCACTCACCCCATAACACCAGAAACTACCCCAATACACACAGACACAGCCACCACTCACACCATATCCCCGGATGCCACCTCAACATCCACAGACACAGCTACCACTCACCCCATACCCTCAGATACCACCCCCACACCCACAGACACAGCCACTCCTCACACCATACCCCAACACTACCCCAACACCCACAAACACAGTCACCACTCACACCATACCCCCAGACACCCCCAGCCAAACAGACACATCCACCATTCCAACCTTACAATCATATCCAAAACACAGCTAACCAAGAGATGCAAATGCCCACACTTGCCCATGCAACAGACACCAACAAAACACAAACATACTTCAGACACACATGCACCAGTACCAACAACAGCCACACCCACACCTGATGCAAGCACTTATTCAACCTCTCAACCCCTAATCCCTTCTAAACACACTACTCATTTTCCTGAAGAAAGTTTCATGTTTTTTCTTGACCTTACCGCAGTTAAACCCCCATTCCAAAGCAACAAGGACTCTGCCCACACCCCAACCCATCCCTTCCACATCCACATCCACATCCTTCCCCTGTGACACATGCCCCTGAAACCAACTATACCACTACCAAAATCCAAAAAGAAGGGTACCCATCCCAAAATGAAGCTCACCCCTCCCAAGACCAAACCCACCCATCCAAAACCCAACCATACCCCACACCACCCATGGGTGATCACTAGATGCCTCTTCCTGTGGAGATTCCTGTGGCAGTGATGTGTGAGGCACGTTGAGGGGCACAGCAGTGTGCTCAGTACATTAGTTACAAGGATTGGCCATTGGCTTTTTCTCCATTTTTGTAGTGTTGAAAACAAACATCAGTTGGCTGTTTTGCTACAAATTGGTCCTGCCATTACTTTTCTACCTTTTAGATGTTCATGAATAATTTGTGATGTATGACTACAGTTGTTTTTGTTTCACCCTGATTAATGATCCATTTGATGTGGTTGGTAAGACCTGACTTTGGAACCTGCTAGAGTCATCCAAGACAAGAGGAAACGTTTGATGGCTGGATGTGTGGGGTGTAATCTAATTGAGGTAGCATTGCATTAGGTGGTGTTTCATATGGTAAGTATTTAATCTTGTCTTGGCTAATGTCAACATCTAATGGGTGACATTTCTTCCTCTGATGTAGACTGGACATTTTTATTATGTGTGCAAGCTTGATGTTTCTTTATCCACACATGGTGTGTGTTCAATTGTGCCAAATTCCTATACATTGGAGTGGACATGTGTCCATTTTCATGTGTGTAGCTTATACCTACTTTATCTAAATGTGTGACAGATGCTGTTACTGGTGTATGTGCTTTCTAGACTTACACATTTGCCACATAGGCTTGAAAAATGGTTATACTATTGGTTGTCCTTGATATCCATCAACCCACAGTTCATGTGCAAATGTTGGTTTTGAGGCATGTGCAAAGTGAAATGTGTCCCAGACAGCAGCCATCCTGGGGTCCTCCCGATGCAGCCATTCCTGTTTTGGAGGGATTGTTTACATTGGGAACTTTAGATGTGTGTTACACAAATTATTCTGCATCCAATTTTCCTTACAATCTCTTGTAATGTATATGATGTGTGATTCCATTGCAATGATTTTGCAGGGAAGGTGAGTTTGAGTTCAGTGTGACATCAATACTGTATGTCATTTCACAACAGGCTATGGCATGTGAACAATATGAGGATGTCACTTCTATTTGGAGGTGTTATTGATGAGGATTTGCTGTTGCGTGATACAATGAACACATCACTAAACATAAAACTGGAATGTGCACACATATCAAGTTTTGTAGCGTGTGGCAGTGCAGTGTCAGTGACCTGGCCAAAAGGAGCATCATGAGGCTTTGATTGGTTCATACGTTGTGTACTACTGTGAAATGGGGCACACAAAATATATTTGGGTCATGGAGCAAAGCCCACAAACAAGGACACTAGTGGCCTGTCAATTTGTTGTGGAGCTAGAGGAAACAGGTAAGTGACTTTGTTTCATCCACAACAGTGTAAATTGTGTGCACCATTGAGCAGAACAAGCAGCAGAAGCTGTCGGATTTGCTCCATGGAGACACAGGATGTGTTCCAATGAGGCACAGGTGAGGTTCTGCCTTATATCCCTCCATTTCCACCAGCTCATATGTGATGGTATGACCGCCACAGTCACATCAGCAGAAAGCAACATCATAATTTGACCAGCAGGAACACTGGCATTCTGCCCTCTGTGAGGGGCATTGACCTATTTTGCTGCTGCTGCGGTCTACTGTGACACGGTGTCGGTGTGACATCAGTGGTCTTTCATGTATGCAATCTCATGTATGGTAATACGGTGGTCAGACCACAAACATGGAGGCAGCCGGATCGCCACTTCTGCGGTGGCTGTCCCCAGACCACCAAACTCGTAATCAGGCCCTTAATCTCCTTGTGCCTACCAAAAATGAATATGTCCTGGTGTAACATAACTGGTGCTCATGTAAAGTGTTCCCATACAGTTGAGACGAGTCCGCGCAATATATATATATATATACAAACACACATATATTTATACACACACACACACACACATATATATATATATATATATATATATATATATATATATATATATATATTACCTACTGGTGGGTTGCCAGTAGGTAGGTATAGGTAGAACCATGTCTCTTGGATTGCCTATATCTCTGGCACCGTATGATGAATCTTCCCAAACTTTTTCAAGAAAGTGGCCCGGAGATTCTTGTTACACATGACAACTTTCAGGGTGATCTGTCAAGCAGAGACCAAGTAAAAAAGGGGGGGGGGTCAAAAACCATTGCGTTTCCCATGTTACTTCCCATAGGACCTTTAGGCATTACTACAGTTGGACTACTGGACAGAATTACACCGAATTTGGCAGAAAGCTAGCTTTCGGTACTCAGATCACGCTTTCACTTATCTGGTATAAATCCGTTCAGTAGTTTTTGAGAAATTAAAGAAGAAATCAATTTGTATCTCTAGGGACATGGATCCTTCGCTAATAACTCACAAATATTTGTGCATTTTTACGAATACACATGTGAAAAGAAGCGCTGTAATTAACGGACCACAACCTGACAAGAAAGTTGTGGCCGCCAGCTTATTTCATGGGACACTGTCCCTGGGGTGAATATCCGAATTGAAAGTGGCATAAGGGGTCAGGGTGAAGGCACCCTGACCCTAGGGGTGTGGTATAGGTGTGTGTGAGGGGCAGATTATGGGTTTAAAATACACGTGATATTCACAAACTTTCGTGAATTTCCAAGAACTATGCAACCACAGACTCATTCAAACACTAATTCATTCACTCATACATGCACTCCGATACTCATGCTTCTACTCACACACTCACTCAGACACTCATGTACCCACTCATAAACTAACACACCCACTTTTAGACCTACTAAGACACTCACAGATCCACTGAGAGAGACAGACCCGATGGCCAACCTGTGCTGCGCATAGCCAAAACAGCCAAAAGGCAATGTTTGGTGCCGAGTTGGGTGGCTATGAGGGCTTGGCTGTAAGGCCTGGCTGCAGGCCTCACCTTGCGACCCACCTCAGCTGTGCACGTCTGGAATCACGTATAGTAATTATATATATATATTAGGCCTGGGTGGAGTTTGCTTGGCAGCGCTCCACGGAGTACAAAAAAACTCTGCCGCTATACACAGTTCCGCTAGTGGGTGAAGCTTCTTGCTGTGCATGTTCGTCTGAAGTTTAATGTTTCAAAGTCTCGCACTCACAGCACCACAGAGTTTGCTTGGGCCCGATCATCTTGTTTTGTTTTTTGCTCGTGATGGTGCTGAAGCCTAGTTTTATCCTCTCTATAGCTCTTCCATCTCATACTTTTAAAACCTTTTTTTTGCGTGGATTCTTTTGATAATTTTACCTTTTCTCTTTCTCTTTTTTGTATTTTAAATTTTCTCCAAATTTTTGTGTATTTTTTTTGCAACTTTTTAACTTTTTCTTTATTTTCTTGACTTGTTTTCCCTTCCTTTTTCCTAATAATTTCTTCCTTATCTCTTCATCAGCCAGGCCTGTTGTGCACCACACTGGCCCATGTGCACCTAACATAAGTTAGGCCGGTGCACAAGAGGCCAGGCCAGGGCCATAGACAGCGAAAGCTGCTGTTTCAGTCCTTGTTTGTGCTCCAGAGGACTTACCTGAGTCTTCCCGGAGGGTCCTCTTCTCCGACGAGTCCTCCTCTCTGCTCCGGTGCGTGCTGCAGCCCAATTAGGGGCTGCGCAGTTCAAAAAATGATTGTCTGTACTTGCGCTGTGCAGTCTATACTGGGCTACGGCGCGCCCCGGGTGAGCTCAGCTCGGCTGGTAGGGCTAGTGCAGCTTTTTGGACAACTCCGCCCTCCAAGCCGAGTGCAGAGTTCCAGAAACTCCATTAGCTCTGCCAGCTGAGGGGAGCACCTTGCACAGCCCTCCTTTTAACAAATTTCCAAACAAGAAAATACCCACCTGATATTTTCATAGAAGAAAATTCATATCGAAAAATATACTTATATATTTTCAGTTGTATTTGGTATTAGAAAAAAACAGTAGGGGAGGCGTATGTGGCATCTAAATTGTGTAATTCGTTTTACTAGCTGCACCGACCACCAGTGCTAGGGCCAGCAGCGGCAGTGCCAGCGCCAATGAGGCTGCAGGAGCAGATCAGGGGGGAGTCTCTGCAGCAGCAGGGGTGGGCGATGGTAGGTCCTATTGCTTAATTATGGACAATTAGTAACATAGTCACTAAAAGGGTGTACTAGTGTTGTTGACTGACTCGTCAATACTCTGCTTTTGCAGATGCAGCAGGAGTTAAATAAGTATTGGACTCTTCTATCTGGAACTCAGCAGGCTAGGGTTTATTAAATGAACTTGAACTATGTGTTTTGGAAAATTGAAAAAAGGATGGAAGTAGAATGGATGGGTAAGATATAATATGAGTGAAAGGATGTGTGTGTGGATGAAAGGGTACACATTAATACTCATATAGGCGGGTGATGAGGAGGATGATAGGATGCATGTATGGGTGAAGGATGAATGAAAGGGTATATGGGTGAACAATGCCAGCCCAGGTGGGTGAAAGGGTATGGGTGAAAGGATTCCATGCCTGAATGGATGAACGGATTCCTCAGGGGTAGGTCGCTCCCCTGTCCTCACAGCGCCACCAGATCCAGATCCCCTGTTCTGCCTTCTCTTTTGCCTGCGTCGCTGCCTGTGCCCCGAGTGTCTGTGTTGCCGTTTGTCTGCGTTCGCGCTCCCCTTTTTTTCCTTCTGTATCCCAGAGTGCCTGTGCTGTGTGATCGCGCTCCCCTGGTTTCCTTCTGTATCCCCGAGTGCCTGCATCTTCTGAGTGCCGTCCCCCTTGCCCTCCCGCCGTATCCCCCTCGTTTTTCCTGCTTTCTGCGCCTTTTCGGCACTTTGTCATTTTTCTAGGCCTCCTCGCCTTCGGAGCCTTTTTCCCGCCGCTTTTTTTGCCGCTTTTTTCCCCCTACCCGCCCTCCTCCCGCCTCCCAGCTGACCCCGCCTCCCCGGCTACCCCTTAAATTGCGGCCGATGCGAGGCAGTGGTAGTGACCCTTGACCCCAGGGTAGGTCGCTCCCCTGTCCTCACAGCGCCACCATATCCAGATCCCCTGTTCTGCCTTCTCTTTTGCCTGCATCGCTGCCTGTGCCCCGAGTGTCTGTGTTGACGTTTGTCTGCGTTCGCGCTCCCCTTTTTTTCCTTCTGTATCCCCGAGTGCCTGTGCTGTGTGATCGCGCTCCCCTGGTTTCCTTCTGTATCCCCGAGTGCCTGCATCTTCTGAGTGACGTCCCCCTTGCCCTCCCGCCGTCTCCCCCTCGTTTTTCCTGCTTTCTGCGCCTTTTCGGCACTTTGTCATTTTTCTAGGCCTCCTCGCCTTCGAAGCCTTTTTCCCGACGCTTTTTTTGCCGCTTTTTTCCCCCTACCCGCCCTCCTCCCGCCTCCCAGCTGACCCCGCCTCCCCGGCTACCCCTTAAATGGCGGCCGCGCGCAGCGGGCGTGCCACTGGTGCGCCGAAGGCGCGCCTAAGGCAAGCCCGCCTGCGCCCGTCCGCGCCTGGACCGCGCACAGCGCCCGAACCCCTGGCCCCCGCGCCCCCCGCCTGACCTACGACTCCGCCACCCTCGTCAACCTCAACCCCGGCCGCACTCCGGGCTGCTACCGCGCCACCCCCAAACAGACCCACGGACCCTTCACCTGCAGCAACTGTCACTTCACCTGCCTACGGACCAACACCGCTCCCGTCAAGAACGACTCCCCCGGAAGCAATCTCCACTGCATCCTGGTCAACACCCGATCCGTCCACAGGCACGCCATCGAACTGTGGAACCTCATCAACTCTACGAACCCGGACATCGCCTTCCTCACCGAGACCTGGATGAATCCCTCCTCGGCACCCGACATAGCCATCCCCGATGGCTACAAAATCATCCGGAAAGACCGCACCAACCGCATCGGAGGAGGCATCGCCATTTTACACGAAAACTCCATCCGCATCTCAACCGACACCGACAACTCACTCCCCGACGCCGAACATCTCCACTTCACGATCCACAGCGACCCCAAGACCACCCTCAGAGGCACCCTCATGTACAGACCACCAGGACCCCGCACCAAGTTCAGCGAAGACATCGCAGACTTCGTCAACCCTCACGCACTCTCGTCCACCGACTACATCCTCCTAGGAGACCTCAACTTTCACCTGGAGAACCTCACCGACAACAACACCACCTCCTTACTGGACAACCTCGCCAACCTGGGACTGAATCAGCTAGTCAACACCCCCACCCACTACGCCGGACACACGCTCGACCCCATCTTCTCCTCCAGCAAACACATCACCTTCAGCCACACCACCGAACTCACCTGGTCGGACCACAGCTGCGTCCACTTCATCTTCAAGAAGACCACTGTGCACCACCACACCCAGCAACCACCAAGAAGACACTGGAATCGTATCTCCATGGATCAGCTCGCATCAACCCTCTCCCAGAACCGACCCACCAGCACCACCGACCCAAACGAAGCCACCAACAACCTCACCAACTGGATCTCCGATTGCGCCAACCTCCTGGCCCCCCTGAAAACTCAAGCCAGCACCAACAACCACAAGAAAAACTCCTGGTTCACCCCCGACCTCAAGGACTCCAAGAAAGAATGCCGCGCCCGCGAGAAGACGTGGCGCCTCAACCAGACCGAAGAGAACATGTCAGCTCTCAAGGACGCCACCCGCCAACACCACCAACACCTCCGCGCCGCACGAAAAACAGCCTACCGGAACAGACTTGACAACAACGCCCACAACAGCAAGGAACTATTTGGCATCGTCAAAGAGCTCTCCAACCCGGACGCAGAAAACAACTCCATCCCTCCATCACAGGACCTCTGCGACTCCCTCGCAACCTTCTTCCACCACAAGATCACCGACATATACAACAGCTTCCCGACCACCGACGCGAACCCCCCCCCGGAACCCGCTACCGATGTCACCACCATCCTCACCTGGAGCCCAACCACCACCGAGGAGACCACCCGCGTCATGAACTCGATCCACTCCGGATCCCCATCGGACCCCTGCCCGCACCACATCTACAACAAAGCCAACAACATCATCGCACCGCACCTCCGAGATGTCATCAACACCTCCCTCACCCCCGCCACCTTCCCGGAGAGCTGGAAACACGCAGAGCTCAACGCCCTCTTAAAGAAACCCACAGCAGACCCCACTGAACTCAAAAACTTCCGGCCCATCTCTCTCCTGCCGTTCCCGCCAAAGTGATTGAGAAAATTGTCAACACTCAACTCACCAACACCCTGGAAACCAACGACTCCCTCGACCCCACACAGTTCGGTTTCAGGACCAACCACAGCACCGAAACCGCCCTCATCGCAGCCACGGACGACATCAGAGCCCTGACCGACAAGGGTGAGACCGTGGCCCTCATACTCCTGGACCTCTCCGCAGCCTTCGACACGGTCTGCCACCGCACCCTGATACGACGCCTCAGCAACGCCGGCATCAGAGGCAAGGCCCTCGAATGGATCATCTCCTTCCTCTCCGGAAGGACTCAGAGAGTCCGCCTGCCCCCCTTCAGATCCACAGCCACGGAGATCATCTGCGGCGTACCTCAAGGATCCTCCCTCAGCCCCACTCTCTTCAACATCTACATGACCCCCCTGGCGAACATCGCACGCAAACACGGAGTCGACCTAATATCATACGCCGACGACACCCAGCTCATCTTATCCCTCACTAACAACCCCACCTCAGCTAGGACCAGATTACATGAAGGAATGAAGGAAGTGGCGAACTGGATGACAGACAGCCGCCTGAAACTGAACGCCGACAAGACGGAGGTCCTCATCCTCGGCCCCACTCCCACCGCATGGGACGACTCCTGGTGGCCCCCCGCCCTAGGCAGCACCCCCCAACCCACCGACCACGCGCGCAACCTCGGCTTCATCCTGGACTCATCCCTCACCATGACCAGACAGGTGAACTCGGTGACCTCGGCATGCTTCAACACCCTACGCATGCTCCGCAAGATCTTCCGCTGGATCCCCACCAACACCAGGAAGACCGTCACCCACGCCCTCGTCACCAATCGCTTGGACTACGGGAACACCCTGTACGCGGGCATCACCACCAAGCTGCTGAGGAAACTCCAACGGATCCAGAACGCTGCTGCAAGACTCATCCTGGACACCCCTCGCCACCACCACATCTCAGGACACCTGAAAAAACTCCATTGGCTCCCCGTCAACAAGAGGATCACCTTCCGACTCCTCACCCACGCACACAAAGCCCTTCACAACCTCGGACCCAAACTCATCAACAACTGCGTCTCCTTCTACACTCCTCCGCGCACTCTACGATCCGCCGGACAGGCCCTGGCAGCCGTACCCCGCATCCGCAAAGCCACCGCCGGAGGAAGATCCTTCTCTTTCCTGGCAGCGAAGACCTGGAACTCTCTGCCCAGCCACCTTCGCGCCATACCTGAACACCTCTCCTTCAGAAGGCAGCTCAAGACCTGGCTCTTCGAGCACTGACACCCCCCCCACCTCCCCCCCCCCCCCCCAGCGCCTTGAGACCCTTTATGGGTGAGTAGCGCGCTTTATAAATGCGAATGATTGATTGATTGATTGATGTGGGTTAGATCTCTTGGATGGGTGAATGAGTGAAAGGATGAATGGGTGGTAGTTGGGTAAATGTATGTTGGTTAAAGGTTAGTAGAGAGCCATGTTTAGAATTTGAAAAATGGCGAAGGACTGGGTGAGAGTATGTAAAATGTTGCTGAAATGGTATGTATCAAAGCCAAGGGTGAAGAAGAATAAGAGTACTAGAAGAAGACATTTGCAATGATGATAAACAGATAAGTGCCTGAGGTGAAGAAACAAGGGAGCTCTTCTAGATAGGGGCATTCTGCTCACCCACTTTACTTGCTTAGAATGGTTTTTATCAAAGGTTTGATGCAAAGGTTTGGATGGTGTCTCAGAATATTCGCTTGACTCACAGTATTTTTCAAGCGAGGCAAGTAATATGTATCCCAGCATCCTCAACCATAGCCTCCCTCCCTGCTATGGCCTTTCACCAGTGCCACTCATGATGACCTAACAGCTGCATGGTTCAATTCAGCAGAATCAGCACTGCAATGTTGGCTATGGAATGTGCTTCTGTCAGCTAAAATTAAGTTAAGATGTCAAACACTTTTCAATGCAAGGCAATGCTAAAACAAAAGGTGTGTTTCTCTTTCCTCCCAGTGCCCACTGTGTCAGTCACTTCCTAGTAATAAGTTCTGTCCCAGGCTTCAGAATAATTTGAACAAATCTAAATTTGGTTGCACCACTTTTTTCAAGCCAAGTGATAAATATAATTCATAATGGCTTCCATAATGCATTTACTTCTTTTCATATTTTTCCCTTTCAACATTTGCAAACCACAGTGAGTCACACTGCTAACCAAACCTTAGACACATGATGATGATGATGAGGAATTGATTGATCTGTAAAGGGTGTACTTTCCCTACCCATCCTAATATTCTACTTTACCTTCCACTTGAGTACGTTAAGAAGATTCCTTTTCTTACTTCAAAGCAAATGTATATTTTTACAAAAAAGTAGCTGTTACAATGTGTGATGGAGGAGAGGCCTGAGGACAGTGAGCAAAGTGGTCCATAAAAAAGTGCCTTGAATGGGTTAGTTCATGATGATGCAAATGCACTGCATACAATCTTAATCACATCCCCTCTACTACAGTGCATCGCTTCTCCCACCACCTACTTAAGGCAGACAGGATGTCTGCATGATTGATTAGATTATGGCGGTCATTCTGACCGCGGCGGGCGGCGGTAGCCGCCCGCCATGCGGTCACCGCCATTTGGCTGCTCCGCGGTCAAAAGACCGCGGAGGCCATTCTGGCTTTCCCGGTGGGCCGGCGGGCGCCCGCCAAAGGAGCGCCCGCCGGCCCACCGGGAAAGGCCCTGCATCATAGAAGCCGGCTCCGAATGGAGCCGGCGGTGTTGCAAGGGTGCGACGGGTGCAGTTGCACCCGTCGCGATTTTCACTGTCTGCTAAGCAGACAGTAAAAATCATGCTGGGGCCCTGTTAGGGGGCCCCTGCACTGCCCATGCCAGTGGCATGGGCAGTGCAGGGGCCCCCAGGGGCCCCACGACACCCGTTCCCGCCATCCTGTTCCTGGCGGTAAAAACCGCCAGAAACAGGGTGGCGGGAAGGGGGTCGGAATCTCCATGGCAGCGCTGCTTGCAGCGCCGCCATGGAGATTCAGCCCAGACAGGGGAAATCCGGTGGGAAACCGCCGGATCCCCTTTTCTGACCGCGGCTTTACCGCCGCGGTCAGAATGGGCAGGGAAGCACCGCCAGCCTGTTGGCGGTGCTTCTGTGGTCATCCACCCTGGAGGTCCATGACCGCCAGGGTTAGAATGACCCCCTATGTGTCTGGTTTTGTTCTTAGTAATCCAGGTAGAAACAAGAACGGGCCACTGTAATAAAATAATTTTCGAGTACAGTTGCCCCAGCTGCATACAGTAACGACTACAACTATGGCACCAGCTGAGCTAACAATGCCTCGCCAGTAGAGAGAAGTATACTTGTACTCCATAGTGCATATTATGGCTGTGACAGTTATCACCTTAAAATTGTATGGCCTGAGGTGACCACCAAATGTACTTCTACTGTGTCACTACACTACATGATTTTAAACAAGTGCTTTGCTCAGAGCATCGTTTACAATTTCTCTTATTTCTTTATTGATATAGCTATTCCTGCTGTTCCACCTACATGGTAGGAAATAGCAGCTTGTCTGCGGCGGATGAATCTGGAGGCCATATGGGCTGAATACCAGCAGCTGGTGGTCCTCGAGGAAGAGGAGCAGGAGGAGGATGCAACAGCAGTCACTGCTGCTGATACTCAGGGCCCAGCCAGGCCCCAGTGCCTCCAGCCAGCAACACCTACGCCACAGTGCCAGGGCAGCCGCTTGTCATATTATCCTTGCTGCCCTCCTCGGAGACCATCTTCTAAAGCTGCGTCCTGCGAAGGCTGGCACATCTAGAGGCCCCTCAGGCATGTGTGGAGGGGCTCTGCAGGAGAATCCTGGCCGCATGTAGTGCCTTCCTCTGCCCCTTTGTTAACCTTTTATTTTGGTGGGTGGGACTTGTTGTGGGTGGAAAGGGTGGGAATGAGTTTTTGTCGGACTTTTTTTCTTATTATGAACAATGGACAATTGGACATATTATTTCTGTTTTAAACATTGTTTTTGGAAAGGGACAATTGTTTGGGGATAAGGGTGGGCAAGTTGTGGGTGGAAGAGATGGGTATTTATTTATTATTTTTGTTAGGGAAGGGTTAAATAAATAGTTATGTAGAGTTCTTTATGCCTAAAATCTTTTTTTTTCGCATTGCTGCCTTTACGCAGCGTGTGTTCAAAATCTACTAATAGTGTATTCCTTCTAGCACAGCATGTTTTACAAATCTGCTGTTAGTGTATAACAATTATTTATGCATTAAGGTAACCTTGTCCCAATACTGTTCTAGTCTCTGCAGTGCATTCTTCAAAATGTTACCCATACAAGTGGAGTGGAGAGATTTTCCATTGCCAATTATATTGCCTAAACTAAAGTTACAACAATGCTTCATAATTATCTTACCTGAATAGATGAAGCGACGGCTGCATGTTTTCTCCAGGTACAATGGTGGTGTAGTAGTAGCATGCTAAAGCACTAACAGTAAAGGCATCGGAAGCGAGGTCCCGCTCCACCTAGGTGAACTGAAATGAATATCCTACATACTGAGATGAGGTTGCTTCTATCACATCCACCACACTAAGTGTGAGATTTATCAGTGGTGTAAATTATGAAGTAACACCTCAATCAATCACACAGCCTGGGGGAGGAGGGTTAGGGACTTGATAAATGGTGGGGCAAGGGATTTTGGAAAGGTGTGAGAAAAAGACAAACACAACACAAACACAATATTCAACTGTGAAATGATCATCAGCCTGTTGTGGGAGGAATAGAAAAACATAAATATGTATGACACAGATAACTGAACATTCTGCAAGCTCCAGTGAGACCCAAGTTGTATATATCTAAAAATGTTCGATCAGGTATTTTTGCAAAATAATACATATCTTAATTAATCTTGGGGTGAAGGTAACACACTCAGGGGCATATTTATAATCTGGCTGCGCTGAATGTGCGTCAAAAAGTTTGACGCACATTTGGCACAAACCTTGCCCATATTTAAACTTTTACGCCCGAGCCCGCGGACGTCAAAATCCCACTGTGTGCGTCATTTTCTGGATGCGGGAAACCGCCTTGCGTTAATCATATGCAAGATAGATGTTCCCATCCAAAAAATGACTCAAACGCCCGTGCGGCGTATTTATGCTTCCGGGCAAAAAACCCACACGGCCTGGAGGCGGAGTCAGAAAATGACACACAGCCTGATTTGCGTCAAAAATTAATGTCTGGGTCAGGGCAGGCATTAAAATGGGGCAAATACACCTGTATTTAATCAGAACACACAGAAGAAACAGCAGAGCAGCAAAAGGGAGACATTGAGGTGCTTCTCATCCAGGGTGCACACAGACGCAGAGCACAGCAACAACAACAGCAGCTACCACAACACCAGCAGAGACCCCAAAGGCAACACAGAAGGCAGGAGAGGATATTCCGCACCAGGACAACCCTTCATGGCCTCAGGGGACATGACATCATCCAGAGGTACAGGTTGAACTGGCAAGCCATTCAGCAGCTGCTACGCAACATTGAGCCACAGTTGGCACCCAGCTTGTTGACCACCTGCACCATCCCAACAGAAACCAAGCTGCTAGCTGTACTTCACATGTTGGCAAGTGGCTCCTTTCATACCACTGGTGCCCTGGTTGCCGGGATATCACAGCCATCATTCTCTGCCTTCTTGCCCAAATTACTGGATGCCATCATTGGACTCACACCCCTCCACATCTGCTTCCCAAACACACAGCAGAAGCAGCAGGAGACAAAACAGGGGTTTTACCTCATTAATGGATTCCCACACGTCTTTGGTACCATTGACTGCACACATGTACGCCTTGTGCCACCTGCTGCAACTGAACACCTATCCTGCAACAGGAAGCACATACATTCCATCAATGTGCAGGCCATTGTGGATCACCAAGGATTGATCACCAATATTGTGGCAAAGTATCCTGGGAGTGTCCATGACTCATTCACCTTCCGTCACTGTACAATCAATCAACACTTCGAGGATGAATGATATGGCAATGGACTACTTGTTGGTAAGTACAGAAACCTACTTATATACACACACTGCACAGCAACCCTCTAGGACACAGAACACATACACCACAACAGCAACATGTGGACAGGAACACACTGAGGTTGTGACACCGCTAGCCATGTTTGATAGGTCTGCAGTGAACGTGTCACACATCTGAAATTAGTGTACAGTCTAATGTCAATACGTCAATGATCACAACGTATGGAGAGGTTTGGCTAATTGTCACCTTGCAAAATGTAAGCGTCTCACTGATGTTTAAATTAATCCATTGCATATGTCTAAAGGTATGGGATGTACAGGGTACATAGATGCTAACGTGTTACCACCACTGTCAAGTTGATTCTGTGTATGGAACTATCATCTTACCCCCAGTGAAGACACAGGGACACCTGTATCACAAGTCACAATGCTAGGAAGTGCACACTGTACTGCAAATCCCAAAACATACTGCTGACAACCGGTCAGCAGGCAAACACCTGTTCATCCAAGGAAACAACCCAATGCAGATGTTACATCCTAGAAGCCTAGGAATCAACACAATAACACAAAAGAGCCACAGACAACACAAGACAACTACTGCCATGCAAGGTGATATGCATGGGGCAAGATACGTCAACATGATCCCAATCATTTTCTCTTTCAGCTGACGAGGGGTGTGGGATCCAGCCATGGATTATGACACCATTTGGCAACCCAAGCACTGCAGCAGAGCGTGCCTACAATGAGGCACATAGGAGGATACACACCATACTAGAGAGGACCTTTGGCATCCTCAAGTCGAGATTCAGGTGCCTCAACATCACTGGTGGCAGCCTCCTATATTCACCAGAAATGGTCTGTAAGATCATTTTAACATGTGCCATCCTGCACAACATTTGTATATGAAGGAACATTCCCCTATTAGAACCAGAGCCACAAATGCCTGAAGAGGAGGAAGAGGAGGATGCTGGCCTGCAACATGAGGGGGGACAACAAAACACAGCTGCTGGATTGCGTAGGCACCAACATATTGTGAACAATTTCTTTTGAAACAACTCACCATCACCACTGTAGCAACAGATGTAAATAAACACTGAAAATAATCATCATATCATGGTCTGGGTAATCATTTTTGCTCACCTTTATCTCTAACTATCAGAATAAGAGTGTAGCCTCATGGAGCATTGCTGACATACAGATCAGGACACAGAACATTCCAAAGCAATTGTGATGCGTATTACACAACAGTCACATACACACACAATGTAAATTACATATATCCTGTACATTTCACCTTTGAAGGGCAATAGCAGAGGACCACACCTATTTCACACATACATGTTGGCAACATGGTTAATCGCAGCATATGGCACACAAGTACGACACCACCAGCCTATAAGGGAAAAAAATGCCTCATACATGAGGCAGTGGATGTGCTATTGCACTGGTAACAGGAATGTATGACCAGACCCTTGACAGCAGTAAGTCGTACAGCACCTATCTTTGCAAGGACTATCTGTGACTAGAGTTCCATATAATCTGAACATAGACAGCACAAGTGCCACACCTATGACAAGCATTGCACACATTAAATTCTATGTACATGTCAGCCCATGTCCTAACTCCTGACACACCCATGCTCCTGGTCTCACCCCACCTGTCTGAAGAGGTCCCTATAATGGTAATATGTGTACACAGATATTTCCTCCTCTACACACACAGACTAACAATAGTAATCCAGTGTGCTTCACCCTTTCGTATGGTATGCCATTGTCATAGTACATCTGACTGCATGGACGTCAGATCAATTAATACACTGGCTTGTAGTTTCTAAGCCCTGTTATCACCTGTAGATTGCTTCCCATGTGAAAGGTACTGTTTGCCATTTGAACTCAAATCTCACCTACAGGACTTGTGAGAAACTGATGCAGCACCCACCTGTGAGCACCTCCATGCAGACCACCCATTTGAACATGCACTGTTCTTGCAGATGCTTGGAACAGCATAGAAGCTGCCATTTTGTCGATTACACTGTAATGCATTGCTAGAAAAATAAGCTGTGTAACACAGCCCTTGGGTTTATGTGTCACCTTCCAAAACACAGTCTTCCATATCAACTGTCTTGTTCTTCCTCCGACCAGTCTTAGTCAGGCCACTAAGTATGTACCTTGTGAAATTGCTGGATCCTGATTGACCCTGCATCCTGTCAGCCTGACTGGCACCTGTCTGTGCGTTACCCTAAAGGTTCCTTGTTTCTACATATGTACCACACTTGCTTTCCCAAACCTCACATTCCTCAGGGGGTATTTTGTCAGGTGCTTTCTCAATGCATACTCAAATACATTGTATAGCATAATCAGCTTTGTTATTGTACCATACTTGTAAACTTGTCTCCAAATACCAAAATCATGGCCTATCCCTTGTCTGGGTCTCATGTATGCATGAACGACAAAGTGTGACAGTGTACCAGGGCCGTATGCAGGGATTGGATATGGTGAACCAGCAGAACCAGAAACCTCTGATAATGTTCATGAAAATTCCACACATGTTAGGACCCTGACAATTCACACTCTGAATCAGATTGCTCACACCATATTGATGGCCTGCGCATGCTGAATAGCTGCAAGATTAATCAACACAGATGCTATGATGTTCCCAGATGCAGTGGGAACTTTCCAGGCCAACCTGTGTACAAATGTTGTAATGACACCTGCCGGAACATGACTCCTGAGATATGATCTCACTTAGCACACCAAGGTTGCCCTGTTGACAGTCTCATAACACGTCTGCAGTGACAGGGTGGGACCATCCCCATGTAGCTTCTCTTGTCCTCATCGACTTTACTCACATTGATCTCCGAAGGATACTCAGTAGATACAGGAATAGCCGCCACTGACTCATGATGAGACCTGGACGTAACTGTGACTACATAGACCCCTAAAAATATACAGGATACACATTGGACCACACATATGAACCAGACACCTCTGTGCAATTGATCACTGGAAATATGTGGCCACGTGCTGCCTCGTCTGCTGGTCCACCACTGGCACAGGAGAGTTGTGGCTCAGTCATATGACCACAACTGTGCGGTGATATTTCAGTTGTGGGTCACCTTTGGCTTTCCGTGCCAATAACATGGAACCCACTTAGTCTATAAATGTGCCTGACTCACGGTGGGTTCACCAACAAGTGCCTATGAAGAAGTATCCAAATTTCCTGGACATGTGATGGGCAACTTTTGGACCATTGACATGAACAAGTGTCTGCCATCTATCCGGTGCATGCTTTGTCATTTGTGGTTCCTACGTTACCCAAAATCTTGGAAGTGCACACAACAGATGTTGCTACATCCATGACTTACACATGTTCTCTCTCATTTCCACACTGACTTGCATCTAAGGTTTGGACACATTAACTTCACATTCATACAAGCATATTTGCAATAATGCATATTGTGATGCACACACACTGGGTCAACAACTACATTAGTGGCCAATGCACACACATTGAGCCATAGGCATTGAGGTATTGTACTTATGTGCGTCACATTGCTATCCTCTCCTGATGCCAAACATGCCCAATTTGTGCAATACAGAAATGTAGGCCACACATATGGACATCTAGTGCGTCAGCGAAGAGTGAAAATCCTGTTAATGAAGTAGCGGATCATGGTCCGCAGCAATATGATGTCTCACATGTGCCCATACACTGTCAAGACTAAAGTGGGTGGAATCAGCTTATCTCAGTTGTGGCACAAATGTTACCCAACATTAAAATGGTAAAATGACCCAAACCCAGTTAATGCCCTGAAATGTTGACGCACAAGCGTAAAAAAATGACGATTATGCCCGAAAAACAACGCATAATGCCCTGAAAACACCATTGACTCTTCAACACTGTACCTCAGAAAAATGGTTAAGTGTTAGACTATTTCCAAATATATGGATGCGGGCTCATTTTTACTCCTGTGCATCGAAAAAAATGATGCCCAGACTGTATGCGTCAAAGGATTTTGACGCATAATGATAAAAACGGCCACCATTTTAGGCAGGAAGTGATGTACTAGGATATCCTGTTTACAGATAATGTACAGTGAGTGTACTTTCACTTTCACTTTGCAGTCTGTGATTCTTCTAGACTGTGTGGCTTTGTTGAGAGTTTTGTCTGGTTAAATTGTGCATTTGTCTCCTGTGTGTTCCATTACTTGTCATTTTGTGAATAAAATATTGTTGTTGTATCCTGTCTGAGTGTTTATTGTGTACAATTGTCTAGTATTGTATTGTCTTTGTTGTTTTTGGGAGTCTGTTGTGGGTAGTGATAGTTTGGGAATAGTTGGGCTGTTTTAGTTGTTTAGTTTACGTTTTTCATATTCTACTTTCCCCCTATTCTCCTTTGTCCCCCTTTATCCCCTATTTCCCTTTTTTCTGCTAAGATGGTGGGTAGGTATCGTCTTGGCAAGATGGGTGAGGAGGAGCTTGGGGGTTTCATATGGCTGGTGTACCATTTTCTCCCCCTTATGATTGAGGCAGGTGGGTGGGTGATACAGGGGTATCACACCGAGGCACGGAGGCTCCGCTGGGGAAAGGTATTGCATCACCTGCAACGCGTCTATCGGACCCCAAGGAATGACCACCAGCTGAAGTACCGCTGGGCTGAACTCATCTTCAGGGAGCAAGATCTGCTGGACCACCTGGGAATTGTGATTGGTGGCCCTGTTGGTGAGTACAAATCATGTACATGTGCACGATTAAATGCTCAGTAGTGACATCAGATGATTTGTACAATATCTCCCGGCACTTTTGTTGAGTGTGTGGAATGCTTTGGAAACATACAGGGTCATTTATGGACTATGTTAAGGACCACAATTGCTAGCTATTAGGAAGCAAGTGCTCTGAAACTTACTGAATACTTTTGCTTAATGTAAGTTGGTGCCGCCTTTGTGTCAAACAGCAACACAAATCAGGAGCCAATTATGTATAGATATAGGTCACATTTGCCTGTGAGTTATAGATTTCCAAAATCACTACCTACATTTGTTGACGAAACAGCTAGACTGACTTTTGAAACACTATAAGAGGCTGAAAATGAGTGCAGGCTTCACGTCAATTGATGATAGCAATGTGGCCCAAACATATGTCTTGTGTGTCTGGTGAGTGTGTAAGGAAAGCAATTACTGAAATTAAAAAATCTTATGGATTATTGTGGCCCTTTGTCATTTCGGATACATGTATTTGGATTTGGAGACATAGGGAAAAAGTTCAAGGTGCCCTCCGCTAACATCTTAGACTGGTATTTGGTGTTTGTTGTTCCACCTTTCGTTTACGGATGGCTGGCCAAAGGTATGCACATGGGTTCATATCTCTATGGTTGGTGCAACTCATCATAACTGGGAAACATCAAATGAAGACAATGTAACAACATGAGAGCTTACAACTGTCACTGCCCCTCTGTACATTGTACTTGTGCGTCATAAATGTGTCATGGCGACAATGGCTGGTTGAATGGTAATGCACTCCTCAAGGAAAGTGGCTTTGGGTGTCTCTCTTGGATACACATGATGATAAGAATACACTCCATTATTATGTCTGCTCACTAATGAAGGAGCATGTTTGCCACCACATGATAGTTAGGGCCACTGCATGTGTGCAGATATGTGTGTAAAATTCACAGGAGACCCATGGTATGTACATGTTAGCCGTGCTATATCGGATGCAGTATCATCATGTCTGAGTGGCTTTATATACTTATGTAAACTTACACATAGTATTTGTCTTTGGAATCGTTGGACAGTGCACAGAATTTGAGCACATTTCTCCCTTCCATGCCTTACAGGTGGACCCGCACCCCACACTGTGGGCGACGTGGCTTCATTCGAGGACCCAGACAACTCCAGTAAGTGTTGATATATCTGTTTGCTGGTGATGTGTGATGGACTCCTGTGTGTTGAACACATAGCAAGGTGTGATGCGCTGGCCCATCATTTGTCTTGTTCTATGAGTGGGATTTCATTTTATCACCAATTTAGAGTTGCCCAATGATTAACCTATTGTCTTATTTAGGGATTCTAGGTCAGTCCTGTAGGCCCCGCAATGTGAATGGGGATGAGTCATGTGGATAACACTTGTATCATCAAGAGTCGCACTGGACCTAATCTGTGATTTAGTCAGCCTGTCAGACCCACATTCTTCCAGAATGGGGCTGCTAAATGCTTACCCACAGACTTCGGCTTCCCTGTTCACTGATGTACTTATTAAACTGTAGGTTGAACTTCCTAGCAGCATGTAGCTCCACATGTAGTGCTACGAGTATGTGGCACTTGAGTGCAATGGCCTAGGTGTGCATGCAAATCATGGCCAGGGGTGTTCTTGCATCTATGTGTCAGTTGTAAGTCATGGCTTACTGCAAGTATATGATGTGGACAAAGGTCTGCATTTACAGACATGTGTGGCACTGGGATTGGTCAAGGGTTTGCTGTCTCCTATTTGTAGATACACCTTACCTGTGGTGTATGTGTAGAGCCAAACACATGTCCAGCTTTCATAAGCTTCCTGGGTGTCCATGTTGTTTGAAATTGTTAGTTGTTACTCCACCCCCCCACCCTCAAACACAGGCAAGTTTGCTACACAGACATGAAAATCAGTGAATCTTTTGTCTGCACCTAATATACACACTCATTGTTCCCAAGTGAGTACTATACTAGCAAGTACATTTACAACTTGCAGATAATGTGGCCCTAGATTTCCATCCCGTACAATGACATTTGTAGCCCTAGCATTGGCGGAGGATGTGCTGCATGATTGTTAGCTGACAACTGGCAGAAGTATGATGGCAAAACATGCCAGTTTTTACCCATCTTGTAGGATTTGGATGTGCTATGTGTGATAGAACCTTTGTAGGCTGGCCTGCCATGTACTTCCTCAGGGACATTCAATGATCTGTATGATGATATGAGCTGTTACAAGTACAGTAGATGTATTGTCTGATTTACTTCTTGTGCCATTTCACACAATGCAGTTCCTAATGTTATTTTTTCGATTTGTCTTCACAGCTGCAAATATGACACCCATCCAGGTGCGGGAATTCCAAAGGCGGGCAATGAGGTATCAGCATATACTTCAGGTAGAGTCTCAGTACCAAAGAATGTCCCACAGATACCGGAACGAACAGGCCTCCGGAGCCTGGAGGGCATTCCCACAGGGCGGCCCTTCTTTGCTCACCACAGCCACCACCAGCACCACCCCCACTACCACCCAGGTGGCACCACCAACAGCTGGGACCGTTGTGGCAACCACATCAGCGAGGGCTCCAGGCCCTAGCACAGCACCACCTGCAGGGCAGCCCACAGCCATGGACACTACACGTCCCCACACTTCCTCAGCAGGCACCCAGACCACCCCAGCTGCAGCCTATGACCCTGTGGCTTTTGTTGAGATGCAGCGTAAATTGGACCGTGTCCTGCGAAAAATGAGTCGCCTGCGGCAGGATGTGCAACATATAAACCGGCGGGTGCGTTCCATCAGCGGACCCTCTGGAGGCCCAACCTATAGACATTTTGACTGACATGATTCCCTCCCCTCCCTCCTCTTTCCTTATTCTTATACTTTGTGGGTTTAGAGGACTTAGTGTTAGGTTAATATAGGCTGTTAGTTTAGTTAGTGTTAGTGGGTGGGGGTGGGGGCTCCTGATTATTTCTACTGTTTCTTTTTTAGTGTGTTTGGCAATGTTGGGGTTCTTGTATGTTTAAAAAAAAGAAAATTTGATTTAAAAATAAAATAAAATATACAAATAAAAACATTAAAAAATATATATATATTTGTTTAGTATAGGATAGTATGTGTTTAGGTTAGTATCTGTTGTCCTCCATGTGTCCCGTCTCATAAGGGGGATGGGGTGTTGATGTTTAGAACGTTTTGTTACATGTGATAAGTAAGTTTAGCTTAGGTTAGTTAGGGACAGTTGTGGGTAATGAGTAGTTAGGGTAGATTAGGGTAGGTAAGGCTTTCCCCCGAGTTTTCTCTTCTGATTTTACAGTTTAATAAATATGTAGTAAACCCTTTACAGTATGTGTGACATGCTTGTAGATCAGGGCCTTGGCATGAGTGAACATGATTTATTTTGTATTGCAATTTGTGTCCTATGCTACAAACACATCCCAAATTAGCTGTAACACTGGCAGCTACCCCAAAGCAACCTTGCATAGATTAGACCATTCATTGCAACCACCAATCACACTTACTATGGATACCAACATGTTTTTTTCAATAAGTATGTTTTCAATGTCACATACAGTGCTTCCAGATTTGGTATTGGGGACACTGTGTTATTTCTGACTGCAGTCTGATGTTCAAGGAAACCCTTATAAGTTGAGTGGTAGTAAGCACTCTTGTAGTATCACGTTCATGACTCACATAGATCATGTGTTACACTGTTCAGCATGATTACTTATTTGGATGTAAACTCAGACACCTCCATTCATGCAGTTTGATGACTGTTCCCTTAGATGTTATGCAATGTTATATGTGTTAGTTTTGCATGGAGGCAACATTTTGCAGGCACTATTTAATGGCTTAGATATCCCTTGAGGAAGCATTATTCTGTCCAACACAGCATTATGGTGTATAGTTTCTCTTTTCATCAGATATTACCGTCAGGAAGGGCAGAGTATGGTAGAATCCAGGCCACTGTGCATAGTTAGAAGACTACATTATTTCAGGATAGTTGTATTGACAAGCTATGTAATTTGACAGGAGGCAAAATTCAGTGGTGTACTGCACGGTTGATGTGTCACATTACACAGAGACAAAGTGGTTGTGGAAGTGCTATTTATTGAAAAGTGCTGTATTGCTATATGTACATTGTCCATGATTGTGAGTCCATTATAGTGACATCTTCCATTGTGATCCTACACAAGTGCTAAATGAAAATGCATTTGACATGCTGGGGTGATGTGTCAGACAGTGCAGAGGGACAGGATTTGCCAATGAGTAAGTAAGAGACAATCACAAGGCAGGCTGACAAGATATACAGTGGTTTGCAGAACAGTCATTGAGTACAGTTGTTGCAAGACTGGCATGTTACGAAGGGCAGGACCTTGGTAATAGGCGGCCATGTGGCAGGGACTAGTGCTTCCGGGTACTTTTACGTGTGAAGGTGATGTGTTCCATGTCTTCTTCTTCTGATGTGTGTGTTGCCTCCTCTGTCCTTGGTGGTGGTGGTTGTGAAGGGGCAACAAACACCTCAGTGTTTGAAGACGTGGAGTCAGATATCCCAGTAGCTGCTACCTGTGAGGGTCTTAAGGGCAGTACTGCTGCAAGGAGGATCTGCTGGTTCTTAAGAATAGCAGCCACCTCACGATGGTAGGCAGCCAGGTCAGCCCTGAGGGGTTCAATGTTGCATTCGTGCACCCGTTGACAGGTTTGCTGTTATAGGTGTTGGGTCAACTGTATTACGGCTGTGCTGATTTCCTTCAGCCTTTTTTCTACTTCCTGCAAGATAGTTGTTCGCCCTTGCATAGCTGCTGCCTGTTCTTCAGTTGACATCATGCACAAACGCACCCCCTCTAGGCTGGCTGCCATAGTTTGCATCCCCACCCGCACCTCCTTGGCCAGCTCCCACTGTACTCCGACTACAGTTCTGTCAAAGCTGGTGCCTGTGTCATCTGAGTCCTCAGCTGTATTGGAGCTGGCAGGTCTTACAATTGGGGTGGTGGGTGGGTCCTCTGTGATGGCTGCTTGTTCTGTGCTGCTCCTTGTGACTGAAGGTGGGCTCTGGGGGGTTCCAAGGACATCTTGGAGGGTCTGGTGGCTGATGTTTGTCAGCTCGTCATCCATGTCATCAGGGTAGTCCTGGACAGGCATATCCACAGGAGATCCATCGTCCTCTGAAATGAAATAGGGTACAATTAGTGTGTCTGTGTTGTGGCATTGGTGATGTGACATGCCTGCCTTGTGATGATTTCACAATGTGATCTTGTTTCCTGTTCATTGATCGAGTCTTTCAGATGGGAATTCTCCCAGGCCTATGCCCCACCTGCATGTCACATGTATTGTGGTAAGTTATTAGACTTGTCGGCATCATCTCCTCTAGGTGTTGGTTTTGGCCAAATGGTGATTTGCCACCTTCTTGTCCTACTCAACCCTCCGTCTACATCCATTCTCATGGTGAGACCTTTCACTGGCTGTGGGTGCTCTGATGGCACTGGCAGCACACTTAACAATCTGGACCTGCCCCATGCTCTGATCTTTCACATCCACTTATATGAAATGTAGCGTATACTATGCATAGCATTGTTATGGCACGATATGGATGTCAGCATTGGTAATGTGTACAGCTGATGCTGGAGAATGTGTGTAGATTGGATTGCCCTGATTGTCGTAGCAGTGTCCTATCTCCTCATCTGACTGTGCAGGTGTATTTCAGTCACCAGTTACATGTGTCCTCCCCCTCAATGCTGTTGTCTGAGCAGTATGACATTTGGGATGTTGCATTGTGACCCAGGCACAGGATGGACCTTGACATTTGCTGCATGGGTGTGACCTTAGTGCTGTGTAGCTCCTAATGTTGATGACATTGGCTGGTGTTTGCGGCAACAATGGGCATTCACAATTGACAGGAATGGAACATTTGTCTTGTTTCAGGGGATTGTTAAAGTTGTCATCCTCAGCCCTCTAATTTAGGTGTGTATGATCCATGGGGACGCTACTGCCATTGGCCACTTGAGCTGCACACACAGCGGATGTGGTAGTGGCAAATGTTGTCACTGTTACATTCCAGTTGTCGGTATGGCTAGAGGTTGTTAATTGGGCCCTAGTTAATCCTGGGGGGTATAGTGGCTGACGTGTGACAGGATGTCAGTTTGACGTTGTGCTCTTCCCTCCTGGCGTGGCTTTACCATTGCTGCATCGTTGGCATGGCAGCATACCCCCATGGAACTGTTGTTGGTGTTGTGTTATGGTGTGCCCCAGCTTTTCTCTGTATAGGCCATGCCCCGTGCTGTACCCCTTTACCCATGTCACTCCATGTATATGATGACTTCCATGCATTTTGTAGTCGATATCCCCCCCCCCGGTTGTAGTTGAAATTAGTGCATTTTAATTCCCCATGCAACTTACCCTGCATGTGTGTTGTCTCCTGGTAGCCTGCGCTGTCCTGTCCTTGAATCCCTGTTACGATCTCCTCAGGGATTACGGCTGCGACCATCTCCTCCATGTGGTCCAGGGCCTCCTCGTGTGCTGGACTCCCAACTCCAGTCTGCAGTGCTGCCTTCCTGTTCCTGGCCATCTTTTCCTTGGTCCTGCGCTTGCAGTCAAGCCAGCGTTTCTTGCACTCGATGACTGTTCTGCGCACTTCTGCCACACTGTTAATCTTGTCAACAATTTGTTGCCATATTGTCTCTCTCCTACTGATTGGCAACTTTGAGGTGACAAACAGTTGGTGCTGGTGTTCTGTCACCTCTTTAACCAGAATTTCCTGTTCCTCTGCACTGAAGTGACACTTTATTTTCTTCTTCTCCCTGTCATGGTTCTTGTGTGTGTCCTCCTGGCTGGTTCCTGGTCTTTTGTCATCTTCCTGGAGTCTGTACAGGCATCTGGAATCAATGTTGGCTCTCCTCTGCTGAAATGGCTGTGTTTGTGGGGAATTTTGATGCTATTGCGTCAAAAAATGCCGCATATCCGGTTTGCGGTGTCGTAAATCGGCCCACAGTCATTTCTGCCTTGTTTACATCATTTTCCTTTACGACGTGACGCTGCGGTGTGCATAAAAAAAAAGACTTACGCCTGTGGTTTGCGCCGCCGTGCGTCAAAGTATAAATGCACAGAAATGGCGTTAGCCGGCGGTAATATTTTTTACGCAAAACTGCACCGGCGCAGTTTTGCATCAAAAAGTATAAATATGGCCCTCAGTTCTAAAAATAAGAATATTGAAAGAAAAATTATACTAGTCTGTACTGTAAATTGGATGGTGCATCTGTAGTCTTCTGGGATTGCCCCCTCAATCTTCTTGGGTGCCCGCATGAAGCTGTCCGATAAGGTTAGCATGAGTGTTATGGTGCAGAAGAAGAAAAGACCTGTGGATTGTAAAACAAAAATGATTATCATCATGATATTGTAGAATAAAGAAGTATGGAATGGAAGGTAAGCCACATGAGGAGCAGCGTCCCAAGAAGATTCAGCAGTGGCAGAGCAAGAGCAAAGACCTTTGCGATCATCCAGCAACAATCACAGACAGGTCAGCATGTATTATGATGATCTAACTCACAATTCTAATGCTCATCATAACATTTAGCCTAGAGCACTGCATAATGTGACATTTTTAACATCCATCACGTGTCTGTCTCCTCCAGTTCCCTACAACCGATGCAACAAACAACTACATAGTTTCATGTTTGAGCTAGCCAGCAGACACACACACACAGCAGAATTGCATTTCCCAAGTCAAGTAATTGACGCACCTCTCATCACCACTCCACAGATTGGAATAGGCCTCTTAGACTCCTTCTCACATCACCCCTGTTGATTTCCATGGAGCTGATATCGCAAGTGTCCACGGAGGGCAGGAGCCCACTAAACCCCGGATGAAGGTGCAAAAGGGCTGCCTCCGGGTGGAAGAAGCCGAAGATTCTGCAACAACGGAAGGTGCCAGGAACTTCTCCATTGGTCAGAAGATGTCACACGGAGTGCTGGAGGATGCAGAGTTGTTTCCATGCAGAAAAACCGCAAACAAGCCTTGCTAGCTGCAAGAGTTGTGGTTGAAGGTTTTGGGTGCTGCCAGGGCCCAGGAAGGACCAGGAGGTCACCCCTTGGAGAAGGAGACAGAGGGGGCGCTCAGCTACACAGAGAGCCCACGCAGAAGCAGGCAGCACCCACAAAAGTACCTGAACAGGCATTCAGAAGATCTGAGCATGGCGGTCATCTCAGCACAACAAAAGAGGGTCCCATGAAGTCGGAGTCCAACTCAGCAAGTTGGGCAATGCAGGACAGAGTGCTGGGGACCTGAGCTATGCTGTGCATGAAGGAAGTCTTGCAAACGTGTACAGAAGCCCTAGCAGCTGCAGTTCACGCACTACAGAGGATTACTGTCTGTCGTGGGGAGGCAAGGACTTACCTCCACCAAATTTGGACAGAAGGGCCACTGGACTGTAGGGGACACTTGTATCCAGCTCCTGTGTTCCAGGGACCACGCTCGTCAAGATGAGAGGGGGCCTAGAGGACCGGTGATGCAGAAGTTTGGTGCCTGCGTTGGCAGGGGAAAGATTGCGTCGACCCACGGGAGACTTCTTCTTGGCTTCCAGTGCAGGGTGAAGGCCGACAGCCCTCAGAGCATGCACTACCAGGAAACAGTCGAGAAAGCCAGCAGGATGAGGTGCTACAATGTTGCTGGTAGTCTTCTTGCTACTTTGTTGCGGTTTTGCAGGTGTCCTGGAGCAGTCAGCGGTTGATCCTTGGCAGAAGTCGAAGAGAGAAGTGCAGAGGAACTCTGGTGAGCTCTTGCATTTGTTATCTGACGAGAAACCCACAGCAGAGACCCTAAATAGCCCTCAGAGGAGGATTGGCTGCCTAACCAGGCAAGAGCCTATCAGGAGGGGTCGCTGACGTCACCAGCTGGCACTGGCCACTCAGAGGTCTCCATTGTGCCCTCACACCTCTGCATTCAAGATTGCAGAGGTCTGGGACACACTGGAGGAGCTCTGGGCACCTCCCCTGGGAGGTGCTTGTCAGGGGAGTTGGCACTCCCCTTTCCTTTGTCCAGTTTTTCACCAGAGCAGGGCTGGGGGGATCCCTGAACCGGTGTAGACTGGTTTATGCAAGGAGGGCACCATCTGTGCCCTTCAAAGCATTTCCAGAGGCCAGGATAGGCTACTCCTCTCAGGCCTTTATCACAACACCCTCTCTCAGAGGAAATCCTTTGTTCTGCCTTCCTGAGACTGGGTTGCCCAGGCCCCAGGGGGGCAGAAACCTGTCTGAGTGTTGGCAGCAGCGGTAGCTGCAGAGAAAACCCCAGAAAGCTAGTTTGGCAGTACCCGGGCTCCATGCTGGAGCCCCGGGGATGCATGGAATTGTCCCCCCAATACCAGGATGGTATTGGGGTGACAATTCCATGATCCTAGACATGTTACATGGCCATGTTCAGAGTTACCATTGTGAAGCTACACATAGGTATTGACCTATATGTAGTTCACACGTGTAATGGAGTCCCCGCACTCACAAAGTCCGGGGAATTTGCCCTGAACAATGTGGGGACACCTTGGCTAGTTCCAGGCTGCCCTCACACTAAGTAACGTTGCACCTAGTCTTCACTATGTGAGGGTTAGACATATAGGTGACTTTTAAGTTACTTAAGTGCAGTGTGAAATGGCTGTGAAGTAACGTGGACGTTATTTCACTCAGGCTGCAGTGGCAGTCCTGTGTAAGAATTGTCTGAGCTCCCTATGGGTGGCAAAAGAAATGCTGTAGCCCATAGGGACCTCCTGGAACCCGAATACCCTGGGTACCTAGGTACTATATACTAGGGAATTATAAGGGTGTTCCAGTGTGCCAATCAGAATTGGTAAAATGAGTCACTAGCCTGCAGTGACAATTTTAAAAGCAGAGAGAGCATAAACACTGAGTTTCTGGTTAGCAGAGCCTCAGTGATAGAGTTAGGCACCACACAGGGAACACATATAGGCCACAAACATATGAGCACTTCGGTCCTGGCTAGCAGGATCCCAGTGATACATATCAAACACACTGACAAGATAGGGTTTCCACTATGAGCACTGGGCCCTGGCTAGCAGGATCCCAGTGAGACAGTAAAAACACCCTGACATATACTCACAAACAGGCCAAAAGGGGGGGTAACAAGTCTAGAAAGAGGCTACCTTCCTACACCAGTGTAATATATTTAAACAATATAAACACCCACTTACTATCTGCCACCACTAAACATGATGAGTCACACCAACCATCTCAATTCTCAACATTGAAACAAATATCCCTTATATCAATCATTGAGGCATATCTAGCATTACTTACCTACTTCAGTCAAGTACAGTGGCACATTGCTGATCCTCTTCGATTCAGTACACATTGGCCAGTAAGTTGTAAATCAAATATCTGGGGCAGTCCAGCTAGGGGACAAAAGAAAGGATAGGCACAGAATGGAGGCATTCATTGTCTCTCAAATCTCCTTGAAGTGATTTCAGAGTGCTTGGGGGCTTCTTCAATGCACACTGGTCCAACTGCAATTCATCCATACAAGTTGCAGTTTAATAATCATTTGGACTGAAACAAACAATATACACTAATATAGTTACCACAGCTAGCTATTTTTCTCTCAAAGCTGTTCATAGTACAAACTAGAAAGCTCTATGGGCGTGCATGGCCTGCAGCCGATGAAGCCTCACGCCTAAGCGCGACGCTCCGAGAGCCGTGAACGGGGCCCACCTAATCCTGCAGTAAAAAAGCCATGAACGGAGCACCGGACCATGCCTCCAACATATGAAAGCTTGCAGCATCCATAGGAACACTGCCAGTGGGAATCGGGTGGCAGCAGAGAGAGATCCGGAGCTTGAAGATCGAGGCCGCACGAAAACAAAAAGGTGCCTGCGACTCGGCATCGGAATGGAGCGGCGTTCCCCCAGCAGGAGAGCGCGTGAATGCATTGGGGACTGCAGCAGCTGAGATTTTAAGACCCAAAAGAAGGGCGTGGACAGCGGCGAACCCCCCCCTCGGTGAGAATCGGAAGAGAGACGAGGTAAGAGGAGGGGGGGAAGCACGACTGAAGGTGAGAGCCTGAGGAAAGCGACCAGTCCGGCTGAAGCAGAGAGAGCCGGTCACCACACTGCAGCCCGCTGTTATAGAATGGTGAAGAGCATGGAATCACATGGTCTGCCCACCCCATGTTAACCAAAGAAGCTGTAATTAACAGAATGCCTACTGCAATACTGGAGCTTAATTTAATCCAAGTATAAAACCTAAAATAAAGAACCCCAGACCAAAAACAAGTAAATTGTAGGAGTGCGAATACTTACTGGCTGGAAAGAAGCCATCCACCTGAAAAGTCAGGAAAACAATACCATACAGATCTCTGAACCCCACACACCCGGGGCCCCCAGTTCACTGACAACAACTCAACACAAACGGAAAGGGAATAAATTCTAAGCCAACCCTCCCAGCACTACAGTCCCTCCCACTCGGACACCTTATTGAGCGTATGCGGGCGACCAGGGGGTCCCTACCATAAAAATCACTGGATTACTAACACCCTGCGTTCAACAGAAGAAAGCAGCCCTGCCCTCGTGAATAATCAGAGAGACTGCAAGATGGGTAAACCAAAAAACGTGAAGGCCAAGACCCTGAAGAGTCTACGGTAACTAAGCTTTCTGAACAATCCCCCAGGCTATGCTTGCAGGATAGCACATTAAGCCAGGAAACGACACTGGACACGATACTACAAGCAATCAGGGAATCCCGCGAAGCCCTTGAACAGAAGATAGATAATCTAACTATGGACCTTTCATTATAAAGGGATGACCATCGTAGACTCACAGAAAGAGGGGGGTCAAATGAAAAGGCGCTTGAACAACTGACCCCAACCCAGAAGTCTTAGACCACAGATCTCATTGGACTTACGTCTCGGATAAAAATGCTGGAAACAAGAGCTGAAGATGCAGAAAATTGCGCCCGCAGGAGCAACCTTAGACTGATAGGTCTACCGGAGGGAATGGAATCATCAGCAGCGAATATGGAATCCTTCCTAGAAAACTGCTTCAAAGAAATCATGGCCCCGGAGGGCCTTTCATCATTTTTTGCAATAGAGAGAGCCCATAGAGTCCCTAGCAGACCCCCTCCCCCAGGAGTGAGACCACGACCGATAGTTGCAAAACTGCTTCACTTCAAAGATAGAGACTACATTAACACAAACCCGTCTAAAAGGTGAAATAACACTGGAAAACCAACGAGTCATGATTTTCCCAGATTTCACTAAAGAAACGCAAGCACAAAGGGCCTCCTTCAAAGACGCTAAACGCATACTGCGTTAACAGGGAATACACTATGCGATGCTCTTTCCGGCCAAACTTAGAGTGGAGTACGAGGGCAAGACACATTTTTTCACCCCGCCACAACTGGCATGGGATTTGCTGGAGTCTCTGAACATCACCTCTTCCAACCCCCGGCGCGGTGGTCTCCGAACATCCTTTAGGAGATGCAGCAGATCTACTAAACGAGGTATGGAGGTTGCCCCCCCCCCCCGAGACACCAAACACTCCAAGAAATGCGAGAAGCAGGAGACGCAGCGCTGAGTGGGGGATCCTCCCCTTGACCCAGTCCTCTGGAAATATCTCAGATCACGACTCGTGCTGTGGGGGCTCCTCAGTACCCTCGCGGGACACCCTCATCAGTATGCGCAAAGTGACCCCAAGATCGTCGGAAGATATTATTTGAACTTTGATAAATTGAGGTCTTGTGAGTAACGATGTGAGAATAACTAGCCAGTTGTATTGAGGGGGATAAGTAAATCTAGGCACCGACAAAAACAGTTTAGACAATGCCAAGAGAATGTCGGAACAGTATAAATGATGGAAGAACCTAGAATTAAGCTGTTGTTATCTAGAAACTTAGCAAATGTTACCAGGTCATGCCAGAGAGGAGTAAGCTCAGGAAAAAAAAGGAATGATAACCCTGTGGGTAGCTAATATAATTGATCTGGGTCCCGGGAGCGGTCCGGGGCGTAGGCTCTTGGCTTCTGGTGCACCACCCACCTATAGGATGCTTGGTAAAGTTGTAATAGTTTGGACGGGGATAGTTCTGGTCACCGGTCCAGGGGAGAGGGAGTTGGGAGTTTGGTTCATTAACTTAAAAAAGAGGGCTAATTCATGCACTCACCGTCACAATCTCATGCAGCCTTCACACTAGAGAAACATTATTGAGGTGTAAACCTAAACGCCCGGGAGAGGGTACACATCATAACTGCTCCATGCAAGTAAACCTTGAAAATGACCACGAAGTATAAAATAGCTACCTGGAATGTCAGGGGCTTAAATAATATGTCTAAAAGGTACAATGTGTATAGCCAACTTAAACGTAGAGGGATACACATAGCTCGAATACAAGAAACTCACCTTATAGAGCAGGAAATCAGTGCCCTTAAAAAGAGGCGGAGAGGCCAAATATCTGCCACTAATTATTCAGCATTTGCTAGAGGAGTGTTGCTATGCATTCGCCCTGGGATGCCCTTCCAAAAACTGCACGAGGTCATAGATAAAAAGGGGAGATATGTAATGGCAGTGGGGAAACTAGAGGGAAAGGATATAACAATAAGTAGTATATATGCACCAAATCAAGAACAGGGAACATTTCTTAACAAGCTATCTCTGGAGATAGGACCATTTCTAGCAGGACCCAACATAATTGGGGGAGACTTAAATTGTATAGCAGATATTAATCTGAATAGATCTCATCCTCCCCTGTCACATTCTCAGGCTATAAAAACTGCCAAATTGTTTACAGAATGGCAACAACACTGGAAACTGAGAGACAGCCAGAGACAACTCAACCCGCACACTCGAGAATATTCATTTTACTCCTCAGTACATGATTTAAGTGTTAGATTTGACACTTTTCTAACATCCCCTGAAATACAAAGCGAAGTAATAGCAGCTGAATACCTTTGCCGCACAATATCTGATCACAACCCTCTAGTTGTTTCATTGACCTGGGGCAAAGAGAGGCTGAGAATCCCAACATGGCGCCTCAGAGCAGAAATGCTAGAAGACGAAGTTTTCAAACACCTACTTCATATAACTATTGATGAGTTCTTTAAAAAAAACATAGGGACCGCGTCTTCCAGATCAATTGAGTGGGAGGCGTTCAAAACAGTAATCAGAGGACCTTGCATCAATGAGAACATAGGGGTCCGAAGGTCGCTGGAAATGGAACTCCAGAGGCTTGAAGACTCCCTCAGGGATATTGAGCGCAGACTGCCCAAATCTGATCCCCCTGTTAACTGAAACTAAAGCAAAAATAACTGAAACAAATACAAGACTAGCTCGCTTCGACTATAGGCAATACTTAACTAAGCAACACACAGAGGGAGATAAGGCGGGCGCCCTGTGGGCCTGGCTTGCTAACCCACCGAAACAACAAACAGTCATAGTGGAAATAGAAGAAAACCCAGGTTATAGTATTTATGGCCAGAAAGAGATAAACACAAGCTTTGCTAACTACTACTCTAAACTATACGCACCACCTACCGAAACTCTTAATAACTCCCAGACACAGGAGCTGGAAGACCTTGCCCTCACTCAACTGGGAAAGGGGGATAGTCTGGCCTTAGCCAAACCAATATTGTTTGTAGAGATCAAGTCCACGATTCAAAGTATGGCTAGAGGCAAGGTCCCGGGTGCTGACGGACTCCCAATGGAGTTCTACAGCATGTACCAGGATCAATTAGCCCCACATCTGTGCACATTATACTCGGAGGCATGGAATAGTAAAAGCCTGCCTCAGTCCAATAATGAGGCTGTCATGTTACCATTGTTGAAACCAGATAGACCACCTAATGATGTCCGTTCTTACGGACCATTGTCGATGCTTAACATGGACTATAAAATATTAAGCCGGATATTAGCCACCAGACTTTTACCTCATATGTCCTCATTGATCCATCAAGACCAATCTGGGTTTATCCCTCAACGTAGTACAGCCCAAAACATTAGACGACTGGTCACAATACTCCACTCGGTACCTCCGACAATGACACAGGCAGCAATTACATCAGTAGATATTGGGAAGGCATTTGACAGCCTGAGATGGGATTATTTGGAACGGGTCATGTTAAAGCTGGGGATAGGAGAGGGATTTGTCCGTTGGACTAAATTTTTATACACTAACCCAACCGCGAGATTATGAACAGGCAGCACTATATCAAACCCCTTTGAGATAGGAAGGGGCACCAGACAGGGATGTCCCTTGTCACCCCTACTGTTTGCGGTGGCCGTGGAACCACTGTCCCAAATGGCCAGAACAGGGCTGTATTTTAGAGGTATACCAGCTATCCACTGGACTTACCATATTGCTCTCTATGCAGATGACATACTGCTCATCCTCCGGAACATTGAGGCCGACCTATCGGGAGCAATGAACATGCTAGAGAGATTCAGAGGAGCTTCAGGTTTGCGAATTAATTGGAAGAACTCTGCAATCTTCCCATTGACAGAAGGCACTTCAAGGATCAGTGACACAAGAGGACTGCCCTGGTCGCCTAATATGTTTAAATATCTAGGAGTGAACATATATCACAAAATAGAGGACTTGATAGAGGGGAACATACACAGGGCACTGAGAACGATAAGATCCAACATGCGCTTCTGGGAAACACTGCCTCTGACAGTGTCAGGAAGAATCGCCTTACTTAAAATGATAGTGCTGCCCAGATTGTTGTACTACTTCTCTACAATCCCGCTTGCGATCCCGAAAGCAGTGTTCAAGGACATAGAATCAATTATTAGGATCTTTATTTGGGTAACGGGCAGACATAAAATTGCATTGCACTTCCCCCAAAGACCCACTGCAGAAGGAGGATTAGCTGCCTCAGACTTAGAAATATACTATTGGGCCAGGCAGTTACAATGGCTGGCAAAATTAATCAGTGATCTGCCAGTAGCACACGAACTATGAGCCCCCCTAAATTGCCCATTAGAAGCGATACTGAATATACTATTGAACCCTAGGAGACAAAAACAACAACTGACACTAGAGTGGGAGTAGATAAGAAATTGCTGGGAGCAATATCTAAAGAGCACACACACAAAGACTCCGTATGCAGCAGAAGCGCCAATAACCTGCCTGAAACACTTAATGGGGAGCCCAATACTAATAGGCCTTAATAAACTAGCAGCACATAACATAGCAACACTGGGGCACCTGTTCTGCAATGGGAAGCTACGCACATTCACAGAACTGCAAGAACAGATCGATATCCCGTCAGGAATGTTTATTACCTACAACACAGTCACAAGAAGTATACAAAAGACATGGAGAGCAGGCACACAGGAACCTCTAACTCACGAAGGTTGCAGTCTTATTTGCTCAATGGGGGAGCAAAGAGGAATGATTTCAGCAATCTACCAAACCCTACATAAAAGCACATATACACCTCTGAACAAACTTACACTGAAATGGCAGACACAATTGAAAACTGCCATAGAGGAACCGCAGTGGACAAGGATTACCTCTCATATATACTCAGTATCTAGGAATTCCCGATTTAAATTAATTAACTTAAATATTTATCACAGAGCCTACCTAACCCCATATATGACAGCTAAAATGTATAATACAAGTGAAGCAGGCTGTCCTAGATGTGCTGAACCAGCAGCGGGACTTGTGCACATGCTGTGGAGCTGCCCACGAATAAGATCATATTGGGAAGAAATCATCAGGAAAATCTCTGCTAGCATAGAAATAACACTGACTCCTTCCCCTTTAATGGCGCTACTTGGAGACTTCCCTCACCCTTCAGTTTACAAATTATCTAACAAATGTATTGATCTTGCCTTAGTCTTAGCTAAAAGGGAAATTACATTACATTGGAAAGACGCAATGGACCCTCAAATAAATAGATGGCAGGACGCTTTAATAAAATGGGCTGAAATCAAAGGAACTGTACTACTGCAAGAAGCTATGCAGGGGAGAAGACCAAGGGATGTAGCAAAAGAATGGGACTCAATTTTGGAGAGCCTAAAGCCCCGAGACAACCCTACACCCGAAGACTCAATTTCTACTTCAGAATCCGATACAGAGCTCACCTCTACTCCTTAGACATAAAACAGTTAATGTATGTGAAAGGCTGCTATATTAATCAGTGAAATACTGACTAATGGAAATTACACGGTGGCTTCAAGTGCATGAAGGGGGAGGGCGGGGAGTTAAGGGTGAAAGTTTTGAATGTCGACTCTGTACTTATTATTGACTTGTTAGAAAAAGCAATAAAAGATATTAAAAAAAAAAAAAAGTAGAAAGCTCTATGGTGCCCCAGGTATAGTCAGGAAAGTAGAGTTCATCCTCAAACTCACGTTCACCCAGAAGTTGGTCAACTAACACACTTCCATGACCTGAGTCTAACCAATCATCACCCCCATGCACCTCCTGTTGTATTTCAGGTATGCTTTAATTTGGTGGTATAATGTGCTGATTAATTTTGATCATGGTCAATCTCTCGACATTTTTGGGTGAAAGACTATTCCTTCTCAATGTCAACTGCACCAGCTGTACTGAACACACGCTCAACAGACACACTGCTACAGGGCGAGCCAGATATTTATTGCCAGCCTACTGAAAACTGTCTATTGGTGCCTCTTCCTACACCAACACACCAGTGGGTTTAGATCCAGATAGACCTCCCTTGAGTCATCCAGGTAGGCCTGGACCGTCCGCTCAATAGTCATTGCTGCTCCACCTTACTCAAGCTCTGTTGCCTTCACCTCTACAGTGGACTTTAGAAACCAGTCAAATGCAGATTTTGAGGCTGCTGCTCCTTCCACTGTTGTTGTTGGTGTCGATTTTGGCTGCTGTGAGCCATGGAAGTTGTAGGCTGCACCCCAGAACTTCTGCCCGTGATTGGGGCCTCTAATTTCCAGCCATTCTTTTTCTAGGTCTCTTGCTTACTCAGCAACCCATGTTCTCTAGGTTGAAACATCCCCATCAGAAAAAAGGAATGAAAGTGGCCAGTAATTGTTTGTACCATGGGTTAAGAATTGTGGCACAGATGTAATGTTTGGATTACACAATGTCTCTTTGCCTTGTATTAACAGATAAGCGAATGATTAAGCTCTCCACCAACTCCTGCACATCTGTTTTTTTTCATTCACACCTGCATACATTTCAGACACCTCATTTAGATGTTTTTACAGCATATGCACCAATGGGAAAGTTTGACCCATGGTACATTCCTCCTTTCTGACTTCCCATGTAAACATTTCAAAGGGAAGCAGCATCTCTGTCAGGCATTTGACCAGGCCCCATTGGCCCATCTCAATGGTCATGCCTTTTACATCCCCTCCTTGCATGACATATTAATTTATTGGTCTGTTCTGCTCAAACAGACGTTGTAACATGTAACAAGTCGAATTCCAATGTATTGGCCCCTCCTGTATGAGGGCTTTAACTGGCATTCTGGTATCAAGCTAGCAAGCTTTAAAAGAATGCCTAAAATGAGTGCAGATTCTTCTGCATGTGGACAGTAAGTTTCTGACTCGAGGTTCGTTTTTATGGAAGTCCTGTATAATTATGTTTATGTAGTGCACCAAAACACAGGACCCTGAAATAGCCACCATCTGACATGGCCTTAACTACATTACTGACATTGTCCGTGGCAACAAATCCAGCGTTAAGCCCTCTGGGGTGCACCCATTCAAAGACCTTGTTGTTGAAGTCATTTAAGACATTTGCAGCTGTATGGGATTTTTCCATGGCAAACACAGCTACTGGTGCATGCTTTCAAGCACCACAAAAGAGATTCAGTGTGCAGTGAAACACATGTAATCAGTTGCTTGTCAACAGGTCCACATGTCTGTCATCAGGTGGATTTTCAGGAGAGGACTCTGCTGCAAAGCTTGTCCCACTAATTCCAGCACATCATGATGTAGTGATGAAACAGCAGCTGGCGAAATAGGTCCAGCTGGGAACCTTCAATTTTGGGCACAAATTCTAGTAAACCCACTCCTTCCCATAAACGTAAAAGGGAGGAGGTCCAATGCTAACGTTTTAGCTAGTTTCCTGATGTTAAAATGTGCCGTTGGGTGATTGCTCTCATACTACTCCTCCTGCCTAAATATGGCAGTAATAGTAGCCTGATTAGTTTTTTTTCGCTGGTGCACTGATGCAGGTGACTTAGAAGGTGGCAGTAGGCTCAATGTGCATCTCAGGGGGGAAGCCGCTGTAGGTTCTTGCCTTGGGGTTTAGACCTGACTCTGAGTCTTCCTGTGCCATTGCGATGTTGCTGGTGTGGGTGACTACTGCACTGCTGACGATAGGGCTGATTTGTGTAACAAATGTCACCCTCTTCTTCACCTTCCACCATGATCAGATCAGATTCCCTGCTTTCAACACATTCACTAACACCACTTTCAGGCTTTTCCTTTTGGGCGCTAAGGTGCGCCTCCCAGCGGATTGCATGGTATTTTCCCAAATTGGTTGTTTTGCCTCCGGTTCCATAGTTTGTACCAGGCTTACACCAACTAACACTTTCTTGCCAACTGGCAATATTTAGCTCCTTTTTACTAACCGTAACGAAGTCCCAAACTGGGGAGGTTAGCTTTCTAACACTGGTGACACTGCCAATGTCTGAATAAGTAGTGGTAGGTAGATGTTGTTTTGATGGTGTTTGCCTCTCTGCGGTGCCTTCTTCTACTGAGGTGGGCGTGGATATAGGTCACACTCGGGGCCTTGTAAATATGGAAGCTGGTGGAGGTGGTGGTATCCGTGACTTATCCCTCAGAGCAGGTTGAGAAGATGGCGTAATGTTTAACTCCACTCGGGCTGGGCTAACATCCATGATGACTGGCTCATCATCAGACTCGTCATCCTCCTCTTCTTCATCCATGACTCTAGGGCTTTCAGGAACCTTTCTTTTCACTCCTTGCCTTTTCTGGCGTTTCTAAGACTGAGGAGGCATCCAAGTGGAGTCTTGATCATCAGAAGGGGGCTTGAGGAAGAAGATGGTGGAGATCTGAAAAACAGTGGATCTTGTGAAAGAGGAGCTTTAATCGGCCTCCTCTGTATGAAACTCAATATCCTGTGTGTTCCTACTTCAGGAGGAACTGCTTTTGCTGGCTGTGGCTGTTGTTGTTCACTGGCCTGAGTTTCCGGCAATGATAGGGTAGTACTTCGAGAAAAAGATAAGTCCACTTTAACGCCACTGCTCGTCGGCGTTCGTGTGATTAGAGAGGCTGCCTCTGTGACAGACATGAGCTTGGACCTACTTTGGAATGGGGCAGCTGATGTGAGAGTGGTGCTCCCAGCTTGCTCCTCAGAGGCTGGTGCAGCAAGTTCATGCCTTTGCCCAAAACATTATGGGACGACATACCAGTGGTGGGAAGCTTCTTCTTACCACTGGCCGCTTTCTTGGTAGCAGCTTTCTTTGGGGCCATCTTGAAGCTGTCAGTTGGCAGTAGCACTTAGCTTCAGCAGCTGAAGAGACGTTCGTGTGGTTGTGAGTGTGGTCACGTGTCACATCAAACACAGGTCTTCTGTCTGGCAGTATTGTGGGTGATGTCTTTCTCTTCGTGCACCTAAAAGCAAACATGCAAGAAGGATCAGTGAAACTTTGCATTGTTTTAGAGTTGCATTAGTAGTAGAAACAAACAATATCATAGAATGGTTACTTAAATAAACATATGCATAATTATAAAATACGGTGTATCCATCTGTAAAAACAAGACTCCAACGTTAACTTTCATTAGCATGTAGGTCTTGAAGGATAAGAAAGAGCAACAATTACAACATGCAGAATGTAACTGTTAGCTTTATCTGAATCAACTTCGCATGTGGCATTCAGGGAGCTGCTGGTGACAAATGGAATAATAATAATCCTTGAATAATGTAATGTTATAAAATGTGGTGCTGCTGTACGCCTATGGCAGACATTGGGCTAATGGGAAAAACTGGGGGGAAAAAAATAATTTATGTAAAAAAAATTGAAACGCAAGAAAAAAGTTTACCAAAAAATAAAATATTTTTATTATTATTACTAAACTGATATAAAATAAAATAAAATAAAGGTTGTGAAAAAAATAGCAGAAAAGGATGAACATTTTTTTAAATAGATTGCGATTGCTTATGTACTAGGGGCAGGGACTAGTATGAAAAGCCACAGGGATTTGGGAGGCAAGGAGTGGTGGATGTGAAAAATGTGAAGAAAATTTATCAATACAAAAAAGCTGCTCATATACTACAGTTAGTAATAAGCATTGTTGACCTACTAGGCCGGAATAAACAACACACAAAATGGCTGCCAACCACATGCTCAAAAACAACCAGCAAGGAGGCATGGCCACCAACACATGCAGCCTGAACCCACACTGGCTGCCTACTCATGGCACCACAACATAGAAGGACATATGCGGGTTGAAAGCACACTGGCTGCCTGCACAAAATGGCCACCAGCCACATGGTCAACCAACAACCAGCAACGAGGCATGGCCACCACAACAAAGAAGAACACATGCAGGCCTAAAGCACACTGGCTGCCTACACGAAATGGCCGCCATCCACATGGTCAAACAATAACCAGCAAGGAGGCCTGGCTGCCACAACAAAACACAACAAAGAAGAGCACATGCAGCCTGAAAGTACATTGGCTGCCTAAACAAAATGGTAACAAGCCACAAGGTCAAACAACAACCAGCAAGGAGGCATGGTCCCCACAACAAAGGAGAACACATGCAGGACTCAGGCTGCCTAAACAAAATGGCCACCAGACACATCAAACAATAAACAGGATGAATAGAAAATAAAATAAACACATACAGATATAAGACTATAATTTTGACTATACAAAAAGGACCCCTGGTCACAAAGACAAATGGTGGCCTATGACAAACACTCTCACTCACTGGTCAGACAAAGAAGGCATTGGTACCAGAGAAAAAACAGCATTAAGTCAGTATTAGTAATTCCAAAAATGTAAATTAAAGGGACTACAGAATTTTACAACAACACACATCATACAAAGGCATCAAGAATTCTACAACCCCCCTACACTGAAAATGTGAAATACTGCCATACAACATTTTGTTATCTTTCATCCAATGCCATCCATGGTGTTTCAGTTCCACAAACACCACAAACAGTTGTTTTTCATCATGCACACATGGTTGGTACTGGGCCTGCAGCTGGAAGGCCTATTACATTAGTAGGCTAAGCCACTTTACATCAACATTGAATTTAATGGATATTGCAAATTTACAAAACAGAAAAAGTAGCAAATGTAGTGCACTGTTAAACATATTTCCTTTGTAGAACAAAAATTACAAGTAAAAATATACCTAGGTCATAAAGGGAAGCCACCCACCAACATAAATTTAAAACATCGAATAAAAGTACAGATAAATCCTGGGGCATCCCCCCTGTCAAACAAACAAGTTGTACAACACACTTATACAAGTGTTTTTTAACTTACTTGTGAAAACTCAAATACAACTGTCCTTAAATCCAATGATATATCCAGGAGACAAAGAAAATAATCCTCCCACCTCAAAATTGTACTCCTCTCACAAAATTATCATTGCAAATGTTCAATTACAGACGATTTTTCACTTGAAGTTGTAGATTTTAGCTGCTTCAGCTTCACCAGGTTGCAGCAGCAGTTGATTGAGCTCACTTGTGCTCGCCTTCATCAAAAAAGACATGTCAGAAATCGCTAGCAAGGCGCTAACTCTCATGAGCAGGTAAAAAAATCTTGTTTGTGATCATGAGAGAGCAGAAGTATTTTTTCTCACATCACGCATGCGCAAACTGACAGAAAGCATGCACCAACTGGATGAAATAAAAAAAACCTCTGCTATGTTGTGGAGTGCAAAGTCTATCGGGTAGTCCGCGTTCTCTGTAGAATGTGGAGTTGCCGAATTCCACAATACTCCGTCATATATATATATATGTAAATAAATTACCTATAACTGGGTAGTTATAATTAGTACTTTTTTCTCAAAGACAAATCATTTTTTGATTTGCCAATAATTTTGGCGCCGCTTTTTGAATCTTCATGAAATTTTCATAACTTATATCTTGGTCAGTTTAACTGGTTTCCAGAAATTTATGGGGTGCTCTATCAAGTGGGGGCTGAAAAGAAGGGGGGGTCCCAAAACTCTTTTTCCCTATTCTATGTCAATCGGATTGTTCAAAATTTTTAACATGACTACAGCCTGAAAAGCTGAATAGATATACACCATATTTAGCTGAAAAATAGATCTTGGTCCTGAAAGCAGGTTTTTTGGGATTTGGTGTACATCCGTTCAGTAGTTTTGGAGACATTTGAGACCCTCCTTGGATCTAACTGTCCCCGTGCAGATGTCTGATTGGCTAACAACACTTCAACCAGGAAGTGTTGGCAGCCATCTTAGGACTCAGCTTACAGCCCCTCTACCCCAAAAAAATGTATAATCAGGCTGGACTCTGGGATGTGGGGCCCCAAGGCTGGTGTCGGCCCGGAATAGGAGGGCCACATAGCCCCCTCACCAAAAACAATTAAATTGAGTAGGCTAGGCCCTGGGGGATGGGCTCCCTAGGGCCAATATCAGCCAGGGGAAGGGGGCCATGTGGGCCCCTTCTCCCAAAACAAAATAATTATGCTGGGAGCCCTATAGGATGGAGTCCCAGGGACCAAGATCAGCCAGGGGAGGAGGGACGGACAGCCCTTCTCCCCAACAAAAATTCTAAAATTAGCCTGGGCCCCACAGGATGCGGTCTCCGAAGCCAAGATTGACCAAAGGAGGAGGGCAGTGCGGCCTCCCTCCCAACAAAAATTAAATAATTAGGCCGGGTCCTTGGGATGGGGTCCCTTGGGCCGCCCCTCTCCAAAAAGGTAAATAATTAGGCTGGGTCCCAGGGGATGTGGTCTCAGGGACCAAGATCAACCTGAGGATGGGGGTCAGCTGGGCAGGCGTGGTGGCCAACCCCTCCTGCGCACCGCCAAACGCCATGCCCAGTGCAGAGTTGGGTGGCTATAGGGGTTGTTGGCCACAGGCCAGGCCTTGTACCCAATCCCCACTGCACACAGACAAATGTCATGAGCAAAATGGGGTTGGCTGGTTATAGGGATTCACTGCAGGGTCTGGTCACAGGCCAGGCCTTGCAGCCAACCCCTGCTGTGCATGGCTGAAGGCCATGAGCAACACCAGGCTGGGTGGCTATAGTGGTTTGCCGCAGGTCCTGGCTGGAGGCCAGGCTCTCTGGCCCACCCCCATTGCACATGGTCGAAGGCTGTGTGCAGGACAGCGTTGGGTGGTTATAAGAGTTGGCTGCAGGGCCTGGCAGAAGCCGTGCACAGCGCCGGGTTGGGTGCTTATAAGGGTCAGCTGTGCACGCCCGTCAGTGATGGTTGGATTAGCGTATAGTAGTGAAAATTACTTTACTTTAAAAAACGTGGAAATTCACTGAAAAAAACAAAGGTTACAGGGATGTTATAGTTAGGGAATAGAATTTAAAAAACATAGAAATTCACTGAAAAAAACAAAGGTTACAAAGTCATAGTTAGGCTCACATTTCACATGTATAAAACCAGTGAAATTCAGCAGTTCTAGTTACCTCAGCTAAGTATAACTTGCACCCTCGAAATGCACTACTTGTGACCTCACATATTATATCAATCATGAAATGGTCAGTTTTGTCATTGATTATGCTTTACACGACTGCTGCACCATGGAATCATTCACAAACATGCTGCTGCTGATGATCATCAAAAGACAACAAAGTCAACGTCGCTGTGGACACAAATAATGATAAGTACTCACAAGTAAATACATCACCAACCTCAAAAACAGCTTGTAGTGTCTGCAAATACATCATAGTAGGCAAGCCACAGGAAGCAGATACATGTCTCAAAGAACACATACTCGCAAACATACATCAACATGTACACATACACAGTCACAATACGCACACTGGGCCAAGCACACTCACACAGCACTGCAACACTACACAAATACACACAGCCACACATTTCAGGCACAGGGAGACTGAGGATTACACAACATCATCAAACACATCAACAACGACACACATACAAGACATATACAAATACAAATACATTTCACACACTCACATTCACCACATTCACCACTGGCCAGGGACTGTCCTTACATATGTGTATCGATCTGGAATGGAATTCAAACAACACCACCAGTAAACAAAGGACAGGGGAGGCCTTGGAGGTGAATGGGATGGACTGGGAGCTGGGTGGGATCTGTTTTAGAGTGGGAAGAGGGAGTTGGAAGAGGGGCGAAAAGTGGGGACTGAGAGGCTGCCATCAGTGTGGAGGCGAGAGCCTGAAAAGATCTCTGTAGGCAAGACTTTGCACCATGAATGCCTCCCAGTAATACATTAGTCTATTGGACCTGACTTGCCAATCGCTGGATGGCATTCACAATTGCTGTCTGACCCACAAAGATACTTCTCAAGAGGTCAATAGACTCCTCACTGTGGGCTGCAGGGGTAACAGGGGCAGGCGCAGAAGTGCCTACGGCAAAGGAGATGACGACCCTCTTAGGTGAGAAGTCACGGCCACCTGGCTGGGGTGCAATAGGGAGGGCGGTGATAGAACGGGGTGGCAGACAAGGATGGTACTGGGGGATTTCCTGATGGGTATGCCACCACTAGGGAGTGGCCACTGGAGGAGGAATCCGATGACGATGATGTCCCGGTCTCCCCCATATCACTCCCCTCACCCACTGGATCCCTCTGTGTCGATGGATCTTGACCCGAGGTCCCGTGGCCAGATGCTTCCCCACTTGGCTTGGCCCTGTTTCCTTCACTTGCCTGTTCATATGTTGCATATCGGTCTTAACATGTCCATTATAACACTTCAATCACAACAATTATTGACAAATAATACCTTCATGTCAAGTAGGCCCGAGCAAAAACTTACACCTAAGTGGCACATACGTGTGTCAAAACAGATGCATGGATGCCATCTGAATTTACTAAAGTTGCCCACAGGAAAATAGCAATTTCAGACAACTACTATTGCATAGCTGATGTTTTGCAACCACAATAACCATACAACAACTAGGAGACCTCTCCATCCTCAAAGCTGTGCCACATGCACTAGGCCTAAGTTAACTCTTGGCAAAAAATGGCATCCCATTGTAAAGTCTATTCCCACATTTCCTACTCAAGGTCATGCACACATCGCTTTGGCACATACATAATGTACAATTAGAAATTATGGGGGTCATTTTGACCTCAGCGGTCTTTTTTAAAGACCGCCGAGGGACCGCCGCGTGGAAGACCGCCAGTGCAGGCGGTTTGCCGCTCGGCCAATTATGACCGTTGGCAGCTCTCCATCCCTTTACTGACGGCGGCAGGGAAGTGGAGGTTGCTCCACCTCCACCGCCACGCCAACAGAACACCGCCAAGCGAATCACGTTCTGTGATTCGCCGTGGCGGTGTTCTGTTGGCGGTGTGGTGTCGGCGGAACTGCCCCCATGGCTCCCGCCCCCTCCCGGAGGATCGACGGACCAGGTAAGTCGATCGTCCATTAGGGGAGGGGGTGTTGTGTGCGTGCATGGGGGAGTGCGTCTGAGTATGTAGAGGGGGTGTGTGAGTGCGTGTATGCTTGTGGGGGTGATGCGTGTTTGGGAATGAGTGCGTGTATGTCTGTGGGTATGTCTGTATGGATGTGTGCGTATATGTTTGAATGTGGGTGTGCGTGTCTGACTGTGTGTGTGGATGTTGGCATGTATGTTGGTGTGTGTGTGTGTGTTGGTGGTGCCTGCATGCGTGTCAGGTGTGTGTGAGTTATGTGATGTTGGGTTGTTGGGGTGGGGAGGGGAGACCTGCCACCTTTGGGGGGTGGCAGGGGTGGTGGGGGGTGTAGGGTAGGGAGTTGGGGTGGGGGTGAGGGGTGGGGAAGACCCCTATCAGTGCCAGGGAAGGAATTCCCTGGCACTGATAGTGCTTACCGCCATGGATTTCATTGCGGTTGAAACCGCTGGAAATCCACGGCGGTAAGCCGGGTCCAAATACCGCCGGCGGTATAGTGACGGCCGCCGGGCTGGAGACCCAGGTCTCCAGCCTGGCGCTCGTCTCCGCCTTGGCGGGCGGAACGGAGAACCGGCGATTGACCATGGCGGTAACCGCCATGGTCATAATTCCACAAGGTAAGACCGCAAGCCTGTTGGCGGTCTTACCGCCAGTTCTCCGCCTTCCGCCCGGGTTGTAATGACCCCCTATGTCATCAAATGCTGCTATGTTGATTACAAAAGTGCAATATCCTGGAGTAAGTGACATGGAAAAACCCATGTCACAATTGGAAACATTTCAACAATGTATACTTCAACAAGTGATGCCTTTCCCAAAAGAGTCAAGGAGGTAGTATCCAGGTTACTCCGATAGGCCTCACATGTGTTACTGAAAGGAACACTATTGACGTCAGGTTCAATATGTCAGAGGGAGATGTCTCCAGAACACACAAAATAATGACTCAGTAAGCCCCAGGATAGTCACCACTAATGTCTGACACTCATTACAATGACATTATCTGAGTGATTCTGTACTAACCATCTGTCCTTTTCATGTTGCAGAGATACAGCGCTTCCAATTACTCAATGAAGGATCTCAACATGTTGCCCAATGAGAAGTAACATCACTATCCACATCTTAGACACGCCAATTCTGGGGCCTGTCTGTGGATGAATGCCTGTACCCAAATACCTGTGATGCCAACATCACTGCAAGTCACTCCATGATGCATGTCAACAGTCAGGGCACAATCCTCAATCATTGCACATGTGCAGTGCACATTTCCACATGATTCCACATCAAGGGCATAGATAAACACACAGTGGTTCCACAATTTGGCCCTAACTGTCATGTCCCTCATTGCTACTTCAGTTATATATGCCAAAAAAGGTATCTGTCAGACAATAAATAATGATGACACATTTCTCTCTGTGGCACAACATGAAATGTACCACCATTGCAAATGTACTATTTCACAAACAGTTTTCCTTGCACACATATGTGAGGGAATACAGACATCACTCATCAACATCGGTAGAACATGCATGAAATTGCAGATGTTTTCTAAAGAGAAAAAGACACAGGCTGACATGTCGGCTCAATGAATGTTGGCAACCGTCATGGGACATAATTCATGTCAATGGACATTCCCCACTTACAAAGGGGAGGTAGATTGCTACATCTGCAAACAATTAGCCATGTAAGCGATGTCACATGTATGATGGACACCTACTCCTCACAGAATGCAGTGAGGCACTAGCACCCATTGTATACTGAAGATAACTAGCTTCCGGCTGGTAGATGTCTATATGCACACATACCCAGACACATGGCAGAAGACAGTGATCTGTAACTTACTTACCTTTGGCCTGTAACATTTAGGTGTAGTGATCTGTAGATCAGAAATTACACCCACTACAACAACAAACATTATATGAATGATCACTATACACAGCCATTTGAGGTCCCTGCAGAGCAAGTGTTTTGAGGATCCCCCCCAGATTTGTACTAGACCCTAGGTTCAAAAGGCAAGGCACACCAGTTTGATTTACATGACATGTCAACAGAATCTTCCATCTACTCTGTGACACATGGCTCATCCCTAATTGTCTGGGGGAGCAGTCAGTACCTCATGCACTCACCTGGCAATAGGACAGGCAGGAATTTGTTGTGTACTCACTCCCTTGTGGCCACCGCCAGAATGCAGGCCGTTAGGAGGGTCATTGTCTGATGGGCACCCCACCCACTTTGGGAGGAGAGCCCCAGCTGTGACTGCTATCTTTGGGGCCCAGCGTCTCAGGTCCTCCTACCTCTTGCATTAGTGGGTGCTCTGCTAGCTGTGGATCCCTGGGGTCCGCACCTTCTTGGCATTCACTGTCCATATCCCTTTCTTCTGATGGGTGTTGACTTCCATGGATGCAAAAGACAAGATAAGAAATGCTGTCCACAAGTGCCATTCAAAATGGCTGAGTCACATACATGTCAGTACACAAAGCTAAAAGCATTATTTTTTCCCCAAACTGCCCAAGTGTGGCACATACTAGCCATTGAGCACAGGGACATGACGGAAAACACTTCCCAATCTGCAGATCAACCCACGGCCCTGCCCAAGCACTTCACTGACTAGGTAGGTCAACTGACATCTAGTGGGACATGTTTTAGCAATCTGACTGAGATCTGAACAACTATGGTACACATCACGCCTCTGTGGCTTCTGATATGTAAACTCCTTAGGCATGAATGTATTAAAAGCCTCACACTCTGTGAGAATGATTCTCTGCATACAGTTCTTACAGGCTGCTGCCAAAGTACAAACTCAAACATTACACATGGGTTACAATGAGGGGACTGGCATGGTGGATACAGAAAGTTTCTACCCTGTCCATGTGTGAAAGTGTGGACTAACAAATGCATACTCATTCCACCTCAGGGGGTGGGGTTCTGTGTCATGTTCCTGTGCCACAGAACATGTTTTTGGACATATGTGACCATTCTTCAGAGATGACATCCAACAAACAAGGCATACATTTTCCATTTACTGCCATGTGACCAAGCAACTTAGTCACATATCATGGGTTCCCAGTAATCAACACACTGTCTGCACTGTGGGGCTATTATTTATGAAATAAGCCTGCACAGGACAAATGTGACCTATGTGAAGATGACAACAGGGTTGTGTGAATAAGAAACCTGTCAGGGGACCGATGTACACATTGACAATGATGCCCAGTGCAGATTTGTCACAGATCATTAACTCTCCCCTAAAACCATTGTCATGCTCATCAGGGAAACAGCCTCTATAAGCTCCATATTAACATAGAGCCTAGATTTGGCCATAGAACAGGATCTACTGGGATTCAGGGAGTTGGTACAGTGCTATAGATGGACAGCAAAAGTGACTCAACAGCAGCCTAGATTTGAACCCATACTGGGAGATACATTTGACAGTCCCTGGTCTCTGCAGGCTGAGCCGGCAGAACCTACAAGAAACTCCATTCCCATCACTTCCATGCATGACAGTACATCATGTAGCCAATATCAATTTGCCATGTGATGTGTAAGTGGCAATCTGAAAGGCAGAGTGAGCCAGGATATGCCTTCAAAACAACAGTTTGTCAAGGCCAGATGTGGTTTGAAATCTCAGTAGCAACACACACATAGCTCATTTTACACACACCTTATACATACAACATGCATACACAGCTCATGCTGTCATGTAAATACATGTGGCCCAAATTGACAACATTCATGTTGTAAGAGATGTATGGGAATGGCAGTGATGTCACCTCACCTAGTTTTGTGCATCCCAAATAAAGTAGATAAGGGTACACTCAAAACACACACACAACAATGTAGAAGAACTCATTAGGGAATATATGGTGAAGCACGGAGAACATTTTTTTGGACACTTATCTGCTCCTAAGGTGCACCATGAAGCTGTTCATACAGGGGTAGGACCTCTGTCACTACCCTCTACAGCTCCTCTGGGGAGAAGGCAGAGGCCCTATCACCTGCTGGACGTGGCATGATTGCTCCCAGAGGCAGTACACAGGAGCTCAGGTAGTGGAGGTCTTGCCTGCAGCAGTGTCAGTTGTCAAGTGAGGGATTTTGAAGAACATGGTGATCACGTCCGCCACGTATGGGGCCATCACCGCTGGTAGACACAGTCATTGGCCTGCGACTGCCACTACCAATAACATTAGCCTATGGCTGTGTCTGCCACATTTGCAACCATGTACAGCCATGATGACATCCTCCGGCGGTCGCGGGCGGTTCCTAATGTCCAGTGGAGTAGGTCAGGCAGCCACCATTTTAGAGGCCTGAAATGTGTTAAGTGCCTCTGAAATATGTGTCACAACTCCAAAAATGATTTTCTTCCTAGTCAAAAGTGTTTTTTTGCCCTGTCATGTAGTACCTACTACTCAGACAGCATTTGTGTACATTGTTAGGCACATACGGCAATTTGCTTTGGGGCACAGTCCCCCCTGACAAAGGTCATTTTAAAGATTGGGACATGAAGTCCTAGTCTGAGTGGCAAGTTTCATGCACAAATGTTTGATGACCAGATAGATGATGTATATGTGTCTGTTGCAAAGCAAGGGGGTAACATGTTACTTATGTGTGATTAACGGTTGTGATGTGTACTATGTATCATGTCCTCAACTTACAACATGCCTTGTCACAGATTGTCATTGACATGCATCACGTATGTTGCAAGGGACACCTAGAATGATGGCAAAAATAAGTTCTTGTCATACCTATGTATATACAGGGAGGGAGAGTGTCAGACAACCTTCTGTCTATTGTCCACTGCCAGACATTCAAACCATGGAAGAACCTCACATCATCCAGATCTACAGTCTGAATCAGCAAACAATCAATGATCTGTGTCATCAGTTGGAGCCAGATCAGTTGCCTGCCATCCATCATCCAAATAGCATACCACCTGTTAGAACTGACAGCCTTAGGGTGGTCATCCCCCAGCTTATTGCGTGCCTCCTTCTACGTATCTGATACTGTTTTTGCTGGTTTTAGGACTGCACACTTTACTACTGCCAACCAGTGTTAAAGTGCATATGCTCTGTCCCTTAAACATGGTAACATTGATTCATACCCAAAAGGCATTTTTGATTTACTTGTAAGTCCCTAGTGAAGGGCACTACATGTGCCCAGGGCCTGTAAATTAAATGCTACTAGTGGACACGCAGCACTGATTGTGCCCCCCACATAAGTAGCCTGTTAACCATGTCTTAGTCTTGCCATTGCAAGGCATGAGTGTGCAGTTTCACTGCCACTTCGACTTGGCATTTAAAATTGCTTGCCAAGCCTTAAACACCCTTTTTTATATAGAAGTTATCCCAAAGGTAGGCCCTAGGTAACCCGTAGGGCAAGGTGCTATGTAGGTAAAAGGCAGGACATGCACTTATATGTCCTGGTAGTGAAAGACTAATGAATTCATTTTCCACTACTGTGAGACCTGCTCCCTTCTTAGGCTAGCTTTGGGACTGCCCTCACACACCTTTGAGTAGATTCTGATCTGGAAGGAGTAACCAGGTCATATTTAGTATGGCCAGAAAGGTAATAGAAAATCCTGCTTATTGGTGAGGTTGAATTTAATATTACTATTTTAGAAAGTGGGCATTTCTCTGCACTTTATACCATCTGTGCATTACAGACTGTCTACAATCCATGTCTGGCCTGTGCTGGTTGACAGCTCCCTTGTGCATTTCACCCAGACAACCTTAAACACAGGACACCCAGTCACATCTGCATTCTGAATGGGTCTTTCTGGGCTGGAAGGGTGGAGGGCCTCCCACCTGCCTGCCCTCTCACAAAGGACTGATAACCCCCCACAGGGACCCTGGCATACAGGACTGGGCAGAAAGGGGAACATGTGCACTTCAAAACCACTCTCTGAAGTCTCACCCACTGCAAAGGCATCTTTGGGTATATAAACTGGATCTCTGACCGCACCAATTCAGACACTAATGGATCTCCACCTGAACTCTGACAGAGGAGCTGCTTTGCTGAGAAGGACTGCTGCCCTGCTGTTGCCTTGCTGCCCTGCTGGCCTCGGACTTTGCTGGAAGCAGTCTGCCTTCCCAAAAGTGCTCTCCAAGGGCTTGGATTGAGCTCACCTCCTGTTTCTGAAGTCTCAAAGACTTAGGTGGTCATTACAACCCTGGCGGTCGGTGTGAAAGCGGCGGTAAGACCGCCAACAGGCCGGCGGTAAAAAAAATTGAATTACGACTTGGCGGAAACCGGCAACAAAGACAGCCACTTTAACACTCCGACCGCCACGGCGCTACAGACAAACAGCTTGGCGGTCACCGCCAACAGACAGGCAGAAGACAAAGTACCGCCCACAGTATCACGCCCTACCAATCCGCCACCTTTTCCGGGGCGGATTCACCGCAGATAAAAACACGGCAGAAACAGGAATTTCGAAGGGAAAACGCTCACCTCTTCACACTCCACAAGGAACGACGACACCATGGACCCGGAACTCCAAATCCTACCTGCGATAGTCTTCCTGCACCTGTACCAGGAGCACCAACGCCGGCGGCGAAGACCACGGTGAGTACTGCTCCTACGACACAGGGGAGGGGGAGGCAAAAAACAGGGACACACACACGCAACACCCCCACCCCCACCCTCACACACTACAACACACACACTAATACATATCTATGCATTATAGTAACACCCCCAAACCCCCCCCCGGAAGAATGCAAACACAAAAGGAAATGAATGTAACAATTATAATATATTAAAATCCAGTACGCAAAAATATACATATAAACACTATTAACAAAATATAAACCAAGAATAGTAGTCCAGGTATTGCACCATTTATAGTCCGTGGACCACTGGGCCCAAAATGCATGGGCGAGGCCCACACACGATACCAGATCAAAACAGAGAGAACACTGCAGGGGCATCAGATAGAAATACAACACGCACCTCAGGGGGAAGGGAAGGGGGGGCACCTCAGCCGGATGAGTGCACAACACCAGATCCACAAGAGGGGGCTCCATATCCAATGATGTATCCTGGGGAGTGCAAAGCCACAGTCTCTCAAGTCTCTACAGTGGGTGGTTGCCCACTGTTCAATCCTGGGGAGTGCAAAGCCACAGTCTCTCAAGTCTCTACAGTGGGTGGTTTGCCCACTGTTCATTCCTGGGGAGTGCAAAGCCATAGTCTCTCAAGTCTCTACAGTGGGTGGTTTGCCCACTGTTCAATCCTGGGGAGTGCAAAGCCACAGTCTCTCAAGTCTCTACAGAGGGTGGTTTGCCCACTGTTCAATCCTGGGGAGTGCAAAGCCACAGTCTCTCAAGTCTCTACAGTGGGTGGGTTGCCCACTGCTTCATCTTGGGGAGTGCAAAGCCACAGTCTCTCAGGTAGATGCCTTTCTCCATTGGTTCTGGAGGGGGCTTCGTACCCAGAGTGCTTCATCCTGCCAAGGACAGAGATAGTGGATGTATCTCTCCACTGGTTCTGGAGGGGGACTGGTGCCCAGAGTGCATCACGCACCCTGTGACGGTCCCAGTTGCGTCATTGCCCCTGCCGCTCATGGGCTAGCGGTGCTTGAATTGGCGGTGCCCTGTTCATCGGTGCTTGAGTTGGCGGTGCCCTGTACATCGGTGCTTGAGTTGGCGGTGCCCTGTTCATCGGTGCTTGATTTGGCGGTGCCCTGTTCAGCGGTGCTTGAGTTGGCGGTGCCATGTTCAGCGGTGCTTGAGTTGGCGGTGCCCTGTTCAGCGGTGCTTGAGTTGGTGGTGCCCTGTTCAGCGGTGCTTCAGTTGGCGGTGCCCTGTTCAGCGGTGCCTGAGTTGGCGGTCCTTCATTGCCCAGCTGGGCTGGGGCTGGCGAACCTTTATTGGGCAGCTGGGCTGTGGCTGGCGGGTCCCTCCTGGGCAGCTGGGCTGTGGCCCTCCTGGGCAGCTGGGCTGTGGCTGGCGGGGCCCTCCTGGGCAGCGAAGATGGGGCTGGCAGTGGCCTCCTGTGCAGCGAGGATGGGGCTGGCGGTGGCCTCCTGTGCAGCGAGGATGGGGCTGGCGGTGGCCTCCTGGGCAGCTGGGCTGTGGCTGGCAGTGGCCTCCTGTGCAGCGAGGATGGGGCTGGCGGTGGCCTCCTGGGCAGCGGGGATGATGGCGGTCTTCTCCACCGTGCTGCTCCTCCCAGACTTACCGGGTTTCTTGTGGCCCTTCCCCACCTTGGGAGGAGTCACAGCTGAGTCCACACTCCCACCGGGACCCCTGGGAGCGGCTTGGGTGGCTGGAGTCTTCCCCCTCTCCCGCCGGGCAGTGGCCAACTTCTGGTGCCTCACAGGGGGGGACTGGATGTGATGTGGCTCTGTGCCAAACTGGCTGTCCTGGTGGCCGGTGCACTCCACATACCTGTGACCACAGGCACCACTGGTCCTGGAGATGTTGTGGCTGAGGTGCAAGTTCAGGACCTATGAGTTGGACGGGGGTGGGAAATAGGTCAAGGCTGGACAGGAAAAGTTGTTTGGACACACGGGTAGCTGGAGGGGGTTTGGGAGTGGAGGAAGAGGTGGTGGTTGTAGGGATGTACGTTTTGTGGCTTTGGGTGCAGGTGCATGCGCTGGAGGCTGTCGTGAGGTGGATGGCTGTTGGGTGGGTGTGTGCCTGCGTTTGTGTATCTTCAGAGGGGGCATCACAGACACTGGGAGAGGACACAGGGGACGTGTGTATGGTAGTGGGGGTGGTGACTGCACATGAGCAGGGTGTGCTGGTGGGTGGGCTGGTGCGGGACGTAGTGGCTGTAGAGGTAGTGCATGCAGGTGTGAGTGTAGATGAGACTGGGAGGGAGGAGGGAGACGACGAGGAGGGGGACACAGTGGATGTTGGTGTGTCTCTATGTGTGTGATGCTTGCATGAGTGCCTGTGGGATGTGTGATGCTTATGTTTGCCTGAGCTTCCCTTGTGTGGTGGGGTGTGTGCAGGCTGGTCTGATTGTGTGCTTGGGATAGGCAGAGGTACAGGGGATTGGGTCTGGGTGGAGGAAGTTGGAGGGGGAGGCTAGACACAGGGACAATGGCTGCCATCAGTGCTGGGGCCAGAGTTTGAAAGCCTTGGTGAAGGGCCACCTGACCAGAATGAATGCCCTCCAGGAATGCATTGGTTTGTTGCAACTGCCTTTCTACACCCTGGATGGCATTAAAAATGGTAGACTGCCCAACAGTGAGGGACCTGAGGAGGTCAATGGCCTCCTCACTGAGGGCAGCAGGGGTGACAGGGGCAGGGGCTGAGGTGCCTGGGGCGAAGGTGATGCCCACCCTCCTGGGTGAGTGGGCACGGGGCGAAAGCTGAGGGGCTGCTGGGAGGGCAGTGCTGGTAGGGGGGTGGCGGCTGTACCTGTAGATGCGGGCGGCACAGATGTTGCCGCCACCACAAGGGAGCTCCCATCGGAGGACGAGTCCGTGTTGCTGGTTTCAGCGCCTGTCCCCGCCGAGTCTGTAGCGTGGCCCTCCATGGCCATGTGGGATGCAGCTCCCTCGTGCTCCGGTGCCACTGCTCCTCCGCCTGATGATGCTAATGCACACAAGAACAGGGAGACCACAAAAAATGGGGGGGTGAAACAGAAGAAAGACATGTTGTGTGCATGGATTACCGCTACCGTTGGCGGACAAGACAGACACAGAAGCCCCCTGCACTACGTCGCGCTCTTGGGCTCTACAGTGCAATTCATGGGACATGGCCTACAAGGCTATGGACGACATCTGCACACATAGATGACACAGGTGTATGAATAGCTGTACTTGGCACTCTACAGAGGTGAGGTGGGGGGCCACAGGGCCATGCCTAACGGAGGGGCCTAGCCTAAGGAACTCGCCCTGGCCTAGGGAAACTCACAGCCCTCCTCCCCCACCCAGACACCTCCACTGCGCGCAAAGTCAGCTGAATGAGAGTGTACTCACCCCCTTGTGTCTGCTGTGATGCCTACAAGCGTCCATCCAACTCAGGGTAGGCAACCGCCAGGATCCTGAACATCAGGGGGTCATGGTTCGACGGGCACCCCTCCCACGTTGGGAGGCCATCCCCAGCTGAGCCTCTGCCGTCTTCTTGCTCCAGTGGCGAATGTCCTCCCATCTTTTCCGGCAGTGGGTGCTCCGTCTGTGGTGGACCCCCAGGGTCCGGACGTCCTTGGCAATGGCACGCCAAATATCCTTCTTCTGGTGGGCGCTGACCTACATGAAATGTACAGGGGAAGAAGAGAAGTCATTACCAACTGCGCTGTCAAAGTGAGTGGCCCCCAGCCCTACCCTTGCCATGTGGCACATGCATCCACCGTCTTTCATGCACGCAGAACTCTGCCCCCTTCCTTCTTACAACCAGCCCTCTCCACACAGGCATAGCCCATACAACATGCTCCCTGTGTACATACCTGTTGGTCTGGAGGATGGTAGAGTAGCGTGTACTGGGGGAGGACCCCATCCACGAGCCTCTCCAACTCCTCCGATGTGAAGGCAGGGGCCCTTTCCCCAGATGCACGAGCCATTGTCTCTTCCAGACCGAGGTCACAGCAGCACTTGCAGTGTAGGTCCTCTCCTGTCGAAGATCAGGTATCGAGTGATTATACAGATAGAAAATGGTGGTCACGTCAGCGGCAGTGCGTACCATCACCGCCGGCGTACATCGTCATTGGCTCCTGGGACCCATAGGGTCCAATGTTAACCAATGCAGCATTGCACCGCGGTCTTCGAACGCCTACCGCGACGGTGTACAACACCAGCGCAGTTACCTCACATCCCATTGTCCCACTTTACAGGTCAGGCAGCCACCATTTCAGGGGCCCACGTGGCCTAATTACCAACTGTGTCACACATACCTAGGCCTAGTCTCAACACACATATAGGCCACATTTTGTGTATGATTGGTGTTCTGTGTAGACTGTGGGTACATACCTCTGAGTTGTTTGACTCTGTGCTCGCTGTTGTCCTTACTAGGCACCGTCCACTGGGACATGTGAGGAGATGGCGTACCGACCACTGGTGGACCTGTCGACAGTGGAGGAAAGATATTTGATAATCACCTACAGGTTTGACCGTGCCACAATCCAGGAACTGTGTACAGTTGAAGCCTGACCTGATGTCAGCAATCCTCCATCCCACAGGAATCCCCCCTCAAGTGCAGGTGCTATCAGTGCTCCATTTCCTTGCAAGTGGGTCTTTTCAAACAACTGTGGCCATGGCATCAGGGATGTCCCAGCCTATGTTTTCCAACGTATTGTCCAGAGTGTTGTCTGCCCTGCTGAAACAAATGCAGAGCTACATCGTTTTCCCTCAGGTGGAGGATTTGCCTACAGTGAAAGGTGACTTCTATGCCCTTGGACATATCCCCAACATCATAGGTGCCATTGATGGGACCCAGGTGGCTTTTGTCCCCCCCCACAGGAGTGAACAGGTGTACATGAACCGGAAGAGTTATCATTCCATGAATGTACAGATGGTACGTTTGGCAGACCAGTACGTCTCCCATGTGAATGCCATGTTCCCTGGCTCAGTGCATGATGCCTACATCCTGCAGAATAGCAGCATCCCTTATGTGATGGGTCAACTCCAGAGGCACCGTGTTTGGCTATTAGGTGACTCTGGTTACCCCAACCTGTCATGGCTTCTGACCCCAGTGAGGAATCCCAGGACCAGGGCAGAGGAACGCTACAATGAGGCCCATGGGCGAATTAGGAGGGTGATCGAGCGGACCTTCGGCCTCCTTAAGGCCAGGTTCAGGTGTCTGCATATGACAGGTGGATCCCTATTCTACTCACCAAAGAAGGTGTGCCAGATCATCGTGGCATGCTATATGCTTCACAACTTGGCTTTGCGACGTCAGGTGCCTTTTCTGCAGGACGATGGTCCAGATGGCGGTGTTGTGGCAGCTGTTTAGCCTGTGGACAGTGATGAGGAGGAAGCAGAGGAAGAAGACATGCAGAACAGGGACTCAGTGATCCAGCAATATTTCCAGTGAAACACAGGTGAGAATACATTCCTGCCTACTACATGTACTTTTACACTTCTACCTCTATCCTGTCTGTCGTTTTCACCCAGTGTATGGTCACTGAGTTGTCACTTTCCCTTACGGTTTCACAGGTGGGGGTCCCAACATGTGTCATCTGCTTTGATTCCTCATGGACTAGAGCTGTGTGACATAGGTATGTTGACATTACTATTTCAAGAAGATTTTGTCACTGTAATTGCAAATACACTATTTCGAAATCACAGACAGACTCCAGATCTTTTGCTGCTTTAGGTGTGTTTATTTAAATTCAAAATATTGGAGGGGGAAGTTAAATGGTGAGGGGTGATGGTGGAGGAGTGTCCATGGCAGAGTCCAGTCTATTAGTCTCATAGGTGCATTGCGCATTTGGGCATAGGAAGTGGAGCTGTGGCAGTTTAATTATGGACAGGGTGACAAAGTGGGACAGTGGGATGACAATCAGGGTGGTTTCATTTCTTGGCGGGGGTCTTGGCATCGTGCTCTGTCTTGTTCCTGGTTCTCAGGGACCGTTTGCGTGGTGGTTCTCTGTCTGCAGGGGGTGGGGTGCTGGTGTGGTGGTCCTGTGGCGGTGCCTCCTGTCCACTAGTGCTGAGGGAGGTGGTGGGCAGTTAATCGTCCATGCTAGTGTCAGGGTCCCCTTGTAGTGCCACAGTGTCCCTCCTGGTGTTGAGTACTTCCTTCAGCACCCTTACGATTGCGCCCAGGGTGGAGCTGATGGTTCTGAGTTCCTCCCTGAATCCCAAATACTGTTCCGCCTGCATCCGCTGGGTCTCCTGAAACTTGGCCAGTACCGTTGCCATCATCTCCTGGGAGTGGTGGTAGGCTCCCATGATGGAGGAGAGGGCCTTGTGGAGAGTGGGTTCCCTCGGCCTGTCCGCCCCCTGTTGCACAGCAGCCCTCCCAGTTCCCCTGTGTTCCTGGGCCTCCGTCCCCTGGACTGTGTGCCCACTGCCACTGCTCCCTGGTCCCTGTTGTTGTTGGGGTGGTGGGTTATCCTGGGTTCCCTGTAGTGGTGGACACACAGCTGATTGACGTGTCCTGGGGACGGAGGTATGGGCCCGCTGGGTGGGTGCTCTGCTGGTGTTTCCTGATGGGGAAAGGTCTGTGGTGGCCTGTGCCTGTGTGAGGGGAACCGACTGTTCCGAGGCCCACGATGGTCCGGGCTGGTCATCTAGATCCAGGTGGACAGAGGTGCTGTCATCACTGTGGGCCTCTTCTGTGGGTGGAGTGGACATGTCTGGACCCTCCTGTCTGGTGACATTGGGTTGTGGTCCTGCAGGGGTGGAAAGGCATTATTATTGCATCCGTGTGTGTCATGGTGTGCAATGGGTGGGTGACCGTGTACCCCAGTGCTGGCATTCCTGTGTGTGAGCTTGTGTGATGGATGATGGTTTAGGGGGGTGTATGGGTATGTGCAGTGGGCATGCTTTAGTGATGGGTGTCCATGCGTTGTTGTTGCATGCAGGGCTTGGTGTTGGGATGTGTGGTTTGTGATATTGGTACATTTGTGAGGAGTTGGAGTGATAGGGGTGAGGGCGAGGGTGGGGGTACGTGATGGCATGCAGGTAGGGTGGGGGATGTAATAGTTAAGATTTGACTTACCAGAGTCCATTCCCCCACCAACTCCTGCGAGGCCCTCAGGATGCAGAATCGCTAAGACCTGCTCCTCCCATGTTGTTAGTTGTGGGTGGGGAGGTGGGGGTCCGCCGCCAGTCCCCTGAACCACCTGGTCGTGTCTTGAGACCACGAAACGCACCTTCCCCCGTAGGTCGTTCCACCTCTTCCTGATGTCCTCCCGATTTCTTGGGTGTTGTCCAACTGCGTTGACCCTGTCCACTATTCCTCGCCATAGCTCCATCTTCCTTCAATTGAGGTGTGCTGCAACTGTGATCCAAATAGCTGTGGCTCTACCCGGACGATTTCCTCCACCATGACCCTGAGCTCCTCCTCCGAGAACCTGGGCTGTCTTTGCCGTGCCATGGGGTGGTGTAGGTGATGTGTGGTGTGTGTGGTGATAAGTGTGGTGATATGTAGTGGTGTGTTGTGTGAGGTGCGTGGAAGTTGTGTGGGTGATGGTGTTGTGTGCCTGTGGATGCTAGTTTGTTGATGGTGGTGTCTCTCTCTGGCCTTCGGTCGTGCTTTGTGGTCGTAGGGGTTTGTGGGTGATGTGGGTGTGTGTTTTATATTGTATTGGGTGTGTGGGAGTGGTGTGTGTATGTGTATCAGGTGTGTGTATTTCGAATTGTCCAATGTGGTGGTGTTTTGGAGATGTGTATGTATGTTGAGCGCGGCGGTGTGTACCGCCAATGGAATACCGCGGTTGAAAGACCGCCGCGTAGATTCGTGGGTCGTGATAGTGTGGGCGTATTTCTATTGGCGTGACGGTGTCGGTTTTGTTTTCGCCAGTTTTTCACTGACCTTTGGTGTAGCGGACTTGTGTGGATGTCTGAATTTTGTCGGATTCCGAGATGTGGGTCATAATGGCTGTGGCGGAATTCCGCAGCAGTGTGTTGGCGGTCTTCTGCACTGCGGTAAGCGGCTTTTACCGTCAATGTTGTAACGATCCCCTTAATCTCTTCAAGAAACTCCTTGTGCATCGAAAGTCGATGCAACGCCTGTGGAAATTGATGCAAAGCCTGCATCACAGCTGAGAAATCCCCGCACAGCCAACCAGAAAGACGTAGCACCGACTTCCCTAATGGAAATTCGATGTAGCACCTGCCTTGTGATGGAAAATTCAAGCATCACATACCCGTTCGATGGAGGGTCTGCTCCTTCTTCCAGCATGACAAGGATTTTCAACACATCATCCCTGGGTGTTAAAATATCTCTGCATCGCAGTGAGGAACCAAGAATGCATGCCAAAAAATGACGCATACCCTTGCAGCTTGGAAAGAAACAACGCATTGTCTGTGCCACACCAGAAAATCCGATGCAACCCCTAATTTTTCCACGCATCTCCTCCTCTGTGGTCTAGGTGTGTTGTCATTTTTGATGCATCCAAAGTACTGTGTGTAACAAAGAAACAACTGTTGGTTTATAGGGATCGAGACTCTTTTCAACCTTTTAAAAGTGACATTTCAACTTGTGCTTATTGGATCTTTGTTGTCTTTATCTTATTTTATTCAGATAAATGTTATCTTTTTTCCTAAACCTGCATGGTGTGTGTTTGTGGTGTTTTCACTGTGTTACTGTTTGATTTATTGCACAAATACGTTACGCATTGTCTGCTAAGTTAAGCCTGCCTGCTCAGTGCCAAGCTACCAGAGGGTGGGCGCAGGATAATTTGGATTGTGTTGTGAATTACCCTGACTAGGACTGTGATCCCTACCTGGACAGGGGTATATACCACTGCCAACTAGAGAACCCATTTCTAACACTACCCATTGAGCAAGTCACGGCAGTCTTGCACTTCCTAGCCAAAGGGTTCTTCTAAAATACAGTGGCTCTATCTGCTGGGATGTCCCAGCCTGTGCTCAGATATTTTGAAGGATGTACTCTCAGCAATGTTGAAACACCTGGACAGCTACATACAGTTCCCTCAACATGAGGATTTCACCCATGTGAAGGCTGAGTTTTATGGTTTGGCAAACTTCCCAGATGTGGTGGGACCCACTGATGGTACACATGTTGCCTTGTTCCCACAGTATGGCAATGATCAAGTGTATTTCAACAGAAAGAACATCCATTCCATCAATGTCCAAGTTGTTTGTTTAGCATATCTCTATATTTTACAGGTCTGTTCCCATTATCTGGGTTCAGTCCTTGATCTCTTCATTATGCAGATCAGTGCAATCCACTAGCTGATATCACAGATGTACCCAGAGATGGACCGGCTGGTTGGTAAGTCACATATGTCCTGTTTGTGTCCAATGTCTGCTGCAAAAAGTCTGATGAGAGAGACTCATAGTTGCACACCTATCCCATTCCATAACAGGGGACTCTGCATATGCAAACCATCAATAGCTGTTCACGCCAGTGAGGAACCCAACTATGCCAGGGGAAGTCCACTTCAACGATGCCCATGGAAGAACATGGTGTGTTGTGGAGTGGGCTTTTGGGCTCTTGAAGGCCAGATTTAGGTATCTGGACAAGACAGGTGGAACCCTCCTCTACACATCTGAAAAAGAGTGTAAGATCATTGTGTCCTGCTGTATGCTTCACAAAATTGCCCTGTGGAGGGATATTCCATTCGTTCCAGATGAGGGGGAGCTAGCAGTGCCACCACATGAGAATCCTGAAATGCCAAATGAGGATGACAGCGGTGATGAGGAAGGTGAAGACTTGTGGGCAGCGCGCATCAATCACTACTTTACTTGAGTGTAAGTATGTAATGTTTTGTGATTACTGGGACTGTATGAGGGTCTGTAGTTGTCAGGATGTACTGAGTAGGGTTTTTTTTTACCAAAAGACAGGGGATCTCTTGCTTTGCAGTATACAGCTAAGGTTGGCTTTCTAAGTCACACTTGAACATTTTACTACCTTGATTATCTGCTTTGTCTGTGTCAGTCTAATTGCAATGTAAGTGGACTACTGAAGTTAAATATGAGGTTTTAGTCATAGGTATTAATTTTCCAGCCTAAACTTCTTGTGTTGTTTTTGATCAGAAACTTTTACCATGCATCCTCATTTGAGCATTTCAGAGTTGTCACATTGGCAGGTATCTGTTGCAGTTCTGACATATGAAGAGAACATGGATTGATCCAGGTAATGTTGGTCACAGATTTAGGGTGTATGAGTCCTATGCTAATGCAGCTTGGACAGTGGGTAGGTGGAATTCTGAAGTGCACAATACACTGGTTTGGTGTGGTGTGGTGTGTTGGTCCAATTGTCTCATGTGTGTGATCATATGGCCTTGAAATATGTTTTCATCAAGTGCAATCCATACATTCTCCCATGTGAGCATTTCAGAGTTGTCACATTGGCAGGTATCTGTTGCAGTTCTGACATATGAAGTGGACATGGATTGATCCAGCTGTTGTTGGTCACAGATTTAGGGTGTATGAGTCCTATGCTAATGCAGCTTGGACAGGGGGTAGGTGGAATTCTGAAGTGCACAATACACTGGTTTGGTGTGGTGTGTTGGTCCAATTGTCTCATGTGTGTGATCATATGGCCTTGAAATATGTTCTCATCAAGTGCAATCCATGCGTTCTCCCTTTATGTTGTATTGATAATGATCTTGTATGACCTTTTTGTAGCTGTAGATGTGTTTCATCATTGCAGGCCACAGTGCCTGTGCCGCAACAATGACACAGGTTTGTATCATACCACCAGATGCGTGGTCATTGTAAAGGAATGGACCTATCAGCGACTGTTGTACTGCCCTATGTCCGTGCCATGCAGTATGTTGTGTTGGCAGACCTGGTTTTAGTATGTGATAAGGCTCAAGCCGTTAACAATGTCCGCCAAACTGTTAGCCTATTCTACGGGAAGAAGTCTGACACTTCCCTTTCTTCTGTGGTCTGGGGGATGGTACCATAGGATATCTAACCAGACTCAATATGGTTCAGCCATTCTTGGCCATCACATTCCAGACTTTTCAACAGCCTATGTGCTGTACAGTGCAATAGAATGTTTGGTGTGACCAGATATTTGTATCATTGGGTTGCTAGTAATTCTCAGCATGCCACCAAATGAGACATATCCCTCCTTCCGTTACCATCTTATGCCTTCCTCATGTGCATCACATGGGCTTACATTTAAAAATTTCAAAATGTGGAAAAAAAGGGCCAGATTTCTACAGTTTTGCATCAAAAAATGTAGCACTGGCTAGCGCCATTTCTTAGCACCACCCATGCGTCATATTTATACTTGGCGTGGCGCTAAGAATAGGTTAGTCATTTTTCCTGACGCTAACCATTGCATTGTCGTGAGGCAAAATCAAATTAACGCAGGAAAAATGAATCCGGTTTCCGACATGGAAAAGCATCACAAAACGAATATGTGCCATTTTTCCCCGCAATAGCGTCAAAAAAACAATGCAAACGAAGCAAACAGTGCCAAGGAACCCCAAAATGGATCCCAGAAGCCAGGAGAGACCCCATAGAGACCCCAGACAACCAGGAACCAGCCAGGAGGACAACGGCAAGACCCAGCGAGGAGACAAGAAGAGGAAGTGTCGCTTCAGCTCAGACAAGCATGAAATACTGGTGAGAGAGGTGACTGAGCACCAGCATCAACTCTTCATTACCTCTAAATTGCCAATTGGGAGGAGAGAGGCAATTTGACAACAGATTGTGGACACGATTAACAGTGTGGCAGAGGTCAGGAGAACTATCACTGAGTGCAAGAAATGCTGGCATGACTGCAAGCGGAGGGCAAAGGAAAAAATGACAAGGAACAGGAAGGCAGAACTGCAGACTGGAGATGGTAGTCCAGCACCCCAGAAGGACTTGTACGAGGTGGAGGAGATGGTTGCAGTCGTCATCCCAGAGGAAATCATCACTGGTATCGCAGGACAGGACAGCGCAGACTACCAGGAAACAACACATATGCAGGGTAAGTTGCATGGGAGACCAAAATGTCTAAATGTCAAGTGCAAGAAGGGGAAGGCACATGCCTACTACACAATGCATGTCAGCCCTGCAAATAAGGCAGTGGAAAGGGCAAAGGGGCACGGCACGGGACTCCCTCCACTGCCCATGCCAGGTGCATGGGCTGTGCAGGGGCATCCAGCTGCACAACACAACACCAACAATCTTTGCATGGGGGTACACCGCCATGCAAAGGCTGGTGGAAATGCTGAAGCAGACCAGGAGTGTAGGGTAGAACGTAAAACTGGTCTGGTGTCACAGGACAGCTGGTATTTTCAGAGTGTAAACTAGAGGACAATGCCCAGTCTCAGGCCATTGGCTCAAGCGGCATTCACCATTGACATTTGCCACAACTACCTGTGTTGTGTGTGCTGGTCAATTAGGAAATGCCAGTTAGGTGCCTGTGGAACAAACACACTCGAAATGACGATTCAGTATGACTATATGATCAATACCCATTAATCCCTATCCAAGTGCAACTCCTGTCAACTGCTCATGTCCATAGACTCAATAACCATCAGGCACTGTTGCATACATAATGATGTACACAGCAGTAATCTCATACCCATGCTGCTCATCCCTGGGTTTACCCCTGTGCCCGTGTCACAATAGCTGCAATACCACCATGCAGCATCTCAGGTATCAAAGTGCTAAGACAGCTGCATTGAGGAGGAGGACGTATATGTGTAGGAAGGCAAACACACCTGCACAGTCACAAGAGGAAATGGAACTCTGCCAGGTCCATCAGTGCAATGCAATGTAGCACACACACGGAAACATAAACATGGACAACTACCAATGCTAACACCTGTATTGTCTCATGGAAATGCCATGCATGGTGTGGTGCTAGGTCTATCACCACATAGGTGTATGTCAAAAATGATAGACTGGGACTGGGCCATATTGTTATGTGTGGTGCATGTGGCATCAGCACACAAACAATCATTGCAAGGCTTCCACATGCAAATGGAAGCAGAGGGAGGGTTGTTGGGGACAAGATGGTGGCAAGCCACAATTTGGACAGAACCCACACCTAGAAGATGTGATGCAGATAATTGCCCAAACTGCGCACACTACATGTGACATGCAGGCGGGGCATAGGGCTGAGAGACTGCAAACAATAATAACAGGAACAATGCATTGGAACCAAGATGACAATGTACCACCAATAGGAAGTAAGTGACATCACATTACAACTGGCAAACAATAATGACAGGAACAATGCATGGGAACCAAGATGACAATGTACCACCAATAGGAAGTAAGTGGCATCACATTACAACTGGCACAACACAGACACACTAATTGTACAATATCTCATTGCAGAAGATGATGGATCTCCTGTGGATCTGCCCGTCCTGGACTACCCTGATGACCTGGATGACCAGCTGACAACCGTCAGCCAGGAAACCCTCCAAGATGTCCAGGGAACCCTCTAGACACCACCTCTAGTCTCAAGGAGGAGCATTCATGTAGCAGCCATCTCAGAGGACCCACCCACCACCTCAAGAGTATGACCTCCCACCTCAAACAGAGCTGAGGACTCTGATGACACAGGGACCACCTTTGAGAGGAAAGTAGTGGGAGTACAGTGGGAGCTGGCTAAGGAGGTCCGGGTGGGGATGCAAACTATGGCAGCTAGCCTTGAGGGGATGCGCATGTGCATGATGACGTCCGCCGAACAGACAGCAGCCAAACAAGTCACACAATCCCTACTGTCCAACAGTATGAAAGGGACCTAACCACTGCTGTGAGGCAGTTGCTACAACACCTGCCCTCCCGATCTTGCTGCTGCATGCATGACACCAAGCTGGACTCCATGCAACGGGAACTGGCCTCCCTCAGGGCACGCATGGCTGCCTAACACAGGGATGTTGCTGCCATACTGAATAATCAGCAGCTCCTCCTTGCTGCAGTAATGCCATATGTAGTTCCTCAGATGGCAGCTGCTGGGAATTTGGTGTGCACTTCTCCAACTACCGAAGTGTGTGTTGCCCCCTCAAATCCACCAGCACCACCACCAAGGGCAGAGGAGACAACACACACATCAGAGGATGAAGATGTGGAACAAATCATCTTCACTCGTAGGAGTACCCGGTAGCACCAGCCCATGCCACATGGGCACTGACTTTCCTTTGTCCTGTGCTTTACAACATGCCAGTGTTGCTACAGTTGGTTACAGGCACTCTTCACCGACACACTGTTAACCAGTGACGCTGCCTGACGCCGGTGCCGAGTGGCTCGCGTCTCGCTCCCGGCCACGGAGGGGTACCGCTGTGCCGCTGCGGTGCGTTTTTGGGGCTCTGCGGTTTTCAGTGATCCGGGGGGGGGGCGCTCCTGCTGCGGGTTCCTTTTTTTCTTTTTTTTGACTGCCTGAAGCCTGAAGCAGCCCTGAAGCAGCCCCCGGCTCCCACGCTGGTTTTCAACGCCAGATCCTGTGGCTCCTACGGCTCCTGTGCTTGGCTTGGTTCCTGCCGTGCCCTGAAGGAAGCTCCTGGCTCCTACACCGGCTCCTACGTCGGCCTCCACACTGGTTCCTGCGGCTCCTGTGGTGCTTTGTGGAGCCTTGCTGAGGCTGGCCTGAGGCAGTCCCTGAGGTAGTCCCTGACTCACGGGCTGATTCCTGCTGATTCCCGCCATGCTGGTCCTGCTGCGCTGAGGCACTTGGCTGTACCCTGTCCCCGCTCTAGCGTCAGCCCTGGTTGGTCTCCGGTCGCTGGTGCTTGGTCGCCCCTTGTCTCGCCCTAGCCTCAGCCCTCAGCCCTCAGCCCACAGCCCCAGCTCCTGCCTTGGTTGCTGTTGTCTTGGTTGCTGGTGGTCCGGTTGTTGCTCGGTCCATGTGGTCCTTGAGCCCTGGGAGGTGTAATGCGCTGTGAGGCACTTCTTGAGGTGACGAAGAGGCAGGAGAAGTGAAGAAGTGGAGAAGTGGAGAAGTGGAGAAGTGGAGAGGGGTGGTGACGGCAGACCCCGGTGGACGCGAGTGGAAGCAAGTACAAACAGTGAAAGTGAGCGACTTTACCAACTTGCTATCAACTTGTCAAGTCAGTTATAGACAGTTATAGACATTGAGACGCGAAGCGAAGCGACTGTCAAGGGGAAGAAAGGAAACAGGAGATTGATAAAGATTGATAAAGAGAAGAGAGGAGCAGATGTTAATGGTGCCGGAGGAATAGACACCATCTGTGTACTGCGTTTTGTGCACTACGTATTGTTTACCTCCACAAAACAATTTTACTTCTTAAAAAAAAAAAAAAAAACTTACTGAGACTGAGACTGAGACTGAAACTGCTGGCACTGCTGGTATTGTCCTCTACGGCAAGAGTTCAAGTAAAATAATACATATCAAGACAATAACAATAATAATAAAAGTTATTCTCTAAAGATCCAGTGAGGAACCAAGGGGAGGACATGGGGAAGATGGTCGGAACAAGAGGAGAAACAAAGAGGGCCAGGGAGGCTAGGGAGGCTAACGAAGCACTAGTCTGCCCAACGAAATCCCAAAGACCAAAGCAGGAATCCGACAGTCTGCAAGATCCTGGGTTAGACCAGGACCAGGATCCCGGAATCACTCAGCTATCCCAAAGGGAATTTGTAAATCAAGGACAGGTCACAGCAGAGAGTGTCCAATTCGGGAGTTCCGGCTACGAAAGTGAACCAGGAGAAGAGGCGGGTGGCACACCTGAACTGGCTTTAGGACCTTTGCCGTCAGCCCGTACTGACCCCAATAACATGGGGGTGTAATAATGGACGTAGGAGAAACTGCGGTGGGCCTTGCAAGTCCTCCAAGTAGGAGACAATCGCACACACCAATGCACCTGGGTCCAGGTGGGACTCGGGGGCATGGAAAGCCAAACCAAAAGCAAACACCATTACTAACTACTACAACCATGTGAACTCAAACACTGATCGGCTGCAGATGCAAAGTTCTAAAGCTAGTGACTCCCCAGTATTGCCACTGGGGGAAATAGGAACTGACAACGTGGGGGAGTTCGAACTGGAGCACTCAGAGACCGGGCAGCCGGACATTCCCCTATCCCAGCTGCGATCTTCTAGATCATCTCGATCATCTCATCCAGTGAATAAGTGCTTCAAGGATGGCGAAGTGCAGTTAAACAACTTCCCAGAATGGGGCTATGCTTTGGGGGACCAAAGAACAAGCCATGAGCCATTTAGAAATCATCCCGGAGCTCAAGCAGGACTATTAAATCCCGGGAGCTCCACATTAATATCCCACCACAATGTGCCCAAGCAGAACCTATAGTAATCCAGAATACAAAAGGGCCAGAAACAGAACAGTTATTAATAAAGCAGACCCGTAAGCTTCCAGTGTTTTAGCTCCATCACGAAAGCCAAACAGGAAAAACCTATTAAACACTGTGTAGACACGAAAGTAGTTAATTTAGTCTGGAGCTTTCCTCGCTCGACAACTCCGTAATTGGCAATATAGAGCCCCAATTAAATAGTATAACATCGGAAGATTTAACCTTCCTGGAAGGCAGTCTAATACAAGGCCAGAGGGAAAAGGATGATAAGATCTTAGAAGGTCAAACAATTAATGAACAAAATGGGCAAGCTTGGGGAAATAGAGATGATTTCTCATTAAACCAACCAATTCTTAGTATTATGAAAGTTATATGTACAACATTGGACTCAATTGCAACAACGATCATGGCCCAGTCTCAAACATTCGATGATCAACTTGAGCTGACTAAACAATTTACAGCTTCAATACAGACCATAGATTACAGGATGGCCCTAGTAGAGGGCGTTATAAGGGAAAATCTGATGAATCAGGCGGTGGCCGATAAGATGGACAGGCAAGCTTGTGGCCCACTGCTTGAAAAACTATTGGAAGTCCAGAAAGTAATCAAAAATATAATTGAAGATTGTAAATACAGCCTCAAAAGCGCACAGGTGTGCAATCATGAATCAACAGAAACAGCCAATAGACGGAGAAGACAGAGAAGGGCCTTTAGGCCCAGGACGAGAGGATTGCCCAGATGCGAACATCTGTATAGATATGACAGAGGGAAAGAACGGAAGTCCTGTACCTGGATTCAAAGCTTTAAGTATAGCAGAAAAGAGGGTCCCGAGCAAAAGGCCTCAATCAATAGGTAAATGGAAAAATAAGTGGAAAAAAGCCAGAAGAAATAAAAAAGTGTCAGTAAAAAAGCCACTAAATTTGTCACGAGAGGCAAGTCCAGCAGGGCAAATTAGGAATATAGGTGACCAGCCTGTCCAACAGCAGTACAGAGATCAAAACATTAAGCCTGAGAGTTTTGAAAAACCAACAGGTAAAGACAGTAATTTTACAAATAAAAATCCCGGACTATTGTGCGATAAAAGTTGCACTTCCCATTCCCACATAAATCGTATACCCACCGGCCTCAGGGGAAATCAAGCGTCTGGGTATGACACAGATAATGGAAGGAGGTCGGAAAAAGATCCAGGTGCAAACTTAGGGACAAGCGAGGTAAGCGATGTTCTAGCCAATGGAACATCTAAAAAGAGCCTAGAGACATCAAAATTAAGCACTGGCATGGACAAGTGCCTCCCAGTTACAAAAACAGAACACCTAGCTCAGGTACATTACTCATACACAGTGGGAAACTACAACGGAAAATGTCAGCAGCCTCCGAACTCTATTACTGAGAGGGCATCACAAGAAAACAGTAAAAGTGAAATCAGGAGGGCAAAGAGCCCCGAGCTCACAGGAAGTGAACAAAATATAAGAACAACTATGTGCGTGGATAATTTATTAGCTCCGGTTCCCGCACCTCGGACAAAAGCAAAATATAGCTCTCAGGCTAGCCCAGGAAATTACGATTTCAGTAGCCAGTCCGGTGGGCTATTGATTTGCCTGCCCCATCTCGCCCAGTGCTTGACCTGGAAATGAAAGAAAAAACGGGAAACTGGCCTCCAAAAAGGCAACCACATGAAGGATATAGGAATATAGAGTCACAATATGGAAAGATAAAAGGTCAGGAAGAATTAGCATTGTCCGGATGGGCAGCTACCACCCACAGTAAAGAGAAGGAAGATAATCAACTTCAAGGAAGATGGTCGCAGGGAGGTGGCGGGCACACCGAGATCCGCACCGAAATAAGAGAAGAGCTTGAAGATACGATCATGTTTATCCCCGAGTATTCCTCAAGAGGAAGCCAAGACATCTTAAACAGGTCCAATATTTTACATCTGGTTAACTCCCTTCCAGCCCTGCAGAACGTAACAACCAAAGATCTGCTCTCAGTAAGATTCATACAAAGAAAAGGACTAGAGAGTGGGGAATCAACAGAAACAGTCTGGGCTTCAACTTGGACAATAAAACAGATCCTTAAATGCTCTAATTCGTTAAAGATCTGGGAAATATCTACCGCCATTCCGCAAAAGGAACTGTATCCAACAATATTTCTTGAAAAAGCTCCAAAGCAAAATGTGCTAGGTCGGCATGAGGTAAAAGGCAAGTCTGGCACGATACTGCAGGGAGCAATTAGCTCCAAACAACAACTACCTGAACGAACAAATCTGAGCAACATGAGGTTCTGCCTGTTGGTTAATTCCCCAAAAACAGCATGGGTAACCCCCCACAGTCGCAGATATATGAAGGTCAGCCATCTAGAAGCCTGTAGCAAAAAATGGACTGCTTGAATATAAAGGACAGAACCAGCCCAACATAAAAAATCCTAAACTGGAACATTGCAGGCTTAAAAAGCAAAACAGAGGACAAGGATTGGGTAGAATTCATTAAACAACAAGATATCAGCTGTTTCCAGGAAACCTGGTCTATTAATGCCATCGATCTAGATGGGTTTTCTACTTTCCATCTACCTGCCACAAAACAAAGGCTTGACCATCTGGATCAGAACCTCATTGCTGGGAAACTCTGCAGTAACTCATGCTGTATTAAGCAAGGGAATCGACACGCTTGCAGTAAAATACAAGGAGTGGTCACTCAAAATATTAAACGTGTATTTCCCTCCTATTAGCTGCGTCCAAGTCAAGCCAGGTGTGCGGCTCCTCAAGGAATATATTTTAAACAAAAGATCCAAAGGTTGGAGGAATCCAGCATTTGGTCACACGAACGACCGCCCCTCTCAGCTTTGTAAAACCTTTTTTTTAATATGCAGTGATTTTAACATTAAACACCATTCTATTCTTGGGGACAAACATGTAGTAGAAGAAGATCACGCTTGGAACATTCCGACACCCCTCATCCAACGTTGTCAAGACTCCAAGAAAGGAGAATTAATTTTTGAAGCTCAAATTCAGATAAAGTCTTCAAACCCACCTTTCGAACTGGAAAAAGGCAAAGTATAATCGATTACATGGCAATAAACATCAAAGCCTGGCACTATGTCATCGACATGGAAATAAGGGACAGGATTGAGAGTGACCAGGACCCATTGCTAATGGAGATGACCTATCCAGACATGAGTTCAGGGAAAACTGAGTCTCCTTATAACGGGAATAGTCTAACAATAACTATGAGACCAAATAGGAAAAACATATTATGGTCCAATGTGGACGAATCCTTCACAAGTGTACCTAGTCAAACTTGGTTGTTATCACTCAGTACGTTCCTTAATCTATCAGTTAACGAGGCCTTACCCCTCCTGCATAGTTTTAATAATCTGCTACTACAAACAACAAAGGAAAGAACCAAGCATCTCCAAACTAATTCAAATATGTGGTGGGCTGGTTTGATGGGGAGTGTTTAAAATTAAAAAGGGTGCTATCTCAAGCATTTAAGAACCGGCATCTGAATGACTTTAATGAACAACATTTTTACGAGTGCAGGCAACAGTATAAGAAAGTACTGAGATACAAGAGGAAGACTTTCCCACACAAGCTTTGGAAAATTCTCCTGCATGCAATTTCGGCAAGAAACTGTAAGACGTTTTGGGAGGTAATCAGGTAGGGATGCGAAGGCCCCCCGAAAAATCTAGAGCTGAACATCAACCCGCAACTCTGGGTAAAGCACTTCACCGCCCTGTACCAGGAAGAGGTCAAGATGGTACCCGGGAGTACCAATAATTTAAATAGTTTCAGTCAAGAGTTGGAAGCCAGTAACCAAAGATCAAGTAAGGCATTTCGACTCCAAGAGACATATGTGGCATCATTAAAATGGCCCATTGTGTCGGAAAATGAAACACAGGACGAACCAGTCCCTAATAAACTCCCTAGCACAAATTCCATGCAGGCAATCCATGCCGTTCCATGTGCAAAGGAGTTAACACTGGATTTTAGTGAGAAAGAGATTAAACATGTTATTCTCCTCCAAAAGCCGTACAAGGCTGCAGGCCCAGATGGCATTCCCTCAGACGTTTATCGTAACCAACTAACGTTATGGCTACCTGCTTTAGCACGTCTATTCAACAGTGTTTGGCACCTCGAGGTAATCCCCACTTCTTGAAAGAAATCAATAATTGTTCCAATACACAAAAAAGGACCATGGGATATGGTGTGTAATTACAGGCCAATCTCATTGCTTGATAGTGTGGGAAAAATTTCGCCAAACTGATTCAATCGCGTTTAGATCAATGGCTAGAGGATGGAGACTTATTATTGACACATCAAGCTGGCTTTAGGAGAGGCCAAAGCACAACAGATCAACTTTTTAAGTTGAACATGATTTGCGCTAAATATGTAACCCTAAAAGATTGTCCATTATACCTGTTTTTTGTGGATCTTCAAACAGCTTTTGACAGCGTGAATTGCCAAACATTATGGCAGTTGCTGTCAGAATACAGGGAATAATCCTAAGGCTGTTATCCTACTGCATACAGGTAATACCGCCAGGGTCAGATACAGTACGAGAAACGATTACACGGCAGGGATCCCAATCCAGCGAGGCGTAAAACAAGGTTGTGTTTTGGCGCCAACCTTATTTAATTGCTACATAAACGAAGTAAGTCAAGACCTGAGGAAATTAAATTTGGATGTGCCAAAACTAGCCAATGAAAATATACCTATCCTGCTTTTTGCAGATGACGCTGTATTATTGGCAAGAACGGAGTTAGAAATGCATTGACTACTTGGTGGTTTTGAATTATTTTGTACCTCAAGGAGTATGGTAATTAGTGAGGGGAAAACCAAGTTCATGATTCTTAACCAAAAACAGAAGATGTGATCGACTTTTAGGGTAAATAAAAAGCCTTTGGCCCAAGTGGCCACTTATGACTACCTGGGCTGCCGGCTGGATGAAAAACTGACATGGAAACCTCAAATTTATAAATGCAATATCTCCTTGGCCCAACAAGCTGGAGCTGTACTCAGATTTGCAAAAGCTACAGGCAATCACTCTGTGAGTTCTGCACTGCTTGAATATAAAACAAAAGCAAGGGCTGCAGCACTATATGGCACAGAGATCTGGGGATTTAGAAAGACTCCATCAATACAAGTAACCGAGAACTAATTTTTACGCCGATTACTTTGCTTAGGCAATGCCACACCGATGAACGCAATAAGAATAGATCTACAAATGAGGAAGATTGAGGATTACATTGCCTTGGCTCCAATAAGATACTGGATCCGTATTTGGGCAAAAGAGGAACTTAAACCATATAGAGATGCACTGATGGACATTATGAAGCTACAAAGTCATCGGAAATTGCCCTGGTTCAAACACATCTCAACCATCCTGGCTGCTATAGGCCAGGAAGATTTCTAGCTTCATCCAGAAAAAATCAGAAGGCCTAGTCTATTTGTTATAAAAAAGGCATACTGGGACCAAAAGACACAGAGCATGTGTGAGACACTTAGGTGGTCATTACAACCCTGGCGGACGGTGTAAAAGGTGGGGTAATACCGCAAATAGGCCGGCGGAAAAAAAATGGAATTACAACCCTGGCGGTAACCGGCAACAAAGACAGCCACTTTAACACTTCGCCCGCCACGGCGGTACAGACAAACAGCGTGGCGGTCACCGCCAACTGACAGGCGGGAGACAAAGTACCGGCCACACTATTACAACACACCAATCCGCCACCTTTTCCGGGGCGGAATCACCGTGGATAGAAACAGCCTTTGCTATGGGAAAACGCTCACCTCAACACACTCCACGAGGAACGACGACTCCATGGAGCCGGAACTCCAAATACTACCTGCCTTGTCTTTCTGCTCCTGTATGAACAACAGCGACTTAGGCGCAGAACATACCGGTGAGTACTGCATCTACGACACGGGGGAGGCAAAAGTTAGGGGGACACCCACCAAACACCCCCACCCTCGCATATTACAACATACACACCAATGCAGTCAAAAATATCACATTAACAACCCACAATCCCCCCGGAAGAATGCAAAGACAAAGCGAGATCCGTTCAAATATTGTAATGTGCCAATATACATGTCATATAAAAATATACTGAATCATATCTCGAAATCTGTCATATTTATATATACAATACAAGAAGTAGTGCAGATATGTACACAACAATGTCCGTGCACCAACAGTCCAAAAATGCATGGGCGAGGCCCACAATAGATACCTGACCAAAATCCGAGAGAACACTGCCGGGGCATCAGATTGAAACACTACAGGCACCTCAGGGGGAAGGGAAGGGGGGGCACCTCAGCCACATGACTGCAAAGCCAGATCGACGACGGGGCTCCATGCCCATTGATGTATCCTGGGGAGTGCAAAGCCACAGTCTCTCAAGTCTTTACAGTGGGTGGGTTGCCCACTGGACCATACTGGGGAGTGCAAAGCCACAGTCTCTCAAGTCTCTACAGTGGGTGGCTTGCCCACTGTGCCATCCTGGGGAGTGCAAAGCCACAGTCTCTCAAGTCTCTACAGTGAGTGGCTTGCCCACTGTGCCATCCTGGGGAGTGCAAAGCCACAGTCTCTCAAGTATTTACAGTGGGTGGGTTGCCCACTGGACCATCCTGGGGAGTGCAAAGCCACATTGACGCAAGTAGATGCAGTTCTCAACTGGTACTGGGTGGGACTGGTGGCCAGACTGGATGAGTCTCCCCGTGAAAGTTCCTGTCCTGTCACTGTCCCAGCTGCACATGGGAGAAGGATGCCTGATGTGGCGGCCTATTCATACCCACACGGTGTTTGCCCTGATCAGCGGTCTTCACCATGGCTGTCTTGGCCTTGTTCAGCGGTGCTTTGCCATGGCTGGCTATGGACTGTTCAGCGGTGCTTTGCCATGGCGGTCTTGGCCTTGTTCAGCAGTGCTTTGCCATGGCTGGCTATGGACTGTTCAGCGGTCTTCACCATGGCGGTCTTGCCCTTGTTCAGCGGTGCTTTGCCATGGCTGGCTATGGACTGTTCAGCGGTGCTTTGCCATGGCGGTCTTGGCCTTGTTCAGCGGTGCTTTGCCATGGCTGGCTATGGACTGTTCAGCGGTCTTCACCATGGCGGTCTTGCCCTTGTTCAGCGGTGCTTTTCCATGGCTGGCTATGGACTGTTCAGCGGTGCTTTGCCATGGCGGTCTTGGCCTTGTTCAGCGGTGCTTTGCCATGGCTGGCTATGGACTGTTCAGCGGTCTTCATCATGGCCGTCTTGCCCTTGTTCAGCGGTGCTTTGCCATGGCTGGCTATGGACTGTTCAGCGGTGCTTTGCCATGGCGGTCTTGGCCTTGTTCAGCGGTGCTTTGCCATGGCTGGCTATGGACTGTCCAGCGGTCTTCACCATGGCGGTCTTGGCCTTGTTCAGCGGTGCTTTGACATGGCTGGCTCTGGACTGTTCAGCGGTCTTCACCATGGCGGTCTTGCCCTTGTTCAGTGGTGCTTTGCCATGGCTGGCTATGGACCGTTCAGCGGTCTTCACCATTGCGGTCTTGGCCTTGTTCAGCGGTGCTTTGCCATGGCTGGCTATGGACTGTTCAGCGGTCTTCACCATGGCAGTCTTGCCCTTGTTCAGCGGTGCTTTGCCATGGCTGGCTATGGACTGTTCAGCGGTAGCCTGAGATGGCGGTTCAGATACTGACATTGGTGTGTGGCATGACGAACTCCACAATGGACATTGGGGTGTGGCATGACGAACTCCACACTGGACAGTGGGGTGTGGCATGACGAACTCCACATTGGACATTGGGGTGTGTCATGACGAACTCCACACTGGACATTGGTGTGTGGCATGACAAACTCCACACTGGACATTGGGGTGTGGCATGACGAACTCCACACTGGACAGTGGGGTGTGGTATGACATTCCATCATCGCCCAGTGGGGCTGTGGGATCCTGGTCCCTCCTGGGCACTGACTCCGGCGGTGGTCTCCTGACCAGTGACGATACTCGGGCCCTCCTGGGCACTGACTCTGGCGGTGGTCTCCTGACCAGTAACGATACTTGGGCCCTCCTGGGCAATGACTCTGGCGGTGGTCTCCTGACCAGTAACGATACTTGGGCCCTCATGGGCACTGACTCTGGCGGTGGTCTCCTGACCAGTAACAATACTTGGGCCCTCCTGGGCACTGACTCTGGCGGCGGTCTCCTGACCAGTAACGATACTTGGGCCCTCCTGGGCAATGACACTGGTGGTGGTCTCCTGACCAGTAACGATACTTGGGCCCTCCTGGGCACTGACTCTGGCGGTGGTCTCCTGACCAGTAACGATACTTGGGCCCTCCTGGGCAATGACTCTGGCGGTGGTCTCCTGACCAGTAACGATACTTGGGCCCTCCTGGCCACTGACTCTGGCGGTGGTCTCCTGACCAGTAACGGCGGTGCTGGCGGTTGTGTCTGGACTGCAGTGCTGTGCCATGGCTGGCTATGGACTGTTCAGCGGTGCTTTGCCATGGCGGTCTTGGCCTTGTTCAGCGGTGCTTTGCCATGGCTGGCTATGGACTGTCCAGCGGTCTTCACCATGGCGGTCTTGGCCTTGTTCGGCGGTGCTTTGCCATGGCTGGCTATGGACTGTTCAGCGGTCTTCACCATGGCAGTCTTTCCCTTGTTCAGCGGTGCTTTGCCATGGCTGGCTATGGACTGTTCAGCGGTAGCCTGAGATGGCGGTTCAGATACTGACATTGGTGTGTGGCATGACGAACTCCACACTGGACATTGGGGTGTGGCATGATGAACTCCACACTGGACATTGGGGTGTGGCATGACGAACTCCACACTGGACATTGGTGTGTGGCATGAAGAACTCCACACTGGACATTGGGGTGTGGCATGACGAACTCCACACTGGACATTGGGGTGTGGCATGACGTTCCATCATCGCCCAGCGGGGCTGTGGGATCCTGGTCCCTCCTGGGCACTGACTCCGGCGGTGGTCTCCTGACCAGTGACGATACTCGGGCCCTCCTGGGCACTGACTCTGGCGGTGGTCTCCTGACCAGTAACAATACTTGGGCCCTCCTGGGCAATGACTCTGGCGGTGGTCTCCTGACCAGTAACGATACTTGGGCCCTCCTGGGCACTGACTCTGGCGGTGGTCTCCTGACCAGTAACGATACTTGGGCCCTCCTGGGCAATGACACTGGCGGTGGTCTCCTGACCAGTAACGATACTTGGGCCCTCCTGGGCACTGACTCTGGCGGTGGTCTCCTGACCAGTAACGATACTTGGGCCCTCCTGGCCACTGACTCTGGCAGTGGTCTCCTGACCAGTAACGACGGTGCTGGCGGTTGTGTCTGGACCGCCGAAAATGATGGCGCACTTCTCCGCCGTGACACTCACAACAGGCTGGGCAGACTTCCTCAGAACCTTCCCCACCTTCCTTGGAGTTACAGCTGACTCACCAATCGCCTTCGATCCCATTTCACTTGTTGTCCCACCAGGAGTCTTGACACGGTCCCTTCGTCCACTCTCCAATTTTGGTGCCTTTACAGGGGGTGGGCTGACAGTGCCTTGGCTCCGGGTCCTACTGTCTGCCCTGGTGGACGGTGCACTCCAAAAACCTGGAACACGCACCACTGGTACTGGAGGCTTTTTGGCTGAGGTGCTATGACGGGACTGATGAACTGGAGGGGGGGGTGGGGGCAAACAGGTCAATTTGACAGAGGGACAGTTTCTGACGGACACTGGGATGGGTAGTTGGAGGGGGTCTGGGAGTGGAGGTAGAGGAGGTGGTTGTAGCAGGTGTCACTTTAGGTGTTTTGGGTGCAGGTACTGGAGGCTGTTGTGAGGTGGATGGATGTTGGGTGAGTGATTGCCGGCGTTTGTGTACTTTGGGAGGGGGCGTCACAGACACACTGGGAGAGGACACAGGGGACGTGTAAATGGCAGTGGAGGTGGTGAGTGCAGGTGAGCGGCTTGTGGTGCTGGGTGTTCTGGTGCGAGTCCTAGTGCCTGTAGATGTGGTGCATGCAGGTGTGTGTGTAGACGACACTGGGAGGGAGGAGGGAGAAGAGGAGGAGGGGGACACAGTGGAGACAGTGGATGTTGCTGTGTCTGTATGGGTGTGATGCTTGTGTGAGTACCTGTGGTGTGTGAGGTGCCTATGTTTGCTTGAGCTACTTTTGGGTGTTGACTTGTGTGCCTGCTGGTCTGTAGGTGTGCTTGGGATGGGCTGGGGTACAGGGGATTGGGTCTGGTTGGAGGAGGTTGGAGGGGGGAGGCTGGACACAGGGACAATGGCTGCCATCAGTGCTGAAGCCAGAGATTGCAGGGTTCGCTGAAAGACAGCCTGACCAGAATGAATGCCTTCCAGGAATGCATTACCGTGTTTCAACTCTCGTTCTACACCCTGGATGGCATTCACAATGGTAGACTGCCCAACAGTGAGTGACCTGAGGAGGTCAATGGCCTCCTCACTGAGGGCAGCAGGGGTGACTGGGGCAGGGCCTGAGGTGCCTGGGGCGAAGGTGATTCCCACCCTCCTGGGTGAGCGGGCACGGGACACACGCTGAGGGGCTGCTGGGAGGGGAGGTGGCGGCTGTACCTGTAGAAGCGGGGCGCACAGATGGTGCCGCCACCACAGGGGAGCTCCCATCGGCGGACGAGTCCGTGTCGCTGGTTGGTGATCTGGTGGCCGACTTGAAGCTCCCCTCGCCCTCCGTCCCACTGGTGAATTCAGAGTCTGTGGTGTGGCTCTCCATGGCCATGTGGGATGCAGCTCCCTCGTGCTCCGGTGCCACTGTACCTCCGCCTGTTGATGCTGATGTACAAAAGGACAGGGAGAGCAGGAAAAGGGGGGAGACAGAAGAAAGAGTGTTTTAGTGCATGGCATATCGCTACCGTTGGCGGACAAGACAGACGCAGCAGCCCCATGCATTACGCCGTGCTCCTGACCTCTGCACATGCTATTTCTGGGATATGGCCTACATGGCAATGGTAGTAATCTGCCCACATGGATGGCAAAGGGGCAACCATACATCAACTTCCCTCTGTTTTGAGCTGGGGTAGAGTGCCACATGGCCTACATAACGGAGGGGCCTTGCCTACCTAACTCGCCATGGCCTAGGGACACCCACAACCCACCACGCCCACCCAGACACCTCCACTGCACACAAAGTCCATATGATGAGGTAGTACTCACCCCCTTGTGTCTGCTGTGATGTCCTTAAGCGCCCATCCAACTCCGGGTAGGCCACCGCCAGGATCCGGAACATCAGGGGGGTCATGGTGCGATGGGCACCCCTCCCACGTTGGGAGGCCATCCCAGCTGAGCCTCTGCCGTCTTCTTGCTGCAGCGGCGACTGTCCTCCCATCTCTTACGGCAGTTGGTGCCCCGTCTCTGGTGGGCCCCCAGGGTCCGGACTTCCTTGGCGATGGCACGCCAAATGTCCCTCTTCTGGTGGGCGCTGAACTACATGACATGCACAAGGAAAGAGGACAGTCATTACCTACTGCACCGTCGTTGTGATTGGCCCCCTCCCAACTCTGTCCCTGTGGCCCATTCATCCCCATGCATAACTGTTCTATGTACTCTGCCCCCTTCCCTCATCCACCCAGCCCTCTCCACCCAAGCCTAGCCCATCCAACGTGCTCCCTGTGTACTAACATGTTGGTCTGGAGGACCGTAGAGTAGCGTGTACTGGGGGAGGACCCCATCCACAAGTTTCTCCAACTCCTGTGCAGTGAAGGCAGGAGCCCTTTCCCCAGACGCAGCAGCCATCGTCGCTTCCAGACCGAGGTCACAGCAGCACTAGCAGTGTAGGTCCTCTCCTGTCGAAGGTCAGGTATCTAGTGATTGAAGAGATAGAAAATGGTGGTGACGTCCGCGGCGGTGACGTCCGTGGCGGTGCGCATCATCACCGGCGGCGAACCTGTTCATTGGCTCCTGGGACCCATAGGGTCCAATGTTAACCAATGCAGCATTGCGCAGCGCTCTACGACCGCCTACCGCGACGGTGTCCAACGCCAGCGCAGTTACCCCACAATCCCATTGTCCCAGTTTAGAGGTCAGACAGCCGCCATTTCAGGGGCCCACATGGCTTCAATTACTACTGCGTCACACATACCGAGGCCTACACTCAAAACCTTTCCCGGATGGGTTAATTGTCTGTTGTAGTCTTGTGTGTGACTGTGGGTACATACCTGGAGGAATGCTGTCAGTTTCTTTGCTGTTGTTCTTCTTAGGCACCGTCAGTTGGGACATATTGGAAGATGGCGGAATCCGCCGGTGTACCGACCGCTGGTGGACCTGTTGACAATGGAAGAGCGACATGTCATCGTGACCTACCGGTTTGACCGTGCCACAATCCAGGAACTATGTACCCAGTTGGAGCCAGACCTGATGTCACCAATCTGCCATCCGACTGGAATCCCCCCTGACGTGCAGGTGCTGTCAGTGCTGCATGTCCTTGCAAGTGGGTCTTTTCAGACAACAGTGGCAATGGCATCAGGGATGTCCCAGCCTATGTTTTCCAACATCTTGTCCAGAGTGTTGTCTGCCCTGCTGAAACACGTAAGGAGATACATCATTTTCCATGAGGTGGAGGATTTGCCTACAGTGAAAGGTGATTTCTATGCCCTTGGACATACCCCCAACGTCATAGGTGCCATTGATGGGACCCATGTAGCTCTGTTCCCCCCCGCAGGAATGAACAGGTGTACAGAAACAGGAAGAGTTATCATTTCATGAATGTCCAGATGGTCTGTTTGGCAGACCAGTACATCTCGCAGGTAAATGCTATGTTCCCTGGCTCTGTGCATGACGCCTATATCCTTCGGAATAGCAGCATCCCTGATATGATGGGTCAACTCCAGAGGCACCGTGTATGGCTATTGGGGGACTCTGGTTACCCCAACCTGTCATGGCTATTGACCCCAGTGAGGAATCCCAGGACCAGGGCAAAGGAATGGTACAATGAGGCCCATGGGCGGACTAGGAGGGTGATCGAGCGGACCTTCGGCCTCCTGAAGGCCAGGTTCAGGTGCCTCCACATGACTGGTGGATCCCTATTCTACTCACCGAAGAAGGTGTGCGACATCATCATTGCCTGCTCCATGCTGCCAGGTGCCTTTTCTGCAGGAGGATGATCCAGATGACGGTGTTGTTGCAGCGGGGGAGCCTGGGGAGCCTGTGGACAGTGATGAGGAGGAAGCTGATGAAGATGAAAACGACAACAGGGAGTCAGTCATACAGCAATATTTTCAGTGAGAGACAGGTGAGTACATTTTCATATTTCACATTTTATTAACTTTCACACGTCTACCTCTATCCTGTACCTACATTTCACTCCCTATTTGTTAACTGAGTTGTCCCCTTCCATTTCAGTTTCACTATTGTGGTAACCTACGTGTCAACAGCTTGCACCCTTGAAAGGCTTGTGATGTGTGACATTGGTATGTTGGCCTTCCAATGGGTAACCTTTTTTAACACTGTAATTGACAATACAAAGTTCACAATCATTGACTGACTCCAGTTTTAATAGTGTTTCAAGGGTGTTTATTTAAGTGCATAACAATGAAGGGGGGTTGTGAAATGGGGATGGGTGATGGTGGAGGAATGTCCATGGCAGAGTACAGTCTATTAGTCTCACAGGTACATTGCACATCTGGCCATTGGAAGTGGAGCTGGGGCAGTTCCGATTTGGACAGGGTAACAAAGTGGGACAGTGGGAGGACGATCAGGGTGGTCTTATTTCCTGGCGGGGGTCTTGCCATCTTGCTCTGTCCTGTTCCTGGATCTCAGGGCCCGCATGCGTGGTGGTGGTCCGTCTGCAGGGGATGGGGTGCTGGTGTGTTGGTCCTGTGGCGGTGCCTCCTGTCCACTAGCGCCGGCGGAGGTGGTGGGCATTTCATCGTCGTGGCTAGTGTCAGGGGCCCCTTGGAGTGCCACGGTGTCCCTCAAGGTCGTTTGAATGTCCATCAGCACCCCTACAATGGTGCCCAGAGCAGAGCCGATGGTCCTGAGCTCCTCCCTGAACCCCAAATACTGTTCCTCCTGCAGACGCAGGGTCTCCTGCAACTTGGCCAGTACCGTTGCCATAGTCTCCTGGGAGTGGTGGTATGCTCCCATGATGGAGGAGAGGGCCTCGTTGAGAGTAGGTTCCCTTGGCCTGTCCTCCCTCTGTCGCACAGCAGCCCTCCCAGTTCCCCTGTGTTCCTGTGCCTCCGTCCCCTGCACTGTGTGCCCACTACCACTGCCCCCAGGTCCCTGTTGTTGTTGGGGTGGTGGGTTCGCCTGGGTGCCCTGTAGTGGTGGACACACCGCTGATTGACCTGTCCTGGGTATGGAGGTTTGGGCCCGCTGGGTGGGTGCTGTGCTGGTGTTCCCAGAGGGTGGCAGTTCGGTGTTGGGCTGTGGCTGGGCAAGGGGAACCGACTGTCCTGAGAACCACGATGGTCCGGGCTGGTCATCAAGATCCAGTGGGGCAGAGCTGCTGTCGTCACTGTGGGCCTCTTGTGGGTGTGGAGTGGTGTTGTCTGGACCCTCTGGTGTGGTGACGTTCCTTTGGGTTCCTGCGGGGGTATGAGTACATGATTATTGCATGTGTGTGTTTCATGATGTGCAATGTTTGGGTGTGCGTGTACCCCAGTGCAGGCATTCCTGTGTGGGGGCTTGTGTGGTGATAGTTGGGGGGTGTTGTGGGTCTGTGCAGTGGGCATGCTTTAGTGATGGGTATCCATGCTTAGTTAGGTCATGCAGGTTTTGGGATTGGGATGGGTGGTTGGTGTCATGGGTAGATAGGTGAGGATTTGGAGTGATAGGGGAGGGTGTGAGGGTGGGGGTGTGTGATAGCATGCAGGTAGGGTGGGGGAGATGATAGTTGAAATTTGACTTACCAGTGTCCGTTCCTCCAACGACTCCTGCGAGGCCCTCAGGATGCAAGATGGACAAGACTTGCTCCTCCCATGTTGTTAGTTGTGGGGGAGGAGGTAGCTGTACGGCGATGTGGTGCCTGGATACCGTGGAACGCACCTTCCCCCGTAGGTCGTTCCACCTCTTCCTGATGTCCTCCCTATTTCTTGGGTGCTGTCCCACAGCGTTGACCCTGTCGACTATACTTTGCCATAGCTCCATCTTCCTGGCTATTGATGTGTGCTGTACCTGTGATCCAAATAGCTGTGGCTCTACCCGTAGGATTTCCTCGACCATGACCCTGAGCTCCTCCTCGGAGAAGCGGGGGTGTCTTTGGTGTGCCATGGGGTGGTGTGTGTGATGTGTGGGGTGGTGCATGTGTTGATGAGTGTGGTGAGTGTAGTGGTATGTGGTGTTTTGTGCGTGGGTGTTGTGTGGGTGATGGTGTAGTGTGCCTCTGTGTGATGGGGTTCTCCATTCTGTGCTGTCTCTCTCTGGCCTTCTCTCAGAAATTCTGGTCGTAGGGGTTTGTGTGTGATGTGGGTGTGTGTTTTATATTGTATTGGGTGTGTGGGAGTAGTGTGTGTATGTGTATCAGGTGTGTGTATTTCGAAATGTCCAATGTGGCTGTGTTTTGGAGCTGTGTGTGTATTTTGAGCGCGGCGGTGTGTACTGCCAATGGAATACCGCGGTTGAAAGACCGACGCGTGGATTCATGGGTCGTAATAGCATGGGCGTGTTTCTGTTGGCGTGGAGGTGGAGGATTTGTTTCTGCATGTTTCTCGCTGACCTTTGGTGTGGCGGACTTGTGTGGGTGTCTGAATTTTGGCGGATTCCGAGATGTGTGTCATAATAGCAGTGGCGGTCTACCGCGGCAGCGGCGCTGTATTGGCGGTCTTCTGCACGGCGGTAAGCGCCTTATACCGCCAAGGTCGTAATGAGCCCCTTAGTCCTTTATTTAAGTGTTATATTTTGTTTAATCAAGAGCTTAAACCAGCTGTTTTTATAGATAGTATTTATCCGGAAGAAAAAAGGGCTCTTTATTTTAAATTTCGCATGGGTACACTACCGGTGATAGCGGTGACCAATAGATGGCAACCCGTCCCCCCGGGTAGATTAGAATGCTGTCCATGACTTCACGGTGGCCAAGAAACATTATCCCACTTCCTTTTATTATGTCACTTCACGCTTAAACTCCGCTATTGTACCTACGTCCACTCTTTAGATCATACGGAGTCAGGAAGTGCAAAGACGCGGAAGTGTTATGTATGCGATCAGATGAAAAACATATTGTGACGAAGGTCTCAACTTATATACTGGAGGCTTGGAAGTTACGTTTATCAATGCACCTGCAGTTGGCACAAGTATAATTGCTTGCATTGTCCCACAGCTGCTATCAGCTTGGGAAGCGGGTGCAGGCTGCTGTAAAATGGGGATAGGTCCTGGGCGGCAATCAAACTGGTGGTTGGCACCGTAAGGCCCCGAATGATTAGTGCCAGAATAAGTTATCTAAATTCTAGATATATAATGGGGGTCATTCCAACCCTGGCGGTCGGTGTTAAAGCGGCGGCCAACCCGCCAATAGGCAGGGGGTAAAAAAAATGGAATTCTGACCCTGGCGGGAACCGCCAACAGAGACCGCCACTTTAACACTCCGACCACCACGGCGGGACAAACAAACAGCGCGGCAGTGACCGCCAACAGACAGGCGGGAGACAATGTACGCCCACCCTATCACAACCCACCAATCCGCCACCTTTTCCGGGGCGGTAGCCCCGCCGATAAAAACACGGCGGAAACAGACATTACGAACGTAAAACGCTCACCTCTACACACTCCACGAGGAATCTGGACAGCATGGAACCCGAACTACACATCCTACCAGCTATTGTCTTCCTGCTCCTCTACCAGGAGCACGAACGCCGCCGCAGAAGACAACGGTGAGTACTGCACCTACGACACAGGGGAGGCAAAAAATTACGGGGACACACATACGCGACACACCCACCCTCACCCTCACCCACAACTACATACACATCAATGCAGAGCAACAACTCAGAGTGACACCCCCAAACCCCCTGGAAGAATGCAAAGACAAAAATAAATGATCCTGAAATTTGAAGTATATTGTACGGCTAAGTAAAAAAATATATCAAACATCTCTAACTATATATACATATGTAAATTGTCCAGTCCAAATTGGGTATCAGCCTTTGTTCGTGGGCCAATGGGCCGAAACACATGGGCAAAGCTCACACACGATACCCGGCTCCAATGGAGAGAACACTGCAGGGGCATCAGATAGCAAAACTACAGGCACCTCAGGGGGAAGGGAAGGGGGGGCACCTCAGCCAGATGAGTCCACGACGCCAGATCCACGAGGGGCCTCCCTGGCCACTGTTCAATCTTGGGGAGTGCAAAGCCACAGTCTCACAAGTCTCTACAGTGGGTGGATTGCCCACTGTGCCATCCTGGGGAGTGCAAAGCCACAGTCTCACAAGTCTCTACAGTGGGTGGGTTGCCCACTGTGCCATCCTGGGGAGTGCAAAGCCACAGTCTCACAAGTCTCTACAATGGGTGGGTTGCCCACTGTGCCATCCTGGGGAGTGCAAAGCCACAGTCTCACAAGTCTCTCCAGTGGGTGGATTGCCCACTGTGCCATCCTGGGGAGTGCAAAGCCACAGTCTCACAAGTGGATTACAGACTCCACTGGTTCTGGAGGAGGCATGGTGCCCAGAGTGCTTCGTGCAGCCCTGCTCGACACAGTTGCGGGCCTGCCCCTTCTGCCAATGGGCCAGCGGTGCTTGAGACGGCGGTGCCCAGCGGAGCGGTGCTTGAGTTGAAGGGCCCAGCGGGGCGGTGCTTGAGACGGCGGTGCCCAGCGGAGCGGTGCTTGAGTTGAAGGGCCCAGCGGAGCGGTGCTTGAGTTGAAGGGCCCAGCGGAGCGGTGCTTGAGACGGCGGTGCCCAGCAGGGCGGTGCTTGAGACGGCGGTGCCCAGCGGGTCGGTGCTTGAGACGGCGGTGCCCAGCGGAGCGGTGCTTGAGTTGAAGGGCCCAGCGGAGCGGTGCTTGAGTTGAAGGGCCCAGCGGAGCGGTGCTTGAGACGGCGGTGCTTGAGATGGCAGTGCCCAGCGGGGCGGTGCTTGAGACGGCGGTGCCCAGCGGAGCGGTGCTTGAGTTGAAGGGCCCAGCGGAGCGGTGCTTGAGTTGAAGGGCCCAGCGGAGCGGTGCTTGAGATGAAGGGCCCAGTTCAGCGGTGCTTGAGATGAAGGGCCCAGCGGAGCGGTGCTTGAGTTGAAGGGCCCAGCGGAGCGGTGCTTGAGACGGTGGTGCCCTGTGGAGCGGTGCTTAAGATGGCGGTGCCCTGTTCAGAGGTGCTTGCCTTGGCAGTCCTTGCCATGTTCAGCGTTGCTTGAGTTGGCGCTCCTTCATTGCCCAGCTGGGCTGTGGCTGGCGGGGCCCTCCTGGGCAGCTGGGCTGGGGCTGGCGGGGCCCTCCTGGGCAGCTGGGCTGGGGCTGGCGGGGCCCTCCTGGGCAGCTGGCCTGGGGTTGGTGGGGCCCTCCTGGGCAGCTTGGCTGGGGCTGGCGGGCCCTCCTGGGCAGCATGGCTGGGGCTGGCGGGTCCTCCTGGGCAGCTCGCCTGCTGTCGGACTTGTCGGGCGCGCTGCCCTTGCCACCCTTCCCTGCTCGTCTGTGGCCCTTTCCTCCCTTTGCCGGTGTGCCAGGTGGCACCCCACTCCCTGATGGTGCCAGGGTAGTGCTTGTGGAGCCTGCTGTCTTTGGCCTCTCGCGCCGGGCACTGGCTTTCTTTGCTTTTTTTGCAGGGGGTGGGCTGGCCGTCTCTTTACTCCCAGCCGAAGCAGCTGGGCTTGAAGGTAGTGGACTCCAAAATCCTTGGACTATTTTCTTAGTAGGTCCAGGTTTTGTGGTGGCTAAGGTGCTGATTGGAGCCTTATGAGATGGAGGGGGGTGGTCAGTTGATGGAAAGAGGTCAAGGTTGGAAAGGAAAATCAATTTAGAAAGACAGGGACGGGTAGTTGTAGTGGCTATGGGAGTGGAGGAAGAGGATGTGGTTGTAGGAGAGTGAAGTCTGGTGTCTTGGGGTGCAGGTGCTTGTGCTGGAGGCTGTCGTGAGGTGGATGGCTGTTGGGTGGGTGACTGCCTGCGTTTGTGTGGTTTGGAAGATGGCGTGACAGACACACTGGGAGAGGACACAGGGGACGTGTAAATGGTAGTGGGGGTGGTGACAGCACATGTGTGGAGTGTTCTGGTGGGTGTGCTGGTGATGGACATAGTGGCTGAAGATGTTGTGCATGCAAGTGTGAGTGGAGACGTCACAGGGAGGGAGGAGGGAGACGAGGACTGACTCCGGAAACCCATAGGGTTCAATGTTAACCAATGCAGCTTTGCGCTGCGGTCTTCGACCGCCTACCGCCACGGTGTGCCACGCCAGCGCATTGACCTCACATCCCACTGTCGCACTTCACAGGTCAGGCAGTCGCCATTTCAAGGGCCCCCATATCTTAATTTCTACTGCGTCACACATACCTAGGCCTTGCATCAACACTCATACAAGCCATTCAATGCATTGAGAATCGTGTACTGTGCAAGCTGTGGGAACGTACCTGTGGGTTGATTGACTCTGTGCTCCATGTTGTCCTTCCTAGGCACCGTCCGCTGGGACTTGCGAGGAGATGGAGGAATCTTCCCATGTACAGACCGCTGGTGGACCTGTCGACAATGGAAGAAAGACATGTCATACTGACATACAGGCTTGACAGAGCCACTATACAGGAACTGTGTGCTCAGCTGGAGCCAGACCTGATGTCACCCATCCGCCAACCCACAGGGATCCCCCCTCTAGTGCAGGTGCTGTCAGTACTCCATTTTTTGGCAAGTGGGTCATTTCAAACTACAGTGGCCATTTCATCAGGGATGTCTCAGCCTATGTTTTCCAAGGTGTTGTCCAGAGTGTTGTCTGCCCTGCTCAAACACATGCGGAGCTACATCGTTTTCCCTGAGGTGGGGGATTTGCCTACAGTGAAGGGTGACTTCTATGCCCTTGGACATATCCCCAACATCACAGGTGCCATTGATGGGACCCATGTGGCTTTGGTACCCCCCAGAGAAAGTGAACAGGTGTACAGGAACAGGAAAAGTTATCATTCCATGAATGTCCAGGTGGTCTGTTTGGCTGACCAGTACATCTCCCATTTAAATGCCAAGTTCCCTGGGTCAGTGCATGACGCGTACATCATGCGAAATAGCAGCATCCCTTACGTGATGGGACTACTTCAGAGACACCGTGTGTGGCTAATTGGTGACTCTGGTTACCCCAACCTGTCCTGGCTACTGACCCCAGTGAGGGCAAAGGAACGGTACAATGAGGCCCATGGGCGTACTAGGAGGGTGATCGAACGGACCTTCGGCCTCCTGAAGGCCAGGTTTAGGTGCCTCCATATGACAGGTGGATCCCTAATGTACTCACCAAAGAAGGTGTGCCATATCATCGTGGCCTGCTGTATGCTTCACAACCTGGCTTTGCGACGCCAGGTGCCTTTCCTGCAGGAGGATGGTCCAGATGGTTGTGTTGTGGCAGCTGTTGAGCCTGCGGAGAGTGAAGAGGAGGAAGACGAAGAGGACGACACAGACAACAGGGACACAGTGATACAGCAGTATTTTCAATGACATACAGGTAAGTATCAACACCGGCATTTTACATTTACTTAATGTCTCCTGCCTCTCTACTGTCTGAGTTTCCCCCCAGTGTATGTTAACTGAGTTGTGACTTTCCCTTCCAATTTCAGAGATGTGGGCCCCACTCCGTGACCTCTGCTTTGTATCCCCATGGACTACAGCTGTGTGACAGTGGTATGTTGTCATCACAATGGAACTGGACATTTTGGCACGGTTCTGTGTAATAAATTTTTTCAAAAATACAGGCAGACTCCAGATTATTTTTGTGCAATAAGTGTGTTTATTAAAGTGCTCAATTTTGGGTAATGGTTGCAATTCGGTGATTGGTGGTGGTGGAGGAATGTCCATGGCAGAGTCCAGATTTTCAGTCTCACAGGTGCATTGTCCATATGTCTTTGGAAGGTGGAGCAGGGGCAGTTTAAGGTTGGACAGGGTGACAATGTGGGACAGTGGGATGACAATCAGGGGGTATCCTTTCCTGGCAGGGGTCTTGGCATCCTACTCTGTCTTCTTCCTAGATCTCAGGCACCGCTTGCGGGGTGGTTCTCCTTCTGCAGGTGGTGGGGTTCTGGTGGCCTGTTGTTCTTGTGTCGGGGCCTCCTGTCCACTAGCGCCGGTGGAGGTGGTAGCCTGTTCTTGGTCCATGGTAGTGACAGGGGCCCTTTGTGGTGCCACATGGTCCCGCAATGTGCTGACAATCTGATAGAGAGCCACAACGATGGTGCCCATTGCGGAACTGATATTTCTGAGTTCTTCCCTGAACCCCATAAACTGTTCCTCCTGCAGTACCTGGATCTCCTGGAACCTGGCCAGGACCGTCGCCATCGTCTCCTGGGAGCGGTGGTATGCTCCCATGATGGAGGATAGGGCCTCGTGGAGAGTGGGTTCCCTTGGCCTGTCCTCCCCCTGTCGCACAGTAGCCCTCCCAGTTGCCCTGTTTCCCTGGGCCTCTGTCCCCTGGACCGTGTGCCCACTACCACTGCCCCCAGGTCCCTATTGTTGTTGGGGTGGTGGGTTAACCTGGGTGACCTGTAGTGGTGGACACACCGCTGATTGACGTGTCCTGGAGACAGAGGCATGGGCCCGCTGGGTGGGTGCTGTGCTGGTGTTCCCAGAGGGGGGTAGGTCTGCTGTGGCCTGTGGCTGTCTGAGGGGAACCGACTGTCCCGAGGTCCCCGATGGGCCGGGCTGGTCATCTGGGTCCAGGGAGACAGAGCTGCTGTCATCACTGTGGGCCTCTTCGGGGGGTGGAATGGACATTTCTGGACCATCCTGGGCGGTGTCGTGGCTTTCGGGTCCTGCAGGGGTATAAGAGTATGGTTATTTCTTCTGTGCGTGCCATAGCGTGCAATGGGTGGTTGCCCGTGTACCCCAGTGCTGGCATTCCCTTGTGGGGGCTGTTGTGACGGTGGTTTGGGGGGGATGGGTATGTGCAGTGGGCATGCTTAGGTGAGGGGTGTCCATGGTTTGTGGTCGCATGCAGAGCTTGGTGTTGGAATGGGTGGGTTGTGATGGTGAGACATTAGCAAGGAGGATGTGTGATGGGGGTGGGGGGGGAGGGTGGGTGTATGATTTGGCATGCCGGTGGGTGGGGGGGATGAAGTAGTTGAGATTAGACTTACCAGAGTCCATTCCTCCGCCTACTCCTGCGAGGCCCTCAGGATGCAGGATCGCCAAGACCTGTTCCTCCCATGTTGTGAATTCTGGGGGTTGAGGTGGGGGTCCGCCGCCAGTCTTCTGCACCGCGATGTTGTGTCTGGATACCATGGAACGCACCTTCCCCCGTAGGTCGTTCCACCGCTTCCTGATGTCGTCCCGATTTTGTGGATGCTGTCCCACAGCGTTGACCCTGTCCACTATTCTTTGCCATAGCTCCATCTTCCTGGCAATGGTGGTGTGCTGCACCTGTGCCCCGAAGAGCTGGGGCTCTACCCGAACTATTTCCTCCACCATGACCCTGAGTTCAGCGTCTGAAAACCTGGGGTGTCTTTGGGGTGCCATGGGGTGGTGTGGATGAGGTGTGGGGTGGCGTTTGTGGTGATGAGTGTGTTGAGTGTGGTGGTGTGTGGTGTTTTGTGCGTGGATGTTGTGTGAGTGATGGTGTTATGTGCCTGTGAATGCTCTGTACTAGCTGGTGGTGTCTCTCTCTGGCCTTAGTCAATAAATGGTGGTCGTAGGGGTTTGTGGGTGATGTGGGTGTGTGTTTTATATTGTGTTGGGTGTGTGGGAGTGGTGTTTGTATGTGTATCAGGTGTGTGTGTTTCAAAATGACCAATGTGGCAGTGTTTTGGAGCTGTGTGTGTATTTTGACCGCGGCGGTGTGTACCGCCAATGGAATACCGCGGTTGAAAGACCGCCGCGTGTATTCGTGGGTCGTAATGGAATGGGCGTATTTCTGTTGGCGTGACGGTGGAGGTTTGGTCATCGCCAGTTTCTCGCTGGCGGTTGGTGTGGCTTACTTTTGTGGATGTCGGGTTTTTGGCGGTTTGCCTGTTGCGGGTCAGAATGACCGTGGCGGTTTCCCGCGGCCGCAGCGGTGTTATTGCGGTCTTCTGACCGGCGGTAAGCGCCTTTTACCACTGAGGTCAGAATGACCCCCAATGTCTTTTAAAAATATATTAAGTGTGCTATGTAAATTATTGTTATAAATCATGTCTATGATAATGTAGGGTAAATTGGGTGCACCTTGGCACACATCAAACCAAAGATGCCAAGTGTAGTTTTTTGTTTTTGTTTATTTTATTGAGATGTTTTATCTAATGTGATTTTTATAGTGTTATGATGGATTGGTATTTATAGTGTGTAATTGTTATGGCCGGATAGGCTGACAACAAATAAAAAAATGGTAAAATGGTAAATGGTTAACCTTTTCACGATGAACTGCAATTGTCTCTCACTACTCAATTGGCAATTCATGTTCCTCTGGACTGAACAACACTTCATCTCAGCATGCCAAATTACATGTCACTCAACATTGCACTTGTGTTGCATCACAATAGAATGCTTTACACTAATGGGGTCACAGACCTGGACTATGTAAATATTGCACAACACTTTAAAATAAACAGCACCTACACACCCACTTTGTCTCTATGTAATGTGACACACCTACTTTGCTGGATATTTATGATGCATGTAACATGTCTATGGTCACAGACTGTGAATAGCAGAGTGCAGAAATAATGTGGGCAGATATCTACGCACAAGGGACCTGATTTATATTTTTTGCACCGCATTTGAGTCATTATTAACTCAAAAGCGGTGCAAACGTACAAAATGTAATTGTATTTTGTAAGTTTGTGCCGCTTTTGCATCAAAAAATTACGCAAATGCGGGGTGAAAAAGTATAAATCAGGGCAAGGGATCTACAAGATGAAAGTCAATGCTGGCCACATCCCCTATAATCAAGCCACTGTGAATATAACATTTGCTTTAAACCATACATGCCTCACCCACAACATACAGCAGGAATGGCTGTGTAAGAGTGTTTGGCCAATAACGTCAGCTGGGAGTACTAATAAAACACATTGGCGTGAAATTTGTATACTTGGCCTCATCTGAAATTTGCACTACTCAGTTTAGCAGTGTTCACATGAACTTCAGGCTGCAGGCAGACATCCCACAGTGCCCAACATCAGGACACAGGATCAAAGTAATTACAGCTTAAAAAGCACACCTACCTGTCTAATATATGGGAACCATAGTCACATTGGGTGGTGGATACATTGGAGGGAAGATGCATTGAGATTTAGATTTGTTGTAGCTGCTAATGTGAGAGCTCAGTTGGAAGTGGGAATTAACATGTCAAGAGAGGGATCTGGATGCAGGACGGAATTCACAGGCTAACAGACCACTGGCACTGTACACTCATGAAAAGACCCTCAGTCCCAAGAATATGACACATGCAGTAAGGGAGTACCTACATTTTTAATAACTATGTACGCAACAGAACTAAAACTATGTTACACACCTATACTAACCTAATCTATCCTAACTATATATTACCCACAACAGGCCCTAACTACCCGATGCTAAGCTTACTTACCACATTTAATAACACACTCTAAATATCTGCCCCCCCCAGCCCTCTTATATGACAAGACACATGCAGGACAACATATACTAACATAAACATATACTACTTAATACTAAACAAATATATATTTTATTGTATTATTAATTTTTTTTTAATACACAAAAGCCCTAACATTAACCCCCACCCACCCACTCACAAACTAACATTTAAGAATAGGAAAAGCCACCCCCAAACCTACTTATCCTATATAAACAACTACCCTACTCGAACATATCACTAATCCCCTGAAACCCACTACAAAACAGTATGGAGAATGAGGAGGGAGGAGACTGAATTAGGGTTGAAGGGAGACAAGATTTCACAGGTTAATCCTCCACAGTGTCTTTTTAATTGCCTTCAGCCTCCGTGTATTTTTGTCCACATCCTTCTGAATGGTGTCAAGCTTTTTTAACACCTTCTTCATGTCCCTCTGGAGCTCAGCAATTGCAGCCATGTCCACTGGGGCAGGTGTGGTTATCTGTGTTGCCGAGGTTTATGGTGCAGCAGGTGTGGTGGTCTGTGGTGCAGAAGTTGATGGTGCAGCAGGTGGGGCAGATGTGAGAGTGGCCGTTGTGGTAATGTGTGCAGTCGTGGTGGTGACTACAACCTTTGTGACCAATGATGGTCCCCCTTGGCTGAAAGCCTGCCATTCCACTGTGGCTCGCTCTCTTTGATAGCGTCTTTCCATCCTTCAGTACCCAGACTCCATATCCAAGATGTGTCGGTATCTCACTGCCCACTTCTGGAAAGCCCAGATTTCTGCTACATCCAGGTTGGCAGCTGTAAAAATGAGACAGGCAACCATCATTGTCATCATTGTTTGATGCATGTACGGATGATAATCTTGATGCATGTACGGATGATAATCTAACACTCTGCCTCAATTTGCACATGCAGTCCAAATCATAATCCAGATAATACAATGTCCCTGATGAATGCAATGGCAACGCTGCCTACCCATTGTGTCTTTAACACCACATCACAGCACAACAAGAGTTGTACCAAATAAAGTGATCTGTGCATTGATGTAGGGCAATGTGCCACAATGCAAAGGCAGCAACTACTTGACATGGGCCAGGCCGACTAATCTTTGTCACCTGAGTCAACTTCAAAGCACCCAAGACCAGTGACTTGTAGATGTAATTGGCAGGATGGTATGCAGTTGCTAATCGTAAGGGGTCAGTGTTGTTTGGGACACATGCATGCTTGAATGAGATGACTGTCATCTACACGGTGACCATCACATCTACCTAGATATATGTTGTTCCCCTACCCCTGTGCCTCAGGGGTGATGAGCATACAATACACCTTCATAACTGTTGAGGACAACAACAAAGGCACGTCCACTTGTACATGGGTTTAGTGGGTGGAACACATGTGAGGAGGGCTGCCACCTAGGACTAAGGTATCTATAGGTCATTCACATCCACATTCATGTGTCCAGTTGTGGACAACCATCAACACCTGATCTGCCAACACAATTTACAAAACAGCCACATTGATGCCAGCACACGTCTGGTCTTGACCTACATGCACGCCTATTGCATACCACATAAGTGTCAAGGTAATGGAGTATACCTTATGGGGCTAGATGCTGGGGGACAGTTACCCATACAGTCCGACATGTACATTACAATACAGGGATGCACAATTTGCTGTGGAAAACTGGTGCATCACTGTGTTGTGAGAATGAGGGCATGATCCAGTGCCAATATACTGACACTTGAGCACTTCCAAGTCACATGCGGGCCCACATGTCGCTAGTAATCACCTTGTTCACACACTGCTGCCTATTGCGCAGCACAAGACTCCCAAGATATGACTCTCTGCCTGTGAATGTCTAACCCTTGCACGGAACACTATGTTAACATCCACTCAAGTAATATATCAGTTCACGTGCCAGCTAATCATATCTTGCAATGAGTGCAACACACAAGAGTCACTCACACAACAGCTGCAATCACCACACAGGACAGAAATTATCACACTTACTGGATACGTCTGGGTCTTGAAATCGAGCCACTTCCCCGATGGTATAGGGGGCAGGTCCACCTGTAAGACATGGAAAGGAAATATATGCTTAATGTCAGATCACTGTACAAACGTGTGGACAGCATATCCCAGTGGGTAACATTTTACATAAGTGAGCTGGTTATCCTGCATGTAGACAGTCCAACAGACATACCACTGCAAACTCACATTGACACTGACACTCCAGTGAGTGATAGCCACACATCTGCACACATGCACTGGGCCTAACAATAATGTGGTGCTAAACCCGACTACAAGCATTTGTGGCCGATCCATTTCATGTCATGATTTGTATTTTGCTGACAATTTCAATGGCACTTCCCTTGTGCACTGCAATACAAGTGACTCAAGTATTGTCGCTTGAGCATCAAGGGACACTGAGTTACTGTGTGATGGACATGTGGCTCAATTTTCTGTCTGCGATTATCATGCATTCAGTGGTCCATGATAGATGTGGCTCAGTTGTATGTAGGTAACAAATGCCCCATTGGCAGTGTCCCCTAAGCTGTGTATGCCCCATTTGCCAACATAATGGCAGGGATCATGTGTGTGTAATGATGACAATGTAGCGTCAAACATGGATTGGCCACTTTGCTGTCCTGATACAGTGAAATGTGGTATGCTGACAGTGTCTTACCTGATCATCATTGACAGAATGCATGGGCACAGGTGTTGCCATTGCACCTGAAATGTGTTACTAAGGGCCATATGTCCAAATGTCAGGTTTTGTGAGTCACACATTGCGAGACTTAACAACTTGCAATTTGCACATAGGATAATCTGATGTACAACACTGTCAGTGACACTGTTTGCAAATCACAAATGAGGTAGCAAATGACCTACCTCATGAATTTGAATGAGGTAGGTCTCATTTTGTAAACCCCTTGGGAATGGTGGCACTCACAGGGATGCTGGCATGCTGGGTTCAGCAGACCAGCATGTCTGTGACTGCTTTCAAATAAAGATGTATATATTTTTTTTTAATGCAGCCTCATTTTATTAACGGTAAACAGAACCACTGCCTGTTCTGAAACAATTTTTTGGCATGCATTCACAAAGGGGAAGGGATCCCATGGGGACCACTCCCCTTTTGCGAATTGGTTCGCACCAACCTGAAACTGGTGGTAACTGGCATTGTTTTGTGACAACATTCGTGGTCACCAAACAATCAATCAGCGGACTGCGACTCGCAAATAAGAAGGGAACTCCCCTTCCTAAATGCCACTTGCAAACCCTGTTTTGTGATTCGGCAATGTGATTGCAGAATGGAAAAGTTGGGTATGTGAATTTGAATAAACATTTCTTCCTGATGTAAACAGACAAATTCAAAAAACTAGGCTGTTTGTGCCAATTAAAAATAACTTGGTACATGTAGCCCTAAGTGATAGTCGTACATGACTCAACAAACCGCAGGACTGCATTGTTAACATGTATAGACATGTGGACTCCATCTCAGTACTGAGACACTAACACTTTGTTCTTCTTACATTCAAGATGGCCACAAACATTGCATGCAACACATCAAGCCTTCTGCTACTGTCACTCAGGAACATTCTACTGTAGACATTTGTCAATGTGATACTCACCAACAGGGCCACTGATCACCACACCCAGGTGGTCCAGCAGATCCTGCTCTCTGGCCATCATGTCAGACCAGCGATGCTTCAGCTGGTGCTCATTCCTGCTTGTATGGTAGAGTAATTTGAGGTGGTAGAGCACCGTGCCTCTGTGTGATAACCCTGTATCACATGCCCACCCATCTCCAGCATCAAGGAAAGGAAGTGGCACACCAGCCACACAAAGCCCCCAAGCTCTTCCTCCCCCATGCGGGTCAGCCTCGCCCTTCCCGACATGTCATTGCACAACAAATCAAAAATGAAAAAGTGTAAAAAACAAGGAAAATAAATGTAAAAAAAGGAAACTTACAGCCCAAACCTAAGAACCACAACTAACCCAACTAATCTAACCCCCAGACAGACACCCGACAGTACAAATACAATCTGAAAGACACTAAACTACACAAAAGCACATACACAGGTACAATAAACAAACAGAATTCACAAAAGACACAAGAGAGACACCACAAGATACATGAAATGCAATCAAGACACCAGCAAAACATAGACACAGCCACACAGTCAAGGACAAGCAGACTGTAGAGTGAAAGGGAAAGCACACCTACTGTATCATGCCTGTAAACAGGATTTCCTATTACATCACTTCCTGTCCCCTTTGCGGCCCATTTTCTGTCATGCGTGCATTTTTTGACACATACGATGTTTGCGTGAATATTTTTGATGCATAACCTACATGTGCAGCAAAATACCATGCATTACTTGTAGACTTCAATTTCAATGGATATCCGCATGCATGTGGTGTGCAGGTGGAACTTACGCTAAGGCCCATGTATGGTTAGTTAGCGTTTGTGTGAGTTTTCAACGCATTTGCGTCAAAGTTTTCTGATTGCTTGATTTTCAAATATTTAACATGCATGCGCCCTGTATCAACATGAAGATAGGATGGTATGGCCTGCAGTGTGTGGTATGATGGTTGGCCACATGTGGGTGAGCATGCAACTATGTATTTTGGGTGTGAATGATCTGTAACAACAATATGTGTGTTTCGGAAGGAACGTCATGCAATACATTGGACGTAATGCCAATGTATGAATGTGTTCCAAATGGGTATCTACATCTGATGGCAATCAGTGATCTACAACAGTCATGACATGTGTTTCCAATATGTGTTGACTCATGTGATGTGTGTAGTTGTTTGACTTTGGAGACATTACATTTGACATGACAAACAAAACTCAGGGATGATTGAGGATGGATGATGAGTGCTATGTCGGATATGTTACCCTTCATATGTCATTAATTGTTGGTTACAACTTCATGGTGACTTGTGTGTGAACTACACAAATGTCAGACATGTGTACATGCTTGGTACGTACTGTGTTTGAGACACTGTGCCTTAATTCCACCCATAAAATGTTTGGTACATGTCAGTTTGACTCATAACAATTACCTGTATTACTAATGTTGCTATGGTGGACCTGCTGCCCTGGCTGCAATTGTCAGAAGTGTCTAGTTCAAGTATGTGGGCATGTATACGATGTGTCAGGATTGGGCTCCATGGTGTTACAGTTTTGGGCGGGTTAGGAGCACCCATTGAGTTCAAAGAGTATCTCGCAAGGCGGTAGTGTACTAAAGCAGAAGAGCAGTTAAAGGCATACAAGGGGAAAGGCCAGCTATGGTAAGGCAAAGAACACAGAAATTTGAAGGCAGAGCAACCTTAGTGTGAACAAATATGGAACAGGTCAGTAAAGGAAAAACACACAGGGCTTATCACTAAGGTTGTACACAGGGTAGGGCTCAGAACTTTTTACAGCAACAGGGAACGTCAGTGCCTCTTTGCAGATTATTCTTACAGATAGTCACCACGCAAGCGCCAGAAAAAAGAGGCAGCAGAAGTGATTCTGTGTCTGGACCCTTAGGACACAAACAAGGATTGTACTTACATACACGAGACTGGCCCTTGTGTTTACGGATGGAGACACAGTAGCAATTCCTGGAATACTGCCATGGCACACTTTTACTGTTAGGCACTAAATACTACATGCAACACTACCAAAGGATGGGGGCTGGATATGTCTCCCAGAAGCCAGGTGCCAACCCAATTACAAAGGAAAACACTTCTACACAGGTGAGGATTGATAAGACACTTACCAGACACGATAACCCAAGAGGAAACAGAAAGCGAGGGAACCAACTAGGAGGCAAAGCCAGGCACAGGGAACAGTCTCAGGGTGACGCAAAGGCTGGAACAGGTCTGGGACACAGAAAGCAGGCTCTGGCAGAAACAGACATGAACAAGGCTGAGAAATAAGGAGCAGACTCTGACTGGAAAAAGCAGGAACAGGACTGTGTAAATAGAGAGCAGGTTCAGGCTGAATCAGGACTGTAACTCAATCCAACAAGGGGTCTGGAACACAAATGAATCTTACTCCAATGCACAACGAGGAGCTTCAGGGAATGGCAGCTTATAAGAAGTTCCAGGCAGGAGCAAGGCCAGGGCACAGCCACATGGCTGGGCTGCACAAAAGAGGACACAGGCGTGTGCAGCTTCAGTCTCTCACAAGCCCTGGAGGAGAGAATCCAGTATAAAGGGACAACCGGACTTTTCCCATCGGAAGCAATGGACAGAAGATTACAGGTCTTACCGACTACCAGGCAGTGCATTATGAGACCTGAAGTCCATGCAAACGAATGTAGTTCTTTTATAGCATGCCATATGGGGCGCTTATTTACCTTATGTTTGGAGATGTCATGGTTGTGTTTCATGTGCTACAGTAGACCATGTTGGCAACGTGGATGTGAGTCATATGATGTGGTCCATTGATTTTGTCCTGCATATGTGAAATTCAACAGATGAGTATTTTTTAGATGTGTGGGATGTTTGCTGTACAATCATATGCATCACATGTGATGTTGCATATGAAGTAGTCTGATTTGTCTTTGTAACATGCTCCCTGAGGTAATACCCACATTCCTAAGGAACATGTGATGGAGATAGAAGAAACCAGAGCAGGATTGCGTGATCGAGTAAGGTGTTTATTTACATATCTTAACAAGGTGTGTAGAGTGACTATTGGTTGAAAGAAATTTGGACAATTAGCTGTCTACGGCACATTCCTGCAGCTGTGTTTGCTGTTCCCCTCAATTTCCTTGGCACCATCCTCCTCCTCCTCAGGCAGTTCTTGCTCTGGCTCATATAGAGGGATGTTCCTCCTCACACAAATGTTGTGCTGCCTCCTGTGATGTCCAGGCACCTGAATCTGAACTTCAGGATGCCAAAGGTCCTTTCCACATTGGTGCGTGTCCTCCGATGTGCCTCATTATAGGCCCACTCTGCTGCTGTGCTTGGGTTGGGGAATGGGGTCATGAGCCATGGCTGGATCCCGTAACCCTGATCCACTGCAAAAGATAATAGGAGTGAGTATTTTATTAGTGCTTGCAACAGGAATGTCATGTAGCATGACAGTTGATATCTTGGGTCGTCCGAGACTCATATGTGTTTGTAGTATTGTGTGTGATCCTGAGCTTCTATGTGTGTTGTTTGACTTGACAACTTGTGTTTGGCTCATTGACCTGGGATCTATGATTTTCTTTCCAAACTGTTGGTCAGTATGCATGTATCATGCTTTGTGTAGTGTTCAACATGTTTTAGTGTGCTTTCACTGGAGGGGACATGATACTTCCACACACACCCAATAGATTCCGATGTGGTGATAACATGGTTACACTGGACATCCCATCCAATTAGACATATGTCAGTGCAGATGAAATGCAACAGTGAGGCCCTTTGATTTGGCTAGGTGACAATGCACAACAAATCTCCACAAGCTGATAACACTGAGATGTTCAGTACTGACAATGCACAATTTTCCCATATGTGACTTGGTTCTAGGCAAAACTTCCGTCTGCCAGTGGCTCATGTGCAACCGTGCATCTACAATCCCAAACTTGCTCTAGGTAACCTGGCCTACTGCTTTGTGGAAGTGGATGTATTCATGCAGGAAGGGCCATCTCTCTGTACATATGCTATTTTGATGGACAATTGGCTCTTTCAGTGTGTGCAGCAGTGTGCAGTGTGCATTAGTGGCACATCAAAATGTGTTCATAGCCAAGTCCAGTTCCTTATTGCTACCTGGCAACAGCACCCCAGGAGTGCTGTATGATGTTGGTACTGCCTCAGTGCTTCCTTGTCACCTACATGTGAGTCAGCATCATGATATGCGTCTCATGATATTAGTGCTGCTGCAACACACTTGCACACCCCTCCCATGCTACATACTGCTTCGGAGGGGGTTGGATTGACTATGTGGCCTCTTTTAGCTGTCAATGGTTCATCTTCCAAGTTGTACTTCCAGTGCAGGCCATGTCATTGTCACTGTGGGCTTTGGCATTGGCCCCTTGTTGCTCTAGATGTCACACCTCAGTGTCATCGTGCCCACATGTCAATGTAGTGGTGTATTTTTTTGTGTGTCCTACTGGGTTGTTGTGCTGTGTGTATATTGCTAGGTTTATTGACTTACTGACAAGAAGGCCATTGCCATATTGTCCATCCTGGAAGTGCTGATGGATCGTGCTGTGGCGGAATATGAATGAATCATGGACACTCCCAGAATACTTGGTCAAGATGTTAGTGAGCAATCCCTGGTGGTCAACTATGGCCTGCACATTTTTGGAATGCGTGTGCTTTCTGTTCCGGAATAGGTGCTCTGTTTCTGCAGGTGGTACGATCCAGACATGGGTGCAGTCAATTGCACCAAGCACATGCGGGAAGCCATGGATTAGGTAGAAGCCCTATTTTATCTCCTGCTGCTGGGTGTTGGGGAAGCTGATGTGGTGGGGTGTAAGGGAGATTATGACATCTAAGACCTTGGGCAGGAAGGCAGAGAATGAGGACTGCGATTCCCCAGCGACCAGGGAACCCATTTTCTGGAAGAAGCCACTTGCCATCATATGCAGGACAGCTAGCAGCTTGGTTACCGGTGGTATATTGTGTGGTGTATGCAGGCTAGCTGTTAGTTGTGGCTCAATTTGGCACAGCAGCTCCTGTATGGCTTCCCAGTTCAGTCAATACCTCCAGATGATGTCCTGTTCCCTGAGGCCATGGAGGGTTGTCCTGTTCTTGAAGACCCTCTCCTGCCTTCTGCGTTGCCTTTGTGGGCCGCATTGGGGAGATGGTGGCAGCTGCTGTTGTTCCTGTTCTCGGCATTGTCTTGCAAGCTGTATCAGTAGCATCTCCATGTTGTCCTGTTGCTCTGTGATATTGCTTGTGTGCACTTTTTCTTAAGTGGTGGTGTGTTTGCCACATTTGAATGCCTGCCCTGACCCAGGCATTACATTTTGACACAAATCGAGTTTAGTGTCATTTTTCGGGTCTGCCTCCCACCCGTGCATTATTTTTGCCCTGTTGTATAAATATGGTACTAAGGTGTTTGAGTCATTTTTTGGATGGGAACGCCTACCTTGCATCTCATTGACGCAAGGCAGTTTCACGCATCCTTTAAAATGACACTAAGGGCCATATGTACGAACACTTTTTCCCATAGACACAGAATGGGTAAAAACCTTTGCTACATTTGGCCCTAACTCCATATTTTTTACGCTAGACGGGTCTAGCGTCAGAATATAAATATGGAGTTAAGTTTGTGCTGGATTTGGGTAAACAAATGACGCAAATCCAGCACAAACAGAGTATAAATGTGCCCCGGAGTTAGCAGGCAAAGTTTTTGTGATAGGTGAGTTCATTGACGTAGGTGCAGGAAATAGGAGATGCAACAGAAAAGTAAAGTGGTGGAATCAGTCATGGCGGACGTAATCATATTAGTAGATGCCACAACATTTGAAACCCAAAGTCCTGTGTCCTACTACCATATGAAATGGAATGTGGTTGAAGAACAGTCAACAGAGTGAATATGTGGCACAAGAGGAGTTCCTTCACTGAGAGGTCACTGGCTGGCAGTGGGTGGTGTCTTTCCATCCGATGCTCCTGGTTGTGCTGCTACAGAGGCAGGGGTGTCTGAGGTGGGTACTTCCCCTGACAGGGCATCCGTTCCAGTGGCTGCCACAGATGTTGAAGGGACTGGTGTTGCTTGGCCAAAGAAAGGAGATGTGGTGTTGCTCATGGTCCTTGAATAGTGTACTGCTTGTCTCCTTGAACACCCTGACAGGGAGGCCAGGATGGTGTTGGTGGCCTCCCACTTTTCCAGAGACTCAAGATGAAAGTCCTGCTACAGCAGCTTGATCTCCCTGAGTTTGGCAAGTACCTGGCCCATCATGCCTTGGGATTCTTGATAGGCTCCTGAGAGTTGGCTGATGGTATCCTGGCCAGGACCATCCCCAGTAACCTCATGCCTCTGACCCACAACATCCTTCCCACATAACCTACCCCCAGGTGCCTGCACCTTGGCACAGCTTGCCCCCTACCACTGGTTCCATGACCATCATTGTTGGAGGTGTGTTGCTGTGACTCATGCACAAGATGTTTGTCACAGTCCCTAGGAAACAGGTTGGGGGACGAATGGCTGCCTGTGATGTAGATGCAACCGGGCTGGGATGACTCAATGTGATCATGGTGAGGCTCACTGGGGTCATCTGACCAGGTTGCCCTGATGGACCAGAACCGTCCTCGACGTCCTGATGGTCAGAAGTGTTGACCTCACCGAGAACTTTATCAATGGTGGTAGTGGCAGTCTCTTGAGTGGGCTCAGTGTTCCCAGTGCCAGCCAAACCTTTTGATGTGAGAGATACAGGTTGTATTGTGACATCTACCTCCAATAGTTTACAGTGATGTTTAGTAAAGGCCATGTACATTTTGGATTTGCAGGTTTTCCTTATGTGAGAGGTACATATGCTATCAATTATATTGACCTGACATTTGAGTAACATACAGATTCGGTTTAGATTATTTTATTGCCTAGTTGACTGTAATGCAGATAGACCCAGAACTTTGTTGTATGTATGATTGTTGTCATCATGTGGTCAGTGCATTGTGAATGTGTCTGCTTTCAATACCATTCAGGTGATGCATCTTGAGGCCTTTGATTTTTTCTTTTTTTTGTTGCACACAGGTTGAGCTCTCATTTCTATCCACAATATTGTAATCTTGGCTTAGCTGCTCAAGATGGATCTATGTGGTTAGCCACATCACAGTGTGTTCTGTTGGAAGGTGGGTCATTAGTTGTGTGGCATGCACAAGTAATGGGTCTGCACCAAACACCTTATTGTAGCGCCTGACTCTCAAAGGGTAGCATTGCAGAGCAGTCCAAGGCTTACTCAATGGAGGTGGTGTAGGCTAGTAAACCAAATTCATGAGCACACAAGAATGACACCCACAAAATAATTCTCCAATCTGTACTTTTTCTTTTGATAAAGAAAGAGTATATTTATTACACACACATTACTCAATAATGTGCAACAATTTACAAGTATACACAAATTGATAGAGTTACTTTTAGATAACATTGTGTTATCATTCCCGTCTCCACCAAGGCGAAATATAACCCAACAACCCACATGGCAAAACATTTACTTGTATCCTAATGCAATATTTGACTGTAAGCTGGAGTGACAACACCTACATCTTGCAAAGAAGTATACCTGCTTTGATAAGAGGTAGCTGTCAGTCTCACTATTCATATAAGCATTAACAAGAACCTGTATGTGCATGTTTAAATATTTGGTGCTGTTAGGATTAATTTCAGATTACGTTTGATAACATTGTATAAAACCATCCTGCATTCCTAGAGAGTATTTGGTCATATGACCCTTCCGAAACCATATTAGAAGACTCCCTATTAACATCACACATTCCTAGATTACTTCTAGCATAGCATGTTATCATTTCCACCAAGGCTGTAAAACTACTTGTAAATACAGCCTTTTGCCCCAAGAGAACACAGTTCCACAAGCATAGAACAAAAGTTCCAAAGAGCTTGGGCTTCTGGGGCTTTGGAACCCTGTGGAGGTTATGATTCTTTTGTCCCACCCAACCTAGGGTGGAGACACAGAGTTTACATTGGGGGGAGGCTGTACTGCTCCTGCAGCTCCCACTGTCCATGGGCACTTTGTGGGTAGTGGTCCCATCTTTCTGGGGCACCACAAGCTGAGAATGGAGCTGGAGAGCGTGTGGTGCCTCGCAAGGCATTGTGGGGCAGGTTACTTATTAGATGAGTGGCTCTCCCACAGTGCTGAGGAGAGCTGCTTCCCTTTGTTTTTTCACTGATTTCTTCCTGTAGCCTCGCACCACATTCCTCTTTGTGTGGGGGGTATCTGGTCCAACCCAGACACCCCTATGAGGCTGTCTTGTCAGACTACCTCCTCGTCAGAGAGTACCATGGGAAGCCCACCCCTGGATGCCATTGTGTTCATGGGGTCCGTCCGGTCCCATCCGGTCACCTCTTGTGAGGTAAGTAATGTTGGGGAGCAGCTCAGGAAGCCCAGCCCAGCATGTTCTGCCATGGGAGCTGGCCCCTCAATTGGTGTCTGCCTGATCCTGTGGGCAGAAGCGTGAGCTGTGGCTAGATGGACCACCTTGGGGGAGTGCAGCAGCACTCCCCCTCCTTCTTTGCCACAATAGGGGCCCCAGGATGGGGTCTTCCTCACCTTCTTCCTCTTCATGGGGCCACAGGATGGGCATCTTCAGGGGGTGCACAATGACGCCCCTGACTTCATCTTCAGTGTGGAGCCTTGGCATGGGTCTGTGGTCCCTCGGGCATTTTCATAGGGAGTGTGACAGTGCTCCCCAGCTTTGGTTTTGGCTAGTGAACCCTCCTTTGGCCGGTGGCCATCTTCACATGGGACGCAACCGCATCCCCCGGCATTGCTTCTTGGTGGGGCCCCAGGATGGGGTCCGGACCCCTTCCAACACCTTCACAGGGGGCGCAATGGCACCTCCTGGTTTTACATCATTTTGGGCGTAGCCCATAGGCCCTGGCCCACCCCAGGGGCGTTGACCTGAGCAGCGGCAGAGCCCCATGAGATTCGCCGCTCGCTCAGAAAAACTCAAACGTCGCAGAACTTTTTCTTTAATATCTCGGGCCCCCGAGGGGTGATTTTGGCAATCCTAGTGTTGTTTTGCTCCTGGTGACGAGCCCCTGCCAGCATGAGCACTTTTGTTAGGCCTCCTGGCCCACAAGATCCCCAAATTGTAGGGAGCCAGTCCCACTGACTCCCTGCACCAGCCTTTCATTTGTGTGCCTTCCTTGTCTTCTGGGTAGCATGCTCTCCTTGAGCCAGCTCAGTCTTTCCCCAACTGGTCTGCAGGGGAGGCAAGGGGGCTTACCTGGCCCTGGAATGTGCCTCACTAGGTATGAAGTCATTATGGGGCAGTGTCCCTGCCACAGGGGACAGTCAGGGATTCTTCCTTCCAGTTGTCCATGACACCCGGCTTCAGTCCCAGTGTCCTGCAGTGAAGCACAGCCAAGAGAGAGAACTCACCCCTGTGCAAGAACTTTTAAGTGGGGGAGGAAGTGTCCAGCACGCCTGCACCTCTGGCCAATACAGATATGCCACATCACTTCCTTGCTCCTGTTTCCTCCTTCCTGCATAGTCCTCTGGGATAGCTCAAAATGGCGTTGTCCAGGAGTTAATGCTACATGTGCTCTGGAATTCTCAGCACCTTCTCCCTGACATCCCTTCAAGGGACTCTCCACCCATTCCTGGCATGGGCTGACAGCTGGCTGATTGATGTAAGGCCCTGCTCAGGCAGCTGAACAGAGCAGTAATTGACCCTAATCCTTAGCTGAGTCAGAGAAAGCTGAGATTTCTAGATGACCCATCAGTTGTGCAACTATGCCTTGGTAACCTTATTCTTTTCATACAGGTTATAGTATACATTAGTGTGACTCTGGCCTCTGTTGACCCTAGGGGACCTGAGTTGTGCCCTAGGCTATCCTTTCCCATTGACATTTTATGGAGTGTCCCCACAGTGAAAAGACAGTAAGCACACGGACGTTGACATTTAATGTAGTGTCCCTACAGTGCAAAGACAGTAAACACACTGACTATCCCTCACATGGGTACACCTATCTCATGAGGCCTACCCCAGGTCACCACCCACTCTGCATAGTTCCTTTTGCGTCAGGCTACCTAAGCAAAGTTTTTGGGTTGCGCATGCCAGGAGTTCTCCCTGCGCAGCCCTCACAGGTGTGCACATGCGTGTGCACACATGATCACGTGGAACCAACCCGGGACCTAATACTCTTGCGGCAGCATGGCAGCCTTTCCTTAGCAAGGCAGCACTGGTGGTAAACACACACAGTCCATTTTGCCATTAGTTTACTGTGGGTGAGTCTTCAACTATGAGGCTCCCTCACAGTAAAAGGTAAAAAAAAAAAAAGTGATCAACAAGCGAAAAATCAGGGTGGACCAGATAGTCAGAACTGTCCTCTGTGAGTTTACAGACAGATTCACAATGCCATATGGACACTGGTCTGGTTATTGGAATTACAGGGAGTGGTCCTCCTGGCCTTTCTGGGATTTACAGTCATGTTACTCCAGGTAGTACACACAGTATACATAGGTCATCCTCACAGGTGGGTACACTTCCATTGCAAGTTAACGAAAAGGATATTTGGACAGATGCACACTGGGATTGTGTTTGGCTTTTGGGAAGACAGAGCCTCCAAGCCTTAACAGTCATGTCATTCACTGTACTTCATGGACTTGTTATATGTCATCCCACCAGGTGTGCACACTTCATGTGTGATTTCCCAAATAAAGGTATATTTGCAAGCATCCACTGGACTGGTGAATTTCAGTCATGTAACTCCCTGTATTAGACACACTATACAAATGGTTTCCTCCCACGTGAGCACACTTCAATGATGATTTGGTAAACATGTATATTTTCGGGGAGGACAGAGTTTTGTTGTTTGTAATTATGGGAGCATTGCCTGCTGTGAGTTGCAGTCCTGTCAATCTCACTGCTTCACAATACCTGACAGATGCCAACTCCCACAGTGAGTACACATCATTTGAGATCTGAAATACTGTTGTCTTCAGGGAAGGGGACACAGTTCTTTTGGTTGTAATGAGGGTACCAGTGACTCTTGGCCTTACCAGTCCTGTCACTGGCTGTACTACACACACACTATACAGATGCCATCCTTCCTGTTGGTACACTTCAATGGTGAGCTCAGGGATAAGGGTCATTGGAGCAGAGAACGCTGTGTTGGCTGAGTTGAGTGACAGTACCAGTGCCTCCTGGCCTTAGCAGTCCTGTCAGCGCCTGTGCTACAGACACACTATACTGATGTCACCCTCTCAGGTGGGTACACTCTAATGGGGAGTTGACAGGCAAGGTCATTTTGAGTAGGATACACTTTTCTGGTTCTTGGAATTATATAACAGTGCCTGCTGGGAATTGTAGTGCTGTCAATCCCTGAACTACACACAATATACAGAGATGTTTTCCCCCAGGTGAGTTTACTTCACATGTGGGATGCCAGACAGGGGTCTATGGACAGGTGGACAGTGGGCTTGTGAATGGGGTGACAGTGAAGGTGGCGGGAGGTGCCAACAAGCCAAGCCTTGCCGGGAGCACCAGCTGATCAGGGGCGGGACCAGGCCCCTTTAAATTTGTAACGCGCGCCCGCTTCGCGGGACGCGCCAACAAGCCAAGCCTTGCTGGGAGCACCAGCTGATCAGGGGCGGGACCAGGCCCCTTTAAATTTGTAACCCAGGACGCGCGCGGGACGTCCTGCGCCCGTCAGCGCCCTGAAGAGTCTGGGCTGGGCCATATCCTTTTATTTGTATTTGTTCTCTTTTTTCTGGCGGCGATTGGCTCTTTGAGAGGTTCAGGGAGACTTGGCTTACCTGCTGTGCCCTATAGAACACTGCTTGACCTGCTGTGACTATTTGCATTCCTTTCAGGATGGGCTAGGCCCCCCCCTCTTGGACCTAAGAATGGGAAAGCACAAGGGGCAATCCAGCCCAGACCTAGGCCCTGCTAAAACCAAATTTTCCAAATCTAGTAGAGTCACGCAACCTCATACCAACTGCGTGTCCAGAGAAATTTACAATTTAATTGAAGAAGTGGAGTCTATCCTTAAGGAAAAAGAGAGCAATGCTCGAAAGAGGTTGAAACCCGGAACTCTATTTCCGTTTTTAACATCGGGATCCACTTCCTCTATTGATGTCCAGCCCCCGAGAATTCCAGTCCAAGCTCCTGCCTCCCTACGTCTGCCCTGTATGGCTAACCCCTCACCTTTGCATGAATCTGGTTCTAATTTGGAAGCTATAGCCACTGACTTTATTCTCCATGGGATTTCCTGTTCAAATCGTTTTTCTGTTTTGGATCACTTAGACTTGGCCAGTGCCAAACAGACTCCTTTGACTTCTGTGCCTTCTAACTGTGATCCCTCTAGAGAAGATGTTTTAGCACTAGTCTCTAGTTTAAAGCGTGAAGTAGGGGAGCTGAAGTGTCTAAGGCTTGAAGTTCTTAAGCTTCTTAAATCTGATCCAACTTCTCAGTGTGCCCCGAACCCAGTGCCATTGCAATATACTCATCCCACGGTCTCTGTCGCTTTGCCAGTAGATCCTCTATTGACTTTGGAGGTTTCCCAGATCTCTAGCTATAGGCCTTATTACAGTTAACACTCTGCTCCACTTTTGGCGAAACCTATATCTTCTCCTACCATTATCGACTGGACTGTGGACCATTCTACCCACACGACTAATCGAAATTGTATTTATATGCGCAATGTTCCCCCTCTCACAGCTCACTCGAGGGAAGATACACCTTCTTCAATTAATAAGGCTTCACATAGGATCCGCCATGTCAGAGGCTGTGGTTCTATCATCCACTCAGACATTGTATTTGCCTCACGGTTGTGTGGTTGCACTGGCGGGCGGGATACTATCAAACTCAATCTTGCAAGCCCTTCTTTAGTTATGGGTCTCCTGCAGATGGAAGCTCGCACTTTTCCAAGGACGGAATTTGATATATTTTTTAGTGACAGCATGTCCGCTTTGGGAAATAAGAACTTGTTCTCTCGTTCATGCATGGACAAGTTGATTCGATCTATTGTAATTGATCCTGCTGCCTCTTCCGGTTTGGCACCTTCCCCTGTTGCTGAGCTTGACATGGTCCCTATTTTTAAATGTGTTAGCGCTCAAGACCCTGTGCCTCAAGGGGGTACACCTGATGTGGATTGACTATGTTCTCTTAATCCTTGTAAATCTAGTGCTGGACATGATTCTCAGGCCTTGTCACTTCAAAGATCTGTGCCAAGCCTGGGTGCTAACACTCCACGGGACCCATCTAGTATTGCTATTGTGACCTCCAATACAGTATTGGATGTTGACTTTTGTGTAGCCACTTGCAGTACTACGTATGTCACATGGAAATTTTTGTCTTGGAATGTGGCAGGTATTAAGAGCAAATTAGCTGATCCTGAGTGGGAGGCTTATGTTGAATCCTTCTGTATTTGCATGTTCCAGGAAACTTGGGCCACGGATTGTGTATACAGGCACGGTTTTTGTTCCTTCACTAAAAATGCTATGCAGTTTACTATGGGTAGGGCAATAGGGGGTTCATGCACCTGGGTCAAGTTGACTGAGGTGGGCAAAGTAAGGGAGATCACTGTTGACTCCTGTGATATTTTAGCAATAGTAATACGGCCAAACTCAGGTACTCAGGTGTTATGTATTAATATCTATAATAGACCAGGCCCTTCCGATCACCAGTCTGCTACTATAGATCTCCTGCATAATCTCATATCTGACTTTCGTTCTAAACATCTTATTATCATTGCAGGTGATCTAAATGTGCAAATTGAATTTGACTCAGCTTACGCTGAGCCAACACAGGTTGAAGAGGAAGTGTGGAATATTCCCCCTTTCTTACCCCATCCAGCGTCGTCTGCTGCTTCTTGCAGGGCGACGCAGATAATAGATCGTGCAATAATTCATGGCCTTCGTTTCGGAAATGGCCGATTTCCTGCTGACAATCCTGCTAGACCTACTTTTTTTAAGGGCCTTTATAGCAGTAGTTTGGATTATGTCATTTTTGACCTACGGGTTTGGCACTCTATAATTGATGTGGAAGTGGGTCCACGGTTTACTAGTGACCATGCCCCTCTACAAATTGCATTTAATGGAACTCTTTTTGCAGGGCCTCCGTCGCACTTTGCTTCTAATGCTCACGATTCTTTGAAATTGTCTAGCAATAGTCGCACTGTGAGATGGGCTTTGTTTCAGAAGTCCAATCTGTTAAACGATAAACTGCGTGCCTTAGTTTCTAGCCACCAGCTTTTTGATGATTATATTGTGTTATCCCCTCTGGAAGTTATGTCTTCCCATGTGGTTCTTTTTGCGGCTCTTAAGGAGCTTTTTTTTAAATCTGTTACGAATCGAAGGAAATCCCCTATCGTATCTAACTGCAAATGGTTTGATAAGAGGTGTCGTGAGGCCAAGAGTCTCCTGACTAAAGCGTTAAAGTCGAAGACACAGGAAGCCATTGTAAATGCTAGAAGAACTTATGTCTCCACTTGCAAATTATGCAAACTTAAGCATGAGGAAAGTCTATGGGGAGATCTGGCTGAGGCGGCCAGGACCTGGGATGTTAAACCTTTTTGGCTCTTGGTTTCACGCAGAGACCCATATCTTTCACTCACTCCAGAATGCCACATTGCTGCTGCCACCTGGCTTACTCATTTTACTGTACGGCTCTTCGCCAGAAATTGTTGACACTAGCTTTGCAGAATCTCCAACGTGTTGCCCTGCGGTGCCTCCCTTTACTTTTAAAGAAACAGAGTTGGCAATCTGTGCCAAAAATCAGGGAAGGCTCCTGGACCAGATGGTATCCCCTCGGACCTGTATAAATCAGACTTGTCCACATGGACCCGGTATATCAACAGGATATCGAACATTGCTTTGGCTACTAGGTCTTATCCGGATTCCTGGAAGGTGGCAACAATTGTGCCCATTCATAAGAAAGGAGAAAAGAGTCTTCCGGGAAACTATAGACCCATTAGCTTATTAGATAACTTGCAAAAAATATTCTGCTTTCAGCTGCTAAGCAGACTGAAACATTGGATAGTGAAAAATCAGGTATTAAGCCATCTTCAGGCAGGATTCAGGGACAAGGTCAGTACTATCGATCAGGTCTTCCGCTTTACTACCATTAAGTGGAAGATCGTAGACGTAGACCATGGCCATCTATTTGTGGCCTTTGTCGATCTGAAATCCGCTTTTGACCTTGTCCCGCGCCCCAAGCTGTGGGAGGTTATGAGCAATACTGGAGTCCCGGGCTCCATGATTAATATAATTAAAGATCTTTACTCTGGCAATTGTGCCAGAGTACGTTGGGGCCCAGCAGGTGATCTGACTCCAGCATTCCCCCCAGCTTGCGGTGTGAGGCAGGGTTGCATTCTTGCACCTATCCTGTTTCTTCTGTTTATCAATGCTTGTATTCCGTACCTTTTAGATTGTCCTGGTGATGCCCCCAGTATGGGTGGGCAGAAGTTCCCATGCCTTTTATTTGATGATGATACCTTGCTACTCTCTCGAACAGCTATGGGTCTTTCAAGTCTGCTTTCAAAGTTTATGGAGTTCTGCAAGGACCATGGGTTGGAAATCAACTCATTAAAAACTAAATATATGGTGTTTGGGGATGAAAAGTAGAAAATGAAGAGGCCTGTATACCTAGAAGGTGTTTCCCTGGAAAGAGTGGGCACTTTTGATTATCTAGGCATAAAATTAGAAGACTCACATTTCTGGCATGCCCATTGTCAGAAATTATTAATGTGTCTGAAGCAAAGGGCGGGTGGCATTGTGAGATTTGCCACCAGATCCCCCAGTTTTGCTCTGACTCCTGCTCTCGAAATATACAAATCTCAAGCCGGGGGGGGGCTCTGTATGGTGCAGAGCTTTGGGGTCACTGCAACTTGGTGAATCGGGCCAGGGTGTAAAACCAGTTTCTGAAGATGTTGTTAAAAGTTCCTTCCAGCACTCCATCCTTGCCCATCCGAATGGACTTAAATCTTTTTTCAATTAAGCAGATTGCTGCCTTAAGGCCCCTCTTGTTTTGGATTCGGCTATGGTCATCAGACGCCCTCATTCCATTCAGATGTGGGCTCCTTAATCTGGTGGGCCCCAACCCTAATACTAAAATTAATTGGTGTGTTTATGTTGAACGGTCCCTAACTCACCTTGAATTGGTGTCCTACTGGAAGGATCCCTCTTCCATCCCTAAAAACGCTGTGCAGTCGTTGAAGGACGCCTTTTGGCTCAAAGTTCAGACTGCTCAATTTGCTGAGGTTGTGCTGTTGTCCATGTCTGACAGCTACCTGCTATTTAAATGTCACTATGAGTTTGAGCCCTTCATGGCTGCAGGACTTTCTCCATTCGCACGTGCCCTTTTTATCTGATTCAGAATAGGGTCCCTCCCTCTGCGTTCTTTAACTTATAAATGGTCTAACTCCACTAATAGGTCTAAGATATGTCCGATGGGATGCAAGAACGAAGAGTCTGCCCTACATGTCCTTTTTCAATGTTGTGCATATGATAAACAGAGGGCCCTTTGGATTAGTCCCCTATGGAAACAACTGGGTCTTAAGAGTTGCTCATATGCTGAGAGAGTTTTCAAATCTGATCCATCCGTTTACATAGCCTATCCAGTGGCAAAATTCTTTGAATCAATTTGGCATCTTAGACTAGCGATTTCAAAGAACAAGACCGGGTATCTGCCTTTTAGATTTAGATCTTTTTATGTATATTTATTGTATTTTGGCGCATGATATTAGCTGATATTTTGTGGTACTAGAGGCGCTTTTTTTTTTATATCATTGGATACAAATGGATTCTGGAAATTGTTCATCTGCTGAGAGAATTTTCCAATACCTGATTTATTTGCTTAGGTAGTCCGTCTTGTGGAAAACTTCTTGGAATCAATTATGGCGCTTTAGATAGTGATTCAAAGAGCAAGATTGGACGGCTGCCTTTTAGATTTAGATCTTCTTAAGTATATTTATTGTACCCTGGTGTATGACATTAGCTGACATTTTCTGGGTTCAGAGGTCTTGTTTTATATTATTGGAGAAAAATATTTGATGTCTATTTTGCCATGGTTTTAACTTTTTTTTCTTAAAATATTTTACTCATTTTATTGTGTTTTTTGGTAAAAAACATTTATATAATCCTTTTTATAATTTGCTATGTATTGTACTTTTATGGTATTTTTTTACTTACCGAAATAAAGTAAATAATGATGATGATGATACAGAGATGTCTTATCCCAGGTGAGTTTACTTCACATGTGGGATGCCAGACAGGGGTCTATGGACAGGTGGACAGTGGGCTTGTGAATGGTGTGACAGTGAAGGTGGCAAAAGGTAAGCAGTGAGCATGCATGACAATAAATTTGGGGGAGATTTTTGTGTGGTGACTTATCAGACTCCACTTCTCCAGGTTTTCCCGTCAAGCCCTTAGGACGCAGGATGGCCAAGACCTTCTCCTACCAGGATGTGAGTTGTAAAGAAGGAAGGGGGGACCACTGCCAGTCTTCTGGACATGCGGCTGGTATCTGGATGCCATAGACATTTTCCCTGAGGTTGTTCCACCTCCTCCAGATGTCATACATTGTGTTTGGGGTAGGCCCTACAGAATTCACTCTATAGACTATCCTTTGTCACATTTCTATTTTCCTGGGGATAGTAGTGTGCTGGACTTGGGCTCCGAATAGATGTGGCTTATTTTATCCACCATGACTACTAACTCATCTTCAGTAAAACAGGGATTCTTAAGGGGTGACATTGTGGGGAAAGAAAAATAAGTGGTGGGGAATTAACAGGTGATGGTGAGTTAATGAGGTTGGGAAGAGCAAATGGATGTAACTGTACATAGCAGTGTGTTCAGGGTGTGGGATATGTGCTTAGGGAAAGTTGTGGAGGTCCCTAATCTATAGTTTGGTAATTGTTTTGATGTACTTCGGCTTGGGTGTTAAAATAAAAAAGAACAGATGATGGACAGAATGCTGACCAATGCAAACATTCAACCCCAGTCACAAAGATCTGGGTTTAATCCATTGTTTGTTTGCCCACCACGCCACCTCAGTTTAGACCCAGCCTTATGCAAATCAGACTTGACCCTGTTCCCCATGGGAATAGTCCAACCCAAACTGCCAAGCCAGGTTCTCCCTGGACCAGAAACTAACATCCTGTGACCGGTTTCAGAGTATCACCCTTCATCAGCCAGGCTAGCTTGAATCCAGTGGTGCAGTGAGCACCGGACCCATGTCTGGGCATACCCTTCCCACTTAGGGTGACAAAATCAAAATGAACAGGTGATGGACAACTTGGGTGTTTGGCACTGTAGATGCAAAGGATTGTGGTTTATGAAGGGGTATATTTTATGGTGTGATTTGCAGGTGTGTCAGATGTGGCAATGTGTTTCAGTTGTGTTGTTTTCAAATCCATCCAATGTAGTGTTGCCTTTTACTTTGTTGACCACGAACCGCTGTGGTTCAGACCCCCATTGGCAGACTGCCCTGGGTGTCTACCACTGTGACTAATACATTCAGTGGTTGGTTGACAGGTTGTCGGTGCGGGTGGATGGGCTGCCTATTTCCCGCCCTCAACAGTAATGGCCATGTAGCTTGCTTTTGGCAGTCCTACCTGTGCAACTCGTAATATGGTGGTCTGGAGGTCCGACAGCCAAATCTTGTAATCAGGCCTCAAATCAGCTATTCATACACCTATTAAACTACTCACACACCCACTCACACTCATATACTGCTTAGACACCAACTAATACAGCCACTATTATACCCACTCACTCACTCATACAAGCAGCCCCACACCCACAGACTCAGCTATATAGTCACAGCCACAGCCACTCATTCTCCGGTAAAGACACTTACACACAAAGTAATTCACTTGTGCAACAACTACCACACCCAGTCACTAACCAGTACAATCACAGACACACTCAATCAGTCACCCATGCAGATACTAACCCACCAACTCACTTACTGACAACTACTCACACATCCACTTACACAACCATACAGTCATTGATACAGCCTGCGAGTTATGTATACTGTCACTCATACACCCATATAGTCACCCATACAGTCACTGACTCTCCCACTCACTCACCAATACAGTCAATAACACATCCACTAACTCATCCATACAACCACTCACACACCCATGCAGCAACTCATACTGCCACTCACTCACCAATGCACACACTGACACACCCAGGTATTAACCGATATAGCTTCTCAAACATCCATTCACTTTCCCATAAAAATAATGATACTGAAAAAGCCTAGTGATACAGCCACTCACTCACACTTACAGGCACTGACTCACCAACTCACTCACTGATCAAGTCACAATTACACTCTGTCACTCAATCATACAAGCAAACATGCACCCTGTCATCTGTACAGCCTCTCACACTCCCAAATCTATACAACCACTTATTATCACAGGATGATGTCATCAGTGATGTTATCAGTGATGTCATTTGAGATGTTTCCAGTAAAGTCACCAATGATGTCACTGATCATGTCATGAGTGATGTAGTATGTGAGGTCATAAGCAGTGCATTACACTGCAAAAATTATAGTTAGCTGAGGTAACTATAACTTCTGAACTTCACTGGTTTTGTACATCTGAAATGTGAGCCTAACTGTAACGTTTTTTTCAGGTTTACCAAACAATTCACACATAATTTACATATGTGGACTGGATTTGATCGGAGGGATCAACCCCCTGTCTGTTGAATTGTCTTTCCCATTTTCCATCTGTTCACGACACCCTATAGGTTTTAGCAATGGGTTACCACATTTTACCTATTGACTCCCTTCACTTTTAGTGACTGCACAAAGCCTATGCACATTGTACACATCTGCCTAAAAGAGATCCTTTTGATCTATTCTCTTCATTGAGAAAGCTGTGCTTTTGTACATGTATTTATATTGTATATGAACTTAAAATACGAGCCTGCAATTTGGATGCATAGTAGTACAAAGATTTAGGCCCTCATTACAACTTTGGCGGGTGGCAACCGCTGCCCCCCAAGTTTCATGACATCCCCGCCGGGCCAGCGGGGATGTCGGCTGCAACATGGGAGCCGGCTCCAAATGGAGCCGGCGGTGTTGCAGCCGTGCGACGGGTGCAGTTGCACCCGTAGCGCTTTTCACTGTCTGCCGTGCAGACAGTGAAAAGCTTTATGGGGCTGTGCCAGGGGGCCTCTGCACTGCCCATGCCAAAGGCATGGGCATTGCAGGGGCCCCCAGGGGCCCCACGACTCCCCTTTCCGCCAGCCTTTCCATGGCGGTTCCTACCGTCATGAAAAGGCTGGCGGGAAGGGGACTCGTAATCCCCTGGGCATGGAGGATTAAATCCACCGGGACCAATGTGGCGGAAAACCTTTGACCGCCAGGGTTGTAATGAGGGCCTTAGTTCCTGACTCATTTTTCAAGATTTAATAGCATTTCTGTAATTTGAATACTTGGCTATGTGCTGATTTATTATATCTAATACTAATAATACTAATACTAATACTAATACTAATACTACTACTACTACTACTAATAATAATAATAATAATAATAATAATAATAATATGCATGACATAACTGAAAAGCTTGTTGTTTTAGCATTTTAATGCCAATAGGTGGCAGAAATGTTTTGTTTAGTTAAGTTTTTTTTTTTCTTTGTGGCATTTGCTTGCAGTAAAATGTAGAAAATAACCATTGCACAGTTTCCATGGCCAGATCTACTGACTTTGCCAATACTTGTTAGTAAATTGGCTTGGGAATGTTAGTATGTTTTTCAATTCTGTTTGGCTTGGTGCTACCTAATACTTAACTCACAACAGGTTACAAACTTATCTGCCAGCTGATTGTTGCAATTAAACCCTGGTGTTCTCATTGAACTGTGTTTTACCTAAAAAGTAACTAAATAACTGATTGACTGACTGAATGACTTTGTGGAAGTATATTCCTGATCCACCCTTTAGTTATTATTTCAAAATCTCACAGAAAACAAAATATGTTGGATTTACAATACCTTAAATGTGTAGGTGTTGTTTTGCAATATAAACACATTTAATATATTTTGCTAACATTAGACAATTTCAATAAAAACTCTTAAGCTAAAACCAAGGTTTACATTTTAAGCATTGTAATATATCTGTATTTGATCTATTTATGCAACAATACATATATATTTCCTTTTTTGAAATGTGAGAAATGTAAGCCCAACAGCATGTGAGTAAGTGAAAAAGGCAGTATTAAAAATGTTTACTTGAAAACAAGGAAATATGAGGGTAAGAAGCGCTTAGCACCCTACCTCCTCTTGGTTGCATTTTTATGAAATACGAAACTAAGCAAGTCTTTAAATGAAATGTGTCAAATAAATAATTTATTTTCAAATGTTTTGCTTTAAAATGTTAGTATTTGTAGTGTGCATGTAAATAAGGCTGGCAGCTATCTTCTTAGGCCAGAAAATTGGTTTGGACGTTTCATGCCTGGAAGCATTTCATAGCATAACAACTTCAAACATCTCCTTAAATGTTACATAGGTGTATGTCATGCCAAAGGCGTTTGCATTTCATATGGAAGTTTTTCTGATGTTGCCTTCAGCAGCAAGGAACATTATTTTCCTGGTTTGCTAAAAATCCTATAACTGAGGACAAAGTCTTCTGCTGTCAATATGTCAGTTTTAACCACCTGATATGTACCATTTGAGATTTGTTTGACGGACTTCAGTTCTAAGTATAAGATATATGAAGCTCTATCTTACTCAAACAATTTAACATAGGGTACCAGTAACAAAAGTCAGTGTTGAATTTGCGGTTTCATTTCATTTGCCCCTTTATTTTTTCCTTGTATACACACATAATGTAACAGAAAAATGGTATCATAAAACAGGCAAGGTAAAATAAAAGTCCATGCTAAGACAAAAAAACAAAGTAAATATGTTGCTTTGAAGAGAAATCTCTAGCAAACAAAAACTCAATACTATGCAAAAAATGGGCATTCTACCTTCAAAGACACAAATATGGCACACAGTTTCCTGTGTACAGACCGCACGCAGCAATAACCAAAGTTGGTTTTGCATGAATATTGACCCAACAAGCTCTGCAAGAAGCTTACAGCATCAGCTTGGGAGGGACACCGACTCGGTATCGGCCACTTGGAGATGAGATTAAGAAGACGGGAAGTTAGAATGTCCACAAGAACACAGGAGAACAGTACCTAAGTGGAAAGCCAAGGATGGGGCAGCACAGGAGCTTAGAAAACTGTGTCAGAGGACACAGACTGACCGGCAATCTACCTCCTGGTAAGCCTCATCACAATTGTCTTTAACCCTTTGAATTTATTAGAAAGTGATAGGTGTTCTCTGGAAAGAATTATTGTGGCAGAAGAGCAGCATATAGAATGGTAACTGAATTACAGACACATAAGCCCTGATTTAACAGGGCCTAGCACCACTTTAGTGCTGCCTTAGCATCATTTATTTTACACTAAGGCAGCGCTAAGCTGGCCTTTTCCCCCAGCCAAACTTACAAATTGGCACAATGCATGCATTGTGCCACTTTGTAACCCTTTGTGCTACATTATGCTTGTGCCAGGCATGATGTATGCAAAGGGGGCGTACCCCTATTAGGGGGTGGTGAAAAAATGGCACAAAGAAATCTAAGAGATTTCTTTGTGTCATTTTTTTCACACTTTTAACACCTGCTCAGAGCAGGCATTAAAAGGGGGCACCCTATTGTTTACAATGGGCCCCTGTGTATTGTTAAACTTCGCACTTGTGTAGTGCACTACTCACCCATTAGGGTCTCAAGGCACTGTACTCATACTGCTGTGGAACCCCTCCTGGCTTTTCTCTGTGAGGCGCCCACTCCTGGACAGCCCCAGGGTGAAGCCAGGCATCCAAGCGCTGTGAGGGCTTTTATGGAGCTTAAGCAAGCTATTGCCCTGAGTTACAGAGTGGGACCCATTAATTAGATTAGGCACTGAGGCGAGAATTATCTAGTCCAAGGGAATTGAGCCCAAGACCCGCCAAGGCGGGAATTGAACGCTGGTCCCGGGCCAGATATCTGCATCAGGGTCTGCCGCTCTAACCATTGTGCCGCACTTCTCTGAAGTTTTAGTGCTAACCCTAAACAGTACATCAATAGCGTAAAAAATGTTGACGCTATTGACCCCTACCCTGCGCCATGGTGCGCGGTATCTTAGATACAGCACACTTGGTGGCAGTAGAGGGGTGCTAAGGGGCGCAAGGAAAGTGGCGCTGCACTTGGGCCAGAGCCACTTTTCTTAAATCTACCCCATACAATTTGAAATAGCATGAAACTCAAAAAGAGAAAATGAAAGCACAAAGCATACCACAGCAGCCTCAAGCAAAGAAGATTGAGAGGGGAAGTTGGTTTATTTGATGATAAAGCCACAGTGAGAGAGGCAAAACGATTAATGAATCACTTGATTATGTTAACATGAGAATTGGCCTGTTTAAATGTATAAGTAAGCTAAAGTTGGCAAAATACGTTGCAGGACTGCCAGTAAAAACAACCTATATGTAAATCTTATTGAACCAAAGTGGTATTCTAAATGTAGGTGATGTGTAGACATTTTGGAGAATACTTACAATGAATTGGCATAGGGCAGCATGACAAGTCTTTTTGCTGTGCTGCCCTACAGCAATTTAAAATGGAAAGATTTCACAGTATTTATGAGATACAGTGCATTCCTGTCCTTTCAACCAGCACACAATTTGGTGCCTAGCACCAACACAGACACCATTACACCATGGTGCATGGATGTCTGTGTTGTTGGCAGGCTTGTGTTTGTGCAGGAAGAGACACCTTCCTGCACTGAAACATGCATCAGAATGCAGCATACATAGAAAGATAAAAACACAAGGAGAAATAAAGATATTTCTTTTCATTATGGCTCCCCTGAGGAGGCATAAAGTTTTGATGTAATCCCAGGTTTAGAGGTCCTTGAAAATCTGGAAATGCATCAAATCTTGTGGGTGTTGTATGGGAAAACCTACCACAATGGCAATGGAATGACCCTCCGATGCAGTGTAAAGCAATTCAGCCACCTTTGTTGATGTGCTTTATACCATATCTACCAGGCCATGAAATGCCAAGCAAAGTGGCTTTGCGTGGCCTCATAGATATGAGTCTAAACTCTGTATCACTAGAGCATCATAAACAGTGGTGCTCTGGTGGCGCAAGGGGATTGTAACTAAGCCCCTAAATACTTTAATGATGTTGAGCAAATTAACAACTATGACGGGAGAATGAACTCAGGAAATGACATATTACCAAACATTTGGAGACTGTCTTCCTGTTAAGCTACTGGGACACACCATGGTGCTAAAATCCCTTTTTCCTAAGGAGCAGAGCAGGCCACCTCAAACTGGACCTGCCATGGAGCGTGCTGGTGGGGTCTGCTGGAGTAAGATTTGACTCCTAAGTGCTTTTCTTGAGTTCCTGGGATCCTTGGCCCTGTCAACATGCACTTCTCCTAACACCCCTAGAAACCTGGGATTAGACACTTTTTAGCTCCAAAGTCCTCAAAAAGAACTCAGAAAAACCTGCCAAGTCAATCAGGTGAAGGTGTTTCTGCTGGGTCAAAACTTCCTATTGCTCCCGCTCTGAGCATTTCTGCAGCGAGAAATCCATTTCAGTGGGAAGTTGTGGCAAAGGTCTCTGGCAAGCCCTGTTTGCCTACAGTTTGCAACCTTATTATGCTGGCAGAATCTGGTTCCAATAAAGTCGCTAAGGGCCTCATTACGAGTCTGATGGTCAACAGACTGCCAGACTAGTGGTGAGGGTCATGTCCGCTGCCGGTTTGGCAGGCCGAGCACCAAATTAAAAATTTGGTGGTCAGAGTCCCAAACGACCGCCGTCTCTGCCAGGAACATGTTTCAGACAGGCTGACAGTGATGCAGGTTAGAATCAGCCAAGGCAGCGCTTAAGTCAGCGCCACCCTGCTGATTACTACCTGGTTCTCCACCAGCCTTTTCATGGCAGTTTCACCACCATGAAATGACTGGCAGAGAACAGGTGCGGGGGTCCCCCTGTTCAGCACCCTCTTAATGCACATTACGAGGGTGCAGGTGCCCCCTGCGGGTATCAGCATTGACCCCACCTTGATTACGAGCCGTCAACAATGTTGCCGCCTTCCCGTCTGCCAAACTCGTAATGAGGCTCTAAATCTGCCAGAAGTCACCAGCTTTAGGAAAATAATCCTAGAACATATTAGAGCAATTACTCATAAGGATTATACATACGCAACAGGCAGACAATTACAAACACACACCCAAAATGATTGGAGAACCCTTAGATATTATGGTATTGATCATATCCCGGAACATGAGAGAGGAGGGGACAGAGTCAAAAAACTAAGGCGACTTGAATCCAGGCTTATAATACAGATGAAAACAAGGGCCCCTTTCGGGATAAACAATGATGAGGAACTTTATGTTCATTTGTAGGTCCAGTAGTCCTATTCATGCATAATATCTATAACCAAATGTGAAAATAAAATCTTTTAGATTTATGAGACCATTTATCTTGACCGCCTTTGCGGGTATAGACAAGCGCTAATTATCAATAATGTATATGATAAGTTGGATTGATACACTTATAACCGATTTATTATTAATATATTTTTTGTTTTCTTGGATTTATTGATACATAATGAAATTAGTGCATAGCTGTAGACTTTTCAGTTTAAAATTAGCGTCAATATCATAAGTAGAGCTGTAATAATGCTTAAAATAATGGAAAAGTATATGAAGTGAATGTGAGGTTATTTTTACTTAAATATTTACTGAGGATCAATGATTTTGTTTGATTAATTTAGATGATATATATTTTCTGTCTAATTGAATTGAAATCATGCACTTATTTGAAATGCAGCGAAACTTATTAGAGTGTTTAATTTTTGCTTTGTTATTTTAGAACTACGACTCCCAGCATGCATTGTAATGAGTAATTAGGGTGGTACTATAAATAGGATCTGTAATAGTAACCGGATGTGAACTCGAAGAAGACCATATGGTCGAAACGCGTTGTTCTTTTGTTTTTCCAGCCCTGAAAATAAATAAAAAATAAGATTTACTTTCCCCTTGATAGAGTGCACTGCTAATTCTTGGCATATATATATATATATATATATATATATATATATATATATATATATACGTTTTCGTTGTGGCCAAGGATTACAACAAGAGAGAGGATAACCAGTGTTTTTATATGGGATGGTCAAAATATAAAGAGAGCATTGGAACTCACTAATGCAATAAGACAGAGTTAAAACTAACTTACGGTTGTGTCCAGTCAGATATACAGCAACTTCACAGCTGGAGCTGATTGACAACATCCCAGCGGGGGCATCCCATGTATTCTCCAGCTCCAACAGTGGGGTTTGAGAATACATGTTACACTGTATGTCAAACATGTACTTCTTCTTTTAGGTTGATCAAATGCCATGAATTTTCAAAGAAGGGATTTACTAAGACTGGTAAAATATTCGCTGAAGATGGTGGTTAGTGGATTGTATGTTATTGAAATATACCAATTAGGTCTTAATGAAATGTTAGTTATGTCACATTAGTTGGGGTAATTTCAGTAATTAGGTATTATTCTTGTGATGCAAAATTACAGAAATAACACACTTGCCTCAGCTTGAGTAATTCTGGATTATTCTTCTCACATAAATTTGCATAATTACGATTAATTTTGTAGTAATTATGAGTAAATCCACTAGAGAGAATTAAACCATGTACGCCATCCCCTAATCTCAGTCCAAGCAGTTGCAGAGTTTCTTCATGTGATTTTAATATGTCAAAGCCTGTTTCATGCATTTGCATGGCAATGCATGGAAGGTCCAAATATGTCACATTGCATTGTTCTCTTTTTTTGTCACACTTAATGCCCCTTTCACTACTCATTTTAGCCACTTATTTTTCCTACAGCCTATATATTTAGATCTTCATGAATCATTCCTTGGCATTGCTTGTTCTGCTTGGTTCTTTTTACTTTCTCATGTTCAGGTAGAGTGTGGTTGCTTGTTGTTTTAACCAATGATTTCCAGATTTACAAAGTAGTTTTTTTTTTTACTTTAAGAAGTTTCCCTCCTACCTTAGACTCTGTAAGGGTGGCACATGCCATCTTTTATGTATGGAATTCTTCGCAGGCTGGCACAATTCCTACTCTGAGGAGTCAGTCTACACTCTCACTATCTGGAAGTGAACTCAACCATCCTTCTCATCATCTAGTCCTTAACATATTGTAACATCATTGAATATGTGCATTCTGCAGTATTGTGCATCATTTTCAGGATCTGGTACAAGAGTTACAAGAATTGTATCTTGAGACTTTGGAGGTACAAACGATATATGAATTGTGCCTTGAGAATTTAGAACTAAAACAGACCTTATTGTCATGGTCTTCAGACATCCCAGAAGTCCCTTCAGTGCCTCATGTTTTTCCGAAGATTTCCTTAATTGAAGAGATTTTAGACTCTCTTACAGTAAATTGTGTGTTTTGTCCTGTACAATCTAATCTAGAGCAATACACAGTGGGTTACTCGATCAGGTGTCCTACTGAATCAGTATTGCCTTGGCATCCCCATTAGTAAATAACTCAAGTGCTTATCTACATTTCTATAAAGTCCTTTTACCAGCCTTGTAGAAGATGTCATAATGTAATGATTTGGAACAATCTGCTGAGGAGGTCTTATGTGTTATTACACAAAAAAATACCAAGAATGAAGGAACTAACTGATCACTGCATCTTATTTATTTCTGAATGTCTCGATTTGGCACGTTTGCTTGAACTTTAATTATAAGAAAGGCATTGAAATTAAAAAGGGGTTTCAAGTTGTTACTCATTATTCCGTAAAGCGTTTTTGTCTGCTAATTGAGAGATTCCAGAAAGACCCATTGTCACATAGAGAGCTTTTGTTAATTAGACTGGAAGGGAAAAGGAGCATCAGACTAACACTAGGTAGTACTTGTAGTGTGGAGAAGGGAGGTGCATTATACAGACTTTCCCTGAACAGCCCATGAATATTAAAGACATAGGCCCATATTTATACTTTTTGACGCAAAACTGCGCCGATGCAGTTTTGCGTCAAAAACTTTACCTCCAGCTAACGTCATTTCTTTGCGCCGCTCGGGTGTCAAATTTATACTTTGACGCATGGCGACGCAAACCACAGGTGTGAGTCTTTTTTTTTAATACTCAAAGCAATGTGTCTCGTCGTAAAGAAAAATGACGTTAACGTGGCGAAAATGACTGTGAGCCGGTTTACGACGTCGCAAACTGGATCCGCGCCGTCTTTTGACGCAATAGCATCAAAAAGCAGCGCAAACACTGCAAAATGTGCTAAGGAGAGCCAAAATGGATCCTAGATGCTTGGACAGACCCCAGGAAGATGACAACAGACCAGGAACCAGCCAGGAGGACCAACACAAGACCCAGGAGAGGGAGAAGAAGAAAAGAAAGTGTTGCTTCAATGCAGAGGAGCAGGAAATTCTGGTGAAAGAGGTGACGGAACACCAGCACATAAACAGTGTGGCAGAAGTACAGAGAACAGTGATCAAGTGCAAGAAACACTGGCATGATTGCAAGTGCAGGACAAAGGAAAAGATGGCCAGGAACAGGAAGACAGCACTGCAGACTGGAGGTGGGAGTCCTGCACCGCAGGAGGCCCTGGACCACATGGAGGAGATGGTGGCAGCCATCATCCCTGAGGAGATCGTCACAGGGATTCAAGGACAGGACAGTGCAGACTAACAGGACACAACACAGATGCAGGCTAAGTCGCATGGGGAATTAAAAAGCACAAATGTTAACTGCAAGCAGGGGGGGACATACCTGCTACAAAATGCATTTAAGTCATGAAATTCAGGGAGTGGAATGGGTAAATGGGCACCGCACAGGGGCATGGCCTGTTCAGAGGAAACCTGGGGCACAGTACTACACTACACCAACAACCTTTGCATGGGGGTATGCTGCCATGCCAAGGATGTTGGAAAGGTAAAGCCATTCCAGGAGGGTAGGGTACAACGTAAAACTGGCCTGCTGTCACACGACAGCTGGTATTCTCCCTACATGAACTAGGGCTCAATTAACAGTCTCAGCCCATATCTGCAAGTGGAATTTAACATTGACAACAGTTGCCACTACCACCTCTGCTGTGTGTGCAGGTCAAGTAGCTAATGGCAGTAATGTCCCCATGGATCAAACATACCGAAATTAAAGGGTTGACAACGTTATCAATCCCCTGTAATCAATAAAAATGTTCTAATCCTTTCAAATGTGATTGTCCATTGTTGCTACAAACATCAGCCATTGTCATAAACATTATGAGGTACACAGCACTAATGTCATACCCATGCTGCATATGTCAGGGTCCACCCTGTTCCTGGGTCACAACAGCTCCAATGTCAACATGCAACATCCCTAATGTCATACTGCTCAGACAACAGCATTGAGGGGGAGGACATATTTCACCGGCTAGTGAAATTCACCCTCACAGTCAGAAGAAGAAATGGAACACTACTAGGACCTTCGTAGCAATCCAATGTCACACACATTCCCCAACATCAACATTACAGACTACCAATGCTGATATCTGTAGTGTGCCATGCCAATGCTATTCATGGTATATGCTAGGTCTCAGCAACATACAGCTGGATGTGAAATATCTGAGACTGGCTCAGTTCCAGATTGTTAAGTGTGGTGCAAGTGACATCAGAACAACCACAGCCAGTGCAAGGCCTCACCATGAGAATGGAAGTAGACGAAGGGTTGAGTAGGACAAGAAGGTGGCAATATACAATTTGGCCACAACCAACACCTAGAGGATGTGATGCTGACAAGCCCACAAACTGACCAAAATACATGTAACATGCAGGTGGGCATAGGCCGGGGAGAATGCTTATATTAAAGACAGGAGTAATGAACAGGAACCAAAATCACAATTTGCAGCAATTAGGAAGACAGGCACGTCACATTACAAATCCCACAACACAGACACTAATTGTACAATATCTCATTGCAGAGGACGACAGCTCTCCTGGGGATATGCCTGTCCGGGACTACTCTGATGACATGGATGACGAGCTGACAAACATCAGCCAGCAGACCCTCCAAGATGTCCTTGGGACCCTCCAGACCCCACCTTCAGTCGCAAGGAGGAGCACAGATACAGCAGCCAACACAGAGGACCCACCCACCACCCCAATTGTATGACCTGCCAGCTCCAACCCAGCTGAGGACTCTGATGACACTGGCACCAGCTTTGAGAGAACTGTAGAGTAGTTGGAGTACAGTGGGAGATGGCCAAGAAGGTGTGGGTGGGGATGCAAAATATGGCAGCCAGCCTAGAGGGGGTGCGTTTGTGCATGATGTCAACTGCAGAACACGCAGCAGCCATGCAAGGGCGAACATCAATCTTGCATGAACTTGAAAAAAGTGTGAAGGAAATCAGCACAGCTGTAAGAGAGTTGACACAACACCTCCAACAACAAACTTTTCAACGCGTGCATGAATGTAATATTGACACCCTCAGGGCTGACTTGGCTGCCTACCACAGTGATGTGGCTGCTATTCTTAAGAACCAGCAGCTCCTCCTTGCTGCAGTACTGCCCTTAATAGCCCCACAGTTGGCAGCTACCGGGATGTCTGAATCCACGTCTTCAAACACTGAGCTGTGTGTTGCCCCTTCACAACCACCACCAAGGGCAGAAGAGACAACACACACATCAGAAGATGAAGAAGTGGAACAGATTATCTTCACCCATAAGAGTACCCGGTAGCACTAGTCCCTGCCACCTGCCCACTTATAACCAAGGTCCTGTGCTTTGTAACATGTCAGTCTTGCAACAGCTGCTCTCAGCACTGTTCTCCAGCAACTGTTTATCTTGTCACTCTGCCCTGTGATTGTCTCTTACTACCTCATTGACAAATTCTGTCTCTCAGCACTGTCTGACACTTCACCCCAGCATGTCCAATGACATGTCCTTTTGAACTTGTGTAGGATCACAATGGAAGGTGTCACACTAATGGACTCACAATCATGGACAATGTAAATATAGCACTAAAGCACTTTAAAATAAATAGCACTTGCACAACCACTTTGTCAAAAATTATTGTCTTCAAATTTTTCTTCAAGCCAATCTTTACATATGTGACATTTGACCCAAAAGTTTTCTAACATACACCATTCAGCAGGAATGGATGTGTATGAGTGTACGTACAAATAAATAAACTGGTTGAACAATGTAACAAATGATAGGTGTGAGTTATGTATACCATACTACATGAGATTGTACCAACACTCACCTTATAAGGCTTCACTTGAACATCAGGCTGCAGGCAGACGTAACACAGTGTCTTCATTACCAAATCTGGTCCAAAAGTATGTGAGATTGAAAACATACATAAAAAATGAACAACACTTTGGGATCCATAGTAACCTTGAGTGGTGGGTGCAATGGATGGCAGAATCTTAGCAAAGTAGCTCTGGTGTAGCTGCCAATGTAACAGCTCAATTGGGAATTGGTTACAGGATGGGACACAAATGCAAATACTAAAGAGACACTGTTCAGCCATGGCTAGGCCCTGATCCCCAAGCATGTGACACATACTGTAAAGGAGTACCTAAATATGTATTTATCAGTAAAAAAGGAAGATAAAACCTGGGGAAACACCTTACCTAACCTAACCTGTCCTAACTACACATTACCCGTAACAGGCCCTACCTAACCTAAGCTAAACTTACTTATCACATTTAACTAAACATCTAAACATCAACCCCTCTACCTCCTTTATAAGACGGGACACATGGAGGACAACATATACTAACCTAAACACATGCTATCTTATACTAAACAAATATATATATATTTTTTGTATTTTTATATATATATATATATTTTTTTAATTAAAACACCAAAACCTCAACATCATCCCCCACCCACACACATAATAAAAAACAATATTAAAATGATCATACTCCCACCCCCAACCCACTACTATAAACTAAACTAACAGCCTATTCTACCCTTACACTAAGCCCCCTAGACCCACTAATTTAAAGAACCAGGAAAGAGGAGGGAGGGGAGGGAATCATGGCTGAGGGTATATTGTTCACAAGTTCGCCCTCCGCAGGTTCTTCCTGATGGCACGCACCCTCTTATTAACTTGTGCCACCTCCTGCTGCAGCCTGTTCATTTTCCTTGACATACGTTCAATGTCACGTTGCATCCCTTGGAAATCTGCAGGGTCAATGACTGCAGCAGGGGTGGTCTGGGTGCCAGTTGAAGATGTTTGTCTGGTTGTCGGTGCCATGCTTGTAGGAGGAGGTGCAGGTGGTGCTGTGATAGGTCCGGGAGCATTGGAGATTGATGGTCCTGCAGTGGTGCCTGATATGATTGGTGCCACCTGGGTGGTAGTAGTGGTGCTGGGGTGAACACCGAAGGGCCCCCTTGGGGAAATGCCCTTCACACTCCGGAGGCTCTTTCGTGGCGATAACGCCGTGCCATGTGGTGGAACCCAGACTCCACATCCAGAATGTGGCGGTAACGCATCGCCCGGCGCTGAAACTCCTGAATCTGGATGGCATTCATATTGGCTGCTGTTAAAAAAGATAAAACCAAGCATTAGGTCCTTCATTGTGTGATATAGCTACTGAAGTTAATGAAATAATACATCTAGGGGCAGATGTAGGAAACTCCCAAATTGCGACTTGCAATTTGCGAGTCCCTGTAACTCGCAAATTGCAAGTCGCAATTTGCGATGCAGAAAGGTGTCTCAGACACCTTCTGCGAGTCGCTATGGGGTCGCAAAGACCCACCTCATTAATATTAATGAGGTGGGTCGCAATTTGTGACCCCATAGCGACTCAGGGCACTCACGGGGATGGAGGGCTGCTGGGAACAGCAGACCTCCATGTCCGTGACTGCTTTTAAATAAAGCATTTTTTTTTTTTTTCAAAGTGCAACCTGTTTTCCTTAAAGGAAAACGAGCTGCACTTTGAAAAATAAACCAAAACCTTTTGTTTCGGTATTTTTCAGGGCAGGTAGTGGTCCATTAGACCACTGCCTGCTCTGAAAAATTATTATTAGGTCCAGTCACAAAGGGGAAGGGGTCCATGGGGACCCCTTCCCGTTTGCGAGTGGGTTACCATCCACTTCAAGTGGATGGTAACTGCGAGTCCATTTGCGACCGCCTTTGCGGTCGCAAATGGAATTGCATACCACTGCGACTCGCAAATAGGAAGGGAACGCCCCTTCCTATTTGCGACTCGAAAATGCATTTTGCGAGTCAGTTCCGACTCGCAAAATGCATTTCTACATACCAGATGGGGTTTAGCGACTCACAGGCGGCGTTTTTCGCCGTTTGCGAGTCGCTAAACCTTTCCTACATCTGGCCCCTAATGTAGCTGAAGCAGTCCATTTCACCATAAAGATCACAGATTCGCCCTGAGGAAGTACATGCCAACGAAGCCTACACATGTCCTATCTAACAGCACAGCAATGCTCTAAAAGATGTGCAACAACTTAAATGACCTATGCATCATTGTTCAGCCATTTGTCATGTAAAAAATGCTGCAAGTCCTTCCCATGTGACAGGCCAACTAATGACTATCTTCTGGATGACGATCAAGGGCCACAAGATCTGTGATTTGTAAATGGAATTGCCAGGATGGAATGCAGTTGCTAATCATGGGTGCATATCCTAGTTTTGGACAAGTGATTTACAGATTTACATGTCTGTGTACTAAACTTGGATCATCACTCCTAGGTACACATTTTTTAACCCTAAGCTTGTGCCTCAGGGTGGGGGATGGAAAAGCAAGAAATACTTTCCAACATCTAGGGCACCCAGGAAAATTTTGGACTGCTGTACATGGGTTTGGGCAGTCTACCACAGGTAAGGAGGATGTCTAACTAGGATATACCCAAACCTTGGACAATCCCATCCACAATTATGTTTGGAAATGCAGACAATTGTCAACATCATTTAATACCACTACTACATGTCTTACAACAAGCAGATAGATGCAAGCACACATCTGGGTATGACGTGCATGCATACCTATGACATTGTACTCAAGTGCCACATACAAGTAGCACAACATGTGGAGCTACGTGCTGCTAGGAAGTCAAACATACAGTCGAACATGTTCATTAGTGAACAGGGAGGCTCAAGTCTTTGGGTAAGACTTTGGCATCCCTATTCTGTGATATTCAGGGTCTGACTTGCTGACTAAATCATAAATATGGCCCTCTGCTAAATGTTCTTAGTAAAAATTTTAACAACAAATGTCACCCTATTCACATGACCATGCCTACAGGGCTGCACTACAATCCCAAAATATGACTATACGCTAACTCAAAGATGGAAAAAAAGTGATACTCCACTAAAGTAACATATCCGATCATTTCCCAGCACATCATACCTTGCTATGTGTCCAGCACACAGGAGCCAATCACACAACAGCTGCAAACACAACACAGAACTGAAATATCAACACTTACTGGAGATGTCTGGGTCTGCAAATCGAGCCACCTCTCTGATTGTGTAGGGGGCAGGTCCACCTGTAAAGCATGGAAAGGAGAAATGTGCTCAATGTCTGTGCACTGTACAACACTTCCAAATAAAATTACTCAGTGCAACATTAAATCTGAAAGTCCAGCCTCTCAGGCATGATGATACTGCAACAGACATACCACTGCAAACATCTGAAGCAAAGGGTCTGTACAGGACCCGGTCACTCCAGTGAGTGAGACACACATATCTGCACACATGCAGTAGCCCTAACTATCATGTGGTGGCAAACATGCTTCATCAATTGTTTGCAGACTCATTTATGGAGTGCACTCCTCTCATCATTTGTAGTAATGAGAGACATGCAAAGCCACTTTCCTGGAGCACTGCAATACCAGTCACTCAGGGATTGTGGCTTGTGCATCAAAGGACAATCATTTACTGTGTGACACACCTGTGGGTTGATTTAAGGTCATGATTTATCAAGCTTTCTATGGTCCCTTACATGTAGGGCCTGTGTTGTGTCTAGGCTACATATGCTACATTAACAGTGTACCCTGAGCCACACATGTCCTCTATAACACCATAATGGCAGGGATCCTGTGCATTATTTGGTGACAGTTTGAGGCTAGCCATGGATTGGCCAGTTTTAATATTTGGAAACAACAAGGAGATATATGTTGAAAGTGTATATTGTAGTCATCCATGACAGACTGCATGGGCACAGGTGTAGCAATTGCACGTGAAATGTGTCACTCCTTGCCCTGTGTACCCATTATGGGTTTAGGAAATCACAGATGAGCCACATTCATCATCTTACTTTTGCCAAATTGGTTGATCAGCAGATACACAGCAAACTGACACTGTGATATTATTAACACAAGGTTTAGCAAATGTACCACTGTGTCAATCATGATGAAGTAGGTTTCAATTTGTATGTACCTTCGGAATGATAGCAGTCACAGGAATGCTGGTCTTCTGATCTTAGCATACACCCATGTCAGTGATAGCCTCCAAACTGGGAAGTTAGTTATTAAACATATGCTGCACTAGATCAGCATGGGTGTGCCAAACTAATACTTTATATGTATGATGGAATTGATCAAGGGTCCCTTGCACGACATCATGCATGTAATACATTGTGATCATGCATTCCCCAACGTCAGGTATCCCATGATGATCCAATAACTTATGAGAAGTTCATTGCAATAGAGTAACACAGATGGCAAATGCATTAGCTCTGTTCCAGCAATTGTGCCCAAGACCAATGTAAAACACACAAGTACAATGAACAGTGGGCCATGGACAGTTGTTACCCCTCAATTTGTATAATTTGCTTCATTTTATGTGCCACAGCTATGGAAAGTAGCACCAAACATTTAGATATGAACCCTTGTGCATTACTTTTGGCATCCATCCGTAATTTAATTGCGGCACAACCAAGTCAAAATATCAGCCTAAAATGTTACCTGAGGTCAGAAATAACTTGTTACGTATGTGTCAGAATCCAGTTTAGACATGTTTCAGAAATAATTGGGGGACACATTAATTCTTGAAAATATCTGGATTAAAAACATGTCTTTCATGGTACACTCACAGACCATGCCTATACATATGTTCGAGCCACATTTGCATCATCTATTGATGTGAAGGCAGCACTAATTTACAGGCTGCAGTTGTGTTTTGTAACTCAGTGCAGCTGTTGAGTCAACAAATGACGGTAACAATGTTGCAATTATTGTATAACTCACGGCCACTATATGTTTAACATGCATCTACATGTCCAAAAACATTGCCTGCAGCATATGAACAAATCTGCTACTGTCACTATAGAGCATTTAAATGTGCACATTACTCTGAATTGTACTCACCAACAGGGCCACCAATCACAATCCCCTGGTGGTCCAGCATGTCTTGCTCCCTGGCAACTATGTCAGCCCAACGGTGTTTTAGCTGGTGGTCGTTGTGCGGTTTGTTGTATATTCTTTGAAGATGATGCAGGACCTTTGCCCACCGGATCCTCCTTGCCTCCTTGTGATACCCCTGTATCACCCAGCCACCTGCTTCTATCATCAAAGGGAGGAAGTGGCACACCAGACAAATTAATCCCCCCAGCTCTTCCTCTCCCTTTCTACCAAGACGTGACCTACCCAAAAGTTTTGAAAAAAAAGAAGGAATTAAGGAGTACAGAGGAAAATGAAGGGAAAAGAGGAGACGGAAATGAAAAGTAAATAACCCTAAAACAGCCCAACTATCCCCAAACTAACACTACCCACAACAGACTCCCAACAGTACAAAGACAAAATTAGACACCAGAAATGACAAAAATACACTTACACAGGATACCACAGACACTTAGAAAATGGCAAAAGACAATATAAAGAGCACACAGGAGACAAATTCACAATATTCACAAAGAGACAAGTCCAAACACAGCCACACAGTCAAGAAAAATCACAGACTGCAAAGTGAAAGCGAAAGTACACCCACTGTACCAATTCTGTAAACAGGATATATTATTACATCACTTCTTGCCTCAAATGCGGTTCGCTTTTATTCCTATGCGTCAAAATATTATAATGCTTACAGTCTGTGCGTCATTTGTTTTTGATGCACACGCTTAGAAATTACCTTGCATCCATATTTTCAAATATTTTTCATAGTTAACCAATTTCATGGGGTACAGTGTGGGAATTACCGCTCAGGGCCAATGGATGTATCATGGCAGTGAGCGTCATTTTTATACGCATATGCAGCATTTTGTGACGCATGTGCATCATTTTTGACGCGTATGCACCACAATTTCTGTCTTTTACTGGGTTTGGGTCATTTCTCACATATTATAGTACATGACAGGTGCAACTATACAGAGATAGGCTGCTTGCACCTTCATTGTGCATTCTGGTGTATGGGCACATGTGGCAGATCATACTACTGCGGACCATGATCCTCTAGTTGTTGTACCGGATTTGCACTCTTCACTGACGCGATAGATCCCCAAACGTGTGAAATACAAATTGGTATTACCAAGTTTCAGCAGATTGTGCGTCAATAGAGGATAGCAAGGCTACGCAACTCAATACATTAACTCATTGCCTGTGTCTCAATGTGTGTGAATTGGCTCTTACAAATTTAGTAGTCCCACTGTGTGAACATCACAAGACGTGTTTTCATGAATGTGCTTGTATGCATGTGTTGTCAATGTGGCCAACCATCAGATGCTATTCAGTGTGGAAATGAGAAAGGAAATGTGCTTGTCATACACGTAGCAGCAAATGCTGTGTGAACTTCCCAGAGTTTTGGGACATAAGCATCTCCAATGACAAACCATGCACAGGATAGGTAGAAGACGGTTGATCATGGCAATGTTACAAGACTAAGCCATCACATGTCTTGGAATGTTGGATACTACTTCCTGGTCACTTGTTTGTATACTACCCATGAGTCAGGCATTGGGAAATGCTATGTGGGTACAGTGTTTGTCACACATTTTAATGCAGTCCCAATTTAATATGCCTTGTCATTAATAACAGAAACAGGAGTTTCATCTGCAACAGCAAGACAACAACCAGCGACTGTGTCTAAACACATCCCGACTACACAGGGTATGTCACATCTATGATGCTATCACAATCTTGAGTTTTGTATGTCTTGTTTTTAAATCCCTCAAAGCTGATACAAATGTATTTTTATTATATGTGTTTTTTGCAATTGATTCTACATATAGGTATACTGTAAATCCATAGCCATTCAGTGTGCACATACATATATGTTAATTTGTGAAGGTCCCTTGTAGTCTAGCCAACTGCAGCCCTCTCCTCTTCTGCTCTAAATATTGTGCTAAGTTGTGGCTAGGCCACAAACAACAGACTTATGCCAGAGACTAGTAAGCTTTTAGCAATAATTTTCAAGAAGATTAGCCTTATAAATGGATATGTTATATGTTTTTAATTACTATAAGCTGCACATATTATTCGAGAAATTGAGAGAGCAATCCAATATGGCTAATCTTGCTATTCATCTGTCTCTAAATACATTTTTATTTTTTCAGCTTTATTTTCAAGTGTACAGTATTCTATATTCTATGTTTCCCTTGTCACCCTCTAAGGTCACCTAAATCCCAGATGTTTATACTTTGTGAATGATAATTTATATTTTAAACTACTTCTTATGGCATGTCCTTTTGTTGCCATTGAAAATGACATCTCTAAAGTTTTGATCCAACAGGTCACTGTATTCTTCTACATTTCTATATGTCATGTGTATGACAGGCATACTGTTTTTTTACACTTTGGGCTTGATTTAGAATCTGGCAGATAAGTAACTCCATTATAACGCTGATGGATATCCCATCCATCAAAATCAAAATCTTATTATCTTCTCTGGAATTTACATTTTGGTGTGTGGGATATCCATCACCGTTGTGACGGAGGAACCTGTTTGCCAAGTTCTAAATCAGGGCCTTTGTCTTTTTTGTCTATGCATGTGTATCTCTTCCACTTCTCCATCAGGTAAACCGATAACATCATTACATGGACAACTATCTAAGGTGATTTCTAATTTCTTTGCCCCTTTGTCATTTCTACTAAATGTCAGTGTACTGACTATTTATGTCTTAATAGAAAATTGAATATAGATCTAAATAAATTATCACTGCCTTTTTCAGATGAGATTGGAACTCACTAGTATATCAGTCACACTAATGAAAATGATTTATTTTTTATTTTTTATTATTAACAACTGCCTGATCCTGGCAAACATGTTTACCACCGTCTTCCAGGATTCAGGTTCAATAGTCGACAGCTAAGGGTCTGTCAACAAAGTTAGCACTGGTGACAAGAACAGATATGATTGTGTTTGACTTTATTTTATTGTACCATTTTAATTATGACTAATCCATTGTTCTCACTAGTTTGTTTTGGGAGGCACCTAGGCTGCCACTTACCTGTGGCCTCCAATAACTGCTTGTTCCAGCCTGATCTAGTTAATAGTCAATACTGTTTGACTAAGTGACACTGTCATTGCCCAGGTTTTCCTGCCCAGATTTTCCAACTCACTGGCCTTCCCGCCAAAAGAAGCCCCACTCACCCCATTTCCTACTTAATACAGGCCGCAGTGCATCCCCCGCAGCAGGCTTGCTGCTGGCACACCAAAGGCAAGACCATCTGCATCCATCCGCACCTAGGCCATGCTCACTGCCATAACCAGTAGCACCCACAGACACACCATCGCTGAGATATACATCTTTGACCCTGTACGCCAGAACAAACACTGCCACTGTGCCGACCCATGCTCCACAGTTGAATCTTTCACCTGCACACACTGCCATTTTACCTGCCATAGCGCACACCCCAGAGCACCAACCAGCCCCATCCCAAACAGACCACTGAACAAAAACAACAAGTTGGATGTGCCTTCTCAACGCACACTAGGTATACAAACACACAACTGAGATTTGGAACCTCATCTCCATCCCACTCAATGTCCTCTTCTTTACTGAGACCAGGCTCAACCCCATTTCCGCATCCAACATCGCCACCGCAATACCCAGAGGATACAAGATCACCAGTCTGCAACCACATGAAAAAGCCTGATGGAAGGATCCCCATTATACACAATGAATCTATCCAATGCACCACCACAAATGACAACTTTACCTCAGCCATGGAACAGCTCAACTTCTGACTCCAAATCAACAGTGAAACCTCCATCAGGAGAACCCTCACTTACCGTCCTCCTGGACCACATCCTGTCTTCTGCAGCTTCATCAGCGACTTCATCCCCCCTCGCCATAGACTCCAATCACTACATTTTCCTTGCCAACATAAGTTTACATCTCAATGACCATGATACCAACACTACCAACCTCATCGACAGCATGACTCACCCTACTTGCCCAAAACCCCACTCACACTGCAGGCAACACGCTAGACCCCCATGTTTACTTCCAGCAATCGCATCAGGTATTGCCACACCACTGAACTGATCTTTACCGACTCCATCATCCACTTCAAAATCATTAACTCATGGACCTCTCCCTCCAGTCTGTCCAGCACTCCCCACCACAGCTGGAGCAAAGTCTCAAAAGACACATGGATCAACACCCTCAACACCACCCACCTCATCTCCTCCAGCAACCTAGGCCAGAACATCTGAAACTTCAACAATTGGATCACCAACTGCACCAACAGCATTGCTCCCATCAGCTACAACACCCACAGAAGGTCCACCAGGCAGAGTAGCTGGTGCACTGAAGACCTCAGAACTGCTAAATGCCACTATAAACAACTGGAAAGGAAATGGTGCATCAGCACCAGACCGGCCTACCTCAACGAACGAATCAACTTTCACAAACCAACTCGACAGCTCCGCTCTTCCGACCTCGCCCTCGCTACAGTCCTCCGCATCGAACGCACCACCTCCGGCGGCAGATCCTTATCCCACCTTGCTGCCAAAACCTGGAACTCCCTCCCCACCAACCTAAGCAAGACCCAGGACCTCCTAACCTTCAGAAAGCACCTCAAAACATTGCTTTTCGAGCAGTAACCCCACCACCCCCCAGTACCTTGAGACCCTACCGGGTGAGTAGTGCGCTTAAGAAATTTGTTTGATTGATTGATTGATTGATTGAGCAAGGACACAACTGTCAAGACTTCCTTCAAGACAGCCCTCAACCACAGAATTTTAAGAGAATTGAAGAAAAAAGTCTTAGCCTCATGCATCGAGTACAACTTCAAAAACAGCAAAGAACTCTTCAACATTGTCAAAGAATTCTCCAACCCCTCAGCTGCAACAAACAACATAACCCCTTCACAGGAACTGTATGACAACCATGCAAACTTCTTCCATGACAAGATCTCCAACATTTACAGAAACTTCAAACCCCTTCTTCAAGCAACACAGTGATTCCTATACCCCTACAGACATCTAACTAACTTGATGGGAGTCAGTCCACCTCACAGGACACTGACTTCATCATGAACTCAGACCACTCAGAGACCCTAACCGACTGAAGACTTCACCACATCTTCAAACTAGGCGAAGCCAAAATGAGGCACATACTCACCACCATTTTTTTGGTTTGAATCTATTTTATTGATTTTTAAGTTTATGGTTGAAATTACAACAAAAAAAGGAATGGTCATATTGGTGCATTATGGCTAATGACATCTTCAATATGATACCTTCTTTTTAATGGTTTACATAATACACATCATCCTAAGCAAAATATTCTATATCACTTAATAATTCAATAATGTTTTTTAGGCAGATGCACATCTTGTTTCTTGTCAGATCAATCATTTACTTTTTAACATAATAACAAAGGAAAAAGGTAGCCAGCCATCTAATGATTAAACTAGTTTCTACCAATTATGGTGGTGTACGACCACATTTACCATTAGGTAGCAGATTTTCTGATACATCTATAGTGTGAGTAGAGGGAGGTCTTAGAAATCTCATTACGATGGATTAATATGTTGTCTAGTGTGCAGATTGAAGCAGTGTTATCATATATTAACCAATACCACCTATGTTAGAGTTTTGTGTTCGGCTATGCAACAATACGTGAAGGCTGTCTCAGTCCAGATATTCTGTTTATTGAGGATTCTGGTCCTCCCATGTATTGGCAGTGAGTGGAGTGAGTAGATTTGCTAGTTTTATGTCCCATTGGATTGCTAAGGGGTATTTGCGGATACCCAATGCATCCTCCCTGTGGAGTTCCACGCTTTCCGCCTACACCCAAGCCATCACAGAATGGTATCAGGCCTCATAACATGGCGTTTCGGCTTTCTTCTACCATCAGATGATGAATCATTTGGCTAGGATAAGTCCTAGGTCTAGGAACATGGAGGTGGCATGGTTATCTATAGTTTGGTGGAAAAGTCCTAATATACATGTTTCCCAGGTGTTAGTGATTGTTCGGCCCATACAATGCTGTAGCTGGTCCACTGCTGCCTTCCAATAGCCCTGCAGGGTGGAGCAGGACCAGAGCATGTGCAAGTGACATCAGGGACAGCTCTCATCAGTTCTGTGAAAGAAGCAATTAATTTGTTGTGGTGTCAGGTAAGGTTGGTGAAGGATATAGTATTGGATGAGCCGGAATCTAGCATTATGCAGTACTTTCAGTGGGCTCTCCAGTATTTGAGACCATTGTTTATCTGTGTATGGTGCAGCTTTATGGGCCTCCCAATGGTCCTGCGTGAGCGGAGGGGAGGTGTGGTATCTCAGAGATTCCTCTAGCCAATACACCAGGTGTGTTCCTGCACCAAGTACATGTAAATATTGTAATGTCAGGTGTGTGGGAGGTTCCTGAGTTATGTCCCCCCAGGCCTGTCCAGAGCTCCAGTGAGGGAGCAGTATAGGAGGAAGATGCCAGGGGGGACATTAGTGTCTTCTCCTAATGCGGCAACAGTGAGGATAACACGGTTATCATAGAGGTCCCCAAGTGTATGTATCCTGGCTGCACTCCAAGCGGCTAGTTCTGACGTTGACGTGGTGTGTGCTCCTTGTGGTGTTCCCACTAGTGCCCGCAACGGTGCAGAAGGGATCACTCTATTAGTAAGGTATAAACTCCAGCGATAGCAGCGATGTGCTGTCTGCAGTAGAGGGGCCTCTGCTGTAGGGTGTTTTGCACATAGTTGGAATAAGTAAAGCAAATCGTGAAGTGTCCATGTCAGGGCTAGGATTGCCAAGTCTGCCAGATTCTGGCCAGAAACCCAGTGTGATACCCACTGTAGTTGACCTGCGTGGTAATTAAGTTCAAAGTTAGGAAGTGCCAACCGCCCTGGTCAGTAGCCATGTAAAGTTTAGAGAGTGCTATCCGGCAACATGAACCATGCCATAGGAATTCCCAAAGTATATGTTCTATTGAATTAAAATATGATGCCGGGATATATATTGGGAGATTTGTAAAGTAATATAATAAGCGCAGTAATGTGAAATTTTTTAGTGGTGTGAGCGGCCCGCTACAGAGATCAGGAGAGTCTTCCACAAGGTAATTTGCATCTGAAAGAGGTTACTGCTAGCATTATGTTGCCATCTAGCAAGTAATCGTCTGTGCGATACATCTGAATCCCCAGACATCAAAATGTCTGCGGCTTCCATACCAGCGGTGGCTCAGGTGGGGGAAGACCAGGATCTGGTGCTGTAGACAAAAATGGGAATATACAGGGCTTAGTCCAATTGACTCGGAGTCCTGATAGTTCTGCAAATGTAGTGAATGTTGCAGTGATGGAGATGGGCAGATGTGTGACATCACGTGGGTACATGAGGATGCCATCCACATAAAGCAATATTGCATACATGCCCTTCCCTAGAGGTATTCCCCACTCTCCTCCCACTCCCTGAGCACTAATGCTCGACTGCCAGAGTGAATACAAGGGAAGAGAGGGGGCATCCCTGGCACATGCCCCTCTCAATAGAAATGGAAGGAAAGATCAAAGACCCCTTGTGCATTCTAGTCATTGGTGATGTATAAAACAGCCGTGCCATATTTGTGAATCGGGTGCCCAACCTCATTTGTTGTAAGACCCGAAAGAGATACGACCACTCCAAGGAATCGAAGGCCCTCTCCAAGTCAAGTACCAGGCATCCGAACAAGGGCCACCGAGACAGTGCATGTCTTAAAAGGCTAAAGAATCTATGGATATTGAACGATGTAGCTCTGGTTGGCACAAAGCCATTCTAATCTCTGTGGACTAAGTCTGGTATCAGGGGTGCTAATCAGTCAGCTATGATCTAAGCCAGTATCTTATAGTAGGAGTTGAGGGGTGCCAGTGGCCTGTATAAGCTAGTTGGTGTTGGGTCTTTGTGTGGTTTCGGTAGGGTAATTAAAAAGGTGTCTCAGAGCGTGGTGGGGAGATGTGCTAATTCTAGTGCTTCCTCGTAAAGAAGAAGTAGGCAGGGTGCCTGCTGTGGGCATATGTCTTGAAGAATTCTGATCGTAGCCCATCCGGGCCAGGGGTTTTATTGGTAGCTAGAGCTTTGATGGTGTTCTGAACTTCAGATACCGAACTGGGTTAATTCAATGCAACTCTGTGTTCTAATGTCACCTGAGGTATTTGGAGACTCATCAGAAATGAGTTGATGTCACTCGTAAGGAGAGTGTTAGCAGTACCATATAGTGCATTGAAATGATGGGTCAACTCTGTATGAATTTCACGTTGAGTGTACAGTAATGCTCCTGTTGAATTGCACAGTACTTCGATTGGGCGCTGAGGTCTGTCTTGTTATATTAGAATTGCCAGGAGGGAACCAGTCCTATCTGCTGCAGTGTGAGTTCTAGTTACATGTGCTGCATAGTTTGTGCAACGCAATTTTTCTAAGAGAGACAAATGTTCTCTCTGTGCGACAATAAGTGGCGCTAGGCTCTCAGTATTATGTGTAGCCTTGTCTTCTAGGTGTATTAACCTATGTTCCAGCAGGGTCACCTTCTTATCTAACTGCTTTCACATGTTCCAGGTTAACCCCTTACAGTGACCACTCAGAGTTACCTTAAAGGCATCTCACTCTGTGGCAGTTGTGTTGGTGGAACCCTCATTCCTATCAAAATAGTCCGTTAACATGTGACTGACCGATTGGCAGAATGGCGGTCTTTTATGTCCGCTGGTTGGATGCGCCATGTAGGTACAGGTGTAGGATCTAGGTCTCAGTGTAACTGGAGATATTGGGGATTGTGGTCTGAATGCGTTCGGCCCTTATAATCTACATGTTGGACTTGTTGTATTAGGTTAGAAGTGCAGAGCAACCTATCAATACTCACATGTAACCCATGTGGAGCTGAATGGAAAGAGTAGACTCTGGCAGAGGCATTGTGGGCATGACATATATCATGGAGTCCCCAGTTATGTGTCAGATGGGACTCTGCAATAGCGCTATGTGCATTGCGTGTCTTTGAAGATATGTATAGAAAGCCTATCATCTACTGGGTGTATGGATGCCCCGCACAATCCAGGTCAGAATTGTTGTGTGAGCTATACAATCTTTGGTACCATGTGGATGTAAACCCAAACCTCCCCATAACTGATGTCTTATGTAAAGATAATCGTGTATTGGTTATCTTCATTGCCCTTTAGCAGAGAGTTCTTGCATGTCTACAAACCAACTGGTGGAAACAGTGAAAGAGTAAAACACAACCTGTGAATGTCAACAATTGAAATACCATAAGAGTGGTACACTTTAGGGGGGTTTGATGATGATGCAGCAAGGGACCAGTACAACCAGCCTTGAATGGCAGTGGGGTTGGGAGAGAGAGAAACCACCCCTTATGAATCATGGATAGTCTGTCAGCAGTTCCCTGGTTGGTTATTACTTACAGACCGAATTATGGACCTGTTCTGGGTTTCTCAATGATAGTGTCTGCTGCCTGCGGAAGAATAATTTCCAGAGGGCCACGTAGAAACTGAACTTTCCTCATCAGATGTCTGTAGCTTTTCCATCTACAGGCTCTAGCAAAGAGGCGTGGCTGTCAGCACAGCGGCCTGACGCTGCTCCGCAGGGCTCATGCTGTTGTTTTGGTGTGGTCGTTTTTTGTCCGTCAAGGCCAGAGTGTTCCAGTCATTTCATTATATCTTCAGGGGAAAAAAGAAGTGTGCAGTACCTTTTGCTATCACTCGTAGACATGCTGGGAACAGTAATGAGTATTTTAGACCCAATTCTCAGATTCTTCGCCTAACAGCCATAAAGGATCCCCTCTGCAACTGGACCGCTAAGGTGTAGTCTGGAAAGAACATATTTTTGATATTTTAGAAAGTGTTCTAGTTTCTCTCAACACTGCGTCTTGTTCTCGGGAATGGAGAAAGCGAGAGGTCTATGAGTTGGACCCCTATGGGCTTTTTCAATGGAGAAGAAACTTGACAGAGAGTATGCTGGGAGTAGCTCACGTAGCCGGGATTCTATATATTGTACCGCATTTTGACCCTCAATACCTTCCCGGAGTCCCACAACACAAATATTATTCCTGCGGGACCCCCATTCTTCATCCTCGATTTGTGATTCCAGAACTTGTACTTGGTAGGCAAGCTCTTGTAGTGAGGACATTTGGTTGCAGGGTGTCAAGTGCTAGTTCTGTTGCATTTACCTTGTTAGCAAGTTTCTGATGGTTTGCATGCAACAGGCTAAGATCGGATGCTACAGTGTCTATTTTAGACTCTAGCGAGGATCTGGTTAATTCGATGGCAGATAGCACCGCATTTAGCTTAGTCTCCAAAGACGCTTGTCACACTTTTTGGTCCTGCCAGTCCTGCAGTGGAGATTGCTTGCCCACGAGGAGTCACCTGGGTGTCGGTTGTCCGGGTTTTCCCTATCCTGAACACTATTGTTGCTGCACTGCTGTCAACAGGGTTGAAGTATCGATCTTCAGCTCAGACTCTTGAGCCAACTGGCCCCTTCCTTTCACTTCTCATTAGTAATGTCTGAGGGCCGACTCTCCCCAAGAGGCAGCAGGATCCAATCCACTCCAAAACTCCCTCCCTCACTGTCACGTGACCCACCTCAGGGGTTGTTCCTATAGTTCAGGAAGGCAACATCCTAGCACCTGGCTTAGGTTGTTCAATGTCCAGTCATCTTATAATGCAGTGTCTGCAGCTGCACTTTCTCCACTGTCTGTCCTGGCTTTAGCGGTGTGCGCCTGGCTTCCTAGTGCTTTGGCCTCAGTGCCTGAAATGCTCCTATGCCTAGTGCCTTGGGTCTCTTCCCAGAGCCATCGCACGTGCTCCGTACCCGAGCTTAACTGGCAGGTTTTCAGTGCCTTCCCTGCCCTCGGTTGCCAGGGCTCATGCTTTGCCTCAGTGCCTCCCCAATCTGCCTTGTGCCACCAGCCGAGTTAGCTGCCCACAACTCAGACCTTCAATGGGGTTAGGGCACGTCCCACCCCGGCTCTCTCACCGATCTTCCTGCTCCACCACACACCTCATAAGCTAGGCAGTCTTCTGTCTTAGGCCCCAAGTTGCTGACGTCTCGCCCCGGGCCCATGCAGCGAATCTCTTCAACTGACCAGCAGGCAGGGCGTCCTCAGCTGCAGCAGCACTGCACCATCCTTGTCTGCTTGATTCCTATTCACGAGTTCCGGATTCCTTAACGGAGGCCTCACAGGACGCTCCACATCTCTGATCCTTAAGGCCGCGGATCACAGTTGGTCAGATCTCTGTGGTGTCTCTTGGTTGCTGGAGCCACCACGCTGTAGCCCACTGTCTGAGGGTGAGAGGGGATCGTTCTTCAGCGGCTGTCCTTGATTGTATGGTGTATATGTAGCAGATAATTGGGGGTTTTATGGAGCCGATTTAGATTGTGTCCACCATGCTTACCCGCTGGCCTCGCCTTTCACATACTCACCACCATTTTCAGCACCTCAATTGCCATAGCCACCTTCCCCAAGGACTGGAAACACGCTTCAGTAGTGCCCTACCAAAGAAACCACAGCAACCAGCAACTGATCTCCCTGCTCCTATTCCTAGCCAAAGTATTAGGAAAAGCCATCAACCATCAACTCTCCTCACATCTGGAACAGAAGATACGACTCATCTCCTTACAATCGGGATTCCGCGGGAACCACAACATCGAGCAAAACCTCATCATGACAACTGACAACATCTGAGCCCTACTTATCTGAGGAGAGACTGCAGCTCTGATCATCCTAGACTTCTTCACAGCGTTCAGTACAGTCTCCCATTACACACTTATCACAGGGCTGCACAATATAGGCACCCAAGGAACCACTCTCAGATGCACCGTACCTGAGCTACAGAAAAAGTCAGCTTTCCTTCCTTTACCTCCGAAACAAAGGAATCACCTGTTGAATACCCCAAGGATCCTGGCTTAGTTCCACCCTCTGCAACACTTTTATAACACCTCTCACCAGCATTGTCAAAACTCATTAACTCAATATCACATTCTATGTCGACATCACACAACTCATCTTCTCCCTCTCCGAAGACACCAACAACACAAAGACCAACATCCACAGCTTCATGACAGATGTCCCCAACTGGATGAAAGACAACTGCCTTAAGCTCAACATGGAAAAGATAGAGGTATTGATCTTCAGAAACAGAAGCTCCCCATGGGATGCTTCCTGATGGCACTCCGAACTCGGACCTACTCCAACGCCCACTAATCCCTCTAGGAAACAAGGTATCATTCTGGACAACAAGCTAATTATGTTGAGTCATGTCAACTCTATCTCAGCCTTCTGCTTCTTCATCCCCTGCATGCTTCATAAGGTGTTCAAATGGCTATCCTAAGATTCAAGAAGCACCATAAACGAGGCCCTCTTCTCCAGCAGATGGGAATATGGCAACAGTCTCTGTGCAAAGATTGCAGCTCACCTCTTCTGATGACAACAGACCATACCGAATGCTGCAGCCAGACTCATCCTAGATTGCCCCAGATAAACCCACATCACCCCCTACCTCAGAGCACTCCACTGGCTCCCTGTACAGAAAAGATGCCAGTTTAAGCTCCTGACCCATCCATGCAAGGCCCTACACAACTGCACACTATCTACTTAAACCCTCAAACCCTGCATCCATTGTAGCAAATGCAGAGGTCACCTCTTCTCCTACCTAGCAGTGAATACATAGAATGAGCTACCCTTTCATCTCCGGACCTCACCTTCTCTTCCAGAGTGATGAAAGTCCCTGAAGACATGGCTATTCGGCTAATCAACTGGTTCCTGCCAGTGCCTGGATACCCACATAAGTGACAAGAAGCAGTTTACAAATCTACTGACTGATTTATTAAGTGGAAGAATAGCTAGACCAGCCCTTCTATTTCCTTGAAAACTATGGGACAGAGAAGGCAACCTGGAGGATTCCAAAAGGTGAAAAAGGCCCAGATGTTCTAAGCCATTTATCAATTCCAAGCATGAAAGTCGCTAAATCCCAGGGCTCGAGATGGCTACATTATTTTTTTAGATGCATTAAACCCATTTAGTGGTACAGCAAAATGGACTTAGAAAATAACAGACTATAACCAGGAAGTAGCTTGTTTAGACTGTCTCTTTCATATTGCGATTCGCAATGCTTTGTATCAGTTTTTTGCAATTTGAGTCATAAAACATTGATAGGTTTCTATCTCCTCAATGGTGGAGTTAACCCATTTGCACAGGGGAAAGGACCCTTTATGACCCTTCCCCTTTGTGAATGTAAAAACAGTTTATTTGGGAGTGGAAAGTGCTCAAACATTTTAAAAGAATATTGTTATGTAAATGCAGCACTGTTACCTTCAAAGAATGTCAGCTGAAACCATTTGGGATCATGGCACCATCCCTGTTCTGGCTACTAATCAGAATTGCAGTTGAAGTTGCTACCTACTGTAGGAAAGTATCATCTTGCCTGGCATGTTACCCCCATATTTCACTGTATATGTTGTTTTAGTCTATGTGTCACTGGGAACCTGCCAGGCAGGGCCCCAGAGCTCATAAGTATGTGCCCTGTATGTGTTCCCTGTGTGATGCCTAATTGTCTCATTGAGGCTCTGCTAACCAGAACCTCAGTGGTTATGCTCTCTCTGCTTTCCAAATTTGTCACTAACAGGCTAATGACTAAATTTACCAATTCACATTGGCATACTGGTACACCCATATAATTCCCTAGTATATGGTACTGAGGTACCCTGGGTATTGGGGTTCCAGGAAATCCCTATGGGCTGCAGCATTTCTTTTGCCACCCATGGGGAGCTCTGACAATTCTTACACAGGCCTGCCAGTGCAGCCTGAGTGAAATAACATCCACGTTATTTCACAGCCATTTACCACTGCACTTAAGTAACTTATAAGTCACCTATATGTCTAACCTTCATCTGGTGAAGGTTGGGTGCAAAGTTACTTAGTGTGAGGGCACCCTGGCACTAGCCAAGGTGCCCCCACATCGTTCAGGCCAAATTCCCCAGACTTTGTGAGTGCGAGGACACCATTACACGCGTGCACTGTACATAGGTCACTACCTATGTACAGCGTCACAATGGTAACTCCGAACATGGCCATGTAACATGTCTAAGATCATGGAATTCAATTCCATGATCCCCGGGTCTCTAGCACAGAACCCGGGTACTGCAAAACTGCCTTTCTGGGGTCTCCACTGCAGCTGCTGCTGCTGCCAACCCCTCAGACAGGTTTCTGCCCTCCTGGAGTCCAGGCAGCCCTGGCCCAGGAAGGCAGAACAAAGGACTTCCTCTGAGAGAGGGTGTAACACCCTCTCCCTTTGGAAATAGGTGTGAAGGATGGGGAGGAGTAGCCTCCCCCAGACTATGGAAATGCTTTGATGGCACAGATGGTGCCCATCTCTGCATAAGCCAGTCTACACCGGTTCAGGGATCCCCCAGCCCTGCTTTGGCGCGAAACTGGACAAAGGAAAGGGGAGTGACCACTCCCCTGACCTGCACCTCCCATGGGAGGTGCCCAGAGCTCCTCCAGTGTCTCCCAGACCTCTGCCATCTTGGAAACAGAGGTGTTTGTGGCACACTGGACTGCTCTGAGTGGCCAGTGCCAGCAAGTGACTTCAGAGGCTCCTTCTGATAGGCTCTTACCTCTCTTAGTAGCCAATCCTCCTTCCTAGGTAGCCAAACCTCCTTTTCTGGCTATTTAGGGTATCTGCTTTGGGGATCTCACCAGATAACGAATGCAAGAGCTCACCAGAGTTCCTCTGCATCTCCCTCTTCACCTTCTGCCAAAGGATCGACAGCTGACTGCTCAGAACGCCTGCAAAACCGCAACAAAGTAGCAAGACGACTACTAGCAACCTTTTATCGCTTCATCCTGCAAGTTTTCTCAACTGTTTCCAGGTGGTGCATGCTCTGGGGGTAGCCTGTCTCCTCTCTGCACCAGGAGCTCTGAAGAAATCTCCTGTGGGTTGACGGAATCTTCCCCCTGCAACCGCAGGCAACAAAAGACTGCATCACCGGTCCTCTGGGTCCGCTCTCAGCATGACGAGCGTGGTCCCTGGAACTCAGCAACTCTGTCCAAGTGACTCCCACACTCCAGTGACTCTTCAGTCCAAGTTTGGTGGAGGTAAGTCCTTGCCTCCCCACGCCAGATTGCATTGCTGGGTACCGTGTGATTTGCAGCTGCTCCGGCTCCTGTGCACTCTTCCAGGATTTCCTTCATGCACAGCCAAGCCTGCGTCCCCAACACTCTAACCTTCAGTGCACAACCTTCTGAGTTGTCCTCCGGCATCGTGGGACTCCCTTTTGTGACTTCGGGTGGACTCCAGTTCACTTTTCTTCTAAGTGCCTGTTCAGGTACTTCTGCGGGTGCTGCCTGCTTTTGTGAGGGCTCCCTGACTTGCTGGGTGCCCCCTCTGTATCCTCATCCAAGTGGCGACATCCTGGTCCCTCCTGGGCTACAGCAGCATGCAAAAACCCTAACCACGACCCTTGCAGCTAGCAAGGCTTGTTTGTGGTCTTTCTGCATGGGAACACGTCTGCAAGCTTCTTCACGATGTGGGACATCTATCCTTCAAAGGGGAAGTTCCTAGTCCTCTTCGTTCTTGCAGAACACCAAGCTTCTTCCAACAGGTGGCAGCTTCCTTGCACCCTCAGGTGGCATTTCTTGGGGTCCTGCCCACTCTCGACACTATTGCGACTCTTGGACTTGGTCCCCTTGTCTTACAGGTACTCAGGTCTGGAAATCCACTGTTGTTGCATTGCTGGTGTTTGTCCTTCCTGCAGAATCCCCCTATCACGACTTCTGTGCTCTCTGGGGGTAGTAGGTGCACTTTACACCTACCTTTCAGGGTCTTGGGGTGGGCTATTTTCTAACCCTCACTGTTTTCTTACAGTCCCAGCGACCCTCTACATGCTCACATATGTTTGGGGTCCATTCGTGGTTCGCATTTCACTTTTGGAGTATATGGTTTGTGTTGCCCCTATACCTATGTGCTCCTATTGCAATCTACTGTAACTTTACATTGCTTGCATTACTTCCTTTTTCTATTATCTGCATAATTTTGGTTTGTGTACATATATCTTGTGTATATTTCTTATCCTCATACTGAGGGTACTCACTGAGATACTTTTGGCATATTGTCATAAAAATAAAGTACCTTTATTTTTAGTATATCTGTGTATTGTGTTTTCTTATGATATTGTGCATATGACACCAGTGGTATAGTAGGAGCTTTACATGTCTCCTAGTTCTGTCTAAGCTGCTTTGCCATAGCTACCTTCTATCAGCCTAAGCTGCTAGAAACACCTCTTCTACACTAATAAGGGATAACTGGACCTGCCACAAGGTGTAAGTACCACTACAAGCCAGGCCAGCCTCCTACACCTACCAAATGAAAAGTCATGAAATTGGGTGGATTTCATCCTACTTTGACTTTGAATGGTGATTTTGAAAAAACAACTTATTAGGATATAGGTTGGCACTTAAAATCTAATTGGATTGGCAAAAATTTGGTGCGCAATTTGTGATCACTGAATGCAAATCTTATTTCTGCACATCTGAACCTAACAGGCTTCCTGAAATAAATAAGCTGTCCCAAACACTTTTCCTTTTGAGATGTTATTTGGAGAGGTTTATACCTTAGCCGTTTAGTGCCTGCAGCCTATCACTGAGTCACATCACTGGTTAGAGTTGGCAGCTGTGTATTCCTCTTGGAAAAGGCCTCAGGTGTGCCTGGATGGGCCATCAGTGGCAGGAGGAGAGGGCAGAGCTGGGCACAGCCTTATTTACACTTGAATAGGCTGTGTCCTACCTCCACACAAAGGACTGCATACCCCTATAGTTAATCAGGAGCCAGCGTGGGAGAAAAGCTTTGCTCTTTGAAGGGAAAACCTTTGAAGCTTCTCCAGCTTAAAAGGAGGTGCAAGTTTAAATATTGGATCTCAGTCATCAACTCTTCAGTACACTTCTAGACCTGTGGAGAGATTGGACCTGCGTCTGAACCCAGGACTCCAGGGGTAGTCTTCTGTCCTACTGTTCAGAGCCACTGGGACATAGCAGGCTCTCAACCACCTGAACCAGCATCCAGATCCAGCTGGAGCAAAACCCTGACCACCAAGTGGTGCACCTCAAGTCTTGGACTCTTGATGTGGCTCAGTGGAGCTGAATTTAAGTTTTTAGCTCTTCGCCATCGCGAACAGGCCCATTGGCATAAACATCTTGTCGCCCTCGCTGCCTGCTAATGCGAAGCTCCATTGACCCAAACCTTTGCAGTACAGCATCGACCGCTCATGGGTAATGGCATTGCAGAGCTCTGGCTTGATTGTTCATGACAAAAACAGTAGCTTCATGTCCTACAGCAACAGGCAACCACAACGGCAGGCCTGCTCTTTGCTCCACATTGATGACCATTCACAATGCTCCCCTCCTTCTTTCACCTCCCTTCGCTGTGATTGGGACTCTTTGTGCTGGCCTGAGAAGGTAAAGGTAACATTACAGGGGGACTAACTTGGTCCCTGTATCCCACCCATGCTCTATCCAAGTTGGTCTGAACTTGTGACCTTCTCCCAGTTTTGCATGACCTGACAGTCACAAGTGGCACTTGGTGTTATTTTCACATAGATCTTTAAAATTGCATATCTTTGGTTGCACTGATTGGATTTTCATTGTTTTGTTTATGATGTATTGATTGCATTCTGGTATTTGTTGGTGGTGTTGGATTTTAGTTCTGTTGTGGTTTAAGTTTATTACAGGTTGAATTGCTGCATAAATACTTTACACATTGCCTCTAAGTTAAGCCGGGCTGCTCTGTGCCAAACTACCAGAGGATTGAGTACAGGTTAATATGAGGCTTGCTTGTGCCTAACCCTGACAAGGATTGTGGTTCCTGTTAGAGTGGGGTTTCACCCCCCCTCAACCAGCAACCCAATTTCCTACAGATCGCCATAGAATAATATGATGTGAGAAACTGTTACTGTATTGAGATACAGACTCTGAGCCTGATTTAAAGTTTGGAGGATGGGGTTACGCCATAAAAATGTGACAACCCTACTGTTTGGGTTATTACAGTTCCATGATAGCCTGTGGAGATCGTAATATGGTGGATTGGATATCTATCATTTTTGTGACAGAGTAACTCATCTGCAAAACTTTAAATCAGGACTTCTGTTTTGATTGATATTTTACTACAACACACTTTTGGATGCATCTAAAGGCATGCATATAAGTGCAGGAAAGAGAAGCAAAACCTCCAAATTAGATGTAAACAATAACTTTTATACCTAACATAAAACTGTATATTGAAATTTTATTCGCAGGAGAGGAAGCAATTAAATATCAAAAATAGTGCTAGAGTCCATGTAAGCTTGGAGAGGCCTGGACAGCGAACAAAAAAAACACAATGGGAACACTGGGGACATGTCTATTTACATTGCCTACTATGGAACATAGAAAAACAGTACAAACTGTCCAAAACAATTAGTTCCAATCATAATCCAAAAGAATAATTAATGTAGAAATTAAAATTTCAAAGTGCATATGAAATCTGAAGTCTGTCCACACAACTGAGACTGTATGTTAGAGATTTTTCTTTTGGTTAAGATTCCTGCCCTTTCTCCATCTCAGGTTTTAAGTAGGGGTGGGTATAACTGACATAGGGGGTCATTCTGACCCCGGCCGGCGGCAGAAGCCGCCGGCCTGGCTGGAACCGCCAGAATACCGCTGCGCGGTCAAAAGACCGCCGCGGGTATTCTGGGTTTCCCACTGGGCTGGCGGGCGACCGCCAGAAGGCCGCCCGCCAGCCCAGCGGGAAACACCCTTCCATGAGGATGCCCTCCCCTGTTACGGGGGCCCCATGACACCCCATACCGCCATTCTGTTCCTGGCGGCCAAAACCGCCAGGAACAGGATGGCGGTATGGGGGCCGGAATCCCCATGGCGGCGCAGCAAGCTGCGCCACCATGGAGGATTGCCCAGGGCAGCGGGAAACCGGCGGTACACCGCCGGTTTTCCATTTCTGACCGCAGCTGTACCGCCGCGGTCAGAATGCCCATGGGAGCCCCACCAGCCTGTTGGCGGTGCTCCTGCGGTCGTTGGCCCTGGCGGATTTTACCACCAGGGTCAGAATGACCCCCATAGTTCTCTCTAGCATAATTATCTCAAAATTACTCATAATTCTGTGTAATTTTTTAAGCATAATCTTGCATTTAGCACTATTCATTCTCTTAGTGAAAAATAATCTGTGCATCCAAAATGGACTGAGGATGCATTTTGCTCTAAGAAAATAGCACTAAGTGCTACCAGACATGAATAGCATTGGCCAGGAGCAGCTCGCTGTCTTGTAGTTCTTTGTTCCTGTGTTCCTGCCATAGGTGCTGGAAGTAGGAGGGCTAATCAGCAGCACCCCCAAAATAACCAAGCTGGAGTTTCAATGGGTAAACTGTGCTTCAAAGACAGAGGTCAAATGTCAAGCTGTGTCTTCTGACAGATTGCTGCTTATTCTTTCAACATGGAGATCAGTGTCTAATTTTCTTTCTCTGACTGCAAAGTGCGAAGATTTAATAAAGTGAGCTATGTGACAGCCTTGCTTGGATTCTAGAGGTGTTAAAGGCTAGGCTGTAGGATCTACATTTTTTCTAACATAAAACAACATTTAATTACATGTAATTGGACTGTACAATTATTTCACATAAACACCTATGTTGTTAATTTTGAAATATGATGGATTTTTAATAGGATCTAAACAAATAAGTAGATCTTACTTGGTGGTGTGCAAATGATAAAAAATCATTCAAACCTAACTGCTACACATTATCTTTTTGTGCACTCTATAGGTTTATCTGTAAAATTGTACATCCGTGCTAATTTAGTGGCTATTTCAATGAAAAATGCGCTGATGCCAAGTTTTAGTAATATATTTGTGACAATGTACTAAAAAATGCACCACTAGCAACATACCACACCCTTACCGCTCTCTTGCTGAATGGGTGTGGCTCACTTGCAATTAATGTTTTTGGTGTGCTGCTTGGTATTTTCATAATCCCTATCACTTCAGTGATGAACCATTGACGGCAGCACCCATACTCTGAAAATTGTTCCACCACCATTGGCTCTCTCAGTAGAACTTTTGACCCAGAATTCTCTTAATTACTCAACCTGGGATAATTGTGTGATTTTGGTAATTTCGCATCAGAAGACTAATGAGTAGTTACTGAAATTACTCCAATACCTCAGCATATATAATATTTCTCCCGGGTCTAATTTTAATACAACAATTGTCATCTCTTTTGATGCTGACATTTGCATGTTAAAGCATGTTCGAATACCTACTGAGTTACTGGACATACTGCGGTAGCTCTGGGAACAACACAGGCAGACATACTAGGAAACACAACTGGCAGGGGCACGTAACTAGCTGAAAAGATATGGATGTCTTCAAAGCAATGCGCATACTTCAACTGATGTGTTTCAACTGCCGCTTTTAGGTAGCAATTAAAAAGTAAAGTAATTCTTGTGATTTTGTTTCTGCTACAAAAGGATCTGACTTTTGCCTAGAGGCAGTTTTGATGCCATAAAGTAGTGCAGAAGGTTTATCTGTATTTTATGTAAATAGCTGAGTGGATTAGTAAAGCCAGCCATTACCTGCCCTGTAAAAGAAATGAAATGTATGTACAAGGGGGACTATAGAGAGATGAAGGGCACTTTTGCTGGGTGGTAGTGAGGGAATCCAAGGAGGAGGTCATGGGAGTGGGAGCACTGATAATGATTGTTGGACTTGGCACCAGAGGTGCTAAAGACTGTGACGATTAGTAAACAACAAGGTGAAGTAATAGTGTGTCATTTTTGTTTTTTTGAGTGTCTTGAGAGAATGTGCTGATTGCGGGAAGAAGCAAAGGTAAGGTGACTGACCTTCACTGTTGCACGCAACACACCCATTAGCAATTTTGTGACTGTCAACCTAGGCTAGTGTTATAGAGAGAGAGTTTAGCCAGTAGCAGAGATAGCATCTTGTTGGATGACAGCTGCTCAAGCCCTAAGTCGGGTTATTGGTGTAGGATCAGAGATTGAGACATCAGATACTGAGACAACATCAGAGGGATAGGACTCTGGGAGTGATTTTTCCGGCAACTCCTCTTCCAGTGATTCTGAGGGCGGTGATGAGTACGGTCTTGTTGTCCCTTCGCAACCACAGTTTGTGCAGCGGACAATAGATGGTTAGCCAAACCCAGAGAGCAGGTGCATGTGGGGGCAAGCACAGAGAGAGTGCCCACTTGGGAGCTCCCCAATTTAGTTCAGCCCCAAATTTCACCACCCAAATCGTATTGTGGAGACATCAAAATTATCTCTCACAAAACAACCCAGCTTTGGAAGGCAGGCACTTGTGTTTTGGTCCCAGGCTCGGCGGCCATATAGGGAAACCTACAAAACCCAGACATTTCTGGAAACTAGTCACGCGGGCGAGTACACAGAGGTGTGACTTGTGTTGATTCCCCAAAGTTTTCTTACCCAGAATACCCTGCAAATGTGAAATGCTGAATAAAAACCTCATGTTTCCACACCTGTCCTGATAAAAACGCTACCCTGCTTGAGTGCTTGTACCTAGTGCCTGCGTGAGGAATGGATCACCCCGGGGTCAACAGTTGCCCTCATGTAAGGACTAAAACTGACAGGTGTGTGATCCATTCCTGTCACAGGAACTAGTCCTACCACACAATTGAGGTACCATTTTTATTGGGAGACTTGGGGGAATGCTGGGTGGAAGGAAATTTGTGGCACCTCTCAGATTCCATAACTTTCTGTCAACAAACTTTGAGGAAAAGGTGTTTCTTTTGCCAAATATTGAGGTTTGCAAAGGATTCTGGGTAACAGAACCTGGGTGAGAGTGCTACGAGTCAGCCCATCCTGGATTCCCCTAGGTGTCTAGTTTTCAAAAATACACACCCTTGGTAGGTTTCCCTAGGTGCCGGCTGAGCTAGAGGCCAAAGTCCACAGCTAGGCACTTTCCAAAAAACTCGTCAGATTTCAATGTGAAAATGTGTCAATGTTACGTTTCTTGTCGCGGACATTAGGCCAGTCCATGCAAGTGAGGTACCATTTTTATCCAGAGACTTGGGGGAACACAGAATAAAAGAACAACTGTTATTGTCCCTTATCTTTCCCATGTTTTCCTTCCAAACGTAAGACAGTGTGTAAAAAAAAGTCTATTTGAGAAATGCCCTATAATTCACATGTTAGTAGGGGGACCCCGGAATTCAGAGATGTGAAAATAACCACTGCTTTTGGCATCAACAAAGGGTTTGCAGTGCTAAAAGCACCAGCTTCCCAGCTTTCAGGAACAGGCTGACATGAATCAGAAAATCCAATTTTTCAACACAATTTTGTCATTTTACTGGGACATACCCCATTTTTACAATTTTTGATGCTTTCAGCCTCCTTCCAGTCAGTGACAGAAATGGACATGAAACCAATGCTGGATCCCAGAAACCTAAACATTTCTGAAAAGTAGACAATATTCTAAATTCAGTAAGGGGTAATTTGTGTAGATCCTACAAGGGTTTGCTACAGAAAATAACAACTGAAAAAAAGAATATTGAAATTGAGGTGAAAAAACATCAATTTTTCTCTACGTTTTACTCTGTAACTTTTTCCTGCAATGTCAGATTATTGAAAGCAATATACTGTTAAGTCTGCTGGACTCTTCTGGTTGCGGGGATATATAGGGCTTGTAGGTTCATCAAGAACCCTAGGTACATAGAGCCAATAAATGAGCTGCACCCTGCAGTGGGTTTTCATTCTATACCGGGTATGCAGCAATTCATTTGCTGAAATATAAAGAGTGAAAAATAGCTATCAAGAAAATCTTTGTATTTCCACAATGGGCACAAAATAAGGTGTTGAGGAGAAGTGGTTATTTGCACATCTCTGAATTCCGGGGTGCCCATACTAGCATGTGAATTACAGGGCATTTCTCAAATAGACGTCTTTTTTACACACTCTCTTATATTTTGAAGGAAGAAATGTAGAGAAAGACAAGGGGCAATAACACTTGTTTTGCTATTCTATGTTCCCCCAAGTCTCCCGATCAAATTGGTACCTCACTTGTGTGGGAAGGCCTTGCGCCCGCAACAGGAAATGCCCCAAAACACAACATGGACACATCCCATTTTTCTACAGAAAACAAAGGTGTTTTTTGCAAACTGCCTACATGTAGATTTTGGCCTCTAGCTCAGCCAGCACATAGGGAAACCTAACAAACCTGTGCATTTTTTAAAACTAGAGACGTAGGGGAATCCAAGATGGGGTGACTTGTGGGGCTCTGACCAGGTTCTGTTACCCAGAATCCTTTGCAAACCTCAAAATTTGGCTAGAAAAACAAGTTTGCCTCACATTTCGGTGGCAGAAAGCGCTGGAATCTGAGAGGAGCCACAAATTTCCTTCCATCCAGCGTCCCCCCAAGTCTCCCGATAAAAATGATACCTCACTTGTGTGGGTAGGCCTAGCACCCGCGACAGGAAATGCCCCAAAACACAACGTGGACACATCCCATTTTTTGACAGAAAACAGAGGTGTTTTTTTGCAAAGTGCCTACCTGTAGATTTTGGCCTCAAGCTCAGACGGCACCTAGGGAAACCTACCAAAACTGTGCATTTTTTAAAACTAGAGACCTAGGGGAATCCAAGATGGGTGACTTGTGGGGCTTTGACTAGGTTCTGTTACCCAGAATCCTTTGCAAACCTCAAACTTTGGCTAAAAAAACACATTTTCCTCATATTTTGGTGACAGAAAGTTCTGGAATCTGAGAGGAGCCACAAATTTCCTTCCACCTAGCGTTCCCCCAAGTCTCCCGATAAAAATGATACCGCACTTGTGTGGGTAGGCCTAGCGCCCGCGACAGGAAAAGCCCCAAAACACAATGTGGACACATCCCATTTTTTGACTCAAAACAGAGGTGTTTTTTGCAAAGTGCCTACCTGTAGATTTTGGCCTCTAGCTCAGCCTGCACCTAGGGAAACCTACCAAACCTGTACATTTTTTAAAACTAGAGACATAGGGAAATCCAGGATGGGGTGACTTGTGGGGCTCTCTCAAGGTTCTGTTACTCAGAATACTTTGCAAACCTCAAAATGTGGCTAAAAAAACACATTTTCCTCACATTTCGGTGACAGAAGGTTCTGGAATCTGATAGGAGCCACAAATTTCCTTCCACCCAGCGTTCCCCCAAGTCTCCCGATAAAAATGATACCTCACTTGTGTGGGTAGGCCTAGCGCCTGCAACAGGAAATGCCCCAAAACACAACGTGGACACATCCCATTTTTTGACACAAAACAGAGGTGTTTTTTGCAAAGTGCCTACCTGTAGATTTTGGCCTCTAGTTCAGCCGGCACCCAGGGAAACCTACCAAACATGTGCATTTTTTAAAACTAGAGACCTAGGGGAATCCAAAATGGGGTGACTTGTGGGGCTCTGACCAGATTCTGTTACCCAGAATCCTTTGTAAACCTCAAAATCTGGCTAGAAAAACACATTTTCTTCACATTTCGGTGACAGAAAGTTCTGGAATCTGAGAGGAGCCACAAATTTCCTTCCATCCAGCGTTTCCCCAAGTCTCCCGATAAAAATGATACCTCACGTCTGTGGGTAGGCCTAGCGCCCGCAAAAGGAAATGCCCCAAAACACAACGTCAAGGGCCCATCACTTTCATACGCCCACATGCCTGATACAGCAATCACACCAGCTGATGAGTGTGTGGACTGGCGTTTGGCTGGCACTGCCAGCCAAGCGCCACCCCACACACACCGGCAGCCAAATGCCACCCAACGCACACCGCTAGCCAAGCGCCACCCCAGGCACACCGCCAGCCAAGCGCCACACCACCCATACTGCCAGCCAAGCGCCACCCCACGCAGACCGCCAGCCAAGCACCACCCCATGCACACCGCCAGCCAAGCACCACCCCAGGCACACCACCAGCCAAGCGCCACACCACCAGTACCGCCAGCCAAGCGCCACCCCACACACACCACCAGCCAAGCGCCACCCCAAGCACACCGCAATCACTTTTTTTGTTGTTTATAAACAGCAAAGAAACCACTAACTAATTATAAAATAAGGATGAAACTACAAACACAAAAGCTCTAACTAAATACAACCGTGAAACTGAACATATGAAAATATAAAACAGGCAGTTTATGCTCACGGTATTTCCCAAAATGTTTTCCTAGTGTGGTAACTTCTAAAACAGCCGGGCACACACAGCCCAGGCTTTGAAGGGCTGGCTTTGAAGGGCATTCGGGGCAGTACATCCGGCTCTCCCTCCGGATTGCTCTCCGGGCACATACTCTACATTTCTTTGTGGGCAAGTCTTTTTTTGGGAGTGGGAGGAATGTGATTTGGAAAGTGGCGATCTTTCAATATAGCCACTTCCTCCAACACTTCTACTCTTCTAGGAACACTTGCCCGTTCCACCACAATAAGGCTCTCTATCACTGACTCCTGAAATTTAATAAATGTCATCCTTGACTCATGTGAACAATCCTTGAACACAATAAAAGCATTAAAAGTTGCCAAATGAAATAAACGTAGGGCCAACTTTTTATACCACACGTAAGACTTATGAAGAGCAGTGTAAGGTTCCAACCTCTGATCTACTCTATCAACACCACCCATGTGCCTAGTGTAGTCCAAAATGCACGCAGGTTTGCGCACTTCCGCAACCTGACCTCAAACAGTCACAGGGGAAGTACTCTCATCATGGATGGTAGATAGCATGTACACGTCCCTCCGGTCTGAAAATGTTAGAGCTAGCTGCTCATTATTCCGCAAGGCACTGCACTGCACTGTCCCCTCTCACGTTTTTTACAGACAAGCTCCCTTGGATAGCCTTTCCGGTTAGAACGGATTGTGCCACAAGCAACAGTGTCCACTCTAAACAACACCTTGAACAACTGCACTCCAGTGTAGAAATTATCTACGTACAAATGGTGACCTTTGTTAAACAGGTTCCCACACAATTTTTTCGCTAACTCCAAAAGTGGCCGGACAACCAGGAGGGTCAATACTGGAATCCCTACCAGTATAGACCCGGAAATTATACACATATCCTGTACTGCTTTCTGACAGCATATACAATTTAATCCCATACAGGGCCCTCTTACTAGGAATGTACTGCCTAAAAACTAAACTCCCCTTGAAAAGGACCAAAGACTCGTCCACACTTATCTCTTTGCCTGGAACATAGACCTCTGAAAAACGATCTACAAAATGATCAAGGACAGGCCTAATCTTAAAAAGACAGTCACAATCAGGGTGATCTCATGGCAAGGCTAAAGCATTGTATACAAAATGCAGCATACGAAGAAGAAGCAAATAGCGATTACGTGTCATAGTCGCAAGAAATACAGCCAATGCCATCAAGGGACTAGTAGACCAACAAGAAGCCAGTGACTGCTTCCTGATCAACCCTCCAAAAAAAGTCAAACCTAAAAACTTTTTCATCTCTTCCAGATATGTGGGAACCCACTGAGTAGCTCTAGACTGAGGCCTAAGTCTGGCAGCATTGTCCCTCAAATATTGCTCTGCATACAAATTAGTCTGCTCCACAATCTCTTCCAAAAATACATTGTCCATAAACAAGTGAAAGAAATGGACAGGCAAAAAGTTTTCCGTAGTGACTCTACACCCTGGGAGACCAGTAAATGCAGGTAACTGTGGCTGCTCTATGTTTGGGGCAATCCAGGTGTCAGGTCTTCTAATGGGAAACCCTTCAGCCCCAGGCTGCTGCACTCTTGGCACATCAATGTCCTCCTCTAAAACAAGCCCTTCATCTGCATTGAGAGTAGCTTCCTCATCAGAAGACTACTCTAGGACAGAAAACTAATTGCCAGAATCTCTCACTTCCTCCTCTGCCTCACATGCAGAGTCAGTCTCGTAATCATGGTCTGAAGACGACTCAAAGAGCATGCCAACACCCTGCTGAGCGGTCACTCTGCGGCTAGCTATTATCCTCACTAACAAGAAATGGATTGCCAACAACAACTAACACTAAAATAAGTAATAAACAAAGTGTAGCTTTATCACAAAGAGTTATGTACTAAAAAACTATACCACTCACTTGCCTGAAAAAGCTACTCACCAGCAACTACTACAGACACAGCAATCACCAATGATATCCCACTAAAAAAAAAAAGAAAAAAGCAAATTAGACATATGACAACACTGATATCATTGTGCTCAAATTTAAGGACAATTTCACACACAATACTGCATTTAGTACACCACCTACAAACATGTCATTCATGCATGTCAACAATACTCCTTTGGAGTAAATTGCTTTCACTTACCTAACATGCAGCTATGCAAACCGCAGGACAACTACTGCCAAAACTGCAAGGATCCACAGCAAAGGAAGCAAAAGCTTTGAACTAGAACAAAAAGAAGAATGAAACTGTTATAATCACAAATACAAATAGTTCGCCACTTGACAAACACCCCGCCACCAAGAACTTAGAAATTGTCCCTGGTGCCTAAGTGGCTTCTGCCCCACTAGGAGGCAGATGAGCCTAAAAAAAAAAATAGGCTGATCCGCCCCCAAGTGGGGCAGAAATGGCCAACAGCTCTGTATCCTGTTTGGGGGGGCGGGGGCAGCCATTGCCAAAGGGGGCGAATGGGGGTGCCCCCAGCACAAAAAAAACAAAGGGAACCAAAAAAAAAAAAACATCTCTGACATCTTGGTGCCTTCTGCCCCCCTTTGGGGCAGATGGGCCTAAAAACAATAGGCTGATCTGCCTTCAAGGTGGGCAGAAATGGCCATCACTAACGTGCCCCCTTTGGGGGGGCGACCCTTGCCAAAGGTGCCGCCCCCCCACACAAAACACACACACACACACAGGATCCCTGGGGCCTAAGTGGATTCTGCCCTCCCCCTTGGGGGCAGATGGGTGTAAAAAAAATTGGCCGATCTGCCCCAAAGGGGGGAGAAATGGCCAACAGCTCTGTGTCCCCTTTAGGGGGCGACCCTTGCCAAAGGGGGCAAAAGGGGGCACCCCAGCACTAAACCAAAAAAAGGGGGGAAAAAAATACCTACCGTATTGGTGGTTTCTGCCCTCCTTGGGGGCAGATGGGCCTACAAAAATAGGCCCATCTGCCTCCAAGGGGGGCAGAGATGGCCAATATGAAATTTCAACCCCTTTGGTGGGGGGCGACCCTTGCTCAAGGGGTACCCCCAAACACAAAAAACACACACCACACAATCACTGGCGCCTAGTGGGTTTCGACCCCTCCCTGGGGCCAGATCAGCAAAAAACATGGCCGATCTAACCCCGGGGGGCGAAACATATAAAAAATTATTACCCCCGGGGCAGCGACCCTTGCCTAAGAGGTTGCTGCTCAAAAACCAAGAAAATAAAATCCCTGGTGTCTAGTGGTTTTGGGACCCCCCCTGGGGGCAGATCAGCCGAAAAATCTGCCGATCTGCCCCTGGGGGGGGCCGAAATAGGATTAAAAAAAATGCCCCCAATGGGAGCGACCCTTGCCCAAGGGGTCGCTCCCAAAAAACATAACATAAAAATTCCCTGGTATCTAGTGGTTTTACGCACCCCCCCCTCCCCCGGGTGCAGATCGGGCGAAAAATCAGCCGATGTGCCCCCAGGGGGGGCCGAAATAGGAAACAAAATTGCCCCCAATGGGAGCAACGCTTGCAAAAGGGGTCGCTCCTAAAAAAAAAAGACCAAAATGATTTCCCTGTTGTCTAGTGGTTTTCGGAGCCCCATGGGGGCAGATCGGATGAAAAATCAGCCGATCTGCTGCCGGGGGGGGGCGAAATAGGACAAAAAAAATTGCCCCCAATGGGAGCGACCCTTGCCCAAGGGGTCGCTCCCAAAAAACCTAACATAAAAATTCCCTGGTGTCTAGTGGTTTTCGGCCCCCCCGAAATAGGAAAAAAAATTGCCCCCCAAAAAAATGACCAAAATGATTTCCCTGGTGTCTAGTGGTTTTCGGCCCCCCCTTTCCAAGGGGTCGCTCCCAAAAATAAACATATAAACAAATCCCTGGTGCTTAGTGGAGATTCCTGCTCCACGATTGTGGGCCCCGCCCGCGATCGTGGAGCAGGAATCCACTGAAAACAGGCACGGGTGGAAAGGAAAAACCCTTTCCTTTCCCCCCGTGTCTCTTCTTCCCCCCAAGCCCCCAAAAAGGGAAGGACTCACCTGTTGGGAGTGCTCTTCCCTCGATGCGCTGGAAGCAAATGGCTTCTAGCGCGTCCCGGCAATACTTGATGACGTTGGCGCGCTGGATCGGGGGTGGAAGAGGAAGGGATGTGGGTGAGTGGCTGACGGGGGAGCGGCCGGGGAGCGCTAGCGCTCCCCGTGGGCCGGGTGCAGGACAATCTGATCTCGTCCAAGGCACCAAGAACAGGTGCCTTGGACGAGATCACCTCATCCAAGGCACCGTACCTTTTAAAGTCTGATGTAATGGCCTCAAGGAAAGGAGCAATGGTAACCTACCTTGAGGATGGGGGTGGGACAAAATTTGAGGAAGGAGGGGAGTTTGGGGCTGTTTTATCCTCGGCCATGAATCTTCCTTGTGGTCACTTCCAGGAGGAAGATGAAAGGTAGGCAATGGTGCAGTTAGATGTTCTGTTGTAGAGAAGGCCTCTTAACTGATGGATGGGGCCTCATGACAGGCAGGCCTTTTTCTGGAGTACCACTGATGTTTAATCTTCTGCATCAGGAATTACCCTTTTATCAGCTCTTCCTACCGTGTGGTGCCTCGTTGTATCACTGCCTCAGTGACCTTCAGAGCGCCTGCTCCTAGTGTTTTTGATTTGGTGCACTCTTTCTCTGGTGGTGGATTGTCCCTCCCTATTAGTGGTAGTGCTGGAGCCTTTTGATGCCTGCCTAGTAGCCACATTCTTTCTTTGTCTTTGCCCCTGATCCTGCTCTTGACTGGTTTCATCTTTACTGTCCACTGAAACACCATGGAGAGAAAGAAAGAAATGATGAGTCTATATGCTTTATCAGCATTAAAATAGTGTATGCATCATAACAAAGGTAAATGTGACAAAGAATGACATTGTCAAGCACAACACGCCTTTTGGATTTAAGGTTGTTATTTTCACAAGCAATTTTTAACAGTGGTTGTCTATGGTTGATCAATATGTCGATGAAATTTGAAATTTAATATTGATTTTTGCAAAAAGCTGAAAGGTAATTACAGTTAACTGAATGTGCGCTAAAGAACATCTACTTTGTAGTTCGGACATAACTTTTCATTTGAATACAGAAGACTCTAAAGGTTCAAGGTTAGATTAGTGGAAGAAATATGCAAAGGTTTATAGATGAATACGTTTCTGGGTACTCATGTAATGGAATGAGCTTTATTAGGTCTTCCAGTTCACAGAAAGGCTCTTTCTTTTATAGGCCAGTAGCCACATTCTGTCACAATACGCTGTTAGGTAGGAATTCATGTAACCTCAAGTTAAAAAGCACTGAGTAGTTAAAATTAAGATGGGCTCATTAACTGCACGGCAGCAATACATTCTATGGCCATTTTGGGGCTACACTCAAATCTAAATTTACGTATGGATGAGTTGCTGGTGTTTGATAAATTCCAGTAAGTCAATGTGAACTTTTGTCCTAGTAGTCACATGCATATTTTTTCAGAATTATTGCTCTATTAGATCTCAGTCACATCTGCATGCATAGTACCCTGATTTAGGCACCGAAGCCTGGTTCAACATTACTCTTCCATTATTATATTTAATTAGCTGCCCCTTGCATGTAAGTCCCAAACTGACCATGCAATTTCTCTCACTTTCCTATTCTCCGTACACACAAACTCATCTGTACTTTTCCATAATTCCACAGCTCCCTTTTATGCTAAGCTTGTATGTTTTGGTGTGAGTGGGGGCACAGATGCGATTTTCATGGGAAGATACAAGGTTAATGCTTTTATAATTTGAGATAGGAAAGAATCAAAATTGAGAAAATGCCATGAATGCCTAAATAATATTGACCTCTCTGTAGCTTTGAAATGTGAATATAACAATTAAAGTACTGTCTTTGTGGGTGTTGAAATGTGCATAGTAAATTATACTTTTCAAGGTAATATATCACAAATGTATGACTTTTAGTTACATTTGACATACACAACTGATAGGTGCATTGAAAGCCGAACTAGGAGATACTGTGGAAAAGGATTTGAAGAAACATGTATCACGAAACCCGGCCATAACAAATCTGCCATTGCTGCTGCTCCTGGACCAAGAAGAAAATCAACTCTTTTATTACCATGACAGAACGTAAGTCACTGTCATACCTGTAATCCTCTGAATTGTTGTTGTGCAGTGGCACTAGACTCATGCATGTGTAAATAACTGTTGCAAACAACACCATAGTGATGTGGAATGCACAAGTGTGTAAAGTTGTACTTAGAAAATCTTATCTTAACTGCCTTCAGGGCAATGGGCACCTGCACAAAAGGTTGCAGCAATCACAGATAGAAATGTGTCCATACAGATGTGTGCAATAATTTCCCAATAAATCCAAAAACAGTATACCCTATAGGAACCACTCAAACTCATGATAATGTAGCAATTTCACTACAATGTGCTGCAAGTGGGTGTACACAGAATGTATTACCAACTGAACTCTAAACAGCAAATACGGCAGAGAGGGTTGAAGGTCACATGTCGCCCTGGTGTGTGCAATATATGACAAACATTAGATGCCATCTAACAGTAATGTACCAGTTTCTGAATGTAATGCATAATGTGCATCATGTCAAAATAACAGAAACATATATAATATTGATATAAGTGTCCAGTAACAATATGAATGCTGGCACGAAAATTGACATGTCCACCACAAATGTACAACACTAATGTATGCATTATAAAATTCTCCAAAATATATAACCTGTGCTTGTAATTGTCAGAAATGAAAGTATGGGCATGGCACAAACATTAGCAGAAATAACCTAATCAGAAAACACTTTGTAACAATCATAAAATGAGGCCAGGACAAAGGGATTCTCAAAATAAAATATGTCATATAAACGAGAAAACTCGGTCATAAATAAACTAATTAATTGAACAAAGAAAAAAACAAAGGCACTAGGCCATTAGTCCATAGTATGTGTTACATGCCCGTAACTTGCCTCCTAAACTCACTAGCAAAATAAACCTCCTCTAGAAGGGGTGTATATGGAGCAGAGAGCAGGCACCTCAATGATGTTACTGGAGGGGGTGTCCTTGGGTTTGGGAAGAGTTGTTTTGAGTTTGGAGGTGTGGGATGGGATTTGGAATGGGTGGGCTTGGATTTGGAAGGAATACAGAGACATTCAGTTGTTTGGTCTAGGGTTTCAGAGGGACGGTCTGTGTTGAGGAAGGGTCAGGGACAGAACAAATATATCCTCCTTGGAGAAAGAGGTAGGTTGACCAGGAAGAGCTGGGGTTGGGAGGTAGTGGGAGTGTCAGTGGCTCTTGTGCAGGAGTCTGTTGATGGTGGGTGAGCATGAGGATCTCATTTTTGTGGTGCATGCTTTGCTTTGTGATTCCTACAGGGTGTCTGTTGTGTGGATGAATGAGGGCATTTGTGTTCAGTATGTGTGTGTGTGGATGTGTCTGTTGTGGAGGTGGTATGTGTGGTTGCAGTGTCTGTGGGTGTGCTGGTACATGTGTGTGTCATGGTGGGTGTGGTGACTGTGGGTGTGCTGATGGTGTATGTGGGTATTATGTAGTAGTGGGTGTGGCGAATGTAGGTGTGCTGGTGGTGTGTGTGGATGTTTGTGTAGACATGGGTGTGGTGTCTGTGGGTGTGCTGGTGGTGTGTGTGGATGGCTGTGTTTTGGTGGGTGTGGGTCTGCAGGTGTGCTAGTGGTGAGTGTGGGTGTCTCTGTCATGGTGGGTGTTGTGTGTGGGTATGCCTGTGGTGGTGATGGGATTTGTGGTATCTGCATGTGTGTGTCTGTTTCTTGTTGTGTCAGTGTGAGGATGTGCTTCTTGTGACTTCTGGAGTGGGTGCATGTATATGTGTGTTTGTGCTCTAAATAAGGGTGGGAATAGGGATTTGGACTGGAGATGGGGTGGGATTTGTGGTATGAGGTTGGGGTGGGTGGGAGTCTGCGATCAAGAGGAGGCCAGACCCTAGAATGATTGCTGTAGGCCAGGCAGGGCACCGTGAATGCCATCCAAGTAATCCAACATCTCGGTATTCTGACCAGCAAGCCCCTGGATGGCATTCAAAAGTATGGTCTGGCCTACAGCAATAGTCCTCAAAAGATCAACAGCCACCTGGCTGAGTGCATTGTGGGAGACTAGGGCGTTGGGAGGTGCCTGCAGCAAAGGTCACCCTGCCATTTTTAGGGTAGTAGCTAAGGCCAATGGGGGGGCAATAGGGAGGGTGGGAACTGGAACTTGGGGGGTGGACGATGGTGCAGATGGAGTGGTCACACTAGAGTCAACCAGCACTGGGGACATCTTTGCAGGCCTTCGAAGAAGATGATGAGTCATGTGTGGCCTTGCAGCAGTCCCCTCAGCCTCAGTGGCACTGTAATCCTTTGTGTCTGTGGTGTCTGCACCAGGGCCACAGTGCCCAGCTCCTTCTCCACCTACGTGGCCACCGTCAATACACCTTGCCAAGATGATGCTGTAAAAACAGATACAACAGTTTGAGGGTTTCTGTGCAAATGGAATTTAACAGGAACGTTGCTTGGAAAACATTTGCCAAGTCTATAGATTGCACCAGCTTAAAGGCACTGAAACTTGGTTTCTTTATCATCAGTATCCCATGCATGTGGGAAGAATTCTACAAACCATCTGCTCATAGTCAGAAAATTCCCCATGCTAGCTCCCATACCATGTATACCTTTGTTACTTAACCACTTTTATTTCTCTGCATGATAAATGGCTTTAACAGCATTAGTAAATACATAGGCTTGGATACATTGCTAAACCACTGAAGTACAGAGCAAAAAATGTTCAACATATTCACCTTTCATCTGCAATTGTCATTTCAAGTATCACTTTGCTTACCATCATTGCTTTCCCATCTGGACATAACTAAAGAAACTTACATGTCATTTGGCGTAAGTGTAACACTGTCACCAATGTGTACACATTGTGTCTGTTTCAATCAATAGATTCTGTCATGAAAAGTCATGTTGTTTGACGCAGACTGGCTCACATGCACATTTGGGAAGGAATAAGGCTTCATGACAACCTGCTACTCTCTACATGGAATGAACTGATTCTTGCTACTGAAACATTTCTCATACAGTTTCCAGATAAGGAATGGAGTCATTGTATGCATATTTCCAGTACTTTTGGTGCAGTTGCTCATGAACATATTTTTAGTGTACCAACTTACCAATGTAAAGTCTGAAACTGCAACTGTCTCATAAGTGCTTACTATGCCATGTCACCAGCAATAGGGCCTACATTACCTAGTCACATCTGTGATGCAGCATCACACCCGACCCAATCCTCCAATGAGGCATGTTTGGTATGCACTTCCCTCATAACACTGAGAAGATGCAAGTTCCCCTTTTTCATATGTTGCCATATGTCTGCTCTAGATAGTACTTGGCTTGTGATGAAGAATCTTGTGACAAACTTTGGCACAAAAATACATTCCAAACACAGCATCAGACACCATCTGAAAAACGTACTCCTCCAGAAATCTTCATCTGCGTTGGATGTGCTTCAACCATCATGTTGATGGCAAACTACATTGCTGTTAATTAAAAAGTTTAAACATCAAGAATAGCTACATAAAATAACTCACTCCCTTGATGCTGCTGTGGGCCCCTCAACTGCCCATCAAGCTCTGGGTAGGTCACCACAAGGATGCGGGCCATTAGGGGGATTAGGCTGCGGCATACACGCTTGTCTCGTTGGGAGGCCTGGCCAAGCTGGACTGGTGCTGACTTCCTGGCCCAGCGTCGGAGGTCCTCCCTCCTCTTTGTGCAATGCAGGCTGACCCCCCAGGATCCACACCTTCTATGCAATGGCCTTCTAGATGTCTTGCTTTTGATATGTGTTTACCTGTATGGATGAGAATAAATGACAACAAAAGAGGATTTGAGTGATTTTGTTTGTCTTTACTGCACTCACACAATTTTATAGCAGCTCTCACAAGCATTTTCAGGACAGCCAGTACAGATTATCTATAAACATTTCAAAGTTGCTTAGAAACATTAATTTGCAGTGCTTTGGAGAGCAGCCTCAACATTTGTTCCTCATGTTACCAATATAGGGCACAAAAATTCTAGGGCAGGGATAGGTAACATGTCATGTAGTGAGATCCAGTGCAGTTTAGTCAAACCCACTACTAAAGGCTAAACAACCTGTACATTATCTTCACATAACCACACACACAGCTACATTGGCTTCATGCCTACACTCCTAAGAGTCATATACTATGGTTTAGACCACATACTGTGACTAAGAGCAGTATGATAGTACTGCCATATGTCAGTGAGAGGATGGTTTTGAGTGATGCATGAACAAGTGCGTGTGTACTCATGGGACATAGGTGTATGACTGATTGTGAGACTGTGTCATTTAGACTGGCAGCACAGGCAATGCCTTTCCGTATATGTGGCACCATGACATGTTTAACAAAAAGAGTTATTCCAAATCCCAATTATGGCCTGCACACTAACTTGACATCATAGCATCAGACAATTCCAGAACTCTAAACAATCTACTTGAATGTCAGATTTCTAGCATTTTGACCTGGACTGTATGTTTCCACTTAAACTAGTGGTACAGTGACTTCATTTTGTCTCATTAAACCTGGAATTGTGAGGAACATGCACTGCAGACTCAACCAATTATCACAGGTGACTTTTCATTTCAAAGCACAGACATTTCTAACATCCTCAAACAACACCTTGCATCTAGCTAAATCATTTAGTTCACTTCCCTTCAATCACAACACATCAGTCATGAATAAAAAGGGACCACGTATCCTGTGGACAAAGAGGGACAAGTTAGTTTGGCAAACATTTCCCACTCAAACATGTAACTGTTCATCTGGGGTCCCATACAGCTGACTGAACAGGACAGGGCATCGTAGAGGAGGAGCTCTGGTTCCTCAGGGGAGAAGACAGGAGCCCTGTTGTCTGCTTTGCCTGGCACCCTGGCTCCCAGAGATCGGGAACCACAGCAAATACAAATGAGGAGGACATGTTGGCTGCAGTGTTAAGAGGCAAGAGAGCTTTTTTTCAATATGCCTCGTACAATTACATGGTAGATGCGATATGTGACGAAGAAGGACACAACCATTGGTTTTGTGCATAGCTGTCACACATGTTAGCTTTTGGCAAGGTCCATTGCAAACTGTTCAATCTACTACACGGTCAACTTCTGTCAATGTCCGTTGGGTAGCCAATGTCCTGATGGCAAGGTTAGACAGCCGTCATTTTAGGGTAAGAAGCTGTATATTTTTACATTGTTAGTGTGCCACCAGCACTCAAAATGGAGGCTAGTGTCCATACAAATGTCAAATACAAATGACACTGTTTTTGGCAAGATATGCACATTAAAAAGTGAACCGTGACTCTGTTTGACATCAATAGTGCTGAGGGGGAAGTGATACCTCAGTTGACCCTATCTTTTAAAAAATGTTTTAAAAAAATTATCTGCAAATTATACATTTAAAATGTATTTTTGGCACATAATAAAAAAAAAACATTAAAAAAGTGATTTTCGAAATGGAAATTGATTTGACAACATTGTATGTACATAAATGACACAATGACATTTCTAAAGCTCCCAAGATATAAGATGGGTATTGATTATCAAATTATGGTGTAGCCATTTATCTGATATTTTCTTTCTCATACATGTAGACATATGAACCGAGCCATGGATAGCAGACAACAGACTCAGGCCTTCAATGCATTTCCAGGACTTGCCACCATGGAGGAAAGGGGTGTTGTTAAGAAGTTTTGGTTAAAAAGGCAAACTATCCTGGATGTGTGTCACCAGCTGGAGCCCGATCTCCTGCCTCATAATATGAATACAAACACAATAACACCAATAGTGAAAATCATGGCAGTACTTCATTTTGTGGCCAATGGCTCTTTTCAATATACTGTGGCAATATCTGGAGGAATATCCCAACCAACCTTCAGTGGTGTGGTACAAGAGGCCCTTTTGTCAATGCTGAGACACATCAACAGCTACATCCATTTAACACAACAAAAGGATTTGGCCATGGTGAAGGGAGAATTTTATGCTTTGGGTGGCCTACCACATGCGGTTGTGAAATAGTTTGCACTTATATTACCTTGATGCAACCACACCCAAGGGAACAAGTCAACCACAATCAGAAGAACTTCAATTCCATCAATGTGCAAGTTCTCTGCTTACTGGATTTATATCTCAAATGTGTGTGCCAGCTTTCATGGGTCGAAACATGATTCCTTTGCACTATGGAACAGCATCATACCACTGCAAATGTCACAACTTGGACCTGAGAGGGCCTGGCCTGCTGGTAAGTACAATATAACTTGTGAATCATTTGCCTGAATCCTTGTTTAGGAAGGTACAATGACTTGATATGTTGTTAATCTATTGATCTATCGCTTCCATATAGGAGTCCCAGCCAATGCTCATAAATCATGGTTGTTAGCACCCCTGAGTAATCCAGAAATGCCAGGGGAAGTCCACTTCAATGAGGCCCATGGAAGAACACAGAGGCCAGTGGAGCAGGCTTTAAGGCTCCTCAAAGTCAGTTTTAGGTGCCTGCACAAGACTGGTGAAGCCTTCCTCTACTAACCTGATAAGGTGTGTCAAAACACGGTTGCAAGGTGCATGTTCCACAACATCGCCCTGCAACATAACATCCCAATCATCCCAATCATCGCAGAGTATGGAGACCATAAAGAGTCACCGGGTGAGGGTGCTGAAATGCCCAATGAAGATGACACTGGTGAAGAAGAAGACACACTTCTTCACTTGAGTGTAAGTTTACCTTTACATTTTGTAAGGTCCAATGTCAGAATGAAATATGACATAGGGAATGTATCAGACTGCAAGGAGGAATGGTTAGTTCATAAAAGTCCAAGGCAAAAATGTTAGTGGGTCATAGTTTCCAAACATACACTACTGTGTTTATTAACATAGGTTAACCTTTTTTGTGCTAAGTATACATGTCCTAATTTAATATGTGAAATCATTAATTATCTCTTGCCATTCTCTTTCACGGTCCTTTACCATGCCATCTTTACTTTGAAATTTCAAAGTTGTGACATTTGCAGTGATATGTTGCTGCTAGAAAGTACAAATTGAACCTGGGTTTATCCTTGGACAGACACCCACTTGGGATGGACAGATCTTATACAAAGACAAGTTACACTGTGATTGAATGGAAGTTGATAAGATTGTATCAGACCTGTTTTCTGTGTGATGTTGAAATCAAGGCAATATGTGCCACTTAACTTGCTCAACCGACGTGTACATCAAGCCACAGCACGCTGTTCTTCCTTCACATTGGCTACATTTTCAATCTGTGTGGAGTGAAGGTAGCTGTTGATTTGTCTCCTCATAGCTGATAGACACACTTTTTATAACACCACTGAATGGTGGTTATGACATTGCAACAGATACTGCCACAGTGTCTTGTAATAGTCATGTGACCTCAATAAGTTTTACTGCTATGAAGTAGATTATTGGTGTTATTGATGTAGAATTCCCTGTGTGAGGGCAGGATGTATGGCCTGAGCTGAGGACATGCCTTAATGATAGTTTTCCAATTTATTTGATCCCATGAAATATTCCCTTTCTTCCATGATGTCAACACCATGGAGTCTCCACCTCCAAATGGCACATTCTATCAGGGCTATGCATGGTTTGTGAAACCCAGCTCTGATTTCATCTATGACTTGTTACCTACATATGTATGTTACCAATACATTGGGATTTTGTTTTGTTTTGTTTTGCTTGAATGAAACTGACAAAACATTACTTCTTTGACATTTCTAATTTTCATTTGCAAATACATGTTCAGAAGATTTGAAAAAATTATGGTGGAAGACAGACATGACAAATGAAATACCACAAGAAATGCAGCAAGAGTCTTGTAGTTTCTGTCCATATCATTTATTTGAATGACACAAAATAACACAAATGTGTTTTCAAACAATAAGAAAAAAACTGAAAAGAAAATCTATCATAGTGGATGAAAGTATAATAGTAGAGCCAAAAACAGTTTGGAGTCCAATTGTACAAGATGCTACTGTTCTCAAAAAAGGTTAATGTGTTGCGGAAATAGTCCACAGAGTGAATGCTAGACACATACTGGAGGAAATTAGGACCTCTGTCTCTTGGAGGTGGTGGTGGAGGTCTTGTTGTCCTCCCCTGGTGGTCCGGATGGCTGTCTCCTTTGGGGAGGTGAGGAGGGGTACAGTTGCTGGGACCCAGATTTGGAGAAGCCAGCTCCTCATGTGGCAAGGCCTCCCTGTCTGTGGCTGGCAGTGGTGTATTTGGTCCAGATGTAGAAGGACCACAGACAGGGGCAGAGGGTATGGGAAATGCCCTGCACGTATGGTGATACATGTCAAAAAGCACCCCAGTTAGGAAGCTCATTTTTCATTGTGGTTGCTTATTTCCAAAATGAGCTCCCTCAGCACATCCTTCATCTCCCAGAGCTCATTTATCACTTAGCCCATCATGTCTTCGGACTGTTGTGCTGCTCCCAAGGCTCAGACAATTGTGGTCTGGCTTGCAAAGATGCTAGTGGCCTCACTTTGTTGGCCCAAATATTCCCAACCATGACCCCTACACTCACTACCCCGTGCCCTTGAGGCAATGTGCCCCATCCTACTGGGTCCTGGCACAACTTGAGGCAGTGTTGGTATTGTCTCAATAGCAGCCAGCACTGGGGGGTGGGGGGTCACAAGATTGGTGTGTAGTTTCTCAGTGCACAGGAAGTAGATGTATCCTGATGCTGAGATGTGGTTGCAGCTGGGGTTGGCCAAGTGCTGCTCATTGGAGCTGCATGGCCAGACAAACCAGTTGGACCAGGCTGCTCACGATCATCTGAACTTTCTGGACTGGAATCCTCACTGAAATATTGATCCTGGTCTGGAGTGGAAGGGTATTGATTGGCAGATGGTAGTACACTGGCCCAGAGAAGAAAGGTGACAATATGAAATTAAAATCTTGTTTGTACCTCATATGTGTCTTTAGCTACAAATGAGGCAACCTAGAAAAGTAAAATCAGACTGATAGAATGATTAGGCCTTTGTGTTATTTTCATTGTTTTACACATGCAGGCTGATTTACACAAATGTGAACTCCAGTGATGATGTTGTAGAGCGGTCCTGACATTTTCATCCATAGCATGACATGGTGACTGTCAAAAGTTTTTGAGATGTGTGCACATATGGGAGTAAGGTAACGTGGAGCAACATTACATTGTGCTATTGTCTTGCAGATAGAAAAACAGGGCATCATGGTAGTTGTAATCATCTGTTGACACCATAGGCAGTACTTGTTTAAAATGTGAGTTAAACATATCTATTTTAATAACTATAGAGGTGATGAACACACATTTGCAACATGTACACAGATATGGATATGATCTTTATAGGTGAAAATACCACTTAAAGACTCTTTGGCCCTCATTATGACTTCTTTTCATCAGACTGCGGAAGCCATGGGCGCCAAGAGAACACCAGTGTTGGCAGTCTTCTGAACACCATTTTACGAGTACTGAAGGATTTCTGCCACATTTTGGGCGGAAATCCTCCAGTAGTCGTGCTGGAGGGTGGAAGCGCATGGGCGGTGCCACCACCGGCCCCTCCCTGCCAAAAGGACTCCACCAGTCATATTAAGACCTGTAATAAGGCCTGGAGGTGACTTGATGGCAGTGTGCTGCTGGCCGTGGAAGCACCTGCTTCTGGTCCCTGCCGAATGACCTCCTCGCTGGACAAGGTAAGTTGATCATCCAACAGGGGAGGGAGTTGGGAGGGTAGGGTATGTTGTGTTTTTGTGTGTGAGTCGGTGTTGCCTGCCTGTGTGCATGTAAGTATGTATTCATGTGTGTTTGCGTATATGAATGTGTGTGTGTATGGGTGTGTGCATGCGTGTTTGAATGCATGTATGATTGTTGAATTGAGTGCGTGTATGGATGCTTGTAAGTGTATGCATGTACGGATGCTTGTAAATTAATGCATGTATGTAAGTGTTGGTGAATGAGTGTATGCGGGTGTGTGAATGAGCGTATGCAGGATGCGTGTGGGTGTCTGTCTCCATGTATGTGGGAAGGGGGGTTCTGCTATGGAGGAGGGAGTGGGGGGTATTAGGATTGCAGGGAGTGTGGGGGAATCATCTGCCGGTGACAGGATAGACATTTCCTGTCACCGGTAGCCTTTCTTCCAGGGTTTTTATATTGGTGCTACTGCTGCGGAAACCCTGGTGGAAAGCCGTCTCTTGATACCGGCAGTGGTCTTCATTGGACTGCCGGATCAGAGATGCTAATCAGCATCCCGGCTGTCCAACCGCCCTGGCGGTACAACTGGGGATGTGGCAGGTTGGCTGAGGCCAACCAGCCACACTCATAATGTGGCAGTCTTCACCGCCAGTCCGTAGGTTGTGAAACGGCCAGCGTGGCCCTGGTGGTCTTTGGACCGCCAGGGTCATAATGAAGCCCTGTATCTTCATGTGTAAATGGATGAAATTTGGAGACCAACAACATACATTGATAGAAAGCAACGAACTAAGCAACTGCAAGGGATGATCAATGGGGAACAACACACAATTTCACATTGTTAAAACGAGAGATACAACCATGATGGCAGTAATTGGTATGAAACAAGATATTTTGGCCCTCATTACAACCCTGGCGGACGGTGGTAAAGCAGCGGTAATACCGCCAACAGGCCGGCGGAATTTTTTTTTTATCACGACCATGGTGGAAACCGCCAACATAGACAGCCACTTTAACACTCCGACCGCCACGGTGGTAGAAACAAACACCGCGGCGGTAACGCCAACAGACAGGCAGAGGACAAAGTACCGCCCCCGTATAACAACAGGTCTATCCGCCACCTTTTCCGGGGCGGAACCAACGCTATCAAAAGCACGGCGGAAACAGTACATAGAAGGGAAACCACTCACCTCTCGACACCCAACAAGGAACCAGGACACCATGGAGCCCGAACTACAGGTCCTGCCCATGCTGGTCTTCCTCCTGCTCTATCAGGAGCAGGACAGACACCGTCGATGAGTACTGCACCTACAACACAGGGGAGGGGGAGAGAAAAGAGAGTGACACACACACGCAACATGCAATACCCCTACCCCCACCCACAACACCATACACACAAATACAGGCAGCAACATCACATATACGCCCCCTCGCCCCTGGAAGAACGCAAGGACAAAATTAAATAATTGTAACAATTGTAATCATGAAAAATCTGATAGTGAAAGTTCAAAATTCAGTATATACAAATACATACACCAACTACACAAGTCTGGATAGTGTACCAATCATTGTCCGTGGACCAGTTGTCCCAAAATGCATGGGCGAAGCCCACACAAGTTACCTGACTCGAAACGGAGAGAACACTGCAGGGGCATCAGATCGAAAATAAACAGACACCTCAGGGGCAAGGGAATGGGGGGCACCTCAGCCGAATGAACGCACGACACCAATGCTGCACGAGGGGGCTCCATGCCCATTGCTGTATCCTGGGGAGTGCAAAGCCACAGTCTCTCAAGTCTTTCCAGTGGGTGGTCTGCCCACTGCTTTATCCTGGGGAGTGCAAAGCCACAGTCTCCCAAGTCTTTCCAGTGGGTGGTGTGCCCACTGCTTAATCCTGGAGTGCAATGCCACAGTCTCTCAAGTCTTTCCAGTGGGTGGTTTGCCCACTGCTGTATCCTGGGGAGTGCAATCCACATTCTCTCAAGTCTTTCCAGTGGGTGGTTTGCCCACTGCTTTATCCTGGGGAGTGCAAAGCCACAGTCTCTCAAGTGGATAACAGTCTCCACTGGTTCTGGAGGGGGCATTGTACACAGAGTGCTTCATCCTGCCAAGGACTGAAGTAGTTGATGTGATTCTCCACTGGTTCTGGAGGGGGCATTGTGCCCAGAGTGCTTAATCCTGCCAAGGACTGAGGTAGTGGATGTGATTCTCCACTGGTTCTGGAGGGGGCATTGTGCCCAGAGTGCGTCATCCTGCCAATGATTGAGGTAGTGGATGTGATTCTCCACTGGTTCTGGAGGGGGCCTTGTGCCCAAAGTGCTCCACATGCAGTGTGGCCGGTCCCATTCCCTCACCTGGGTGTGTGTGCCACAAGATTGCGTAGGAACAGGTAGCGTGATACGGCATGGAGGCAGAGACATACCCCACACTGCTGCGGCTTCGCCTTCCACCTGCAGGTGCAAACAATGATGGAAGTCATGCCTCATGGAAGCTGGGCAGGGTCCAGGAAGTCTCCTCCATCTTCAGATGGCTGTTCAATGGGGATGGTAGCCATGTCAGCGGTGGTGTCACTGTCCGAGCACGTCGTGGGGCTGGTGGCGGTGCTTTCGGCAGTGTCTGTGGCGGCGGTGCTGGCGGTGGTGCATGTGTCAGCACCTGTTGAGGGACACAGCAGGACGTCTCCTGCAGCGTCGGATGGCTGCCACTGGGGAAGATGCTGGAGACTGTTGCTGAGGCTGCAGACGTGCCGTTGGCGGTGCAGGTGGCTGTACAGGTGGTGGTGCTGGTGGCGGTGCAGGTGGCAGTGCTGGTTGCGGTGCAGGTGGCGGTGCTGGTGGTGGGGCAGGTTGGGGTGTTCGCCACCGTACAGGTTGGTGTAGTCATTGACAGAAGGGGTGACACTAGTCCCTCAGTCCTTGCCACCGTGCCCTGTCCTGACCTGCTCTTCTGCTTTTGTCCCTTCCCCACCTTTGCTGGTGCTGCAGGTGTCTTGCCACTGTCCCCTTTTGTTTTGGCTGAGCCCTCGGTGGCTGGTAGGTGCGGCTTCTCCCTCTGGGGTGTTGGCCTTGCCCTCGCTACGTGGCACACTGGCAGCCCTGATGGGTGGCGCACTCGATGACCCCACAGTTGCTGGCACCACTGTGCCTGGGGATTTGGTGGCTGAGGTTCTGGGCTGGGACCTGGAAAGCCTGTTCCTAGGGGAAGGACGGGGTGAGGTGAAGGGAAGAGGTCAAAGTTTTCCAGGAAAAGTTTTTTAGACACACTGGGACAGGAAGATGGAGAGGGTTTGGGAGTGGAGGAAGAGGTAGTAGTTGTAGGAGGTGTACGTTTGCTGAATTTGGGTGAAGGTGCATGAGCCGGAGGCTGTTGTGAGGTGGATGGCTGTTGGGTGTGTGTGTGTCTGAATTTGTGTACTTTGGGAGGAGGGCTCACAGACACACTGGGAGAGGACACTGGGGATGTGTGCATGGTAGTGGGGTGGTGATTGCACGTGAGCAGTGTGTGGTGATGGACGTGCTGGTGATGGAGGTAGTGGCTGAGGATGTAGTGCATGCACGTGTGAGTGGAGGCGAAACAGGGAGGGAGGAGGAGGACGTGGAGGAGGGGGACACAGTGGAGGCAGTGGATGTTGCTGTGTCTGCATGGATATGGTGCTTGTGTGAGTGCCTGTGGGATGTGTGGTGCTTATGTTTGCCATGTCCACTCTTGTGTGTTGATGAGTGTGCATGCTGGTCTGATGGTGTGCATGGATAGGCTGAGGTACAGGGGATTGGGTCTGGGTGGAGGAAGTTGGAGGGGGGAGGCTGGACACAGGGACAATGGCTGCCATCAGTTCTGAGGCCAGAGCCTGAAATGCTCTCTGTTGGGCCGCCTGCCCAGAATGAATGCCCTCCAGGTATGCATTTGTTTGTTGCAAATGTCTCTCAACACCCTGGATGGCATTCAAAATGGTAGATTGCCCAACATAAGGGATCTCAGGAGGTCAATAGCCTCCTCACTGAGGGCAGCAGGGCTGACTGGGGCAGGGGCTGAGTTGCCTTGGGCGAAGGAGATGCCCACCCTCCTGGGTGAGGGGGCACGGGACACATGCTGAGGGGCTGCAGGGAGGGCAGTGCTGGTGGGGGGGGTGACGGCTGTACCTGTTAATGCGGTGGGCACAGAGGTGCCCGCCACCGCAAGGGAGTTCCCATCAGAGGAGGAGTCGCTGTCACTGGTGTAGGCTCCTGTCCCTGTCCTGGAGCTCCCCTCGCCCTCCGTCCCACAGGTGGCTTCAGACTCCGTTGCTTCACCCTCCAGGGCCAGGTGGGTTACAGCTCCCTCCTGCTCCAGTGCCACTGCTCCTCTGCCAGATGATGCTATTGCACACAAGAACAGGGAGACAAAACAAAAAGGGGGGGAAGACAGAAGAAACACATGTTCAGTGCATGCAACACCACTACCGTTGGCGGACACAACACACGAGGAACAGTCCTCTGCACTAAGCCATGCACTAACAGTTCCTAGCAAATTCACATGCCCATGGGGTATGAGGCCTAGGCCCAATTGCTGCACACCTGGAAGTCACAGGAGCCTGACTAGGTGTAGATGGCTTTTACCACTAGTGGGGTTGGGGTGCCACAGAGCCTGCCTAACAAGGGACCTTGCCTGCCAAGTTTGCCCTGGCCTAGGGGAACCCACAGCCCACCTCCCCCACCCAGACACCTCGTAATGCACGCAGAGTCAGCTGAATGAGAGTGTACTCACCCCCTTGTGGCTGCTGTGATGCCCTTAAGTGCCTATCTAACTCCGGATAGGCCACCGCCAGGGTCTGGTACATCAGGGGGGTCATGGTGCGACGGGCAGACCTTCCACGTTGGGAGGCCATCCCCAGCTGGGCCTCTGCCGTCTTCTTGCTCCAGCGGCGCAAGTCCTACCATCTTTTACAGGAGTGGGTGCTCCCTCTAATGTAGACCCCCAGGGTCCGGACGTCCTTGGCGATGGCACGCCAAATACCCTTCTTCTGGTGGGTGCTGACCTAGAGGAAAAGTGAAGTAAAAATGTTTGTTTCTAGCCCGTACATTTCGTCTCAGCATTGCCGAACACCTCCCACACTGGCCCTGCCATACATACACACACAATCCTGACATGCTGGCCTGTCCCCCTCCCCACCCTCTTCCATTCACGCACTCCATACACTCCGGTGCCATCCACCATGCTCACAGTGTACTCACCTGTTTGTCTGGAGGACCGTACAGTTGTGTGTACTGGGAGAGGACCCCATCCACCAGTTTCTCCGACTCTTCCGAAGTGAAGGCAGGGGCCCTTTCCCCAGACACTGTAGCCATCGTTGCTTCCAGACACAGGTCACAGCAGCACTTGCAGTGTAGGTCCTCTCCTGTTGAAGGTCAGGTATCAAGTGAGGGAACAGTAAGAAAATGGTGTCACGTCCGCGGCAGTGCGTACCACCGGCGTACATCGTCATTGGCTCCTGGGACCCATGGGACCCAATGTTAACCAATGCTGAATTGCGCAGTCGTCTTCGACCGCCCACCGCAACGGTGTTCAATGCCAGCGCAGTTACCTCATTTCCCCTTGTCCCACCTTACAGATCAGGCAGCTGCCATTTAAGGGTCCACATGAGATGGATAAAAACGGAGTCACACATATCTCGGCCGGGAATACAAACAGATACCGGCACATTGCGATTTACCAACGTTTCAGCAAATAACACATTGTGATACCTCAGTGTTGGATGACCCTCTGCTCGCTGTTCTCCTCCATAGGGCATGTCTGCTGGGGCAGGTGATGAGATGGCATCACCCTCTGGTGTACTGACCCCTGATGGACCTGTCGACAATGGAAGAGAGACACATCATAATCAAATACAGACATGATCGTGCAACAATCATGGAACTGTGTGCCCAGTTGGAGCCAGACCTGATTTCAGCTATCCACCATCCCACAGAAACCCCCCTCTAGTGCAGGTTCTGTCTGTACTCCATTTCCTGGCAGGTGAGTCTTTTCAAACAACAGTGGCCATGGCATCAGGGATGTCCCAGCCAATGTTCTCTAACGTGTTGTCCTGAGTGTTATCTGCCCTGCTGAAACACATGTGCAGCTACATTGTTTTCCCTCAAGTGGAGGATTTGCCCACAGAGAAAGGTGACTTCTATGCCCTGGGACATATCCCCAACATCATTGGGGGCATTGATGGTACACATGTGGCATTTGACCCCCGCAGGAATGAACAGGTGTACAGAAACCGGAAAAGCTACCATTCGATTAATGTGCAGATGGCGTGTTTGGCAGACCAGTACATCTCCCATGTGAATGCCACGTATCCTGGCTCAGTGCATGACGCTTACATTTTGAGGAATAGCAGCATCCCTTATGTGATGGGGCAACTCCTGAGGCACCGTGTGTGGCTAATAGGTAAGGCCAAGGTCCCAACACAGTTGACATAGGTGTCTGGGTATGGGGTTGTCCCTAAGGTTAGTGTGTGTCTAACAGTTGTACCTCGACATTTGCCGGTGACTCTGGTTACCCCAACCTGTCATGGCTACTGACCCCAGTGAGGAATCCCAGGACAAGGGCAGAGGAACGCTACAATGAGGCACATGGGCATACAAGGAGGATTATAGAACGCACATTCGGCCTCCTGAAGGCCAGATTTTGGTGCCTCAATCTGACAGATGGCTCCCTATAATACTCACCGAAGAAGGTGTGCAAGATAATCGTGGCCTGCTGTATTCTGCACAACCTGGCTTTGTGACGCCAGGTGCCTTTTCTGCAGGAGGATGGCCCAGATGGTGGTCTTGTGGTAGCTGTGGAGCCTGTGGACAGTGAAGAAGAGGAGGCAGTAGAAGAAGATGTAGACAACCGAAACAACATCATCATGCAATACTTCCAGTGAGACACAGGTAAGAAGATGTAACTGCTTCCCACATCTCATACTATTGTTGGAGCTAGCATAAGTCTGTCATTTTCACTCAGTGTATGGACCCTGACTTGTTACTTTGCCTTTCTATTTCACAGATGTGGGTCCCACTTTGTGCGCTCTGCTATGTTTATTGCTGGCCTACAGCTGTGTTATATTGGTATGTGAACAAGTACATTGACATTGCTATATTCCAGAGGTTTTGCAATTACACATTTGTGAAAGCTCAGACAGACTCCAGATTGTTTTGTGATTGAAGCGTGTTAATTTCTGTGCAAATAATTGGTGGGGTGTGTGAAATGGGCTTGGGTGATGGTGGAGGAATGTCCATGGCAGAGTCCAGTCTAGTTGTTTCACAGGTGCATTGTCCAATGGGGCATAGGAAGTGGAGCAATGGCAGTTTAAGGTGGACAGAGTGACAAAGTGGGACAGAAGGGTGACATTCAGGGGGGTCTTATTTCCTGGTGGGGTCTTGGCAATGTTCTCTGTCTTGTTCCTGGATCTCAGGGACCATTTGCGGGGTGGTTCTCCATCAGCAGGGGGTGGGGTGCTGGTGGCCTGTTGTTCCTGTCGCGGTGCCTCCTGTCCACTAGGGCCCCTGAACCGTGTGCCCACTGCCACTGCCCCCAGGTCCCTGATCGTCCTGTGTTAGTGGGGTTGCATGGGTTCCCTGTAGTGGTGGACACACTGCTGATTGACGTGTCCTGGGTACAGAGGGATGGGCCCGCTGGGTGGGTGCTGTGGTGGTATTTCCTGAGGGGGGAGGTTCAGTGGTGGTTTGTGACTGTGTCAGGCGAACTGACTTTCCCGAGGTCCCTGATGGGCCGGGCTGGTCATCTTGATCCAGGCGTGCAGAGCTTCTGTCGTCACTGTTGGCCTCTTCTGTGGGGTGACTGGATATGTCTGGCACCTCCTGTCTGGTGACGTTGGGTAGGGGTCCTGTTGGGGTGTAAATGCATAGTTATTGTATCTGTGTGTGCCATCTTGTGCAATGGGTGAGTGACCCTCTACTCCTGTGCTTGCATTATTGCCGTGGCCCTTGCGTGATTGGTGATTTTGGGGCATGCGTGAGTCTCTCTACTGGACATGCTTTGGTGATGTGTGTCCATGCATTGGTGTTCCATGCACAGCTTGATTTTGGGATGTGTGGGTTGTGTTAGTGGGGTATCTGTGGGTTGTTGGGGTGATGGGTATGAGGGTGCGGGTGGGAGTATGTGATAGCATGCAGGTAAGGTGGGGGGGATAAAGTAGTAAAGATTTGCCTTACCAGAGTCCAGTCCTCCTGCTACTCCTGCGAGGCTCTCAGGATGCATGATCGCCAAGACTTGCTCCTCCCATGTTGTTAATTGTGGGGGAGGAGGTGGGGTCCACCACCAGTCCTCTGTACATCAATCTGGTGTCTGGATACCATGGAACGTACCTTCCCCCGTAGGTCGTTCCACCTCTTCCTGATGTCATCCCGTGTTCTTGGATGCTGTCCCACTGCGTTAACCCTGTCGACAATTCTTCGTCATAGCTCCATCTTCCTTGCAATGGATGACTGCTGCACCTGTGATCCGAATAGCTGTGGCTCTACCTGGACAATTTCCTCCACCATGACCCTGAGCTCCTCCTCAGAGAACCTGGGGTGTCTTTTAGGTGCCATGATGTGGTGTGGGTGATGTGTCAGGTGGTGTCTGTTGTGATGTGTGAGGGGATGTGCTGGTGTGTGTTGTTAATGGTCCGTGGATGTTGTATGAGTGATGGTGTTGTGTGTCTGTGGATGCTGATGTTGTGTTAGGTAGTCTCTCTCTCTGGCTGTCCTTCTGAATTTTGGTTGTAAGGGTTTGTGGGTGATGTGGGTATGTGTTTTATATTGGATTGGGTGTGTGGGTGTGGTGTGTGTATGTGTATCAAGTATGTGTATTTTGAATTGTCCAATGTGGTGTAGTTTTGTAAATGTGTGTGTATTTTGAGCGTGGCGGTGAAATACCGCAGTTGAGAGACCGCTGCGTTGATTCGTGAGTGGTGATAGTGTGGGTGTATTCCTGTTGGCGTGACAGTGTAGGTTTTGGGATCGCCAATTTATCACTGACCTTTGGTGTGGCGGACTTGTGTGGGTGTCTGTATTGTGGCAGATTCCGAGCTGTGAGTCGTAATACCTGTATCAGAATTCCGCTGCCGCAACGGTATGTTGGCGGTCTTCTGCACGGCGGAAAGCGGGATTTACCGCCAAGGTTGTAATGAGGGCCTTTGTGTGGTCACGTTTAGATATATCTGTTGTGATAACGGTTTTGACCCATTCTAAATGTCTAACTTGACGGCAGGACTCCATTTGTGATTGTTGAGACGTTGCTAAATGCAACTTACCAGTCTCCACTCCATTGGGGATTTCTGTCAAGCCTTCAGGATTTAGGATATGCAAGACCTTATCCTCTCAGGAAAAGAGTTGCAATGGGGGAACCAGATGACACTTGGAGGCCAGGGAATGCAATCTCCCACCGAGGTCTTTCCACCTCTTCCCAGTATCCTCCTGAGTGCACAGGTTGTTTGCTACAGCGTTCACTCTATCAACTATTCTGGACCACATTTGCCTTCCCTGAGATATGGTTCTATTTTGTACTTGTACTCCAACAATTTTGGCCCTAATCTAAGAATTTCATCCACCATGACAGACAACTCTCCCTCTGTGAAATGGGGATTTCTCCTCCCTGTCATTATGATTATTTTCAAAAAATGAAAGTGCCAAAACATCTAGGAGAATCAAAACAATATTAACAAAAAACACAGAGGGAGAGAAACACTGAAAAAAAACATTCTCCTGTATGGTTGGTTAAGCTGATAAGTGGTGTTCTGCGGTGTGATGGCAAATGATCATGGTCTGAAATGGAGGTTGTTTTATAGTGTGTTTTGCAGGTGTTCACAATTGTCCAATATACAACAAGTGTGGGCTGCTAGCAGCCAACCAATAGCCACAGCCATAGTACTATACTGAACAGGTCCCCTGGTGGTCTCCTGCTGAAATGGGCCCGCCACTGATGCCCCACCAGCATGACTGTGTGATCTAAATAGAATCTGGGGGATCCTACAACCAAGACGGTGAGGGTGGGCTACTCATCAGTATTGGAGTCAGCCATGTCAGCTGCAGGATGCAGCTGGTGTGACTGAGTGCTCTCCGTCATGGCAGTCTTTGGCTCAGCAGCAAATACTTCTAAATACAGCAGGTGAACACTGTTGACTTGACGGTCTTTTCAGAACCGATGCAGCTTGGCAGTATAACACCTGTCAAGATCTAAACTAGACCCTAACTTTGTAACCCTTTCAAGCCTATCTCACACATTTTTATTGTGCATATTTCTCAAATACTATTGAAGAGGTTTGCACCAAACCAAACAAAGGCAATTCTATGAGTAATGTTAAATGCAGGTTTGTTACAACTGTGTTCAACTGTTTTTTAAGCAGAGAACAAATGTTTTTATAGGAGTTAAATGAAGTTAAATGGGAAAGGTCATTTGTTTGACTACCCAAATCCCCATAGTTATTCTCTCCTCAACAGATCTGCACAAAACTTGTCATGCTTGACCTAAATTTGATGAACTAGTAATGTTTCTTGCAGGTTATCTGACTGGCACTTAAGTTGTTAGGAAAACAGTAAACAACCTTTCATGGAAACACTGACCTAATTGTAACTACAGAGTCACTACAACTGACTCTGCAATGCAATTTTCTTTTCCTTCTTTGAAACGTCCACAAACTTGAGATGCCAGTGTCCTTCTTTTGAAGGTGTCAGAATTTGACACAATACCGAAACTAGTTTTCGGTAGGTCATAGTTGGAGCGGGTCCAGAATAACCAGTATAGTTTTTTAGACTGTCACAAAGTGCTTCTACCTTGAGCATCAGATGCTAGATTATATCAGGGGTTATCTACTGCTTCTACTCATGTACTATTAGCTAAACAGGATGTAGATAGTAAGTGTGTTTGTTTTTCCTTGCTAGGCAGGACATTTATACATCAATCCCTTTCTGTAAAAGGTGTATGTGAAACATATTTGAGAAGAATATTGCAAACATCACTTGTATTACAATAGACACCAATAAATGATCCATTATTAGTTGGATACATATCTCCTTAGAGTCAACAGAACTTAGTAAGGCTTTTGTCACCATAGAAAAGTTACATCTGTTCATGTTTGTATGTGTTAAATATGCACATTCACTTTAAATTTTCATCATGATTGGCAAGTAATTACATAAAGTCATGAAATTCAGGCAAACCATGAAGAAGTCTGGGTTGGATACACTAAGTTGAATGGTCCTCATGAAAGTTTGAAAGTCAAAAATGTCAAAAAAGATCTTAAGTCCCATTTCACAAAGGTGTGTCACATTTTCGAAGGAAAGTGTAAGCATTTCTACAAAGTCCCAATGAAGAAATCAACTTTGTCACTTTTTGAGAAAAAAAATCCTTCCTGGTGCTGCAAATGTAATCACCGCTGTCAAACCGAAGGCTGGGTGACTGAAAAAGGTTGGGGAAACAGCGCTTTGGAGGTTTCCCCATGAAAAGTTTCCAAGTCCTAAAACAGACTTGGACTTAGTCGTTTCATTGGAAGTTTGGAGATGTATAGATCTTTGAGTGGGATTAATGTGAAATACTATCTGATGACACAGAACTGCCACTTTTTTGAAGGTCCAGCTGGAGCTATAGAAGAAAAGTTTTCAAACGTTTTCAAACTTTCTTCCCGTGCCCAAACAACTGCAACAGTGTTACATTTTGTAGGTCCCCAGGACCTCAGAGAGACACTTACAGATACACAGGGGTTCAGGCAAAGGTCTTATCTCTATTGCTACTTGTCATCTAGGGACCTCTAGGAAGAGTCCTCTTGCAGCTTGTTGTTCCCGGGAATTTGGGAGGATTGGGTGGTGAGGGCATGTGGGGTTTTGCTAATGTAGGGACATAATAACATTCAATTCCTACATGATCCATTTCCAAATGCCTTGCACCCTACCTTGTGGGCTAAAAGGTCTACATAACTATGACTTATTCATATGCAAAGGTGTGGGGGGGCTCCCCTGTCAAGTGGTCAATGTTGACAAGTCCGGCTGCAGGCTTAACTTGCAGTTGCCCTGCTACAAGAGTTGGGCTTAAGCCAAGTTTGCCTTGTCACACTAGTGGATGGCACAATAAGTACTGCAGACCATAAGTGATATTTGCCTTTCTATGTCATATGAGTAATTTCTGTACCATATATTATGATTTTATAAGAAAGTTGAATGTACCACTCAGGGGTTCGTTTATTTGTGCATGGTTTAGGGACAGGAACATACACTGTTCACTGGCATTAGTGTCCCAATGTGCAGAGTCTAAAAACTAGAAACAAAATTGGGAACAAATGGCCTGACCAACCAAAATGGGGCATTGTCGCACACTGGTCTTGTTCTAACATTAGGGGTATTTGGACCTGGCCCTTTCTGTAGGATCACCACAGATATTTGCCTTCCTCTGCATTCCTTTCTGAACCTTTTATTATTGACTTTTAGGACTTTTTACCTGCTAACTACTAGTAAAGTGCTTGTACTTCCTCTTCAAAACATGTAAAACAGACATACACCTGATTTCCCAGGGTCTGAAATTTAAATGCTACTGGTAGCCTTTTAAAACATTTCTCCAGCCTGCTACTGAAGTATGTAAAGCAGTTTGAAAAATGCCATTTCAACCTAACAAAATAAACCTTTGCCAGGCATAGACCCTTCTTTTTACTACTTACAATATCTCCTCAGGTCCGTCATGAGCAGTGTGCATGGTATTTGATAAGGCATGTGGGTTTAAGTTTTACATATCCTGATAGTGAAAATCTCCTAAAGTAATTTTTCACTGCTGTAAGGCCACCCTCTCCCATAGACTTACAGTGAGCTATATAGTTATACCTAATAAGTGTTAACCTCAAATCGGGAGCAGATAGAGATATACTATTTATACTCAAATGAATTGTAATTAAAATCCTCCATAGTGGTAAAGTTACATTTTACTTTACTGTTCCAAAAATGAAACTTTTAGAAAGTTGTCATTTAGTTGCCCAAAACCTTTCTAGCTGTGACCTGGGTTTCATGACTGGAAATAATGGTGAGATAAAGGAAGCCTAGGTATGAGGGGGAGAGAGTCTTCCTGAGAGGATGACTGAGGAAGGGCTGCCCCATGCCCTGATTCATTTCAATGGTCCCCGTCTGCAGCACTGACAAAGCAAGCTGACACCAGGCCTGCTCTAACTTCAGTTTCCTAGATAGTTTGGAGCCAGCACCAGGAGAAGGAGAAGAACTGGCGATAATCAGTTTTCAGTGAACGCCGCAGAATTCCTCTACACAAAGGTTGGCACCAGGAATAAAATGGGACATTCAGAACCACTCTTCAGAACTATTGTGGACCTGTGAAATATTCAAACTGTCCTGCTGCCTGAATGACTGTCATGCTGTTTGAAAGACTGCCAAAAGAAAGAAGACTGGGCCTGCTGGTCTTGCTCCCAGGCTATCCAAAGTGACTGTAAGGGTCAGTTGGCTGACGTCCTGTGTGAGCTACAGAGACACAAAAAGCTTCCACTTTCCTCTCTGCTACTGCCCAGCTGACCAGAACCAACTGGACCTGTCTGGGGCTGCCCGAGTTCTGCTGATGGCCTCTGCTGAAGTGAGTTCCGATCCCTAAGAAGTGCCCCCAGATCCTGGACCCTTGGCTAGCATCTGTGAGAGCTCCTCCTGAAGTAAAAAAGAGAAAATCCTGAAATCTGGGATTCTTTGTGGACGTGAATAGGCCTATTCATACCAAAGCTCTCCCACCCACGACAATCACCAAAGCAAAGCTAAAGCAAGGTTAATTTAGTAATTCTTTTGTTTACTCTAGCAAGTATTGTGGTTGTTGTTTGAGTATAGCTTCCACCCTAGTCAACCAAAATCTCAATTTCCTACAGGGGTCATATCCGTTGCATTTAGGGATTGCTTCAGTCTGATTCTAACTTATTCGGAAGCCCCAGATGACTGCCTACAAATATCTTACTGTCCATCTGGCCTCACAAGTATTGTACCCACTTGAGTAGATATTTTCCAAGTTCCTTGAACTTAAAATCATTTATGCTTGTAAGCTTTGGCAGTTTTAAATAAAGATGCTAGTTAGAATTCTACCCGTATCCTTTACATTTGTGATTTTTCTCTCCAGCCGTTGCTCTTTGACATCTCTCCCCGAGATAGAGTAGAATAAAGGCCCACCTCTTATCCCTGTCTTCTTTGTTATTATGAATGCCTTAACCTTGAAGCTGTTATTGATATTTTATACCACATAACTCACAACAAACCAAACTCAAATCAACTAGGCTAATATTTTAAGTATTACGTTCATTTGTTAGAAGCGATGACATTCAAAGCACACATTACTTCAACAGTGCACATATTATTCTGTTCACGTAATTAATTTTGAATGTTATGTTAATAAGCAATTAGATTAGCAATTAATGTCCTCGATAAGTAGTCATAGGTGACATAAACGAATTAATTGGTCCTCTTCCTGGTAACCTATAATAGGCTTATTCTTAACGGCGCAAGTCGTTTTTACTAATTGCTTTAACCGGATGCATCTACTGTTCCCTATTACTGATATGCATGACAAACGTGATGGGTATTAGGTAGTTAAGTTTGCCTAGTAATGTAATATATAGTTTCTCAGAATCGCAAAAATGAAAGCATCTGTTATGAAAAAAATACAGCTTTTGCGAGTTGATTAGTGTCTGCAATAAAGAAGAATTTTCCTGAAAAATACTCTTTAAGTGGATTATCTATATATTAAGACGCATCATTCAATAATAAATACATTATGGGTTTCAAAATGTATTGCACGCGATTAAATTTTTTGATATAGTGCTCAACTCAGTCAGACAAAAGTTCAATGTAGTTTCGGGTAGGAGGGAAAATTAACATATGGAAAACTATTAAGCAGCCAAACAGGAGGTGCCCAGAGCAAAAAGGCTCACAGAGCTCACCACTTTTCTCAGCTGGAATGATGACCAACCGCCTGTCAGCGCTGGTGTGTTATGACGTCTTTCCCAGATTTCTTTGGGTACTCTTTATCGGTTAAGGGAAACACTGGCCAGAGTGATGAGCATTAATACAGTGGTCTCCTTCAATGTGCCTTGCTTGGTGGAATATACTTTGGATGGAAAACATCGGCCCTGAAGTTTGGAGAGATGCTTAAGGAGGGACATGTAGACAAGGCCAGGTCTTGAAACCAACCCATATATTGAGTAGAAGCCGGACAACAGTCGTTAGTGCCTGGAAGATGTGATCCAGTTCTTTAAAGTCTCACCTTAGGTGTATGGCATGATTTTAGACTCATTAAAGACTAAGGGGCAGATTTATGGAAAGTGGTGCTGCACCAGGGGCAGAGACACTTTTCCTGCACCCCTTAGCGCCCCCTCCACCGCCACCATGTGTGTGTCGTATTTAAAATACCGCGCACCATGGCGCAGGATAGGGGGCAGTAGCGTCATTCAATGTGACGCTATTGATGTACTCCGCAGGAGTAGCGCTAAAATGTTGGCGCTACTCCTGCAGAGTATATAGAGGCCCATCCTAAATAATGGAAGCCCTATTTTAACGCCTGCTTTGAGCAGGCGGTAAAAGTGCAGAAACAAATGGTGCAAGGAAATCTCATATATTTCCTTGTGTCATTTTTTCGGCTCCACTAACAGGGGAACGCCCCCTTTGCATACATTATGTCTGGCACAGGTATAATGTAGCACAAAAGGGTTAGAGAGAGGTTCAATGCATGCATTGCGCCACTCTGTAAATTCGGCACAGGGATTTCTGCCTTCTTGGGCCACATTAACGTATCTCATCATGGAACTATCCAGAGTGATTCCAAATGCTATAACGTCTCCTCAGTGACATTTATCCAGTGAGCAATACAGGTATTTCACTGACTGCAAAATTGGGAACTATTTGGAGTGTACAAATGGTGGATGCCAAGAGAATGATAGGATTAACATGTTGTTCTACAAAGTACGACCCCAAAGTTAAACGCATTTAACCACATGACAATCTGTTGCATTCATCTTTGAACAATGATCAGCCTATGATTTTATTTCAAGACCGACTACCATTATGCATTATAACCTTTAATGTCACTCCTGCAGCACCTTTAAGGAACCTTACAACAAGCAAAAACACTTAAATCAGAACCATATAGTACACAAATAACCCCTTTGCTGAACATTCATCCTCTTTTCATGGCTGCTCATGGAGAGTTAGGTACCTTCCATTTTGCATATTGTCATTTTTTTAGTAAGATTTATTTTATGTATTGAGTCATTTTCCTAGAGTTTTTGTTTGTTAAGATAATGAACTTTCTTCTAACTTTTAGAAGATGGTTCTGTTCTTCTAGAGTTAAGTAACTTATTAATGTGGCCTTAAGTGTCTTTGACATTCATTTTATTTTCGTGAAACATTTATTCATTACTGCTTTTTAAAATATGTAGGAACTGGTATAAGAAATTCCTTTAGTTTGCTGGCTAATATATAAAAAAAATTAAAGAATTAACAACCAAAATTCTTATTGACAGTTATCACGCAGTTTAAACCACTAAAGATGCGTCTCGTGCAGTAGCTATGATCCAGATCGTGTGAGCAGAAGTCAGCAATTGAGTCGCACTGGATGCGGCTCGTGTCCGCGTTAGTTTTAATTTGAATAGCTGTGATGGTGTGAGCATTTTGCCACACGTGAACATGACCTTCACTTTAAAGACACTCTGAAGTGTCTGAAGGTCTTGCGGAACCTCTTTCAAGAGGTCTGCCATTTTGGATTGGGAGATTATCCATAAAAACAATATAATGGTGTGTTACCGCGAGTTCCGTTTCTAAAGTTATTATATTTAACATACTGTCTAGGGTAATATTTTGGTCAGGTTCAGATTATTATTGCAGGAATTTGGTGGGAGTGAATAATAAGGCTGTTTGTTTGGGAAGATTAGAGTATTTGGGTTGTTTTGTAGGAAATATGTGTCCTGAACAAGGTTGTAATTTGAACATTATGGCCAAAATGATTAATGAGGAAGTTGTTAAGAAGTTAATTCAACATGAAGTGAAAAGTCAAGTAAAAGAAACAGTGGAGAACATTTTGAAAGATTGGAAGAAGAAAGAAAATTATTCTGGAGAAGTACTTTATTCACTTTCTGAGGGAGAAGGAAGGAGTGATGAGATAGGTAAGAAAAGAAATAAGAAAATAAGACATGTGGAAGATGTTGTGCTATCAAAAAAAGGGAAGGATGGCTTAAATGCCATTTCTAAGAAAGATGTCCTTGGGGGCACACAGATATCAGGTGTCCTTGACGGCCTCAAGGAAGAAGTGTCCTATGCGACACGCATAATGAAGAAAACTTTGAAAGGGAAATTGAGAATATGTCTTGCTTTGAAAATACAGGATTTATTGATGAATATGTTTTGGATTTACATCAGAATGATTAATTTAATGAGAAATATGAGTCATTTGAAAAGGGATGCTCATGTGATACAATACGAGATCCTTTGGGGGAGAAATGTTTTCTCCTTTAAATAGTAAACAGCCAGAAACCTTAGAATGGTGGCTAATGGATCACGTAGGGAAGTTTTTTAAGGAGTGGATTCGTAAACCTCTAGATAAGGAGATGATGATAGTAATGAGGGCAGAGTGCTCTAGACTGGTTATTGCAGAAAAGGTGTGTAATACACTGAATCCAGGTATAGAATTAATCAGTTTTTTATTATGCATAGGCAGAGATACAATAAAGGGTCTGGAACGCTCCTTGAACATTTGCCAGGATAAGAAGTTAGATGTTGTGGGTCCACTGGCCAGAATATTGGCCATGGCCAAGAAGGCTTATGTGAATAAGGATCAGGTGGATCTGGAGCTACTAAGAGGATGATGCCAAAGGGCTGTGGTCATGTTAGGAGATACAAATGCCGGGTTGCTGGCAGAAAGAAGAAGTGCAATTCTGGGGAAGATAATCCCAACATTGTGAGATATGGCACATAAGGAGACCAGCAATGATGCTAAGGAGCTACTGTTTGGTGATGGACTGGTTAAGAATACTAGAAGGTATGTGAACAAGGTTACAGCCTTGGACAACACCCAAGGTTATATATGTAGGATGTTTGGAAATAGTTTTTTTGGCAGGGCTGGTAGAACAGGACTCACTACTAGCCATGGGTTTCAGGGGTCCGAATACAGTAACCAATACGGAGACCAGTATAGAGGAAGAGGTTCCCAGTGAACAGGGTTTTTCCCCAGCAGAGGAAGGATGGCCTGGCCAAGGTGAGTACACAGATTTGTTCTGGTTTTCCCCTTGCAAGTGAAGGAGGAAGTTTTAAACATTACGTAGGGGAATGAGAAAAGATAACACAGGATCCTTGGGTGTTGGAGACTATCCAGGGATATGCAATAGAATTCATGAATTTCCCTCATCAAAGGGAGTTAAGTGTTTTAGAGGAACAGGAACATATTGTATATTCAGAAATAGATGCAATAATTCAAAAAGGTGTGATAATTCACACAGAGGAGACAGCAAAGTGTTTCAAGCACTATTTTTTTAGTTAGAAAAAAGGAAAATGGTTGGAGACCAGTTATTAATCTTAAAGACCTGAACAGATTTTCAAAGTATAGACATTTCAAAATGGAAGCAATCTATTGTTTAAGGGATCTGTTGATTTAGAAGGACTGGTTAGTGTAGTTGGATCTGAAACATGCTTATTTCACAATTCCTATGGCTAAGGTAAGTCGGAAATATTTAAAGTTCTAGTCGAAAAAGCATCTTTATCAGTTTCAGTGCCTTCTTTTGGCCTCTCCTCTGCACCTTGGTGTTTCAAGAAGGTGATGCAGGTAGTTGTATCCTTTTTCAGGCAAGGTTGCATTTACAGTTAGTTATACAACATTCTTTTGATATATCAGTATGTAGAGGAACTGAAGAAGGAGTTGGTAATAGTGTTAAAGATGTTGAAATGCTTGGGGTTTATGGTGAATGAAGAGAAATCTGTATTGATACCCTCTCAGACTATCGAATTTTTAGGGTTTCAGTTAAATACAGTGGAGACTCATGTACAACTTCCTCAGAAGAAGATAAAGATGATAAAGAAGGAGATTTTTCAAGTTCTGAAAAAGGAGACTTTAGAGTTGAGGGAACTACATAGGATAGTTGGTTTGTTCTCATCTTAAATTCAGGCTATTTTTCCAGGGCCTCTACATTACTGTTTATTACAGAGGACAAAAGCAGAGGCATTGGGAACTGAATTATGGTATGGAGACATAGTTTTGTTGGATGTGGATGCAAAGGAGTAGTTACTTTGGTGGATAAAGCATATAGAAGCTTGGAATGGTCACATATTTGTGGGATGCACTCAAAATCTGTATTTGGAGGCAAATGCAGGTTTAAGTGGTTGGAAAGCATTATTAGGAGATCAACAGACAAGTGGAGTTTGGTCAAGGAAAGAGAAGTCAAGTCAAGTCACATAAATTGTTTAAAGTTGACAGCAGAATGTATGTGTTGAAAAGTTTCAGGAGCAGTTAAGAAGAACAATCACTTTTGTTGAGGATGGGCAACAATTCAGCTGTTGCTTATATAAAAAAAAGAAGGGTGGCAGATCCCAAGGATTGGCAGAATTGGCAAAAGAGTGTTCAAGTTTTAGCCTGGAACACAAGATAGCAGTAAAGGCAGAATATTTGCCAGTGATCCTAAATTTGGCAGCAGATTGGAATTTGAGGCATCTGAGGGATTTCAGTGACTGGAAACTGTATCACAGTTGTTGTTGCAAGACAGATCAGAAGTGGATCCTTTTGCCAGTCTATTAACTTACTAGTTCGATAAATAGCAGTCGATGCATTTCAACAGATGTGGAAAGGGATGAAAGCGTATGCGTTTCCAAGTTGACAATGATAAAGAGGGTGTTGTTGAAGTTGAGAAAGGAGAGATGGTGACTCCATTTTGGATCTCACAGGTGTGGTTTCCAACAGTAATGGCATTGTCTTGCGCAGAACCTTTTTTACTTTCCGCAAGGGAAGGTTTATTGAGGTAGGCAGAAGGTGAGGATCATCTATTGGTGCAGAACAGGGTCCTAAGCCTTCCTGTTTAGAAGGCAGCAGGAGATCTAGCTGTTCCGGAGGACTTTTGAATAGAACTGCAGAAGCGCATGAGTAGTCATGGGCTCCAGGGACTAGGAGAAGATACATGGGAATATGGAAAGTTTGGTTTTATTGGTGCATGGAAAGGAGTCTGGCTCCCGTGGATGCTCCTATAGTGGAGGTGGTCAATATTCTTGTTGAGAAATTTGAAGAAAGTTTGGGTTATCAAACCGTGAATTGTTACAGGTCTGCCATTTCCGCTGGTTATGAATAGGTTGATGGACAATTGGTAGAAATGTTATAGTATGCAAATGTTTAAAAAGTAGGAGATTGAGAAGACCTCCTAGACCATGTAATAATGTGTTATGGAATGTTAACTTGGTGTTGTCATTTTTGGAATGGCCTTTAAATAAATAATTGGACTTAAATAGACTTTCAAAGAAGTTAGAAACTTTACTACGTCTGGTTTCATGCAAAAGAGTTTAGGATGTGAAAGCGTAGAGAAGTAAGTAACAAGGTGTTGGGCCCAAACTTAGGGGGTTATTACAACTTTGGAGGAGGTGTTAATCTGTCCCAAACGTGATGGTAAAGTTACGGATATACTACCAGCCGTATTACGAGTCCATTATATCCTATGGAACTCGTAATACGGCTGGTGGTATATCTGTCACTTTACCTTCACTTTTGGGATGGATTAACACCTCCTCCAAAGTTGTAATAACCCCCTTAGTGTATTTTGAAATCTGGAAGAGAGCAAAGACTATGTCAGAGTATATATTCTATCCCATTTTGCCAGATGAAAAGAAATTATGTGTGGTGAATTGCATGACTAATTATGAGAACAGAGTGCTAGAATATAGAAAAAATGGAGAGAGTCAGTTGTTTATCTCTTATGTGAAATCGTATGGTGCAGAAAGTCCATGCGATTGTCAAGGTTGGTAAAAAATGTCATGAAAGAAGGTGGTATTGATGTGTCAAACATTAAGGGGGTCATTACAACATTGGCAGTAAAAGCCGCTTACCGCCGTGCAGAAGACCGCCAATACACCGCCGCAGCCGCGGAATTCCGCCACAGCTATTATGACACACATCTCGGAATCCGCCGAAATTCAGACACCCATACAAGTCCGCCACACCAAAGGTCAGTGATAAAATGGCGAAAACAATTCCTCCACCGTCACGCCAACAGAAACACGCCCATGCTATCACGACCCACGAATCCACGGGGCGGTCTTTCAACCGCGGTATTCCATTGGCAGTACACACCGCCGCGCTCAAAATACACACACATCTCAAAAACACCGCCACATTGGACAATTCAAAATACACACACCTGATACACATGCAAACACCACTCCCACACACCCAACACAATATAAAACACACACCCACATCACCCACAGGCCCCTACAACCAGAAATTTTTAGGAAGCCGAGAGACAGAGACCACAGCAAGTGAGAACCCCACCACACAGAGGCACACAACACCATCACCCATACAACATTCCACACACAAAACACCACACACCACTACACATCACCACACACATCACCACATACACCACCCCATGTCACGCCAAAGACACCCCAGGTTTTCCGAGGAGGAGCTCTGGGTCATGGTGGAGGAAATCCTCCGGGTAGAGCCACAGCTATTTGGCTCACAGGTGCAGCACACCTCCATAGCCAGGAAGATGGAGCTATGGCACAGAATCGTGGATGGGGTCAACGCTGTGGGACAGCATCCAAGAAATCGGGAGGACATCAGGAAGAGGTGGAACGACCTACGGGGGAAGGTGCGTTCTGTGGTCTCCAAGCACAACATCGCGGTACAGCGGACTGGCGGCGGACCCCCACCTCCTCCCCCACAACTAACAACATGAGAGGAGCAAGTCTAGACCATCATGCATCCAGAGGGCCTCGGAGGAGTCGGTGGAGGAATGGACACTGGTAAATCAAATTTTAACTATCATATCCCCCACCCTACCTGCATGCTATCACACACCCCCACCCTCACCCCCTCCCCTATCACTCCAACTCCTCACTAATGTACTAATAACACAAACAACCCATCCCAACACCAAGCCCTGCATGACACAACTAAGCATGGCCACCCCTCACTAAAGCATGCTCACTGCACATACGCATAACAACCCCCTAACCATCATCACACAAACCCCCACACAGGAATGCTTGCATTGGGGTACACGCACACCCACCCATTGCACACCATGACGCACACACATGCAATAATCATGCTCTTATACCCCTGCAGGACCACTATGGAATGTCACCACACAGGAGGGTCCAGACATCTCCACTCCACCCACAGAAGAGGCCCACAGTGACAACAGCAGCTCTGGCCAACTGGATCCAGATGACCAGCCCGGACCATCGTGGGCCTCGGGACAGTCGGTTCCCCTCGCACAGGCACAGCCCAACACTGACCTTCCACCCTCTGGTAACACCAGCACAGCACCCACCGAGCGGGCCCATACCTCCGTCCCCAGGACACGTCAATCAGTGGTATGTCCACCACAACAGTGAACCCAGGCTAACCCACCACCCCAACAACAACAGGGAATTGGGGGCAGTGGTAGTGGGCACACGGTCCAGGGGACGGAGGCACAGGAACACAGGGGAACTGGGAGGGCTGCTGTGCGACAGGGGGCGGACAGGCCAAGGGAACCCACTCTCCACGAGGCCCTCTCCTCCATCATGGGAGCATGCCACCACTCCCAGGAGACAATGGCGACGGTCCTGGCCAAGTTTCAGGAGACCCAGCGCCTGCAGGAGGAGCAGTATTTGGGGTTCAGGGAGGAGCTCAGAACCATCAGCTCCGCCCTGGGCACCATCGTAGGGGTGCTGAAGGACATACAAAAGACCATGAGGGACACCGTAGCACTCCAAGGGGCCCCTGACACTAGCCTGGATGATGAACTGCCCACCACCTCCGCCGGCGCTAGACAGGACGCCCCACCACAGGACCACCACACCAGCTCCCCACCCCCTGCAGACGGAGAACCACCAAGCAAGCGGTCCCTAAGATCCAGGAACAGGACAGAGCAAGATGGCAAGACCCCGCCAGGAAATGAGACCACCCTGATTGTCCTCCCACTGTCCCACTTTGTTACCCTGTCCAGATTGGAACTGCCCCAGCTCCACTTGCTATGCCCATATGGGCAAAGCACCTGTGAGACGAATAGACCAGACTCTGCCATGGACATTCCTCCACCATCCCCCATCACCATATTACAACCCCCCTCCATTTTTGAGCACTTAAATAAACACCCTAGAAGCACAAAACAATCTGGAGTCAGTCTGAGATATGGTAAATTTGTATTATCAATGACAGTGTCAAAATGCATTTTCAATTGTAATGCCAACATACCTATGTCACACATCACAAGTCCATGAAGGATGCAAGCAGATGACACACGTTGGTAACCACACCTGTGAAACAGTAATGGAAAGGTACAACTCAGTTACCAAATACTGCTACTAAATGACAGACAGGATAGAGGTAGAAGTGTGAATGTAATAGTAACAAAAAAAGTTCTTAGCTGTGTGTCACTGGAAATATTGCTGTATGACTGACTCCCTGTTGTCTATGTCTTCTTCTTCAGCTTCCTCCTCATCACTGTCCACAGGCTCCACAGCTGCCACAACACCGCCATCTGGACCATCCTCCTGCAGAAAAGGCACCTGGCGTCGCAAAGCAAGATTGTGAAGCATCGAGCAGGCGATGATGATCTGGCACACCTTCTTTGGTGAGTAGAATAGGGAACCACCTGTCATATAGAGGCACCTGAACCTGGCCTTCAGGAGGCCGAAGATGCGTTCGATCACCCTCCTAGTCTGCCCATGGGCCTCATTGTAGCGTTCCTCTGCCCTCGTCCTGGGATTCCTCACTGGGGTCAATAGCCATGACAGGTTGGGGTAACCAGAGTCCCCTAATAGCCACACCCGGTGCCTCTGGAGTTCACCCATCACATACGGGATACTGCTATTCCGCAGGATGTAGGCGTCATGCACAGAGCCAGGGAACATAGCATTTACCTGGGAGATGTACTGGTCTGCCAAACATACCATCTGTACATTTATGGAATGATAACTCTTTTGGTTCCTGTACACCTGTTCACTCCTGCGGGGAGGACCAGAGCTACATGGGTCTATAGCACCTATGATGTTGGGGATATGTCCAAGGGCATAGAAGTCACCTTTCACTGTAGCCAAATCCTCCACCTGAGGGAAAACGATGTAGCTCCTTACGTGTTTCAGCAGGGCAGACAACACTCTGGACAACACGTTGGAAAACATAGGCTGGGACATCCCTGATGCCATGGCCACTGTTGTCTGAAAGGACCCACTTGCAAGGAAATGGAGCACTGATAGCACCTGCACATCAGGGGGGGTTCTTGTGGGATGGCGGATTGGTGAGATCAGGTCTGGCTCCAACTGGGTACACAGTTCCTGGATTGTGGCACGGTCAAACCTGTAGGTGATGATTACATGTTGCTCCTCCATTGTCAACAGGTCCACCAGCGGTCGGTACACCGGAGGATTCCGCCATCTCCTCACATGTCCCAGCTGACGGTGCCTAGGAAGGACAACAGCGACCACAGAGTCAACAAATTCCCAGGTATGTACCCACAGCTACACAGAACACGACACCAAACACAAAACTCTTCCTGTATGTGTGTTGAGTGTAGGCCTAGGTATGTGTGACACAGTAGTAAATGAAGCCATGTGGGCCCCTGAAATGGCGGCTGCCTGACCTCTAAACTGGGACAATGGGATGTGAGGTATCTGCGCTGGCGTTGTACACCGTCGCGGTAGGCGGTGATAGACCGCGGCGCAATGCTGCATTGGTTAACATTGGACCCTATGGGTCCCAGGAGCCAATGATGAATTGCGCCGGCGGTGATAATATGCACCGCCGCGGACTTCACCGCCGCGGACGTGACCGCCATATTCTATCTGTTCAATCAGCTGATACCTGCAAGTGCTGCTGTGACCTCGGTCTGGAAGAGACAATGGCTGCTGCGTCTGAGGAAAGGGCCCCTGCCTTCACTGCTCAGGAGTTGGAGAAGCTTGTAGACGTGGTCCTCCCCAGTACATGCTACTCTACGGTCCTCCAGACCAACAGGTAAGTACACAGGGAGCACATTGTTTGGGCTATGCCTGGGTGGAGAGGGCTGGATGTCAGTAGGAAGGGGGCAGAGATCAGGGAACATGAAGGACTGTGAATGCATGTGCCACATGGCAAGGGTAGGGATGGGGGCCACCCACTTCGACGGTGCTGTTGTTAATGACTTGTCTTCTTCCCCTGTACATGTCATGTAGGTCAGCGCCCACCAGAAGAAGGACATTTGGCGTGCCATCGGCAAGGACGTCCGGACCCTGGGGGTCCACCAGAGACGGGGCACCCACTGCCGGAAAAGATGGGAGGACATTTGCCGCTGGAGCAAGAGGACGGCGGAGGCTCAGCTGGGGATGGCATCCCAACGTGGGAGTGGTGCCCGTCGAACCATGACCCCCCTGATGTTCCGGATCCTGGCGGTGGCCTACCCTGAGTTGGATGGGCGCTTCAGGGCATCACAGCAGACACAAGGGGGTGAGTCCACTCTCATTCTGCGGACTTTGCGCGCACTGGAGGGGTCTGGGTGGGGGAGGAGGGCTGTGGGTTTCCGTAGGCCAGGGCGAGTTCCGTAGGCTAGGCCCCTCCGTAATGCAGGCCATGTGGCACTCCACCCCACCTCTGTAGAGTGCCAAGTACAGGTATACATGCCCCTGTGTCATCTATGTGTGCAGATGACCACCATAGCCATGTAGGGCAGATCCCAGGAATTGCATCTGTAGAGGCCAAGAGCACGGCGTAGTGCAGGGGGCTGCTGTGTCTGTATTGTCCGCCAACGGTAGCGGTAAGCCATGCACTCAACCTGTCTTTCTTCTGTCGCCCCCCCCCCCCTTTTTGTGCTCTCCCTGTTCTTGTGTGCATCAGCATCAACAGGTGGAGGTACAGTGGCATCGGAGCACAAGGGAGCTGCATCCCACATGGCCATGGAGGGCCACACCACAGACTCTGAAAACACCAGTGGGACGGAGGGCGAGGGGAGCTTCACGTCAGTCACTGGATCACCAAACAGCGACACGGACTCGTCCGCCGATGGGCGCTCCCTTGTAGTTGCGTCACCATCTGTGCCCCCCACTTCTACAGGTACAGCTGCCACCTCCCCTACCAGCACCGCCCTCCCAGCAGCCCCTCAGCGTTCGCTCCGTGCCCACTCACCCAGGAGGGTGGGCATCACCTTCGCCCCAGGCAACTCAGCCCCTGCCCCTGTCACCCCTACTGCCCTCAGTGAGGAGGCCATTGACCTCCTCAGGTCACTCACAGTTGGGCAGTCTACCATTTTGAATGCCATCCAGGGTGTAGAAAAGGGAGTTGCAACACGGTAATGCATTTCTGGAGAGCATTCATTCTGGTCAGGCTGCCCTTCATCGAACCCTGCAATCTCTGGCCTCAGCACTGATGGCTGCCATTGTCCCTGTGTCTAGCCTCCTCCCTCCAACTTCCTCCACCCAGACCCAGTCCCCTGTACCCCAGCCTATCCCAAGCACACCATCAGACAAGCATGCATACACCTCAACACACAAAAGTAGCTCAGGCAAACATAAGCACCACACAACCCACAGGCACTCAAACAAGCATCACCCACATACAGACACAACAACATCCACTGCCTCCACTGTGTCCCCCTCCTCGTCGTCTCCCTCCTCCCTCCTAGTATCGTCTACACTCTCACCTGCATGCACTACATCTACAGGCACTAGGACTCGCACCAGAACACCCAGCACCACACCACGCTCACCTGCACTCACCACACCCCACTACCATTTACACGTCCCCTGTGTCCACTCCCAGTGTGTCTGTGACGCCCCCTCCCAAAGTACACAAACGCAGGCATCCACACACCCAACATCCATCCACCTCACAACAGCCTCCAGTACCTGCACCTGCACCCAAATCACCTAAAGTTACACCTCCTACAACCACCTCCTCTTCCTCCACTCCCAGACCCCAACCAGCTACCCATCCCAGTCTTCGTCAGCAACTCTTCCTCAGCAACGTTGACATCTTTGCCACCACCCTCACCCCTCCAATTCATAGGTCCTGTAGTAGCACCTCAGCCAAAAAAAAGTCCAGTACCAGTGGTGCGTGTTAAAGGTGTGTGGAGTGCACCGGCCACCAGGGCAGCCAGTGTGACATGGAGCCAAAGCACTGCCAGTCCACCCCCTGTAAAGCACCTTAAGTTGGAAAGTGGCCGACGGGACAGGGTGAAGACTCCTGGTGGAAAAACTGCTCACAAGGGTTCCAGGGGGAGTGCTGAGTCAGCTGTGACTCCTCCAAAGGTGGTGAAGGGCCAGAAGAAGTCTGCACAGTTTGGGAAGAGCAGCACGGCGGAGAAGGGCGCCATCCTGCCCGGCGGCCGGGACGCCACCGCCAGCACTGTTGTCACTGGTCCGGAGACCACCGCCAGAGTCATTGCCCAGGAGGGCAGCACAATCGTCACTGGTCAGGAGACCACCGCCAGAGTCAGTGCCCAGGAGGGCAGCACAATCGTCACTGGTCCGGAGACCACCGCCAGAGTCAGTGCCCAGGAGGGCAGCACAATCGTCAATGGTCCGGAGACCACCGCCAGAGTCAGTGCCCTTGAGGGCAGCACTGTAGTCACTGGTCCGGAGAGCACCGCCAGGGTCAGTGCCCTGGAGGGCAGCACTGAAGTCACTGGTCCGCAGAGCACCGCCAGCGTCAGTGCCCTGGAGGGCCCCGGCAGCCACAGCCCCGCTGGGCAATGAGGGACCGTCATGACACACACCAATGCACAGGTCAGACAGCAAAGGCAAGCACCACTGAACAGGTCAGAGACCGCCATGGTGAAGACCGCTGAACAGGGCAATGCACCGCTGAACAGGGCAAAGACCGCCATGGCAAAGCACCGCTGAACAGGGAAAAGACCGCCATGGTGAAGACCCCTGAACTGGGCAAAGCACTGCTGAACAGGTCACAAACTGCAAAGTCAAGCACCGCTGAACAGGGCACAGACCACCATGGCAATGCACCGCTGAACAGGGCAAAGACCGCCATGGCAAAGCACCGCTGACCAGGGAAAAGGCCGCCATGGTGAAGACCGCTGAACAGGGCAAAGCACCACTGAACAGGTCACAAACTGCAAAGTCAAGCACTGCTGAACAGGGCACAGACCGTCATGGCAATGCACCGCTGAACAGGGAAAAGACCGCCATGGTGAAGACCGCTGAACAGGGCAAAGCACCGCTTAATAGGGCAGAGACCGACATGGCAAAGCACCGCTGGACAGGGAAAAGACCGACATGGCAAAGCACCGCTGGACAGGGAAAAGACCACCAAATCAAGCATCGTTAGCCCATGTGCAGCAGGGACAGTGACGGAACTTGAACCGTCACAGTGAGCCTGATGCAGTCTGGGCACCAGTCCCCCTCCAGAACCAGTGGAGACTGTTATCCACTTGAGAGACTGTGGCTTTGCACTCCCCAGAATGGTACAGTGGGCAACCCACCCACTGTAGAGACTTGAGAGACTGTGGCTTTGCACTCCCCAGGATGGTACAGTGGGCATCCCACCCACTGCAGAGACTTGAGAGACTGTGGCTTTGCACTCCCCAGGATGGTACAGTGGTCAAGCCACCCACTGTAGAGACTTGAGAGACTGTGGCTTTGCACTCCCCAGGATGGTACAGTGGGCAACCCACCCACTATAGAGACTTGAGTGACTGTGGCTTTGCACTCCCCAGGATAATGCAGTGGGCAACCCACCCACTGTCGAGACTTGAGAGACTGTGGCTTTGCACTCCCCAGGATACATCAATGGGCATGGAGCCCCGTTGTGGATCTGGCGTGGTGCTGTAATCCGGCTGAGGTGCCCCCCCTTCCCTTCCCTCTGAGGTGCCTGTTGTATTTCTATCTGATGCCCCTGAAGTTTTCTCTCCGTTTGTGGACAGGTATCTAGTGTGGGCCTCGCCCTTGCATTTTGGACCCAGTGGTGCACGGACATTGATATGTGCATACCTGCACTACTAATCGTAATGCATAAATTCTGGTATGTGTATATATATGTATATATTTGGTTACTGTGGTTTGATACATTACAATATTTGAACTGATTACCTTTTGTCTTTGCATTCTTCCGGGGAGGGGGGTTGTTACTGTGCTGTTTGGACATGCATTGGCGTGTGTTGTAGTGGGTGAGGGTCAGGTTGGGGGTGGGGGTGTTGCGTGTGTGCCCCCCTGACCTTTGCCTCCCCCCTCCCTTATGTCTTAGGTGCAGTACTCACCGTTGTCTTCGGAGCCTACGTAGATGGTGATCGTAGAGGAGCAGAAAGACAAGCGCAGGGATTATTTGTAGTTCAGTCTCCATGATGGCCTCCTTCCTCGTGGAGTGTGTTAAGGTGAGCATTTTCCCATTGCAAAAGCTGTTTCCGCCGTGTTTTTATCCACAGTGAGTCAGCCCCGGAAAAGGTGGCGGATTGGCGGGTTGTGAATCTGTGGGCGGTACATTGTCTTCCACCTGTATGTTGGCGGTGACCGCCGCGCTGCTTGTCTGTACCGCCGTGGCGGTCGGAGTGTTGAAGTGGCTGTCTATGTTGGCGGTTTCCGCCACGGTCATAATTCCCTTTTTTTTTCCACCGGCCTGTTTGCGGTATTACCGCCGCTTTAACACCGTCCGCCAGGGTTGTAATGACCACCTAAGTCTCTTTCTGTGTGAGGGGATATAGCGAATAAGATGTATTTGTCTGGAGAAGAGATTCTGAAGGCAGCTAATTCCATTAATTTTAGTACTTTTGCAAAACATTATTTCAGACCAATAAAGCATCTGTCGAATGTAGTGTTGAAGGGCTTTCAACATGCGTAATGGTAGCCTCCGGTCTTAAAATGAAATGCTGATTCTCATAGTGTAATGAATAGGGAATCAATATTTCACTAAGGACATGGAGGCTAACATTATCCCGCCCTCCTCAACCCAATATAAAATAAAATGATGGAAAGATGTGACATAGGTTGTGAATAGAATTGTTACAATATTGTTGTTGGGTATAATATTGTTAAGAGATATTGGTTTGGAGCAAGATGTTGGTGATGAATCAATGTTTTTTTCCGCAGATTAATCTGGATAAAAGTTGTTTTGGAACAGAAGATGAAGGATAACTTGTTGCAGAGGAAACAAAAAAGTGAAGATAATTCATTGATTTAAAAGAGGATGCGTGTTCAGTGAAGGGGATATTTGTGGCCTATATGGTTCTGATTCTAGTTGAATAATTGAAAAGTGTTGTTTTTGTTTGTTGTAAGGTTCTTTAAAGGTGCTGCAGGAGTGGCATTAAAGGTTATAAGGCATCATGTTAGCCTCTGTGTCTTTAATGAAATCTTGAATCTCAATTCATTACACTATGAGAATCACCATTCGCTTTCAGCCCCTGTGCTCATTGAAGAGTCTAATGTAAGTCTATGTTTCAGTGATGTACATGTGGTACACACAGTTATAGTGGCTGAAGAAGTTTATAAGTGCTCTTGTAGATAGTAAAAAGGCCAGTGAGAGCACTGGGACTTCTGTAGCTCTTCAGGAGATGCTACACAATTTGAATGGGTAATGAACTAGTTTGAACTGGTTTGCTCTGGTCTATTGTGACCCATTGTACAATCCTAGGGCCTTATTCACAAAGGGCAAACTTAGGGGCACCGAGTGCAGCACCACTTTCTTGTGCCCCTTAGTGCACCCCTACTGCCACCATGTGTGCAACGTATTTAATATATGGCAAACCAGAGCACAGGGTAGGGAGCAATAGAGTCAACATTTTTGACGCTATTGATGTACTGTTCAGATCTAGTGCCAACATTTTGGCACTAGCTCTGAACAGAACATAGGGGCCAATTGTAACCAATGGTGTGCCCCCTTTTGATGCCTGCTCTGAGCAGGTGTTAAAAATGCGGAAAAAAATGGCGCAAAGAAGTCTTTAGAATATTTGTGCTATTTTTGGGGTCCCCCTAACGGGGGAATATCCTGCATGCATACATTATGCCTGCCGCAGACATAACGCGGCATAAGGGGTTACAAAGTGGCGTAATGTGTGCATTGGGCCACTTTGTAAATATGGCATGGCGTTTTCGCCATAATATCGCCACATTAGCATTAAAATAATGATGCTAATGGGGTGATATATGGAGCAAGGGGCTGATAAATCTGACCCTTACACTTTTGTGTAATTTTACATTTTCTTGGTATTTACAAGCTAAGAGTTAAAAGTAAGTTTATAACAGCAGAACATCCACAGTAAGGGAGAAGAACTCAGCGCATAAAAAGAAGTCTATCTTTTTATGTACAGAGTTGTCCGTCAGAACTGTGCAATCTCTACAGTTGTAAACCTACTATTATCTGGTAATTTGTGAATACCAAAAAAACGTAAACTGAAAAGAGTAAGTTTACCTTTGTGAATCATGCCCCCAGTGTTCCTTGAGATCTACAGTTGGAACACATCATACAGAAATATCACAGCTAAATATCACTTCTATGATATGTTCATTGGAAACTTTGTCATCATCAATGCCTCTAGCAGAAGTATGCCAACATGCGAAAAAGCAATTATATATTGTATATCTCTGCACAATTTGTCGAATAGTCACTTTTAATGCAAAAACCTCATAAACACTTTGGCACCTCCATTAATTGCTGCACCACATACAAGGATAAACACATTTCTGTGCCAATATTTTTGTAGCCCTGTAGGATGCTTAAGAGCGGTATGTATATGAATATATGTTCAATCCATATAAAAGACTCACAATTACTGAAGGTTGTAATTATATATTTTGCTGGCCATTTTGTGAACGTATTGTCAAGTACATCACTAAATATAATGGGAAGTAGGGCCTTGTGTTAACATCATATATGACACTGCACAAATGCTTGTTGATGTCTTGCTTGGCAAATTCATGTAAGCCAACGTGGAGCTACAAGTATCATAAAGAGTTGAACAACAGACGCATTCTTCTAGGTTGCATGTTATGGTCTTACTTGCAGTTTTTGCTCAAAATAATGCTGATACAGAGATATACAATTATCATTAGCAGCAACCTAATTCTAAACCTTCTCCTGAATTTATAGGATAAGCCTACAAACAGCCCATTTGAAATCTCCAGGAATATACATAAAGAAAACACTGATTCTCAGGTGACATATCGACTACATTCAACAGTAGAAAATACATATCAGTAGATCCTAGGGCATTTCAAAAATACTAGTTCCGAAATTGTATCAACTGGGGTCTTTCACCTCTAGTGTACTAGACCCTCCGTACAGTAGACCCTCAAACTCAGGACAAATACCCCTTTAGCACATGCTTCAGGGCAGTGAAGAAAAGCAATCCAAGGCTGACTCAGAGGGGGTAGAAGTGCAGTGTGGTAGAAGTGCAGAACTCAGTAAGACATCAAAGAACACTTGATGAATTCATTTCCCATAAGTGTCTTTCTTCAGAATAGAAGGCCCTTTAATGCACACCCACCTGAGTACAATGCTCAAAATTGCAAATATCTACAAAATGACAGCAGGAAATACCAGTGAGGACACCCTCCACAGAGCCTTGCAAACTGCCAAGGGTGCAAATCTCATACCCTATTGAAAGTCACAGTGGACAACTAAAGTCTACATCTACTACAGATCAATAAAACAGTTGAATTTACTTAGCATATAGCTACTCAAAGAGTGTTGCTGTGCTACTAAGCTTGCTGACTTGGTGACTATCAATGCTGACATAGATTACGTAAATGCCCTTTCAGATAACCAGGTCTTGAGAAGGCATTCGACTGTGAGTCTGTCCTTCATCATCCAAAGCTCAAAAGAAATTGAGTTCGGAGCTGTTTCAGCAAGGAAAGAAAAAGAGAAGCCATCCCTCTTTTCCTCTTCATTCTCGGGACCATCACCTTCAGAACATCAGAGGAATGCGGAGATCGAGCCGGATGATATGGCCTAATACTGTTTCTCAAGTACTTTGGCCCTGTTTGGGAAAGGCTCTGTGAGTCAGCATGAGCCCTTTGAATGGAATTCTCTCCTTGATAGGAAGCCAGGGCTGCTCTTTAGGATGAAGCTGGATATGACTTTTTCCATCACTTTCAACAGAAGACAAGCTACGGCATTCTGTACTAACTGCAGTCCTCTCTGTTGATATGCTGGTACGCCCCAATAAATGGCATTTGCAAAGTCTAATCAAGGAGTGACAAGCGTGAATTATCATTTTCTGATACTGCCTAGGTAGCAGATATAAGAACTCCTTCAATGATTTTAAGAGACCATAACAGATGCCCACAACACTATCGACCTGTGTGTAAAAAGAAGTCCTGTTATCAGATTTTACCACAAAGTTCTGCAGTACCGAAGTAGGGGCTGGCAGAGATGGGACCTGAGTAGGCCACCAATGGCAATCCCATGAAGGGGGAGGTGTGCCAAATAACAGGATCTCTGTTTTGCTAGTATTGCACTGCAGATTGCTCAGACACATTCATTGGAACACAGCTGTCAGGCATGCCTTAATGTTAGTTGAGACGTTGGGTAGCTTCCTGTCTAACATGAGGACAATTTGTGTATCATCGTCTTAGGACACCACTTGCATACCAAATGCTTCAATCGGCACAGCAAGAGGTGTCATATACACGTTGAATAATGTTGGGCTCAGAGCAGACTATTGGGGAAGGTTGTATTACAGAGCCACGCATGCCGAAACAACGCATGCTTAACAACGTAGTCAGAACTACGACTGTGTCTTTTCCACGCATGCCTTTACCAAGCATGCCTTTACAACAAATTTTAGTAAATGCTTAGTAAAGGCATATGTGGATACAGTATACATGTTTCTGTCATACAACCCCCCTCAACCTAAAAAAGCACAGCAACCTGAGGCCCAAAACTACCCCCATCCCTAATATGTAAACTACCCAGACACCCCCACCAGCCCTGAGCCCTAAAACTTCCCCCACCCCTTCTAACTAAACTATCCACCCACCCACCCACTGTAAGCCCTAAAAAAAGTTCCTCAAGCCCCTCACACCTGCCCCTAAAAATGAAACTACTCCTACACCCCCAGCCACCTTGAGCCCTAAAACCTTGCCCCACCCCTAATAACTAAACTACCTCAATAGACCCTAAAAAAACAGTCCCTACCCACCTGAGCCCTAAAACATTCCCCACCACCTAATAAATAAACTACCCCAAAACCCCTAAAAAATAACTTACCCATCCCCTCCACTCCCATCCGTAACAAATAAACTACCTTTAGCCCCCAACCACCTTAAGCCCTAAATCCATCTCCACCGCTAAAAAACGACCCCCAAACCCTGCCCCAACCCCACACCCCTCACTGCATCCTCTCCCGATCCTTCCTCATTTTCTCTCCTCCCGCCCTTCCTTGAAGCTTCCCCATCCCTAAAAAATAAACTACTGCATGCCTAAAAAATAAACTACCCAGCCCCCACCCACCCCAAGCCCTATAAAAATAAAAAAACCTCCCCAACACCCCCATTTCTGTCTGTAAAAATAAACTACCCTGACCTCCCCACCCAACCTAAGCACTAAATCCAACCCCACATACCTCACCTTGTCCTCTCGCGATCCTTCCTACTCCCTTCTTAAAACATTCCCCTGCCACAAAAAAATAAAATACCCCATCTGCACCCTAAGCCCTAAGAAAAATACCACAACCCCGCCACCTCCTTACAAAATAAATTACTCAGTCCCCCACCCACCCTAAGCCCAAAACGTAAACTTCCCCAAACACCCAACCCATATAAAAAAAATAGCCGACCCCTCATCCACCTCAAGCCCTTAATCCACCCCACCCATAAAAACTACCCCAAACTCTTTCCAGCCACTTACCTCACCGCATTGTAGACTGCTCTCTGCCTTAACCACGCATAAGTGTAGTTTGGCACGTGCTTGGTTAATGCACAGAAAAAGTTAGGTTTTTTTCGGCAATCATTGTTACACTTGCGTGATGAACATTTGCGTTGTTTCAGATGTTTCCCCTAGGGGAATGCCGAACTCTAAAGGCTTGAGTTCAGAGGAGTAGGGTGCCATCCAAACCGCTTGTCTACGGTCAGCCAGAAATCAGTGGAACCAGGCCAATGCAGAACCACTGGCTACAATACCTCGCAGTTGTTGTGGTAGAATGAAATGAGAAACTGTGTCAAAAGCTGCCAATAGATCGATAAGCAGCAATGCAACCCCTTTTACCCTACCTTTATGGTGTCTGAGACCTCAACATGATTGGATTTCAAAATGAAACCTGGTCTAAAACTAGATTTGGAAGGGTGTAATAAGTAGTGATGTTCCAGATATTCAGAAAATTGCCAATGGGCCCACTTCTCAAAACTTTTAGAGAAAGCTGGCAGTAATAAAATTGGCCTGAAATTAGTCAAAACAGACCTGTCAGCCGATAACTTCTTTAGCAAGGGGATTAGTTTGGCTTGTTTCCAACAGTTCAGTACTATGACTGAGTTACAGAGCTATTTAGTAGAAGATTGAGGGTGAAGGTAATAGCTGTGCAATTAGCTGAATAAATATGAGGAGGGCACTGATCATCGGTCACAACAGATTTGCAGGCTGTTAGCACTTGTTCCGATTCTTGCAGTGTAATAGGCTCTAACGCATGAAAGGAGCAAGCCCCTGACTGCACAGAGGTTACGGCAGCTCTACCAACTCACCCATCTGTGGGGGGGCCATCGGTTCCTGTAGGTACTTCCACAATACCTCTGATTTTATCAAAGAAGTCTGATAGCTATGAACATAAATTTGGGGAAGCTGTAATGGTAGTTCAAGTGCATCCAGGTGAGTGAATTTTTTCACAATTCTAAAAAAATCTCTGGATCTGCAGCCAGAGTCAACCAACTGCCTGGCAAAGAGATCAACTTGAGCCCTCTTAATTGCTTGGTGGTAATCCTCCAGGGCTCTTTTATAGTGGTTCTTATCCACTTACAGGTAGTCCTTTCTCCAGTGTCTTTCCAATTTGTGGCACTGCCTGCTCCGATTCCTTAGTACATTATTGAACCAGGGAGCAGCTGAATGTCTGCTGTTAACTGTACCAGAAAACTCTGTAATTGGTGCCACCGTATTTGCCATCTGTAAAAGCCAATCGTTAACCACCCAAGAATCAGCTACCATATCCTGCACCTCCTTGGTATGCTGAGTCCACCAGTGGCAGTTATCATTTGACTGTGACCAATTTCAGTGGGGGAGAGAAGGAATATTTATTCTGCCTATTGTATCCTGTTCCATCCTTCACGCAAAAGAAATCATGATATGGATATAGCCTGACTTTTCATTTCTAAGATGGTCTGAGTTCTTGGTCTAACAGAAAAAATAAGGTCAATAATGCAACCTGTAGAGTGGGTGGGTTATTGTACTAATTGTTTTATACTCCCAAAAGACTTATTTTCAAGGAATAGTTGACCAGATGGATCTGCGATATTATGCGGATTAATACTGAAATTGCCCAGCATGGTAAAGCTAGAGAATTTTAAAAGGCACCTAGATAAGCTCTCATCTAAGGATGCCTGAAATTCTCCAGCGTAGCTGGGTGGTCGATAGGTTAAAATCCCAGCTACTTTTTTTGGCAGGCAGTGTGAGACAAAAGCAGAGTGATTCAGTCCCCTGAAGCTCTGTGACCTCAACAGAGGAGCATCTAAGGGACTGTTTGAAAACAATAACAATAGCCTCACCTCTCTTGCCCTCCCTGCTACAGTAGAGCATACCATAGCCTTGAGGAATCGCCATTGCGATATCCAGTTCTGAGCTCTTTGAAAGCCAGGTTTCAGTAAGAACCAGAACATCTATTTATCCAATACTGAGTAGCTCTAATACGTGTAGGGTGTTTTTGTGTAGGGATCACACATTAATCTCTATTTCCCCCCAAGCGTTTTAGTGGCAGTGTTTGCCCCAAGTGATATTCTAAGTTCTACTGTATATTGGCAGGGAGCTAGAACAACCAGTACAGACAGGAGATAGGCTAAACTCCGGACCAAAACCCATATGTTCATAATGAGAACCTATGCATAGCGAAAGAAGCTTCAGCAAAAAATAAACAACACTGCAGAGAGGTGAATGAAAATGGGCAGCATGCCTGGTGGTGAGTACAGTAAGAGCGCGAACGGGCACAGACGGAATTACTATTACTGAGCCTGTGGTGCGTCCGTGCAACCGCTCATCTTAAATAGCTAAAGGACATCCCCTGTCAACAATTAGAGCAGCTGCTATATTTCAAAATAGCAGCTCTATATGCACAGGGGACTCTCAACCTACTGTTCTAGACATCCAGCTCTAATAAAGTGCAAGTATTTAGAGTGCGACAAATCAGCCCCCTTAAAACAGAACTGCCCTCAACACAGGGCTTATTCGAAATGTAAAAAAAATGAGGGATCTGCACCCTCAAAAAGTGGTGCAGGCATGGACGTAATTTAGGGGTCCCAGCTGCATTTCATCCAAGGGGAGCGACTTCTAAGGCAAAGGTCGCTTCCTTGGGGGCAAATTAATTTTAGGCCATTTCTGCCCCCCTTGGAGGCAGATCGGCCTATTTTTCTTAGGCCAATCTGCCCCCAGGGGCAGAAACTACTTAGGCACCAGATATTGGTGTGTGTATTTGTGTGTTTTGTTTGGGGGCAGCCCCTTGGGCAAGGGTTGCTCCCCATGGGGGAACATTACTGTTGGCCATATGGGGGCACATTACTGTTGGCCATAACTGCCCCCATGGGGGCAGATTGGCCTATTTTTGGAAGGCCCATCTGCCCCCAAGGAGGGCAGAATGCCCACCAGAGACCAGGGAAGATTTTGTTTTCAAAATAAGAGGGTGGAGGTATGGCCATACCCCCACTCCAAATAAATGGGGCCAGAGTTGTCCTGCCCACCAGTGGGCAGATGGGGCAATTACCCATGATCCAAACCCTGGGGGCAGAAGGTCAACTAGATGTCAGGGAATTACAAAAAAAACAAGAGTATGGTGGTGGCTACCAACCAGTATGGACATGGTTGTGCCCCTACCCCAACTGAAGGGGTAACAGTCTTTTAGCTCTTCCCCGCACAGTAAAACATCTTATCCCACTGCAAGCAAGAGGGCATTTGATTATCTTCGGTTTTGGTTTTACATATGGGCCATGAGTGCTTGGCTAACTCTCAATTTCGTCCCACTTGGAATGGTGAGGGCTGCACTTTTTAGACTTTGGGACGCTGCCATGTAGAAAAATCCACAAGACCTAGACACATCTGAAAACTAAACATCTGGGTGCGTCCAGGGTGGTGAGCTTCACATGCACCCTGCACCATTTTCTTACTCACAATGCCCTGCAAACCTCCAACTTTGCTGGAAATCACACATTTTTTCCACATTTTTGTGATGGAAAATCCACAAAATTCCTACCACCAAGCATTGTCTCATCTATACCAATAAACATTCTGCCCCACTTGTCAGCCTAAAAATGTTTTGTTTTTTTCAGACTGCCCTTTTGGACCAGCTTTGGTTCCCCCTCAATTTCGACATGTTTTGGCTCTTCCCTGTCACAGGCATTTGGCCCACCTCCACAAGTAAGGTATCATTTTTACTGGGAAACTGGGGGAATGTTCGGTTGTAGGAAATTTGTCCCTGTCCAGTAATCCCACACAGAAATGTGGGAAAAAAGGATTTTTATTTAGCTAAATTTGAGGTTTGCTGAAGATTCTGGGTAAGAAAACACTGGGGGATCCAGGCAAGTCACACCCCCATGGACTCCCTCGGGTGTCTAGTTTTCTGAAATGTCTGGGTTTTCTAAGTTGCCCTGTATGGCTGCTGAGCCCAGGACCAAAAATGCAGGTGCCCCACCCCGCAAACACAGGTAGTTTTAAATTTGATAATTTTTATGTGTCCAGATAGTGTTTTGCAGCATTTTATTTCCTGTCGCAAGCACTAGGCCTACCTACACAAGTGAGTTCCATTTTTATCAGGAGCATTGGGGGAACGCTAAGTGGAAGGAAATTTGTGGCTCCTCTCAGATTCCAGAACTTTCTGACACCGAAATATGAGGAAAAAGTGGTTTTTGGGGCCAAATTTTGAGGTTTGCAAAGGATTCTGGGTAACAGAATCTGAAGAGTGCCCCACAAGTCACCCCATCTTTGATTCCCCTAGGTGTCTAGTTTTCAAAAATGCACAGGTTTGGTAGGTTTTCCTAGATGCCGGCTGAGCAAGATATAAAAATCCACAGCTAGGCACTTTCCAAAAAACACGTCAGTTTTCAATGTAAAAATTTGATGTATCCATGATGCATTTCCTGTTGCAGGCGTTAGGCCTACCCACGTAAAGGAGGTACCATTTATACCGCGATACTTGGGGGAACACAGAATAGCAGAACAAGTGTTATTGCACCTTGTCTTTCTCTACATTTTTTCCTTTCAAATGTAAGACAGTGTGTAAAAAAGACGTCTATTTAAGAAATGCCCTGTAATTCACATGCTAGTATGGGGTCCCCAGAATTCACAGATGTGCAAATAACCACTGCTTCTCAACACCTTATCTTGTGCCCGTTTTGGAAATACAACGTTTTTCTTTATATGTTTCACTCTTTATATTTCACCAAATGAATTGCTGTATACCCGGTATAGAATGAAAACCCATTGCAAAGTGCAGCTCATTTATTGGCTCTAGGTACCTAGGGTTCTTGATGAACCTACAAGCCCTATATATCCCCACAACCTGAAGAGTCCAGCAGACGTATATTGCTTTAAAAAATCTGACATCACAGGAAAAAGTAAAACGTGAAGAGAAATGGCTGTTTGTTTACCTCAATTTCAATTTTCTTTTAAATTTTAGCTGTTATTTTCTGTAGGAAAACTTTGTAGGATCTGCACAATGACCCCTTGCTGAATTCATCATTTTGTCTGCTTTTCAGAAATGTTTAGGTGTCTGGGATCCAGCATTGGTTTTACATCCATTTCTTTCACTAACTGGAAGGACGCTAAAATGCCAAAATTGTGTTGAAAAGTGTGTTTTTTTTATTCAAGTCTTCCTGTTCCTGAAAGCTGTGAAGATGGTGATTTTAGGACCGCAAACCCTGTGTTGATGCCATTTTCAGGTAAAAAAACACAAAAAAAACACAAGCCTTCTACAGCAGCCCTTTGTTCCCATTTTTGGGGAAAAAACAACATCTTTGCTGTATTTTGGCTACTTTTTTGCTCTCCTCCAAGGGAACCTTTCAAAATCTGGCTACCTCTAGAATCCCTGTGATGTTGGAAAAAAAGGACACAAATTTGGCATGGATAGCTTAGGTGGACAAAAAGTTATGAGGGCCTAAGCGCGAACTGCTCAAAATAGCCAAAAAAAGGCCTGGCACCTAAGGGGGAAAAGGCCTGGCAGCAAAGGGGTTTAGGTGAGTAAAAAATGCTTTTGAATGCATGTTGTGTGCATGCTTGCGGATAAGAGTGTGTTTTGTGAGCAACAATGTGTGTATGTGTGAATATGTGTGTATATGTGTGTATATGTAACCGGGTGTGTGAGTGAAAGTAAAGGTCAAATTGCATGTGATGTCACTACCTCTACCTCTGCATTTCAGTAAATTGACGTTCATGGGTGCAGGCCTTCTGATGTCAACGTAGAAAAGAGTGTAAAAACACTATCAGAATCACATTAACAAAATAAATTCACAGTAAAGTCAAAAAGATTTTGACGTTTTGAAACAAGGATTTCAGGTATAATGTCAGCCCAATTGAACAGCGAATCTAGACATAGATGCCCATGTTTAAATTTATAAAGTACCAGCACATTCTAACACCATTACAGCCATATTCTATATATCAACCTGCAGCAAAGCCAGGATATACACTGTTAACATTTCAAGGCTACTGGCTTTTAAAGAATGTTCACAATAATGGTATCAGGTTTACGCCTTTGCTAGTCAATGTTACACTCAATGCCTAGAGACACCTTCTTTAGCACAATTATATCACTGGCTTTTTGCAGTTAATAGCATTTGACACTGCTGTTCATGCAGGAAATTGAAATTTCCTAAATGTACACATGCCTTTATTCATTTAAATATGTATATAGAGAAATCAAGGCCTGACAAGGAATATGGTTGCTTTACAAAAACAAATGAACAAGAAGAAATATTCCATCAACATAAGTTAGAACACAATATCAATACATTGACTGATTTGACTTTGTTAAACAATGAAGTCATAGTACATAATAAACAATTATAATTTTAGAGTTAATGAATGCTACTAAAATGAGTGATAAGCTTCAGAATTATCACCTGGCTAGGAATTCTTTAAAAATATATATTTTTGAATTGTGTTCTGAAAGCAACAAGAAGCATACATTTCTAGAACATGGCTAGTAGGGAATTTCATGTGATTACCTCTGCCTCAGAGAATGAGTGTTTCCATCAAGAGAGGATTTCAGTTTGGGGATTTCCAGCTCCAGGGACTCCTTGCTTCTCAGACCTCTGGATCCTCTTGAGATGGTTAGCAACTGTTCAAATTATGGTGGGCTATTGATGTGAATGGTTTAATTAGGTAGAGTGTATAGTATGAAGCACATCCTTTCTTTCAAAGAGAGCCAGTGGAGGTCATTCAGAATAGGTGTGTTTTTGCTTTGTGATCCAGTCTGGTCGCTATAATAAGTCTAAGAGAAAGATCAAGTGTAGTGTGTGTGGGGTGATATTGAGGAGGTGGATTGTGGCTCAGATTTTGGAGACTGGTTTTTATTTCTGAATTTTCTTGATCGCAAAAGTAGTTGAAAAGACTTGAGTTCTTTCATTCACCTTCTGTTTTTCTTTAACATTCTTTGATAGGTGAAAATTGCTGAGCGAACCATAATTTGCTGTGTCTTGGGTGTCTTTCTTGGAGAAAAAATGGAATGATACTATTGGATATTTCATAGTTTTTGCGATTGCCTTAGCAAAGTCAATCTGTTTAATGGTAGGTATAAAGTGGTCCACAGGAAAGAAGGGGTGCCCTTTTTTGATACTCACATTAGCATTTTCTTAATGGGGGGCATTAGGGATGTTGCATCGCATAGTGATGGGAATTGGCAAATGGTCAAACCAGTCAAAGTGAATGGGTAGTCTGCAAGATTTTGAATTAGTGCAAGGTGTTCAGCAGCCACTGTATATTTACATTTGGGATTACCCCAATAAAGATCTGAATCTCCTTTGAATACGTAAAGTACCAAAAGTATTCCAATGTGTGTGATATATACTGAATATACTGATTTTTTAGTTACTCTTTTGGTGCATAGTATATGTAGTAGATTAAATCAGGGGGACAAATATTAATTGTTAGTTTAAAACATTTGAAACAGTCATAATGGGTGTTAGGAAAAGATTTTCATTTTACAGTATAGTGTGAATTATGTATGCATGCAGTATTTGTACATCACAAACAAAACAGTAGCAGAGCATGGCTTAGGGTCAAATGCAAGCAGACAGGTAATAAGTGATAGGAGAGGGAGGTAGGGTCCATGACTAGAAATATACTGTCATGGCATTGTGATGTAGGGTTCCTTTAAAAGATGCACCTTCAACTGTTCCATGAAATTGAAGCACTATTGTGATAGTCATCATTGCTACCAGGAGGTCGTTTTATATCTTGGGTACATAGATGGAAACACCTTCTGCCTTGTTTTCCTTTCTTTACACTTCAGAGGCTCCAGTCTATGGTGTCTTTGCTGTGAGTGTGTGTGAGCAAACGGCTGATTGCAGTGGCCCCCCAACTTTTCGCTCCTGTTTTCATTTTTTTCTGGTATTTTCCTGACTCTAATGGTGCCATGAGTACTGCCAACCAGTGCCAGGATGTGTGCTCTGTATCAAATAAATATACAAATTTGGCTAATTATAATTGGCTATTTCAACCTACCAATAGCTCCCTAGTATATGGTAGGGCATGTAGGTTTAGGGACCGCAGCATAGGTGGTGCCCCCATAGGTGCACTGATGAGGTGCCCAGTGTCACTTAAAAGTAAGCCTGCCTTGCTGGCTGCTTTTAAACTAAAGTTATATGCAAATTCGACTTCAGAATTAAAAGTACTTCCAAAGTCCTAAACTACCTTATTTTTACATATAATTCACCCCTAAGGTGCTATATGCCTTTAGGGTTGGGTGCCATGTAACTATAAGCATGGACCTTATAAAAATAGTTTTAAAATCCCTGGTGAGGTAAAACAGCCATATTTGTGTTTCCCTCACTGCAGTGAATGGCCTTCATAGGCTAAAATGGGGAGACTTTATTTTAATGAACAAAGTCCCCTTAAGTGTCAGATACCTCTAGTTTAGTATCAAATTAATTGTTATAATAAATCCCACAACTTACAACTATTGAATTTAATATAACTAGTTCAGGTAAAGTGTTTTAAACTCTACCTAAAAAGATGCCAACTTTAGCTCTGTAGTGCCTTTCTCTGATTGGCCAGCTTCTGGCAGCCTGGCCAGGTTGCCTTGATGAGGAGTGAAGCGGCCTGGGATGAACACAAAGGATGTGCCTGGGGGAGTAGAACTACCTCAGCAGAAGGGGAAGCAGGAAGGGGGTAGGGATGCCAAACTAGTCTTCAAAGGCAGAGAGGGACATTTGGAGCAACCTAGCACCTCCCCTGCATCCTGCACCCCCAGACAATTAAGTGCCCTCTTGATTAGATTAGGAGAGGGCAGGAGAGTGGCATGGTTAGGATTTTTAGCCACACCAGTGAGTAACCTCCAAAAATAATTTTCAGCCATGATGTATTTTTTAAGAATGTTGCTCCCTGGGATTGATTTTTGCCACACTTCCTAGGAAGTAGTCATCACAGGGGGAAGGACCCTGCATCTGATTAGAGAACGAGGAACCGCTGTGTTTCACCTAGGAGCAAGGATACACATGGCAGAGCTGCACCCACACCTCAGATCCCTACCAGATCCCTACAAGGAAGGACATCAAGAGAAGAAGGACTGCCCTGCTGGACCCCTAACTTACACCTGGACACTGCACTCTGAAGGACTGCACCAGCTGCACACTTGGGCTCCACAAAAGAGAAGGACTTTGCCTGGCTTCAACTGGTTCAAGGAGGGACTCCCTGTTTCCTACAGGTGAAAAATAGCTAACCAGAGCCCCCTGCATCAAATTCTGAAGAAACTGACCAGCTGTCCACTGTCCAGTGGCTGTTTTGGAGTTTGAGCCAGGTGCATTCTGGGAGTTTTAGTCTGCACCCTGAAGGAGGAACTCAGAGCTTCTGGAACTTTGTGGTGAGTTGTGGACTCCAAGAGAACATTAAAAGACCTTCTGGAAGAAGATCCAAAAGTTTGGAGAAGAATCAAGGATCTTTTTGAAAAAGCTCCATAGAGGGACCGATCCGCCACAGCAACTCTAGCCAACTCTAACTCTAACCTCGACCTGACCTGACTTGCAGGTTTGTCCCACTGAAGAAAATCTCTAAAAATCTCTAAAAAAGTGACTAAGTCTGAATGTAGAAAGTAGACCGTGAACCTCCCGAGCAGTGTATCGAAAAGGGCTTCTGGGACATCAGATCAAGATTCAGGTTCGGCCCAGTCGAATGATTTTCATCTCAAAATATTGTGTAAGTCCAAACGTAGAAATCTTCACCAAGGGCTCCTGCAGGGAGGTCATTTCGAACTCTAGACTACGTCCCTCTGAAGAAAATCTTAAAGAAAACGACTAAGGCCCTCATTATGACATTGGCGGTAAATCCCACTTACCGCCATGCTGACTGCTGCCAACATACCGCTGTGGCAGCGGATATCTGCTTACCATATTATAACATGTACATATCAATCCGTCACTATACAGCCAAAGACACAAGTCCGCCACACCAAAGGTCAGTGATAAACTGGTGGTATCAAAACCCACACCGTTACGCCAACAGAACAAAGCCCACAACATTATGACCCATGAATCACCACAATCGGACATTTAATGGTGGGAAACCATTGCCGATATGTACAGCTGTGCTCCAAATACACACACTCAAACAAAACAGCACCACATTGGACAATTCAAACTACACACACCTAACACACCACACCCACACCTCTATAAAACACACCCCCCCATTACCCACAACCCTTTACGACTACAAACAATTTCAAGCAGAGACATTAGGAGCACCCACACAATCAGAGCCACATACCACCATCACCTATACACCACCTACACACCTTACATCACACACCCCAACACATCACCCTACACACCCTCACCAACACTGCTCACACTACACCCATGGCACCACAATGACACCCCAGACTCTCAGAGGAGGAACTAAGGGTCATGGTGGAGGAAATCATCCGGGTAGAGCCACAGCTATTTGAAGCACAGATCAAATCAAATCAAATCATTAGCATTTGTAAAGCGCGCTACTCACCCGTGCGGGTCTCAAGGCGCTAGGGGGGAAAGGGGGGGTTATCGCTGCTCGAACAGCCAAGTCTTTAGGAGTCTCCGGAAAGCGGAGTGGTCCTGGGTGGTCCTGAGGCTGGTGGGGAGGGAGTTCCAGGTCTTGGCCGCCAGGAAGGAGAAAGATCTCCCACCCGCCGTGGAGCGGCGGGTGCGAGGGACGGCAGCAAGTGCGAGGCCAGCGGAGCGGAGGGGGCGGGTGGGGACGTAGAAGCTGAGGCGTCTGTTGAGGTATTCCGGTCCCTTGTTGTGGAGGGCTTTGTGTGCGTGGGTGAGAAGACGGAAGGTGATCCTTTTGCTGACTGGGAGCCAATGCAGGTGTCTCAGGTGTGCGGAGATGTGGCTGTTGCGGGGTACGTCGAGGATGAGGCGGGCCGAGGCGTTTTGGATGCGTTGCAGGCGGTTTTGGAGTTTGGCGGTGGTCCCGGCGTAGAGGGTGTTGCCGTAGTCCAGGCGACTCGTGACAAGGGCGTGGGTCACGGTTTTTCTGGTGTCGGCGGGGATCCAGCGGAAGATCTTGCGGAGCATGCGGAGAGTGAGGAAGCAGGCGGAGGACACGGCGTTGACTTGCTTGGTCATGGTGAGAAGAGGGTCCAAGATGAAGCCGAGGTTGCGGGCGTGGTCTGCGGGGGTCGGTGCGGTGCCGAGGGCCGTGGGCCACCAGGAGTCGTCCCAGGCGGACGGGGTGTTGCCGAGGATGAGGACTTCCGTTTTTTCAGAGTTCAGCTTTAGGCGGCTGAGCCTCATCCAATCTGCGACGTCCTTCATACCCTCTTGTAGGTTGGTCTTGGCGCTGGCGGGGTCCTTGGTGAGGGAGAGTACAAGTTGGGTGTCGTCGGCGTAGGAGGTGATGATGATGCAGCAGATATCCATTGCTAGGAAGATGGAGCCATGGTGGAGGATCGTGGGCAGGTTCAACGCCATGGGACAGCATCCCAGAACAAGGGACGATATCAGGAACAGGTGGAACAACCTATGGGGGAAGGTGCGTTCCACAGCAGCAAGACACCAACTCGCTGTACAGAGGACCGGCAGTGAAGCCCCACCTCTTCCCCCACAACTAACAGCATGGGAGGAGCAAGTCTTGGTAATCATGCATCCTGAGGGCCTGGCAGGAGTAGGAAGAGGACTGGACTTTGGTAAGTGAACTCTATACTACTACAACCCCCTACCTGCATACCATCACATACCCCCACCCTCAATCTCACTCCCATCACTCCACCACCACCCACACACCCCACCATCACATCTCACCCATCCCAATCCCATGCCCTGCATGCTATACCAATGCATGTACACCACTCCCAGACCTGCATGGACACCTGTCACTAAAGCATGCACACTAGAGGGAAAATGCTAGGCCACCAAATAACAATTCACGCAAGGCAAAGCTGCCAGGGCAATAACAACCATAGAGAGCATTCCACGCATGCACAATATGTCACACACAGAAACAATAACACTGCATTTACATCCCCACTGGTATCCCAGCCAATGTCACTGGAGAATAGGTGCCAGCAACATCCAGTCCCCCCACAGAAGTGGCCCTCAGTGATGACAGCAGCTCTGCTCGCCTGGATCTGGATGACCAACCTGGCCCATCAGGGACCTCTGGACAGTCGGTTACAAAGGAGCAGTATCCCACCACCACAGAGCCTCCTCCCTCAGGAAACCCCACCACAGCACCCACCCAGCGGGCCCATATTGCTGTCCCCAGGACACGTCATTCAGCAGTGTGCCCACCACTACAGAGACCACAGGACACTCCACAACCCCAGGAAAATCAGAGACCTGGCGTCAGTGGGCACACGGTTCAGGAGACAGAGGCACAGGACAACAGGCACAATGCCCCCTCCAGAACCAGTGGAGAAGCCATCCACTCACCCCATCCTCCCCAGGATGCAGATCACAGCGCACGATGCCCCCTCCAGAACCAGTGGAGAAGTCATCCACTCACCCCATCATCCCCAGGATGAAGATCACAGGGCACGTATTATTACTATATTTATCTTATTACACTCACTTTGACCTATTGGTGTTGTCCTTGCATTATTCCTGAGGGGCATGGGGTCAAAATGTTATATTACTGCATCTGCTTCTGTGTATGGTGTTGGGGGTGAAGGTGTTACGTGTGTGTGTCACTCTTGTTTTCCTCCCTCCCCTGTGTGCTAGGTGGCAGTACTCACTGTGGTCGTCTTCGCCGGCGTTGGTGTTTGTGGTGGAGCAGAACGTAGAAGAGCATTGGGAATATATGCAGTTCGGGCTCCATGGTGGCGTTGTTGTTCCCTGAGTCTCCACAGGTGAGTCCTTTCCCTTCTGAGGTCTGTTTCAGCCAAGCTTTTGATGTCATTATTCCGCCCCGGAAAAGGTGGCAGTTTCCTGCCTCATAATACGGTGGGCGGAACATTGACTTCCGCCTATCTGTAGGTGGTTCCCGCCATGGTGGCTGTTCTTTCCACCCTGGAGGTCGGTGTGTTAAAGTGGCTGTCTGTCTGACCTGTTTCTGCCATGGTCATAATTTGGCGGTATGTACCGCCAGCCTGTTGGCGGTATTTACCGCCGCTTTATCACTGACTGCCAGGGTTGTAATGAGGGCCTAAGTCCGAAGGTAAACTTTTGACCGAAGCCTACCGCTTGCTGTAGCTGAGCAGGGCTCCATCGTGGTCTGCTTTAATCTTTGACTTTGCCCTTGTCGCGGTGCAACCAAATGACCAGATTGGCACTTTTCATTTCCATGCATTAGAAAACAGCACGTTTTTCAAAAATTCATATCTCTGGTTCCCCTTATCCAATGTTATTCATTTTGGTGCCATTTTAAAGATACAAATATACTCTATGTTTATAAATTGGTGATGGATTTTCATTCTGTTTTGTGTTTTACTTATTTACTATTTTGTGATTTTGAAATGCTTTACACATTTGTCTCCTAAGTTAAGCCTTGTCGCTCGTTGCCAAGCTACCAAGGGTAGAGTTGGGTTTAATTTATTGAGACCTAACTGGACCTAAGTGTAGGTTAGTGGCCTATTGCTAAATGTAGGTACTTACCTGCCCTTACCAATAAGTGAGTTTACTGGTCTTGATGGCCTTTGAAAAGATGGAGCTCATTTTAAAGATGGTGTGCCAAGCAAGGAGAGTCAGCAAAGTTACTTAGGATGTAAGCGACCTGACCATATTTTTACCGTCATCATGATGCAGTAGCATGAGTGCTTGGCCATAAGTTCTGAAGTTGCTTTTTAGAAGAAGCAGCTTCAGTTGCTTTCAAACACAGAGTTCATACCAGGCCATCATTGTTTTTTGGTAATATGTTCGTGAAGCTGAGGTTGGTGTTCTGTGCACTTGGCATTCTGTGAAAGTTAGGTTCCAAATCCATCAATGTTCATTTTGTGGAGCCAGTCTTATGCTATCTCTTACTTATTGTTCTTCTAACAGGAATTCTGTCTTGGTGAGGCTTGACCTTCAGGCAGACATTGGACAGTCTGATGAGTTGGTGACTTTTAATTCTGTTGTCTGTCAGTAGAACCACAAGGAGCTCCATGCAGATGTCAAAGATGGCAGGGGATAGTGTGTAACTCCTATTTACTTTGCATGGGACAGTGAACTTTTGAGACCTGGAGGTGCACCCAAAAAAAAATTGGTATTGGATGGAAAGAGAGAAGGAGAATAAGTGAAGGACATTGCCAATGACATTGCCAATGAATCTCATCTCAATGAATCAAGGTGTGAACGAGGGTAGGATGATTGATGGTGACGGTGTCAAAGGCAGCTGACAGACGCAGAAATACCTGGAGGCCATTGTCATCTTCTTCAGCGGTAAAGTGCAGCAATCACTATGCTACAGCATGAACTGATGACAGATTGGTAGATTATGAAGAAGATTAGCACTGATATAATCTAGAAGTTGAGTGTAGACTGCTTTTGAAATTATCTTGTCAACAAAGAGTAGATGAGATGTGCTTATAATTGGAAGGTTATCGAGGTCTTGCGTAGTTTTCCTCACAAGAGGGAGGATCAGGTCTTATTTAGAGCTTTAGGGAAGAAGCTTTGATTGAGGAAGGGATGGCCAGTTTTGTGTAGAAGTGAATGAGCTTTCAGAGAAAGAACTTTAAAGAAGTAGGGGATAAAAAATCATCTTGATAGGAAGACACAGATAGTGTTGAGTATGACAATCAGATCTGCAGGAGATTTTGGCTATGAAGGCTGGCTATTACAGGATTCACAAGAAGGGGTGTTTGCAAGAGAAGAGGTTGATTACACTGTAGTAGTAGTGGAGTGTGGGATAAGAGATTCAAGCAAGAGTTTGATACAGCGCTTGATAGTCTTGAAGAGCTCTGCTTCTCTTGGTGTCTTCATTGATGGTGATAATAAAGCACTTTAGCGGATGTGATGTGATAGACTTGAAGAGTTCTGCTTCCTTTGATGTCCTCATTGACGGCATTAATAGAGTACTTTAACTGATATGATGAGGCTCAGAAGGACTTTGATATAATAATGTGAGTGGGATATCTGTTTTTATTCCAATTTCCTAGCTGTCTGTGGAGAGAGGGGCAAGGTCTTTAGAATACCGGAGTACTCAAAGTTTTAGCTTGCCCTTCAATTTTTTAGTTGGAACGGAGAGGATCACAGAGTTTTCTCTAAAACAGGTTTGAAGTTATGTAAAAATTGTGGGCAAAGATTTGGCAGAAATGAGTTCAAGCATTAAGTTGTTGTTGAGAAGTATTTAAACAATATCAATATTTATCTTTTCTTTTCGGTAGACAGCTTGTTGGTAGAACAGGGGCTATAGCTTGAGGGCCTCCCTGCTCTAACAGGCACAAACAGGCAATGCCTTTGTCTGTGTCTACCCTTTGCTGGAAATACCTGGGCAGTGGCACCCTATTAGGAGCTGAATGATGTAGAGAGAAAGGAGGAAGTGATGTCTCTTCCTGTGGAGTTGAATGGTAAAGAATGAAATTCACTTTCCTGACTTCTTTTAAAAATGAGTTTGGCTGGAAACCAATGCTGTCACTTCCTATGGAAATGGTTGACAAGTAAAGCAGTACATTTACATCCATTGGAAATGGATGATGGAGAATGAAGCACACTTGCCTGCCTTTTTTCTTTAAAAATTGTTTTCGTAGTAAACCACTGATGTCACCTCCAATGGACATCAACTTGTCTGACGTCTTTAAAATGTAGGTTTGGTGGGAAATAAGTAATGTCACTTTCTTTACAGATACATGGTGGATAAAGCAGTGATATGACATTCTTTGGGGAGAGAAGATTGGGAATGGTAGTCTTTGCAATGCCTCATACTACCCCCTTTTTAGTGCTATTTATTAGCTCTGAAAATAGTGTTAATAATAACGAGCAAATCCAAAATGTGTGATGACTGGTCATTATGCCATGATTGTCATATGATTGCAGTCACATTAGGGCGGGAGGATTGCTTACATTTTGTGCTTGGTTTGTACTGAGCGAGTGATGAAAACTGGTGCAAAGTGCTCGTTTGGGATTCACGTTCTAGTGCTAATCCTGAATTGCATTAAAAAGTAGCCCTGGAGTAATACAAATTAGTACCTTGTGCTATTTTGTTTCAAAAGCACTTACCAAAAATGATACATGGCCATAACTGTGTTGACACCCATGTATTTTGATGCACAGCTCTATCTCCTTCTCCTAAAAAAGATAGACAAGACTTTGAACCAAAAACTAGGCAGGTGTAACATTTGAGAAAGGTTTTCTTTTCTCAAACCATTTCCAAATTTGTACAACACACACATACATTTGAAACAGTGTTAAACCAAGTCTAAGCATAGTATTTTGTATGGGAAGGGAACCCTTCCAGTACCGAACCTGTGCTTGAAGCCATCTCATTCCCTTGACCTATGGTGTAAGTGTGTGTGCATTAGCACAAGCCAGCCTAAAGTGCGACTGCTGAAAGGAAGAGAGAAGCAGTGCCTTATCTTAGTACATATGCCCTTATTCTGATATGTTCCTCTCACATAATGCAGCACAGCAGCTGTATTTTTGTTTTGTTGTGTTTTCTTTCAAGTAGCATCCCTCCCTCTCCATGTGACTCTGTTCACACAACACTTCCCACCCAGTGGTAGAAACAAAGTGGACTGTGTGGTACTGCCTGTGAGCCATACAGTCTCATGACTTCCCCTCTACTCTACACGCTCTTTCTTGAGGTAGAGAGGAAAGCATTCTGTTACCAACCCTTCCTGGCTGGACACTTCTCTCACTTTTCCGGTGCAGGCGAGAGAGAAATGGTGCTCCTATTGTGAGCCTCTTGTACTCAAGTTGGTTCCCCTGTTTTTTTAGCTTTGTTTTATATTTCAAGTTTTACACAATTCAGCTGCATTGCTTTAGTTGTGATATTTTACACCCTTTTCTTGTATATTATTCAAGGAACATAGTTTACAAGTTGCTTGTTTTAGTTAGCCTTTCTCCACATGTAATCAGTACATCCTGTTCAAGGCTAGGTATACAGCATACAATATCCTAGTGCTTGCATTGCCCATTCAGAACACAGCTTCTAATATCTAGACATAGCATTGCATCAGAGCTGTGCTTCTAACAGAGTGTGGCTTTATAATATAAATGATGCACTGATCAAGAAAGGGCAGAGGGGAATTCCAGCCATGACCATCTTGGGACCAATGCTCTGTACAACATGCAGCTTTGTTGGTGCTAATCTACCTACTTCCTGAGAGGATTGCTATTGATACTACAGGCTGACTCCTGATGCCATTTCCATGTATGGGGCTAAGGCTAATCCCTTTGATTCAGCCAGGCAGAAGTGTACACAAGTTGTGCTCTCAGTATAGTCTCAGGGTTGTGTAGGTTCCTCTAGCATTTTTAGCAATCACTCAACATGGCTGGATTATCCATCATCCTTAACCTGTTCATGATGCTGGTAACCTTGCCCTGTTTTATCTGCCTAATTATCACAGCTCATTTTGTCTATGCAAGATTATAATTCTTTCACTAAATATATTGAAAACCTATCTCATATATCTTTTGTGTTTCATCCAGGCATGCATGCATAATCCAAGGAAAGGGTGACATCTATTTCCACCACTTCCTGGGTGAGTCAGAATGTCACAATTAGGTTGCCATAGTCACCTTCCACCCACTCAGGTTAGGGGTTCAGGTGAGGCACTGTGAGCTAGCCAGGAGTTAGGCCGGTGGTTTCTGACAGTGTGGACAATGCACCAGTTTTCTTGGCCGACACCATGGGAGCGTTGTATTTATAGTACAGTGCTTAATGGCACACAGTGTCCACAGCTCTGACGCTGTTGTGGAGCAACACCTTAGCATTCCTGGACTAGTGTCAAAAATGTTGATGCTATTCCAGCCATGTTAGGGAGGCCCCACTGAATACAGCACAGCTCAACTTTAACACCTGCACTGAGCAGGTGTTAAAAAAATGACCCTGTGATGGCACAGAATGGTGCAGCGAAATCTTGTAGATTTCACTGTGCATTACTGTAGGTCTTTTGCGGGGGAACGCCTACCTTGCATACATTATACCTGGCGCAGATATACTGTGGACCAAGGCTTCACAAACTGGCGCAATAGTACAATTTTGTCAGTTTATAAATCTGGCACTGTGTTGGGGACTTTGGGCCAGATGTAGGAAGCCTTTTGCGAGTCGCAAACTGCGAAAAACGCAGTTTGCGACGTGCAAAAGGCCAAACGCGATGCACAACCTCAAATTGCGAGTCAGTACCGACTCGCAATTTGAGGCTGCGACTCGCAAAGAGGAAGGGGTGTTCCCTTCCTATTTGCGACCGCATCGCCATGCTGAGTTGCTTTGTGACCGCGAATGCAGTTGCAAACCAACTCGCAGTTACCACCCACTTGAAGTGGGTGGTAACTCATTCACAAAAGGGAAGGGGTTCCCATGGGGCCCCTTCCCCTTTGTGAATGCCGAAAAAAATGTTTTTTCAGAGCAGGCAGTAGTCCTATGGACCACTGCCTATTCTGAAAAAACTGAAACCTAATGGTTTCAGAAGTTTTTCTTTTTGCAACTCGTTTACCTTTAAGGAAAACGGGCTGCAAAAAGAAGAAAAAAAACTGCTTTATTAAAAAAGCAGTCACAGACATGGAGGTCTGCGGTCTGCTGTCTCCAGCAGGCCACCATCCCTGTGAGTGCATGGACTCGCTATGGGGTCGCAAACTGCTACCCACCTCATTAATATTTATGAGGTGGGTCTTTGCGATCCCATAGCGAGTCGCAGAAGGAGTCTAAGACACCTTTCTGCATTTGGTTTTGTGAGTTGCAATTTGCGAGTTGCTGTGACTCGCAAATTGCAAGTCGCCAAATTATACCTACCTACATCTGGCCCTTTGTGTGCTGCTGTAGCGTAAAAAAAAATATGCTACAGCGGTGAGAGGGGCTTGTAAATGAGGCCCTAAGTATCCCACATTCTGAAGTCCTGTCATCCGAATATGCAGTCCTATTACTTTAGAAGGAACAATATAACACGCCAGGAAGTGTGTCTCCTCAAAAGCCATAACAGGTACCTCAGGGCCTCCTGGGTATGGGAAACAATCTTCTATTAATCCCTATGGCTTCCTGGGCATCAGTACATGATTTCTCCACCTCTAATGGGAATAATATGTGTATGGTGTGGTGTGCAACTGAAACCAGGTTCTCTGGGAGACCCAGCAAGAATGGGCCACTAGCTGGTAAAACTCTACTTTTTGTTTTGCTCTCCAGATGCCTGTGGTCTCAGGGGGCAGGTTCTTTCATGTAAGAGGTAGAGGTAGATGCTTCCAAACATTCTAGGCAGAGGGCCCTATTATGAGTTTGAAGGATGAGAAAGCCCATCTGCCAAATATCCAACAGGGTGGCCACCCCCTACGTGGAGGCCCCCCCACTGGAGCTATTAAGAGTCTTCTGCTAGGTTGGCGGTCGGAAACCTGAGTTTCCATCCGCTGTGCAAGTGGGACACAGGTTACAGCATTGACTCCATCACCCTTGCAGTGATTGCTATGGTGCTGGCTAGGGGGGGCTCTGCACTGCCAATCCCAGTGCATGGGCAGTGCAAGGCCCCACTGTGGCCCCCTGCACCCGTTCTCAACCAGCCTTTTCATAGCAGTGGTACCTCCAAGAAACCGATGGGGGAGAACAAGGTTGTAATCCCCAGAGCAGTGCTGCCTTGGCAGATTAGGACCTCCAAGATCCTCCAGACTGCTGGGATCTGAGATCCTGGTGGAGCTGGTGGTTGAGGGATGGAAGCCCCACTCAGTCAACAACCACAATGCTTTTCATGGTGAACCACAAAAAGTGACTAAATTAACCTGTGTTCAATCCTCTGGTAGCTTCAATCAGGCTTAATTTAGAAGCTAACTGTAACATATTTATGTAGAACAGAAAAAGTAACAAAGTGAAAACACAACACAAGAAAAATCTTAAAGCAATTTAGAAACATAGAGAAACCTTTCATCAATAAAATGAGACCTCAGAGACAAAAATACAAACAGTAGACTCCGAGATATGACATTTCAAGTTTTTAAGTAGATATAGCACGTAAAAGTACAAAGTGCCACTTGCGGTCATACAGTTGCACTTGGCCAGGGGAATGTCCCAAGTTGAGGCTGATTGCAGGCTGGATACAGGGTCTGGGTTAGTTACATTCTCAAAGTCTGGCACAAAGAGTTCTGCTCAAGGTTGAGAAGGCTGCAAGGAGCAGAGAGACCAGTGCTGCTGGTCATCACCATAGCACAAAGATCAGGCCTGATGTTGTAGAAGGTCATTGATGTAGTATGAAGATCTAATCCAATGTCAGACGGTTGTTGCTGGAGCTTCACATTAGAGGTCACCACAGGCTGTCACTTCTGAAGCACACAATGCATATCTCTTGTTGCCAGTTGATGCTCGAGGTTACTGTAGTGGAAAGAGTTGCGTTCACTGGGGGTTCCTGTTTGCAGTTGTGACAAAACTGGGCTGATTGCAGAAGCCCCCTAATGATTTGCCCCCATTTTTCACTTATTGCTGGTGTTTTTCTGACTCTGATGGTGCCCTGGGTACTGCTAACCAGTCACAGGGCCTGTACTCTGCATAAAATGAGTATGCAAATCAGGCTAATTATATTTGGCAGTATCAACCTACCTATAAGGCCCTAGTATATGGTAGAACATATAGGTTTAGGTACCCCAGCATAGGTAGTGCCCCCATAGGTGAACTGCAGAGGTGCCTGGGGTCATTTTAAAGCCGGGCCTGCCTTTCTGGCTGCTTATAAATTAAAGTTACATGCAAATTTGCGTTTGGAATTAAAAGTACTTCCAGTTTTAAATTACCTCATTTGTATCAATAAGTCACCCCTAAGGTGTACCCTAGGTGCCCCCATGGTTGGGTGCAGTTAACTATAAGCAGGAACCTTATATAATATATTTTATAAGCCCTCGTAAGGAAATATAGCCAAATTTGTTTTCCCTCATTGTAGTGAATAGGCTCCATCGGCTAAAATGAGGAGATATGTACATTTTGGACTCAAACTGATTGTTATAATAATGCAACAACAGTTTTAGAACTCTACCTGAAAGTTGCCAACTTTAGCTCTGTAGTACCCTTCTCTGAGTGGCCAGCTTCTCGCAGCCTGGCCAGGCTGCCATGATGAGGTGTGAAGTAGCCTGGGCTGAACACAAAGGAAGTACCTGGGGGAGGAGATATGCCTCAGCAGATTGTGATACAGGACTGGGGGAGAGCAGCTAAACTGGTCTTCAAAGCAGGGTAGGACATTTGGAGCAGCTCAGGACCACCCCCACTTCATGCAAACCCAGACAACCAGGTGTCCTCTTGATTATATTAGGAGAGGGCAGAAGAGGGGTGTTTTAAGGATTTTTAGCCATACCAGTGGGTGGGCACAGCCAGACCTAACCTCCAGAATTCATTTGTTTAATGAATGTTGCTTCCTTGGATTGAGTTTTTCCACACTTCCCAGGAAGTGGTAATCAAAGAGGGTAGTGTCCTGATTGTGATTGGACAGTTGTCCTCCTTGCTTTCCACCCAGAAGAAAGGATAAATATGGCAGAGCTGCAACCACACCTCAAATCCCTACAAGGAACACCATTAGAAGAAGGACTGCCCTGCTGGACCCCTGACCTGCACCTGAACACTGCACTGTGAAGGACTGCACCTGCTGCACACTTGGGCTTCACCACTAAAAGGACTTTGCCTGTCTTCAACTGGTTCAAGAAGAGACTCCCTGCTTGCTACAGGTGAAAAATAGCTAACCAGAGCCCGCTGCATCAAAACCTGAAGTAACTGGCCAGCTGACCTGTGGTTAGTGGTCATTTTTGGATTTGAACCAGGTGCATTCTGGGAGTTGGAGTCCTAAACCTCAAGGCGCACCTCAGAGCTTCTGGAACCTTGGGGTAAGTTGTGAACTCCTAACCGACCTTTTAAGAACTTCTGGAAAAAAATCTAGAAGTTTGGAGAACATTGGAGAACTTTTGGAGAAAAGCTCCATAAAGGGACTGACGCACTGTGGTGAGTCAAGCTGGCTTTCCTCAACCGCAACCCGACCTGACTTGCAGGTATATCCCGCTGAAAAACTCCAGAGCCGTAGACTTAGACTTCCAAGATCTCACCAGGGGACTCCTGGAACGGGCGATCCGAAGACGTTGTATCGGAATCGGGTTTCTGAGGTGGGTTGACTCCTGTCGGAAGGAAAAAGCTCCAAAAAAGTCTGAACGTTGACCGGGACTTCCCACGCAGTGTATTCTAGGAGCGTTCCAGGAATGTCAGATCAAGATTCAGCTTTGGCCCGGACGAAGATTTCCGTCCTGAAAAACCGTCTAAGTCTGAACGTAGAATTCTTCACCGAGGTCTCTTGTGACGCAGGTCCAAAAAGGGCTCCAGGGAGGTCAGAGTGGATTGGCAACTTTATCTCGCTGAAGAAAATCTTTGAACAAAAAAGACTAATTCCGAAGGTAAACTTTTGACCAAGGCCTCCCACTTGCTGTTGTTCGAGCAGGGCTCCATCGCAGTCAGCCTCAAACTTTGACTTTGCCCCAGTCTAGTGCGACCAGATCACCAGATTGGCGCTTTTAGTTTCTATGAGCTAGAATTAACTCTTTAAAAATTCATATTTCCAGTTCCCCAAATATGATTTTAATCATTTTGATGTCATTTTAAAGATAAAAATATAATCTGTGTTTCTAAATTGGTGTTAGATTTTGATTGGGTTTTGTGTTGTACGTATTCACTGTTTTGTGAGTTTTAAATGCTTTACACATCTGTCTCCTAGAATAATTTGACCTGACTGGACCTAGGGGAGGTTAATGGCCTATTGCTAAGTGTAGGTACTTACCTGCCCTTACCAATAATCCACTTTGCAACAGCCGTGATCACGGAGAGCAGAGTCTTGACAAGACTAGGCCTGTTTACAGTTATGAAAAGCCCAATACTTCAGGATTTCTCCTTTCATGACAGGAGGAGCTCAATTTATGCTAGTCAAGGGTCCAGGACATGGGGATGCTCCTCTTAGGGACCAAGAACTAATTGCAGAAGAAGCCAACAGGGCTCAGGAAGGTCCAGATGGAGGTCCAGGCAGGTCAAGGGCAGCAGGTTTGCGGGCCATTTGAAGGGAAGTCCCTGGAGCTTGTTGTGTCCCTGTAGCTCAGACAGGAGGTCAGCCAACTGATCTTTGGAGTCACTCAGGGTAGCCTGGGATGATGAAAGCTTGACTAATCTTCCTTCTCAGAGAACAGCGCAGGCCTCAAGTAGCAGGGCTGTCTTCTGGGGGTTAAGGCAGTCCTCACGCTGCAGGGCAGACCTCTGGTAGTATCAGGGCAGTCCTGTGGGAGCAAGGCAGGCATCAATCCGCAAGTCAGACCTCTTGAGTACAAGTCAGGCCATCTGAAGTATTCCATAATTCCAGGACTGTACTAAAGAGGTAGTTTAGGAGGTGTAATATATATATACATGAATTGGAGGTGACATACCAGCTACCCCCATATCTGGTTGTGGAAAGTTCTTCCATTTCTGTACGAAAAATCCAAGTAGCCTGGGGTGACAAAAGTCTGGCGTGAGGTTCCAAGGTGTGTTTGCTGGAAGCAGCACTTTAAAAATGCATGTGGGCCAGAGAACAGCTTTGCCCTACCCATCCTGTCAGGATGCCTATCCTTACAGCATTTAGGTGCATATTTATAGCCTATTTGTGCCAAATTACGCAAATTCAGCACAAAACTAACTCCATATTTATATTTTTACGTTAGACAAGTCTAAAGTCAAAATATTTGAGTTTGCACAATTTTTAAGATGCGTGAACCTACCTTGCGTCAATGAGATGCAAAGTAGGCATTCCCATCTAACAAATTGTGCTAACCCAGTATACTCATGTTTCTCCCCCATGCTAAAATGATGCACGGGTGGGGCTAAATTATTAACGACATGGTCAGACCAGGCACTAGGGGACCTATGGACCCATTTCCATGGTTAAATACCATGGAATGGGTTCACAGGTTCCCTCCTCTAGCCCCATGAACACCCCAACCCACACTAGAGGGACACCGGAGGATGGGGGACCCCACCCCAGGTAAGTTGGGTAAGTATAGGTAAGTATTTTTTTTTAATTTCCATCGGGGCCCAACTTGGATGGTACAGAATTCCTCATGCCAAAAAAAACAAAAAAATATGAAGGGTGAGGATTAATGTTTGGGAGAAGACTAACCAAGGATGACAGGTCAATCATGTGTCCCCCAATCTGAAAATCAGGGAAACTACCCACCCCCATGGAAAGACCATCAGCACTAATGTGATCAGTCCCAGGACCGTGTTCCATCATAAAGTCTAATTCCTGTCGGGAGAGGGCCCACCTCAAAAATTGGGATTCTCACCCCATCTGCATTAGCCATCCCAGCTTCCTGTGGTCCATCGGAACCTGGAAGTGAGTCCCAAACAAGTAAGTTCTCAACTTCGTCAGTACCTACACCACAGCAAAAGCATCCCTCTCAATTGCACTCCACCTCTGTTTCCAGGTAAGTAACCTCCTACTGATCATAGACACTGGTTGACCTAAACCTTCTTCATTTAGCTGTGAGAGCACAGCCCTTATGCCATGCGCTGAGGCATCTTGTTATACTATAAACTCCTTGGAGTATTCAGGGACTCTGAGTATGGGTACTGTATGCATGGCCTCCTTCATGCTGTCAGAAGCTTTCTTGTTGGCCTTTGTTCATTTCACTTTCTTGAGCTGCTTCTTAAAAAGCAGCTCGGTGAATGGGGCAAAAATAGTGCCATAGCCCTTGACTAACTCTGTGCAGTATCCAGTGAGCCATAGGAAGGTTCTCATCTTAGTCTATGTTGGGAGGTTCCCATTCCATTCCCAGATAGAATATTCTGGACTTTGGCTTAGAGGGGCTGCACCTTGCCCCCAATCATTTGGTGTCCCAAGTAGACCACAGATTCCTGCCCAAACTGCCACTTGCTTGCCTTAATGGACAGGCCTGCCTGTTTCAAGATATGAAGCACTCACTAGAGCTGTAACAGGTCACAATCCTATCTGTCAACATCAAGGTTACACAGATTTCTGAGGCCAGGGGTTATGTAACAATAAAGAGGCAAACTGCCCCAGCAAGTGGCAGAGCTCCCACTGTTGCTCTGGGTTCAATTTAGAGGAGAGGTTGACACTTTTTACTGAGCCATCCCACTCCTTGGAAGGTAGGAGGCCAGGGATAGGTCCATTCTTCTCTTGAACCCCATCATCTGTCACAAGGATCATAGTGATTTCAAGCCTTTCATTGTGCTGTTTGCAATGACTGACATGGAGGACCCATAAGGCTTTCTTGGAGTCCTGAGGTCAACCAGGTAGGTGACCTCCCACTTTGTCTCTTTCACCTCATAGGGTCCAGATCAATGGTCTTGTAGGGCTCTGGGATTCACTGGCTTCCTCTTCCACACTTTTTGGCTAGGCTGAAACTGTTTATCCCAGAGCATCATCACCTTCTGCCTGGCTTCCAGGTTCTCAGTGGCCTACTTGCAGAAGCCCTTCATTACTGAGAGCCATTCTATAGCTGACTATATCCTGAGGGCTTCTTGGGAGCTTGCTCCCGCCCCTCCTTACAAAGACCGAGTGGTCCTCTAACATGGTGGCCATACAGGATTTCAAAGGGACTAAACCCAACTCCCTTCTGTGACACCTTCCTGGAGTCACAAATAAGGATTCACAAGAGGACATTCCACTTCCACCTCATGGGCTCTGAGATGCCCATAATCATGTCTTTAAGGGTCTTGTTAAACTGCCCAACAAGTTTTTTGGTCTGGGGGTAATAGGGTGTGGGGAACTTATTAGATACTCCACACTCATCCCACATGCTGACATGAAGTTTGCACTTCTGTCAAACACTGCTTCTTTGGGGAACCCCACCTTTGTAAAATCCCCATTACAACCCTAGCCACTGCACTTGTAGTTCCAATCCACAGACGTATTACCTCTGGATAACTAGTGGCATAGTCCACCAAGTCCAGTACAAACCTGTTACTTAGGACAGTCTTAGTGCACCAGGACCACCAACACATGGGTTGCCCCAGGGTCAGGAACATTTGGATCACTATAAAGGAAGTCATTCTTTTATATCAGTTGATCTCCAGAGGTGTCATTAGCTGCCTTGACTTCGGCCTGCCACCTGAGGCACTCAACATTATGACAGTACAGAGGGAGGGGCCCTGCACTGCCCACAACAATGTTTTGGGCAGTACAGGGGTACCCCCTGTGGCCCCCAGCACTTGTTCCCTGCCAGCCTTTTCATGGCCGTTGAACCACCATGAAAAGGCCGCCAGAGAACATGGTTGTAATCAGCACGGTGGTGCTGACTTCAGCGCCACCGTGGCTGATTACAACTACAACCGCCGTCATCCCGTCGGGATCAAAGATCCTGGCAGAGACGGCGGTCTTTTGGCGGTCGGACCACCAGGTTCGTAATGTGGCAGTCTGACCGCCACAGTGGTCCAACCTCCACTGCAAGACTGCCAGTCTTCCGACCACCAGATTTGTAATAGGGCCCTTCATTTTTAAAAGTGTTTTATATCCACAGTCTCATCCCGTTGCATAGCACATTTTAAAACAACCACAAAGAATATTACTAACAACGAGAATAATGTGAACATTTCTATCATAGTTGAAATGACATTTGGCAACTTAAAACCCTAAAGACTACTTCAGTGTACTATACTATGAGAATGTGGAGTTGCTTAACTTACATCTAGGGGGTTATTCTAACTTTGGAGGAGTGTTAATCCGTCCCAAAAGTGACGGTAAAGTGACGGATATACCACCAGCCGTATTACGAGTTCCATAGGATATAATGGACTCGTAATACGGCTGGTGGTAAATCCGTCACTTTTCCGTCACTTTTGGGACGGATTAACACCTCCTCCAAAGTTAGAATAACCCCCCTAGTGTTTATTAGGATTCAGCACACTGTATAGCATATTTAAGGCAGGGAGCTGTAGTTATCAGTAGTAGGGCAAGAGTGTTCCCTTGAAAAGAAAACAGACATCAGCTGGGCTCAGCCCCTCTTCTCTCGGACTTGGCTTGTTATCAGCTTTTAGTGAAGAATTGGATGCTGAAGCAGTATGGCAATTTGTTGATCTTTTCAGACTCCCTGGCAGTATATTATATGGTAACCCAGATGAAGGAACTCTCTATTTGAATGGCCACTTGAGGAGTACTTTATACTGTTGATCACTTATCTTATTTTAAATGGGGTATTTTTTTTTTAAATCCCTGGCATATTCATATTAGCCAAAAATTAAATACAATATAAATTGAAATATAACCAAATTAAATGAATTTTTTTTTTTAAAAAACGTTCCCACACAGCTGTTGTACAAACACAACTTGCTTCTAAAACATAATCTAGCACAACAACCTACATTAAATACAATAAAAGATATTAAAATAATAATAATATAAACCTGCAAAAAAAGCAGAAAATATATTATACCAAAAATTATATACTATGGAGTGATATTTTACAACTCAATATTTTTACAGCAATTTTAAAAACAAAGAAAAGTACAATGGGTCAGATGTAGGAAGGTCCGAATTCCCGAGTCGCAAATTCGGATGCAGAACGGTGTCTCAGACACCGTCTGCGACTCGCTATGGGGTCGCAAAGACCCACCTCATCAATATTAATGAGGTGGGTCGCATTTTGCGACCCCATAGCGAGTCCCTGCACTCACAAGGATAATGGTCTGCTGAAGTCAGCAGACCTCCATGTCTGTGACTGCTTTTTCAATAAAGCAGTTTTTTTTTCATTTTGCAGCCCGTTTTCCTTAAAGGAAAACGAGTAGCAAAATGAAAAAAATGACAAAACCGTTTGGTTTAGTTTTTTCAGTGTAGGCAGTGGTCCATTGGACTACTGCCTGCTCTGAAAAAACCTTTATGCCCACATTCACAAAGGGGAAGGGGTCCCCTGGGGACCCCTTCCCTTTTGCGAATGAGTTACCACCAGTGTGACACTGGTGGTAAAGGTGATTTGCTTTGCGCCCGCCTTTGCGGTCACAAAGCAATTTTGAATTGCGATGCGAGTCGCAAATAGGAAGGGAACACCCCTTCCTATTTGTGAATGAGCATCGCGTTAGGCTGTTTGCATGGCGCAAACTGCGATTTTCTCAGTTTGCACCATGCAAACGGCTAGCTACATCTGGCCCAATATTCTTACCTGTGATATAATGGCCCAGGATATTCTTGACAGAAAGATATTTCAGCATCAATATAAGATACAAATTACATTAAGAGCACCAAGAGCCCTCATTAGAAAGAACATCGCATAGGGGATCAGCACCAGAAACAAAGAGAAAGAGATTTGTATCACACAAAGGCAGTTTTAGAGGGATAGCAATTTTAATAAATTCAATGCAAAACATGAACGGATAATATTAATCTCTGTGTCCTTCATAAAATTAGAACGTCACTGTACAACACCACTAGAAAAAGCTACATTCTGTTGTGAGGATGGAGGTTGTATTATGGTTGTTTGAAGCGTGTTAATCATAGCCAAAGAAGATTGAGCCTCCATCTTATAAGTTGAGTGTAGCATTGTGGAAATTTCTAGAGCCCTAATGTCAGCAACTATTTCAAAACATTAAGGGGCCCTGATTAATACAATCAAAGAGCTGAACCTCCACTACTTGCCGAATAATGAGGGTTAGCATGAGTAGAGTACTAAGCACCCTCAAGCAATCTGCCTGGAGTTTAGAAACTGAAGCCAAAAGTACTGGAAGAAACTATGGCCCTCATTCCGACCCTGGCGGTTTCAAACCGCCAGGGTGGAGGGCAGAGGAAGCACCGCCAACAGGCTGGCAGTGCTTCCCGGGCCATTCTGACCGCGGCGGTAAAGCCACGGTCAGAAAAGGGGAACCGGCGGTTTCCCGCCGGTTTTCCCCTGGCCCAGGGAATCCTCCATGGCGGCGCTGCTTGCAGCGCCTCCATGGGGATTCCGACCCCTTTCCCGCCAGCCTGTTCCTGGCGGTTTACACCGCCAGGAAGAGGCTGGCGGGAACGGGTGTCGTGGGGCCACTGGGGGCCCCTGCACTGCCCATGCCACTGGCATGGGCAGTGCAGGGGCCCCCTAACAGGGCCCCACAAAGATTTTCACTGTCTGCTTAGCAGACAGTGAAAATCGCGACGGGTGCCACTGCACCCGTCGCACGCCTGCAAATCCGCCAGCTCCATTCGGAGCAGGCTTCCTCTCTGCAGGGGCTTTCCCGCAGGTCGGCGGGCGATCTTTTGGAGATCGCCCTCCGGCCCAGAGGTAAAGTTGAAATGACCCCCGCGGTCATTTGACCGCGGTGCGGTCTTTGGCGTTTCCGCCCAGCGGGCGGCGCCCGCCGCCCGCCGGGGTCGGAATGACCCCTTTATGTCATCTGAAAAGATTCCAGGCCACTTACTGGATTTGTCTGGCAGAATCATTTCATGACTGCATCCCCAGGAGTTAATCAAGAACTGAAGATGATGTGGATGAATCACTTGAAAACCTTTGGATAGTTCTAGGAGGGAATGAAGCCAGGGCTAAGCTCTGTATAAAGGAGTGATAAATTACCTGAACTTGCAGTCTGCAGATTTGAGTTAAGCACCAGGAGATCATAGAAAAAAGAAGAGAAACATAGAGAAGACCTTTTGAACAGTCTGGTAGAAAAGCATCTGAGTGTAGGCAAGTGGACCCAGCCTCAATCTGAGCAAATGATCTTGCTGAGAATTCAGCTGGGAGTTGAATGGATTTATAGAGAAAGGACCCCGAATCTGGTTCAATTCTTAGAATACACGGGTATGTAGTTGCCAATACCCGTGCTCTCTCGCATTTGTTAGGAACAAGTCTGAGGTGTTCTGCACGGACCCAAATTCTGTTTTTAAGACAAAATTACCCCAAAAACATTTTACTAACTTGACCATCCATTTGGATCTTCTGCCTCCTAAACAAGTTGAACTGACCGCTTTGAAGTTATCCGTTTGTAATAGGACTTCATATCTTGATCTATAGTTTGTTAATCTCCAAGTTGCAAAGTAGTATGCATCTTCCTTCGCCATGGTCTGCCAGTCGAGAGCTGGCTACATCAATCCTCTGGGCTCACTGGCTTGCATTTGATTCTTAGATAAGGTTAATAGGAAAAATAGCACTGCCCAGGTTCAGATATTTTAGCTACCATGTAATTTCCCCTCAACATTTGCGGAACATAATCTGATTGAGAGAAGCTATCTTTCAAATCGTTGATCTTCAGAAGAGTATGAGGATGAAGGAGGGGCTGCAAATATTGCATGGATGTATGAAAGACATACCAATCTGGCCGTCTGGTGGAGCGATATTACAGAAAAATCAGGAACCTATTTTAGCTCCTTTGTGATTACATTATGTTTAAGTATCCACAGGAAGATCGCTGTCTTGAAATCGACTACAAAAAGCCAAGGAATTCCATCGGCTGTAATGGAGTCAGAATTTATTTTTCCTAATTATGTCAAGCCCCATATTCTTGAATGAGATGTACAGATTTCTAAAGTTAGAGCCGCAGTAATATGAGTCTTCCCTATGGAAATTAAGTTATCGAGATAAACCATCTGAAGACCTAGAGCTCTAAGACTCACGAGTAGGTGTTTTAGGAATCTGTTGAGACTCCCACAAGGGGTTTCGGAGCTTTTTGAAACAACAAGGAGTGGAATATAGACTAAAAATAGGGAAAGCAAATTTGCCTGCTTGGGTTTGCTAAAGAAACTAAAGGACATTTTTCAAATCCAAACACACTATTTATTATCCATGCTCTATCAATAGGTCATGTTCACTTACGTAATATGTAATTCAAATTATGTAATATGTAAATTATGTACTATGTAGGTAAAATATGTAATTCGTTTTTTTATCTACTTTCAGTGTAGCTGGTGGCATGACTGGAAAAACGGGCCTGGGAAAGTCTGCCCTCATTTTAGATAGGTTAGAAATATTATATTTGTTATATATTAAAATCGTAATAATATATTCAGGCACATCATCGAGTGAAAGTCAATCCATGAATTTAAGATGCAAGATAAAAGAGTGGCCGAACATGGGCAACCTATTAGCATCGATAATTGCTGTAGGCAAATTATGAGAGCCCTCACCTTTAGCAGAAAGTGGTAAAGCAATCTCTGTTTTAAAGGAGCATCAGACCAATAGCAAAACGTTCAACTTCATCAGAGTCTAAATCAATATCATTAAATATAAACACATCTCCATGATAATCATCATTATCACCATTACATATCTATTACTTCTCCAATATACTAGGGCACTTCTATGCCTGGTTCTGTACCTCCAGGCCAGAGGGTCGTGAATGTGACTGAAGGTCATTCTTACCAGAAGGCTGAGAGCAACTAATCACTAGCCCAACTGAGTTGAAAATTGACTGCACTCTAGGAAAATGCAAAGAGGAGGACGTTCTTCCAGCTCTGCAGAACATGTATGTCTCAAGATAAACTGGAATTCCTCATTCAATACAACATTGTCCCCAGAAACTTGAGACATATAACTGCCTACACTGGAAACCACAGATTTTAATGTTGAGATAATAGCGTTTTGGTTAGACTGCGAAACAGAGGGATTTTAAAAAGTAAATAAGTTCCTTTCAACGAACCCCCTCTCTTCAAATTTAGGCCCATATTTATACTTTTTGACGCAAAACTGTGCTAACGCAGTTTAGCGCCAAAAAAATTAGCGCCGGCTAACGCCATTCTGAAGCGCCATGCGGGCGCCGTATTTATTGAATGGCGTTAGCCGGCGTTAGCCGACCGGCGCTGCCTGGTGTGCGTGAAAAAAAAACACGTACACCAGGCAGCGCCGGCGTAGGGAAAAATGGCGTTTGGGCGTCCAAAAATGGGGCAAGTCAGGCTGAGGCAAAAAAAACGTCTTAACCCGATTTGCGCCATTTTTTTGGGCGCCCAGACGCCATTAACATGACTCCTGTCTTAGCAAAGACAGGAGTCATGCCCCCTTGCCCAATGGCCATGCCCAGGGGACTTCTGTCCCCTGGGCATGGTCATTGGGCATAGTGGCATGTAGGGGGGCACAAATCAGGCCCCCCTATACCACAAAAAAAAAATTAACAAAAATACTTACCACAACTTACCTTCTCTTCCCTGGGGTGGGTCCCTCTATCCTTGGGTGTCCTCCTGGGGTGGGCAAGGGTGGCAGGGGGTGTCCCTGGGGGCTTGGGAGGGCACCTCTGGGCTCATTCTGAGCCCACAGGTCCCTTAACGCCTGCCCTGACCCAGGCGCTAAAATCCGGCGCAAATGCGGGTTTTTTAGTCCCGCCCACTCCCGGGCATCATTTTTGCCCGGGAGTATAAATCCGACGCAATAGCATCGCAGTCATTTTTTTAGACGGGAACGCCTACCTTGCATATCATTAACGCAAGGAAGGTGTTCACGCAAAAAAATGACGCTAACTCCATGAACTTTGGCGCTAGACGCGTCTAACGCCAAAGTATAAATATGGAGTTAGTTTTGCGTCGAATTTGCGTCGAAAAAAACGACGCAAATTCGGCGCAAACGGAGTATAAATATGCCCCTTAATATCCTGATTGTTGCCGTTATTCTTGACATGAAAATAGGAACCCATACAAACAATTATTAAATTATAGCTAACTTCATTGTAACAGCACGACCTTTTGTGATTGATTTGCCTTAGGTAAGTATACCATAACAAAAGAGACAGATTTCAAAGTATTTGGACAACAACGACGGAATAGAGGAGACTCCATCCGATATTACAAACGGCAATGAGTGAAGTGGCTGAACGTTGAGTTAAAAATGATTCTGATTCTCTAGGAGTAATCGAATGTGCGTGTGCAATGAAATTAATTACGTAACCTTAAATTAACAATATCAATCAGGGAAACAATGAAGGATAATATAGGAAACAGCGGCAGCAACAAAAGAGGCAAGAATTTAAGATGGACTGCCTCATAAAGATGATGGGTTACCCTGATTGGTGTTTTCACTGCACTGGGTATAGAGGATTTATAATCTCTCGCTGCAGAGATTAAATATGCAAGACTTGAGAAGGCATATGTTAGAAACGGTGTCTTTAGGTGGCAGGGGTATGCATCCACTCCAAGTATGGACTATCACTCTATTCAGGTTAAGTCACATACACAATAGAAGATAACCTATGTTTACTCCCTGGTAGCTTGGCACAGAGCAGCCAAGCTTATCTAAAGCGAAAGTATATTTGCAACCCACAGTACAATGAAAAAAACACCACACCAGGTTAGAGAAATAGGCACTAATTTTATAAATAAACCAAGACAAAAACATAAAAAATCCAATGAGTAGAAGCTGAGTTATGAATTGTAAAAGAATACTGCTTTATAGGTTACTTGAGATGGTGCTGGACTGGGACAAATTACTTTGTGTCCATTTCACTCTTGCAAAAAAGGTAATAGCCTGAAAAGCCTGACAGTTAACCCAACCACTGCCTTCCATGGCTGTTGGGGGAGTCTGCTGGGACCCCTAGTCACTTTGTATTTCTTGACCTCCGGGAGATGGTGGTCCCTTTGGCTTTAATAGGCCCTAGGAGGGGGCTGAGTGTGCACCCATACTTTATTCTGGAAATGTCTCCGGGACCTGGCCCACCCGTGCACAAAATGAAAATCAAGCACACTGTTAAATGTTTTTTTTTAAAAACATGCTTTTAAGCCCTTTTGAGGTCCCAGGGGACCACTGGGCCAAGGATAGGTGGCTAGGGTAAAGGTACCCTACCCCCTTTTCTTTTGTTTACATTTTTTTGGGGAATCGGCCAACACGTCCTAGTTGAAGTGTTGACAGCCAATAATATCTTGCACGAAATCGAGAGTAATCTCGAAGTCGTCTGGACCCTAGATAAACAAACTTGGATTTTCTTTAATTTCTCTTAAACTACTGAATGGATTTACACCAAATAAGAAAAAGGGTGATAGGCAGACCGCAATCTACCTTTCTACCGAATTCTGTGTATTTCTGTCCAGTGGTTCACACTGCAGGCATGTCTAAAGAGTCTATGGGAATTAACATTGGAAACATACTTTTTGGTCCTGTTTTTCCTTTTCTTGGCCCTGCTTAACAGATCACCCTAAACCTTTCCATGCACAACAAGACCCAACGTGACACTTTTTGGGGAACATTTTATGAAGATTCGTCAAACAGCGCTTAAGATTTTGCCAAGTCAAAAAATGCTTTTTCCATGAAAACTAGGTCCTAACTATAAATCTCTACTGCTGACTGTTAGTAGGTAATACATTCATCAGTTGTCACTTGTCCGTGTCTCTGAAAGGTTATTGCTTCCACCCTACTGTCGCTAATAGGTAGTTATAGTTAGGACCATGTTTCTATAGCAAAAGAGATTTTTGAGTTGCATATATCATTGGCACTGTTTGATGAAAAAGTGCCCCAGTGATTTTTGTCGCACACGGAATGTTTCGAAGTAATCTGTCAAGCTGGGGCAGAGAAAGAAGGAAAGTAAAAAAACATGTGTTTCCCATGTTAATTCCCATAGGAGTTTGAAACACCCTGAACCACTGGGCAAAATTAAACCAAATTTGGCAGCAAGGTAGCTTTCACTACACAGTTTGTATTTTTTGTTATTTGCTGTAAATCCATTCAGTAGTTGTTGAGAAATTAAAGGAAATCCAAATTTGTATATATGTGGCTGCACCGACTTCACAAATAATAATTAGCTTGTGCAGAGATATGCAGAGCTCTGATTAACTTCCAACAGTTTAACCAGAAAGTATTGGAAGCCATCTTGGGACTTGACTTCAGCCAAGTCTGACAAGAAATTTAAATAATAAAACAAAAGGCCACAGTAGATTCACCATGACCCCTTAGCTCTGGTGCTGGGGTCCCAGAGGGACCCCACCAGGAGAATAAACACTTAAAAAAAAATGTTGCTCTGAATTCACAATGATGTCCCAGAGGCAGGTACATTTTAAGGGGGGGTGCAAGATTCCCCCCACGCAGGGCAGTTTTATGCCCCAGAGACCACCACCTCCCTGGGGTTAAACTATTTATGTATGCAGGAGGGCTGCATCACCGGTGACCACTACCTACCTGGAGCAATCAGTTGTGTGTTGAGGGGCTGCATGGCCCCCCATAGACCCAGGGACCACCACCTCTCCGGGGCTAAACTGTTTATATATGCAGAGGGGGGCATGCAGCCCCCACAAGCCTGGGGGCCACCACCTCCCTGACATCAAAGTGAAACTTTATGCCCTCCCACAGCGCCAAAGACCACCACCCAGGGGCTAAAAAAAAACAATGGGATAGGTCTGTTGCAAACCCCCAGCCCCAAGGACCACCACCACTGCAGGGCAATATATATTGGAGGGGGGCCACACGGACCCCCTCGAGGAGCCAATGATGCCCCTATGGACCGCCACCCCCCAGAGCCGGCTCCTGCAATGTCCCAGGGTGCCCACCTGCAGGACGTAGCTGTTTGTTGTGGCTTGGCTGCACCTCTACAGCTGCAGCCATGCAACAACAAACACTTTGGGTTTTGTCAGTGGGACCTGTAAAGCAGGTCCCCTCTGTCCAAATCCGAAGCTTTCATCTTTGTCCCCTGCACATAGGTACACGTGCAGGGGACACAGATGAAATACTTCAGCATGCAAGGAGCTGCTGTTAAAGCAGCTCCCTGCTTGCTGAAGCAATGGCATTGCAAGGGAAGCCTTAAAGCTTCTGATGCACTGCTATATTCCTATATGCACTGCTATATAGCTCGTAAATGGCTTTTCATTAAAAAATGAATAAACAAACAGATAAATCAGTAGAACTCTTTCTTGGTCCCAGATAGCCCCGGGGAGGTGGTGGTCCTCTATGCTGATGGGAGTCCGAAACTGACACCCTTTACATTATTAAGTATGTGCCCCAGGGAGGTTGTGATCCCTGGGGTGCAGGGGCCGTGAGCCTCCACACTTCTAATTCTTTGTAGGCCTGGGGAGGTGGTGGTGCCCAGGGCTGTGGGGGAGTCCATCGGGCCACCCCACATATAAAAAACATTTTTACCCTGGGGTTGGTGGTCCCTAGAGCAGCAGGAGGGCTCCCCTGCATTTTTACCCAAATGCCCCTGGGCATTGGTCCACCTGGGGGGTTTATAATAACAAAGCAGGAGGGCCCGCTGATCCACTGTGACTCCGTCTGTAAAATAAAAAAAAGGCTTTTTAGCCCTGGGGGTCCCTTTGGGATCTCAGCACCAGAGCTAAGGGGTCAGGGTGTTCATACCCTGGTCCCTTTTCTTTATTTTTTGCTTTTTCTCCGGGACTCGGCTTTAGCTGAGTCCCAAGATGGCTGCCAACACTTCAACAGTTTCTGTTGTTGAAGTGGTAGCAGCCAATCAGATCTCTGCACAAGGTCGGGAGTGGTCACAAATTCTTCACGTCACTATACATACTTTCTTTAAAACTACTAAGCAGAATTACACCAAAACAAAAAATAACACTCGTTCTGGACCAGGACCTATCTTTCTGACAAATGTGGTGTAATTTTGTCCAGTAGTTTCAAGATATCACTGTTCAAAATCCCTATGGAAAACATAATGGGGAAAATGTGTTTTTGGACCACCCATTTTTCTCGCACCCCCACCCCCCCCAGATGGATCACCTCAAAACTTTCCAGACAGCAGCTAACCTGACCGGCAAATTTTTTGGGAAAGTTTTGTGAAGATTCGTCAAGCTGCGCCAAAGATACAGGCAAGTAAAAAAACACTTTTTATATAGAGACTAGGTTCTAACTATAACTGCCTAATATATATAACCTAGTGGCAGTCGCCACTAGGTACTTATAGTTAGGACTTTTTTTTACCATAGACAGAGCGTTTTTTTGTTTTGCAAATAACTTTGACACCACTTGACAAATCTTTACGACATTTTCAAGGATTAAACTTTGGTCAATTCAGCTGTTGACTTGAGAGTTTCGGGGGATCTATCAAGTGGGGCCAAGAAAAAGACGGGGTCCCAAAACACATTTCTATGGTGTTTGTTAATGTAAAGTAATTTTCATTACTATATGTTAATCCAGCCATGGCCATGCACAGCCTTTAACCGTGTGTAGCGGGAGTTGGCTGCATAGCCTGTCTCTCTGGGTGTAAGAATAAGTGTGAGAGGGTGCCTCTGGGTGTGAGAGTGGGTGCAAGAGTGTCTGTCTGGGTGTGAGAGTGGGTGTGAGAGGGTCTATGTGGATGTGAGAGTGGGTGTGAGAGTATCTGTGTGGGTGTGAGAGTAGGTATAAGAGAGTGTCTCTGGGTGAGTGTGTGGGTGTGAGAATATCTCCGTGAGTGGGTGTGTGAATGTCTGTGTGGGTCTGTGAGTGTATTTGTGAGAGTCTGAGTGGCTCTGTGAGTGGGTGCGTGAATGTCAGAGTGGATCTCTGAAAGGGTGCATAAGTGTCTAAGTGGGTCTGTGAGTGAGTGTGTGAGTCTGGGTGGGTTTGTGAGTGGGTGCATGAATCTGAGTGAGTCTGTGATTGTGTGCATGAGTCTCTGAGTGGGTATGTGAGTGGATGTGTGAGTCTCTGAGTGGGTGCATGAGTCTTTAGGTAGGTCTGTGGGTGTGTGAGTCTCCGTGTGGGTCTGTGAGTGGGTGCATGAGTGTGTAAATGAGTCTGCAAGTGGATGCATGAGTGTCTGAGTGGGTGTGTAGGTGTCTGTGTGGGTGTCAGTAGTTGTGTGAGTGACCCTGCCACAAAAGAATCTCATCTGCCCTTTTATCCAACACGAGTCCACAGCTTTGTATGAAATATCTACTCAAGAGGAGTTCTTTCTTCCTCCCTGGGTAAATGTCTAGTATGTATTCTACACTAAAGCTGTGTAATGGAGCAACAGGAATGTCAGCAGTGACCTTTTGTACATTTGGCAATGTGATTATTCCCCGTGCATCTTTCTCCAGAATTCTGTGTCACATGAATCCTTCTACAGAGAGGCCAAGAAGACTACAAAGAGGTAAATATCCATCAAACTAGGGTCTTTCCTCCTATCTATATGAAGTAAGTGCTTCTATGTTTTGTGGAGATGTCCCCATATTCCTCAGCATCAAGCATGTGCCATCAAAATCAGTGGGAAATGCCCTGGGGCACTTTGAGAAGCTGTCCATCATCCTGTCAAAATGGGGGAAACACATATGCACACTGCTAAGGTAGACAGTGAAGGGCCAAGATGGCACAGTATCCTGGTGATTTGCACATTTTCATACTCTGAGCAATTTAATGGGAGAAATATGGAGGGGGGGGGCCTGCTCTAGCAGATTTTGGCTTCATGGACCCTATCCCCTAGGGCCTACCACTATTCAATGGGGGAGGGAGGCTGTGTGCCCCCCTAGCCAATTTTGGCCCCAGTGACCCCATTTCCTGGGGCCCACCTCTATTAAATGGAGGAGGAGGGCCACATGACCCCCATCATGTGGCCTATTTCCTACCTGGGGACCCCATTCCTTGGGGCCCACCTCTATTAAATGAAGGAGGAAGGCTGCATGGCCCACCTCCCTGGACAGCAATCTGTCCTGGGTGCCTGCAGGGCCGGGTGTTTGCAACAGACCCACTTCATTATTTTTTCAGCCTTAGGAAGGATGGTGGGCCATGCCGCCCCCCCTTCATTAGTGCAAATTGCCCCTAGCAGGTGGCAGTCCCTTGGGCTGCGGGGGGCTGTGCGGGCCCCCCACATTCATATCACATTTAGCACATGGCCCACCATACAATTATTGTTTTGCCCCAATGTGGTGGTGGACCCCAGGGTCTGGGGGGCTGCATAGCCCCCTGCATGTTTGTCTGTGAGTGCTCCGGGGAGGTGGTGATCCATGGGGCTAATACAAGCCCTAGGAGGGGGACACCATGCACCCCCTCCTTTTTAAAGCCCCCAGTGTCCCCGGGACCTGATCCACCTTGGGGTAAAAGAAAAGAAAAGGGTGGGAGGCTGACGCTTTTTGAAAAAATATTGCAGGAAAATAAGCGGATCCATCCACAGATTTTTCCGAGATTTAAAAAAAAAAAACTTTTTAGCCATCGCCCCCACCATGGACCCCGAGACCAAGGCTAGGGGCTCAGTGTGACCATACCCAGGCCTTTTTTAATCTTTTTTTGTGGGACTCTGCTGAAGCCAAGTCCAAAGATGGCTGCCAACACTTCCTTGTTGAAGTGTTGGCAGCCAATCAGATAGCAGCACGGGGACAGTTGGATCTGCGGATTATCCGTGTGCCTCCATATCCATATTTTTTAAACTCTAATATTTTAAAAAACGACAGAACAGATTTACACCACATCACAAAAAAAAACCACTCTTTCTAGACCATGAGCTAGCATTCTATCAAATTTGGTGCATTCCATTCAGCGGTTCTAGCTGTAATTGTGCTCAAAAATTTGAAAAATTCCATTAACATATTATGGGGACAAAGTGTTTTGGGACCTCACTTTTCTTGGCTCCTGCTTGGCAAATCACCCCAAAACTTTCAACACAACAGCTGAACCAACTCAAGTGTGAAGATTTTTCTAACAATGCCAAAGTTATTGGCAAAACAAAAAACGCTCTGACTATGGAATGAATGGCTCCTCTAACTATAACTGCCTACTCGTGACCACCGGTAGGTATTATATGTATGTGTGTGTGTGTGTGTGTGTGTTTGTGTGTTTGTGTGTGTGTGTGTGTATATATAAAATCACTGAAAAAACAAAGGTTATAGGGACTTTATAGTTAGGTTCTGAATTTACTCACACAAAACCAAATACATTTTGCAGTTAGAATTCTTTAAATTAACTATAACTCACACCCTAAGGCAACTATAACTCACACCCTTGCATGCACAGTTTTCTTATCAAAAATGTTATTTTAAACGTTGCAGTGATGTCAAAGATGCTGTTGGACATTTTTGCTTATGCAGTGTCATCCCCAATCGTTTTTCCTCCTGCCTCCTATTTTTTTTTACCTGTTGCTGTTGGCTTTTGAACTCTGAGCACCTTACCACTGCTAACAAGCGCTAAGTGCATATGCTCTCTGTGTAAGATTGTATGTAATTGGTTTATCCATGATTGGCATATTTGATTTACTAGTAAGTCCCTAGTAAAGTGCACTAGACGTGCCAGGGCCTGGAAATCAAATCATACTAGTGGCCCTGCAGCACTGGTTGTGCCACCCACATAAGTAGCTCTGTAATCATGTCCCAGACCTGCCACTGCAGTGTCTGTGCATGCAGTTTTAACTGTAAATTTGACTTGGCAAGTGTACCCACTTGCCAGGCCTATACCTTCCCTTGTTTTACATGTCAGACACCCCTAAGGTAGGCCCTAGGTAGCCCAAAGGGCAGGATGGGGTGTATGGTTAGAGTAGGACATGCAGTAATGTGTTTTATATGTCCTGACAGTGAACTATTGCTAAAATCATTTTTCACTGTTGAAAGGCCTATCCCTCTCATAGGTTAACATGGGGGCTACCTTTATATCTGATGAAAGTGTAGATTCCCTTTGGGAGTGGATGGACCTGTGGAGTTTTGGGTCTCTGAGCTCACAATTTAAAAATGCATCTTTCAGTAAAGTTGATTTTAAGATTGTGTGTTTGAAAATGCCACTTTTAGAAAGTGACAATTTTCTTGTTTATACCATTTCTGTGACTCTGCCTGTTTGTGGATTCCCTGTCTGGGTCAGTTTGTCAGTTGGGCTGGTTGCACCTCTCCTCTAGACAGTGACACAAATGGAGCTGGGGTGTAGTCTGCATTTCCTGATGAGCCATATGTGCTAGGAGGGAGGGGAGGAGTGGTCACTTACACCTGAAAGGGCTGTGCCTGTCCTCACACAATGAGGGTCCGACCCCCTGGTGAGTGTCTGGGGCCTGGCCTGGGCAAGGTAGGATTTCACATTCAAAAGAAACATTACTTTGAAGTAGGCCTACTTAAAAAAAGAAATTGGGTATGAGAAGGGCACCCAAAACCACAGACTTTAGAACACTTCTGGAAACAAGAGGAACCTCTGCCTGGAGAAGAGCTGAAGAGCTGAGGAAGAAGACCTGTCCTGCCTGTGACTGTGCTTTGTGGAGCTATCCTGCAGTTGCTGCTTCAGCCAGAGTAGGATGGCAAAGACTGGACTTTGTGTGCGTTCCATCTTGAGACTAAGGCCCTCATTACGAGCCTGGCGGTCTGTGACCGCCAGGCTCGCGGTTGGCGGGAGCACCGCCGACAGCCCGGCGGTGCCCTGCAGGGCATTCTGACCGCGGCGCTTTGGCCGCGGTCAGTGCAGGAAAACCGGCGGTCTCCCGCCGGTTTTCCGCTGCCCGTTGGAATCCTCCAAGGCGGCGCAGCTTGCTGCGCCGCCTTGGGGATTCTGACACCCCCTACCGCCATCCTGTTCCTGGCGGTTCGCCCGCCAGGAACAGGATGGCGGTAGGGGGTGTCGCGGGGCCCCTGGGGGCCCCTGCAGTGCCCATGCCAATGGCATGGGCACTGCAGGGGCCCCCGTAAGAGGGCCCGACTTGTATTTCACTGTCTGCATAGCAGACAGTGAAATACGCGACGGGTGCAGTAGCACCCGTCGCACCTTCCCACTCCGCCGGCTCGATTCCGAGCCGGCGTCCTCGTGGGAAGGTTGTTTCCCGCTGGGCTGGCGGGCGGCCGCCCGCCCGCCCAGCGGGAAACTCAGAATGCCGGCCGCGGTCTTCAGACCGCGGTGCGGTATTCCTGCGGCGCAACTTTGGCGGGCGGCCTCCGCCGCCCGTCAAAGTTGTAATGAGGGCCTAAATCTCCAAGGGCTTGATTTAGAGCTTGCCTCATGTTGTTTGAAGTCTCAGGGACAGCAAAGACTTCTCCCTTACCAGAACCTGGACTCTCTGCTGAGACTCCTGTCCTGATAAGTGGTGCCCTATCCAGTCCCTGGGCCCTTGAAAGGAAAAGCTGATGAAAATTCAAGGAAATCGTCTTTGGAAGACTCCGTACCGACGCTGCTGCTGAATCCGGTGACGCCACCTGCAACCAACTCCGTGATCTTCGCTGGAACATGACGACCTTCGCAGGCCCGACACTGCTGCAGCCCTGCCAAAGTCCGCGACTCCATGGAAGTCGCCGCACCATGTCGTGACCGACGCTGCTCTAAGTGCGCAGATTCAACGTTTCGCACAGACGCCGCGATCTCCGACTTCGCGCATTGGCTTGTTTTCACTCTTCACCAAAGGTACTGTACCTGGGGGTCCGCGTTACCCCGTGGCCAGCGCTGCTGGTGTTGGATTGTTGGGAACGACTCCGACTCAACGCCGTGTTAACCCCTCATTGGAGTATTTTGTGTTTCTAAACACTATTTGTTAGTTTAATCTTTAAAAAGTCATAACTTGACTTGAGTATGTCGGATTTTTGCCGTTTTGGTTTTGTTTTGTTTAGATAAATATTTCATGTTTTCTAAACTGGTGTTGCGTCATTTTGTAGTGTTTTCATTAAGTTACTGTGTGTGTTGGTGCAAATACTTTGCACCTAGCACTCTGAAGTTAAGCCTACTGCTCTGCCAAGCTACCAAGAGGGTAAGCAGGGGTTAGCTGAGGGTGATTCTCTTTTACCCTGACTAGAGTGAGAGTCCTTGCTTGAACAGGGGGTAACCTGACTGTCAACCAAAACCCCATTTCTAACAGATGCCATACAAGGTCTCATCAGTGACATAATATGTGGAGTAAGCAGCTGTGCATGGCCAAGGTGTGAGTTATAGTTACCATAGGGTGCGAGTTATGGTTACTTGAAAGAGCTCTAACTATAACTGCAGAATTTCTATGGTTTTGTATAGTAAATTCAAAACTTAACTATAATGTCCCTGTGACCTTTGTTTTTTTCAGTGAATTTATATGTTTTTTGAACGTTAAGTAATTTTAATTACTATACCTTGTTCCAACCCACTCAGACACTCATGTACCCACCCAGGCCCACTTTCCCACCCACTCAGACACTCACCTACCCACTCTCAGATCCACTAACAGGGACAGGCCCTGTGGCCAACTTCTGCATGCTGCGGGGTTGGATGGTTATAAGGGCTTGGATACAGGGCCTGGCGCAGGCTAGGCCCTGCAACCAACCCCCACTGTGCACGACTGAAGGCTGTGTGCTGCGGGGTTTGGAATAACGTATAGTAATTAAGATTACATTTAAAAAAATAGAAATTTAATTTAAAAAAACAAAGGTTATAAGGACATTATAGTTATGTTCTGAATTTACGCGTTCAAAACCATTGAAATTCAACAGTTAGATTTTGAATTCTTTCAAGTAACTATAACTGGCACCCTGAGGTAACTATAACTCAGACCTTCGCGATGCACAGCAAATTACTCCATATATTATATCATTGGTGACATCGTGTATGGCATCTTTGAGATTATCACTACAACATTTGCAATAAAATTATTGAAAGAAAACTGTGTACATCATAAACCCACTTGCATGCGTGCTAGAATGTCTGCGATCCACACTTGTGATTTTGGTACTTTTATTTGCAGTGCAGAGGTCCAATATATGGTTAGTCTGTGTTGCACCAAAATACCTTGAAGAGACACATCATAGTGTTAGTCTGTGCTATAGTGCCTGCGAGCTCACACTCGGTTATTTACTCCTATTAGTATCAAGGTCGGCCTCCACTTGTGGGGTTACAAACACAGAAGCGGTATGAAACCTAAGACACCGAACAAACAATTTGTAGGTAAAGTCTGATTTGAATGACTAATTTGGGGATATGAATATGTTTCCGGTTCAATAACTTCATCTAAGAACACAGATCCTCTCGATTCCTCTGCTTTAAAATATTATTTTTCTCTCCTACACGTCATATGTATTGTGTAACGGGTTGTAGATCCCCCGAAATTTGCAACTGGCTAGCTAATGTCGACAGTTTCTTAATAGGTAATGCGTTTTGAGGGAAGCTTGTGATCCATTCTGCGCTGTCTTTGTTTTATGAACACAGCATTCATGGCTGTAAATGTTACACGTTGTGTGCATGTTGGCTAGCCAGTGTTTCAACTGCGTTTCTTTGTTGTTATGTCGTTGCATTGTACCATATTGTGCCACATGTGTGACTTTCAGTGATCCCTCTCTTACCGTGCATTGATTTACAACTTTGAGGCATTTTATATATTTGCAACTGCGAGGTTGTTAATGAGCCTACAAGGAATGGGTAAAAACCAGGCATACTGCGCTACAGCTATGTGTGCAACTTGCATCAGATATGTGTTAGAAGTCAAAACAGTGTCTAGAATTTTGGAAACATTTATTTGCACTCAATTACTATGATGTTAAATTAACTAATTAAAAGTTGTTTCATTTATCTCTCAGACAGTGTTGTTCAGACTGCGATTACTTGAGAAAATATTTAAATAGCAATGCATATGAACCTTTGCTGCTAGAAAAAATAATCCTTCTCTCAGCTTCTATGATCACTTCAGCATTTTCTGAATAAATGGCAGTTAGGTTTAAAACTGAAGCGTAGCTTTGATCTGCAGTCGTCTGGGTCTCTTCAGGGACGTTCTGTTCTCGGTCAAGCTTTTAAACCTTTACCAAATGCTTAGTGTCCTTTGTTGGCACTAACTAAAACTTAAGGAAAAATGACAGAAAATAAAGTTGTGTCGTAATCCTTGCATTCAGCATCATCAATGTACTCCAAACTACCAAATAACACATTGGGAATGCTTACGCTGAAAGTACATCCTGTACAAAACTGATATGAAAAGACCAATGTCTCTGTTCTAGTTTAATTTGCATTTCATTAGTAATCATGCTTTTAAATGTTACTTTTAAGCAAGAATCGAATTATTTTCAGCCTACAACAAAGCTACTTTTGCTTTGCTTCATTACAATTACCTTACCCCTTTGTATGTCCTTAAAATGTTTTTGAGGATTTACTTGAGGCCTGTGTACATACTCTAATTCCAAACACATCACTAATTCTGGATTATCACAGCTTTGATGATAAGTAAATAAGCTTAATGAATAATTTAAACTTTCTGCGCCTGTGAATACTGAAAATAGATTTGGATGTTTCAATTCAAGGCCATTCTTTCGACACCTCAATCTTGTAACGCTGCAGCCATTTGGTGGACAGTATGAACCTGTAGGATGGCTATTAAATGGTGCAGCAGGTGCAGTGGCAGCAGAGCCCCTGGTTCTAAGGAGCATTCTGCACCCCCTTTATAGCCGTATTTCTTTATTTAACCAGTGGATCGAGGGTCCGTTTTGCTTACATTAAGGGCCCTGTCTTCCTTGCTGCACCACTGCTGAGAACATTGTATATATTTCATACTTAATATAATTCAGTGTTGAACGCATTCAAGTATCCCTGCTGGAAACATTCCACGTGATGTCCACACCACACACCTAACATGTACTCATATTCATATCTGTTACCTACATGTATTAGAATAGAAAGTCAAGCAATACAAAATGAATGTGATATGTCCACTTAAACAACATTTAACAGAAGAAAACGGTGGACATGTGGCACAATTCAGAAGAAAAGACTACGGTGGTTGTCTCCATAAAGGATGCTTATCAACTTACAGAGGAAGAAAAACTAGCGATACCAAAGGGTCGATCGAGGGAAATTATCATATCATTATCATACTACTTTATAGTTCTTATTACTAGTTACAATTTCATCTTGATACTGCCTAAAGGTCTGCTACTAGATTGGTGGCGGGTTGGGCCTTAGAAATGCACTTGTCCCTAACTACCATGAAAGTATAAAAGTCTATGCGATTTATTATAGCCTATTAGAACATTGGAATGTTGGCATGTCCATTGAAGACAATGGACTGCTGCGGGCTTTTACAGGCCGGTAAAAGCCCGCAGCGCCAACATTCCAATGTTCGCTTTGTTCACAGCAACAGCTGTGAACAAAGCCTCACGGAGCCCAAGGGGATTTAAATCCCCTCAGGCTCAGTGAACATTTTTTTTTTTTATAGAACATTCTGCCCTGTGTGGCAGAATGTTCTAATAGCCTTAGAACCCGCCGTAGCGGGCTCTACCGGCTATTAAAGTCCCTCTCCCTTGTTAAATGCCCTCGCCTTCGGCTCGGGCATTTAACGCGGGGAGCGGGCCTTTAATAGCCGGTAGAGCCCGCTACGGCGGGTTCTAAGGCTATAATATCTCTGGCTACTGCGTGTGCACAAATCACAGCACCTGCCACCACAAGGGCAATCCCAACTGGATTAAATACAAAAGATATAAAGATAGTGCACCCCTACGCAAGTTCAATAGAGTCCAACGCGTTTCGTCCTAACCAAAAGGACTTGATCAGGGCTTATATTTGTATAATCTTTGAATTAATTGGCTTTCCATATTATTGAGCTGGTAAGTATCCAATGATAGCCCATAGTTACCCATAGTGTAAGGGATGAGCCATGTCCGTCCCGATCGTGAAACGAAGTAAAGATCTAAAGGTCTGTTCACATTCCACCAATAAAATCTCTGAAGCAAGGAATATTCTCCTATAGATAAAATGGCAGATGTAGGGAGGTAAAAAATAGCGACTCGCAAATTGCGAGTAATTGCGACTCGCAATTTGCGAGTCACTAACAGCAATGCAGGTAGAAAGTGCGAAGACAATTTGCGACTCGCACACGGAGTCGCACCGCAGATAGCAAGTCCGCTGTTTGCGAGGTTGCTTTTTGCGACCGTGCAAAAAACGGACCCGCAATTTGCGAGTGGGTGTCGCAAATAGCGACTGTGCTGAAAATTGAATGCAGGTGCTGCAGAACACTCTGGAAAACACTACAGAACACTCAGGAAAACACTTCCTGGCACATGATGATGACATCACAGCCAGGAAGTTTACAGATACACCTGGGAAGAGGGAGGACCACACCCATTTCAACTTCAGCACAGCTAACAAACAGAGCTCCTGCAACCATGTCTGACAATCCTAGGAAAGGAAGCTAAAGTTTGCTGAAAAGGAGTTGGAGGTGCTGACTGATGAGTGCTGTCCGCACCATGACGAGCTGTTTGGCAGGGCAGCCCTCACCGTGCCAGACACAGAGAAGAAAAGAATTTGGCAGGAGATCCAGGACAAGGTCAACTCCCTGGGGGTCAGCCACCGGAGTGTGGAAGAACTGAAGAAAAGGTGGTATGACCTGTGCTCCCGGACCAAGGAGAGGGTGGCAGAGCGGCCCCGGGAGATGAGAGGCACAGGAGGGGGACCATCGACGGTACCACCACCCACACCCCTGGAGGAAAGGGTAGAAGAGACCCTAGAGCCTGAGGCTATAAGCGGGATGGGAGATCTGGACACCTCTGAGGCAGGACCATCAACCGGTGAGTACCATGTGACATGCATGTACCCACATCAATGCCATACCCCCACCCACCTTGTACACAGGGGCATGCACAACCAAGATAGCTCCATTTCAGAGTAGCAAACACCAGAATGATGTATTATGGGCAATGTAGTCAAGTAGGCAGTTCATAGGAAATAGTTTATTAGGAAGTTGATAACAGATAGTAGACACTGACAGTGTGTTCCCTATGTCCCACAGGTCTCCCACAAGACACCCCCACCAGCCCAAGCAGCCAGGGGACAATGGTCAGCCAGCACACACAGGAGACAACAGGACCAGCCACCACTGCTACCTGCACCACCGACACCATGCCCTCTCAGGAAACACCTGTTGCAACAGTGGTGTGTGAGCCTGCACCAGGTACGAGCCAGGCTGCCATGGCAGACAATACAGGGCCTCCACCGCTTCGCAGGCGACGTAGAATATCAACAGCAGAGCGGCAGGCAGAGTCAGGGCATGCCTCCACATCACCAACCGAGGCCCAACTGCTACGGGGTCAGCGCCTGCAAAACCAACAATTAAGGAGGATTAGTGGGGTATTGCGGCGCTTTGAACACAATCATGCCATCAGTATGCAGCAGGTACATTCGGAGTTGCAGGTGATCGGTAACAACACGGGTGACCTTGCACTGTCTATGCGCCAACTAGTGGCAGGACTGCTAATGCAGAGTGACAGTGCACGGCGCAGGGACCGCCAGCTGCTGCAACGCCTGGACAGGATGGCCTCCTCTATAGTTATCCTGGCTGTCAACACAACAGGGCTGTCTAGGCGCACAGTCAGCCTCCAGGTGGACATGGGCCACTTTGCAGGTGATGTGGCACGGGGACTGGGCCGTCTCAGCCATGCAATGGACCTCATGGAGGCACGGCAGGTGGCCAGGGGCACAGGCGACACGCCACAGGACAGTGAGGAGGGCTCCACTGTCAGCAGTGTCTCTGCCAGTGACACCCGGGTGCTACGTAGTGGAAGCACAAGGCAGAGCACTGCTGACCCCCTAGTACCAGCCAGGCTGGCCGAGCCCACCATAGGGTGTGAGCTCCACACTGTCCTTGGGTTTGGGGCACATGATGTCAATGTGTCCCATGCCAGGTGGACTATTGAAGCCCCTGAACTGTTCCTATTGTACATAGTTTGGTTATTTGCACTTATTAAATCACTTGTTCTTTCCAATTTAACACATGGACTCTTGGTGTGTTACATTGGTGAGTATGGTAAAAGTTGGCACGTACCTTCCAAAGTATTGGTTTGTAATGTGTTCCCATCTCAGTCTGCCTTGATTTGTGATGCTCCTATCCCCATGATGGCGATGTGGTTACTCTTGCTCTTCATCCTCAGAATCTGGGTCTTCAGGGGTGAGAGGTAGCCCACGTCGGGTGGCAATGTTGTGCAGTATAGCGCATGCAACAACTATTTTGAAAGCTGTAATTGGGGTATACTGGAGGGCACCTCCACTTCGGTGGAGGCATCTGAACCTTGCTTTCAGCAGTCCGAAGGTACATTCTATCATGTTCCTGGTCCTCTTATGTGCACTGTTGTATCGCCTCGCGCAATCATTGCTGGGTGTTAAGTACGGTGTTAGTATCCATGGATGTAGTGCATATGCACTGTCACCTGTTTGGCACAAAACGTACAATGTTAGCAAGGCATGGGTGGTTTGCACATTGACCTGTGTGCATGTCTTCAAGGTGTATTCAGCTCTACCTAGGAGGTATCCGTCTCCAAACTCCCCACGTTCCAGGCTCTGGTGTATCCCACTGTGCCTAAAAATGTAGGAGTCATGAGTACTGCCTGGAAATTTGGCAACCATGTCAGTGATGATATAATGGGCGTCACATACCACCTGAATATTGAGTGAGTGGGTACACTTCCTATTGCGGAACAGATATTCCAGGTTTGCAGGAGGGCATATTTGTATATGAGTCCCGTCTACACACCCTATGACATGGGGGAAGTTGGCAATCCTGTAAAATTCCAACTTGGTGCTGTTGATTTCTGCCTCATTCCTGGGTAGGTATATGTATCGGGACATGTGTGTGAGTAAGGCGTCTAGGAATGCCCTAAAGAACCACGATAGTGCACTTTGGGATACCCCACCTGCCACAGCAATGACCCCCTGATAGCTACCCGAGGCCAAGAGATGCAGTGAACATAGCACTTGCACATGCGTATGGATGGCACAGCCGCGCACAGTCTGGCGTTCTAGCTGTGGTTTGAGTAATTCTATTAAATCTAGTATAGCTGCGCTGCTAAGTCTATATTTATCATAAATTTCCTCCTCAGTTTGCTGGAAGAGTGTCTGCCTTGTTCTGTATATCTTCTACTGTCTCTGGCTCCTCCTCCTCCTCTGCTGGGAGGCGTGGGCTCTCCTCCTCACTGCTATCAGGTATATCTTCGCCATCTTGAGTAACCCAGATGCCTTCTGGGTCTCCTTTTATACTTTGGTAATGGTTACCACCTGCTCTGAGTTAGTGGTAAATTGGAAGTGCAAAATGGGCTTTTTGCGACTAGTTGCAATTTGCGAGTTGCTATTGCATATGGTTTGACACTCGCAAATTGTGACTTCCTATTTGCGGGTCGCAAAATGGGGTCACAAATTTTGCGAGTCGGTAACGGCTCGCATCGCATTTTGCGAGTCAGAAATGAGATTTTTGCATCCCATTTCCGATTTTGCGGGGTCGCAAATTGCGAATCGGGCCATTTGCGACTCGCAAAAGTTTGAGACATCTGGCCCATAGATCCTTTTGCGAAACACGACTTTACTTGTAATATGCATTGAATGTCAAATTAAAGAAATTTATCTACAAGCCATTGCTCTGAGAGAAGTTAAGAAAAAGAGAAGGTAGAAAATTAAATGATTTACATAATCCATCTGTGTGTTATTGGAAAACAATGGCTGCCAGCAGCCTTTCAACTAAATCTGTCAATGGTTGAGCCCGATGCCGCTGTTGCAGTGTACCCGCTCATATCTCAAGTCAGGAATAAATGAAGATCAGTAGAAAAATGGCAAAGTCCTGTGTTACTTTTAAACTATAGCTAACTTGCTGCTGGCTATCTCATCATTCCTTAGACTGTCGTCCATCCCATGAAGCTAAAATGTCACTGAAGATGGGCATCAAGCCCATTACCTCTTCATTTCCTCCTTTTTACCATTCCATACAGTAAGGATCCTAAGGTGTATCCTAAGCTCTCCAAATTCAATTGCCAAACCCTCTTTGTTTGAATACATCTTCCTTAGAGGAATGTATAGAAACTGTAAGAAAATTAGGTACCTTTTGAGGGGAATTGGAGGGGAGAGGTTAAAACCCCACGCAAACAGCAGCCACAGTCAATGTCAGATTGAAGTCAGAAGCAAACCTCAAATTAACCCGTGCTCAAGCTTTTGACAGCTTGGCACAGAGGTATGTTTGCAACAGTTTAAACAGTAATAGAATAAAAACAAATCATAAAAGGGATCCCACACCAGGTAAGAACTATAGAGTATATTCTAATAAACAAAACAAGACCAAAGTGACAAATTCCAGTCAGTATAACTGGAGTAATGCAATTTTAAAGGTTTAAATGAAAATAGTGTGAAAAAAATCCCCAAGTGCCACTTGCATCATTTGGTTGTGCAAGACCAGAAGCAAGTCACAAGTTCATGCTAACCGCAATGGAGCATGGGTCAGATAAAGGGACTAGGTTAGTTACTCTGAAAATGTACTATCCCATCTTCATCGTCAGTATTATGATCTTCTGTGATGAGAAGACACCTTTAGTTTCGCTTGAAGATCTTTGTTCCAATTAAAGGCACCATCTGTGAAAAGCATCCTGACCCTTCGTCTTTCCCACTCTAACTGCCAGCCTTGGAATCCTAACCATGTTATTTTTCCAGGATGACATATGATGGTCAGAATGGATGATCTCCCAGCATTCTAAGTCTACCACAACAGGGACTTTCTCAGTCCAGCGCAGAGTCCCATTCACAGTCTAGGGGGCTGTGAGGAGCAGGGAAGTGTTGTAGACAGTTATCAATGTAACACTCTGTAGAGTGAAGATCCTGTTGTTGTCACTAACAGTTTGGCTGGAGCTTCGAAGTGCCATCCCCGTGAGTGGTGAATGCTGTAGTTAGGAGGATTGAGTTGACGAAACTAAACGTTGGCAGGTGGTGTGAGCTACAAGGTTTTGGAACCAATAGACCTGCTCACGGCCCCGAAGGGCCCAAAAATTCTATTCAGTTCCTTTGAGGCCACACCAAGGATAGGATCCAGGACCTGTGTGTGTACCCTCAAATTACATTTAGTCACCTGGTAGCATGCCATTTGTCAAGTATTTGGAAGTACAGGGATTGGCCTGGCTGTAAAGCCCAATAGGCCCTGTTTCTTTAACTCCAACCATTAGCCCAGTGTTCACTGGCCCACATACATCTGTTAGTGAACTCTCAAATGAGGTTTCCTCATCTTGGATTATACCATTTGTCAAGTGTTGGGACGAAGAGGGAGTGACCTGCCTACAACTCCCAGGAGGCCTTATTCCTCTAACTCCAAACACCAGCCCAGTTTTCACTTCCCCAAAGAAACCTGTGTGTTTACCCTCAAATCAAATTTACTCACCTGGTAGTATGCCATTTGCCAAGTGTTGGGAAGTAGTGGAATTGACCTAACTGCAAAGCCTATAGGCCCTGTATTCTAACTATAGGACTAGGCCTAGGACTACATATATTCTGACTACATGATGACACACATGATGCATCAGGCCACCACATGACAAGGAACAATTCCAATGGAGTTTTCTGCACTTCTAGCCTATCACTGTGCAAGCTGCCTTGGCACAGGTCTTCTACACCCAAAGTTTGTGACCTACATTCCCAGGAACAATCCATGTCCATTTTGTATGTCCAACAGCATAACATACCTGCAAATGTCACAACTATGAAATGCCCACATGAAGACGTCATGGTCAGGGTAACTGAACAAAGAAGAAAACAAGGAGTATAGGTATAAAACCATACATATGACACACGTCACATAGCAAGCATCTTCAGAACAAAGTACAGTACAAGAAATCTGACACAAACAAAGCATCAAGATGTCGATATGTCAAAAGCTACCTCATCAAACACCCTTTGGCTGATTTTGCCTGAGCATCAGCTCCCTAACTATTTCCAAGAATTAACTCCACACATTACCACAACTACAGTTCATTGTACAGTCAAAGTCATGGCATCTCATGAAAAACTTACTCTCATGAGAAGTAACTGTCAATGGAATCTTGTCGCAAGTCAGCTCCTTTCTCTTCACCACTATCATCTTCATTTGGCGTTTCAGGATTCTCACCCGGTGGCACCACAGGCTACCCCTCCTCTGGGGTGTAAGGAATAGTCCACCGTAGAGGGATGTTATAAAGCAAGCAGAATGCCGCAGTGATCTGACACACTTTCTCAGGTGAAAAGACGAGGGCTCTCCCAGTCCTGTCCAGACAGCAAAATCTCACATTCAGGAACCCAAAAGTCTGCTCCGCTGCCTGCTGTGTTCTTTCATGGGCCTCATTGAAGAAGACTTCCCTTGGTTTAGTTGGATTCCCTTCAGCGACGTCATTAACCAAGGATGGTTTGGATATGTTGAGTCGCCTGTTTAGGAATGAGCCATAAGTGCAACAATGAGTCACTCACTTCATGATTGCAGTGCCAGCCATTGCACACTCAAAATCTGGGCAGATGTGGCTTACAAACCAGCCAGGCCCTCTCTGGTTGCAGTTGTGACATCATCTGGGTTGTGCTGCTGTTTCACGTTGCAAAGGAATCACGGGCTGAACCTGGGAACTGGGTACAGACGTTTGATGTGCATGTTGATAGAATGGAAGTGCTTCATGTTGTGATAAACTTGTTCACTGGCCTGCAGTGGCATCAAGGCAATATGAGTGCTCACACCACATGTGGGAGGTGAGCAAAACCATAGAAATCAGCCTTCACATTGACTAAATCATCACATCTGGGGAACCTGATATAGCTGTCAATGTGTTTCATCATTGCTGAAAGCTTATCTCTTAAAACACCACTGAACCTAGATTGGGACGTACCACCAGATATGGCACTTTATATTGGAAGGACCCTGTGACCCTGTGGCCAGGAAGTTAAAACTGCCATGAGTTGAACAATGGGCAGTATGCATGTTGGATATTTGTTTTCAGGTATCAGATGGTGCTCCAACTGACAACATAAATATACAATTGTTTGCCTACTCAGACAGTGCTGTTTAATGATGTGATGTTATTTCATGGTTTGAAGGTGTGCCAATAGACAGTACACTGGAGGTTGTCGCCTCCTCCCTCTCCCAGGGTACCTATTTGTGAAAAGACAAGAGTTGGAGCATTAGTCACTGCGTCCACACCAACATACATGATGCATAGCAGCAAACTCATGTGACAAACACTTCTGACTTTAAATACATTACACCCACTATGCATCACAGCTGTCAACTACACAAGGGTCAAATGTGACCGCCAGGGTTGCTAACACATTTGTGTCCATAACATAGATTTGGGTAACACCCAACTATCTGCTCCTCAAATGCCCCTTGAAATTTAACAGTCTGTTCCGACCATCAGAAATACCGACAACGGTGGTGGGCAGTGTACCAGCGTACTATGTCATCTGTCCCCGGCAGCACACTACACTGATGATTGTGTAGTAGATCCTACACAACAAGGCTGCTTTATAATGTGTGTGATGATCCAACATATATATTTGTGCTGTGACACATTTATTAGGGACCAATAATGTATTTCCAACTGCCAAAATGGCAGATGCCTCACCTACTTCACTGGACATTGGGAACCACCCACTGGCACTAGTAGGAGTTTACAGCACGGTGGGTAGTTTCCATCCACGGCAAACACAGCCATAGGCTAACATTGTTGTCTGTGACGGTTGCAGGAGAATAGCTGTGGCCATCGACAGTGAAGACAGCCTACTTGGCGTACATGTATGCTGAGTTTTGCAAATTCATAAACTTGACTCCTGACACTGCTGCCATCACCACCTCCACAATGTCAGCTGCTGTGTGCCACCTCTGGGAGAAATCATACCACTCCAGGCAGGTGAAACAGCCCCTTCCTTCTTTCCAGAGGAGCTTGAAAAGCTTGTGTAAGAGGTCCTTCCCCTGTATGGTCAGCTCTCTAGCTCACCAGAGGAGCAGGGAAGAACCTCATAGACATATTTGACTCTGTTCAACACCATCCTTTCCCTCCTCACAGGCTACAGTGTACCTTTGTGTGGCAGTTCGACTTTTTGTGTGCATGTTGTCAGATTGAGTGTGGCATAAATGGGTTGTACATGGTGCAGGTAGTGCACATTAACAATGTGATATGTGATGTGTGTTAAGGCCTAGACACATCTTTGGACATCTGGCCTTGCCAAACGGTTGTATGAGATGCATATAACAACTCACTGTGCCCTTCAAACTGGCACAAGGGACAAGCCATATTGATGATGGCCACATGATGTACTGCCATGCATTTAAGTGATGGAAATGTGTGTGTCACCTATGTTCTGTATGCTCAGCCTGCAGAGAACATGGCCTGTAAAATGTATATCCCAGTATGGGACATGTCCAGGCTGGGGTAGAGTAACTGTGGCCATGCAACTGTGGCAATGTGTCACCATTTCAATTTGTATCATTGACTTATGACAAGACCCTTACTCCTACAGCTCTGTTGTCAGCTCATAAGTCATATTTGTCCAGTACAGGTGTATTGCACAAGTGACAAACCTACAGTGCAGACAGTTGGTTGATTCTGGGGAGGGCATGACATGTGACTCATTAGCGTGGCTACATGTAAACAATTAGACCAAACATGCCTTTGTATGTTGGATGCCATCTCTGTAGGTTTGCTACTTATGATCAAAAGTGAGTTCTGGGTTATAATTACATACCACAGAAACCCACCCTGAAGTAGCATGAGTCTACATTGGGTATGCCCCATGTCCACACAAGCAGAGGGAAGAGGCTTCCCATGCCCTCCATGGCAGCCCTTTCGTTCTCACCCAAGTCTTAGGGTGCAGTCTGTACTATGGTAGTTGCCTGTAGAGACTTTATGAGGTGAGTCAATGTTGCATAATGTAAATGTGGCAGTCCAGCCAGGCCCAAGGAGTTTACCCTTCAGAAGGCCACAATGGTGTGTTGTGTTTCATAGTGGCTGACATCACTGTACATGTTGCTTGAGCTTGAGCTACCTGATGTCAGTAGGCATGCTTAGTCAGTGTAGGCCATGAGCAGGGTAGTGGGTTAGTCTGCAGATTAATCCAAAAGTGTGTAGTCATGTCCCTGTATTTATCAGCATGTGTGCTTTACACTTGTGGTGTACTGACAGTTACACTTTTTTGTGCTTGGTGTTTCTGAAATGTGTGTGACAGAACCAGTGGGGCAAACAAACTGTATTTGTAACCTTTGGTTTGTTTCTTTCATCCATACATGTCAAGGCCCATCAGAAGAAGGGGATTTGGAAAGCCATCACCCAGAAGATGCAGACCCTGGGGCTCTATAGCCAGTGGATAGCCCGCTGTAGGAAGAGGTGGGAGATGCTGGGCCCTTAAGATCACAGAGGTCTAGCTGGATCTGTCCTCCCAACATGGGCGGGAGCACGTCAGAGCCTGATCCCCATAATGGCCTCCATTCTGCCGGTGGCATACCCTGAGCTTGATAGGTGTTTGAGGGGAGCACAGCAGCTACAAGGGCATAAGTCCAGGGCATATTCCTGCCTGTTATATGGTCGAGTTGATGTGTTAGGTTCTGCCATCTAACCTCGAAGATTGGGGATGGGCCATGTGTGACACACAAGATGAGTAATTGTGCATGTATGGAAGTTGGTGCATGCTGATGTGCCTTGCCCATTAGCCAGGTGACCTAGGACACAACCAAATCCAGTCCACAACCAATTAAATCTCCAGAGCCAACACATGGCTGAATACAGTGATCAATCAGGTCATGTTTGTTGTTGTGGGTGTAATTTGTACACAACAGCCTCAGGTCCTCAGCCATATGTCTGTTCAAGTGAGCATGTGGCTTCCATCCCCCACAGGCCACTTGTCTTCAGTGTATCAAGATTGCTGGTGCCTCATTACTGTCTGTCGTGTGAAGATGGCCATCAGACATGTGACAGAGCATACATTGACCTTTGGGTGCAATCACAGATCAATACTTTCCATTGGTAAGTAGTGAATATCCAATGACATGATTTTGGTGACATCACTGTTGCCACCATTCCTTGTTCCTACATGTTAGCATGTGTACCTTTCACTTTTGCCATATCATTTTCACTGATGTTTAATGCATGATCAACATGTCTTCATGAGATGATGTCTGATTCCCTCACATATGTGTGCATGCTGACATATGTTTGGAATTGGACATACGTCATTGGCCTACAGTTCATGTGGTACTATGGACATGAGTGTGTCACCATTGATTGGTGGTTCACACATACCGTCATCTGTCATTGCATGTAATTTGGCATGTATAACTGCAGTAGCAATGAAGGACATGACAGGTAGGACCACCATTTTTACCCACAATGTATATTTCCATGCTATTGATGTAGAATCTTTTAGCAAAGTGCTTAGCACATGTGAAATGGTGAAGGTTCGCTACCTAATTGTTGACATGCATCAGGCAATGACTTGCAGTAATGTGGAAACCATCAGTGGTTGTGTACAAACATTCATTCAAGGGAATCTGTGTTTGCATGACAAAAAAACAATTATATACTTTCACATTGAGCAACATGTTAAGGGCCTTATGCAGGTACTTGAGTTTCCCTGGCCCTTTACAACATTCAAATGACTATTGGCTTCTACTGATACATTCAGAGTAGGGTATTGTCAGGAGTACCAATCAAGAGATGTGATTTCCCTGGGGCTAGATAGTTTATTGTCTTATGGATTTTGTGAACAAATATCTCTGACATTTAGCCCAACTTGTCTCCAGTGTACACTTCTATGCAATGTGTGTTTTCTAAATACCGCCAGGGCCGGGGTCGGCGGTAGCACCGCCAACAGGCTGGCGATGCACCCAGCCCAGCGGGAAACACCCTTCCCACGAGGAAGCCGGCTCAGAATGGAGCCGGCGGAGTGGGAAGGTGCGACGGGTGCAGTTGCACCCGTCGCGAATTTCAGTGTCTGCAAAGCAGACACTGAAATTCTTTGTGGGGCCCTCTTACGGGGGCCCCTGCAGTGCCCATGCCATTGGTATGGGCACTGCAGGGGCCCCCAGGGGCCCCACGACCCCCCATACCGCCATCCTGTTCCTGGCGGGTGAACCGCCAGGAACTGGATGGCGGTATGGGGTGCCAGAATCCCCATGGCGGCGCAGCAAGCTGCGCCGCCATGGCGGATTCCCATGGGCAGCGGAAAGTCGGCGGTACACCGCCGGCTTTCCGCTTCTGGCCGCGGCTGTACCGCCGCGGTCAGAATGCCCGGTGGTGCACCGCCAGCCTGTTGGCGGTGCTACCGCCGACCCCGGCCCTGGCGGTATTTACCGCCAGGGTCAGAATGACCCCCTCAGTGTTACAAAAATAAAGGTACCATATTTTTGTGACACAAATGCCAAAAATACCACAGAGACTATACTCGCTTAGGAGGTAATTAATACAGAAATTACATACACTAGTATGTAGAAATAGCTGTAAAAACAGTTAGAAATAAGTGCAAATAGTGAAAATTACAATAGTTGAAAATGGGCCTGGGGGAACACAATCCATATACTAAGAAAGTGGAATGCGAAAGTTGGTTTCCCACCTAGGCAAGTGTAGTGTGTAGAGGGGTGCTGGGAGTATTAGAAAACACCAAAGGTAAGTAATAGAACCCACCCCAGAGCCCAGGAAAGCAGGAGTAAATCACAGTAACTTTACTAGAACCCACAAGAACATGAGAAAGAAGATTATGCAAGAACCAGAAAGGACTGTAAGACACCAACAATGGATTCCTGGACCTGAAGACCTGTGGGAGAAGGGGACCAAGTCCAAGAAGCACTGAAGAGTCCCGGGAGAACAGGAGCCCCTGCTAACCCGGATGAAGGTGCAAAAGAGGTACCACTGATGAGGAACAACAGCCAGTATTGCACCCAAGAAGACAGATGCTGGTTCCTGGTTGGTGCAGAAGATCTCCCACGCCAGATGGATGAATGCTGTCTGGTTTGCATCACTGGATTCGGCCAAAAAGCCATGGCACATGCAAAGCACGCAGTTAGCGGAAAATGGCACTGCCCGGGACCAGGAGGGACCTGGTCGACTCTACCCAGGAGGGGGAGTCAGAAGGGGCTCTCAGCAACTCAGAGAGCCCTTGGAAGACCAGGCAATGTGCACAGGAGTCCCACAGCATGGGGACAAAGAAGGTGCAAAAGGAGGCACATGCAGCACTACACAAAGGGATCCCAAGCTGACGGAGAACCACGCAGGAGGCTGTGCATCGCAGGAGTTGTGCTGGGGGCCAAAGCTGCAATGTGCATGAAAAACCTTGTAGAAGGATGCCAACAAGCCTTGGCAATTAGAAAACACACAGTGCAAGGGGGTACTGTCTTGTGGGGAGGCAAGCTCTTAACTCTACCAAAGTTGGACAGTTGGACGTCTGGACCATCGGGACCACTTCAGTCTACCACCTGTGTTACTGGATCCATGCACTTCTTCAGGAGAGGGGACCCAAGCTACCGGTCATCGCTGCAGAGGGGTGCCTGCTGAAGCAGGCAAGTGACTCCTTCACTTCAATGGGGATTCCTTTGTTCTTCTGGTGCAGGTTGAAGACAGGCAGTCCTCGGAGGATGCACAACCTTGAAACTTTTGAAGTTGCTGGCTGGAGCTGAAAATACAATGTTGCAGAAGTCGTCTTTGCTTCTTTGTTGCAGTTTGTAGAGTTCCTAGAGGGTCCAGATACAGTTTCTTCAGAAAGAAGGTGAAGTAAAGGATGCAGAGGATTCCTGCATGGAGTCTTGCCATCCGAATCTGAAGAACCACCCAAGAGAGAGACCCTAAATAGCCCCGAAAGGGGGATTGGTCAGCTACACATGTAAGCACCTATCAGGGAAGGGCTCTGACATCACCTGCTGGCACTGGCCACTCAGAAGCTCCCAGATTGCCCTACCGGATTGGAATCCAAGATGGCAAAACCCAGGGACACTCTAGCGGAGCTCTGAGCACCAGCCCTGGGGTGGTGATGAACAGGGGAGTGGTCACTCCCTTTTCCTTCGTCTAGTTTCACACAAGAGCAGGGTCTGGGGGTCCCTGAACTGGTGTAGACTGGGTTATGCAAGACAGGCACCATCTGTGCCCTTCAAAGCATTTCCAGAGGCTCTGGGAGGCTACCCTTCCCATGCCTGTAACACCTGTTTCCAAAGGGAGAGGGTGTAACATCCCTCTCCCAAAGGAAATGCTTTGTTCTGCCTTACTGGGTTTGAGGTGCTTGAACAACAGGAGGGTAGAAACCTGCCTGTGAGGTGGCAGCAGCTGGGGCTGCCTGGAAAACCTCAGAAGGCTGTAATGGCGGTACTGGGGGTCCTCTAAGGAGCCCCCAGAGTGCATAGAATCATACAACCAATGATTGCAAAAGCCTTGGGGTATGATTCCAACATGTTTGATACCAAACATGGCCATATTCAGAGTTACCATTGTGAAACTGTACATAGGTAGTGACCTATGTCCAGTGCACGCATAAAATAGCGTCCCCACACTTACAAAGTCTGGAAGATTGTGGGGGTACCTCAGCTAGTGCAGGAGTGCCCTCACACACAGTTACTCTGCAACCAGCCTTCAGGGCTAGAAGGCCTGCAATATGGGTGACTTATAAGTGACCTGTTGTAGTGTAAATGTCAGTGAAAGGGTGCATGCACAAATATTCTGCAGCCCTTTGGGATCTTCTGGAACCGCATTGCCCTGGGTACCTAGGTACTAGGGACTTATATGGGGGACCAGTATGCCAATTATGAGTGGAATCCTGTGTTAACAGTATCCAACAACCACACTTAGAAGAAGAGAGGATAACTACTGTTGTGCTGGTTATCAGGATCCCAGTAGACACAATCGAACACACTGACAAACAGGCCGAAAATGGGGGTAACCATGCTTGAAAGAAACTACTTTCCTACAATAAGGTCTCACACTTGTTCAGTGGGTACTGTGATTGCACAACTTCACCCATGCAATTGGAGTTGTCTTTGATTCTAAACCTCCTGCGGGCAACTGTTAACAGTTCATGTAGCATACATCCATATGGTGTTGCAAATGTTGGAGCCACATTGCTGGAGGTCGGGGGCTACTGTATGTCATGATAATGTTTGCTAACCACAGCTGCCGTTCAAGGGTGATCAGGAACATGTAGGGACCTTTTCTGTCTTTATAATTTCAGCATCATCCCAGGCAAGCAAAGGAGACAGGGCAGAGCCAAGTGGGAAAGCAGCTCGCCATGGTACCTCCAGTCATGAAACAACTGACACAAAGGGACCCAGTTGCCCAGAGGGTGAAGTGAGGGCCACAGAGGACATAGCATCCATGTCATCATTTTAAGATTATTTTTTCAGTGGCCACTCCCTAGAGGTGGCAAGCCGATGAGGACCTGACCTGTTCCATCCTTGTACACCACTCCCAGTTCCATCACCACCCTCCCTGTCACTCCCCACCCAGTTGGATGTGCCTGCTCACCCATGAGGGTGGGTGTCTCCTTCACCCCAGGCACCTCACCCCCTGCCCCTATTGTCTCTGCTGCTCTAAGTGAGGAGGCTGTTGACCTCCTGATGAGTAACTAAGTGGATCAGACTGCAACTGTAAATGCCATCCAGGTACAGGGCAGTCAGCTCCAGCAGATGGATGTGTACCTGGAAGTTAATCATAGTGCTATGTCTGTCCTACAATGATCGTTTTATGCTCTGGCCTCCTCATAGATGGCAGCCATCCACACCCCACAATCCTACCTTCACAACCTACCTCTTCCCAATCTAATTTCCATATCCCCCTTCCTAGCCCAAGCACACAGATACATATGCATACACCACCTCAACATACACAAGCAGAACACATAAACATAAGCACCACAACACATACCGGCACACAAGCACTCAACAGTCACTCACTCTCACACACCACAACCACCATTCCTACAGACAGCACCTCTACCCCAACTGACCTATTTACTACAATAGCATACCCACAGATTCTATCTTAATACCCACTGACACATCCACTGTCCACACCACTTACACCATAACCCCAAAATGCCACCACAACACCCACAGACACAGCAACCACATCCACCATACCCCCTGATACCACCTCAACACACAAAAACAGCCACCACATCATCACACTCCCAGACAGCACCCCAACACCGACAAACACAGCCACCACATCCACCACACCCCCAGATATCACCATCATACCCACAAACACAGCCACCACTCCCACATTACCCAGTAGCCCCACCTCACAGGCCACCAAGAAACATAAATGCCCACACTCACACATGCAATAGACACCACCCAAGCATTCCTCAGACATGCACACACTAGCAACATCAACATCCACAGGCAAGACAAGCATTCCTTCAACCTCCCAACCCCTAATCCCTTCTACAGACCCTACCAGTTTTCCCCAAGAAAGTTTCCTTTTTGACCTTGCCATTACCTCTGTGATCCCCTCCCACCTGCAAAAACAAAGGAATACCACCAACATCGCAAACCATCCCTTTCACATACAAATTCTCCCCTATCGCACCTGCCCCCCTGCAAGCAGCTATAGCCCTCTCACCCTGAAGAAGGGGAAGATCACACCTCCTAAGAACCAGTCCATCCCTCCAAAGGTGAAGATTACCCCGCCCATACCCTAACCCACCCATCCCAAATCCGACCCCACCTAAGAATGATCCCTGAGGTGCCTGCATGCCCACTTGATCTCCCTTCCTGTGAACGTTCGCTGGCAGTGATCAGAGTCAATCTGGTGCACAGGACAGTGCATGGACTTTGGTGTGGACTGGCCAATGGCAGTTGATCATCATTGTTTTTCTTATAGCATACCCAAGGTGTTTTTGGAGACACATTTGGCCTGCTGTTACTTTTCTACCTTTTTTTTGTTCCTGAACATTTTGTGTTATATGCCTACAATTGTGTATGTTTACCCTGATTGCTGATCCATTTACTGTGGTTGGCAGAATCTGACTTTGTGGGCAGTGCTGGTGTGACCCATGACAACGGTTGATGTTCACTGTACCGATAATTTGGGTGGCAATCCAATTGGGGTGTATTTGTATTGTGTTTTGCTTGATAATGCAAGTATATTATCTTGGCTTGCCAATGTCAACATGTATTGTATTAAATATGCCCCCCCCCCCTGATGTTGTTTGGATTTTGTCTCATGTGTACAAGCAGGAGTTCTATTTGTCCACACATGGAGGGTGTTCAATTGTGCTACCTTCCTATGTATTTGACGGATTTTGTGTCCATTTTCATGTGTGTACCTTACATCTACTCCATCTACATGTGTGACCCATGCTGTTGCTGTTGTACTTGCTTGCACTTACACATTTGGCAGATTGGCATGCCACTTGACTCCACTATTGGTGGTCCCTCAGATACATGAAGGGCCAGTTTCTGTGTGTATAGTGTTTTAGGGGCATGTGCAAAGTGAAATGTGTCCCAGGGAATCATCCTTCTTGAAGTGCCTGTTCGAAAGTGGATTACTGATAAGGGCACATAGGTATGTACACTTAGCAATAGGCCACAAACCCCCACTAGGTCCAATCAAGGTCTACATTCACACTTAGAATGTTTCTTGGGGATTTTCTTCAACCGGTGCAAAGTCAAAATTTTTGTCTGACTGCGATAGAGCCATTCTCGGATACACTGCACGGGAGTCCTCGTTAAACTTTTATTTTTCCATTTAGCATAGTTTCAGGCACTTTTCTTCCCCGACTTCATAAGGTCCTCCTCAGCAAGCTGATTTTGATGCGACATCAAACGATTGCCTTTCCGCAAGCCCCCGGTCAAATCCTGGAATTCTGGGGCTCTGGAGCTTTTCAGCTAGATGAATCTGGAATTCAGGCTGGGTTGTGGATGACTGTTGCTGGCTTGACTCTCGATGTCAGGTCGGTCCACTTATGGAGCTTTTTTTCCAAAATTGCTCCAAACCTCACTAAACCTCTGTATCTTCTTCCAGAACAGTTTTTTGGGGTCCACAAAGTGTCCACAAACATGCTCCAAGGTTCCAGAAGCTCTGAGTTGCTCCTTGGAAGCTGGGACTTCAGTTTCCAGAATGCACCTTGTCAGAATCCCTTAAATGGCCAATGGGCACTGGTCAGCTGGGCCATTCTTGCAGGACTTGATGCAGGGGACACTGGTTAGCTTCTTCGTACCTGTAGGTTACAGGGAGTCCACTCCTGGATTTGCAGAAGCAAGGTAAAGTCCTTTTGTTGATGACGGCCAAAGTGAGCAGCTGGTGCAGTCCTTCTGAGTGCAGTGTCCAGGTGCAGGCCAGGGGTCCAGAAGGGCAGTCCTTCGTCTCCAGTATCTTCTTCCAGCAGGAATCTAAATTGAGGGTCAGCTCTGCCATATTTTTCTTTGCTCCTGGGGGTAGGAAGCAGGGGTGGGTGCTCCTGTCCAATAGAGTGCAGGCCACCATCCTCTTAACTGACAACTTCCTGGTAAGTGTGGCAGAAATCAATCCCTTGAGCAACATTCTTCAAAAATACAAGATTGCAAAAATGCAGTCTTAGAGTTTCGATCTGGCTGACTCCACCCACTGGTGTGGCTACGTTTCCCTTAGCACACCCCTTTCCAGTCCCTCTCCTAATCTAATCAGGGTGCTCCAAGCTATCTGGGGCATCAGGAAATGGAGGAGGTCCAGTGTCTGTCCCAAGTGGCTCTCATTCCTTTGAAGACCAGTTTGGCTACTCTTACTCCATCCTGTTCTGCCATCTGCTGTACTAGTTCTCCATCCCCCAACCAGATGTTTCATTTGTTTCAGTACAGGCCACTTCACACCTCAGCAAGGCAGCCTGGCTCAGGCTGCTAGAAGCTGACAAATCAGGAAAGGGCACTACAGGGCTGAATTTGGTAACTTTTAGAAAAAGTTCTAAAACTCTTTCCCTGGGTTAATTTTACTAAATTCAACACTGGCAAGTTGTTGGATTTATGATAACATTTAATTAGATACTAAACTTGCTATATTTACCTTATTATGAAGGAAAATAAGACTTTAACATTCTAAAATGAAGTCTCATTGACTACAATAGGGAATAACAAATGTGGCTATTTTTCGCTCACCAGGGCTTATAAAACATAATTTTATGAAGTTTATAAAGTCACTGCTTATACTTACACTGTACCCAACCCTTGGGGCCTCTAGGGCAGTCCTTAGGGGTGACTTATATGCAAAATTAAGGTTATTTGAGGCTTTGGAAGTACTTTTAATTCCAAAGTCGAATTTGAGGGGCCTGCCTTTACAATGACACCGAACACCACAGTGATGCACCTATGAGTCTACTATCTATACTGGGGTCCCTAAACCTATATGCCCTACCATATCTTAGAGACTTATGGGTAGATTGTCAGAGCCAATTATAATTAGTTCTAATTTAGAACGACTAGAACCACATTCACAGTGGTTGGATTGCTTATCTTCTTTGCTATGTTTGTAATAATGATGGATTAGCAGATTTTTCAGAGCTTTTTTTAAAAAAAAGCTCAGTCTCTCGTTTTTTTTTTTGTTTGTCCCCGGGTGGACCAGGTCCTGGGGGCATCATGGAGGATGGGGGTGCACGTCCCCCTCTTTGGACTCTAATAAGCCCCGGGGACTGCCACCACCCGGGGCAAATGTGCAAATAAGAACGGGGGACTGCGACCCCCCCATGCCTTGGGGACCACCACTCCCACAGGGCAAAAATGTTTCAAAGTAAGTGGGGGGTGTCCAATGGCCTCCCCCACAGCCCCGGAGACCCATTTAATTAATGCCATGCACTCATAATTGCCTACAAATTATGGCACTTATGACATCTTTCATTACATCATTGAAAAAATCAATGTAATATGTGTAGTACTTTTTTTGACGAAAAAACTGTGCATGGCAGGGGCGCGAGTTATATTTACCTTAGGGAACAAGTTATAGTTAGTTGGGATAACTCTACCTATAACTGGCAAATTTGTAGGGCTTTGTACATTTAAAATGTTAGCCTAACTATAACGTCTCTGTAAACTTTGGATTTTTCAGTGAATACATACATACATTTTAGTTTTGTCAATAACTTTAGTGCTGTTCGGTGAATCTTCATGAAATCTTCATTACTAATATGGCAGTACAGCTGCTGTCCTGAAAGTTTCAGGGTGCTTTGTGGTGATTTGTGATTCAAGCAGGGGCCGAGAAAAAGGGGGTGTTCCAAAACATATTTTCCCCATGCATTTCACAGTAGGGATTTTGAACATGACTACAGCCCGAATCGCTGGAAGAAATTACACCAAATTTGGCAGAAAGCTAGTGTTTGGTCAGGAAAGTGTAGGTTTTGTTGTAGGAGGCTGGCCTGGCTTATAGTGGGTATCTTGTGGTACTTACACCTTCTGCCAGGTCCAGTTATCCCTTATTAGTAGATTAGAGGTGTTCTAGCAGCTTAGGCTGATAGAGGTAGCTATAGCAGAGCAGTTTAGGCTGAACTAGGAGACATTCAAAGCTCCTACTATACCACTTATATCACTTAGCACTATATCATAAGAAAACGTAATACCAAGAGTTACTAAAAATAAAGGTACTTTATTTTAGTGACAATATGCCAAAAGTATCTCAGAGGATATACTCACTTAGGAGATAAGTAATATACACAAAATATACACACACAACCAAAATCAGGTAAGTAAACAGTTAGAAACGTAGTGCAAACACTGTAGAACAGAATATAATGCAATAGGGGAGAATAGGCCTAGGGGCAACAAAAACCATATACTCCAAAAGTGGAATGCGAACCACGAATGGACCCCAGGCCTAGTGTAGTGTTTAGAGGGTCACTGGGAGTGTAAGAAAACACTAAGGGTGTCCAAGATACCACACCCCAAGACCCTAAAAAATAGGAGTAAAGTTGCCCTACTACCCCAGAAAGACAGTAAAGTCGAGATAGGGGATTCTGCAAGGACAACAACTGACTGCAAAATACTGAAGACGGATTCCTGGACCTGAGGACCTGCAAAGGACCAAGTCCAAGAGTCATGCAAGTGTCCATTGGGGTTGAAGCCCACTAAACCCCGGATGAAGGTACAAAAGGGCTGCCTCTGGGTGGAAGAAGCCAAAGATTCTGCAACAACGAAAGATGCCAGGAGCTTCTCCTTCGGTCAGAAGATGTGCCACGGCGTGCTGGAGAATTCAGAGTTATTTCCACGCAAAAAGACCACAAACAAGCCTTGCTAGCTGCAAGAGTCATGGTTTAGGATTTTGGGTGCTGTCAGGGCCTACAAAGGACCAGGAGGTCGCCCCTTGGAGGAGGAGACAGAGGGGGCTCTCAGCAACACAGAGAGCCCACACAGAAGCAGGCAGCACCCAAAGAAGCACCTGAACAGGCATTCAGAAGATCTGAGGACGACGGTCGACTCAGAACAACAAAAGAGGGTCCCACGATGTTGGAGTCCAACTCAGCGAGTTGGGCAAAGCAGGACGGAGTGATGGGGACCTGGGCTAGGCTGTGCACAAAGGAAGTTTTGCAAAAGTGCACAGAAGCCCGAGCAGCTGCAGTTCACGCAGTACACAGGATTACTGTCTGGCGTGGGGGGCAAGGACTTACTTCAACCAAATTTGGACAGAAGTGTCACTGGACAGTCGGGACACTTAGATCCAGCTCCTGTGTTCCAGGGACCAGGCTCGTCAAGATGAGAGGGGACCCAGAGGACCGGTGATGCAGAAGTTTGGTAACACCAGGAAACAGTCGAGAAAGCCGGCAGGATGAGGCGCTACAGTGTTGCTGGTAGTCTTCTTGCTACTTTGTTGCGGTTTTGCAGGCGTCCTGGAGCAGTCAGCGGTCGATGAAGAGAAGTTGAAGAGGGAAGTGCAGAGGAACTCTGGTGAGCTCTTGCATTCGTTATCTGGTGAGATACCCACCGGAGAGACCCTAAATAGCCCACAGAGGAGGATTGGCTAGCACCTATCAGGAGGGGTCTCTGACGTCACCTCTGGGCACTGGCCATCCAAGATGGCAGAGGTCTGGGACACACTGAGGAGCTCTGGGCACCTCCCCTTGGGAGGTGCTGGTCAGGCGAGTAGTCACTCCCCTTTCCTTTGTCCAATATCATGCTAGAGCAGGGCTGGGGGATCCCTGAACCGGTGTAGACTGGCTTTTGCTAGGAGGGCACCATCTGTGCCCTTAAAAGCATTTCCAGAGGCCAGGAGAGGCTACTCCTCTCATGCCCTTCACACCTATTTCCAAAGGGAGAGGGGGTAACACCCTCTCTCAGAGGAAATCCTTTGTTCTGCCTTCCTGGTACTGGGCTGCAGAAACCTGTCTGTGGGTTGGCAGCAGAGGTAGCTGCAGAGAAAACCCCAGAAAGTTAGTTTGGCAGTAGCCGGGCTCTATGCTGGAGACCCGGGATGCATGGAATTGTCACCCCCAATACCAGAATGACAATTCCATGATCCTAGACATGTTACATGGCCATGTTCGGAGTTACCATTGTGACACTACATATTGTGACGGATTTGGGCGGGTCTGATCAGAACTCTGGTTGGGACACCCCTTGGGGGTCACTGAATATCCTAAAGAGGTAGTATAATGGGGCAGAAGAGCAGCTAAAGGCATACATGGAAAGGAGAGCTATGGACAGGCACAGGAAAGTAAAGGCAAAGCAACCCTTGTGTGAACAAACAGGAAACAGATTACTAATGGACAAACACTCTGGGGTTGTACACAGAGTAAGGAGCAGAACCTCCCACAGTGACATGGAATGTCAATGCCTCTGTGCAGTTTGCTCTTACAGATAGTCACCCTGCCAGCCCCATAGAAAGGAGGCAGCAGACGTTATTCTGTCTCTTGACCCTAGAGCACAAACAAGGATAGTACTTACATACACAAGACACGCTCTTGTGGGTCCAGCTGGAAACACAGTGGCGATTCCTGAGAAAACAGCACACTGTCACTGTTAGGCACTAAAGACAACGTATAACACTAGACAAGGATGGGGGCTAGAATTGCCTCCTGGAAACCAGGAGCCAACCCAAGTACAAAGGAGGACACTTATACACTGGTGAAGACTAAAAGAACACTTACCAGACACAAATAACCAAGAAGAAACGGAAACAGAAGGGACCAAACTAAGAGGCAGAGGCAAGAACTAGGAATAGGCTCAGGCTAAAGCAAAGGCAGGACTAGGACTTGAAAACAGGGCACAAACTTCTTGCTCGAACAAACAGAGATAGGACTGGGAAACTGAGAGCAGGCTCTGGCTGGAAGAGGCAAGCACAGGGCTGGAATACAGGGTGTAGGAATAAGCAGAAAACAGGACTGGGAAACAGAGAGCAGGTTCAGGCTGAAACAAGGCAGGAGCAGGACAGAGAAACAGGGAGCAGGCTCTGGAAGAAACAAACAGGTACAAGGCTAACAGATAGGTAGCAGACTCTGGATGGAACAATCAGGAGCAGGACAGAAATACAGGAACCAGGTATAAGCTGGAACAAAACAGGAACAAAACTGGAACACCATCCGATAATGGGTCTGTAACACAAAGGAATCGAACTCCAATGCACGACGGGGAGCTTGAGGAAATGGCTGCTTATAAGCAGTTCCAAACTGGGCTGCACAAGAGGAGCCTCAGGTGTGTGTAATATCAGACACTTGCAAGTCCTGGAAGTTAGGGTCCGGTGAAAAGGAGCAACTGGACTTCTCCCATAGAAAACAATGGGAAACAGAATCCAGGCTTCCTGACTACCAGGCTGTGCAGTATGGGATTAGCAGTCCCAGGAAGCAAATGTAGTACTACACAAGTATATCATGGTGAAAAGAGAAACAAACAGGAGTCAGCAAGGGACTCTAGATAAGTGTTCAAGGTGAGACCCAGGGTACCGAGAGTCCCCTTACAGCGCCCCCTAGGACGACAGAGTCATAACACATATAGGTATTGACCCATATGTAGTGCACACGTGTAATGGTGTCCCCTCACTCACAAAGTCTGGGGAATTTTCCCTGAACAATGTGGGGGCACCTTGGCTAGTGTCAGGGTGCCCACACACTAAGTAACTTTGCACCTAACCTTCACTAAGTGAGGGTTGGACATATAGGTGACTTATAAGTTACTTAAGTGCAGTGTAAAATGGCTGTGAAATAATGTGGATGTTATTTCACTCAGGCTGCAGTGGCAGTTCTGTGTAAGAATTGTCTGAGCTCCCTATGGGTGGCAAAATAAATTCTGCAGCCCATAGGGATCTCCTGGAACCCCAATACCCTGGGTATCTAGGTACCATATACTATGGAATTATAAGGGTGTTCCAGTGTGCCAATCAAAATTGGTAAAATTAGTCACTAGCCTGCAGGAACAATTTTAAAAGCAGAGAGAGCATAAACACTGAGGTTCTGGTTAGCAGAGCCTCAGTGATACAGTTAGGCACCACACAGGGAACACATACAGGGCATACTTTATGAGCACTGGGGTCCTGGCTAGCAGGATCCCAGTGACACAGACAAAAACAAATAAATACAGTAAAAATGGGGATAACATGCCAGGCAAGATGGTACTTTCCTACATTTGTGAATTGGTGTAAATTCATTAAGACATTTTAGAGTTGTGAAAGGAAAAAGAAATATAGATATACAGGGACGCAGAGGCTCTGTAGATCCCGAAGATCTCATGCTGAGATCTGATTGGCTGCCAACAATTAAACCAGGAAGTGATGGTAGCCATTTTGGGACTCGACCTCAGCCCAGTCTCAAAAGAAAATGTAAATGGAAAAGAAAAGGGGGCAGGGTAGGAATGTTGGGTATTCCCTGGTGACCCACCGGTGCAAAAAAGCATTTTTGTTTTACCTTTTGGAAAAATCTTCACAGGATCCAAATCCCCTGAAAATGAAACAGAAAAACAAGTGCTCTCTCCGGCTAGGTCAGGGGCCTTGCTTGAGTCAGGCTATGTTTTCATGATCAATGCACTCTGGTTAATTTCACATCTCAAAGTACACACTTGGTTCAACTAAGTCTGTTCACTTTTGAGAGAGAATGATTTTATCTTTGATTTTATCATCGAGGCCCTGATATTAATATCAGGACTGCATACATGCTCTACATCATATCATATAAACATTCCTCAATATTGAATTAAAAAAACAGTTTCAAATACTTTGATTAATCGATTGGCTGAAGCTCTTACCACTTACAATAGAGCCTACACTCAAAAGCCACGCTCGAGAAGCATCACCATGTACCAAAAGTAATTCCTCCAGTCACCATCTACAATAAAACATAGGACCAGAGGCTTCACCTTCAGAGAACACACCGTGATTCATGCCCAGACAATATCTCTTCTGTCACGACATCCCTCATTCATTTGCGACTCCTAAACCACACACAAGGAGGGGTTTAGCACCTATGGTCACCATCTCTGCTGAAAGTCACCCTTATTACATCTCTGACGACAATCAATACTGCACCCAAAGGCCAGCACCGGGGATATCAGGCAGCACACACCGTTGAAAAAGGTATCACACACCCTAGGAAGGCATTGGGGTACTTCAGTGAGCTGAATTCTAACGTGCAGTGACACCTTTTCAGCCACACCTACCTATGCTTCTGTCGACAGGTCACCCAGTTTAGGGAAAAACATAAAACACTGGGGCCCTGATTTACACTCTTTGACGCAAACCAGCATTAGCGCAGGTTTGTGTCAAAAAGTATGGCACCGGCTGGCGCCATTCCAGAGTGCCAGCCGGGCGCCATATTTAAGGAATGGTGCAAGCCAACGCTAAGGCCCAATTAGCGTCAAAATACATGACACTAACCGGGTAGGAGAGGCGTAGGGAAAACTGTGGTTGTGCGTGAAAAAATGGCGCTAGTTAGGTTTGAGTCAAAATAATGACTCTAACCTGACTAGTGCCATTGTTAGACGCACAACTGCCATGGACATGACTCCTGTCGAAATAAAGACAGGAGTCATGCCCCCTAGACCAATGTCCATGCCCAGGGGACTTAAGTCCCCTGGGCATGGTCATTGGGCACAGTGCCATGCAGGGGGCCCAAGTTAGGGCCCACGAGAGGAAAAAAATAAATATATGAAATACTTACCGGGACTTATCTGGGATTGGTCCTCCATCCTGTGGTGTCCCTCTGGTGTGTGTGGGGGTGTCCCTGGGGCCAGGGAAGGGCACCTGTGGGCTCTTTCCATGGTCTCTGACCATGAAAACATGCCCACAGGTCCCCTAACACCTGCCCTGAACTAGGAGTTAAGTAATGGTGCAATGCAAGCTTTGTATATTTATACATTTTTATATATATGTATATATAAATCCCATAAAATCCCGACTTCAGCTATCCTTCATGACAGAGACTCATTCTTTATGTCTGAGGCGAGTCAGGATGGTTCTCCTGGTTGTTTTGGAGTGTGCAGTTTGATTTATTGGGGGTCATGGCCCTTTCTCTGTCTGCCACATTGTTGGGGAAAGACACAGGGGCCTCTTTTCTTTTTCAATATATAGAGCACTGAAAAAAACAAAGGTTACGGGGTCATTATAGTTAGGTTCTGAATTTACTCATAAAAAACCATAGAAACTTCAGAGTTAGAGGTCTTTCAAATAAACATAGCCCATGCATTTGGATAAATGTAACTTGTGCTCCGCCATGCACAGCTTTTTCTTTCAAAAACTTGCTTGCTAATGTTTCATTTATACTTTTAAGGATGTTATAGAAGTTGTCATGAATGCTGTACTATCTGAAGTAATTAGCAACTCATGGTGAGGGCACGAGTTATAGTTACCTTAGTGCAAAAGTTATAGTTACTTGAAAGAACTGCAGTATTTCTATGGTTTTGTGCTAGGAAATTCAGAACCTAACTAAAATGTCCCTGTAACCTTTGTTTTTTTCAGTTAATTTGTAACGTTTGTTTAATTCTATTTCCTAACTATAATGTCCCTGTAACCTTTGTTTTTTTCTCAGTGAACTTCTGTGTTTTTTTTTACGTTAAGTAATTTTCATTACTATACGTTAACCCAACCACCACGGTGCATAGCCTTTGGCTGTGCGTGGCGATCGTTGGCACCAGAGCCTAGCCTGCGGCCAGGCCCTGCAGTCAACCCATATAACAACCCAACCCCACTCTGTGCACAGCCTTCGGCCGACCCTTTTAACAACCAAACCCCACATAGACCCCCTCCTCAGGCCGATCTTGGCCCCAGAGACTCCATTCCCCAGGACATGGCATAATTATTATTAATATTATTTTTTGGAGAAGGGGGCCACACGGCCCACTTTCCCAGGCCAATCTTTGCCCCGGATACCCCATCTCCCGGGGCGCAGCATAGTTATTTATATTTTGGGGGTATAGGGAGGCCGCCTGTATATATTCTCAAACACATAAGGCCTGATTCCCCAAGGTTTTTCGAAAATTACACCCTGCACAGGTCCAGATTTATGAGTATCAGGAATTCAGAAAGTATAGAAAAACTTACACATGCAAATATCTTTGTGAGTTGGGCTCTTGATGTTTATTTAGAAACCACCCGATGGTGCTGCCAGCTACAAAAACACTTGTTCCTGCAGGTACCAGCTGTAGACTGATGAGTAGCATGAAGGCTCAGGTGGCAGCAGTCACTTCCACCTCTAAGGAACACTGATTCACACACCCCCACCCATTAACCTGCAAGCACCAAAAGGTACGATTAGAGAGTTAAGAAAAAAAGGGCTGGGATTATGACCTTTGCGGTCTGACTGTAAAACCACCGTAGTGTCGACTGTCAAAAGACCCCCATGTTGGCAGTAATCCGACCTCCGCATTAGGAGTCACACCGTGTAGTCTGCTAAAAGCCAGCCAAAATTCTGAAACCGCCAGGATACTGGAGGATGGAAAAGAGGCAGTTCCACCACCAGCACTGCCAGCCTGACAAAAAATCCTCCCATCAGATTACAATCCACAAATCACGACAGCTGTTCTTCCATTGCGGAAAACCATTAGTGGTGCGAACCATGCTGGTCTGAACTCACATCACACAGAACACCTCACCACATTAACTAGTTTGAATACCCTACACCTGACACACATCCATACACCTGACACATCTATACACTGCACTGTACAAGACACCCCTACACAACCCACAATCTTTTGCAGTCAGAACGCCACTCACAGCCACAGAGAAGGAATAACAATTCCAGATGTTTTAGCACCTAAACACATTTCACCATGCATACATCCCAAACCTGCACAACATACACAACACACAAGTTACTATCACACACAATACACCACATCCGTCACCCACTCATAACACAGTGCACACACCTCATCACTAACGGTTCCCTCTACTTTTATTTGTTACACTATCTCACCGTCCTTACCACCACTGCAATGTGCCCATAAGAACACCCACAATTAAAAAATTATGAGTTTAGGGTGATGGTGGATAACATTTTTCAGGTAAGAGCCACACCTTTTCGGATCACAGGTCCAGCAAACATTAATAGCCAGGAAAATGAAGTTGTGGCAAAGAATAGTCAAAAGGGTCATTTCTGTAGGCAGATACCCACCCACAAGGGACAACATCAGAAAGAGGTGCAATGACCTCAGGGGAAGGTTCGTTCCATGGCATCCAGACACCAGCTGGCAGTACACAAGACTGGCAGTGGGCCCCACCTCCTTTCCGACAGTTCACATCAAGGGAGGAGAAGGTCTTGGACATCCTGCATTCTGAGGGCCTGACAGGAATACCTTGGGGAGCAGAGTCTGGTAAGTCTCTACAATATTCATGTCACAAAAAAGTTTTGTTTTGCATGTTCCCTCACCACCTCCTGCACCTCAATTACCAAACCACCCACCACCCCTCTGTGCCAAATGTACAAATACCACTCTCTGGCATGCCACATGTCTATTAAACTCACCTGGTTCTATAGTCCTTGAAAATGGCATTTGAAGTACTGGGAACCAATAACACTACAACTCCCAGAATGCACCATTCCACCATCAAGTAAACCAGTACAGTGCACAAATTTTGAGCTGTCTTGCAAGTGAAACTAACAAGTAATGTAACCCATTGTTAGAAATGGGGTCTCTAGTTGGCAGAGTTATACACCCTTGTCTAAATAGGGATCACAATCCTAGTCACTGTACGTCACACACAATCCAATTATCCTGTGCCCACCCTCTGGTAGCTTGTCAATGAGCAGTCAGGCTTAACTTCAAAAGGCAATGTGTAAAGTATTTGCGCAATAAATATTCAATAACACAGTGAGAACATGACGGAAAGACACTACACAGACGTGGATTGGAGACAGGCTGTAAGACACAGAAGGATTTTAATTGCAGAGAAATGCTCACTTTCTAAAAATGGCATTTCTAAAAAAGTAATATTAAATCAAACCTCACCAGTCAGCAGGATTTTGTATTACCATGCTGGCCATACTAAATATGACCTGTTTACCCCTTTCCAATCAGAATCTACCACTCAAACAGTTTATGAGGGTAGCCCTAATGTTAGCCTATGAAAGGAGCAAGCCTCACAGCAGTAGAAAATTAATCTATGAGTTTTCCACTACCAGGACATATAAAACGCACTGAGATATGTCCAGCCCCTTACCTACACAGCACCCAGCCCTCTTGGTTACCTAGAGCCTACCTTAGGAGTGACTTATAAGTAGAAAAAGGGGAGTTTAAGGGTTGGCAAGTAGTTTTAAATGCCAAGTTGAAGTGGCAAAGTCACCATGTTTTAAGGGAGAGAGCATATGCATGTTAGCTCTGGATAGCAGTGGCAATGTGCGCTGAGTCATAAAACCATCAAAAACAATGTAAAAAATGAAAGAAGGCAGGCAAAAAGTTAGGGGTGACCATCCTAAGGCTGTCAGGTCTAACACCCATCATGAATGTTCCACTATGAAAGTGGGCCATTGTATTGTAATGGCAGCAATACAATGGCCCACTTGCACTACCATCAGTGGCAAAACACAGCTACAGCTGAGTGCCCTATCAAACTGCCCGTAGAGATTGTTTCCTAAGATTGACATTGACTCACCTGGGGTGAAGAACTAGATGTCAAACCAGATGCACTTGCAGTACATCCAGATGGAAGCCAAAGTCAACTGCTAACTCCTATACTGTGTGCCAACTCTGACCCCATTGTGCATTGTTCACTTTTCACTTTTCATTTGGATAAATTATGGCATACACTTTACTAGGCAACAAATGTAATCACTCATTTCATCAGTGAGACAACATAAGAGGGTTTCAGCAGTCATAGAACTACCAACATAGTCAAACAGCTTTTAGCATGGTGTATGAAATTTAAAAACCTGATTATCACTTTGTTTTAACTACGATTTGGCAGCAGCTAATATTGTAATTTCAGGAGCGCATGTAAAGTCAGTGTATGCATCTCACACAATATTACTACTACTCAAACTTAAACATAACTTGTTGTATCACTTACAGCAACTGTGTGTTCCACTTCTCCCACAGGTAAGCTTGCCAATGTCACCACGGAGAGGATACCATAGACTGCCAAAACACATTTGGTTGGAGGCCCCAGAGAGGACAGCACCACTGGATGTTTGGACACTGACGATGAAACTGGCCCATCAGGGACACCTGGTCAGTCAACTGCTGTCAGCCCCACCCTGCCCACATTGACTCCTCCCAGCCCTGTTGCTACAACATCTCAGGCAACCATTTACCCCCAAAACCTGTGTCCCAAGGACTGTTCCATCCATTGTGTGCCCCCTGTAGAGGTACCCAGGTCTCCTTTTGACAGTGATAAACCCGCCACCACTGGGAGTGGGCACACTGTGCCTGGGACAAAGGCACATGAGAATAGGGTGCGTGGGAGGGATGGCGTGGGCCACTGGATGGGGACTCAAAGGGACAGTACTGACCAGGAAACCACCTCCCAAGTCTTTGGTGTCTACCAAAATTCCCAAGGCATGATGGGCCAGTTTTTTGATACTTGATCGATACACATGCGTACTCGCGCTTCACGTTTTGACTCATTGGAAGGTGGATTGAAATAACTGATATTAGCAGATAAGTTGCTTAACAGAATTATTCTGTGCTTCGCTTGTAAGGAATACTTATGATATAGGACGCATCTACATATATGTTTAGGTCTCTCCCTTTTAATTAGGAAATATGGATACACAGGCTATCAATTTGGATGCGGCTGCTAAAATTTAAATAATAAGCTATATCATCCTTTGAAGAATATGATTAAACCTTGATTTGAGAAAATCTGGACTGGGTATCAATTTGGATGCGGCTGCTAAAGTTTAAATAATAAGCTATATCATCTTTTGAAGAATATGATTGAACTTTGATTAGAGAAATCTGTACTTGGACTTTGGATCATAGTAAACTTGGAACAACAGATCAATTAATTCTACTATTTGGATTTGGACAGTGATACTGTAATTGGGGATTATGTTGGAAATAATCCTATTAATTTTCAGAAATATATGACAAAACATTGCCTATGTATACTGACTCATGAGTACTATTATTTTTCATGTTATAATGAGTGCCTCTTGTATTTTATGATGGGCCAGGTACTCACCATGATGGGAGAAATCCAACAGCTGCAGAAGGATAACTACCAGGAAGCCATGCAGCAGTGGCAGGCTCAAAATGCCATCCTAACTTCCATTGCTGGGATGCTGAGGGACATCAACACTGCCCTGAGTAGCTTTGCTACACAAAATCAGGCCTCTGCCACTAGTAATAAGTCATCAGCCCCTTCAACATCTGTGGCTGCTAGTGGAGTGGAGGCCCTGTCAGGGGAAGGACATGCCTCGGACACCGCACCCTCTGTAGCAGAAGAACCCACTCCCAAATGCAGACATCCAGGAGAAGCAGATGCCAGGACCAATCCCACTGCTAGGAAGTGAACCTCTCTTGATTGTTTCCTCTTGTGTGCCACAGATACACTGTTCTAATACCCAACTCCATTTTCATATGTTGCAAGGACACTGGACATATGTTTCCAAATGGTGTAGCAGCTGCCCTGATGATTTCATCCACCATGACAAAACAATTCACTGTTTACTTCAGTTATTTCAGTTTCTTTTCACACATATTGTTTTGCACTCCCCAATAAATACAACATGAACACAGGTTCTGTGTAAGTGTCATGTATCAACCATGTACAACTGTCATGTATGACACCTCTTGTACCAATGTGTCCCTCTGTATCGTTATGGACATCACATGTGTACTCTATAACCAGGAGACTCACTACATTGAGATTACACTACAGACATAATCCAATTCTGCTGTATTGTGCGTCTCTTCAAATTTGTTAGTAGATTGGCAATCAGTAGATAGAGCAGTACTGCTGGTGACTTCAGAATGCCCGCTTAGGTTTCATACACTAATAACCCACAGGATACAGATGATAGGGACATGTCAGTCTTTCTACAAGCCAGGAGGCAAACAGATTGATCCTTTGTTTCACCATGTAAAGCATTATCACATACCCACACCTTTGCTTCCTAATAATCATATCCCATGATACAGAAAGAGATCAGTACTGATATCCCCAGTCCTGGAACCTTTCACTTACCATGGTCAGGTACCTGTAGGCTTGCCGCTCACCTATGTCAGTCCTCGGAGACATGCACTTTGGTCTGCAAAATATTAACACACTGACAGCAATGTACAAGGTAGGTCACATACAACAGAAACCATTTTGATGGTAGAGGTTCTGATTCAACTTTTTCACATGTGTCAAACACATATTGACACACAGATGGAACCATTTGACTACCTCCAGTACCAAACAGGTATTCTTGCAGAAAAAACACACTTCCATCCCAGTGTCCTGACAGTCTGGCCATATAAGTTACACTCCACATACTCATGCTAATAAGTACCTGGTTACATCCATGTCCACTTCCCATGTCTGCCTTCAAATCCCATCTGCCTCTGAAACAGTCTGTGATTTGCCATTGAGGATGAGCCTAACAGACATTCAGCAAATCTGTGAACATCAAAGATAAGGGACAGGACATATTTTAAACAGGCATTTATTCTGACAAGTGATTTGTACAAGTGTGACTTTGCTTGTGCAGTAACAACTCATGACACTGTTTCCCACACTGCTCAGTACACAGCAACATCTAAGAATCAGCATGCATACCTGAGTCATTGGCATTGACATTGGAGCAACCTAGGTCCTCACAAATGATGGTAGATAAGAGGTAACATGCCAGGCGTCAATTAAAACCTATAAATTTGAATCACACTTTTCACAACACATTACATACCTTCAGTCAGTTGAAGTACTGATTTATGACATCTGCCATGATGTCTCCAGTTTCATCTTCATCAGGTTCATCCTCAGTACCCAATTATGCATTTTCACCCGCTGGTTCTGCTGTCTCCCTGTCATCTGGTATGAACGGTCTATAACATCTCCTCTAGATTTGACCAAGCTCTGAAATCTAGACTTCAGGATCCCAAAAGTCCACTTCATGACACGCCTTGTCCTTCGGTGGGCCTCATTGAAGCGGACTTTCACTGGCGTGGCTGGGTACATCACTGGTAACCAAGGACAGTTTGGGTAGCCAGAGTCACCTGTAAGAAATAGGTATAACTACACAAACATTTATCTTGGACATACATATTTGTGGTAGCAGGAGAAAAACTTTGCAGACACCCATGTCATATCTGACTTACCAACCAGCCACGCCCTCTCTGTTTAGAGTTGTGTTATCAGCAGTGGGATATTGCTTTTCCACATGATGAAGGACTCACGGAGGGATCCTGAATACTTTGCACAGACTTGTGAAATATACTGCCCTGCCAAACACACCTCCTGGACGTTGATAGAGTGGTAATATTTCCTGTTCCCATATACCTGTTTATTGGAACTGCGGGGAACCAAGGCTACATGGGTGCCATCTATGGCTCCAACCTCATGTGGAAATTGTCCCAAAGCATAGTATTCTGACTTCACATAGACCAAATCCGTACGCTGGGGAAACCTGATGTAGCTCTCCAGGTGTTTCAACAATGCAGACAGTACAGCCTTCAAAACCAGACTGAATATAGGCTGAGACATCCCTGCAGTTAGGGCCACTATATTGTGAAAGGACCCAGTGGCCAGGAAGTGTAGCACTGACATGACTTGAACAATGTGAGGTATGCTATTGGGATTGTGAATGGCAGGCATCAGATCTGGCTCCAGCTGATGACATAGCACCATGATTGTATGCCTATTCAAGTAATATATTTGTATAATAAGTCTATCATCTATGGTCTGTAGGTCTACTAGTGGCTGGTACACTGGAGGTTGCCTTCCTCTCTTCATGCCAGGGTAAGTACATGGGACCGAAAAAGATTGCACACATAATGAACACATAATGAATATGTTCATACACAAGTCACAGATATCTTCATATGATGCTAATGAAACATCTGACATTTGATGTACAGCATATTGCTATACATTCTATGTCAGTTCCCTTTAATGCAGATTACCTAAAACATCAGATATACTTTACATGCATATACATGTGAATGGCAGTGTTTGATAGTCCAACCTAGTTCATACGTGCAATATCTTTGTTGCACCTATACTGCACTGGCGTCACTAATATGCTGTTGCATGTAGATTTTTGTTTTCATTACCAGCCATGCATCACTGACAGACTCACTTGCACAGAGACTACTAAACATGAAAGCAGCACTTAAAACGTGTCCATACATTCTAGTTTATAGTAAATGATGCACCTTCCATTACTTTCCCATACATATAATTGCTTTAAAATTTCAGCTGCCTGACCTACTGTACTGAACATAAGGAAGTGACCTTACTCTGCCGGCAGATGTCGTCATGGCGGTATGTGTTACAGTCACGGTGGACATTGACACTGAAAAACATTGCTGCCTTTGGCAGACTTGGGCCAATAGCAACAGCTGGCAGTGGTAACGGTCATGCACGTGCGGACGTGACCACCATCTTCTGCAAAATCCCTCACTTGACACCTGACACTACTGCCGGCAAGACCTCCACTACCTGAGCTGCTGTGTACTGCCTCTGGGAGCTATCATGACCTCCTACAGGTGATAGGGCCCCAGTCTTCACTCCAGAAGAGCTGGACAAGCTTGTGGATGAGGTTCTACCCCTGTATGAACAGCTATATGGTGCACCGGAGGAGCAGGTGAGTCCAATGGTATACCAATGTGTGAAAGGTGGAGTGTATGATGGTGTACATAAAATGTGCAATAGTGAAGGCCTGGACACTCATGTGTGGGCGTATGGACATGTGTACATGTGCATAGGCAGACATACAGTAGTGATACATGGTAGATAGTGTGTCATCTAACTGGCTCTATACACAACAAAGGGGCATATTTATAGGCCCCTAGTGCCACTTCGTGCCACATTAACATCATTTATTTTGATGTTAATGTGATTCAACGAGGCCAAAATCCTGCACCCTAATTACAGAGTAGCGCAATGCATGCATTGCACCACTCTGTAACCCTTTGCGCTACATTATGCCTGCACCAGGCATAATTATGCAAAAGGGGTGTTCCCCCGTTAGAGGAGCTGGAAAAAATGGCGTAAGGAAATCTCTGAGATTTCCTTACACCATTTTTATGGCACTGCTCAAGAGCAGGCATTAAATTGGGCCTTCCATTCTTTATAATGGGGCCCTATGTAGTCTATGTACTCTGCAGGAGTAGCGCCAATATTTTGGTGCTACTCCTGCAGAGTACATCAATAGCGTCATGAAGGATAACACTATTGCCCCCTACCCTGCACAATGGAATGCCGTATTTTAAATACGGTGGACACATGGTGGCCACATGGGTGCTAAGGGGTGCAGGGAAAGTGACGCTTCCATAAATCTGCGCCATAGATTGCAGCATGTCCAACAATAATGGCGTGAGAAATATTTATAGTGACATACCATGGAATGGACAATCGTGTGACCTGGTCCTATGTGCCTAGTCAATACCTGGTACTGATCATGCATGTTGTAGGGGCGACTCCACTTCACACATCGGCAGGCTGCAGGTGGAAAATTAGGAAGGCGTTTGAATTGAGAGGAAGGGAATGTTTGCTTACTTGCTATGACTGAAGTGTTCTGACCACCTGTGTTGGTATGGTGCATGTGGACATGAATTTCTCCTTTTCTCTGTGTCATTCAGTCAGGCCCACTCCCATCAAAAGAAGGGAATCTGGCGTGCCATTACCAAGCAATGGCGGACCCTGGGGGTCCACAGCCGGCAGAGCACCCACTGTTGGAAGCAGTGGGAGTACTTGAGATGCTGGGCCAAAACGACCGCAGAGGCCCAGCTGGGGATGTCCTCCCAACATGGGAGGGGTGCAAATCAGACCTTTACACCCCCCCTAATGGCCCACATTTTGGCAGTGGCCTACTCTGAGATGGATGGACATTTGAGGGCAGCACAGCTGCCACAAGGGGATAAGTACTGATTATACACATGTACATTCCTCTGCCATTTCAGTGTATAATGTGTAAGTATTTAAGCTGTGACAATGTGGTAAGTGCTAAAGGCAAAGTGTCCCCTAGGAACACCTAGGTGTACAGTTAATAACATTGATGTACAGGTTTGGACATTCTATTGTGTATAGGCGTATAAAACTCACCTCTGCTAAACATATATTATTAAAGCATGTGGTGTTGCACATGTGACTGTGTCATATGTGTACCACTATATTGCTCTATGCTTAACATGCTGAGTCATCCATCCCACCTACTGATCCATACTCCAGATATCCTGTTGGCAAGTTGTCGAGATCTTTGGTCTCAGTCCATTCCAAGTCCACTGGATCTACCTCTTTGTGCAACATAGGGACTGACATTTAAGAAACATGCTAATTATTCATGACTTGTGAACTAGTTGTTAAGTTCATGTGAGGGTGTTATCTCATTCTGAAAAGTCACTTAGCATACTTGCTACACTTACTCAGAGGTGTGAGAAGGTGTCCCCATTGTTAAGTGTCGACTGTACATTGGCAAATGTGATATTTAATCAGGGTGGACATCCTACATGAAGAAAAGCATTGTGGTAATTCTACCTTCGAAGTTCAAGACATATAATTGACATGTGAGTTCAGACTATTCGTACCATGTACATGGTATTCTGAAGATAAGTGACTAGCCTGCTATTCCCCTTTGCCAATGTATTGTGGGCATGCTACACAGGGCAGGGCATCTCCTATATAGGTACAATGTATAGTGTTTTTTGCCAATATCATGTGTACATTGGAAGATCCTGCCATTTTTAAGATTTGTGATCCAAATTTTGAATAAATACTTTTGCTATTCTGATTCTGTTTTGAAGGATTTTAGTATGGCTAAGCTAGGTTTACACTAACTTCATTGTGTTGCAGGCATTGTAGTTGACATTTACACGTTAGTGGAATGGTATATGTTATCAGTCAATTTGCTGGATTCTAGCTGTATGTCTCAATCATGGTTACTTACAAAGTTGTTTATGTCAGTGTAACATTGCTCCAAAGATGTAAGGATGTAAGGTTACTCATATCTGAAGTGCTGACAGTGATGTTGAAATACTGATGATATTAAGTTGAGGTTGATACTCATCATGATTAGTAGCACTGTATGTGGGCTTTATGCACATCACAGGTATGCATTGTATTGAAGGTGTTGGGATGCTCCTTGGAACTGTCTGTGGGTAAATCCTGTGTGCTAAGTAGGCCCCTATTACTGTACATGACTTTGTTTTCTATGTGATAATGACTATGATGAGTAGGTCCACAAAGTAGGTATGAAGCTTTGCAAAAACACAATTGATACATGTGTTGTAGAAATGTAATAGAAATCTATTACACTCCAAATTTGGATATGCCAAATAAAGTAGGTGCATCTGTGGTCTTTGTAATTATGAATGTTATAGACACAGTTACATGTTATGAATGTGATTGCTAAGCAACATGCTGTGTTGTAAATGGAATGTCATGAGGTAACTCTTATGGAACATGGCATCTTGTAATGGACTGGGCAAGGGTAGATTTGAAGTATGTATGGATTTTGGAAATCACGGTTAACACTGACTTCCATTGATGGGTTGTTGTTACAAAGCTCTGTATAGGAGTATACTTTTAACGTTGACCAATCATCTTGTGCATGAATAGTTTATGTTACAGCTGTACTGATATGATGGTGATGTAGTGGTCAGATAGTTGGCTTATATTGTGTGTGACGTTGTTTTCATATAGGGTTGCAGAAAGTATGTTGTTGTGACATGATGTTGGATCAAAACGGTTACTACCGCGGGGCGTTTTACACATTGATGTGATGTTACTGTTGTGTATGTTATCATGTATGTATATGTAAGGAATGTGATTACCCTACCTCTCTCTCTGTTTCTCAGCATCAGTATCAACAGGCTAAGGAGACCGGGCACATCCTAGTGGGGAAACTGTGGGCCATGGGGACGGAAGTCATGCTACCACTGACACCAAGGGACCCAGTGGCCCAGAGGGCTAGGAGAGTCCCACGCGGGATACAGGATCCAGTTCTTCATCTTCGGATTCCTCCTCCAGTGGATACTACCTGGCAATGGCGGACCCACCTGGGACCACCCCAGCACCATCTAAGTCCTCCACCCCCCTTACTACCACTGCCCTCCCTGTAGCTCCCCATCCAGTTGGCTGTGCCCACTCACCCAAGAGGGTGGGTGTCTCCTTTGCTGCAGGCACCTGTGCCCCAGACCCCGTCAGATCTGCAGTCCTCGGTGAGGGGGCTATAGACCTCCTAAGGTCCAACTCCGTGGGTCAGTCGACCTTTGTGAATGTCATCCAGGCACTTGCAACTCAGATTCAACCGAGTAATGTGTTCCTGGAGGGCATTCACAGTGCACTGGCTGACCTACAGAGATACTTTCAGGCTCTGGCCTCCACACTGTTGGCAGCCAATCACCCTTTGTCTACCATCCCCCTCCACCTTCCTCTTCCCAAACCCAAAACCCTGTTCCACTACCCAGCCAAAGCACACAGACAGGCATGCATCCACCTCAACATTCACAGGTAGCTCAGACAAACCTAAGCACCACAAGACAAACCACAGGCATGCACACAAGCAACATTGTGCTGCACACACAGCAACAGTCACAACCTGTCCCGACACCCCCACCAACCGTAGTATCACTGACAGCACACCTGACACACCTGCAGACACTACACCAACATTCACAGATCTAGCCACTACACCAATCCTGGCCAGAGACCACACCAAAACATACTCTCAGACATCCACCCAAGTCACCAAATCCGCAGATACCACAACCACTGGCACACCTACATGCAGCACATCCACCATACCTGAAGTCACCACCCCAACAGACACTCCCCCCCACCACAGCATCCCCCAGCACCTCCGTCCCCTCATCCCAAGGCATATCATCTACCACACACAAGCATACCTCGCACATAAATGCACCCAAGACATCCACACCAACACCTCAGACAACCACTCTCTCACTCTACTCCCACAGCCTTTTGCTCTGACCACCCTGTGTATGTAAAAAAGTTTTCCTTTCTGAGTTTGCCCTTTTCCCTACTCCTCTCCCCCTGTGATACCCTCAGACATTCAGTATCCCCCCAAGTACATCCCTTCCACCTCTAAGACCTCCCATGCCCCCCAGAAGTACACATGCCCCTCCCCTGCCAGGAAGTCTGCACATCAAAAAATCCCAACCCACCCCTAAACCTAAAACCAAGCCAAACCCCCCCGTCCAAGCCAGATCACAAAGACCTCATCTAAAACCTGCAAACAACCCCCACCCCTCCAGATGGTGCCTACCTGTCCACTTGAAGCCCCTACCTGTGGAGGTTGCACAGCAGTCAGGAGTCAAGTTAGGGGCACACATCTGTTCACTGTATGATTCAATACTGATGTCATTTTGGACTGCCTTTGTGTTGCACATCTCTTCATTTTGATAATATAATAGAACCAACCTGTTGTTGGTGTACTGGGTACATCTTTATCATGTATTTATTTCCCTTGTATGGAGTTATTCCTGGCTGACATTAGTTGTGTGTCTGTACTTGTGTGTGTGGTGATTGTACTACCTGTCTTCTTTGGCCTGCATGTATGGTTCTGTGCAGTGCTTTTGTCTGACCTTGGTAAGGTGTGCGTTGTGTGATGGAAATTTGTGCATTCAAGACATTTTGTTGTGTTGGTATTGAGTGGTGTTTGTGTTGACGTGTTTGTTTGGTGTGTTGTGGGCCTTGTGTGCTTTGACTGTGTTGGTGTGCATGTTTTGTGCATGGTATGCTGGATACATTGATCTGTGTAAGTCAATCAGGGCGTTTGTTCTCTGTTGGTGGTACATTGTGATGTATGTGTGGTGTGTCCCTGGGTAGTGTCCGATGTGGGTCCCTTCCAGAAGATTGGAAATTATGTGGTTGTTTTGTAGTTGTGACATGTTGTGGTGTTGTGTGGTACTGTGGGTGTGTGTTTGTGTGTGTGTGTGTTGGCCATAGCATCGCTCTTGTGTATGGAGGGTTGTGTGTGGCTGTATGTGAGTATGCGTGTGAGTGTGCTGTTACGTTTCAGTGTCGCCCTCACACCCCTTTCCCGAATGTATGTTGTGTAAGCGTACATAGATTGACAATATACAACAGTGACAGGAAAGTGTGTGTACTTATGATTGCTGTCGTTATAGCAGATTCCAAAGTCTTTGGTCGAGCAGGAGGAGCGGGATGACAATGTAGTTCTGGTTCCTTGACTGCTCTGGATAAGTATGGCTTCCTGATGGTGAGTGTCTCCTTTTATGCAGTTCGTTTCTGCCTGGGTTTCAGTGGTTATGTGGCCATGGTGGAAACCTTGGTGTTGTGCAACCTTGTAATCTGTCCAGCGGAAACATGGTCTACACCGACCTGCAGGTGGCTACCATCATCCTTGGTGGCCGGACCCCAGTGGCCGTGCCGGCGGTGCTTTGGCTGTATTCTGTTGTGAATACCGCCATTGTCATAGTATGGCAGTCTTCTCCGCCAGCCTGTTGGCAGTATGACTGTTGCGCCAATATGGCAGTCCTAAGACCACCAGAGTTGTAATAAGGCCCTAAGTGTGTGCACAACTGGGGAAGAGTCCCATATATCCCTATAGATGATCCGTGGGAATCTTCCAGCTGCAAACTGTTTCAGCAGCACACAAATGTAGCAGGCATTCTACAGTGGGTTTTCTGACTAACGTTCAAAGTTTTTGTTACCATAGTAGCGCACATCTGACTAAAGAAAACATTGATTACCACCTCATAGTTTCTGTTCTCTAAACACTTTATAAAAGAAGGAAAACAGGAGCCCTATTCACATGTCCTAGCTAACCTAGCTTTTGTGATGTTATCTCACTGCACAGTTAACCTCGTGTTCTGGGTATGGTTAAACACTTTTGATCAGAACTATTACGCAAGCAAACCAGCATGGCAAAATCATAGAAATTCAGCTGTTTTAGTTAGGGTTTTTTCAAGTAACTATGGGCCATATGTACGAAAGCTTTTTCCCATAGACACAGAATGGGTAAAATCCTTTCGTACATCTGGCCCTATAACTCTTGCCTTAAGGTAACTATAACTAGCGTCCTCACCATGCACTGCTAACTACCACAGGTATTACAGCACTCATGACAACTATTATAACATCATTGATAATATCAATGTAACATTTCTAGTAAAATTATTGATGGCAGGTGTGCGAGCTATAGTTACCTAAGGCCATGAGATATAGTTACTTGAAATAACTATAACTGCTGAATTTCGATACTTTTATACATTTAAAATGTGAGCCTAACCCCAAAAAATAAATATATATATACATATATATATGTATATATATATATATATATATATATATATATATATATATATATATATGTATGTATGTATATATACATATATATATATATATATATATATATATATATATATACATACATATAATATATATATATATATATATTTAAAGGGAGGTTGTAGTTAGGTGAAAAATTCATAAACAATATGTGAGAAAACTGGGCTAATTGCAGAAGCCCCTCACTTTTTGCCCCTATGATTCACTCGCATTGGTGTTTTCCTGACTCTTATGGTGTCCTGGCCACTGCTAAACAGTCCCAGGGCCTGTGTTCTGATTAAAAGGATATATGCAACTTAGGCTAATAGTAATTGGCTGTACCAACCTACTTATATGTCTCTAGTATATGATAGGGCATGTAGGTTTAGGGGCCCCAGCATAGGTAGTATACCCATATGTGCACTGCTATGGTACCCAGTATCGTTTTAAAGGCAGGCCTGCCTTGCTCGCTGCTCTTAGATTAATGTTAACTGCAAATTTGACTTTGGAATTAAAATTACTTCAAAGTCCTAAAATACCTTATTTTGACATGTAAGTTACCCCTAAGGTAGGCCCTAAGTACCCCCAGGGTTGGGTGCAGTGTAAATATAAGCAGGGACTTTATAAAATATGTTTTATAAGCCCTGAAGATGGAAAAATAGCTAAATTTGTTTTCTCTATTGTAGTAAATTAGCTCTATAGGCTAACATGGAGAAACACTATTTCAAAATAATAAAGTTTTATTTTCCATAGGAAGGAGCTGAATATAGCAAGTTCGGTATCAAATTAAAAGTTATAATAAATACAACAACTTGCCACTGTTGAGGTTAATATAACTTGAACAGCGGAAGAGTTTTATAACTCTTGCTAAAAGTTACCAACTTCAGCCCTACAGTGCCCTTCTCTGATTTGCAACCTCTGGCAGCCTGAGCCAGGCTGCCTTGATAAGGTGCGAAGTGGCCTGGGCTGAAACAAAGGAAGCATCTGGTGGAAGGAGAGCTGCCTCAGCAGATGGTAGAAAAGGATGGGGGGGAAATCAGCCAAACTGGACTTCAAAGGAGGGAAGGACATTTGGGGCTTGGGATTTGCAGCCCCAGACACTCAGGTGCCCCCTGATTAGATTAAGCAAGGGCTGGAAAGGAGTGTGTAAAGGGATATTAGCCACACCAGAGTGTGGATCCAGCCAGATCTAAACTCTAGGATTTAATTTTTGCCATCTTGGGTTTTTGAGGAACATAGCTCCCTGGGACTGATTTTTGCCACACTTCCTAGGGAGCGGTCACTCAAGAGGGTGGTGGCCTGCATATGATTAGACAGGAGCACCCCCTTGTTTTTCACCCCAGAAGCAAGGATAAATATGTCTGAGCAGCCCCATGCTTCAGATCCCTACTGGAAAAAGATAAGAAGGAGGACTGCCCTGCTGGACCCCTGGCCTGCACCTGGTCCCTGCACTGAGAAGGACTGCACCAGCTGCACACTTTGGGGTTCACCGAGAAAAGGACTTTGCTTTAATTCTATAACTCTAAGAAGGGACTCCCTGTAAGCTACAGGTAGAAATTAGATGGCCAAAGTCCCCTGTATCAAGTGCTGCAAAAACAGCATAGCTGACCAGTGGCCATTTATGCATTTGATTGAGGTGCACTCTTGGAGTTGAAGTCCTAACCCCCACCCAGCAACTTAGAGGTTCTGGAACCTTGGGGAGAGCTGTGGACCCTTGAAAGACCTTAAAAGTACTTCTAGAAAGAGATCAAGATGTTTGGAGCAACTTTGGAAAAAAGCTTAACCGACGGTGAGAGTCAAGCCAGCCAACGTCGACTGTGATCCAGCCTGACTTGCAGGTTCATCCCGCTGAAAAGCTATGGAGCCCCAGACTTCCAGGATTTGACCAGGGCCTTGTGAAAAGGCAATCCAACAACATTCATTTGAAATTGGCTTGGTGCAGAGGGTCATCCGACCTCGGGGCAGAAAAGCTCCAGAAAAGTTTCTAAGTCCGAAGGTAAAAGTTTGACCAAGGACTCTCTCCCACAGTGTGTCCGAGGAGGGCTCCATTGTGGTCGTCCTCAATTTGTGACTTCGTCTAGGTAGGTAAGAAATCTTTTTGCTATTTGATAAGTGTGAAGGTAAAACCTTAACCAAGCAGGGCTCCATCGCGGTCGGCCTTGAATTTTGACTTTTCCCAACCAGATGTCCAGACTGGAGCTTTTGATTTCTAGGAAGTAGAAAACATTTAGGCCTTCATTATGATTCGGCAGTCTATTTTGTTGTCTGAAGACCGCAATATTATGGCTGCTGACTGCTCTCTGACACTATTTGGCGGGGAAGCCGCCAGCAGCCATACTGGCTGTCGGCGGTCTATTGGAGCTTGCCCTGCCGCCAACGCCACATCACCACAATACTGCCTGCCGTATTACAACATTGTAAACAGCGTGGTGGTGTTGTGTTGGCGGGGCGCTGGCGGCGGAGCAAGCGCCATGGACCCTGTTCCCTCCCGGACGACCACTGCGACCACCAGGGAAGGTGATCGTCCGACAGGGCAGGGGGGAGTTCAGTGTTGTGTGCATGAATGGGGGTGTGTGTGTGTGAATGGAGGCAGGGTGATGTGTGTGTTTGCATGCGTGCAAATGTCTGTGCACTTGTATGAATTCATGTATGCAGGGGTGGGGGGAGTATGTGTGAGTATATGCAGGGGGAGTATGTATGTGTGTATGCGGGTGAGGGGAGGGGGAGTATGTGTGCATGTATGGGGGGGTGGGGGCGTGTGTCCTGGCCATGTGTGTATGTGTGTGTGAATGAGTGAGTGTGGATGTGTGCGTGTCCATATGCGAGTGTGGTGTATGAATGAGTGGATCAGAGGGGCGGGGGTGTCAGAACAGGGATCGGGGGAGGGGACATCGCTGCTTGACAGGGTGGGGGGCTTCCGAGGAGAATGGGTGTGGGGGGCCTCCTACATGGAGGGGATGTTAGGGAGTTCTGTTGTGGTGACAGGAATTAGTATTCCTGTCGCCAGTATCCTTACCACCAGGGATTTCATGGTAGGGCTGCTGCCACAGATCCCTGACAGTAACAATACTCATTATACCGTGGGCGGTGTTAGGTGGACTGCCAGGTTAAAGGTGGTCAACCTTCGGCCATGCAGTCCCATCCCCATGGTGGTGCAGGTGGTAAACTGGCTGTGATGCAACTAGTTCACTGCCGTGGTCATTATTTGGCAGTCCCGCACCACCACGCTGTCGGCGGTCTGACCGCAACAGCAGGCGTGGTGGGGCAGGACCACCAAGGTCATAATGACTGCCTTAATCTTTAAAAATATACATTGTTTTTTAATTAGTGTTGTGTTTGACTTATTTACTGTTTTGTTGACATTACATGCATACACACACCTGTCTCCTAAGTTAAGCCTAACTTCTCATAGTCAAGCTACCACGGGTTAAGCAAGGATTAATTTACTGAGACCTTAACTGGACGTAGTGTGGTTTGTGGCCTATTGCTAAGTGTAGGTACTTACCTGCTCTTAGCCATAATCCACTTTCCAACAACATAAAGTTTTAACCTTTAAAAAACAAAGAAATTTACCAGTTGTAGTTATCACTGATAATTATAGTTTGCACCCCCTCAATTCACAGATTTTAAACTCATATATTACATCACTAATGAGATGTTCTATGACATAACTGATGATATCAATGATGACATCTCAAACCACCACTATCCACCACAAATTTGCTGCAAAATGTAAAAAGACATATGTTCTAGCCTCTCTTGGATTCCCCTTACCTAACAAAAGGAGGCAGGATATTCCTACCCTACCCCTTTATATCTTTTTCATCTTTTTTTTACAGGGCTCAGAACTGAGTGCTGAGTCCTGACATGATATCCATTACATCATTGTTGTTGTGGTGGTCGCCAATCATATCTCGTTGTGAGATGTGTAAGCTCCACGAATCCTCTGCTACGTGAAATACCTATAAATGTTGAGGCTTAATTTCTCAAAAAACTACTGATTGGATTTGCACCAAATCACAAATCCGTGCACCCCGGTCCAAGGTCTTCCTGACAAATTTGGTGCAATTCTCCTCAGCAGTTTTTGTGTTGTCAGTGATCAATTTTTCTATAGAAAAGAGAATAGGGAAAACATGTTCTGGGATCCCTCTTCTTTTCTCCACCCCTGCTTCTCGAGTCACCCTGAATCCTTCTAGGAAGGTGCTTATATGTAAGAACTTAAATTTTTGAAAGTTTTGTGAACATTCTTGAAACTGCACAACATTATTAAGAAAATTTTAAAAATGATTTCCAAAACCCAATCCAAGCTGCAACTATGTAGTGGAAAATCAAACATAATTGTGCCTCCTAATCATTTTGTAAGAACATTTAATAACCTTAAATGAAAAACAGTGAAAATCTTATTGCAAACAAAAATACATATATTAATAAAAAATACATAATAAAATGTTTTGAAAAATTATTTTAAGAAAATATACTTCTCCATCCCAAAAAACAAAAAGAGGAAACCCCACAAAACAATTACTTACACAATAAATGCAACTAATGTATTTTAAACGATTACTTATACTTACTATATATATTTTAGGTTATGTTATGGTATTTTAGGTTATGTCATATTGATTTGTATAGTACACTAATCCCCTGAGAGGGTATCCAGGCACGTGCACAGGTGTGTAGTTTTCTGGTCCTCAGAGGACCTATACTGTACAAAGAGCCACATCTTCAGCTTCCTGCAGAACTCAAGAAGTGAGGAGGAGGCTCTGATGTGTAGAGAGAGATCCTTCCATGTCGTGGGTGTGATGTAGGTAAATGAGCTATATCCTTTTTTGATTTTGAGGGTGAGGGGAATGAGTGAGAGTAAGACAGAGCGTAGGTGTCTGGTGAGATGGTGAAAGTGTATGTGGCTGTTCAGGTTATCTGGTCCTGTGTTCTGTAGGGATTTTTATGCATGCGTGAGAAGAATGAATTGCCTGAGCTTGTGCATAGGGAGTCAGTGAAGCTTCTGAGATGCATTGTAATGTGGGTCCAGAATGGGAGGTTGAGAATGTGTCTTGCAGCGGTGTTCTGGGAGGCCTCAAGTTTGTGTAGGACAGTGGTCTCCAAAACTCTTTAATGCAGCGCTCCCCCAGTTGAAAAATAAAAATCATTGGGCCTCCCTCAGAATTTTTCATAATTATTTTATAAAGATGGCAATATTTAAATATGTCTAGATCTATTTAAACATTGCAGTTAAGTACTGTTACCTTTTTAAAAATGCAATAACATGCTTGTGCTTAAAACAAAGGCCTGTTATCTGTTTAATGCTTCCTTTGGCCAGAGTCTAACGCCCCACCTATGATCACTTGAGGCCTCCCTAGGGGGGGCCAGCCCCCCGGTTTGAAGACCTCTGGTGTAGGAGTTGTTTGGAGATTCTGGCATAGAGGGTTGCTGTAGTCCAGTCTGCTAGAGAAGAGTGTATGTGTGACCATCCGTCTGTTGTTCTAAGGCAACCATTTGAAGGTTTTTTGCAGCATGCTTAGGATGTAGAAGCAGGAGGTGTACACTAAGATGACTTGAGCTGTCATGTTTAGCTTGTCATCTAGGATGATCCCTGGATTTCTTGCACGGTCTGTGGGTCTTGGTCCTAGCTCTGATGTCCACTAGGTGGAGTCCCATGGGGAGGTCTTGTTGTCGAAGCCCAGTACTTTCGTCTTGCCAAAGCTGAGCTGCAGGCAGTTGGTTCACATCCAGTCTGTTGGCATGGTCAAGCAGTTGGTGAAGTTGGTTCTGGCAGTGGTTCTTTTGTCTGTCAGTGAGAGGATGAGCTGGGTGTCATCAACGTAGAAGATGACTGTGATATCCTGTCATTGGATGATTTTGGAGAGCAGTGTAATGTGTATGTTGAAAAGAGGAGGGCTGAGAATTGATCACTGTAGGACTCTGCACATTAATTTCTTGGTCTCTGTTGTGAAGAGTGGCAGCATGACCATCTAGGTTCTTCCTGTGAGGAAGAAACAGATCCAATTGAGAGTGGATCCTTGTATGCCAATCTTGTGGAGTCTTCAGATGAGGGTGTTATGGGAGACTGTGGAAGGCCGCAAAGAGGTCTAGCAGGAAGAGGATAACTGTTTCTCATTAGTCCAGTATAATTCAAATGTCATCAGTGGCTGTGATGGGTGTTGTTTTGGTGCTGTGGTTCTTTCTAAATCCTGATTGAGTGTTGTCTAGAAGATGGTGAAGTTAGAGGTGGGTTGTGAGTTTCTTGTTGATAGCTTTTTCAATCACTTTGGTTAGATTGGAAAGCAGGGATATGGGTTGGAAGTTGCTCAGTTGATTTGGGACTGCTTTGAGCTTATTGAGAAGCAAGTTTATTTCTATAAGTTTCCATTCATTATTCAGTTATGAACTGGGCCTGGAGAGACCAATTTAGAATCTCCACAGTTCAATCTGGTATCTCAGATGCCTGAAAAAGAGGTAATTGAAAAATGATATTCAGGAACAGCTGGGACACTCATCAAGCATATTAATTTGGGATGCAAATAAATGTTACTACAACGAAAATCCACTTGAAAAGCCATTAGGGGCACATTTGATAGAACATATCATAATCTTATAAACCCCCAAAAAACAATAACAAATTCAAATTTAGACACAGAAAGTTTTGGGGCTCTCAGAAAGGCACTGTGATTGTGAACTATGGTAACACTCAGAGTAATGGGAGGTCAGGTATAGGCAAAATATAGATATTTATGATTCAAGATAGTAGACTAGGTCCTAACCCTGTGAAAATTTAGGGCCTCATTATGAGTTCGGCAGTTGGACCACCGGACTGCCATGGTGACGGTCTTTCGAATGGTGCCAGGCTGATAGTTGCAGGACCTTTCGAATGGCGCTAGGTTGACACTCCCAGGCCTGTCGGATTACAAGTTCCCTACGGGGCTGATGTGATGGCAGAGGAAGCCAGGTGGCAGTATAATAGAGCTGCACAACAGGCAGACTATCAATCAATCAACAAGGTATTTTAAAGCATGAGCTTCTCACCCTGGAGTGGAGCTGCGAGTCTTGACTTGCTGCCTGCGGTGGTTGAAGAGCCAGGTCTTGAATTTTTTCGTGAAACCAGTACAAGAGGGAGCAGTGCGAAGGAGGAGGGGAGGCTGTTCCAGGTGTTGGTGACGAGTTAGGAGAAGGAGCATCCACCAGTACGTTTGCCGTGGATGTGAGGGATGAGTGTCTAGGTGAGGGTGGATGAGCAGAGCTCTCTTGTCAGTTGGTAGAATGAGAGGAGGCTGTTGAGGTACGTGGGCCTGGTGTTATTGATTGCCTTGTATGCATGGGTGAGGAGTTTGAAGAGGCAGGGTTGCTGTCCAGGGAGACAGTGGAGAGCCCTGAGGGGAGGGGTGATCCTGCTTCTTCTGGGAAGGCTGAGGGTGAGTCTCGGTGAGACGTTCTGGATGGTCTGGAGGCGGTTGATGAGTTGTTTTGAAGTTCCGGCATAGAGAGCATTGCCGTAGTCCAGGCTACTGGTTGATGAGGGCATGGGTGACAGTTTTCCTGGTGTGGATAAGTAACCATCAGAAGATCTTTCCGAGCATGCAGAGAATGAAGAAGGGAACGCGTTGACCTGCTCCTTCATGGTGAGTTCGGTATCTAGGATGATTCCTAGAATGGGTACGTGGCTTGAAGATGTAGGCAGGGGTCCAAGGGTTGACGGTCACTGTTACACCTGGCATCCTTGGGTGGTCTCCTGACTGTGTGTTTTTGCTGGTTTTGGCACTCTGGGCACTTTACCACTGCTGACCAGTGGTAAAGTACAAGTGCTCCCTGTGTAAATTGTATGTGTGATTGGCTTTTCCATGATTGGCATATTAGATTTACTAGCAAGTCCCTAGTAAAGTGCACTAAGGGTGCCCAGGGCCTGTAAATCAAATGCTACTAGTGGGCCTGCAGGACTGATTGTGCCACCCGCCTGAGTAGCCCTGTAAACATGGCTCAGACCTGCTACTGCAGTGTTGTGTGTGCAGATTTAAACTGCCAATTCAATCTAGCATGTGTATACACTTCTAGGCCCAAACATTCTCTTTTTGTATATGTAAGTCACCCCTAAGTTAGGCCCTAGGTGGCCCCATGGGCAAGGTGCAGTGCATGCTAAAGGTAGGACTGGTATTGATATGTTTTACATGTCCTGAGATAGAAATACTGGTAAATGTGGTTTTCACTGTTGCAAGGCCTATCTCTCTTATGGGTTAACATGGGGACTGCCTTTAAATAAATAAGAAGTGCAGTTTCCCATTTTGAGCAGATAGAAATATGGTTTGTGGCTTCTGAACTCAGAATTAAAAAATACATCTTTTGGTAAAGTTGGTTTTTAGATGTGGGAGAACTTGATTCTACCACTTGAGGAGAAGATGGGGTCAAGGGTGTGTCCTGTGCTGTGAGTAGGTGAGGTGACCAGCTGGGAGAGGCAGATGAGGCTCATCATTTTGATGGGTGTTGTGCTTTGGAGTTGTCTGGGTCTTCTAGGTGGTAGTTGAGGTCACTCAGGAATAGACAGTGATCAGAGTCTGTCGCTAGGTGGGAGATGAAATTGAAGATGGGATTGAAGAAGTTTGTGCGGGGGCTGAGTATCTGTATGTGATGGTTTCCCTGAAACTGGCATCACATCATAGAAGGGACACAGTCCCGAACCCCAAAATTGGCCCCTACCTCACCCTCCATGAGGCCGTATCCCCTGCCTCCCCCCTATTTTGGGCCCCTTACCTGCCTGACTGCCAAGCTTTCAATGGTGGTGGGATCGCCATTGGAAGCTTGGCAGTCATGCTGTTCCTAATGGCCATGGCGGTCCCAATGCCAGGATCTCCAACATTGGCTGCCACAGTCAGGACTGCTGAGGTCTCCGTTGCACTGACTATGGTGGTGCCGACGGTCTGCTGGCAGTCTTCTGGTGGTCTGACCTCCAAACTTGGAATCTGGCAGTACAACTACCAAAGTTGAGGCAGTCGGACTGCTGCCATGGTGGTCCACAGACCACCAAACTCGTAATGAGGCCCTTAGTCTGCGAGTTTGACATTTAGACTTCCAACAAGTACAAGAACTCAGTACATGTGGAGCTGGTCTGGGACTGATTCCGAGTTTGGTGGTCAGACTGCAGGCCCACCATGTTGGCAGTCCTGAAAAGACCGTCATACCATCTGTCTCTAAGACTGCCCTATTACGAGTTACACAGGCAGGACCATCAGCTGTCAAACAAAAATGGCAGCCAAGCAGCGGCACAGCGGCCTGGAAATAGGGGGTCCAACCTCCAGCACTGACAGCACCGCAGCCAACCACTGAGCATATTACAAGCACATAGTCACGTTGGTGGACACCTCATGGCTTTAAGCCAATGGTGGTCCAAACCACAGCAGTTCCCAGTCTCAAAGTAATAGACAATGTCAAATTGGATGAATTTGAAAATTACACAGCTGACAGACATTGCCATAGAAGACACCGCTGCAAAGGACACTGTAAAATACACCTCTTCACAGACCACAATTCTTTGCATTTCCAATGCAAAACACAGAAGCCAGAGCACCTTATTTCCCATACACACATAGGTTAGGCACCCCTTTTTCACCAACACATCTAACACCCTGCACACACTTTTGTCCATTCACACCGTTTTGCACCTTCCATGTTTAGTAAGTCACTGTCACCCTTGTTTTTTCCATCATGTCCCATTCTACAAATCTCAGTTTTTCTGGAGATGAGTTAAGAGTCATGGTGGATAACATCATAAGTGTAGAGTCACTATTGTTTGGAGCACAAGTTCAGCATACTCCTCTCAGTAGGAAACTCAAAATGTGGGACAGGGCAGTCAACAGAGTGAATGCTGTAGGCACCACCCTACGCATAAAGGAGGACATCAAGAGGAGGAGGAACAACCTCAGGGGCAAGGTCCGTTCTCTGATTTTCAGGCACCAGTTGTAGGCCACAAAGATTGGTTGTGACCCTCTCAGTGCCCCATTATATCCCTTTCCCTGGGATAAAAATAACTTGGCTATACTGCATCCTGAGGGCTTAACAAAAATACCTGGGGGAGTGGAGTTTGGTGAGTCACAAGACAAAAAAAGTCAGACAAATGCCATGTAATGCATGCTAACAGCTCAGATTTTGCCATTGTCTTGTTCATGTACCCCACCAACATTCAATACCCAGAGTATCTGAGTGTCAACACTGTCAATCTGTAATATTGGATTCAACATCACAGCTACCAAGACCCATCACATGCCATTGGTCAAAATAGGGCCTGTAAGTCGTTCAATATACAATATTGATAACAGGACTCATGGTATATCTCAACAGTTAAATGTATGCCCAAACCTAAATGCAGTCTGCATACAGATATGCAATACCCAACATTTCTATAGTGCATGTAGTACAGAGGGTTATCTGACTGTACTGTTTCTATTACTTCAAACACCAGACCAGTGTTCACTTGTCCAAAGACCCCTGTTTGTGAGCTCACAAATGAAGTTCACTCCTCTGGAAGAATGCTATTTGTCAAGTGTGTGAAACTGAGGGAATGAACTGGCTGCAACTCCCAGGAGGCACTGTTTCAGCAACTCCGAACACCAGACCACTGTTCACTTGTACACAAACCCGTTTGGTAAATCTCAATTTAAGTTTATTCACCTGAGAGGATACCAATTGTCAAGTGTGGGCAGTAGAAGGGTTGACCTGACTGCTAAGGCCAGGACGGTCCTCTGTCTGTAAATCCAACCACCAGCCCAGTGTACACTTGTCCAAATACCCCTGTTTGTTAACTCTCAATTGAAGTGTACTCATCTGGGAGGATAACATTTGTACAGTGTGTGTAGTAGACAGAGTGACCTGACTACAACTCCCAGGAGGCACAGTTTCTCTAACTCCTAACAGCAGACTAGTATTCACTTGTCCAAATACTCCTGTTTGGTAACTGACAAAAGAGGTGTACTCACTTTGTAGGATTCCAATTGTCAAGAGTGGGAAGTACAGGGAGTGACAAGACAGCCGAGGCCAGGAGGCGATGTTACTGTGACTCCACTCACCAGCCCAGTGTTCTCTTGTCCAAATACCGTTGTCTGGTAACCCACAAATAGAGTTTACTCACCTGGGGAGATCACATTTGTGTAGTGTGTGTAGTACAGGGAGTAACATGACTGCTGAGGCCAGGAGGCTCTGTTACTGTTACTCCAATCACCAGCCCAGTGTTCTCTTGTCCAAACACCATTGTTTGGTATCCAACAAATGAAGTGTACTTGCCTGGGAGCATAACATTTGTATAGTGTGTAGTAGAGACAGTGACATGATTCCTTAGGCACTAATTCCAAACACCAGTCCATTGGTCACTTGTCCAAATACCCCTGTTCTTTAAATCTCAATTGCTTTGTACTCACCTGGGAGGATACCATGTGTATAGTATGTGTGGTAGAGAGAGTGACATGACTACAACTCCCAGGAGGCCTTGTGTCTCTAACTCCAAACACCAGACTAGTGTTCACTTGCCAAAATTTCCCTATTTAGCAACTCCAAATTGAAGTTTACTCACCTGGGAGGATACTAATTGTCAATTGTGTGAAAAAGAAGTAATAACTTGACTGCAACTCCCAGGAGGCACTGTTTCTCTGCCTCCAAACACCAGACCAGTGTTCACTTGTCCAAAGACCCCTCTTTTGCAACTCTCAATTGAAGTGTACTCATCTGGGACGATTCCATTGGCTAAGTGTTGGGAAGAAGAGGGAGTGACATGTCTGCAAAGCCCAATAGGCCCTGTAACTCTAACTCCAGCAACCAGCACAGCGGCAACCTGTCCAAATACCTTTGTTTGTCAACTCTCAAATGAAGTATACTCACCTGGGACTGATAAAGCACAGATCATGCACAAGTTGCAGACGTATCGGTCAAGATAGCTTGCTAACCCAAGATGAAATGCTGGAGGACAGGAATTACATCTTATCCAGTGTGTATAACATGCATTCATAAGGCCTCAAGATGCATCACCAGATTGGTATTGGCAGCAGACACATTCATACTGCACTGGGAACATGATGACTACAGTCACATATACCACGAAGTCCTCAGTTTGCATGCTCACATTCAACTAGGCCTCCTAATGGTCAAAGCCATATCTTGCCTGGCCTCCCTATGTGGAAGGGGTGCCCGTCGCACCATGACCCCCCTGACCCTCCTGGCAGTGGCAAATCCGGAGTTGGATGGGCGCTTGAGGGCATCACAGCAGCCACAAGGGGGTGAGTACAGTCTCATTCAGCTGACTTTGCGTGCTTTACGAGGTGTCTGGGTGGGGGATGTGGGCTGTGGGTTCCCCTAGGCCAGGGCGAACTTGGTAGGGTAGGTCCCTTGTTAGGCAGGGTCTGTGGCACTCCAACCCCAATAGTGGTAGTGGCCATCTACAACTAGTCAGGCTCCTGTTGGTTCCAGGTGTGCAGCAAATGATGTTAGGCATAGTACCCCATGGGCAGGTGATTTTCCTACTAACTGCTAGTGCATGGCCTAGTGCATAGGGCTGCTCCCTGTGTGTTGTGTCTGCCAACGGTAGTGGTGTTACTGGCATTGACCATGTGTCTCCTCTGTCTCCCCCCCATTTTGTTTTGTCACCCTGTCCTTGTGTGCATTAGCATTATCTGGCAGAGGAGCAGAGGCACCGGAGATGGAGGGAGCTGCATCCCTCATGGCCCAGGAGGGTGAATCTATGGATTCTGAAGGCACCAGTGGGACGAAGGGCGAGAGGAGCTCCACGACGGGGACAGGAGCGGACACCGGCAACATCGACTCCTCCTCTGATGGGAGCTCCCTTGCGGTGGCAGGCACTTCTGTGCCCACCGCGACAACAGGTACAGCCGCCATCCCCCCTACCAGCACTGCCCTCCCAGCAGCCCCTCAGCGTGCTTCCTGTGCCCGTTCACCCAGGAGGGTGGGCATCTCCTTCACCCTAGGCACCTCAGGCCCTGCCCCAGTCAGCCCTGCTGCCCTTAGTGAGGAGGCTATTGACCTCCTGAGATCCCTCACTGTTGGGCAGTCAACCATTTTGAATGCCATCCAGGGTGTCGAGAGGCATTTGCAGCAAACAAATGCATCTCTGGAGGGCATTCATTCTGGCGTGGCGACCCAACAGAGAGCATTTCAGGCTCTGGCCTCAGCAGTGATGGCAGCCATTGTCCCTGTATCCAGCCTCCCCCCTCCAAATTCCACTACCCAGAATCAATCCCCTCTACCCTCTATTCCAAGCACACCATCAGACCAGCATGCACACACATCAACACACAAAAGTGGCTAAGGCAAACATAAGCACCACACATCCCACAGGCACTCACACAAGCACCATACCCATGCAGACACACCAACATCCACTGCCTCCACTGTGTCCCCCTCCTCCACGTCCTCCCCCTGCCTCCCAGTCTCGTCTCCACTCACACCTGCATGCACTACATCCTCAGCTACTACCTCCATCACGAGCATGCCCATCATTACACACCGCTCACGTGCAATCACCACCCCACTACCATTCACACGTCCCTTGTGTCCTCTCCCAGTGTGTCCGTGAGCCTTCCTCCCAAAGTACACAAACGCCCACTCAACAGCAATCCACCTCACAACAGCCTCCAACCCATGCACCTTCACCCAAACTCAGCAGACGTACACCTCCTACAACCTCTTTCACCACTCCCAAACCCCCTCCATCTTGCCGTTCCCGTGTGTGTAAAAAACCTTTCCTGGCTAACATTGACCTCTTCCCTACACCTCCCCCCGTCCTTACCTTAGGGCCAGGAAGTCTAGAGCCCAGGCCAGGACCTCAGCCACCAAATCATCATCCACTGTAGTCCTGCAAGTCTGGGAGGATCAAAGGGGGCACCCATCAGGGCTGCCAGTGTACCACCTACTGAAGCTAAGGACCACCCGATTCCGTCACCTGCAAAGGTAAAGAAGGGGCCAGCCTGCCGAAGGGAAAAGCCGCACCACCCACCCAGCAAGGCCTCATCCAGAACCAACGAGGACAGTGCCAAGGTCCCAGCAGCGACTAGCAAGGTGGGAAAGGGACTCAAAAGCAAAGTCACCTCAGGGCACGGAGCCTCCGGGTAAGGGACTGGTGACCACCATTTCTCATGACAGACCAGCAACCTGTACTACGGTGAGCACCGCCGCATGGAACCGCCACCAGCACTGCCACCTGCACCGCCACCTGTACCACCATCTGCACCGCCACCTGCACCTCCACCTGCACGGCAGCTGCCACAACTACAGACACTAGCATCATCCCCAGTGGGCAGCCGTCCGAACCTGCTGGAGACGGCCTGGTGCCTCCCTCCACTACTGCAGACACCTGCACCACGGGCAGCACCAGCAGCATCTCTGCCCCACACACCACCGCAGACACCGCCGCAGCCACCGCCACCTGCCCCGCCACGTGCCCAGCCAGTGCCACTACAGCAGACATCAGCAGCATCCCCAGTGGGCAGCTGTCCGAGGCTGCAGGAGACATCCTGGACCCTGCACACACTACATGAGGCACCACCACCAGCACTGGCACTACCAGCAGTTAGCAGCCTAAGTCGCCGCAAGGTGGAGTGTGGCTCTGCCTCCATGGAGTATCATGCTACCTAGTCCCTGAAGCACTCTGGGCACCAAACCCACTCCAGAACCAGTGGAGAAAGGTATCCACTAACACAGTCCTTGGCAGGATGAAGCACTCTGAGCACCAAGCCCTCTCCAGAACCAGTGGAGAAAAGCATTCACTAACAGTCCTTGGCAGGATGAAGCACTCTGGGCACCAAGCCCTCTCCAGAACCAGTGGAACATGACACAGACTTGTGAGACTGTGGCTTTGCACTCCCCAAGAGCAAGCAGTGGGCAAACCACACACTTGGGAGACTGTGGCTTTGCACTCCCCAAGAGCAAGCAGTGGGCAAACCACACACTTGAGAGACTGTGGCTTTGTACTCCCCAGGACCAAGCAGTGGGAAAACCACCCACTTGAGAGACTGTGGCTTTGTACTCCCCAGGACCAAGCAGTGCAAACCACCCACTTGAGAGACTGTGGCTTTGTACTCCCCAGGGCCAAGCAGTGGGCAAACCACCCACTAGAGAGACTGTGGCTTTGCACTCCCCAGGACCAAGCAATGGGCAACCTACCCACATGAGAGACGAGAGACTGTGGCTTTGCACTCCCCAGGCATGGAGCCCCCTTGAGGAGCAGTGGCGGCGTCCCATCATCCAGCTGAGGTGCCCCCCCTCCCTTTGCCCTGAGGTGCCTGTTTTTTTTTCAACCTGATGCCCCTGCAGCGTTCTCTCCGTTTTGAGGCAGGTGTCATGGGTGGGCTTCGCCCATGCTTTTTGGGACCACTGGTCCACGGACATTTCAAGGGACAGTGTACGGACTTGTGTACTTGCTGTAAATATTTGTATATATTGATTATTTGCTGTTCTCTTGGGCTAGCTGATTGTTCAAATATTACACTAGTTAAACTCATTTTGTTTGGTCCTTGCATTCTTCCAGGGGGTGATGGGGTGTATCTGTGATGTGATTGGATATGTGTGTGTGTGTTGTTGTGGTTGGGGGTGTTGCGTGTGTGTGTCACTCTCTTTTCCCTCCTCCCCTCCCCTGTGTGGTAGGTTCAGCACTCACTGTGGTCGTCGCCGCCGTCCTTCGTACTCCTGGTAGATGAGAAGATACACCAAGATTGGTAACACCTGTAGTTCGGGCTCCATGGCGTCCTGGTTCCTCGTTGGCTGTCAAGAGGTGAGTGGTTTCCCTTCCAATTCCTGTTTCCGCCATGCTTTTGATGGCGTTGGTACTGCCCTGAAAAAGCTGGTGGATTGGTGCCTTGTACTGATGTAGGCGGTACATTGTGTTCCGCCTGTCTGTTGGTGGTTACAGCCGTGGTGTTTGTTTCTACCGCTGTGGCGGTCGGTGTGTTAAAGTGGCTGTCTGTGTTGGTGGTTTCCGCCATGGTCGTAATGAACATTTTTTGACCGCCGGCCTGTTAGCGGTATTACCACCGCTTTATCACCAACCGCCAGGGTTGTAATGAGGGCCTCAGTGCTCACCATGGCCTAGCAAGTCAATGCCATTTCATCTTCCTGCTTCAACACCCTTCGCATGCTCCGCAAGATCTTCAGATGGATCCCCACCGACACTAGAAGGACGGTCACCCATGCCCTCGTCAGAAGCAGACTGGACTACGGCAATGCTCTCTACGCAGGATCCACGGCCAAGCTCCAGAAAAAACTGCAACCTATACAGAACGTCTCTGCACAACTCATCCTCGACATCCCATGCTACAACCACATCTCAGCCCACCTAAGAGACCTACACTGGCTCCCCGTCAACAAGAGGATCACCTTTAAACTCATCCATGCTCACAAAGTACTCCACAATGATGGCCCTGCCTACCTCAACGAGCGACTCACCTTCCACACTTTCAACTGTCAACTCTGCTCCGCCAACCTCGCCACCATCCCCCGCATCCACTGATCTACAGCCGGCGGAAGATCTTTCTCCTACCTCACCGCCAAGACCTGGAACTCCCTCTTCGTCCACCTACGACAGACCCAGGACCTGCTGACCCTCAGGAAATGCCTCAAGACCTGGCTATTCAAGCAGTAGCACTTTCCCCTCCTCCTTTCAGTGCCTTGAGACCCTAGTGGGTGAGTAGCACGCTCTACATATGATTGATTGATTAATTGAATGAAGAGACTGCCACTACCTGCCTGGATGATGCCCTCAGTGAACAAGACACTCCTTGATGCCTGGACATGGAGGACAGTTCTGGCCCATCTGGAGAACCTGGTCAGGCGGCAACAGTCAGTCTCACTGTGGCCACAACGTCACCTTCCAGCCCAGTTGCCTCAACATCACAGGCAACCACTTGGACCCCAACCTGTGTCCCTAGCACAGTGTCCACCATCTTGTGCCCCCAAGTCCTGGATCCTGAGTTGCAGCGCAACATTTCTGACAATGAGAGTCCAAGTTGGAGAGGGCACCCTGGGGCTAGGGCACAGGCCCGTGGGGGTAGGGTACATGAGAGGGATGCTGTGGGTCAGCAGATTGAGGCCATTGGGGCTGCTGTCAGCCAGGACACCATCAGCCACATGTTGGGGGTCTATAATGAGTCCCAAGGCGTGTTGGGCCAAGTGTTGTCTGACCACCGGGAAATCAAGCAGCTACAGAGGGACTTGCACAGAGACATGCAGGAACAGATAGAAGCCCATAGTAACAACATAGCCTCCCACAGGGGTGCTGAGGGACAGTCACACCACCCTCAGCAGGGCTTTTCAACAACAATCTACCCCTTCCTTTGGCTCATCAACACCAGACACATCCACAATGGTGCCAGAAACTGGAAGGGAGGCCATGTCAGAGGAAGAACAGCCCCAGACACCCCAGACTCTGTAGCAGCAGATCCCACTCCACGCAAGCGGGGACATCCAGAAAATAATCCTGGTGGTGCAATACACCCACTACTGCCAGCAAGTGGCCTCTTCCTAAAGGACCTCCTTTGTGTGCCTCACATACGCTATATTGACTGATCCTCAACCACCTACAACTTCCAATGGGAGAAGTACTCTTGACTTTGGACTCCCAATTGTTTGGCATCTACTCCAATGATTTCAATCGCCATGACTGACCCCTTCAATTGGCATCTTTTGTTTCGTTGTGTCCAAAATGTATTTTCTGTATTTGCTTTGGAATACATTTACCTACCACATACTCATTGTCTGCTTGCTTAAATTTCACATTTAGCTATGTAGAGATGTAAGACCACGTGAACCATATGATGATGACACAAGTTACTTGTGCAAGCAGGGATATGTTACAGGTACACAGTGTCCAGCTCAGGATTATAGCCTTTATACAACAAAACATTAGTACAAGTGTCTGGTCAAACCAAAAATTGTATTCAAGTGTACAGCACATAGGCTGTCAATATGTCTGGACTTTTAGAAACAAGAATGTGTGAATCATACTGAGTAAAAACAAATATTTCAAGGTACAGACACCCAGACCACAGAAAGAATGGATTTGTCAGACATTGTCCTGTAGAATAGGCAAACATTGAAGTGGTTGATGTCAGCAGCTTGGGCCTTATCACATAGCACACCAAAGTAATACAACATCACATTATCCATGATAGAGACAGATAGCAGTACAACAATCCCTGATCACAGAGCAATCATATTCCAATGCCCATGAATCTGGTGATATGACACAAATATATTTTAGTGTTGTGACACAGGCACTGTGGCCTGCAGAGATGAAAAACATATGTAGCTATCTACAGGTCATACAAAAAGAGTGTTTAGCCAATGTGAAGGAAAAATGACTTAATCAAAAGCTAGGACTACATATTTTATTTTAACACATGATGCATCAGGCCCACCACAAGACACAAAACAAGTGCAATGCACACTTCTGTACTGACATCCAAACACTGTGCAAAATTTCTTGGTACAGGGCGCAAACATCCAAACTCTGACATACATTACCTGGAAAGTCCATACTCACTTTGTATGTCAGAACAGGATCAGATACCTGCCAATTTCACAACTCTGAAAATGCCCACATGAAGATACTATGGTGAAGGTACATGTACAAAGAACAAATCAAGGTCAATAGGCTTAAAAACATACCTAGGGCACAAGTCTAATAGCAAACAACTAGAAAACAAAGTACAATGCAAGGAAACGGATATAAACAAAGCAATATCATCAAGGTAGAGATGTGTCAAGCATCCTGTCGCTGAATATTGCCGATCAGCTCTGTAGCTTTTTCTAAAACACTCAATTCCATATATTCTCACACCTACAGTCATGACATCACATGATATACACTCGTGAAAAGTAGCTGTTGATGAGATCTTCCTGCAAGTCAGCTCCTTCCTCTTCACCACTATCATCTTCACTATGCATTTCAGGAGTCTCACCCATTGGTATTGCAGGCTCCATCTCCTGTGGGATGTATGGGCTATTTCTCCACAGGGCGTTGTTATGGAGCATACAGCACGCCACAGTGATCTGGCACACTTTCCCAGATGAGTAGAGGAGACCTCCACCAGTCTGGTCAAAACAGTGAAATCTGGCTTTCAGGAGCCCAAAGGCCCACTCCACTGGCCACTCTGTCCTTCCATGGGTCTCATTGAAGCAGACTTCTACTGGCGCAATTGGATTCATCTGCGGTGTCAACAGCCAAGGATTGTTTGGATATGTGGAGTCTCCAGTGAAGGAATGGGACATAGGTGCAACAGAGTAATTCATGATTGTAGCAACTGGCATTGCACACATACAATCAGGACAGATGTGACTTACCAGCCAGCCAGGACTTCTCTAGGTGCAGTTGAGCCTTTAGCTGGGGTATGGTGTTGTTGCGCAATATAAAAGAATCATGGGCTGAATCCCGGTAACAGGCACAGATGTGCGATGCAGTGATCTGCCAAACAGGCAACTTGCAAGTTGATAGAATGGAAGTTCTTTCTGTTGCAATGGCCCACACCACATGTGGGTGGTGGGCAAAACCTTAAAAATCAGCGTTCACATTGGCTAAACATCACATCAGGGAAACCAATGTCTTTCACCATTGCTGAGAGAAAATCCTTCAACACCAGACTGAACATAGGTTGGGGCATCCCAACAGATAGGGCCACTGTATGTTGGAAGGACCCTGTGGCTAGGAAGTGCAATACTGACATTAATTGTATGATGGGTGGTATGCTGGTTTAATAACTAATTGCTGGCATCAGATCTGACTACAACTGATGGCATAAGTCCACTATTGTTTGCCTATTCAGACCGGACAGCTGTATGATGAGGCATTCTACCAGAAAGTTAAGTTCTGGCAGCGGATGGTAGACAGGAGATTGTCGCATCCTCCCTCTCCCAGGATAGCTATGTGTGATAAGACATGATTTGGAACATTAGTCAGTGTGTCTACAAAAACATACATGATGCATGCCAACAATGTCATGTGACAAAGCATTTCTGAGAGGATAGACATGACACCCAGTGCACATCACAGCTGGCAACTAACCAGCAGTGACATGTGACCCCCATGGTTTTCAACAACATGGATTTCGATTAAACTCAAAGATGTGCTACACAATTGCCCCTCAAAATGTGAATGCATATTCCAAACACCAAAAAGACTGTCAGCGATTGTGGCCGGTGCACCACTGTTAAATGGCATCTGTGCCCTACAACAAACTAGCCTGGTGGTTGAGTAGAAGGACCTACATGACAAGACAAAGTAGGGATGTTTGTGATGCAACAAAACACAGGTTATAAAGCCTGAGACAGCATTTCAGGCCACCAAAATAGTGGATGCCTGACCTACTCCACTGGACATTAGGAACTGCCCACAACCGCCTGCAGAGGTCATCAGGGCAGTAGGCTGTTCCATGGCGGACACAGCCATAGGCTAGCATTGCTGCCTGTGGGGGTCGTGGTCCAACGGCTGTGTCTGCCTGACGAACAGGAATTTGGCAGAAATGTTGTGCACATTCACTCACTTGCCTCCTGACACTGCTGCCAGCAAAACCTCCACAGCCTGAGCTGCTGTGTGCTGCCTCTGGGAGCAATCATGCCACATCCAGCAGACGATAGGTCCCCTGTTTTCTCTCCAGGGGGGCTGGAGATGCTTGTCGGTGAGGTCCTACCCCTTTATGAACAGGTCTATGGCTTACCATATGAGCAGGTAAGAATCTCATAGGCACAATTGATACTGTTCAACACCATCCTTTCCCTCATCAGAGGCTACAATGTGTCCCTGTGTGCCAGTTAGAAATATTGTGTGCCTGTTGTTGCAGTCTATGTGGCATCAATGGAATGTAAATGTACATATATTGATGGCCAGTACTATATGTTAAGTTCAGTCACATTGTGTTGTGTGAGTTTTTTGGGTCCTAGATCCTCCCTGTGTTGGATGCACATAACTAGGTAAGGAGACTTTACTCCATTGACTGACATATTTTTCTTTACGATATTTGCTAATGTTAGACAACATGTATGTGCATGACAGCATGAACTGTGTATGCATCTTGTCTGAGTAATTTGAGGATCTTTTAAGCAATGTGTATAGTACCATAAATCTTTCAACCCACATCTGGCCTTGCAAAAATGTTGTCTGGAAGATATATCCTGACTTACTCTGCCCTTTAGGTTGCCATACACACCACGTGCCAAATTGCTGATGGCCACATGATGAACTGCCATGAATGGAAATGATGGAAATGGAGTGACATTTAGGTTCTGTATGCTCAACCTGCAGAGACTAGGACCTGTCAAATGTATCTCCCAAAATGGGACACAGTCTAGGCTGTGGTAGAGTCACTGTGGCCATGCAGATGTGGTACTGCATGCACTCCCTGTACACCAGCAGACCATCTCCTATGGCGAATATAAGGCCCTAATGACAAAATTGTCCTGAATGCTTCAGTCCATTAACTAGACTAACAATGGTTACTGAGGTTAATCCACAAATGTTGTGCATTTAGCATCATTGTCCATGTGTGTCTTTGACTCATGCAGGTCCCTTACTCACACAGCTCTGATGACACCTTCACAGAAGTCATCTTTGTCCTGTACAGGCTTATTGCACTGACAGCCCCACAGTACAGATAGTGTGTTGATTCCTGGGAGGCCATGAAATGTGAGTCAGTACCTTGGTCATATAGCAGAAATTGTACAATGCATACATTTGTATGTTGGATGCCATCTCTGTAGGATAGATACATATGTCCAAAGGAGTGTACCGTGGTACAGGCACATACCCTAAAACCCACCCCTGAAGTGGCATGAGTCTGCATATGGTAAGCCACATGTCTGCACATGCACAAGGAATACACTTTCTATACCCACCATGCCAGCCCCTCCATTGTCACTCAAGTGTAAGGGTGAAGTCTGTACTATGGCAGTTGCCTGTAGGGACTGTATGCAGTGACTCAATCTCAAAGAGTGTAAATATGTTGGCCCAGTCAGGCATCAGGAGTTTACCCTGCAGCAGCCACATATATGTGTAGTGTTTGATAGTGGCTCACATCACAGTACATGTTGCTGGGGCATGGGCTACCTGATGGTAGTAGGTCTGCTTAGTCATTGTAGGTCCTAAGCAGGTTGTGGGTTAGTCTGGAGAGGGAGATATATGTCTGTAGTCATATCCCTGTACATATGGGTTTGTGTGCTTTACACTTGTGGTGGGTTAACCAATTTACTATTTCTAGCTTGGTGTTTCTGACATGTGTGTGACTCAACCATTTGTGCCAAAACCTGGGAATGTCTCTTGATTTGTCATTTGCATCAACGCAGGTCAATGCTCATCAGAATAAGGAGATATAGTAAGCCATCACCCAGGAGGTGCGGACCCTAGGGGTCCACCGTCAGCAGAGCACCCACAGTCGCAAGAGGTGGAAGGACCTGAGATGCTGGGCCCAGAAGATCACGTATTTCAAACTGGGGTTGTCCTCCCAACATGGGCGTGGCACACATAGGACCATGACCCTTCTTATGTCCCGCATCCTGGCAGTGGTGTACCCAGACCTTGATGAGCATTTTAGGGGAGCACAGCAGCCACAAGGAGGTGAGTACAGGGCATAATCCTGCCTGTCACATTGCCATGTTAAGGTGTCTTCTCCCCTGATGATTAGGGATGAGCCATGTGTCACACAATAGAGGAGAAGCTGTTTGTGTAAATATGTAATGTGGTGGATACTGATGTCCCTTGCCTATTGGCCCAGAGACCTAGGACACAACTGTGTACAATCAACAAACACTTTGCTGTCCAGGGACAACACGTGGCTGTGTACATTGATCGATCAAGTACTGTTGTTGTTGTGGGTGTAAATTCTGTTGGCTGACACATACCCTCAAATGTCATTGCATGTCATTTGGCATGTACATCTGCAGTAGACTCAATTTTTTTTAGCCACAATGTGCATTACCTGGCCGTTGATGTGGCATCATGTAGCAAAGTGCACTGCACATGTGTAATGGGTAACACTTCTTACCTGACTGTTGGCATCCATCATGAATTACCTGCAGTTATGTTGAAATTACATGTGGTTGGGTAATACCATTCATCAGCAAACATCTGGGTTTACAGGACCAAAATGGAGACAGTGATGCAGCTTCCCTTTGGGCAACATGTTGAGGACCTTCTACGGGTACTTGCAAATCTCTGAGTCCCTCCAACAGACAAAGAACTATTGGTTTTCTACTAATGCAATCAGAGTATGCAATTGTAAGGGGCGCTAGACATTAGTGGCGATTTCCCTCAGGCTTACTGATTCATTGTGTTGTGGATTTTAGGGGAATATCTCCCTGACAATTTGTGCATTGTGTCTACAGTGTACATTTCCATGGCAAATGTGTGGCATATCAGAGCAACATTGGCACTACCTCCACGACTCCAGTGGGACACATGCTACTTGGTAAAGTGTGTAGTTTCCAGTGTGACATGAGTATTTCCATTTCACCTTCTCCAGGCTACTATGCTGTTGTCAGCAACATGCCATGTTTAGTAGCATTATTTCTTAATGTTGAGGTATTGTGTATGTGACAAATAAATGTCTGCATGACCTTGTGTGGGATCAGTGGGAATGCAGTTGGCATTGCCCCATTATTGCATGACAACAGGTAACTGAGGCAACAGGTAACTGAGGCAAAACATTGACCGTTGATGAGGTATCCTACTTCTTCAATGGTTCCTTTGCTTGCACAACTTCAGACATGTAATTCTGGTTGTCTGATATCCTGATTTTCCTGTGGGTAACTGTTGACAGTTTATGTGGCATGCATACATATAGTATGGTACATGTGTGGGTCACTTAGGTAGAGTTTATTGCTGGGGCCTACATGACATCATGGTAATGTTTGCTAATCAGAGCTTTTGTTCAAGTGTGATCAGCAACATGTGATGACCCTATTTCCCTTTGTAAATGCAGCATCAGCCTAGGCAAGAGAAGGAGACAGGGCACAGCCAAGTGGGGAAGCATCTGGCCACAGTACCTCCGGTCAAGACACCACTGACATAGAGGGACCCAGTGGCATTGAGGTTGAGGGGAGTGCCATTGAGGAGACTGGATCTACATCATATTCATTGGTTTCTACCTCCAGTGTTCACTCCATAGTGGTGCCGGACCAATCGGAATATACTCCTGTGCCATCCTTGTCTTCCACCTCCAGTTCTATTGCCACCGTCCCTGTCGTTCCCCACCCATTAGGCCATGTACATTCTTCCTAGTGGGTGGGCGTCTCCTGTGCCATAGGCACCTTTATCCCAGCCCCGGTTACCCTTGCTGCCAGGAGTGAGGATGTTATTGACCTCCTGAGGAGTATTTCTGTAGGTCAGACTGCCATTGTGAATGCCATCCAGGTGCTGGCCAGCCAAATTCAGCAGACCAATGCTTTCCTGGACAGACCTAGTCAGTGCATTGCTCTGCCTCCCGTGGCTCCACCCTCTCAGTAGAGCCCTTTCCCTTTCCCTGGCTCCTCTGAACTCCTAACCCCTGTCAGGTGTTCAAGGCCCTCCTCGACCCGCAGGCGCCTGCCTGTGCCTCATCCCTGGTGTCTAGTGGGAGAGCTCTGCTCTCCTACTAGGCTACCTTCTGTCTCTCTCCTCCTTTTCTCTGCTTTGCTTTGCTCTCTGCTCCACTACTGTCCCTTAGTGCTCCTTTTCCTCTTTTCTCTCTCACTCTGCTCTCTCTCTCTCTCACTTTTGCTCTCCTGCTCTTTATCTCCCCTGCTGCTGCTGCCCACGTGGCCTGCCCCTTTTCCAGCTCTGCCCCCTTTTTTGCACCATTTTCATCCCACTCCCGCCTCCCAGCTGTCCTCTCCTCCCCCACCTCCCTACTTAATGGTGGCTGCTGCGTTGTAGGCTGAGCAATACCACTGACCTGGTCAGTGGATTGCTCTGCCTCCGGTGGCTCCATCCTCTAAGTAGAGCCCTTTCCCTTTCCCTGGCTCCTCTGAACTCCTGGCCCCTGTCAGGAGTTCAAGGCCCTCCTCCACCCACAGGCTTCTGCCTGCGCCTCATTCCTGGTATCTAGTGGGAGAACTCTGCTCTCCTACTAGACTACCTTCTGCCTCTCTCCTCCTTTTCGCTGCTTTGCTTTGCTCTCTGCTCCACTACTGTCCCTTAGTGCTCCTTTTCCTTGTTTCTCTCTTACTCTGCTCTCTCTCTCTCACTTTCGCTCTCCCCTTCTCTCGCTCTACCCTGCTGCTGCTGCCCCCAACCCTCCCCCTTTTTTGGCTCTGCCCCCTTTTTGCGCTGTTTTTCGTCCCCCTCCCGCCTCCCAGCTGTTCTCTCCCACCTCCCTATTTAATGGCAGCTGCGCGCAGCGGGTGCACCACTGGCGTGCCGAAGGCACACCAAAGGCAAACCCGCCTGCGCCCATCCGCACCTGGACCGCGCCAATCGCCAGAACCCCTGGCTCCCATTCCCCCCCACCGCCGCCATGCACATCTTCACTACGACACCGCCAGTCTCCACGCCCTCAACACCAGCCGCTCTCCCGCCTGCCTTCAAGCCTCCCCGCAGGCCACCCTCGGACCCTTCTCCTGCCGGAACTGCACCTTCACCAGCCTCCACGCCAAAGACCCACCCACCAACGCAGGACGCAACCATCTCAGATGTATCCTCCTCAACACCCGCTCTATCCACAAGCATGCAGTAGAGCTATGGAATCTACTCGACTCACCCTCCCCAGACATCGCCTTCCTGACCGAGACCTAGATTAACCCCTCCTCAGCGCCTGACATCGCCATAGCCATCCCAAAAGGCTACAAGATCACCCACAAGGGCCGCTCCAACAAACTAGGAGGAGGCATCACCATCATCCACAAGAACACCCTCAGGATCACGACCAACACTGAAGACACCCTCAGCACCGCCAAACTCCTGCACTTCCAAATCCACGATGACCCAAACACCACCCTCTGAGGGACTCTCGTGTACAGGTCCCTCGGCTCACGACTGCAGTTCAGTGACTCCATTACCAACATCATCAGCATGCACGCTCTCGAATCCACTGACTACATACTCCTCGGAGACTTAAACTTCCACCTCGAGAACACCAACGACAACAACACCGCCAAGCTGCTGAACAACCTCTCCAACCTCGGCCTCAAACAGCTCGTCACAACACCAACCCACTGTGCAGGACACGCACTCTTCTCTGTTTTATCTGCCAGCTATCACGTATCTTTCAGCCACACCACCGAACTCCACTGGACAGACCACCGGTGCATCAACTTCTCCTTCAAGAAACCCACAACACACCACCACCCACAACGGATCCCCCACCGCAGTTGGAACTAGGTCACCGAAGACCAACTGATCGTGACCCTCTCTCAGAACCCACCCATCAACACGACCAACACTGATGCAGCTGCCCGCAACTTCAGGCAATGGGTGAACACCTGTGCCAATACTCTTGCCCCAATCAAGAATCCCCCCAACAGACACACTGACAGGCAGGCCTTCTGGTTTACCACCGACCTCCATGAATCTAAGCAAAGATGCCGAAGACTCAAAAGAAAGTGGCGCCAATATCAGACTCTTGACAACCACACAGCCTTCAAAAACGCCATCCGCAGATACCACCAACTCATCCGAGCTGCCAAAAGAACCACATTCAAAGACTGAATCAACAACAACACACAGCCACAAGGAGCTCTTCAACATCATGAAGGAACTCTCCAACCCCAGCTCCAACACCAACGACATCCAGCCACCCCAAGACCTCTGCGACTCCCTAGCCTCCTACTTCCACCACAAGATTGCAGACATCCATGACAGCTTTAGCACCCAGACCCCCCCCAGCAACCACCAACACCACAGATTTACCTCTGACCAACCTCCTGCTCTCCTGGACCCCCGTCAATGACAACGACACCATTGAAATCATGAACACCATCCACTCCGGCTCTCCAACTGACCCCTGCCATCACCAGACCCTCAACAAAGCAAGCTCCGTCATCGCACCCCAACTGCGGAAGGTCATCAACAGCTCCTTCAAGACCACCACCCTCCTGGAGAGCTGGAAACATGCCAAAATCAACGCCCTCCTCAAAAAACCCGAGGTGGACCCAAAAGACCACAAGAACTTCCGGCCTATCTCCCTGCTCCCCCTACTGGCAAAAGTCATTGAGAAGGCCGTCAACAGACAACTAACCCACTTCCTAGAGGAGAACCGCACCCTGGACAATTCCCAATCCAGATTCCACAGCAACCACAGCACCTAAACCGCCCCAATTGCCACCACCATTGACATCAGAACCATACTGGACAGTGGCAATACCACGGCCCTCATCCTCCTGGACCTCTCAGCCGCGTTCGACACCATCTGCCACCACGCCCTACACTCACACCTCAGCAATGCTGGAATCCGCGACAGAGCCCTGGACTGGGTCACCTCATTTCTTACCGGCAGAACCCAGAGAGTCCGCCTCCCCCCATTCCGCTCGGAGGCCACCAAAACCATCTGCGGCGTACCCCAGGGTTCGTACCTCATCCCGACCCTCTTAAACATCTACATGGCCCCGCTCGCTAACATCGCCCAATCCCACAGCCTTAACATCATCTAATACGCCAACGACACCCAGCTGATCCTCTCCTTCACCAAGGACTCCGCCAAGAACTACCTCCACGAAGGAATGAACACCATCGTCAAATGGATGAAGAGCAGCTGCCTCAAAGTCAATTCCAACAAGACGGAAATCCTTATCATCAGCTCCACCCCCTCCACATGGGATGACCCCAGTTGGCCTGCCAATCTCGAAACCGCTCCGACTCCCACCAACCAAACATGCAACCCAGGATTCCTCCTGGACCCCTCACTATCCAGTCAGCGCCATCTCCTCCTCCTGCATCAACACCCTCCACATGCTCCGAAAGATCCACAAATGGATACCCACCGAAACCAGAAGAACAGTTACCCAAGCCCGCGTAAGCAGCAAACTGGACTACGGCCAAACTCCAGAAGAGGCTGAAATGCATCCAGAACGCCTCCGCAAGCCTCATCCTGGACATCCCCATCACTGCCACATCCCAGACCACCTGAAAAACCTTCACTGGCTCCCAGTCAACAAGAGAATCAACTTCAAACTCCTCTCCGCTCCACCGCCCTCGCAACTGTCCCACGCATCCGCAGAACTACAACCGGAGGTAGATCATTCTCGCACCCCGCTGCCAAAATGTGGAACATTCTCCCACCCACCTGCGCCAGACCAAAGACCTCCTTACCATCAGGAAACTTCTCAAGACCTGGCTGTTCAGGCAGTAGCAGCACCTCTCCCACCCCACCTTCGCCCCACTCCCATCCTCAGCGCCTTGAGACCATCACGGGTGAGCAGTGCGCTTTACAAATCCCTTATTGATTGATTGATTCATTCAGTCATTCATAATGCCATGTCTGGCCTACAGGGATCTTTTCAGGCTCTGGCCTACTCCCTAATGGCAGCCAGTCAAGTTCCACATTTGGTCCACCCTCCTCTCCTCTCTTCACAATCCAAATCCCCCATTCCCCTATCTATCCCAAGCACACAGACATATCCTCATTGTTAGAAATGGGGTCTTTGGTTGAGAGTCAGGTTACCCCCTGTTCAAGCAAGGACCCTCACTCTACTCAGGGTAAAAGAGAATTACCCTCAGCTAACCCCTGCTTACCCCCTTGGTAGCTTGGCAGAGCAGTAGGCTTAACTTTAGAGTGCTAGGTGTAAAGTATTTGTACCAACACACACAGCAACCTAATGAAAACACTACCGGTTTAGAAAAATAGGAAATATGTATCTAAACAAAACAAGACCAAAACGACAAAAATCCAACATACACAAGTCGAGTTCTGAATTTTTAATGATTAAACTAAAAAATAGCGCTTAGAAACAAAAATGCTTCGATGAGATGTTAACACAGCGCCGTGAGGCAGTCGTTCCCAACAAGCCGACACCAGCGGCGCCGGACACGGAGTCGTGTAGACCCCAAGTACAGTACCTTTGGTGAAGAGTGAAAACAAGCCGATGCGCGAAGTCGGGGATTGCGGCGTCTGTGCGAAACGTTGAATCCATGCACTTCGAGCTGCGTCGGTCACGACGTGGTGCGGCGACTTCCACGAAGTCGCGAACTTCAGCGGGTCTGCTGCCGCGTTGGCGCCTGAGAAGAGCGTTGCGTTCTAGAGAAGGTCACGGCGTCGGGTGCAGGCGGCGTCACCGGATACAGCAGCGGCGTCGGTCCGGAGTCGGCCGAAGTCGATTTCCTTGGATTTACACCAGCTTTCCTTTCAAGGGCCCAGGGACTGGATAGGGCACCACTTGTCAGAGCAGGAGTCTCTCCAGAGACTCCAGGCGCTGGCAGAGAGAAGTCTTTGCTGTCCCTGAGACTTCAAACAACAGGAGGCAAGCTCTAACTCAAGCCCTTGGAGATTTCTTCACAAGATGGAAGGCACACAAAGTCCAGTCTTTGCCCTCTTACTCTGGCAGAAGCAGCACTGCAGGAAAGCTCCACAAAGCACAGTCACAGGCAGGGCAGCACTTCTTCCTCAGCTATCAGCTCTTCTCCAGGCAGAGGTTCCTCTTGGTTCCAGAAGTGTTTCTCAAGTCTGTAGATTTGGGTGCCATTCTTATACCCATTTCAGTCTTTGAAGTCACCTTTCTTCAAAGGGGACTCACACCTACTTATGAAATCCTGCCTTGCTCAGGCAAGGCCTCAGACACACACCAGGGGGTTGGAGCCTGCATTGTCAGAGGCAGGCACAGTCCTTTCAGATGAGAGTGACCACTCCACCCCTCCCTCCTAGCAGAGATGGCTAATCAGGAAATGCAGGTTACACCCCAGCTCCCTTTGTGTCACTGTCTAGTGCGAGGTGAAAAACAACCCAACTGTCAAACTGACCCAGACAGGGAATCCACAAACAAGGCAGAGTCACAGAATGGTTTAAGCAAGAAAAAGCTCACTTTCTAAAAGTGGCATTTTCAAACGCACAATCTCAAAATCAACTTTACTAAAAGATGTATTTTTAAATTGTGAGTTCAGGGACCCCAAACTCCACATGTCCATCTACTCACTAGGGGAATCTACACTTTAATCATATTTAAAGGTAGCCCCCATGTTATCCTATGAGAGAGACAGGTCTTGCAACAGTGAAAAACGAAGTTGGCAGTATTTCACTGTCAGGACATATAAACCACATTACTATATGTCCAACCTTATCCATACACTTCACCCTGCCCTTGGGGCTACCTAGGGCCTACCTTAGGGGTGCCTTACATGTAAGAAAATGGAAGGTTGAGGCCTGGCAAGTGGGTACACTTGCCAAGTCGAATTTACAGTGTAAAAATACACACAGAGACACTGCAGTGGCAGGTCTGAGACATGATTACAGGGTTACTTGTGTGGGTGGCACAATCAGTGCTGCAGGCCCACTAGTAACATTTGATTTACAGGCCCTGGGCACCTCTAGTGCACTTTACTAGGGACTTAACAGTAAAACAAATATGCCAATCATGGAGAACCAATTACGTACACATTTTAAACAGGGGCACTTGCACTTTAGCACTGGTTAGCAGTGGTAAAGTGCCCAGAGTAACAAAACAGTAAAATCAGAGTCCAGCACACATCAACAACCTGGGGAACAGAGGCAAAAAGTTAAGGGAGACCACGCCAAGGATGAAAAGTCTAACACTCATGCACCAATATCAACAAACACAAACAGCACACATAAACACAAACACCACAAGACACACTGCCATGCAGGCACTCAACATCCACCCACAAACATGCTATCAGCCACCACTTCACCAGACACCCCCACCAGTGTCACTGACTGACACACCACATCCATCATATCCACAAGCACCACCACAACAGCCTGTGACACATCCACCACAGCCACCATACCCAAAGGGCACCACCACAACACACACAGACACATCCACCACATCCAGCATACTTGCCGACACCACCCAAACAGATTCACAGACTTCCACCACATTGAGCATACCCACAGACACCACCCAACCATACACACAAACATCCACCACGTCAAGCATACCCACAACACCACCCCAACAGAAACACACACATCCAATACTCAATCACCCAACACCTCCACCTACCAACCCCCCAAATTACACAAATGCTCACACTCACACATGCAACAGACACTCCACAAACATAAGCATACTTCACACACATCCAAGACATCTACGCCCCATACCAGACAACCACTCCCTCAACCTCCAAATCTCCAGCCCCTTCTGCAGATCATCCCCATGCTCCCAAAGAGACTTTCCTTTTTGAGATTGCCCTTTACCCTGTTCCCTTCACCCTCCCTCCCAGAGCCTGGAGGCCCCCACCCACATCCCAACCCATCCCTTCCACGTCCAAGTCCTCCCTTGTCACACTTGCAAAAGTACAAGCACTCATACGCCTCCCCCAAGAAGAAGCCCAACCCTCAAAGAAATAGTTCATCCCCCAAACCCACCCATCCCATATCTGACCCCCCGCCCAAAGGATGATCCCTGGGGTGCCTGCCTGTCCACTTGATGCCCCTTCCTGTGGAGTTCCCTGGCTGGCAGTGATAGGAGTCAAGTGTGGGCTTTCAGATTGGCTGGCCAATGGCCTTTTATTCTCATTATTAAGGGTTGAATAAACCCAAGTTTCCTGCCATTACTTTTCTACTTTTTTGTTGTTCCTGGATAACTTATGTTGTATGCCTACAGTTGTGTGTGTTTCAGCCTGATTGCTGATCCATTTGCTGTTGATTGCAATTTCTGCCTTTGTGGGCAGTGCTGGTGTCACTCAAGACAAGGGTATGTGTTCCATGTAGATCTGGACTTTACTGAATATTTTAAAGTTGAGCAAGGACAAGGTACGAGTTCAATATCAGAAAACAAATCTAAGCAGCTTCTGTATGTACTTCAGTGGCTGCCTCCTAAACATCACAGAAACTCTTTTTAATACCATCTTAAATAACTCTGTGACACAGGACCAGAGGGGGAAGAATAATCTTGTTTCCATCTCCCCTAACCCCTCCCACCGACTCTAGACCCTGATCTTCCACTATCATATATGACAGAGCTTTTCAAGCCTGGTTTAGGACCAGAGAGGCGACATTAGGCAACTCATAAAAGAGAGTATGGCTTAAAACACTGGACGCCTGCCAACAACTTTGACACCTTCCAAGGCTTTATCATTTTAAATATTTACAGCTAACACACTGAGGTCAACAACAGAAATTGAAAGAGGTGGTCCTCTTTGAAATCTTGCCCTTAGAATTCTTCTGGAAAGTGATTCAACAAAGAAAGGATTTGAATGTTTAATAGATTACATAAAAACAAACAACATATTACAGGTCACCTATATAGCCGCCTGTGAACCACCTTATAAATACAAATACCAGTTCTAAGTCAAAGTATGGTCATGAGCAAGAAAGGTTTTTATATTTACACAACATAAGGAAACTAGGTATGAGATTCTTTTGCACTGGTACCTCATCCTAGTTACAGTGCATGCAGTGTTTATTTCATTAGAAGTCTGTTGAAGAGGTAGTGGGGGGAGAGGAACTATGGCCCATATATGGTGAAACTGTGACCAAGATCAAATGTTTTGGAAAGAGATAATTGAACAGCTTAAATAACAATGGCTCTGGGTTAACCCAGGAACCCTCTGACTCTACTACTGAGGGACATAGGTGACGATCTAGAATATCCATTATTTACTCACACAGGTAAACTCCTAATGCATCTTTTGCTCACAGTGTGCCTTGTGATAGCATACACTTGGAAACAACTGAACAACCCCCCTCCCTTGACCATGTGATTTTCCAGTGTATGGAATATATATTTCACATACAAATATCTACATTAATCAGAGATAAAATTAATACATTAAAAAAACACAGGCTTCCTTTTGCACAGTCATTAAAAAAGCAGGTCACCAAAGGGGAGGCTGGGGGGGCAGAAATCCATGGTTTTACACAGGTCTGGACTGTGCCAAACTAGTCCCTCTTTGTCCTCTCGAGAGGAGGCAGATCCTGCAAATCTTACCATATAGAACTAGCCATAATGAGATGATAAAGAGATGTTGCCTAGTAGGAAAACTGAGAGACTTGTGTGTGGAAATATAAAATGCCATTGACTGAAATGTTCTGTGCTGCAATTTTGGGTTCTTATTGCTTTTTACAGTTCATCACAGTAAAAGTTTTACTGGCTCTCGTCTTTATATAAAATGGTGTAATGCTTTTGGTGTACTTTGTTCTAAAAAATCAAAAATAACAATGCATAGAGACCCCAAAGAAGGAGATACATGGAAAAATAAGTGTGCATTGGATTTTCTGGTGCGGCACAGATGAAGGGCTTTGCATTGTCTTTTGGCACGCAGTCTTAGTTCCCCACTGCGATGCAGGGTATTTTGATACCCAGGGCTGATGGGGGTAAAAATCCTTGAGGCACTGGAAGTAGACACAGGTGCTGCATCGATCCGGTAGGCGGTGCAGCAAAATTTCCATCGCAAGGCAGACGCTGTGTCGAATTTCCACTCGGGAAGTCAGGCTGCGTTGCAATTTCTCAACTGCAATGCAGGCTTTGCGTTGATTCTGGCAGACGATGTGTTGATTTTCAACGCACAAGGAGTTTCCTCAAGAGATGAAGTCTTTTTGGCCCTAAGACTTCAGAAAACATGGGGCAAGCTCAATCTAAGCCCTTGGAGAGCACTTTTGGGGAAGGCAGAGTCCTTCTCAGCAAAGTCAAATACCAGTAGGGCAGCAGGGAAAGAGCAGGGCAACAGTCCTTCTCAGCAACGCAGTCCAGATGAGTCCTTTGAGCAGCCAGGTAGTTCCTCTTGATGGGATGCTCAGTACGCATGTGTGTTTGGCCAGCAGTCTCAGGATGGTCAAACACACATGCGTTCTGAGCTCTCACCAACCCGGCACTGTGTTCCCAGTCTGCCTGGCAGCACCATGCCAGGGCGCCCCTGTCAATCCTAACGCTACTTTCATGCTGCCAGCAACATGAGAGCAGTGTTAGGATTGGCTGCAGGGCAGGCTTGGAGCATGTGCCTATTGTGGAGTCAGAAGACTGCTGCAGCAGCGGGGAGTCAGGTGAGTTGGTATTTTTTTAATTCATTTTTCTGTTTGTTTTGTTGTAATTCCCATATAATCTCGCCATGCGCCACCCTGCCACTTTTCCACGTGAGGAGCCATGACTGTGCAGGACCCAGGTGGCCTTGCCCAAACATGACGATCACCAGCCTCAAATAGCTGTAAAGACTTTGGCTCCAGTGCTAGCAAGCTCGTTCGGCATAAGGGGACGAGTAGGTATCAGACCGGGAATGTCTCCTTGATGCAGTAAGTATCGAGGCTATTCAGTTTGGGATTACTAAAATTCTTTTAAAACTCCCATAAAACAATTTGGGAATTATCGGAAATGGCCTTTCTGCAGGGTCACCTCCAAAAGTTTTGCCTTCCTCCTTCTCTTTTTTCTGACCTTATTTTTTCTGGCTTTAGGACTCTGTACACTTTACCACTGCTAATCACTGCTAAAGTGCATGTGCTCTCTCCTTAAAACATGGTGACATTGGCTCATACGCAATTGGCTCATTTAATTTACTTGTAAGTCCCAAGTCAAGTGCACTACATGTGCCCAGGGTCTGTAGATTAAATGCTACTAGTGGGCCTGCAGCACTGATTGTGCCACCCAGATAACTAACCTCTTAACCATGCCTCAGGCCTACCATTGTAAGGCCTGTGTGTGCAGTTTCACTGCCACTTTGATTTGGCATTTTTCTACATATAAGTCACCCCTAAGGTAGGCCCCAACTAACCCATAGGGCAGGGTGCTATGTAGATAACAGGCAGGACATGTACTTGCGCAGTTTATATGTCCTGGTAGTGTAAAACTCCTATAGTCGTTTTTACACTGCTGTGAGGACTGTTCCTTTCATAGGCTAACATTAGGGCTAACCTCATATACTGTTTGAGCTGTAGACTCTGATCTGAAAGGAGTAACAAGGTCATATTTAGTATGGCCAGAATGGTAATACAAAATCCTGCTGACTAGTGAAGCTGGATTTAATATTACTATGTTAGAAATGCCACTTTTAGAAAGTGAGCATTTCTCTGCACTTAAATCCTTCTGTGCCTTACAATCCATGTCTGGCTAGGTTTAGTTGACAGCTCCCTTGTGCATTCACTCAGACAACCCCAAATGCATGATACCCAGTCACAGTTGCACACATCTGTGTATTGAATGGGTTTTCCTGGGGTGGGAGGGTGGAGGGTCTGACACTTACATCTCTGACCCTACCAACTCAGACACTTCTGAACAAGAAACCACTGGTAAAGAAACTCTGAACCAGACCCTGCAACCTGTCAAGAGGAACTTCCTGGCTGTCCAAAGGACTCACCTGACTGCTTTTCTGCAAAGGACTGCTGCCTTGCTGCCTGGCTGCTCTCTGGCTCTGCTGAGAAGTGCTCTCCAAGGGCTTGGATAGAGCTTTCCTCCTGTTCCTTGAAGTCTCAGGACCAAAAAAAAATCATCCTGCAAAGAACTCCTTGTGTGGCAAAAATGTGACGCACAGCCTGCAAGAAACGACGCACAGCCTTCATCGAGGTGAGAAAATCACTGCACGCTGAACTGGAACGATGCAGCCTGGCTCCCTGAAGTGGAGATCGACGTAGCACCAGCGTTGCAACCGGAACTTTGACACATGACCCATGGAATCAATGCAAAGCCGAGCCGGAATGACGCAGCCCGGCTTCCTGAGAGGAATCGATGCAAGCGCCAGTCGTGCGGCATAAATTTCCACGCATCACCCACCGGATCGACACAGCTCCTGTGACTTCATCCTCCACACCCAGGATTTCAATGCATCGCCCCCGGGGCATCCAAAAACCCCTCAACACGAAGAGGATCCCAATCTACGTGCCAGAAATTGACGCAAAGCCTGCCCTGTGTGAAAACTCAACAACGCATTGTCTGTGTGTGTCAGAAAAATTGACGCACACCTCCCCGTTTTTCACGCCTCTCCTCCTCTGCAGCCTCTTGCGGAGAATTTGAAAGCAAACCAGGTACATTGTGCTTGCAAGAGATACTTGTTGCTTTTTGAACACTAAAGACTTCTTTTATCATTTCCTACAGTGATAATTCAAAGTGTACTTATCAAATCTTGATCGTTTTGACCTGCATTTAACCAGATAAATATTATATATTTTTCTACACACTGTGTGGTGTATTTTTGTGGTGTTATAGTTTCTTATTGAGTGATTTATTGCACAAATTACACATTGCCTTCTAAGTTAAGCCTGACTGCTCAGTGCCAAGCTACCAGTGGGTGGGCACAGGATAATTTGGATTGTGTGTGACTTACCCTGACTAAAGTGAGGGTCATTACTTGGACAGGGTGTAAACTGACTGCCAAGCAAAGACCCCATTTCTAACAGGAATTTTCTGTTGTTACAAATGGAATCTCTAGTTAGCAGAGGCATACACTCTTGTCCAAGAAGGGACCACAATCCTAGTCATGATAAGTCACAATACAACCCAAATTATCCTTGCTCACCCTCTGGAAGCTTGGCACAGAGGAGGCAGGCTTAACCTAGAAGGCAATGTGTAAAGTATTTGTGCAATAACTCATACAGTAGCACAGTGATAAAACCACAAACGTACACCACACACGTTTGGAAATAGATGATATTTATCTGAATAAAATAAAGTCAAAACAATGAAAATCGAATGTTCACAAGCAAATTTATGAATTTTTGAAGATTAAATCCCACTAAAGTGCTTAGAAATACATTAGCTCTAACTGGGGCTATCACTTCATCATTGACAGAGGTGTTCCCAATAGCCACCTGTGCCGGTCACGAAGTTGCACAGACCCCCAGGCACAGTACCTTTGAAAACGAAGAAACAAAGATGTCACACAGAGTCGTGGAGGTGATGCATCACTGAAGCCAATACGGCATCAGTCTCTTACGGCACCTAGGAGGTGAGGCATCAGTTCTGCACTGCGAGGCAGGGGTGGCGAGGTGTCAGTTCTGTCCAGTTGCAGAGGGAACTGGTACAGTGTCGGTGGTGAGGCGTCAGTTCCCTGTGACCCTGCAGGGGCGATGGATCCTGTAAGGCAAGACGTGATGTGTTAACTTCACAGTGTCGTGATCACACTGTGGGACATCAGCGGCGTTGCAGCGATGTCAGACGTGCGCTGCAGGTTGCTGCGTGCAACGAGGACCATAGAGCCAAAGCAGGCAGTGGTGTGGCATTGGCGGTGGTGCTGGAACCGCTGAAGTCAATGCTGGAGTTGCTGAGGTCAGTGAACTAGCTAGAAGTTAGTAGATGAATACTTTGTTGGCCCTGAGACTTCAGAACAGGAGGCAAGCTCAATCCAAGCCCTTGGAGAGCGCTTTTAGGAAAGGAAGAGTCCTTCCAGAAAAGTCAATGGCCAGCAGGCAGAAGGGCGACAAGCAGGACAACAGTCCTTCTCAGCAAAGCAGTCCACATGAGTTCTTTGGGCATCAGGCAGTTCCTCTGACAGAGTTCAGGTGTACGTCCAGAAGTGTCTGGTTTGGTGGGTTCAGAGACCCAGTTTATATACCCAAAAATGCCTTTGAAGTGGGTGAAACTTCAAAGAGTGGCTTTGAGGTGCACATGTTTCCCTTTCAGCCCAGTCCTCCTGTATGTCAGGATCCCTGTGGGGGGTTATCAGTCCTTTTTGTGAGGGCAGGCCACTGGCCTTTGAAGTGTAAGAGAGAGCCCCTCCACCATTCCTACTCAGACCTTGCAATGGCAGGCCAAAGACATGGTTAAAGGGCTACTTTTGTGGGTGGCACAATCAGTGCTGCAGGCCCACTAGTAGTAGTGTCGTGTAGGCTCTCATTATTCTAATGAGACTACTGGACTTTGAGCAGCAGAATCACCCGCGGTGTGGGAGACTAGGTCTAACCCACTGCGGGTGACACCTGTCGCTCCAATCCGGGTTTTGCTCTGGCTAACTAGCAGTGCCTCATCTCTACCCAAGGATAAGGATGACTGGGCAGCCGAGCACATGACGTACTTGGCTTCTCAGGGAACTCGTGGTCACTCAGGTCTCATCGGTTTCTCTCATTTACAATTCAGTCTCATATATAAATGACAGACAGAAGCAGTATGTGTTTTAATAATAAGTTTTTATAAAACAACTGAATCTTAGATAGCAAAGCGTGTGCTGCAATTACCAGGACGACACAACATGACAGTATTAGAATTGTGACCAGAAGAGTGAAGCATAAAAACAACGCTATCGTATTGCCACTATAATCAATAGACTAGCTCCTACCTAGGCTAGGATCGAGCACAGCGTGTTAAGCTCTAATTCTGCCCTTCATGTTCCCCAGGGAAGACATCAACCCCCATACTTGAGCAAAGGCCTGTGGGATGCGTTAGCATCTGTAGAGAAGCATTCAGCAATCAGCATACGGTTGTAGTTCCCTGGCTGGAATCTCCCTCTAATGCGTAAGGGACAAGGAAGTGTTTTTATGATAGCACAGCTGATGTTCTGAGAAAATGTTCCTACATAAGGATGTGTGTTTTCTAAGAATGTTAGAGACTAAACTTCTACCACGTTCACCGGCAATATACTGTGCTGTAGCCTTGGAAGAAGCACAGAGGCGGTCATTACAACATTGGAGGTAAAAGCCGCTTACCGCCATGCAGAAGATCGCCAACACACCGCTGCGGCTGCGGAAATCCGCCACAGCTATTATGACCCACATTTTGGAATCCGCCAAAAGTCAGACACCCACACAAGTCCGCCGCACCAAAGGTCAGTGATAAACTGGCGATAACAAAACCTCCACCGTCACACCAACAGAAATACGCCCACACTATCACAACACACGAATCCACACGGCGGTCTTTCAACTGCAGTATTCCATTGGCGTACACACCGCGGCGCTCAAAATACACACACTCTCACAAAACACAACAACATTGGACAATTCAAAATACACACACCTGATACACATACACACACCGCTCCCACACACTCAATACAATATAAAACACACACCCACATCACCCACAACCCCCCACGACAAAAAATTCTGAAAGGAGGCCAGGGAGAGACACCACCAGCAAGAACAACAGCATCCACAGGAACACAACACCATCACCCACACAACTTCCACGAACCTCACACAACACACCCCTACATATCAGCACACTTATCACCACACAATCCATCCCACACATCACCTACACCACCCCATGGCATGGGAAAGACACCCCAGGTTCTCGGAGGAGGAGCTCAGGGTCATGGTGCAGGAAATTGTCCGGGTAGAGCCACAGCTATTCGGATCACAGGTGCAGCACACCTCAATTGCAAGGAAGATGGAGCTATGGCGAAGAATAGTGGACAGGGTCAACGCAGTGGGACAGCACCCAAGAAATCGGGAGGACATCAGGAAGAGGTGGAAAGACCTACGGGGGAAGGTGCGTTCCACGGTCTCAAGACACCACCTGGCGGTTCAGCGGACTGGCGGCAGACCCCCACCTCCTCCCCCACAACTAACAACATGGGAGGAGCAGGTCTTGGCGATTCTGCATCCTGAGGGCCTCGCAGGAGTAGGTGGAGGAATGGACTCTGGTAAGTCAAAGCTTTACTATTACATCCCCCACCCTACCTACATGCTATCACATACCCCCACCCTCACCCCCAGCACCCCAACTCCTCACATATGTCCCAACATCACAAACCACCCATCCCAACACCAAGCCCTGCATGAAACAACAAAGCATGGACACCCATCACCAAAGCATGCCCACTGCACATACCCATACACCACCCTAAACCATCATCACACAAGCTCCCACACAGGAATGCTAGCACTGGGGTACACGGTCACCCACCCATTGCACACCATTACACACACAGATTTAATAAACATCCTTTTATACCCCTGCAGGACCCCTACCCAACATCACCGGACAGGAGGGTCCACACATGTCCACACCACCAACAGAAGAGGCCCACAGTGATGACAGCACCTCTGTCCAACTGGATCTAGATGACCAGCCCGGACCATCAGGGACCTCTGGACAGTCGGTTCCCCTCACACAGGCACAGGCCACCACAGACCTTCCCCCCTCTGGAAAAAACAGCACAGCACCCACCCAGCGGGCCCATACCTCCGTCCCCAGGACACGTCAATCAGCAGTGTGTCCACCACTACAGGGAACCCAGAATAACCCACCACCCCAACAACAGGGACCTGGGGGCAGTGGTAGTGGGCACACGGTCCAGGGGACGAGGCCCAGGAACACAGGGAAACTGGGAGGGCTGCTGTGCGACAGGGGGCGGACAGGCCAAGGGAACCCACTCTCCACGAGGCCCTCTCCTCCATCATGGGAGCCTACCACCACTCCCAGGAGACGATGGCAACGGTACTGGCCAAGTTTCAGGAGACCCAGCACATGCAGGAGGAACAGTATATGGGCTTTAGGGGGGAACTCAGAACCATCAGCTCCACCCTGGGCACCATCGTAGGGGTGCTGAATGAACTACTCAACACCAGGAGGGACACAGTGGCACTACAAGGGGCCCCTGACACTAGCATGGACGATGAACTGCCCACCACCTCCTCCGGCGCTAGTGGACAGGACGCCCCGCCACAGGACCACCACACCAGCACCTCACCCCCTGCAGAGGGAGAATCACCCCGCTAACGGTCCCTGAGATCCAGGACAAAGACAGAGCATAATGCCAAGACCCCCGCCAAGAAATGAGACCACCCTGATTGTCATCCTATTGTCCCACTTTGTCACCCTGTCCATAATTAAACTGCCCCAGCTCCACTTTCTATGCCCATATGGGCAATGCACCTGTGAGACTAATAGACTGGACTCTGCCATGGACACTCCTCCGCCATCACACCTCACCATTTCACTACCCCTCCAATATTGAGCATTGGAGTCTGTCTGTGATTTCGAAATAGTGTATTAGCAATTACAGTGCTAAAATGTTTTCAAAATAGTAATGTCAACATACCTATGTCACACAGCTCTAGTCCATGAGGAATCTAAGCAGATGTCACACAGTGGGACCCACATCTGTGAAATCGTAAGGGAAAGTGACAACTCAATGACCATACATTGGGTGAAAACGACAGGCAGGAGAGAGGTAGTAGTGTTAAAATACATGTAGTAGGCAGGTTTGTATTCCCACCTGTGTCTCACTGGAAATATTGCTGGATCACTGAGTCCCTGTTGTGCATGTCTTCTTCCTCTGCTTCCTCCTCATCACTGTCCACAGGCTCCACAGCTGTCACAACACTGCCATCTGGACCATCCTACTGCAGAAAAGGCCAATTTGTGAAGCATACAGCAGGCCACGATAATCTGGCACACCTTCTTTGGTGAGTAGAAGAGGGATCCACCTGTCATATGGAGGCATCTGAACCTGACCTTCAGGAGGCCGAAGGTCCGCTCGATCACCCTCCTAGTTCGCCCATGGGCCTCTTTGTAGCGTTACTCTGCCCTTGTCCTGGGATTTCTCACTGGAGTCAGTAGCCATGACAGGTTGGGGTAACCAGAGTCACCTGCAAATGGCGAGGAACAACTGTTAGACACACAATAACCTGTAGGGATAACACCAGACAACCATTCCCAATTACTTGCTTCCAGGTGCTCACCTAATAGCCACACACGGTGCCTCTGGAGTTGACCCATCACATTAGGGATGCTGCTATTCTGCAGGATGCAGGCATCATGCACCGAGCCAGGGAACATGGCATTCACATGGGAGATGTACTGGTCTGCCAAACATACTATGTGTACATTCATAGAATGATAACTCTTCCGGTTTCTGTATACCTGTTCACTCCTGTGGGGGGGACCAAAGCCACATGGGTCCCATCAATGGCAACTATGATGTTGGGGATATGTCCCAGGGCATAGAAATCACCTTTCACTGTAGGCAAATCCTCCACCTGAGGGAAAACGATGTAGCTCCGCATGTGTTTCAGAAGGGCAGACAACACTCTGGACAATACGTTTGAAAACATAGGCTGGGACATCCCGGATGCCATGGCCTAAGTTGTTTGAAATGAGCCACTTGAAAGGAAATGGAGCACTGACAGCACCTGCACTTGAGGGGGGATTCCTGTGGGATGGCGGATTGCTGACATCAGGTCTGGCTCCAACTGGGTACACAGTTCCTGGATTGTGGCACGGTCAAGCCTGTAGGTGATAATCAAATGTCGCTCCTCCATTGTCGACAGGTCCACCAATGGTTGGTACACCTGAGGATGCCCCCATCTCCTCACATGTCCCAGCGGAGTCAGAGGTACGTACCCACAGTTTACACAGAACACCATCCATACCCAAAAGGTGGCCTGTATGTGTGTTTAGTCTAGGCCTAGGTCTATGTGACGCAGTTGAAAATGAAGCCATGTGGGCCCCTGAAATGGCGGCTGCCTGACCTCTAAAGTGGGACAATGGGATGTGAGGTAACTGCGCTGGCGTTGTACACCGTCGCGGTAGGCGGTCGAAGACCGCGGCACAATGCTGCATTGGTTAACATTGGACCCTATGGGTCCCAGGAGCCAATGACGATGTACGCCGGCGGTGACGGTACGCACCGCCGCGGACATGACCGCCATTTTCTATCCGTTGAATCACTCGATACCTGATCTTCGACAGGAGAAGACCTACACTGCAAGTGCTCCTGTGACCTCGGTCTGGAAGAGTCAATGGCTTGTGCGTCTGGGGAAAGGGCCCCTGCCTTCACATCGGAGGAGTTGGTAAAACTCGTGGACGGGGTCATCCCCCAGTACAAGCTACTCTACGGTCCTCCAGACAAACAGGTAAGTACAGGTAAATACACTGGGAGCATGTTGTATGGGCTATGCCTGTGTGTAGAGGGCTGGATGTAAGAAGGAAGGGGGCAGAGTGCCGCGTGCATGAAAGACGGTGAATGCATGTGCCACATGGCAAGGGTAGGGATGGGGGCCAATCACTTTGACGGTGCAGTTGGTGATGACTTCTCTTTTTCCCATGTACATTTCATGTAGGTCAGCGTCCACCAAAAGAAAGATATTTAGCGTGCCATTGCCAAGGACTTCCGGACCCTGGGGGTCTACCACAGACGGAGCACCCACTGCCTTAAAAGATGGGAGGATATTCGCCGCTGGAGCAAGAAGACGGCGGAGGCTCAGCTGGGGATGGCCTCCCAACGTGGGAGGGGTGCCCGTCGCACCATGACCCCCCCTGATGTTCAGGATCCTGGCCGTGGCCTACCCGGAGTTGGATGGGTGCTTGAGGGCATCACAGCAGACACAAGGGGGTGAGTACACTCTCATTCTGCTGACTTTGCGCGCAGTGGAGGTGTCTGGGTGGGAGATGTGGGTTGTGGGTTTCCCTAGGCCAGGGCGAGTTCCGTAGGCAAGGCCCCTCCGTAAGGCAGGCCATGTGGCACCCCACCTCTGTAGAGTGCCAAGTACAGCTATTCATGCCCATGTGTCATCTATGTGTGCAGATGTCGTCCATAGCCTTGTAGGCCATTTCCCAAGAATTGAGCAGTGGAGCCCAAGAGCACGGCGTAGTGCAGGGGGCTTCTGTGTCTGTTGTGTCCGCCAACGGTTGCGGTAATCCATGCACTCAACATGTCTTTCTTCTGTTCCCCCCCGCTTTTTGTGGTCTCCCTGTTCTTGTGTGCATTAGCATCATCAGGCGGAGGAGCAGTGGCACCGGAGCACGAGGGAGCTGCATCCCACATGGCCATGGAGGGCCACACTATGGAGTCTGAATTCACCAGTGGGACGGAGGGCGAGGGGAGCTCCACGGCGGGGACAGGAGCTGAGACCAGCGACACAGACTCGTCCTCTGATGGGTGCTCCCTTGTGGTGGCGGCAACATCTGTGCCCCCGCATCTACAGGTACAGCTACCACCCCCCCTACCAGCACCGCCCTCCCAGCAGCCCCTCAGGCTTTGCCCCGTGCCCACTCACCCAGGAGGGTGGGCATCACATTTGCCCCAGGCACCTCAGGCCCTGCCCCAGTCACCCCTGCTTCCCTCAGTGAGGAGGCCATTGACCTCCTCAGGTCCCTCACTGTTGGGCAGTCTACCATTTTGAATGCCATCCAGGGTGTAGAAAGGCAGTTGTAACAAACAAATGCATTCCTGGCAAACATAAGCACCACACATCCCACAGGCACTCACGCAAGCAACACACACATGCAGACACACCAACATCCACTGCCTCCACTGTGTTCCCCTCCTCGTCGTGTCCCTCCTCCCTCCCAGTCTCGTCTACACTCACACCTGCATGCGCTACCTCTACAGCCACTACGTCCCTCATCAGCACACCCACCAGCACACCTGCTCACGTGAAGTCACCATCCCCACTACCATTCACACATCCCCTGTGTCCTCTCCCAGTGTGTCTTTGACGCCCCCTCCCAAGATACACAAACGCAGGCACATACCCACCCAACAGCCATCCACATCACGACAGCCTCCAGTGCATGCACCTTCACCCAAAGTCACCAAACGTACACCTCCTACCACCACCACCTCTTCCTCCACTCCCAAACCCCCTCCAGCTACCCGTCCCAGTGTGCCCAAAAAACTTTTCCTGTCCACCCTTGACCTTTTTACCACACCTCCCCCACCCCGTCCATCTCATAGGTCCCGAAGTAGCAGCTCAGCCACAACATCTCCGGGACCAGTGGTGCCTGTAGTCACCGGTATGTGGAGTGCACCGGCCACCAGGACAGCCAGTGTGGCACGGAGCCACAGCACAGCCAGCCCCCCACCTGTAAAGCATCAGAAGTTGGCCAGTGCCCGGCGGGAGAGGGGGAAGACTTCAGCCACCAAACCCGCTCCCAGGGGTCCCGTTGGGAGTGTGGAGTCAGCTGTGACACCTTCCAAGGTGGGGAAGGGCCACAAGAAACCCGGCAAGTCTGGGAAGAGCAGCACGGCGGAGAAGACCGCCATCATCCCCGCTGCCCAGGAGGCCACCGCCAGCCCCAGCCCAGCTGCCCAGGAGGCCACCGCCAGCCCCAGCCTAGCTGCCCAGGACTCCACCGCCAGCCCAGCTGCCCAGGACGCCACTGCCAGCCCCAGCCCAGCTGCCCAGGAGGCCACCCCCAGCACCAGCCCCACTGGGCCATGAAGGACCGCCAGCACATGCCCTACTGGGCCATGAAGGACCGCCAGCAAAAGGCCCGATGGGCCATGAAGGACCGCCAGCACAAGCCCCGCTGGGCCATGAAGGACCGCCAGCACAAGCCCCGCTGGGCCATGAAGGACCGCCAGCACAAGCCCCGCTGGGCCATGAAGGACCGCCAGCAACTGAGACCCTGCAATGTAGACTGCCATCTGAAGCACCGCTGAACAGGGCACCACCATCTGAAGCACCGCTGAACAGGGCACCGCCATCTCAAGCACTGCTGAACAGGGCACCACCATCTCAAGCACCGCTGCACAGGGCACTGCCATCTCTAGAACCGCTGCACAGGGCACCACCATCTCAAGCACCGCTGCACAGGGCACCGCCATCTCAAGCACTGCTAGCCCATGAGCGGCAGGGGCACTGACGCAACTGGGTCCGTCACGGGGTGAGTGATGCACTCTGGGCACCAGTCTCCCTCCAGAACCAGTGGAGAGATCCATCCACTACCTCTGTCCTTAACAGGATGAAGCACTCTGGGCACCAGTCCCCCTCCAGAACCAGTGGAGAAATCCATCCACTACCTCTGTTCTTAACAGGATGAAGCACTCTGGGCACCAGTCCCCCTCCAGAACCAGTGGAGAGATCCATCCACTACCTCTGTCCTTAACAGGATGAAGCACTCTGGGCACCAGTCCCCCTCCAGAACCAGTGGAGACTGTCATCCACTTGAGAGACTGTGGCTTTGCACTCCCTAGGATTGAACAGTCGACAACCCACCCACTGTAGAGACTTGAGAGACTGTGACTTTGCACTCCCCAGGATTGAACAGTGGGCAAACCACCCACTGTAGAGACTTGAGAGACTGTGGCTTTGCTCTCCCCGGGATTGAACTGTGGGCAAACCACCCACTGTAGAGACTTGAGAGACTGTGGCTGTGCACTCCCCAGGATTGAACAGTGGGGAACCCACCCACTGTAGAGACTTAAGAGACTGTGGCTTTGCACTCCCCAGGATTGAACAGTGGGCAACCCACCCACTGTAGAGACTTGAGAGACTGTGGCTTTGCACTCCCCAGGATTGAACAGTGGGCAAGCCACCCACTGTAGAGACTTGAGAGACTGTGGCTTTGCACTCCCCAGGATTGAACAGTGGGCATGTGGCCCCCTTGTGTATTTGGCATCGTGCACTCAAGCGGCTGAGGTGCCCCCCCTTTCCCTCCCCCTGAGGTGTCTGTTTTCTTGCTGTCTGATGCCCCTGCAGTGTTCTCTCCGTCATGGTCGGGGATCCTGTGTGGGCCTCGCCCATACCGTGTGGTCCCACTGTTCCACAGACTTTGCCTGGTATTTATTTTGTACATTGTATATATATATATTTCTGCCTACTTGTTTTTAATATATTCCGATGGTTACACTCATTTTCTTTGGTCTTTGCATTCTTCCGGGGGGGGGTTTGGGGGGTGTAACTGTGATGTATTGATATGCATTAGTGTGTGTGTTGTGGTGGGTGAGGGTGGGGGTGTTGCGTGCATGTGTCCCTGTTTTTTGCCTCCCCCTCCCCTGTGTCGTAAGTGCTGTACTCACCGTGGTCTTCGCCGCCGGCATTCGTGCTCCTGGTAGAGGAGCAGGAAGACTATCGCAGGGAGAATTTGGAGTTCCGGCTCCATGGTGTCCTCGTTCCTCGTGGAGTGTGTAGAGGTGAGCGTTTTCCCATCAAAATTCCTGTTTCCGCCGTGTTTTCATTCGCAGTGAATCCGCCCCGGAAAAGGTGGCGGATTGGCCTGTCATAATAGTGGGGGTGGTACATTGTCTCCCGCCTGTCTGTTGGCGGTGACTGCCGCGCTGTTTGTTTGTACTGCTGTGGCGGTCTGAGTGTTAAAGTGGCTGTCTTTTTTGGCGGTTTCCACCACGGTTGTAATTGCAATTTGTTTACCGCCGGCCTGTTGGCGGTCTTACCGCTGCTTTAACATCGCCCACCAGGGTTGTAATGACCACCAGAGTGATCAAGAATGTCTTATTTGAGAACAGAGTGCTGTCCTAGGCAAAAACAGTTAGATAGACGGAAAATAAAACAAGACCGTAAAAATATTTATTGTACCAATGATAAGACGAAGCTGAAAAAAATATATCTAGGTTAAAGTGCACAGCGGCCTAGTGTGTTTAAATAATGTGCATGGAGCTATAACTAAAATGGCTTCAAAAAACCCTCCCCTTGCCGGTTGAAGGTGGTTCAAAGCCTAAAAACATATAAGTTGTTACAAAAAGCTCAACCTACGATATATATATAAAAGCAATGTTGATGATGACAAGTCGAAGGGACACGTGAGCATGTAAAGGGACAATTTAAAATATGAGCATGGGGCATTAAACCAAATTTCAAAAGACAAAGTCAATTTTGAAAATTTCCAATCGATTCTGGGACCATGGAGGACAGACGATCTTCTACTTCAGCCGAAGTTAAAGTTGGAAAGTCATTGCCATGAAGGATCAAGGAGCAGTTGTGTTCCCTAGCCTCAGCCTCAGCAAAGGCAGCATTCCGTGGTGTGCCCAGTGATGAGCCATGAGCTACATCCTCCAGGAAAGGTGGCTCATAAGTAGCTTCTCGTAGCAAACGCAACCTCAATGCGCATGTCCGGTAATGAACCCTCAGCGAGAACATCAACAGATCAGCGTCCAATGTAGGCAAGTGCTGCGTCGAAAGGCAGACTTTCAGTGCATGTTCGAAAGAGCACCAGAGGCACTGAAACACGGGCTGCATACAATGCAAAACCGGTCTGAATGACAAAGACCAGCCACACCACAATTGCTCCAGGAGTGTTGCTCCAAAATACTGCATCATGCGTTCATGACACAGCTGTGCTTATGGGAGCGCCTTCATTCCTCCTTGTTGCGGCGGGACAGCCATTGCGCATAAAAAATAGCAACAGCAAGATGCCAGCTAATAAAGCCTAAGTTATTGGAAATCCCCCCAAAATACTAGAGAAGATTGAGTGGATTGCTGATGGTATCAAACCGAATATGGAGGAGAAGGTGTGAATAAAACCAGAACCAACAGCTTTAAAAAAATGTGCGATTCCAGTTGTACTGGACGCATTAAATATTCATCCCACAAGTTCACCAAAGTGTCTCAGAAAATTTGTATTTAAAAGGGACTGTATTTCTGCTGACCTTGCCACCTAAAGTGCATAGGTCTCACGTGCAGATATAAGGGCCACATGCTTTTGAAACAATAAAGCCTTAAGTCTGCTCAACTTGGCAAAATTCACATGGCAATGTGAGGCCAATTGTCAGCTACCTCTTTAATTTTAGTGGGGAGAAAAAGTACGTTCCCGCAGCATGAAACGACTTCAGAGACCGAAACAACGTAAACTATTCCGGCTCGCATACCACAACAGTCATCAACATTGAGGAGGATGTAGCTGCCGTTTGAAAGCACCTGGAACATAGGTCTAATCAAGGGGACTGGAACTCCCTTCAGATAACATTACGACCTCGGCAGTCTTTTCGCAAGACCGCTGAGGTACCGCCGTGCTGAAGACCGCCAGTGGTGGTGGTCTTCCGCGCCGCGTATTATGACCGCTGGCAGCCCTCCGTCCTTTTCCGTACGGAAAGCCGCCAGCAGCCATACTGGCGGTCGATGGGAAAGTGGATGCTGCTCAACCTCCACCGCCACGTCAACAGAACATCACCCACAGAATCACGTCCCATGATTCGGTGTGGCGGTGTTCTGGTGACGGTGTGCTGGTGGCGGAGCTGCCCCCATGGATCCCGTCACCTCCCGGAGGGCCAACGGACACGGTACGTTGATCATCTGTTAGGGAAGGGGGGTGGGGGGTGATGTGTGTTGTGTGCGTGCATTGGGGTATGCCTGTGAGTGTGTAGAGGGGGTGTGTGAGTGCGTGTATGCATGCGGGGGTGCTGTTTGTATGGGAAATGTGTGTGGGTCGGTCAGTGTGCATGTCTGTTTGTATGTGTGCAGGTATGTGTTGTCGTGATGTATGTGTGCGTGTAGGGGTGCATGTATGTGCATGTTGGGGTTGTGTGCGTGTAGGGGTGTGTATATGTGCAATTTGGGGTGAGGGTGGGGAGGGGGGTTGTGCCACCTTTGGGGGGTGGCAGGGGGGCCGGGATGTCGGGGGAGGACTCATGGGGGTAGCGGGGGTGGGGGAGACCCCTATCAGTGCCAGGGAAGAAATTCCCTGGCACTGATAGTGCCTACCGCCATGGATCTCATGGCGGTTCCCAATCACCTGAAATCCATGGCGGTATGCAGGGTCCTGATACCGTTGGCGGTGTAGTGACGGCTGCCAGGCTGGGGACCGAAATCTCCAGCCCAGCAATCTCCAGCCCAGCGGTCATCACCGCCATGGCGGTCGGAATGGTGAAGTGGCGGATGACCGCGGAGGTCATAATTCAATTTTTTTTTCGCCGGACTGTTTGCGGTCTTACCGCCGCTTTACCACCGACCGCCAGGGTCGTAATGAGGGCCTAAGTTTAATATGTTGCTTCCTTCTTAGCCATTAGTTGTTGTTGTCGCATTAAATTAAAGGAAGAAAATATCACCCTAGCACTGACATGCTGCCAGGGAACGCGACCCGCCTTCAATGTTTGAGGTGTCCAACCCAACTGCATAATGGACCTTAGCTGACTCTGTCCATGGTGTAAAGAAGACATATCTATTTGTATACTGTCTATAGCAGAAGAGACAATATTATTGAAAGTGGATATCAGGTCGGACAAGGTATTAATCCCATTATCCACAACAGCTAATGCCTTTTTCAAATTTTCCTGGTCTATTTGCCTTAACCGGGCAGCTGCTTCTTGTTGGGAAAGCTTCCAAATTTCATTATATACCTCATATAAGAAACGCTTCCTAAGATGTTTTCTGGGGCCTAACAGGAAGTCCTGTAAGTCAGTGTTATTAGACAGGAGACTGAGGTGTTCTCTAACCGCATCTAGTGAGGATGTTCCTAACCATTGCTGGCACAATTTTCCTACACTATGGCGGTCATTACGAACATGGCCAGCGGCAGTCGTCACCCACCGCCATGCTCCTGCCACCAGGCAGCCTGGTGGCGGGAGGAAACACCATCCGCCAGGGTAGCTGTGCTACTCTGCGGATAATGTTTCACATGCCGCCAGCCTTATCCCACCAGGAAAAGGCTGGTGGAGGGGGTGCCCCAGGACACCCCTGGGGGCCCCTGCACTGGCCATGCACTTTGCATGGGCAGTGCAGGGGCCCCCGTGCAGGCACACGTCACGCATGTCACTGCCCGATTTACGGGCAGTGACATGAGCGACCGGTGCTGCTGGAGCCACCCTCAATTTTGCGGCCTGGGGGGAGGTCATTATACGGCCGGTGGGTTTTCCAGGAGGCTGGCGGTCGATGGAAAGACCGCCAGCCCGAACACGGCGCGTAATGACCGCCTATATGTTGTAACTATAGCCGCATGTTCGGATGATTATAGTGAGGGTCCGGCCTACTATTTCTAAAACCCCCTGAGGAGTTGTTGAAACGTTGATGACACCTATTGATATCTATTGGCCACAATAACCACCTGCCAGGACGTGTCAGTGAAACATTAAATGTACCATTCTGGACCCATTCGTCAAGCTGATCTTCAGTTGCATTTGTATATTTTTGCCATTTCTAAAACTTTGCAGGGGCAGGAATACTGGGCATTTTTTATTCCTTAATTTTAGCTAAGCCTAAACAACTTGTTTGTTGTACTGTTTCATTTAAGAATATCATTTGTACAGGTATGAGGCATGCTCTAAATAAAGCCTCCTTTCCCCTAATTTGCCAATGTCTAGTTCCCCATACACTTTTCAGATTGATCGACTTCAGCCAATATTCATAGCCTTCTATAGACAACCGGGAAACTAAGGATTCCGGATATATAAATGTCATATTTGTCATTAGTATATGTATGTCTTTAGTAGGTGGTACTTTAAAATAATATGACTCAGCATTTTGTACATTGTGCCCAGAAAAATATGTAAACTTTTCAGAATATGTTTTGGAACTCCCATGTGGTGGAGTTGGACAATGTTCCCATTGTGTATAATTAAAAACAGTTTTGGGGCTGCTCGCTCTATGTATGAAATGATGCCCATGATAATTATAGCAAAACATATTACCATAATTTTCTTTGGATTGATAAACATCTTCGTTTTCAAATACAGTATAATACTGCAATTCAGTCATCATCGAATCAAGTGTTTTCACATCCCAATTATCAGAAACAATGCCTGGTGTTATAATATTGTTCATTGATAGTTTGAACACATATGGGGCCTGATTACAACTTTAGAGGAGGTGTTAATCCATCCCAAATGTGACGGATATACCACCAGCCGTATTACGAGTTCCATAGGATATAATGGACATGTAATACAGCTGGTGGTATATCCGTCACTTTACCGTCACTTTTGGGACGGATTAACACCTCCTCCAAAGTTGTAATCAGGCCCATGGTATTTGAATAACTTCAGCTGGACCGTATATAGCAAATATTACTTTGTCCCAAACAATCCCATCAGGAATTGGTACTGTGGAAATGTTCACAACTGATAAGTCTCTTCAGACCTTGTGCGATGAAAAATGTGATTTTAAGGCCTCCTCCACCAATTCAACTGTTGATTTTTCAGGAAGAAAATGACCATTTATTAACAAAAGAAAGTGATAACAAAACCAATCCAAAGTAGAAAAGCTAGGACAGACAAGGAAAGCCATAGATAGTTCCATGGGAAAATAAAATATGTTTTTTGAAGCCAGTTCATTAGCTTACGTGTTTTTGATAATTCAGGTATCGAAGAGGCAGATGAGTCTGAAACGTCATCATTGAAGTCGGCAAAATATCCAGAAGCAGTACGTGCAAATGCTGGAGCCGTGGTCAGTGGTGGAGTTGATGTTTCCTGTTGTGGTACACAATAAATAGCATCATCCGTTGAAGCTGAGTCAAATCGGTCAATTATTTCTGTATTGCTCGATGTTAATGGCACCAATGCAAAATCATCTTCCACACTCCCCAAGCTCGGGGAGGTGTCAGTGTTGCTGTCAACAACTTGTAGAAGGACTTCTTGACCAGTAGTGAGAGGGATTCGGGAACTACTGGATGTTCCTCTTGGTCTGCTGTGCAGGATCAGCCACATGGTGTAGTTTGACATTGTCGATGGAGACAAAACGATTTTCTTTGGCATCTGCCAATGGTGGTAGAATTACAGTTCTGGGACCGTGTATCCCCAGTACTGGGACTGGTGCTCGATAGGAAGGACCAAATTCCTTTTTAACAGCAACGTTTTCACGTAGAAGATCCCAGACTCTGGGAATCCAGCCGGTAGGTGTTACAGGCACATCCTTGATTCCCGTGAAGGTAGCACTGATAGAGGAATTATCGTCACAGAACTGTTGCAATTCCTGTAAGACAGTGACACGTTCATTTATGTCAAAAGGTGTTTTTGCTGCCTCCACGCCAGGACCATCAAGATCCGGAACATACATTTAAGTTCCGAACAAGCACTCATATGAAGTACGACCCCCCAGGGACCTTCTAGGCAGATTGTTAAGTGCTCTCTAGACCCCATATAGGTGATTAAGCCAACTATGACCCGTACCTAAGACTCTGGCTGTTAAAGATTGCTTTAAATCACGGTTTAATCATCAACAACACTATTTCCCTCAGGATGAAATGGAGACGAGTACTGGAGTTGGACCCCGAATGAAGCCATGGTGTCCCTGAATGCCCTTGAGGCGAAAGCAGGGCCCTGGTCCGAATGGAAAGCCGCAACCGCATATGTACCGATAAAGACTTGCAAATCTTTAATAACAGTCCGAGCATCAGCCGAGCGTTGTGGCCACACCCATTAAAATCTGGAGCATGAATCAACAGTGACTAATATATACTTGTATGCACTATCCGGTGTTAGGGGACCGCAATGGTCCAAGTACACACATTGCAATGGTTTGTTTGAAATCAAGAGGGGTGTTTGCGGCGGGCGTTTGCCAGTGGAAACTTTTATTTGTTGACAGATGATGCAACAAAGGACATACTGTTTTGTCTCTTTATAGAGACCTGGCCACCAATAACGGGCCTGCAAGATCGAAACTGTGGCCGCCACACCAGCTTGGGCAGATGCCACCCCTCCATGCGCTGCTTTAATGAATTGTGATCTTATATCTCTATTGGTAATGTCTCGTACCCCTACGCCTGGTATCTTAACCTCGGTGTTCAGCATACCTCCTATTCGGTAGGAGTATTTGTCAGGAAATCCTTTAGGATAGCGCGTACCATCAGCCGTAGCTATCACAGCAGCCCATATGTCTGCGTCTGGTTTTGAACTCAAACGAGTCACTGTAGCTACAGCAGCCACAGCCACTGCTGGCTTTGTGGCTTCATCAGCCAATGTATTTCCAGCAACGTGTATCCCAATGCGCTGGCCTCCAAGTGTACGTACAACATGAACATTTGATAGCATCTCTTTCAGATCCTCTACTTTCACCCACAGAAGTCTGTGTTTAATGGTGTTGCCTTTGGAATCTCTGAAACCATTCTGGTGCCAGTAATGAAGATATTCATTAAAGGACTGGACACAATCATTTGAATCACAAACAATCAGCATGGGCTGTGCAGGATCCGTATGTTCCAGTGCCATCAACAGCGCTTTTAGCTCTGCCAATTGTGCTGTGCAATCCCCTAGGATTTGCGTAAAGGTATGTAGGGGACAAAATTTATCGTCCTCTATATAGCTGCTTACGACAGTGCAAGCAGCCGAATATTGGTGTTTTGTGCCAATCGCAGGTTGTGCAGAGTCATCGGTATACATGACTCTATGATATTGTTCGATAAGCAATATATTTGCTGGAACTGGGTATTCTAGTTCATACTGCAAAAATTCTTGAGTTTGTAGCTTTAGGTCAAAAATGTAAACTACATCAGTGGCTGTCAAAGATGTAACCCATTGAATCCAATGTGGATGTAATGCTTTTGCGTTAGGAATGCTGGCTTTTGTAACAGCCTCAAGGGCTGGGATTGGAGAAACAACAATAATGCGTTTTCCTCGGGCAAGAGGTCATTCTTTAATGACAGCCATCTGTACAGCAGTGAGAATTTTCTCAGTGGGAGCAAAGAGTTGTTCTGCCGCTGAATATAAGTATGATTTGTGCGCAATCAGGACTGTCTCACCTTCATTAAATGTCACATAGGTGAAACCAATGGCAGCAGCTATTACTCTGATGACCAAATGTGTTTTGTTGTCCCTTGTGTGTAAGTGTTGTGCTGCAAGCATGTCTGTTTGCAATTCTCGAAGAATGCATGTATGTTCAATTGTCCAGAATTTGCTTGAAAAATCAGTACATATCAGATCATATAAAGGTTTTATGCGTGTAGCATAATCTGGAATGTAAATTTTGCCAACATTTAGGAAAACCAATAGAGATTGGAGTTTTTTAATCGTATTCAGCGGTTGTAACTGTGCGCATTTTTCTAAGAATTGTGGCGCTAGGCTCTTCCCTTCACTTGACAGCTCACATCCCAGAAACAGGATGCTGAGGAAGGCAAGTTACGTTTTTTAAAATTTTTATTTGTAGCCAAATACCTCAAATCCTTAACAATGTAGGCTACCCATCCTAGATGTTGTAGCAGTTCATCATCCGTAAGATAGATATCGTCCACATAGGACAATGCTTCAGGATCAATCTCGTACAAAATTGCTGTCAAACGAGCTGCGAACAGTCCTGAGCTGTTCTTATACCCCTGAGGTAAACTACAGAATTTTTTCTGGGAGCTTAGTGCACTGAAACTTGTTAAGTCTCTACTCTCAGGTGCTATATTCTGGCAGAAAAAAACCATTGGAAATGTCCATTGTTGTTTTGTATTTTTTACGCACTACATTGTTCATTAGTGCTGTGCTATGTGAGTTTTGTATAGCATGTGTGACTGCTTAAGTGTCTGTAGTCTAAGACTATTCTATATGAATGGTCTGGTGTGGCTACTGGGAACAATGGATCATTCATTGGGGAGACACAAGGTTCAATTACGCCCTGGTACTCTAATTGTGTGATTTTTTCTCTCACAGGTGCTTTTGCTTAATGTTTTATTGGATACTGCGGTTGAGGTTGAGGTTCAATTTTTGATTGGAATTACATGGTAGGGGGATTCTCTATCCCATCCTACGTGATTTCAGTAGTATGCATGGGCCTGTGCCAAAGCCCAATCAATGGCATAGGATTCAGCGAGTTCCTCTGGAACAAGGGGCGAGAAGGAAGGCTTAATCATGTCTTCCCCATATGGGCAGGTACGGACAAATTCAGGTGGCCAATCTTGTTCAGCCAACAAAACATTATATATATATTTACTAGGCAATCCCAAAATATTGCGTTTATTATGCGCTTAATGTCTCCTTCTAACTATAGCGTTACTTTATACACCCTATCAGGCGTGGAGACACGCATGCCTGCAGTTTCTACTTGTATAAAGTCATCAGTTGCTTTCACCTCCAGATGCTCTAGAAGACTCCGGCGAACTATTGTGACCACTGCCGCGTTGTCTAGCAGCGCTAGTGCCCACTTCTTGTTCTTCAAGAGGACCCTCCTCCTGAGTGGCATGTCGGACTGTGACTGCTGCCACTTTTTTCTTTTCGAATTGGGGTTTTTGTTGGGCGGGTTTCTTTTCCTTTTTAACAGAAACCTCCGATGAGCGTTGTGATTCCTGTCTCGGTTTCACGTACTCTGTTCTTCTCTCTGATCGCCCACCTCTCTCATTTAATTTTTCTGATGAGTCCTGAAAGGAACGAGATTGGCATGTATCAGTATATTGATATCTATCAGGTGTTTATATATCATCTCTATTTCTGTGATTATATCTATTCTGCGGTGTCTCCGTACGTGGAGATTCTCCCCTCTCTTTTTTAGGAGTTTTTTTTTTATCCCAGCGTTTCTTATTATCCTCAGGTGCTTGCTTGGGAAAATCTTTATTCGATTTGCCCTGAAATTGTGGTTTAGATGGTCTGGCCTCTAAACTGTCTCGATCCATGCTAGAATAGGTCTCTGCAATTATCATAGGTAGCTCGCTTTCCTGATCATGTTGTGGAATGACACAGAGCCGCATGCGGACTGCAAGTGCGACTGCTTTCCCTTTAAGTTTACTTAAAATGATTGAAGATACTGTGGCAAAATTACCCATCAATTGCATCCTCAAATCTAGGGCCGGGGCAGCCCCATATTCATCTTGAATTTATTTTAACACCTCTGGTAAATTGGCAAGTGTCAGTGTACCGTGTGCAGTTGTATAGAGCGCTGCAAATACCATGCCCCAGGTATGACAGTTATCCACCGTAGGGACCATACCAAATGGCAAGCACATCCTTAATATTCTATGTTTATCCTGAGGTCCTATATGGTGAAATACTGCCTCCAGCGCATTTATTTTTCTGTGCTAACCAAAACGGAGTTTCCTCCCGTTTGGCTGGTACTTCACCCATGATTGAATGTACAGTTGCAGGATGTATACCTGGCGTTGCTGCATGTGGATGTGCTGGAGCGGCACGTGCTGGGTTTGTATTTAATGTTTCCATTATGAATTGTACTAATCATCTATATATCGCTGTTAATTCAATATATAAGTGAAGAACCTCAGCTACCACTAAATTTGCAATTGCAGGATGTGGTGTATAGGTGGCCAATAGAGGCCAGGTAGGACCATCGTTACTTAGAGGACCTAACCTTACTGGTAAAATTGTGTGGGGTAGGGCACCATCAAGCCAATTATTATATTCTTGATAAGATAACGGTATTTCTAAATATGCGTATGCTCAGTATTGTCCCGGTGCATTTGCATGTGTATAATGATGAAATGTAGCTGTATTCCCATCAACTGCTGGAAATGTGACCCAAGAATAAAACAGTTCTGTTCTATAAGCTGCATGGGCATCCACCACAAATGTGACTGGACCCCCCTGGACAGTTAGGCCATTTGCTAATAAATGTGCAGTCAGCGGTTGCCTCATATTAACTGCTATTTGTATCTGCTGTGGATTCGCCATCATAGATACACTATATGTTCAGAGAAGGCACCCCCAATGGGGTTTTTCCTTTTAAAGTTCAAGCTTGACAACCTCCAGCCTCAGCTAGGATAGCCTACGGGTCTGGGGTGGAAATCCTCAGTACCACAGATGTCTCCGTATACGGTACTGAGGCGTCATTGTATATAATGAGACAGAGATACTCTGGAGGACCCGAAAATTAGAGCCTGACCAAACGTTGGCGGCACCATGTCATGTAGGCGCTCATTATTTTAATGAGACTACTGGATTTTGAGCTGCAGAATCGCCCGCGGTGTGGGAGACTAAGTCTAACCCACTGCGGGTGACACCTGTCACTCCAATCCGGGTTTTGCTCCGGCTAACTAGCAGTGCCTCATCTCTGCCCAAGGATAGGGATGACTGGGCAGCCAAGTGCATGACATACTTGGCTTCCCATGGAAGTCGTGGTCACTCAAGTCTCATCCGTTTCTCTCATTTATAATTCAGTCTCATTTATAAATGACAAACAGAAGCAGTATGTGTTTTAATAATAAGTTTTAATAAAATGACTGCATCTTAGATAGCAAAGCGTGTGCTGCAATAACCAGGACGACACAACATGACAGTATTAGAATTGTGACCAGAAGAGGGAAGCATAAAGACAACTCTATCATATTGCCACTATTATCAATGGACTAGCTCCTACCTAGGCTAGGATAGAGCACAGCATGTTAAGCTCTAATTCTGTCCTTCATGTTCCCCTGGGAAGTCATCAACCCCCATACCTGAGCAAAGGCATGTGGTCTGCGTTAGCATCTGTAGCAAAGCATTCAGCAATCAGCATACAGTCGTAGTTCCCTGGCTGGAATCTCCCTCTAACGTGTAAGGGACAAGGAAGTGTTTTTATAATAATACAGCTGATGTTCTGAGAAAATGTCCCTACGTAAGGATGTGTGTTTTCTACGAATGTTAGAGACTAAGCTTCTACCACGTTCACTGGCAATGTACCATGCTGTAGCCCGAGCACAGAGTGATCAAGAATGTCTTGTTTGAGAACAGAGTGCTGTCCTAGGCAAAAACAGTTAGATAGATGGAAAATAAAACAAGACCGTAAAATTGGTTATTGTAACAATAATAAGACAAAGCTGAAAAAAATATATCTAGGTTAAAGTGCACAGCAGCCTATTGTGTTAAAATAATGTGCATGGAGCTATAACTAAAATTGCTACACAACAGTAGCATTTAATTTACAGGCCCCGGGCACAAAGTGCACTATACTAGGGAACTATAGCTAAATAAATATGCCAATTGGGTAAGAAACAATGTTGTCATGTTTGGGAGAGAGAGCACAGAGTACTAAAACCAGCAAAAACAGGATCATAAAAAAGGAGGGAGGTAGGCAAAAAGTTGGGGTATGACCACCCTATGGCTGACAGGTCTAACAACTCTGCATAATGATGTCTCAAATCCTTTCAGTATTGCTTCTGGCTACATAGTTGTGTGATTGAAAAACTAAGAAGAGTGATTTAATAATAAAGCTTTTGAATTTCTTGCATCCTACCTGCAAATTCATTAAACTAAATACACATCATGGGAAAAAATTGATATAATGACATAATAAATCTTGAATACTTTGCTTTTCGCTAAGACGATTCATACCAAACATCCCATAAACTAAGTGTGTGACTGCAGGAGCTGCCTACCATCACCAGACCATGAAGTACATTCTAAATTAACTGTCCCAAGTTCCACCAGATATGCATTGTGTATGTTTCAATGACTTACAGTGCCACATTTCTCATCATGTGTGCTGTATGTCAAAAGTCCCTACTTTCTAATATACTACATTTGTAATATGAACAATTGTAGAAATAGTTCAAATATTATGGTTCTGTGCCCTAGATCGAAAGATGATACAACAAAAAGCAGGGGATATCTGTCTTTCCTATAATAGAACACCCACAGTAGTAGAAATAGGGATCCCCTGATAGCACTGAGGAATGCCCCTGACCAGTTATCTGGCAAATGTGTGGGCAGAAACATGTTGCCACATTTTAAGTGTGGTGTGGTCTTTGCAACCCCAGACATCCAGTGATTCATCTTTTGATCTATTTTTAAACATAGCTAAGGTACCACCAAATAAATGATATACCTGTGATATACATTATGATTTTATTAGTTCTGGCTGGATCCCTGCCTTATCCAGGTGATGAGTGTATCTCAAGAACTCCCTCAGTAATTGGGATTAACTTCTTCCTGGTTCCTTAGCAGGGTGGAATTAAGTGCCCAATGATGAATCATGCCACATTATGTGGATGAGGCCACACCATCTAAATAAAACAAGACCCTCAAGAGGTCTGGTGCCTAGAGACAAGTGACTAAGAATAGGCAATTTGTCTTTCTAATGTACATTATCACCATACCTGTTGTGTTTTGATGTTCTTTTAGAAGGTCATAAGGTGTCTAGTCTTCCTTTTCTCTCCAATTGTTTTGGTCTTTAAAGCTTAGGCCCTATGCATCTGATGCTGTATGTCAATCTCCCATCTCGTCACAGAGTAGGGTGGGGTGGTGTGGGATCTACTGATCCCTTCCTGAGGCAAGTTGGAAAGAGAGGAGAGGAGTGATCGAATAATGGGCTATGACTGTGAATGAAACAAGCATTATTAGTGACATCAGGATATATGCTTGAAAAATGATATAATGTGCATGATTAACTATAGCTGGCACACTGTTTATGATCATTAGAAACTTTAAGGGGTTTTAGGGAGGTAAGACAACACCAATGCCACATGCCTCTCCTTTTGCATTGAGTTATGTTGGTTTAACATATCATAGGTTTCCAGGTTCATCATCAGGTGAGGAGTGCTCAAAGAATGTGCAAAAAGAACAGATGATGGATGGGATGCTGAACAATGTTCACCATTCACCCCAGTCAGTGTTCTGGGCCTAAATCTATCATTTGTTTGCTCACCGTGCTGTTCCAGTTTGGAGCCAGCCAAATGCAAATCAGTAGGCCTGGGTGGAAAACTGTGCTCCGCTGGTGGAGGTATAGGAATTTAGGCACTTTGCACTAAGCGGAGTAGTGCAAAGTTCTTGAATTCTGGGCTATTTGGTGTGGAGTGGAGCTTTTTTTTCTGGTCGCATGCATGAGATTTGTTTTTAGCACTCGCTCGAGAGCATCACAATACTCTCATGCCACTAATGACCAAAATAGTGCCACTCGCAAGCACACCTCAAGTAGATTTTCAACTCAAGATTCATCTAAATCTAGTTAAAAGATGTTTTTGAATGGATTTTTTTTTCTCCAATGGACTCCTCAAGTTGTTTTTTAATGTGAGAAGCCTTTTTTTTTCAAAACAGGAAGGTAGTGCACCAGAGACTCCAACTTCATGTTCCTGTTTAACAGGCTTCTCCCAGTGCTTTGTCCATCTGCTGGTCACTTTTCACTTGGATTTTGAGATGGGAGGATCCCTCTCTTTGTCTCCTGGATATACCTTTTGATTTAAGGAATATGATATCACACAAGTAAGTTCAAAACTGTTGTATGATGATGTTATTTGTTTGCTTGGGCATGCAGCAATATTTCTTTGTACTTTAATTTGATATTTAAATGTTATAGTGGCGGGTGGCCTGGATTTTAACAAGGGGCACAGGCCTATATGTATCATGCATTTTTGCAGTCGCAATTGGCCTATCGGGCAGTTTGGGACCGCACAAATGCATTTTGATATGTACCAATTCTAATTTGCAATTCAGCAACATGTTACTGAATTGCAATTTGGAATTGCACATACATTCTGATTCGCTATTAGGAAGGGGCATGTTCAGGGCATCTCAGCCCAATACCAAATCACAGCAGTATGTGGGAATGTTTTGTGACCAAAAGGCAGTCACAAAACATTTGCATTTTACCAACTCCTTCACATAGGTGGTAACAGTAAGGGGTCCCCAAAGGACCCATTCCCATTTGTGAAAGATACAAAAATGTTTTTTTAAGAACAGCCAGTTGTCCCATGGACCACTGCCTACTCTTAAAAAACAAAGTTTTCATTTTTCTTTAAGTAATAAAAAAAAATGATTGCTTTATTTAAAAGCAGCCGCAGACATGGTGGTCTGCTGAGCTCAGCAGGCCACCATTCCTGTGATTTCAGAGATTCCAAATGGGTCTCAAATTGAAACCTGCCTCAATAATATTATTGAGGTAGGTCAATGTGCGACTCTCTAAGTAATGCTAAATGAAAATCATGGAGGTTCATACATTCAAATAACGATTACCTAATTGTGAGGTGCAGAGAATCACTATTTTAAATAATGATACACCTGGCCCCTAGTTATTTATTTAGCATAGCATTGATTTTTCATCTTTTGTAAAGGAACTTTTTTGCACAGTTCGGTACCTTTTCTCCATGTTTGTTACATTTGCAATGTTCATTTATTTTACTATGTGGTCTAGACTTCCAAAGGGCCATCATGCCAGTAGACCCAGTACTTGTGGTCATCAGTGCATGGTACATATGTTTCAGTTATATATGCTTTTAAAACTTCATTTAGGGCAGGGATGGCATTGGATTAAATTAAAAATTAAAATGTTTGGCTATTGTTTGCATTTGATTTGATAAGCCTACTTGCTCCCTGTTGTTGTTTGACCATGTGGCTGGTGGCCATTTTGTCCATCCAGCCACTGTGTCTTTGCCACAGGCTTGTATGTATTCATTGTTTGCCATGCCTCTTGATTGCTGTTGTTGCTTGACTATGTGACTGGCAGCCATTTTGTGCATCCAGCCAGTGTTTCTTTGCCATAGGTTTGAATGTTTTATTTGTCCCCCATTACTCCTTGCTCGCTGTTGGTTTTATTTGACTGTGTGTCTGGTGGCCATTTTGTGCATCCACCCAGTGTACCTTTGCCATAGGCTTGCATGGATTTTTGTGATCAGAGTTTATTGGTATTCTTGGGGGTCATTGAAGCATATGTCTACCAAAAGAATATGATTCTGATTGCTTATAATATTTCCTTCCTTTTTTGCATTTTTTTTATTTTGCACCTCCCTTCCTCACAATGGGTTTCTTTCTTCTTGTCCTCCCATACAAACATTGGCAGTTATTGAGCATTTATTTAATTTTTGTTTTTGGTTTGTTTTTATTTAAAAATGTTTTTTTTTTTTTTTTTTTTAACTTTTTTTTTCATTTAATTTGTTGTTTTTATTAGATTTTTTACATTTTTATTTTAGATTTGTATATGTTTTATCTTAAACAGTTTTATTCATTCATTTTATTTAATTATGCATTTTGCTTTGATCCATGCATCCATCAACATTTAGGTGCATAATTTAATTTCTTCCTGGACAACCTGGCTGAAGTGCACTGCAGGCACACAAGCAGTATAATACATATTTTGTAAAGAACTATTACATTTCCCATGGACCACCTTACCATCATAAGTTTTTTTAAAGATTATTCCACTTGCCCATACATCTTTCTCTGACTACTACTGGTGTCTTCTTCAAAACAGATGAAGATAAAGCAAATAATTATTTCTGCATGTTCTGTTGCCTGATTTGAAATTTGAAATGTAATCTTATGGTGTGGTGGTGTGGTTTGACTTTAAAATGTTGGATTATATTGGTATTTATTACATAACCCACCACACTAATATTGCATTTGTCTGTACTATTTCAGCCTACCACAATACCACATTTTACTAACTACATGTTTTTCTTGCTTGGTTACTTTTAGGTGCACAAGAGAAGTAGAGACATCACCTGCAGTACTGCAAAAGAGAAGGCTTGTACAGTTATTTCAGTACTACAATCCCTTCCACTTGTGCAACTTAGTGGTACTCCCAACAGGGAGTTTTAAGATGGTCTCAAAAAAAGTTGATCTCTAGAAAGTGGTCAGTGAGAAGAAGCAGCTTTCCACCAGAGGCGTACCAACCACAACCTTTTTCGGGAGATGTGCGCCTGGCACACCGGCCTCCGAGTGGAACACTCCTGCACCAACAGCACCACCCCAACCTAAACCCAGGCCATGTCTGTCAGTGAAGGAGCCACTGAAATCATGGCAACGCCGACGAACAGTGATGCTGTTCTTGATTTGTCCCTTTTACAAAGTAGTAGCAAAGTTGACAGCAGCCGCAGTTGCAGCCAGCAATAGTAGATCTTTCTGAAGTTGGGGCAGAACAGGAGGTTGAGCTTCCTGCCGAGCAAGCGCCTTCTCTTTTAGAATAATTGTCTCCCAAATCTCCAACAAGGAAAAGGAAGGGTACTACTCGACGATCTTCGCAAAGCACCACTTGGCAATGATGATGATAGGGACATAGAGTGGACACCGGCAGAGGACAGGAGATGCCAGCAGTGGCAAGGGAAAAGAAAAGTTCCAGAAACCCTAAAAATCATGGAAGGGGATAGTGAGGAGGATGACAATGAATAGTCAGTCATTTGGGAAGCTGGCACAGAGGGGTCTGACATTACTATCCAACCTGCTCTGAGGGATGTGGCATGGGTAGCCCCACCCACTCCCATATTTGTAAGGCCCCGGCTGAGACTTGCACCAGCCCATACCTTAGTAGAAGTATGTAATGCAAAGAGGCAATTGGCACATCTCCCCTCCTCCAGTTTTTCTTCAGTAATTGCCAGTAATCCATTAAGAAGAGCTCCTCCCCAGTTTAGGACTTTATTATGATATCCAAACAGGAGGAAAACATTACAATATGCTTCATTTAGCATGAAAGTGTTTGTCGACGTAAGCCTGGTTCACATTGTGGTACTGGAGGCCAGACGACCCATATGAAAAAAACATTATGTAATCCAATGGGAGCAGCAACTTTTAGGCATTGCTGAGAATGGTGGTGAAAGTGAGGAGAGTCAGGAAATATCAGATACAACTTGTCAAATCACGGTGGTAGGTGATAAAGATGAGGGTGATATCCTCATGCAAAGCAGCCCTGTCCCTGGCAATGCACTAGAATCACCAGCCTCAGTGACCTTAAAATGGCACAAGCAGATACAGAATCAGATGGCACCATGGTATATGGTGACTGCCCCATGACACATATTGAGTCTACCACCACCTACTTCTGGAAAGTCACCTGCTTCAGTAGCCCCAGGAAGGAAGAAAATACAAGCTAATATTATGTCCATGTTTAGGCAGGAGGAGCCCTACATCCACAACCACCCAAAGGCACATTTGTACCATGGGACGATGGTTACATTTTAGCACTGGACCTCTTCCCTTTTTTTGTGGAAGGAGTGGGATTCTGAGAATTTGTGTCAGCCATGTGCCCAAAATGGAAGTTGGACCTAATTTGCCAGAGTTGCTGTTCCAGTGCTGCATCACATTGTACTGTATTGGTTAGACAAGCTTTGCAGCAAAGTGTTGTCCACACTATCCACCTGCCAACAGACATGTGGACCAGTTGTCAGGCAACTGATTACATGTGCATCACTGCACACTGGATCATATTTGTGGGAGTAGAGCAAAAGCTTTCTACAGATCTAGGTCCTGAAGAAAGTTTTAAGAGCGTTCGGCATCATACAACAGTAGCCACGTTCATCTTGGATAATTCACATACAGCTGCAAACATCTTGGATGATTTCAACATCAAGGTGTCTGAATGTCTGCAACTCAGAGGTTTCCAAATTATATTTGTTGCCCCAGACAATGCCAGTAACATAGTCAAGGCCATGGCAGATGGTGGCTATTACAGGGTCCTTTGTTTTGTCTACCGCAACAACCTGGCTGTACAAGACTTTCTGCAAAAAGAAGACAGCACCATACTGACAACCTGCAGATGAATCTGCACTCACACCAGCCTTCTTTTAACCACAGGAACAGTTGTGGATAAATCAGTATGTCAATAGAGTAGCAGTTAAAGCCATGATAAAAGAGGAGCCAGAACATTGGAACTTGACATGTTACATGTTGCAATTGCTGTTTTTAGCAGTACAGACAAATCAATATTTATGTCATTCAAAGAGGAGGGAATGCAACTGGGAAAACTATGACCATGTATGCAGACAAATGGGGTCTAGTAAATGCCTGACACAGATGCTACTCCCTTTTGAGGTTTTCACATGGGAAGTAAGGGAAGTATGGGAAGCAAGCAGGACCAAATGGCCAAGCTATCCCTTTCTTGTTTTTGCTACCGGACCAGCTAAAGCAGGTTTCTCAAAGGTTCACACTCGGAGGTGTGAACAAAAACACAGAAGCACATGCCTTGGCTGAGACGTAAGCAATTGCTTGACTTGCAGTCCAAGGCCGCAAATTGACATTATCTCGACCAAAGAGTACAGCTGTGCCACCCTACTTGATCCACTCTACAAAAACATTCTGCCAACTTTCATTAGAGTCCCACCACACAGTTTTGGGGTAATGCCTTCAACGTCCAGAGAGGGAAGTCTTGTTCCATCACAATAGCGATCACCAGCAACAAGAACACAACAGGAACAGAAGAATCAGACCCAACCTCTAAATTGGATTGGTTCCTAGTGGAAGGTCTTAAGTCCAGTGCAGAGGGGAAGGCAAATGCAAGTGGCAGCACCAGTGACCATTCAGAGGATGTTCAAAGAGTTTCTAGATTGCTGAAAAGAGGTCTATGTGAATCAAAACCCCTTGGTGTATTGGTATGGGAAGATGCTCCAGTGGAGATCAGCAAACTGGCAATAAAGTATCAGGCTTGTCCTGTACCTAGTGTGTCTGCTGATCATGGTTTTAGTGCAGCTGCCACAGTTGTTAGAGAGAGAAGGACCAGTCTCTTGCCTCAAAATGAGGAGAGATTGACCATGATCAAAAATTAACCAACATGTTATGCCACCTGATTACACAGTTTCTGAAATGCCACAAGAGGAGAAGAATTGGTCAGAATCAAGTGTGTTAGCTGACCAACATAACCACCTGAGTTTGAAAAATAACTCTTCTGAAGGACTGAGTATTCCAGTGTCACCACAGAACTTTTCAATTATTTATTTTTTAACTTATTTTTTTCTTTGCAAAAAAAGCTAGTGGAACATTATGCTTGTGTCGGATTTATGCTGCCCCACCATTTTTTTGTTTCATATATGACTGGGTTGGAGTTGAACATGGGTGCAGTGAAGAAGCCTCCACATTCCCTTCAAGACATTGGAGACAATGTCTGCCTCCCTCACATGCCATTATCTATCCTTTTTTTGTATCACCCAGAAGGGCTGCCACAGACGTTCATTGAATAAAAGACTGCCAGTGCCAATGCAAAATTCGAATGTGTTGCCAGCACCAAAGAAGAAATAAAATGTTGTATTTACCACTGTTCATATTAACTATTGCACCAATGAGTGATGATATATTGAGTGATTGTGAGTGATGACTGATAATGTATGTGGTGGCAGACAGTGAGGGAGGGAGTTAAACAAATTTGTAAACTTTAGTTTTATGATTTGAAATGTTTAGGGGCTAATGGGGAATTGTTTTTTTTTCCAAAAGTGATTGACCTTTCAAACTCAGCACAATTTGCCTGCAGGGTCCACTCCGTTTTCCTGGTTCTTCAGAGACTAGATCAGTCACTTTAGTTACCAAACACAAATCTACACAAATTAGCCCAATTCTGTTTCTCTATTGTTCTTCAACACCAGTGCACTATACAGGTATACCTCTCTTAGGACTGGGATGGAGTTACTTTGGAGGTTGGAGGTTGCAAGGGATTAGGGACCTCTAAGGCACAGCTGGTTTGTCAATGCAGGAGCCAGGGAGGCAGGGTGCAGCCTAAATAGGTCAGTCAGGTGTCATGTGTCTTTGAGCCTTTGGAGCAAGGAGCAGGTCACTTGGAGGGTGGATTGCAGGTCAGCAGGGCCACGTGAAGTCTCCTACCTGGTGCTTGTTTCTGGGATTTTGAGAGCCCAAAGTGGACTTTGCTTCTAGGTTTCCAATGTTAGGGGCCCACTACCACGACTAGTGGTACACTACTGCCCCTGAAAGTCTCAGTGCTACCAAACTTGACACAGAGGTAGGTTTAGTCCTTCGGGTCTGTTGGGTAGATTTTGTTTGGGCTGCTGAGTCCGGTTCATTATTCATCAGTAGGTCAGTGAACTGGGCTTCACGGATTCTTTGCCTGCAGGGTGCAGGAGAGTGATACCTTCACTCTGAGGGAGGTTCTTGGCACTTTTTAGAAGACTGGAGGTGCTCTGGGATTTTGTAGAGTTCTTCAGGTTTCCAGGTGACACCTCAGTCACGATTGTTGAATCCTTGAAGCACCAGGCATGGTTTGGAGCCCTTTTCTTTGTGCAGCAGGACTTCTGTGCTTGTGCTTTGCAATTTCTTTATTCCTAGTCTATCCAATCTAATCTCTTGGTCCACGGATTCTCAATAAATATGGCATGTAGGGGGACTTGGGGGAGTACCGGGAAATGGCCAATGGGCCACCTACCTTAGGGTGGGTATTTCCACTAAGTGACCACTTCCTGTGAAAAGGGGTCACATCCTTAACCCTGATTGGCTATTTTCCTGCCATCCAAGATGGAGGAAAATTAAATTGAGTGGGTACCTCACCTGCCAGACCTGCAGCAGCAAAGCCTTTGAAGCTGTCTGCTGGTGGAGGGTGTCTGTCTGAGGGAGGAGGTCTAACATCTTCACCCAGGAAATGCTTTTTGTTCTGGTTCCTGAGAGCTCTCACCCCAGGTGTCCAGAATTGTGTCTTGTGTTGGCAGGCTGGTTAGGACCAGTGAGCAACTATGCCAGGGCTGTTAGGCTTTTGCAGAGGACACTTCTAAGGTGCCAACACCTCTAAGATGCCCTCTGGGTACCTTTTATAATACATCCAACACTGTTATCATTGTGGGATTATTATTGTGAGCTGTTTGATACCAAAGAACCCAGGGCTCAGAGGGGCCATCATGTAGCTAGTGAACTTGTAATGCCAGTGTCCAGCACATGCTTTTTCTATTACTGCCCTGTACACTTACTAGGTATAAGAATTATCAAGGACGTAGGTCCCATTACAACATTGGCAGTATATACCGCCTACCGCCGTGGCGATGGCGGGCAAAAGACTGTCAACACGGCAACAAGACATCTGCCATATTATGACCGTAGCCAGAATTAGGGCTGCAGACACGGTGGCGGATGGCAGTAAGGTGGCACTGCTACCAGCAGCAGCACCACGCCAGTAGCCCACCGCAGACCGTATCATGACACATGATATAGCCTGGTGGTGTTCTGCTGGTGGACACTGCTGCTGGCAGCAGTGCCCTGTCCCATCTCCTGCCGGATGACCCCCTGACATCAGGTAAGTCGGGTGATCCGACAGGGGAGGGGTCTGTTGTGTGTGTATATCTGTGCGTGCTTGTATGCGGGTGTGAGATGTGTGTTGTCCATATGTGCGTGTATGGATGTGTGAGTGCATGTATGTTGTGTTGTGTACATGCGTGTATGCGTATATATGTATGTCCGTGTATGTGAATGGATATATGCATGCATGGATGAATGTGGGTATGAGTGTGTATATGGGTGTGTTAGATGGTGCATGAAGGTGCGTGTATGTCGTTGGGATTGTCTTGGACTGGGGCATGGGGGGGTACACCGCGGGAGGGGTAGACCCCTATCATTGACAGGGAAGGGATTCCCTGTCACTGATAGTGTCTATCGCCATGGTTTTCGTGCCGATAAGGAAGCTACGAAAAACCATGGCGGTAGGAGGGGTCATAATCCTGCAGGCAGGCTAGTGACGGCCTCCTGGCTGGAGACTGCAGTCTCCAGCCCAGGGGTCATTACCGCTGTGGCAGATGGTGTGGTACATTGGCGGTTTGGCTTGAGCCAAACCACCAGTGTCATAATATGGGGAAACGTACTGCCAGCCTGTTGGCAGGACATTTCTCCATTTTACCGCCGTCCACCAGGGCTGTAATGAGGGCCATATTGTGGACATATTTTCTCTTCCACAAATTTTCCCTCACACTCATAATAGTTCACCCTGCCTTAGGGCCGTAACGCCTGTCAGAGGGTTTACTTACTTATATTGCATGCAGTGTTAGTGGCACTTGGTGAGTGCCATATTGACTTTGCAACATTGGATATACCTTGTCATTGACTTGCAATGGCAGTCTGCATGTGGCTGTGGTGGGGACTCTCAGGGTGGCACAATTGGTAATGCAGCTCTGAGGAACCCTCTTCAGTACCCATGCCCTGGGTAACAAGTTCTATTTACTAGCGATGTACAAAGGTGGCTGAAGTGCCAAACATAGAAAAGCTTTGGGGAAGCAAAGACCGTATTTAGCAAGAGCCCGGGGCACTTAAAGTTTAAAACCGCGTCATTTTCCAGGCAAAAAAGTGGGGGGGTTACCATGTCAAAGGAGGTCCTTTCTCAAACACTGTATGTTGGAAGGACCCTGTGGCTAGGAAGTGCAAAACTGACATGAATCCTGTTACCAATGGGTGGTATGCTTCTTGGATAACTAATAGCTGGCATCAGATCTCTCTCCAACTGACAGCATAAGTCCACTATTGTTTGCTTATTTAGACGGTGAGCAGGATGACGTTGCGTACTTCCATGGTCTGAAGGTCTAGCAGTGGACAGTAGTCAGAAAGTTGTCACATCCTCCCCCTTCCATGGTACCTATGTGTGACAAGACATGATCTGTAACATTAGTCAGTGTATACCCAGCAACATACATGATGCATGCCAACAATATCATGTGACAAAGCATTTCTGACTGGATAGACATGACACCCAGTACACATCACAGCTGGTAACTACACAAGGTTCACAGGTGACCCACATGGTTTTCAAGACGTGTCCACTACATGGATTGTGACTGAACTCAGAGATGTGCTACAAAATTGCCCCTCGAATGTGACTGTATATTCCAACAACCAAAATGACCGTAAGTGGTTGTGGCCCATACACCACTGTTAAATGCCATCTGTACCCTGCAACAAACTACAACAGTGGTTGAGTAGAAGGCCCTACATGACAAGACAGAATAAGGATGTTTGTGAAGGAAATAAACATTTATTGTAGGTGTGACACAAATTATAAAGTCAAATACAGCATTTCAGACCACCAAAACCGAGGATGCCTGACCAACTCCACTCAACATTAGGAACCACCTGCGTCTGCTGACAGAACTAATCCGGGCGGTAGGCAGTTGCAACAGCGGCTGATACAGCCATAGGCTCATGTTGTTGCCTGTGGTGGTCGTGGTCCAATGGCTGCTTTCGTTGGCGATGACAACTGCATATGTGGCAGATGTGACCTCCATGTTCTGCATATTCAGACACTTGACTCCTGGCTCTGCTTCCAGCAACACCTCCATAACCTGAGCTGCTGGGTGCCACCTCTGGAAGCAATGATGCCACGCCTAGCAGGTGATAGGGCCCCTGCCTTCCCTCCAGAGGAGCTGGAGAGGCTAGTTGATGAGGTCCTACCCCTGTATGAACAGTTCTATGGCTCACCAGATGAGCACGTCAAAATCTCATAGGCACAATTGATACTTTTCAACACTATCCTTTTCTCCCCTCACAAGCTACAATATGCCCCTGCATGGCAGATAGACTTCTTGTGGGACCGTTGTTGCAATCTCTGTGGTATCAATATGATGTACATGGTGCAGGTATTGGTGGCCAGTAACATATGGTAAGTTAAGTCTCATTGCGTTGTGTGCAGTGTTTTGTGGTCCTTGATCCTCCTTGTGTAGTAGCAGCAGGTCTGTGATTATAGGCAAGCAGACAGTTGTAGCTGGGTGGAAAACAGGGCAGGTCCAGGTCCCAAGCACCAATAGAAATTGGATCTTACCAGCTGGCCAGCTGACCTACACCACCTCAGGCTCTTTCTCTCCTCTCTACTCTCACCTTGTGGCCAGAGCTCTGCCCAGCTTCACCGCTGACCAGCTGACGTGACCTCTGTGCTCCTCCGTGCTCCCTTGGTCCTTTGTCCAACTGTGTGGCTTCTCTTTTCCCCCTCCTTTGCAGTTCCCCCAAGATGTCGGGATGCTATCTCCTTGAGGCTGCCACAGGCTGCCTCAGGCACCAAACTGACATCTTTTTTTTATGATGATTGTAAATGTTAGACAACATCTATGTGCCTCACAGCATGAGCTGCATATGCATTTTGTTTGAATCATTTGAGGCTCTTTTAAGCAATGTGTGTAGTATTACAGATATTTCCCCACACAACTGGCCTTGCCAAACTGCAGTCTGGAAGGCATACCCAGACTCGCTCTGCCCTCCAGATTGTCACATATCACGTGCCAAGTTGCTGATGGCCCCATAATATACTGCTATGCATGGATGTGATGGAAATGGATTGTCATGCAGGTTCTGAATGCTCAGCTAGCAGAGACCAGGGCCTGGCAAATGTATCTCCCAGAATGGTGCTTAGTCCAGCCTGGGGTAGAGTTACTGTGGCTATGCAACTGTGACACTGTACCTACTCCCTGTACACCAGCAGTTCCTGTTGTGTGGCCACTATGAGGCTCTAGTGGGAGAACCTGCCCTGAAATCCTCTGTATGTTGATTAGATTAGGAATAGATACTGTGGTTAATCCCTAAACTAGTCCATATGTGCATTTAGCATCATCGGCAATGTGTGTCTTTGACTCAGGACAGGCCCCTCACTCCCACATCTCTGTTGTCACCTTCACATAAGTCATATTTGCCATATACAGCCTAATTGCACTGTTGACAGTCCCACATTGCAGACAGTGTGCTGATTCCTGAAAGCCATGACATGACTCACTAGCTTGGTCACAGAGCGTAAATTGTACAATGCATACTGTTGTATGATGGATGCCATCTCTGTGATATAGAAACATATGTCCGAAGGAGTGTTCTATGGTACAGATAGATACCACAGGACCCACCCTCTCAAGTGGCACCAGTCTACATTTGGTAGGCCACATGTCAACACATGTACAAGGAATACAGTTTATGTACCCACCCTGCCAGCTCCTTTATTTTCACTCAAGTGAAAAAGTGAAGGCTGCACAATGGCAGTTGCCTGTAGGGTATGCAGTGAGTCGATCCCACAGAGTGTGAATGTGTTGGTCCATTTAAGCCTCAGGAGTTTACCCTTCTGAAGCCACATATGTGTGTAGTGTTTCATCTGAGTACATGTTGCTGGAGCATGGGCTACCTGATGTGAGTATGCTTGCTTAGTCATGATAGGTCATGAGCAGGATAGTGGGTTAGTCTGCAGATGGATACAAAAGTGTGTAGGCTTGTCTATGTACTTTTTGGCTTGTGTGCTTTGTATTTGTGGTGTGTTAACAAATTGAAATTGTCCAGCTTGGTTTTTCTGACATTTGAATCTCGACCATTTGTGTGAAAACTTGTGATTGTAGTCTTTTGCATTCATGCAGGTGAACACCCATCAGAAGAAGGAGATATGGAGAGCCATCATCCGGAAGGTGCTGACTGTAGGGGTCCACAGCTGGCAGAGCACCCACTGTTGCAAGAGGTAGGAGGACCTGAGATGCTGGGCCCTGTACATCGGGGTGGTCCAGCTGGGGCTGTCCTCTCAACATGAGCGGGGTGCATATCAGAGCACGATGCCTCTAATATCATGCATTCTGGCATTGGCATACCCACACCTTGATAGGCATTAGATGGGAGCATAGCAGCCACAAGAGGGTGAGTACAGGGCATATTCATGCATGTGACATTGCCACATTGTCATGTTAATGTTTTAGATTCAGACATCTCCCCTTGAGAATTAGGGATGCGCCATGTGTGACACAGTAGATGAGTGACTGTGTCGTTTTGTAATGTGTTGCATGCTGATTAAGGGTGGGCTGAGCTCATAGAGTTCTACTCTGTGGAATTCCGCAGAATTAGCTAAAACCTCTGTGAAATTCCACGTAGTTCCAGGTGTGGTAGAATGCCACCTGCCCTACAACACTGGTCTGCATGCAACTGATCTCAGAAGCACTAAGGACGGTTGGGCCTGGTTAGTAGTACTAACCAGGCCTGACCCTCCTTAGCACTTCCGAGATAGGGTGCATGTAGGCCAGGGTGGTATGGCATAGGCAGAGAAAGCTGCTGTTTCAGGCCTCTTGTGCTGACAGAGTCCCCCGTCCTGGAGTCTGCTGATCTCAACCACACCTGCACACTTCCCTTCACCAACTGCCCTCCTTCCCAAACTTGCAACAGAGGCCCAAGCACACCCCTTGTCTTGTACCAGTCTTGCAATCGCTTCCTCTGTACTTACACACAGCCTCAAACTGCCCTTTCTTTAGGGCCCAGCACTAGCAGCAGCAAACCAGGTCACCACCAGCAGGCTGGTATTTTCACAAAGTGCCAAGCCTTGCTTGACACTCGGCTCTAATGAACTCTCTCAGGCCACACACATTTCTATCTGGGATGGGCTGCTGGAATACCACTCAGTAGCTGATGCTCTCCAGGGCTCCAGCTCTCTCTGCTGGCTTCAGTAACGTACCCCATTAAACTACTTCCTTTTCCAGGGGAGACATGTTATTTTGAAGTGAAGTCCTGACCGCAAGTTTCCTTTTTTCCAAGCACAGATCCACCTAATGTACAAATCCTGTCCATGCCCAGCGCTGACCCCTGTGCGCACACATAGAAGAGAAAGCAAAATGAGGGTATGACCTGAATGCTATCTAGGTCCAAGCTCCCCGTTGCCAGTGACCTGGTTCTCTGCCTCACTCTGTTACCTGATCCTGGTCTGCTGAAGACAATGAAAGGAGGGAGGCCTGGATCTGGACCTTGCACTGGGGCAGTCCCTCAGCAGCAGCTTGCAGCAGCTCCAAGCTACTGACTGGCAGAAAGCACAGCCTTAGCTTGTGATCTCCTTTCCTGTTGTAGGGCAAATGTTGTCTTCATTTTAGGCCAAGTGTAAAGTACAGCCCACACAGTGCAAGCACTGTGTGCATGCTGGTAAGCTCTTCTCTGCTGCTGGGCTAGCATAGTTTTTGGCTGGATGCAGCACCCCAATCAGAGCCCTGAGTGCCAAAACCTCAGTTAAATTTGTCAGCAGAGTAGAGCTCACCACCCACCCCTAATGCTAATGTGCCTGGCCTATTGGCCCAGGGACCTAGGATACAACTGTGAACAATCTAAAAACAATTTGCTCTGCAGGGAAAACAAATGGCTGTTTACATTGATCAATCAAGTACTGTTTGTTGCTGTAGTGGTTGTGAATTCTATGCAACAGACCTCTACTCCTCAGTGTTTCAGGCAAAAGTAAAGGAAGTTATGGATCACTGTCCTCAGCCATGTGTCTGGCTAAATTAGTATTTTGGCATCTGCCACCCAGAGGCTACTTGTCTTCAGCGTGTGACGGATGCTGGTGCCTCACTACTGTCTATAATTTGAAGATGACCATCGTACATGTGACAGAGCATTAAATTATCTTTGGGTGTAGCTACAGATCAATACCTTCCCTTGTTAAGTGATAAATGGACATGGCATGCGTGGCATCACTGTTGCCAGCACTCCTTGGGGGTCATTACAACATTGGCGGTAAAAGGCGATTACTGCCGTGCAGAAGACCGCCAATACACCGCAGCGGAATTCCGCCACTGCTATTATGACACACAACTCGGAAACCGCCAAAATTCAGACACCCACACAAGTCAGACACACCAAAGGTCAGTGATAAACTGGCGAAAACAAAACCTCCACCTCCACGCCAACAGAAACACGCCCATGCTATTACGACCCACGAATCCACGCGGCGGTCTTTGAACCGCGGTATTCCATTGGCGGTACACACCGCCGAGCTCAAAATACACACACATCTCCAAAATACCGCCACATTGGACAATTCAAAATACACACACCTGACACACATACAAACAACACTCCCAAACACCCAACGCAATATAAAACACACACCCACATCACCCACAAACCCCTACGACCAAAAATCTATCACAAAGGCCAGAGACACAGCACAGATCAGACAATCCCACCACGCAGAGGCACACAACACCAGCATAACATCCACGCACTAAGCACCACACACCACGACACATCACCACACACATCAACACTCACACCGCCCCACACATCACACACACCACCCCATGGCACGCCAAAGACACCCGCGCTTTTCCGAGGAGGAGCTCCGGGTCATGGTGGAGGAAATTGTCCGGGTAGAGCTACAGCTATTTGGCTCAAAGGTACAGCACACATCAATAGCCAGGAAGATGGAGCTATGGCGAAGAATAGTGGACAGGGTCAACGCTGTGGGACAGCACCCAAGAAATAAGGAGGACATCAGGAACAGGTGGAACGACCAACAGTCTCCAGGCACACCATCGTGGTTCAGCAGACTGGCGGCGGACCCCGACCTCCTCCCCCACAACTAACAACATGGGAGGAGCAAGTCTTGACCATCATGCATCCAGAGGGCCTCGGAGGAGTCGGTGGAGGATGGGACACTGGTAAGTCAAATCTTAACTAACATATCCCCCACCCTACCTTCATGCTATCACACACCCCCACCCTCACACCCTCCCCTATCACCCCAAATCCTCACTAATGTACTAATAACACAAACTACACATCCCAACACCAAGCCCTGCATGACACAACAAAGCATGGACACCTATCACCTAAGCATGCCCACTGCACATACCCAGAACAACCCCCTAACCATCATCACACAAGCCCCCACAAAGGAATGCTAGCACTGGGGTACACGCACACCCACCCATTGCACACCATGACACACACACATGCAATAATCATGCTCTTATGCCCCTGCAGGAACACGAAGGGCCGTCACCACACCAGAGCGTCCAGACAACACCACTCCACCCCCAGAAGAGGCCCACAGGGACGATAGCAGCTCTTCCCTACTGGAGCCTGATGACCAGCCTGGACCATCGTGGGCCTCAGGACAGTCGGTTCCCCTCGCACAGGCACAGCCCAACACTGACCTTCCCCCCTCTGGTAACACCAACACAGCACCCACCCAGCGGGCCCAAACCTCCCTACCCAGGACAGGTCAATCAGCGGTGTGTCCACCACTACAGGGAGCCCAGGCTAACCCACCACCCCAACAACAACAGGGACCTGGGGCAGTGGTAGTGGGCACACGGTCCAGGGGACGGAGGCACAGGAACACAGGGGAACTGTGAGGGCTGTTGTGCGACAGGGGGCGGACAGGCCAAGGGAACCCACTCTCCACCAGGCCCTCACCTCCATCATGGGAGCATACCACCACTCCCAGGAGACGATGGCCACGGTCCTGGTCAAGTTTCAGGAGACCCAGCGCCTGCAGGAGGACCAGTATTTGGGGTTCAGGGAGGAGCTCAGGACCATCAGCTCCGCCCTGGGCACCATCGTAGGGGTGCTGAAGGAGATACAGCAGACCCTGAGGGACACCGTGGCACTCCAAGGGGCCCCTGACACTAGCATGGACGATGAACTGCCCACCACCTCCGCCGGCGCTAGTGGACAGGACGCCCCGCCACAGGACCACCACACCAGCACCCCACCCCCTGCAGATGGACAACCACCCCGCAAGCGGTCCCTGAGATCCAGGAACAGGACAGAGCAAGATGGCAAGACCCCGCCAGGAAATGAGACCATCCTGATTGTCCCCCCACTGCCCCACTTTGTTACCCTGTCCATACTTGAACTACCCCAGCTCCTCTTCCTATGCCCAGATGGGCAGTGCACCTGTGAGACTAATAGACTGGACTCTGCCATGGACATTCCTCCGCACTCACCCATCACCATTTAACAACCCCCTCCCAATTCTGAGCACTGCAATAAACACCCTTGAAACACAAAACAATCTGGTGTCAGTCTATGATTTGTTAAAATGTAATATCAATGACAGTGTGAAAATGCATTGTGAGATGTAAAAGCAACATACCAGTGTCACACATCAAAAGTCCTTGAAGGATGCAAGTAGATGACACACGTTGGTAACCACACCTGTGAAACCGTAATGGAAAGAAACAACTCAATTACCAAACAATCCCAAGTAATTACACACAGGACAGAGGAAGACGTGTGACAGTGAATGTAATGTAAAATATGAAAATGTTCTCATCTGTGTGTCACTGGAAATATTGCTGTATGACTGACTCCCTGTTGTCGTTGTCTTCTTCCTCAGCTTCCTCCTCATCACTGTCCCCAGGCTCCACAGGCTCCCTAGCTGCCGCAACACCGTCATCTGGACCATCCTCCTGCAGAAAAGGCACCTGGCGTCGTAAAGCCAAATTATGAAGCATCGAGCAGGCGATGATGATCTGGCACACCTTCTTCGGTGAGTAGAATAGGGAACCACCTGTCATATGGAGGCACCTGAACCTGGCCTTAAGGAGGCCGAAGGTGCGTTCGATCACCTGCCTAGTCAGCCCATGGGCATCATTGTAGCGTTCCTCTGCCCTGGTCCTGGGATTCCTCACTGGGGTCAGTAGCCAGGAAAGGTTGGGCATAACCAGAGTCCCCTAATAGCCATACACGGTGCCTCTGGAGTTGACCCATCATATTAGGGATGCTGCTATTCCGCAGCATGTAGGCGTCATGCACAGAGCCAGGGAACATAGCATTAACCTGGGAGATGTACTGGTCTGCAAAACAGACCATCTGTACATTCATAAAATGATAACTCTTCCTGTTTCTGTACACCTGTTCACTCGTGTGGGGGGGGACCAGAGCTACATGGGTCCCATCAATGGCACCTATGACGTTGGGGATATGTCCAAGGGCATAGAAGTCACCTTTAACTGTAGGCAAATAATCCACCTCAGGGAAAATGATGTATCTCCTTACGTGTTTTAGCAGGGCAGACAACACTCTGGACAAGACGTTGGAAAACATAGGCTGGGACATCCCTGATGCCATGGCCACTGTTGTCTGAAAAGAGCCACTTGCAAGGAAATGGAGCACTGACAGCACCTGCACGTCAGGGGGGACTCCTGTGGGATGGCGGATTGGTGACATCAGGTCTGTCTCCAACTAGGTGCATAGTTCCTGGATTGTGGCACGGTCAAACCTGTAGGTGACAATGACATGTCGCTCTTCCATTGTCAACAGGTCCACCAGCGGTCGGTACACCAGAAGATTCCGCCATCTTCTCACATGTCCCAGCTGACGGCGCCTACGAAGGACAAGAGCGACGATAAAGTCAATTTTCATCCAGGTATGTACCCACAGTTACACAGAACACGACACCACACACAAAACCCTTCCTGTATGTGTGTTGAGTGTAGGCCTAGCTATGTGTGACGCAGAATTAAATGAAGCCATGTGGGCCCCTGAAATGGCGGCAGCCTGACCTCTACACTGGGACAATGGGATTGTGGGGTAACTGCACTGGCGTTGCACACCGTTGCGGTAGGCGGTCGTAGACCGCGGCACAATGCTGCATTGGTTCACATAGGACCCTATGGGTCCCAGAAGCCAATGAACAGGTGCGCCGGCGGTGATGATACGCACCGCCGCAGACGTCACCTCCGCGGACATCACCGCCATTTTCTATCTGTTCAATCACTAGATACCTGACCTTCGACAGGAGAGGACCTACACTGCAAGTGCTGCTGTGACCTCGGTCTGGAAGCGACGATGGCTACTGCATCTGGGGAAAGGGCCCCTGCCTTCACTGCTCAGGAGTTGGAGAAACTGGTAGACGGGGTCCTCCCCCAGTACACGCTACTCTACGGTCCTCCAGACCAACAGGTTAGTACACAGGGAGCACGTTGTATGGGCTAGGCCTCGGTGGAGAGGGCTGGGTGGAAGAGGGAAGGGGGCAGAGTTCAGGGAACATTAATGCATGTCAATGAATGGGCCACATGGCTAGAGTAGGGAGGGGGGCCACTCACATCGACGGTGCAGTTGGTAATGACTTCTCTTCTTCCCTTGTGCATGTCATGTAGGTCAGCGCCCACCAGAAGAGGGACATTTGGCGTGCCATCGCCAAGGACGTCTGGACCTTAGGGGCCCACCAGAGACAGGGCACCCACTGCCGTAAAAGATGGGAGGACATTCGCCGCTGCAGCAAGAAGACGGCGGAGGCTCAGCTGGGGATGGCCTCCCAACGTGGGAGGGGTGCCCGTCGCACTATGACACCCCTGATGTTCTGGATCCTGGCGGTGGCCTACCCGCAGTTGAATGGGCGCTTGAGGGCATCACAGCAGACACAAGGGGGTGAGTACAACCTCATTCTGCGGACTTTGCGTGCAGTAGAGGGGTCTGGGTGGGGGAGGAGGGGTTTGGGTGTACCTAGGCCAGCCAGAAATGCATAGACTAGGCTCCTCTGTAATGCAGCCCATGTGGCACTCTACCCCACCTCAGTACAGTGCCAAGTACAGGTATAGTTGCCCCTGTGGCATCCATGTGTGCAGATGCCCACCATAGCAATGTAGGCCATATCCCAGGAATTGCATATGCAGAGGCCAGGAGCACAGCATAATGCAGGGGGCTGCTGTGTCTGTCTTGTCCGCCAGCGGTAGCGGTATGCCATGCACTCAACCTGTTCTTCTTCTGTCTTTCCCCCCCCCCCCTTTTTGTGCTCTCCCTGTTCTTTTGTGCATCAGCATCATCAGGCAGAGGTACAGTGGCATTGGAGCACGAGGGAGCTGCATCCCACATGGCCATGGAGGGCCATACCACGGACTCAGAATGTACCAGTGGGATGGAGAGCGAGGGGAGCTTCACGTCGGCCACCGGATCACCAACCAGCGACACGGACTCGTCCGCCGATGGGGGCTCCCTTGTGGTGGCGGCACCATCTGTGTGCCCCACTTCTACAGGTACAGCCACCACCTCCCCTACCAGCACCGCCCTCCCAGCTGCCCCTCAGTGTTCGCCCCGTGCCCGCTCACCCAGGAGGGTGGGCATCACCTTCGCCCCAGGCACCTCAGGCCCTGCCCCAGTCACCCCTGCTGCCCTCAGTGAGGAGGCCATTGACCTCCTCAGGTCACTCATTGTTGGGCAGTCTACCATTGTGAATGCCATCCGGGGTGTAGAACGAGAGTTGCAACACAGTAATGCATTCCTGGAGGGCATTCATTCTGGTCAGGCTGTCCTTCAGCGAACCCTGCAATCTCTGGCCTCAGCACTGATGGCAGCCATTGTTCCTGTGTCTAGCATCCCACCTCCAACCTCCTCCACCCAGAGCCAATCCCCTGTACCCCAGCCCATCCCAAGCACACCTACAGACCAGCATGCACACAAGTCAGCACACACAAGTAGCTCAAGCAAACATAGGCACCACACAACCCACAGGCACTCACGCAAGCCTCACCCACATACAGACACAGCAACATCCACTGCCTCCACTGTGTCCCCCTCCTCCTCTTCTCCCTCCTCCCTCCCAGTCTCGTCTACACACACACCTGCATGCACCACATCTACAGGCACCAGGAATCGCACCAGGACACCCAGCACCACAAGCCGCTCACCTGCACTCACCACCTCCACTGCCATTTACACGTCCCCTGTGTCCTCTCCCAGTGTGTCTGTGACGCCCCCTCCTAAAGTACACAAACGCCGGCAACCACACACCCAACATCCATCCACCTCACGACAGCCTCCAGTACCTGCACCTGCACCCAAAACACCTAAAGTGACACCTCCTACAACCACCTCCTCTTCCTCCACTCCCAGACCCCCTCCAACTACCCATCCCAGTGTTCGTCAGAAACTGTCCCTGTGTAAAGTTGACCTTTTTGTCCCCACCACACCCTCCAATTCATCAGTCCCGTCGTAGCGCCTCAGCCAAAATGCCTCCAATACCAGTGGCGCCTGTTCAAGGTATGTGGAGTGCACCGGCCTCCAGGACAGGCAGTATGACCCGGAGCTAAGGCACTGGCAGCCCACCCCCTGTAAAGGCTCTGAAATTGGAAAGTGGACGACGGGACCGTGTGAAGACTCCTCGTGGGAAAACAACTCACAGGGGTCCCAAGGGGATTGGAGAGTCAGCTATGACTCAACCAAAGGTGGGGAAGGGCCAGAGGAAGTCTGCCCAGCCTGTTGTGAGTCTCACAGCGGAGAAGGGCGGCATCATTCCCGGCGGTCGAGACGCCACCGCCAGCACCGTCGTCACTGGTCAGGAGACCACCGCCACCGCCGGAGTCAGTGCCCAGGAGGGCCCAAGTATCGTCACTGATCAGGAGACCACCGCTGGAGTCAGTGCCCAGGAGGGCCCAAGTATCCTCACTGGTCAGGAGACCACCGCCACTACCGGAGTCAGTGCCCAGGAGGGCCCAAGTATCGTCACTGGTCAGGAGACCACCGCCACCGCCGGAGTCAGTGCCCAGGAGGGCCCAAGTATCGTCACTGGTCAGGAGACCACCGTAACCGCTGGAGTCAGTGCCCAGGAGGGCCCAAGTATCGTCACTGGTCAGGAGACAACTGCCGGAGTCAGTGCCCAGAAGGGACCCGGCTGCCACAGCCCCGGTGCGCTATGAGGGAACGTCATGCCACACGCCAATGCCCAGTCTGGGTATCGTCATGTCACACACCAATGCCCAGTCCATAAAAACGTCATGCCACACACCAATGCCCAGTCTAGGGATCGTCATGCCACACACCAATGCCCGTTCCAGAGACCGCCATGGCAAAGCACCGCTGAACAGTCCAGAGACCGCCATGGCAAAGCACCGCTGAACAGTCCAGACACCGCCATGGCAAAGCACCGCTGAACAGTCCAGACACCGCCATGGCAAAGCACCGCTGAACAGGGCAAGCACTGCCATGGCAAAGCACCGCTGAACCGTCAAGACACCGCCATGGCAAAGCACTGCTGAACAGTCAAGAGACCGCCATGGCAAAGCACTGCTAAACAGTCCAGACACCGCCATGGCAAAGCACCGCTGAACAGTCCAGAGACCGCCATGGCAAAGCACTGCTGAACAGTCCAGACACCGCCATGGCAAAGCACCGCTGAACAGCCCAGAGACCGCCATGGCAAAGCACTGCTGAACAGTCCAGACACCGCCATGTCAAAGCACCGCTGAACAGTCCAGACACCGTCATGGCAAAGCACCGCTGAACAGGGGAAGCACCGCCATGGCAAAGCACAGCTGAACAGTCCAGAACCGCCATGGCAAAGCACCGCTGAACAGTCCAGAGACCGCCATGGCAAAGCACCGCTGAACAGTCCAGAGACCGCCATGGCAAAGCACCGCTGAACAGTCCAGAGACTGCAATGGCAAAGCACCGCTAAACAGTCCAGAGACTGCCATGGCAAAGCACCGCTGAACAGTCCAGACACCGCCATGGCAAAACACCGCTGAACAGTCCAGAGACCGCCATGGCAAAGCACCGCTGAACAGTGCAGACACCGCCATGGCAAAGCACTGCTGAACAGTCCAGACACCGCCATGTCAAAGCACCGCTGAACAGTCCAGACACTGCCATGGCAAAGCACAGCTGAACAGGGCAAGCACCGCCATGGCAAAGCACCGCTGAACAGCCAGAACCGCCATGGCAAAGCACCGCTGAACAGTCCAGAACCGCGATGGTATAGCACCGCTGAACAGTCCAGAGACCGCCATGGCAAAGCACCGCTGAACAGTCCAGAGACCCCCATGGCAAAGCACCACTGAACAGTCCAGACACTGCCATGGCAAAGCACAGCTGAACAGGGCAAGCACCGCCATGGCAAAGCACCGCTGAACAGCCAGAACCGCCATGGCAAAGCACCGCTGAACAGTCCAGAACCGCGATGGTATAGCACCGCTGAACAGTCCAGAGACCGCCATGGCAAAGCACCGCTGAACAGTCCAGAGACCCCCATGGCAAAGCACCGCTGAATAGTCCAGAGACCACCATGGCAAAGCACTGCGGAACAGTCCAGAGACCGCCATGGCAAAACAACGCTGAACAGTCCAGACACCGCCATGGCAAAGCACCGCTGAACAGGGCAAGCCCTGCCATGGCAAAGCACCGCTGAACAGTCCAGAACCGCCATGGCAAAGCACCGCTGAACAGTCCAGAACCACCATGGCAAAGCACCGCTGAACAATCCAGAGACCGCCATGGCAAAGCACCGCTGAACAGGGGAAGCACCGCCATGGCAAAGCACAGCTGAACAGTCCAGAACCGCCATGGCAAAGCACAGCTGAACAGTCCAGAGACCGCCATGGCAAAGCACCGCTGAATAGTCCAGAGACCGCCATGGCAAAGCACCGCTGAACAGTCCAGACACCGCCATTGCAAAGCACCACTGAACAGTCCTGAGACCGCCATGGCAAAGCACCTCTGAACAGTTCAGACACCGCCATGGCAAAGCACCGCTGAACAGTCCAGAGACCGCCATGGCAAAGCACAGCTGAACAGTCCAGACACCGCCATGTCAAAGCACCGCTGAACAGTCCAGACACCGCCATGGCAAAGCACCGCTGAACAGGGGAAGCACCGCCATCGCAAAGCACAGCTGTACAGTCCAGAACCGCCATGGCAAAGCACCGCTGAACAGTCCAGAGACCGCCATGGCAAAGCACCGCTGAACAGTCCAGAGACCGCCGTGGCAAAGCACCGCTGAACAGTCCAGAGACTGCAATGGCAAAGCACCGCTAAACAGTCCAGAGACTGCCATGGCAAAGCATCGCTGAACAGTCCAGACACCGCCATGGCAAAACACCGCTGAACAGTCCAGAGACCGCCATGGCAAAGCACCGCTGAACAGTCTAGACACCGCCATGGCAAAGCACTGCTGAACAGTCCAGACACCGCCATGTCAAAGCACCGCTGAACAGTCCAGACCCCTCCATGGCAAAGCACAGCTGAACAGGGCAAGCACCGCCATGGCAAAGCACCGCTGAACAGCCAGAACCGCCATGGCAGAGCACCGCTGAACAGTCCAGAACCGCCATGGTATAGCACCGCTGAACAGTCCAGAGACCGCCATGGCAAAGCACCGCTGAACAGTCCAGAGACCCCCATGGCAAAGTACCGCTGAATAGTCCAGAGACCGCCATGGCAAAGCACCGCTGAACAGTCCAGAGACCGCCATGGCAAAGCAATGCTGAACAGTCCAGAGACCGCCATGGCAAAGCACCGCTGAACAGTCCAGAGACCGCCATGGCAAAGCACCGCTGAACAGTCCAGAGACCGCCATGGCAAAGCACCGCTGAACAGTCCAGAGACCGCCGTGGCAAAGCACCGCTGAACAGTCCAGAGACTGCAATGGCAAAGCACCGCTAAACAGTCCAGAGACTGCCATGGCAAAGCACCGCTGAACAGTCCAGACACCGCCATGGCAAAACACCGCTGAACAGTCCAGAGACCGCCATGGCAAAGCACCGCTGAACAGTCTAGACACCGCCATGGCAAAGCACTGCTGAACAGTCCAGATACCGCCATGTCAAAGCACCGCTGAACAGTCCAGACCCCTCCATGGCAAAGCACAGCTGAACAGGGGAAGCACCGCCATCGCAAAGCACAGCTGTACAGTCCAGAACCGCCATGGCAAAGCACCGCTGAACAGTCCAGAGACCGCCATGGCAAAGCACCGCTGAACAGTCCAGAGACTGCCGTGGCAAAGCACCGCTGAACAGTCCAGAGACTGCAATGGCAAAGCACCGCTAAACAGTCCAGAGACTGCCATGGCAAAGCACCGCTGAACAGTCCAGACACCGCCATGGCAAAACACCGCTGAACAGTCCAGAGACCGCCATGGCAAAGCACCGCTGAACAGTCTAGACACCGCCATGGCAAAGCACTGCTGAACAGTCCAGACACCGCCATGTCAAAGCACCGCTGAACAGTCCAGACCCCTCCATGGCAAAGCACAGCTGAACAGGGCAAGCACCGCCATGGCAAAGCACCGCTGAACAGCCAGAACCGCCATGGCAAAGCACTGCTGAACAGTCCAGAACCGCCATGGTATAGCACCGCTGAACAGTCCAGAGACCGCCATGGCAAAGCACCGCTGAACAGTCCAGAGACCCCCATGGCAAAGTACCGCTGAATAGTCCAGAGACCGCCATGGCAAAGCACCGCTGAACAGTCCAGAGACCGCCATGGCAAAGCAATGCTGAACAGTCCAGAGACCGCCATGGCAAAGCACCGCTGAACAGTCCAGAGACCGCCATGGCAAAGCACCGCTGAACAGTCCAGAGACCGCCATGGCAAAGCACCGCTGAACAGTCCAGAGACCGCCGTGGCAAAGCACCGCTGAACAGTCCAGAGACTGCAATGGCAAAGCACCGCTAAACAGTCCAGAGACTGCCATGGCAAAGCACCGCTGAACAGTCCAGACACCGCCATGGCAAAACACCGCTGAACAGTCCAGAGACCGCCATGGCAAAGCACCGCTGAACAGTCCAGACACCGCCATGTCAAAGCACCGCTGAACAGTCCAGACCCCTCCATGGCAAAGCACAGCTGAACAGGGCAAGCACCGCCATGGCAAAGCACCGCTGAACAGCCAGAACCGCCATGGCAAAGCACCGCTGAACAGTCCAGAACCGCCATGGTATAGCACAGCTGAACAGTCCAGAGACCGCCATGGCAAAGCACTGCTGAACAGTCCAGAGACCCCCATGGCAAAGTACCGCTGAATAGTCCAGAGACCGCCATGGCAAAGCACCACTGAACAGTCCAGAGACCGCCATGGCAAAGCAATGCTGAACAGTCCAGAGACCGCCATGGCAAAGCACCGCTGAACAGTCCAGAGACCGCCATGGCAAAGCACCGCTGAACAGTCCAGAGACTGCAATGGCAAAGCACTGCTAAACAGTCCAGAGACTGCCATGGCAAAGCACCGCTGAACAGTCCAGAACCGCCATGGCAAAGCACCGCTGAACAGTCCAGAACCACCATGGCAAAGCACCGCTGAACAATCCAGAGACCGCCATGGCAAAGCACCGCTGAACAGGGGAAGCACCGCCATGGCAAAGCACAGCTGAACAGTCCAGAACCGCCATGGCAAAGCACAGCTGAACAGTCCAGAGACCGCCATGGCAAAGCACCGCTGAATAGTCCAGAGACCGCCATGGCAAAGCACCGCTGAACAGTCCAGACACCGCCATTGCAAAGCACCACTGAACAGTCCTGAGACCGCCATAGCAAAGCACCTCTGAACAGTTCAGACACCGCCATGGCAAAGCACCGCTGAACAGTCCAGAGACCGCCATGGCAAAGCACAGCTGAACAGTCCAGACACCGCCATGTCAAAGCACCGCTGAACAGTCCAGACACCGCCATGGCAAAGCACCGCTGAACAGGGGAAGCACCGCCATCGCAAAGCACAGCTGTACAGTCCAGAACCGCCATGGCAAAGCACCGCTGAACAGTCCAGAGACCGCCATGGCAAAGCACCGCTGAACAGTCCAGAGACCGCCGTGGCAAAGCACCGCTGAACAGTCCAGAGACTGCAATGGCAAAGCACCGCTAAACAGTCCAGAGACTGCCATGGCAAAGCACCGCTGAACAGTCCAGACACCGCCATGGCAAAACACCGCTGAACAGTCCAGAGACCGCCATGGCAAAGCACCGCTGAACAGTCTAGACACCGCCATGGCAAAGCACTGCTGAACAGTCCAGACACCGCCATGTCAAAGCACCGCTGAACAGTCCAGACCCCTCCATGGCAAAGCACAGCTGAACAGGGCAAGCACCGCCATGGCAAAGCACCGCTGAACAGCCAGAACCGCCATGGCAAAGCACCGCTGAACAGTCCAGAACCGCCATGGTATAGCACCGCTGAACAGTCCAGAGACCGCCATGGCAAAGCACCGCTGAACAGTCCAGAGACCCCCATGGCAAAGTACCGCTGAATAGTCCAGAGACCGCCATGGCAAAGCACCGCTGAACAGTCCAGAGACCGCCATGGCAAAGCAATGCTGAACAGTCCAGAGACCGCCATGGCAAAGCACCGCTGAACAGTCCAGAGACCGCCATGGCAAAGCACCGCTGAACAGTCCAGAGACCGCCATGTCAAAGCACCGCTGAACAGTCCAGAGACCGCCGTGGCAAAGCACCGCTGAACAGTCCAGAGACTGCAATGGCAAAGCACCGCTAAACAGTCCAGAGACTGCCATGGCAAAGCACCGCTGAACAGTCCAGACACCGCCATGGCAAAACACCGCTGAACAGTCCAGAGACCGCCATGGCAAAGCACCGCTGAACAGTCTAGACACCGCCATGGCAAAGCACTGCTGAACAGTCCAGATACCGCCATGTCAAAGCACCGCTGAACAGTCCAGACCCCTCCATGGCAAAGCACAGCTGAACAGGGGAAGCACCGCCATCGCAAAGCACAGCTGTACAGTCCAGAACCGCCATGGCAAAGCACCGCTGAACAGTCCAGAGACCGCCATGGCAAAGCACCGCTGAACAGTCCAGAGACTGCCGTGGCAAAGCACCGCTGAACAGTCCAGAGACTGCAATGGCAAAGCACCGCTAAACAGTCCAGAGACTGCCATGGCAAAGCACCGCTGAACAGTCCAGACACCGCCATGGCAAAACACCGCTGAACAGTCCAGAGACCGCCATGGCAAAGCACCGCTGAACAGTCTAGACACCGCCATGGCAAAGCACTGCTGAACAGTCCAGACACCGCCATGTCAAAGCACCGCTGAACAGTCCAGACCCCTCCATGGCAAAGCACAGCTGAACAGGGCAAGCACCGCCATGGCAAAGCACCGCTGAACAGCCAGAACCGCCATGGCAAAGCACTGCTGAACAGTCCAGAACCGCCATGGTATAGCACCGCTGAACAGTCCAGAGACCGCCATGGCAAAGCACCGCTGAACAGTCCAGAGACCCCCATGGCAAAGTACCGCTGAATAGTCCAGAGACCGCCATGGCAAAGCACCGCTGAACAGTCCAGAGAAAGCCATGGCAAAGCAATGCTGAACAGTCCAGAGACCGCCATGGCAAAGCACCGCTGAACAGTCCAGAGACCGCCATGGCAAAGCACCGCTGAACAGTCCAGAGACCGCCATGGCAAAGCACCGCTGAACAGTCCAGAGACCGCCGTGGCAAAGCACCGCTGAACAGTCCAGAGACTGCAATGGCAAAGCACCGCTAAACAGTCCAGAGACTGCCATGGCAAAGCACCGCTGAACAGTCCAGACACCGCCATGGCAAAACACCGCTGAACAGTCCAGAGACCGCCATGGCAAAGCACCGCTGAACAGTCTAGACACCGCCATGGCAAAGCACTGCTGAACAGTCCAGACACCGCCATGTCAAAGCACCGCTGAACAGTCCAGACCCCTCCATGGCAAAGCACAGCTGAACAGGGCAAGCACCGCCATGGCAAAGCACCGCTGAACAGCCAGAACCGCCATGGCAAAGCACCGCTGAACAGTCCAGAACCGCCATGGTATAGCACAGCTGAACAGTCCAGAGACCGCCATGGCAAAGCACCGCTGAACAGTCCAGAGACCCCCATGGCAAAGTACCGCTGAATAGTCCAGAGACCGCCATGGCAAAGCACCACTGAACAGTCCAGAGACCGCCATGGCAAAGCAATGCTGAACAGTCCAGAGACCGCCATGGCAAAGCACCGCTGAACAGTCCAGAGACCGCCATGGCAAAGCACCGCTGAACAGTCCAGAGACTGCAATGGCAAAGCACCGCTAAACAGTCCAGAGACTGCCATGGCAAAGCACCGCTGAACAGTCCAGACACCGCCATGGCAAAACACCGCTGAACAGTCCAGAGACCGCCATGGCAAAGCACTGCTGAACAGTCCAGACACCGCCATGGCAAAGCACCGCTGAACAGGGGAAGCACCGCCATGGCAAAGCACAGCTGAACAGTCCAGAACCGCCATGGCAAAGCACTGCTGAACAGTCCAGAGACCGCCATGGCAAAGCACCGCTGAACAGTCCAGAGACCGCCATGGCAAAGCACCGCTGAACAGTCCAGAGACTGCAATGGCAAAGCACCGCTAAACAGTCCAGAGACTGCCATGGCAAAGCACCGCTGAACAGTCCAGACACCGCCATGGCAAAACACCGCTGAACAGTCCAGAGACCGCCATGGCAAAGCACCGCTGAACAGTGCAGACACCGCCATGGCAAAGCACTGCTGAACAGTCCAGACACCGCCATGTCAAAGCACCGCTGAACAGTCCAGACACTGCCATGGCAAAGCACAGCTGAACAGGGCAAGCACCGCCATGGCAAAGCACCGCTGAACAGCCAGAACCGCCATGGCAAAGCACCGCTGAACAGTCCAGAACCGCGATGGTATAGCACCGCTGAACAGTCCAGAGACCGCCATGGCAAAGCACCGCTGAATAGTCCAGAGACCGGCATGGCAAAGCACTGCGGAACAGTCCAGAGACCGCCATGGCAAAACAACGCTGAACAGTCCAGACACCGCCATGGCAAAGCACCGCTGAACAGGGCAAGCCCTGCCATGGCAAAGCACCGCTGAACAGTCCAGAACCGCCATGGCAAAGCACCGCTGAACAGTCCAGAACCACCATGGCAAAGCACCGCTGAACAATCCAGAGACCTCCATGGCAAAGCACCGCTGAACAGGGGAAGCACCGCCATGGCAAAGCACAGCTGAACAGTCCAGAACCGCCATGGCAAAGCACAGCTGAACAGTCCAGAGACCGCCATGGCAAAGCACCGCTGAACAGTCCAGAGACCGCCATGGCAAAGCACAGCTGAACAGTCCAGACACCGCCATTGCAAAGCACCACTGAACAGTCCAGAGACCGCCATGGCAAAGCACCTCTGAACAGTTCAGACACCGCCATGGCAAAGCACCGCTGAACAGTCCAGAGACCGCCATGGCAAAGCACAGCTGAACAGTCCAGACACCGCCATGTCAAAGCACCGCTGAACAGTCCAGACACCGCCATGGCAAAGCACCGCTGAACAGGGGAAGCACCGCCATCGCAAAGCACAGCTGTACAGTCCAGAACCGCCATGGCAAAGCACCGCTGAACAGTCCAGAGACCGCCATGGCAAAGCACCGCTGAACAGTCCAGAGACCGCCGTGGCAAAGCACCGCTGAACAGTCCAGAGACTGCAATGGCAAAGCACCGCTAAACAGTCCAGAGACTGCCATGGCAAAGCACCGCTGAACAGTCCAGACACCGCCATGGCAAAACACCGCTGAACAGTCCAGAGACCGCCATGGCAAAGACCCGCTGAACAGTCTAGACACCGCCTTGGCAAAGCACTGCTGAACAGTCCAGACACCGCCATGTCAAAGCACCGCTGAACAGTCCAGACCCCTCCATGGCAAAGCACAGCTGAACAGGGCAAGCACCGCCATGGCAAAGCACCGCTGAACAGCCAGAACCGCCATGGCAAAGCACCGCTGAACAGTCCAGAACCGCCATGGTATAGCACCGCTGAACAGTCCAGAGACCGCCATGGCAAAGCACCGCTGAACAGTCCAGAGACCCCCATGGCAAAGTACCGCTGAATAGTCCAGAGACCGCCATGGCAAAGCACCGCTGAACAGTCCAGAGACCGCCATGGCAAAGCAATGCTGAACAGTCCAGAGACCGCCATGGCAAAGCACCGCTGAACAGTCCAGAGACCGCCATGGCAAAGCACCGCTGAACAGTCCAGAGACTGCAATGGCAAAGCACCGCTAAACAGTCCAGAGACTGCCATGGCAAAGCACCGCTGAACAGTCCAGACACCGCCATGGCAAAACACCGCTGAACAGTCCAGAGACCGCCATGGCAACGCACCGCTGAACAGTCCAGAGACTGCAATGGCAAAGCACCGCTGAACAGTCCAGAGACCCCCATGGCAAAGTACTGCTGAATAGTCCAGAGACCGCCATGGCAAAGCACCGCTGAACAGGGCAAGCCCTGCCATGGCAAAGCACCGCTGAACAGTCCAGAACCGCCATGGCAAAGCACCGCTGAACAGTCCAGAACCACCATGGCAAACACCGCTGAACAATCCAGAGACCGCCATGGCAAAGCACCGCTGAACAGTCCAGAGACCGCCATGGCAAAGCACCGCTGAACAGTCCAGACACCGCCATGGCAAAGCACCGCTGAACAGTCCAGAGACCGCCATGGCAAAGCACCGCTGAACAGTCCACACACCGCCATGGCAAAGCACCGCTGAACAGTCCAGACACCGCCATGGCAAAGCACCGCTGAACAGTCCAGAGAGCCAGCCATGGCAAAGCACCGCTGAACAGTCCAGAACCGCCATGGCAAAGCACCGCTGAACAGTCCAGACACCGCCATGGCAAAGCACCGCTGAACAGTCCAGACACCGCCATGGCAAAGCACCGCTGAACAGGGCAAGTACCGCCATGGCAAAGCACCGCTGAACAGGGCAAGCACCGCCATGGCAAAGCACCGCTGAACAGGGCATGCACCGGGTAAGAATGTAAAGACCGCCACATCGAGCATCCTTATCCCATGTGCATCAGGAACAGTGACGGGACAGGAACCTTCACGGGGAGACTGATCCAGTCTGGCCACCAGTCCCCCTCCAGAGCCACTGGCGGATGCTATCTACTTGAGAGACTGTGGCTTTGCACTCCCCAGGATATGGCAGTGGGCAAACCACCCACTGTAGAGACTTGAGAGACTGTGGCTTTGCACTCCCCAGGATGGTACAGTGGGCAACGCACCCACTGTAGAGACTTGTGAGACTGTGGCTTTGCACTCCCCAGGATGGTACAGTGGGCAAGCCACCCACTGTAGAGACTTGTGAGACTGTGGCTTTGCACTCCCCAAGATGGTACAGTGGGCAAGCCACCCACTGTAGAGACTTGAGAGACTGTGGCTTTGCACTCCCCAGGATTGATCAGTGGGCAAGCCACCCACTGTAGAGACTTGAGAGACTGTGGCTTTGCACTCCCCAGGATACATCAATGGGCATGGAGCCCCGTCGTGGATCTGGCTTTGCAGTCATCCGGCTGAGGTGCCCCCCTTCCTTCCCCCTGAGGTGCCTGTAGTATTTCTATCTGATGCCCCGGCAGTGTTCTCTCCGATTGAGGACAGGTATCTTTTGTGGGCCTCGCCCATGCATTTTTGGACTAGTGGTGCACGGACATTGCTATGTGCATATCTGCACTACTTCTCGTAATGTATATATTTCTGGCTGATTTTCTTATATATCTATATATTTTTGACAGACATGTATATTGATACATTACAATGTTTGAACAGATTTTGCTTTGTCTTTGCATTCTTCCGGGGGGATTGTGGGTTGTTACTGTGATTATTTTGGATGCATTGGTGTGTATGTTGTAATATGTGAGAGTGGGGGTCGGGGTCGGAGTGTTTCGTGGGTGTCCCCCTAACTTTTGCCTCCCCCATGTCGTAGGTGCTGTACTCACCATTGTCTTCGGCCGTGCCGCTGTTGGTCTTCATAGATGAGTAGGAATATAAGGGCCGGAAGAATGTGTAATTCGGGCTCCATGGAGTCCTCGTTCCTCGTGGGATGTGTTGAGGTGAGCGTTTTCCCATTGCAGTAACTGTTTCCGCTGTGTTTTTATCCACGGTGAATTCGCCCCGGAAAAGGTGGCGGATTGGCGGGTTGTGATACTATGGGCGGTACATTGTCTTCCGTCTGTCTGTTGGCGGAGACCGCCGCGCTGCTTGTCTGTACCGCCGTGGCGGGCGGTGTGTTAAAGTGGCTGTCTTTGCTGGCCGTTTCCGCCAGGGTCATAATTCCCTTTTTTGGTCTGCCGGCCTGTTTGCGGTATTTCCGCACCTTTAACACCGTCCGCCAGGGTTGTAATGACCCCCCTTGTGCCTGCATGTTAGTATGTGTCCCTTTCTCTTTTGACAAAATGTATACCATGTTGTTTTATCCATGGTCTACCTGTGTTCATGGGATGAGTCATGTATTCCTTCACATATATGTGCATGCCAATCTGTGTTGGGAATAGGACACTTGCAATGGGAGTACATTTTATGTGGTGCCACAGACAGGAGTGTGTGACTGACACATACCCTTAACTATCATTGCATGTCATTTGACATGTGCAACTGCAGTAGCAATTGAGGAGCAAGACATGTATGACTAGATATTTTTAGCCACAATGTGCATCTGCAGGCCATTGTTATGGCATCATGTAGCAAAGTGCCCTGCAGATGTGTAATGTGTAAGTTTTTTTTACCTGACTTTTAGCATTTATCGTGGGATATCTTCCAGGTATGTTGAAATCACATATGTTTGGGTACAACCATTCATCCACAGCCACCAGTGTTTGCAGGACCAAAACAGAAACAGTGATGTAGCTTCTCCTTGGGCAACATGTTGAGGGCCTTCTACAGATATTTGCACACCTGTATGTCTCTCGAACATACAAAGGACTAATGGCTTCTACTGTTGCAATCAGAGTATGTAATTGTAAGGGGTGCTAGGCATTAGTGGTAATTTCCCAGAGGCCTGCTGAATCATTGTGTTGTGGATTTTATGGACACAGCTCCCTGCCAATTTGCACCTGATGTCTACAGTGTATATTTCCATGCCAAATGTGTGGCCTTTTAGAGCAACATTGGTACTACCTCCTTGACTCTATTGGTACAAACTTTATTTGGTGAAGTATGCATTGTGGATTTGTTTCCAGTGTGACATGAGTATTTCCATGTGACCTTCTCCACACTATTGTACTGTTGTCAGCAACATGGCATGCTTGGGGAGCATCATTACTTATTTTTGTGTTATTGTGACAAATATATCTCTGCATGACCTTGTGTGCAATCTGTGGGAATGCAGTTGGCATTGGCCTGCTATTGAATGACCACATGTAAGTGACGTTTGCTTTATGAGGCAAAGCATTGAAGGTGATGTGGTTTCCTATGTGTTAAATGGGTATTGTGATTGCACAACTTCAGCCATGCAATTATAGTTGTCTGAGATCATGATGTCCCTGTGGGCAACTGTTGACAGTTCAGATGTCATGTATGCATATGTTATAGTACATGTAGGGGCCACTTCGGTGGAGTTTGTTGCTGAGGCTCACCTGACATGATGGTAATGTTTGCTACTCACAGCTGCTGTTCAAGTGGGATAATGGACATTTGATGATGCTATTTATCTTTGTATTTGCAGCCTCAGCCCAGGTGAGTGAAGGAGGCAGGGCACAGCTGAGTGGGAAAGCAACTGACCACTGTACCTCAGGTCAAGGCACCACTGACAGGGGGAGACGCAGTGGCCCAATGGGTGAGAGAAGTGCCACAGAGGAGACCGGATCTACATTCTCCAGTACCATCCTTGTGTGACACCCCCATTTCTATTGCCATCCTCCCTGTTGGTCCCCACCCAGTTGGCCATGCCAACTCACCTAAGGGGGTGGCTGTCTCCTTTACCCAGCTACCCCTGCTGCCCTGAGTGAGGAGGCTATTGACCTCCAGAGGAGTATCTCTGTGGGCCAACTGCCATTGTGAATGCCATCCAAGGGTGGCCTGCCAACTTCAGCAGACAAATGCTTTCTTGGAAGACGTTCATAGTTCAGGTCTGGTCCACAGCGATCTTTTCAGGCTCTGGCCTCCTCACTGATGACAGCCAGTCACCCCCACCTTTTGTCCCCCTCCACCTCCCTCTTTCTAATTCAAATCCCCCATTCCCCTACCTCTCCCAAGCACACAGATAGATCTGCATGCATCCACCTCAACACACAAAAGCATCACACATAAATGCAAACACCACAAAACACACTGGCTCGCAAGCACTCAACGTACACCCACGTACACATCTGTCAGCTCTTCCCCAGACACCCCCACTACCTCTACTGTCCCACACACCACATCCAGCATACCCACAGGCACCACCTCAACAGGCAGTGACACACCATCATACTCACCATTCCTGCAGATATCACCCCAGCAGACAGATAGACACCCATCATACCTGCAGACACCACCCCAACAGGCACTCACATATCCATGACTACAAGCAAACCTGCAGATACCACCCCACCCCAAATATCCACCACTCCCACATCATGCAGAACCTCCACTTCCCATCCCCCAAGACACACAAACACCCACAGCGACACAAGCAACAGACACCACCGAAACATAAGCATACCTCACACACACACCCAAGACATCCACACGACACACCGACAATCACTCCCTCAATCTCTAAATCCCCACCCCTTCTGGTGACCGTCCTTGTGTTCCCAAGGAAAGATTTTTGTTTGAATTTGAGCTTTCCCCAGTTCTCTCCACCCTGTTGCAAATCCAAGAGGCCTGCCCACATACCAACCCATCCCGTCCACCTCCAAGTACTTCCCTGTCACACCCGCCCCCCTGCAAGCACTCGTACCCCTTCCCCCCCAGAAGGAGCTCACCACTCCAAAGAAACAGTCCACCCCTCCAAAACCCAAATCCACCCATCCCAAATTCAACCCCCAGATGATCCCTAAGGTGCCTGCCTGCCCATTTGATACCCCTTCCTGTGGAGGTTCCCTGGCATTAGTAGGATTCAAGTGTTGGGCACAGTACTATGCACTGAAAGGCTGATGGGCTTGCCATTGGCTTTGAACATTTCACATTTAGATTAAAATAAACCCAAATAGTTGTTTTTGGGGGATACATTTGTCCTGCAATTCCTTTTCCACCTTTCTTTTGATTCTGAGCAACTTGTGTTGTGTGCCTACAGTTGTGTGTGTTTCAGCCTGCTTACTGATTCATTATCTATTGTTTGCAGTATCTGCCTTTGTAGGCAGTGCAGGTGTCACCCACAACAAAGGTAGATGTTGACTGTATGGATATGTGTTTGTTAATGCAATTGTGGTGTCACTGCATTGTGTTCTGTTTGGTATGATAAGTATTTCATCTTGTGTGGTCGAATGTCAGCATTAGTGGTGTTAGACTTGTTCCTCTGATATGGATTCATCTCAAGTGTGGCAGCTTGAATTTTGTTTGTGCAGACATAGAGGATGTTCAGTTGTACTTTCTTTGTTTGCATTTGTCTGTGCATGTGTCCATTTAGCTGTGTGTGTACCTTGCAGCTACTTAATCTAGATGTATGTCCTATTCAGTTGCAGTTGTATTTGCTTTCTTGATTTGCACTTCCACATTATGCAGATAGGCATGTCACTTGGCTCTAGTAGTACTTGGCCCTGAGAAACATGTAGCTCCAGTTCCTGTGCAAATGTTGTCTTGGTCATGTGCAAAGTGATATGTATCTCAGTGCAGCATCCTTCCCTGAGTTCTCCTGATGCCCCATCCCTATAGTGCAGGTGTTGGTTGCATAGTGAGTATTGTTTATTTGTCTCTTTGTCTACTCTGCTCCACATTGCCCTTTCAAAGTGTTGCAGTGTTTGTGATGTGTGGGTCCTTTGCAGGGTTGGTTCATGGGAGAGGTATTTGTGTTCCATGACACATCCATACATATGCATGTTGTAGCTGATGACAGTCCATGGCATGTGTGCAATGTGAGGGTGTCAGTTGAATTTGTAGATGTGATGTTGCTGTATTGTTGATATTATATGACAAAATGTTGTGTTCACTTCACTGTCCCTGTGCCTAAGATGTGCAGACTTGTGTTGTTGTGTTGTGTTGTAGTGCAGTGTTAGTTACCTTCCCAAATGGGGTGTTTTGTGGCTGTGAACTAGACCTTCTTCATTTATTTTATTTATTTATATATTTGAGGAGTTGTATACAGCTCGAACATCACCGATTGGGCATCAAATAGCATACAAGTCACACCTATGGTAAAAAGCAAACAGGAAAAGACAAGTATCAAAGCAAATGTACTGTGAACCAAATTGGTTAAGTAGATTCACATTCTAGTGGTGCATCAAGGAATATGCCAGGTGAGTACTTCAGGGTTATTACTGAAGTAATTTGTTCATCAAAAGCAATTTTACTTCTTTTTTTGAATGAGGTAGTTGAGGGGTTTCACCTGATTAAATGTGGTAGAACGTTTCATGTTCTTGGGGCTAGGCCAGGGAAGGAGCAGTAGTTTTTTGTTGAGAGTATAGAGTTAGTACTTCTTGAGGTGTGACTGCCGCCAGACAGTTCCAGTTTATGTTTTAAGATCTCTTTTATTGATTTTGAAACATTACGACATCTCCCACCTACAACTAGAGGCCGGTGGGGAGGAAACAGAGGGAAAAAAGAAGAGTAGGGGGTAGAAAAAAGGGGGGAACACCTTAGTTCAGTTGACTGCTGTTATCAGCCAATGGGACTACCCTGAGTAGATGTGGTCTGCCCAAGTGGTATGAGGGGCAAGTCCACCATTCAGTCCTGAGAGTCATCTGCTGTGGTCAGCTGCAGTATACGATGGTAGGAGGGACATGACAGCTCCCTAAACTCTGCTGACAAGTACCTAAAAGCCGGACCCCACATTTTGTCAAAAAGGGGGAGTGTGCCAGTCACCGCAGCCGTCAGCTTTTCCATGCCCATAAGAGCCCACAATTTATGTAACCAGTCCGTGTAAGTGAGTTGCTTTGCCACCCCCAAGGCCAGAGTAATAGCCCAGCCCTAGGAAAGCAGAGCGGAAACATCAGCTGATTAGGGAGGACCAACAGAATATAACTGGGAAACTGAGGTATGCTAGTGCCACATATATCATCTATCGCCTGAAGGATCAGACCCCAAAAGGGAGCAACCCTTGGACAAAGCCATAGCAAGTGTGTGAGTGTGCCCTCCCCCCCACATTTATGCCAGCATCCACCATCGCTCTGCCCTCCCCAGGTAGCCAATCTGGCAGGTGTGTAATACATATAGTGGGCTATTTTCAGGAACATTTCTTTGGTGTTCGTGGCGCAAGCCGTCACTGTGGAGGATATCCCTCCACTCGCTGTCTGTAAAGGTGCGTCCGCATTTGAACTCCCATCTACATTTGGCTGAAGTGTTGAGAAGCTGAGGCGATGTAATCAAGAACGTGTAGATATCAGACAGAATGCGATTGTCTGTGTCCCTAGTTAGGAGCCACTGTTCAAAACGGGTCAGAAGTCTTCTCGCATGGGGTCGTATTGCAGGGGAGGATGCCCAATGGTGGACATCCCGATATTGTCAGAAGGCACTGCCAGGAAGACCATATACCGCCTGTAGCCTGGTGAAAGTCATTATCCCGTCCTCATCAAAAAGGTCTCCGATTCTCTTGCACTGTGCAACCTGCTACGTTAGATACGCTGGGTCCCTGACCGCAGGAGGGAAGTCGGGATTACCGAGGAGCGATGCCTGGGGGGAAATGGGGGTGGACAGTCCCTTTGCCATGTGCACCCTGTCCCATGCTCCAAGTGTGGCCCGCAAGACTGGGGACACATACACTGCGGGCGGGCAGTGTTTTATAGGGAGCCATGGCACTTTCCATATGTGCATTCCCGCTATGGCCTGGTCGATAAAGCACCAGTATTTTTTCATCTGCGGGTGAGCCCATTCCACCATATACCGCAGCTGAGCAGCATAGTAGTAGTTAAGCAAGTGTGGGATACCCAGGCCACCCTCCGCCTGAGGTAGATAGGCTTGGGCCTTCAACATTCTGGCTCTCTTACCATTCCAAATATACTCCCATATAAACGCCTGAAATTTGTCTAGGAGATGGGGTGGTGGCCGCAGTGGCAGAGTCTGCATGAGATAGAGTATTCTAGGCAGGAGAGTCATCTTGACCGCCGCTATATGACCCAGCCATAAAAGGCCGAAAGCCCTCCACTTTGCCAGTGCAGTGCAGGCAGAGTCTAACTTCCTCGTATAGTTACATGCCACCGTTGCTTCAGGCTTGGGGTGTATTCTCAAGCCTAGCTATATAGGGGGTCATTCCGACCCTGGCGGTCCATGACCGCCAGGGCCAGGGACCCCGGAAGCACCGCCAACAGGCTGGCGGTGCTTCCTGGGCCATTCTGACCGTGGCGGTAAAGCCGCGGTCAGAAAAGGGCAACCGGAGGTTTCCCGCCGCTTTACCCCTGGCCCAGGGAATCCTCCAGGCCGCCATGGGGATTCCGACCCCCTTCCCGCCATCCTGTTCCTGGCGGTTTTTACCGCCAGGAACAGGATGGTGGGAACGGGTGTCGTGGGGCCCCTGGGGGCCCCATAATGATTTTCAGTGTCTGCTTTGCAGACACTGAAAATCGCGACTGGTGCCACTGCACCCGTCGCACCCCTACAACTCCGCCGGCTCCATTCGGAGCCGGCTTCATTGTTGAGGGGGGTTTCCCGCTGGGCCGGCGGGCGGCCTTCTGGCGGTCGCCCGCCGGCCCAGCGGAAAAGCCAGAATGGCCGCCGCGGTCTTTTGACCGCGGTGCGGTCATTCGGCGGTTCCCTCCAGGCGGGCGGCTCCCGCCGCCCGCCGGGGTCAGAATGACACCCCAAAATGTCTTGTGTGGCCCAAGAGAAAGGGAGCCCGGCCTCCAGGGTGCACCTCTCAGCTTCTGGGACGGTCAAGTTCAAGACTGAGGACTTAGTGAGATTCATTTTAAAGCTTGATACCGCACCAAATGTTGCTAATTCTGTCATAATCCCCACCAGGGAGGATTGAGGCCGGGAGAGCTGGAGTAGCACATCGTCCGCATAGAGAGCCAATTTATGTGATCTGCTCCCCATTGGAAGGCCCGTTATGTCAGGATTATTACATATACGTTCAGCAAAGGGCTCCTTACAGAGAGCAAATAATAAGGAAGAGAAAGGGCTACCCTGCCGCGTGCCTCTAGAAATAGAAAACATCCGGCAACAATCTGCCATTTACAGACACCATGCCTCTAGGCTTATCATAAGAACAACGTACCCAGTTGCGGAATCTAGGGCCAAGCCCAGCATGCCGCAGGACCTAATGGAGGTATCGCCAATGAACCCTGTCGAAAGCCTTTTCCACGTCGATAGAAAGAAGAAGGGCTGGGATTTGAGTTTGCTGCACTTTGTCCAGTAAATGGCATAACATTTTAGTGTTGTTACTACAGGAGCGCTCGGGGATAAAGCCAGTTTGGTCCGGGTCGATCAGGCTCTGCGTGTACGGTTTCAGTCTAAGGACTAGGATTCCTGTAAAAATCTTAGCGTCCACGTTCAACAACATGATAGTGCTATAAGAGTTGCAGAGGCCTTTCCCGGCTTAGGGATTATGGTCACTATCAACAGCTGCAGGAAGGAAGAAGGACAGCCGCCCCCGTCTGTTATATAGTCGGGCCAGGACCAGCGCCAACAAAGAACCAAAAGATTTGTAGAACTCCACGCTGAAACCATCAGCCCCAGGTGCCTTCCCCATCGTCAGCCTCTGTATAGCCGCCAAGACCTCAGCTATGGTGATGTCTCCGTCTAGCGTTTCACTGGTGGTCAGGGAAATCCGAGACAGGGGGACGGAGGCCAGATAGCCTCCCACCCCCTCCTCATCGAGCCCCTCCTCTGCGTATAGGTAGGAGTAGAACCGCTCAAATTGGGCAACAATCTGCTCCTCCTGGCAGGTCCGTTTGCCGTCAGGCAGCTGGAGTTCTGCCACTCACCATCCCGCCGCCTGGACCCGAAGCCAGTGAGCCAATAGGCGTTCCATCCGATCACCCCCTGCGTAATACCTCTGTTTGGTCTGTAGCAGGGCATATTCCACCCTGTCACTGCCCAAGGCACACAGGGGGTAATTCCGACCCTGGCGGTCATGGACCGCCAGGGCCGGGGACGGAGGAAGCACCGCCAACAGGTTGGCAGTGCTTCAGGGGCAATTCTGACCGCGGCGGTAAAGCCGCGGTCAGAAAAGGGAAACCGGCGGTTTCCCGCCGGTTTTCCCCTGCCCCAGGGAATCCTCCCTGGCGGGGCTGCAAGCAGCGCCGCCATGGGGATTCCGACCCCCTTCCCGCCAGCCTGTTCCTGGCGGTTTACACCGCCAGGAAGAGGCTGGCGGGAACGGGTGTCGTGGGCACCTGGTGGCCCCTGCAGTGCCCATGCCACTGGCATGGGCACTGCAGGGGCCCCCTAACAGGGCCCCATTAAGATTTTCAGTGTCTGCAAAGCAGACACTGAAAATCGCGACGGGTGCCACTGCACCCGTCGCACACCAGCAACTCCGCCGGCTCCATTCGGAGCCGGCTTCATCGTTGCTGGGGCTTTCCCGCTGGGCGGGCGGGCGGCCTTTTGGCGGTCGCCCGCCTGCCCAGCGGGAAAGTCAAAATGACCGCGGTACGGTCTTCTGACAGTCTCCGCCCGGCGGGCGGCGCCCGCCGCCCGCCGGGGTCAGAATGACCCCCACAGTTGTTTATGTAGGGAAGCAATCTGTCTCTGCGTCACCAGTGACACAGCCCAACCGTGGGTGGCCTCCAGTGTCCGTATGTCATCCGCTAGTTGTTGGTGTTTTGTCCACTGGGCCCTGTTTAATCTTGCAGCGAACGCTATGAACTGCCCCCTAACGACTGTCTTTAAGGCTTCCGAGAGTGTGGCCACGCCAACCTTGGGGGTATCGTTTGCCTCCAGATATTATCTTATCGTAACCTCAATTTCCATTAGGATGTCTTCGTAGGTTAGGAGTCTCGCATTAAGGCGGCAACATTTAGCAACCGGAGCATGCAGCTGTAGGGCCAGCGACAGCGTAAGCGGGGCGTGATCAGACAGGGATGCTACACCCAACGAAGTCCTGGTCACTTGGTTGGTAACACGTGGTGAGGTGAGGAAAAGATCAATGCATGCATAGGTCTGGTGTGCTGCAGAAAAGAAAGAGTATGCCCTCTCCGTCGGGTGTTGTCTGCGCCACATGTCTGAGAGTCCCGCCGCCCTTAACCATTCCCGGAAGTCCTTAGTAAAAGCACCAGTCTGGCTGTTTCTCTGTGCTGATCTGTCTAGCAGAGTGTCGGGTACTAAATTGAAATCTCCCCCCACCACAATGCCCTCATCCGGGGTCACCATGACCCTTGCTAGGGTGCCTCTGAGGAATCGATCCTTTTGGTCATTTGGGCCGTAAATGTTAGCTGCTGTCAGCCTATGTCCTCGAAGGTCTATGTGGAGGGAGAGAAGTCGCCAAGGAATCTCGGCCTGCACCCCAAGGAACCGTCCCGGGAAACTGGCCACTCCTGCCCGCCTCCCAGGGCCAAAGGAGTAGAATTGTCTGTCGAACCATCGTGATCTCAGTCCCCTCCAGTCTGAGCGAACTAAGTGAGTTTCCTGTAAAAGACACAGATCAGCCCGTGCGTCTATAAGCTGTATCAGTAATGGCTGATGCTTTACTGTGGCATTGAGGCCCGGACATTTAGGCTAAGAATAGTGGTCATGGGAAGAATAAGGCCTACCGCTATTGTGCCGACGGGACCTCCCAGCCTGCCCCAGGAGGGCCCTGATATGTGTACCCATGGCTGGAAATAGGATAAGGTGTAGTCCCAGCAGAGGCAGGACAGAGGGATAGAGAGGAAGGGAGGAATAAACAGACAATGAGATATTAACTTGAACAGCGTTCCCTGCCTGGGAACAAACTGTGGGAGAGTTCGATTCTCATGCCGTTGCAAGGCGATCACCACTCTGGAAGGGGGTCGGAGTCCCGCTGCACCGCCTCCTCAAACAGTTGTCTCTTTACCTGCACCAGCCCAAGGTCTATCGCTCTGACTGCCTATTGGGCCGCAGGTCTCCATCCGCCAGGGGTAGTGGAAAGGGCCTGCAGGGCCTCACTGGTCCGTGTCTACATCTGAGATGCTGTCTTTACTGCGTAGATACCTAAGCAATGCCGCTCTCTCTTTTTGGTTCTCTGCCATGGAGGGCATATTCTGTTTGATTCGTCTGTCTTGGTTTTTCGAGCAACCCCCATCAGTCCGTGGTCACCTCTCTTGATGCAGGGCGGCATACCTTCCAACACCTGTGCCTCCTCTACCGTGCAGAAAATACAGGTTTTATTCTGCCAGAAGAATTGGAGGCAGAAAGTATGGCCCCACATATATCTGATACCATTGTCTCTCAGGAAATCCATTATAGGTCTGAGTGTTCTGCGGAGCTGCAGAGTCAGCATTGACAAGTCCTGAAATGAGCCAACACGAAAGCCCTCAAAGTCAATTATTGATTTGTCCGAGCTGCTGCCATTATGATCTCCCTTTGCTTATAATGGTGCTAGCAGGTCAATATGTCCTGACCCTGGCCTGGCAAGTGAGCCGGACGGCTCACCCTGTGTATTACAATACAGACAGCCCTGCACATTTCTTGCAGACAAGGAGACAACAATACGGGAGGGACTAGATCCCATACCAGTATTTAATTTCACTTCTTGTACCTTGGATGCAGATATGGAAGCTATTTTGAAGAAAGGTTTATCTTTTGTTCCAAGTGTATCCATCAACTTTTTTGGACTTCTTACTGACTTACATGCGTTTTTTAGACGCATCAGGCTTAGCAGATTTTTTGAGAACAGAAATAATATTGCAGAGAACAATCTGTCCGGGCTGAAACCTGTATCCACCTTCTTCCCAAGCCTTGATATGGTAGGACCAGAAATAAGAATCTTTGAGAACTTGTTCCTTGAGAAGGTTAAAAAACTGTGTAAATTCACTCCTAAACCTAACTATAATCTTACGAGAAATGAACATCAGGCCCTTTTGAGATTACAGCAGAATAGAAACATTGTTATTAAACCTTGTGACAAAGGGGGAGGAATTGTCCTCCTGGATATGGACCAGTATAAACATAAGATCAGACTTATGTTAGGTATACCGGAGCATTACAGTAAAACCAACAGTGGCTGGCAAAGGGAAGTGAAAAAGATAATTCAGGAAGTCAGCTGTGAATCTGGCTGCATGCCGGTATAAGGAGCCCCGTGTGACCAGAAGTTGAAGTTAGAAAATCATTTTTTCTGTGCTCCCTTTATAAGTGAACGCATCAGCATTGTCATCTGATTTGATTCAGATGGGAGAGACGAGAATTTAAAAGAACTGCAATATCAGTCACTGAATATTAAAAAGGAATTGCCCTGATGAAGGCGGTTCTACAAACCGGAGTTTTGCCGCCAAAACGCGCGTAGGCTTAGTTCCTACAGTTGCTAGAATGGAATATGAAATTTTAGGGTCCAAGTAATTTTCTCCTATGAACTAGGTGGAGACGTGATCCTGTTCTAAGTTATTATATGTTACAACTATGAATGTTATTAAGGCTCTTAAGTAGTGCCATAGAGAAAGTATATATTCAATTTGTATTTTATTGTATTTTGTATAGTTTGGATTTGTTGTTTTTCTTTTTCTTATGTTATGTTTCTATCATCTTTTGTGTCTTGTATTGTATAACTCTTTGTCTTTGTCTATTCACTATATATTAGTGTGTGTGTCTTTCCCTTTGAACATGTAAATACTTATATATTATATTTGGATTATTGGTGTTTTGTTGTTGTACATACATATGGAATAAATATCATTTTTTATATTGTATTTATCTTGATGGTTTGGTTGTTTTACATTGTAAACAACAGTGAATATTAGCTGTAGCTCGTTTTCTTTCTTGTGTTCAGGGATCTTACCAGCTGCAAGGGGATATGGATTCTACCTGTATGACAATGTTCGTGGCGATGATAAGATCGAGTTTAGAGCCTCTAAAATATGTTGGGCCTTTGCAAGAATGGGTCATGTTAAGGTCCGAGAGGAAGGCCTTGAAGGAGTTCAGTTTAGGTTCATTAGAATTGTTCCTGTAAATGTTAAAATCATCAAGGAAGATCTGGTTGGTGCATTGGACTGAGTTAGTCGTCATGATCTACATTAGATGTTCGAAGAAAAGTGGGTTGTTAACACAGGGCATGGTAGACGATTAGAAGATGTGAAGAGTGCACACAATCTTACCATTGTTCCATACATCAATACTTAGGTACATGCAAGAAGACATTGGAGAGCTTTGTGCGTGTTTCAGGATGAAAGGGGAGCGATAAATGCATGCTATGCTCCCCCAGTTTGTCTAGATCTGTTCAATCTGATTGTGTCATAGTTGGCTGGAACTAGGATGCCAAGAATGGGTGAGGTATCATTGACCCAGGTTTCCATTAGGACTTGGAGGTCAAGGTCATGTGCAAAGTTTAGATCAGCTATGTCCGCTGCATATTCTACAGTAGACCTGCAATTGAGAAGCATTGACTTGATGTGAGATTTGATTAATAGTGTCTCTTGGTGCATATTTGGGACATGTAGCAGGCTGCACTTGTTCAAAGCAGTTTGACTGTGATTCGGTTTTCTAAGAGGGTTGGAGGGAATGGTCTGGATGTTGAGCTTTGAGAGAGACAAGTTCTCAAGTGAAGCTTATATGATAGTAAAAGGGAGTGAATGTCAGCCTCAAAAAGACAGTCAGTAATTCTCAGGGGCCTAGTAGCGGGATCAGAGTGGGGTCAAGTTCTCCAGCTCATGGTTGTTGCGTGGTTGAGCATTGGAGTCTCTTGCCAGGAGCAGACCAGCTTTCTCATTGTGGATAGGTCGTATTGATTAGAGTGTGAGGTTCTGTTAAGTTTGGTGGTCCGGTTGGGGTTCCAGAATTTCTCGAGCTTTGAGGTAGTGAGTATGAGTTTCTGGAGATCATCTTTAACTATCTGGTGGTCACTATTGACAGCATCATGTTGGTCATCAAGAGTCAAGGATTCAGAAAAATAGGGGTGTAGCTTTGACTGGGCACTGAGAACGTGAGAGGTCCCTTTGGAGTGAGGGGAGCTGTGTCTGACCTGGATGAGTCATAGGTGGTGAGGGCAGAAATAGGGGATGTGATGGGAGGAAGAGGATGATTGGGTGGGGATTTAGGAGTAATGATTGGAAGTGAGGTAGAAAGGGTCTCCTAGAAATGCCAAGTTGCCCATTGGGTTGAAGGAAGGGAGAGGAGCCCTTGAATGAAGGAGGTCCTGGGAATCTCTGATTTGAGATGTTTGTAAATCTAGCACAGGGTGCATTCATTTTCATCGTATTATGAGCTAAGGGAGGGGCAAGACAGATAAATGAGGTACAGGGGTGAGGTAAGAATCATGAGTAGGAATACATGACCTAGGGCTAAAAGCATCCATTATAGTGTTGTAGGTAAAAAGATGGTCAAGTCGAGGTGTGGGTGATAGGCTAGATGTGGGAATGGGTGATGCCAATGTTTCAATTACAATGCAGGAGGGAGATCTACTGGATGAAGAGGAGGCATTGTTCAATACCAAGTTTTTGATCCTGAAAAAGATTTCATCAAATCACTTTAGGTTTCTGTCAGATGATTGGATGAGCACATTTACAGTGTTGTAGAGTGAAATGGTTAATTTGGCCTTGAAGATTGGTGATGGGATAATGGTGATTCGTAGGCTATGGGGTGTTTTCGTAGATGAGTTAATCCAGAGCAAAGAGACTATAGCTCTCCTCCATTGAGCACTTCGGTTGGTGTAGAAGATTGGATCATTAACCAAGATACCGTATTTAGGGCAAAGGTGAATCAGATATGAGCGGTTCAGAATTGCATTTGAGTAGATTACATTTGAATTTTTTTGCAGCTTTTTTAGATAGGTTAAGGTGGTAGTTGGTCTTGAAATCATTGCAGCTGACCTATGAAAGTGTGCGAACTTTGGTCTTATGGCTCCATAATAGGTAATGGAACAGTGGTTAAGTAGTGGATAAAATGGTTGTCTAAGTGATTAAGATAAATCTACTGGGAACATAAGTAGCTGCAGAATCAATGCCTAAGTTATGGGGGTAGATGCCTCTGTGAGAGCTCAAATGTCTAATTTATAGAGGGTGGAAGCATATGTGAGAGCACAAATGGAGGGTGTACATGAGGATAGAAGAAGGGAGCTAAGGGCCGTGGTCTGGGTGCCTTGAGGCCTATTTTAATTTTGACTGTGCAGCCACCATTTTGGGGATGGGTCCCACCTGAGTAAGAGTGACCATAAAATGGAGGTCCGGCAAACAGACCACTGCAGAGTTGGGTATTCAAAGGGTCAAATTCCAGAGGAGCAGTCAGGACAATCCCCGGGGCAGAGTGAACAGCCTTCAAGTGTGCCGAGAGCAGTGCTGCAAGAAGTGCTCATGCACTGCAACTAAATACCCCCACTTTGGAGCCACAGATGCATAGGCATTCACAATCCAAATGAACTTGCCCCGCCCACACATAGAAGAGCATAGCTCGGGGAGTGACCAATACAGAGTCACGCTGGCTGGAAAAGTGAAAGGGATCCGGGAAGGGGGCAGAATCCCTTGATGGTAGTGACACAGTCTCGAACCGGCCCACCACACGGATCAGGCATGGTGGGGGGCAGCAGATTCTCATCGGAGACAGCATAGTCTCAAGATTGAGACCACTGACCGAACCAGTACAGTTTGGTCAGCAGCAGCAATAATGATGATTCCACCTCACCGATGGCAGGTGAGCAAGGTTCAAGGCAAACTCTCAGCAGTAGGCAGACCGCTAAAGTCAGACAGCATTCAGCCTACAGAAGATAGTAGACTGCAGTTGGTTGTCACCAAAGCATCCAGCCACCCCACAGCACCATAAGAAGCAATAGGCCAGATTGGTAGCTGGCAAAGTGTTCAGCTCAACCTCCGATGACTATGATTAGTACCTTAAGGTAACCCCAGGCTTCTGTAAAATGTAGGCAGAGATCATCACACTGCCTGGCATGGAAATAGACTAGAAGAGAGAATCCAGCAATCATGCATGCAGAGGGAACCAGTTTCTTCTGTAATTTTCCTCATGAGGTCTGCTCTGCGGGGACATAAAGGTATGGGGTGGATGGCAGGGCAAAACTGGGATATTTACAGATATGTTATCCCAAACCTGGGAGCTCATTTTAGTAACTTCACCTTGGCGGCTTTCATGATCAGTACATCTTTGTGAATGACTCTGACTGTGTACACGATGACAAGTGTACTTGGCCAACACAGCGTGACCCCCATATCATGTTAGATGATGGCGCAATGATCTGTTGAGCTTAGTGACGAAGGAAAGTGTGTGTACTTGGGTCGGTTGCATCCATGGCTGCGTGGATTTTAGGCTCCATTGATGAGCAAAGATAGTGGCAGGAAGTGTGTGATGGGCTCTGTGGCTGCACAGGATGTGTAACACTTCCTGAAGGTGAGTTATTCCCTTTATACTTTCCATTTCTGCCTGCTGAGACTTGGTGGTTGGACAGCCACAGTTACATTGGCGGTTTGCAACCTCATAATTTGTCCGGTGGCAACACTGTCTCCACTGGCCTGTTTGTGCTGCCTTGTGACCACAATACTCTGCACTGCCTACCCACATGACTTGTAATACAGTGGTCCGACTGCCAAGCCAATGGCGGTCATTTCGCCACTGCAGCCATTGCAGCTCATGGACCACCAAACTCATAATGATGCCCTAAGTCCACCCACACCGACAGAAATTGCCTGACCAACTCCTTGCTAGATCACTGTGCCTCACCTACACTCCCAACCCTGCCAGGTGAATGGTGATTGTGGCAACCTGAAAAAGACACTCTGGGGCATATTTACAAGCCCCTAACCCCACAGGAGTGTCACTTTTTGATGGTCCGGTGGCACAGTGTGCCAGCCCATATTTACAAGACCGTGCAAAGCCAACTTGCTCGGCTTGTCATGGTTCTATAAATATGCCCTCCTTTCATGCATTACTCTGCATCAAAAGAATTCCATGGGTGTTGCTGTGGGTATTCCCATGCAACACCCATGGAATCAGCTGCATTCCCATATTTACAAGGTTTGGAATGCATCAGATTCCTACGTCACCCCAGGGGTGGCATAAAAGTTGCGCAACAAGAAAAAATATATTTCTTTCTCCTTGTGTTTTCATCTTTCTATGTGTGCTGCAGAATGCAGAAGGAAAATTCCATTAATGACTGTTTATGTGCAGGAAGGCGTCCCTACCTGCACATAAACAATCATCCATGCAATGCAGGCACCCCTGCACCATGGTGCAAGGGTGCCTGCATTAGTGCTTGGCTGCCAATTGTGCACCAGCGCTGAGGAAAATACAGGAATATAACATATAGCTGTAAGTACATTTCATCCCTGCACTTTCCTAATAGAGCAGTTCGGCACTGCAAGATGGCTTTTGGCACATGGCTGAATTATTATTTTGTAAATTTGCCCAACAGAACCCAAGGAAGTCGTAGAAAGAGATCTCACCCTCTCGTTGTACAACTCATGCATACTCAGGCAAAACACATGAAAGACCCAACATAGGTTTTCAATACATTTGTTGAAACAATTGTAATCTTGCATAAAGAGAATGAGCTGTGATAATTAGGCAGATGAAACATAGTAAAGTAGTAAGCCTTACTCACTTGGTAACTAGGATAAATAAACCAACCATGAGCAATAATTTCTATATATTCCTACATAACTCTAAGATTATACTGAGAGCATAGCAGGTGTACCCTCTGCCTTTGCTTGATTTACGGTATTAGCCTTAGCCCCATACCTGGAAACTGCAACATAATTCAGACTGTAGTGTGGATGGCAATCCTCTCTGGAAGCTGGTAGATTTTCACCTGTAAAGCTGCATGTCGAATACACTATTTGACCAAGGGCTGTTAGAGCTAGAGTACACTTCTGCCTTTTTCGGGTGAGTGCACCATTCATATAATAAAAAGCCACTGTGTGAGAAGCATAGGCCTGATGTGATGCTATGTCTGGATGTTAAAATCTGTCTCCTGAACGGACAATGCAAGTACTAGGATATTGAGTACTGTTTTCCTAGCCTTGAACAGAATGTATTGAATATATGTTGAGAAAAGGAGGTAACTAAACTAAACTAGAACAAGCAACTCGTACAATCTATTCCTAGAATAATATCAAACAAGCGAAGTATGTAAATGTCACAGTTAAAAAGCCATGCTAAAAACACTGTTGCTAAAATGTGTAAAATGTAAAATATAAAACTAAGCTAAAACAAGTAACCCACATGGGTCCAAGAAAACATCACTACAACTCGCCTTGCTGTGAAACAGTAAATTCCAACGAAACCATGGTATAAAAAGAATAAAAATATAAACTGTTCACTTCAAGCAAAATAACAAGTTGAATACAAAATGAGCTATTTAATAGTATAACATCAATCAGTCATTGTAAACGGAAATCAGAATGGATCCAACTTCTGCAGATGACAGAACCACAAGGGCCTCTGTGAGCTAGTTGAAGGAACAAACATGGCCAATAGCCTCATCTACTGCTGAGGTAGTAGTATCCTGGGCATTTCCCACAGTGGGTGTGCCAGAAGGAAGGAATCCTGGAGCCATAGCATCCATGTCCACATAAATGGCTCATAAAAGGTATCCTGAAGCAATAATAATCTCATAGGACAACCCCAAAAATGAACCCTTAAAGGGAATATCAGCAGATCCAGGCCCATAGATTGTACCAATTGCATTGCAAGACAGGTGTTGAGTGCACACTCAAAAGGGCATCAAAGAAAGCGGGACACACTGGCTAAAAGGACAAAGACCAGTCACCATATATGCCCTCCAATAAATGTACGTCAAAGTACTGTATCATGCATTCACAATAGAGCTGGGCATGCACCAGTTCCATCACCATTTGGTCTTGAGATCGGACACCCATTGTGGAGCAGCAAAAACAGAATTGAAATACCTGCAGGAATAACACAAGTGGTATAACTCCAAATATACTAGAAAACACAAAGTGCATAAAAGATCAAATCACTTCAAAAACCGTCTGGAAAGTACTGACAAATCCAGACCTATTTGTTTGAAAAAAGTGAACAAAACCTGCAGTGTTAGTCGCATTAAAGATGTGACTCACAAGTTCACTAAAGTGTCAGCTGAAAATTTATGTTTAACAGCAATTTGAAAGTTTTCCAGGCAGATTTCAGCACCATGTTTCCTGAAACTATATTGCTTTTAGCAAGCTCTGCATTTCGAATTTAACATTAAAGTTTGGAATGGAAGGCCATAAGCTAGCTATCATAATATCTTTCGCAATAGGGAAACGTACCTTATTGCAGCATCTCATAATAGCTGAGAAACAGAAAACCACATATGAGACAAGACAAGTGTCAGTATGAGTAGACAATGTATTCATTCAATTATCAGCAACAGCTTTTTTTAAATTAGCCTGCTCGGTTTGTCTTTAACAAGAAGCAGTTTCCATTTGTGAAAGCTTCCAAGTTTCATTGTAAATGGCATACAGGATACTCTTGGATCATGGTCACCTGGGGCCTAGCAAGAAATCCTGAAAATCCATCTCATCAAAGAAGAGAGAGAGGTGCTTTTTCAAGACTGACAATGTGGAATGTTGGAACCATTGCTGACATAGTTTTTCTACTCTGTGTGTAGTGACCACAGTTGAGAGCTGTGTCTGGATATAATGAGGGTCCAGTCTGCTTGCTTTTAAGCCCTGTGAGGAGTTTAAAAAATATGCATAACAACCATTTGTGTCCACTGGCCACAATACGCACTGATTGGGACCAGAAAGTGCAGAATTAAATTTACTAAATGTTGCCAATTTTCAAAATATTCAATTGAGGGAATGCTGGGCACATTAATGTCTTCAATTTTTGCCAGACCTAGGTGGGTGGTCTGCTGCACTGTGTTACTCAGCTTTTTGTTCACTGAACTGATTTAAATAATTTGTATCCAGTATTCATAACCTTTAATTACTAGTTGGGAAATTAAAGAAAAATAAGAATTTTCTGTGGATCAGCATATTTTTTCCTTGCTTTTGAAGGTGTTAAGATAAAATAATAAGACTCAAGTTCTGAAGTATCATGCCCATATAAATATGTACATTTTTCCAAATATGTTCTTGAACTTCTCACTGGTGGAGTCAAGCAGTGTCCCCATTGTGTATAATTAAAAACTATACATGGAGTGCTAGATCTGGGTAGGTGATGGTGTGCATAGTGATGATGACAAAACATTTTGCCATAGTTGGCAGAATTCATGCATATATCCTCACTTTCAAATGCAGTATAATATTCAGACTCCAAGAGCATTGAAGACACTATTATAATGTCCTATTCATCAAACACAGCAACTGTGGTTATCACCTCATGTAGAGACACTTTGAAGATATGTGGAATTTGTATAGTCTCTGTTAGACCACAAAAAGCATAGGGAACCTTATTCTAAACAATTCCATCAGGAACTGGAATAGTACAAATATTTACAAGGAACAGGTCTCTTTGCGCTTTGTGAGAAGAATAATTAGATTTCAATACCTCTGAAACTAGTTCAACAGCGGAGCGTCCCAGAAGATAATGACCATTTATAAGCAAGAGCAATACAGTCACTAATTTATTCTATAGGAGCAATGAAAATAATGCAAGTGCAATTCAAAAACAGGACCATGGACAGATCAGATTCGGTTTAATCTCAAAGATAACATAAGTTCAAATCTGTCATTAAGTTCTTTAGCCACAGCAGATACTCAGCTCTCACATGCACTTTGTGCTGAAAACAGAGCTCCCAAAATCCCGTTGCTAAATCTGACAAGCCCTTTGGCCTGCTTCCTTCAAACAGTTGATATAGCATGGTGCTAAAACACTGTCCATTTTCAACAAGACTGAACATCCTCTTAAAGAGTTCCCAAAACTCTGCAATGGGAAAATGTCTGGCAATAACCATCCTCCTGTCTCTATCTGCTCAAAATTAATCATCTAGACAAAAATACTTGCATTTGTCTCTAGTATGAAATTGGTGCTCACCTGAAAAATTCCTCCATCATTCCATGCCTTCAGATTCTTGGACCACTAAATCAACTTCGCTGTTGTGTCCTCTATCAGACTTTCAACTGATAACCCAAGCACCACACTCCATCCCACAAGCACTCACACAAACATCATCCAGATGCAGACATACCAACATCCACTGTCTCTACTGTGTCCCCTTCCTCCTCCTCGTCCACCTCCCTCCCAGTAGTGCCTACACTCACACCTGCATGCACTACACTACCACCATCACCATCAAATCTATCACTGCACACCCCTCACTGGCAGTCACCACCCCCACATCCATGCACACATCCTCTGTGTCCTCTCCTACTGTGTCTGTGCCCCCTTCTCCCAAAGTACACAAACGCAAGCACTCAGACACCCAACAGCCATCCACCTCACAACAGCATCCAACCCATGCACCTGCACCCAAACACAGCAGATAGAAACCTCCAACAACCACTCCCTCTTCCTCCACTCTCAAACCTTCACCCCCTTCCCGTCCCAGTGTCCCTAAGAAGCTTTTCCTCTCTGCCGTTGACCTCTTCCCTACCCCCCACCCATCCTTCACATCGGGCCATGGTGGTCAGAACCCAGGCTAGTACCTCAGCCACCCAGTCCACGACCACAGTAGTGCCGGTAGCTACAGCAGGTGGGAGAGGCTCCTGTGACCCAACCATTAGCTCTGACAGTGTGCCTGCACCGGCTGCCAAGGGTAAGGACAAGGAGGCACCACCTGCTGCCAAGGGGAAGGGCAAGGAGGCACCACTAGCTGCCGAGGGGAAGGGCAAGGAGGCACCACCAGCTGCCAATGGGAAGGGCAGAGGGCCTGCACCTGCAGGCAGGAAGGACAGGAGGCCTGGTGCTGGCCCTGATTCTGAGCCTATCTACATAAAGAATACCACTCTCCTATATATTTTACAAACAAGCACTAATTACACATAAAAAAGAATAGAAACAGAATATGTAAATTTTATTTCTCATAACATGTAAATCAATCCTAAAAACCTGAAAAAATACTCCTAACACAAAGACATAAAGACAAGTTAATTACTGATAAAAATCACGAACAGACTCCAAATAATACACGACAGGACAACACATCAGACAATTCTAATTAGCAACACATATATATCAATCCCAAAGGACATATACATACACATTTCAATAATTTATCAAATATCCACATCCACATCCACAACATAACCAGGGAATATTCACATCTATACAATCACCCAATCCTGAGTCATTTACATTTATATATTTCTTTGATTCCTGTTATGAAATATAATTGTGGTTATTCTTTCCAAAGTTCATAAAAAAATGTACCATTACTATATTTGTGGGAGTCTTTATATAGTTACTTTGTATAACCACAAAGATAGGAATTTGATCAGTCTATAACAGATACACTATAGGCACTCCTTTCCCAAATTCCAGCATGCTTCGGATGTAGCTGACTCGGCCAGATTCTGAGCCCCCACCACCAACCATGGCGGTTCAGCCGTCTGAGGCTCCAGGGTAGGGGCTGGAGCCTCCCCCCACCACTGGCATTCCCGGCACCAGCACCTCCACCAGCACTGCCACCAGCACCACTGCCAGCAGCAGCAGCCCCGGTGGGCAGCCGTCCAAGTCTGCAGGGGAAGGGCTGGAGCCTCTCCCCACCACTGGCAGCACTGCCACCAGCACCACTGCCAGCAGCAGCCCCAGTGGGCAGCCATCCAAGGCTGCAGGGGAAGGGCTGGAACCTCCCCCCACCACTGCCATCCCCGACACCAGCACTGCCACCGCTGAGCAGCCATCACTGCCGGCGGGCAGTGTGTAGTCCTGCTTCCATCGGCTGTAGTGCGTCCTGGACCCTGCAAATCCTGTAGGTGTGACACCCAGGTGAGAGACTGTGACCTTGCACTCCCCAAGTGCTGCATCACAGGGCACAATGCCCCCTTCAGAACCAGTGGAGAAGCCATCCACTCACCGCCTCCTTGCCCGGATGAAGCACACAGGGCACAATGCCCCCTCCAGAACCAGTGGAGAAACCATCCACTAACCCCCTCCTTGCCAGGATGAAGCACACTGGTTACAAGGCCCCCTCCAGAACCAGTGGGGAAGCCATCCACCCATCCCCTCCTTGCCAGGATGAAGCACAATGGGCACAAGGCCCCCTCAAGCCATCCACTGACCCCATCCTTGACAGGATGAAGCACAATGGGCACAAGGTCCCCTCAAGCCATCCACTGACCCCATCCTTGACAGGATGAAGCACACTGGGCACAAGGCCCCCTCCAGAACCAGTGGAAGAAGCCGACCCCATCCTTGCCAGGATGAAGCACACTGGGCAGAAGGCCCCCTCCAGAACCAGTGGAAGAAGTCATCCACTGACCCCCTCCATGCCTGGATGAAGCACATTGGGCACAAAGCCCCCTCCAGAACCTGTGGAGAAGCCATCCACTTGAGAGACTGTGGCCTTGCACTCTCCAGGACCAAGCAGTAGGCAAACCACCCACTTTGGAGACTGTGGCTTTGCACTCCCCAGGACCAAGCAGTGGGCAAACCACCCACTTGAGAGACTGTGGCTTTGCACTCCCCAGGACATCGCACAGGGCATGTAGCTCCCTCCAGGACCAGTGGTTTTGTACCATCTTCCAGCTGAGGTGCCCCCCGTTCCCCGTCCCCTAGAGGTGCCTGTATATTTTTGACCTGATGCCCCCGCACTGATCTCTCTGTGTTGTTGCAGGAGTCAAGTGGGGCCTTGGCCTATGTGATGTGGCCCTGTGGCCCACGCACATTGAGGATTGGGAGGTCTCCCTCCATTTGTAAATATGTATATACTGTTTTGTTTTGAAGCACGATTTTCTCATATTTTTTCTTACTACACTCACTTTAATCATTTACTCCTGAGGGGTACGGGGTGTATATGTAATGTTACTGCATCTGTTTGTGTGTATTGCATTGGGGGTGGGGGTGGTGCGTGGTGTGTGTCACTCTCTTTTTCCTCCCCTCTCCCTTGTGTGCTAGGCGGTAGTACTCACTGTGGTCGTCTTCGCCGGCGTTGCTGTTCATAGTGAATGAGGAGGTATACAATCAGTGGGAAGATGTGCAACTTCGGCTCCATGGTGTTGTGGTTCTTCCTTGATTCTCCAGAGGTGAGTCCTTTGCCTTCTGTGTCCAGTTTCCGTTGTGCTTTTGAGGTCATTGGTACTGCCCTGGAAAAGGTGACGGATAGACCTGTTGTAATACTGTGGGTGGTACATTATCTTCTGGTTGGCTGTTGGAGGTTACGGCCGCGGTGCTTGTTGCTACCGGCATGGCGGTTGGTGTGTTAAAGTGGCTGCCTTTCTAAGCGGTTTCCGCTGTGGTCATAATTCAATTTTTTTTACTGCTGGCCTGTTGGCGGTATTACCGCCGCTTTATCACCGACCGCCAGGGTTTTAATGAGGGCCATAATCTACATCAGCTGCAGTCAAGCAGGTTTCCCATTGTATCCATCTAGGATTTAAGACTTTCTTGTTTGGGACACTGACTGTTGTGGCAGCCTGTAAGGCCTGGGCAGGGCTACCAACAATGATGTGTTTCCTATGAGCCAGTGGTCTTTCCTTTATGACAACCATCCGAACTGCAGTCAGGATTGTTTCAGTGGATGCAAAATACATTTCTGCATTAGAATATAAATGTGATTGATATGCAATCAGTACCGTCACCTTCATTGAATTTTACATATGTAAACCAATGGTACCAAGGGACATATTTCAGATAAGTGGCGCTGCACCCATGGGGGAACTCCCTCCTTGCATACATTATGCCTGGCGCAGGCATAATGTGGTGCAAGGAGTAACAAAGTGGCGCAATGCATGCATTGCACCACTTTGTAAATGTGTGCGGTGTTTTTGGGCATCTTGCATAAAACAAAGATGCTTATATGTGATGTATTATGTTCTGGTGTCCAATATTTTACTAGAAAAACCTTGATGAATTAAATTGTGCAGTAGTTTCAAGCATTATGCATCGTCTGGGATGTATCATCTGCCGAAATGTAGAAATCTTAATAAAGATTGTAATTTTTTATTAGTGCTTAGTGGTTTTAATTGGGTGCATTTATTTAGGTAGTGTTATGACAGGCTCTTTCCCTCATTTGATAACTTGTATCCTAAGAACAGGACACTGAGAAAAGCAATTTTAGTTTTTCTGAATGTGTAGCCATGTTCAGCAAATTCTAAAGCAATGTGATCTACCTTGGTTCGATATGTGTTTAAGTCATCGTCAGTGAGGTAGATATCATCAACATAGGACAATGCTTCTAGATCAGTATCATGCAATACTGATGTTACACGGGCAGCAAACAGTCCAGGATTGTTCCTATGAACCTGATGGAGCAGACAAAAATGGTGCTTAGAGCCAAGTGTGGACAAAGTGGTTAAATCCCTGGTTTCAGGCTCTATGTTTTGGCAGAAAGCCCCTGTTGGAAATATATTTATATTTTTTTATGGGCAACATTGTTCATGCAAGCCGTATGTGTGAATTTTGTATTGCAAATCTGCATGTGTGGCTATTCAAATATCTATCACCTAAGGCTATTCTATAGGAGTGACCCTGCTTAACTACTGGAAATAAAGGGCTGTTCATGCAAGATTCAAAAGCTTAATTTAGTTACTGGTACTTGATCTGGAAGAAAATCTCCCTTACAGGAGCTTTTGCTTCATATTTAAATGGGGCTTGAGTTTGCACTTGTGAGCTGGACATTATGGGTATTTTATGATGAGGTGAGTCTTTATCTCATATCACATGGTTGTGATGTAGCACAGGGGCTTGTGTAGGAACCCATTATGTAGCATATGCCTGTTTAACTTCTTCAAGAACTAGGACTGAGACAAATTGTAACATTACATCTTCCCCTTGTGGGAGAAGTCAACAAACTTCTGAGGCCAATCTTTTTCATCCTGAAGAATGTCACAACTAAATATTAGTGTTTCACAGAAGATTATTTTAGTTGTACCTTTTATGTCCCTCTCAATTTGTGTATTTAATTTATACACTGTCTGGAGGGACGACCCGCCGATCTGAGGTTTCGACTTCGGTGTAGCTGTTACTTGCTTTTGCATCTAGTACTCTTGAAGATTCTGGCAAACTAATGTGCCCTCTCCCACGCCGTCTAGCAGAGTCAATGCCAACATCTTGTTCTGAAGTAATGTTCTCAGAATGTGCAGCATATTTTTACCGAAATTCCTGCAACCTTCTTCTTTTTGAAGTGGTGTTTTTGTTGTGGAAGGTTCTCTTCCTTTTTTATGATGATGTCAAATGAGTGTTGTGGTTTCACATACTCTTTTTCTTTCCTGCAAGAGAGCGATGTGTGGATTTGGAGACAGGGCAACTCAGATTGTGAAGGTTCATGATGAATTTGATGCCAAACAATGTTGCGTGTAAAATCAGGCTGCACAGTGATGGAAAACTGCATTGCATGGGATTTGTGTTATTTCCACCTGCCACACGTGGGTGTTATGTTGTTTCTCTGGAAGCGATGCAAGTGCGTCAATTTCCCAGCCGTGAAGCATTTGGTGGGTCGATTTCAGCCACGAGGTGGGTCTTGCATTCTTTTTACAGCCGTTTTGCAGGTGGTACATCAAAACTTTCCCCGCACGGCTTCCTGTATGTGAATTTCTGTCATTGGTCTGCCAACTGCATCTCTGAAAGGCCCAGGGACTGTAGGAGATACCCCTTGGGAGGGCAGGAATGTCAGCAGAAAGTCCAGGTGCTGGCAGAGGAAGTCTGTGATGGCCCAGAGACTTCAAAACAGGAGGCAAGCTCAGTCCAAGCCCTTGGAGATTCTTCACAAGCAGGAATACACCATAAAGTCCAGTCTTTGGTCTCTTTCAAGCAGAAGCAGCAACTGCAGGCCAGCCCAGGAACACACTCACAGACAAAGGGGCAGTACTTCAGCTCTTCTACGTGGCAGAGGTTTCTCTTTGTTCCAGAAGTAATCTGAAGATCTGGGGTTTTGGGTCCACTACTTATACCCCTTTCTGCGTTTGAAGAAGACAAACTTCAAAGGAAAGTCTCTGTTGTTCACAAGATCCTGCCTTGCCCAGGTGTTGCCCAAGACACACACCAGGGGGTTGGAGACTGCATGTTGCGAAGGCAGGCACAGCCCATTCAGGAGTAAGTGACCACTTCTCCCTCCACTCTAGCCTAGATGGCTCATCAGGGTATGCAGACTACACCCCAGCTCCCTTTGTGTCACTGTCTAGAAGGGATTCACAAACAGCACAACTGTCAGTCTGACCCACACAGGGAATACACAAGCAGGCAGAGTCACAGAATGGTGTACGCAAGAAAATGCCCACTTTCTAGAAGTGGCATTTTCAAACAAACAATTAAAAAAAAAAAGAAACTTTACCAAAATATGTTTTTTTAAATTGTGAGTTCAGAGACACCAAACTACAAATCTCTATCTACTCTCAAAGGGAAACTACACTTTAAGGATATTTAAAGGCAGCCCCCATGTTAACCTATGAGAGAGATAAGCCTTGCAACAGTGAAACATGAATTTGGCAATATTTCACTGTAAAACACATCAGTACATGTCCCACCGTTAACATACACTGCACCCTGCCCTTGGGGCAGCCTAGGGCCTACCTAAAGGGTGCTTTACATGTATAAAAAGGGATGCTGTGGGCCCAGCAAGTGGCACACTTATCAGGTCAAATTGGCAGGTTAAAACTGCACACAAAGACACAGCAGTGGAAGGCCTGAACCATGCTTACAGGGCTACTGATGTGGGTGGCCCAACCAGTGTTGCCAGCCCACTGGTAGTATTTGATTTACAGGCCCTGGGCACCTCTAGTGCACTTTACTAGGGACTTACTAGGAAATCAAATATGCCAATCCTTGAAAAGCCAATTACGCCTGCAATTTACATAGGGAGCACTCGTACTTTAGCACTTCTCAGCATTGGTAAAGACAGCAAAAACAGAGTTCAGCACACAATCAACCCAGGGGAAGCAGATGCAAAAAAGACATGAGAGACCATGCCAAGGATGTCAGGTCTAACATTCCCCCCCTGAAGAAATGGAAAAGTCCCACTAGACAAAATCTTTTCTGAAAGTCCAAATACCTTAAATTCTATGAAATGGGGTGAACAAGATTACATCATTGTTGATCCAATAGCTCCAAACATAAGTTTCCCGTCACTGTAAAATCCAGGAAAGTGCGTAGATGATCCCAGGAAATGTTTGTTTCTGTTTCAATCACTCTTTGAGTTTAGAATGTTGTCTTCAAGTGTGTGGTTTCCTGTTGGTTCGTCTTATAGTTGTTTTTTGAAGCGTAGTAAATGTGAAAAAAAATGTGTACACAAAGTTGAATTGGAAATGCCTAATTGGTAATGGAAATGTATATGGTTTAATCAAGAACATGAAAAGGTTTTATTTGCAGGGACTTCATCACCAGTCAATCACTATCTATTTCAATGAAGGTGATTGAAGTGTATGGAAATACTTTGACAATTACAACACTAACGTTGAATCATAAAAGACCTTAATGAATGCCATTGTAGGAGGGTACCATCCATATTGATTATTAAATGGGGTTGCATTGGTTTTTTGTTGATATATTTCTGCTTTTACTAATGTGGTAACACCCATGAACTTATTTGTAAATTATTGTGTATTAGTAGTGTGTAAGTGTAATTAAGTATTTTTCCTTTTTATAAGTGAAAGCACTGACTGGGCCTGGTTTATTGGGTGTTGTTGATTTGTGCTAGTGAATTGAGGTACTAGCCCACACCATCTCCCATGATTAGACCTTGGACTGCTCCACTTTGCTATCCTGAGAGCCATGTGCTACAATGGAAAACTTGGTTTCCAGTAGACAAAAGGTTGCTGGCATACATCTTGCTCAACTAATTATCCACATTCTTCCATTCCTCTTGAAGGGCTTGCAGCCAAGCCAAACCAAACCAAACCAAAAGTGTAAACATAGACCAAAAGTATAACTTTGCTACGGGTAAAGTTAAACCTTTGGTCTAAGTTACAATTTTGTTCTAAACTTAGACCAAAAGTGTAAACTTAGAGTAAAAGTCTAACTTTACTACACGTGAAGTTAGACTTTAGGTCTAAACTTGTACATTTGGCCTATGTTTACCTTTGTGAATCGTGCCCTATGAGGTTATGCATGGCATGATAGACAAGTATGCCAAAGTAGCGGAATGTGTGGGGCTCCCAGCGAAGGAGATGTGAATCTACTATCAGGAGTTGTGGCAGTCAATCGAGGTGAAGCGAGAACAAGCAGGACTTGGCACAGTTCACTCATAGGCTGCTCATAACTCTGATAGGATATCCCCGATCTCTGATATGCCTTGTGGGACATCAAGGACGTGGATTATGACAATCTCTGCAAACAGCCAAACAATATGGGGCATATTTGAGAGACCCTAGTGCCTCCTTGTGCCACATCAGCATCGTTTATTTCATGCTAATGTGGCCCAACAAGCCAAAATCGCCACGCCAAATTTACAAAGGCACAATGTATGCAAGGGGGCCCAAGAAAAGATGTAAAGAAATCTAAAAGATTTCTTTGCGTCATTTTGTTTGGCATTTTTAACACCTGCTCAGAGTTAAAAGGGAGCATGGCATTGTTTTTAATGGGCCCCTATGTACTGTTCGGGGTTAGTGCCAAGGTTTTGGAACTAACCTTGAACAGCACATCAACAGCATCAGAAATTCGTTCACGATCGCCCCTACTCTGTTCCATGGTGTGCCGTATTTAAAATGTTGTGCACACATCATGGCAGAAGCCGGGCGCAAGGGGCCACAAGAAAAGTGGAGCTACATGCAATGTAGTGTCACTTTTCTTAAATCTGGCCCTATGTATTTCACCCTTCAGAGGAATACCACACACCTGATCCTGTTTTCTCTGTGCTAGTGGCTCCATTGCCATGGCAAAGAGGGGCAGGGGGCAGGCCTGCCACGTTCCTCTGCTCACTGAGGATAGGAGGAGATGCATTGTCCAATTTTCATTCGGGCAGTGGGTTCTGTATAGAAAAACCTGCCCATGATGGCCAAGGAGGTAAAGGTCGAGAATGGATACTCCCAGTTCACAGTATTGAATGCCTTCTCCAAGTCCAGCACCATGCAGTCTGCAAGGAGCCACTGGACAGAGGCGAGTTCCATTATTTTATGAAGTCTGTGGATGTTGAGTATTGTAAATGAGACTGAGATGATGGCATTGTTGTCTGAAAGAACCAGTTTTGGCATGTGCTCAAGGCATCGGACCACAATGATCTTGCATAGAATCATATAATCTGTCCCAAGCAGAGACAATGGCTGGTACAAAGTTACTTTTAGGGGGTCCTTATCAGCTTTGGGTAGGGATACTAGGAGTGACTCTCAGGGTGACAACGGAAGCCAACCTTCCATCAGCAGATCCTGGTTCATTTCAAGGAACGTAGGAGCTAGTAGGTTCTCATATGCTTCGTAGAAATAAATAGGCAGCCCATTAAGTTCTCGGGTATTATTGGTGGCTGCATGCCTGATGGCTTTCTGTGTTTCCTGTATAGTAATGGGTGTATTGAGCACTTACCTATCTAGGGTTCAAGCATAGGCAATGTGACCTTGCTTAGGAAGTCATGGATGTGGGTCTGACGGTCAGAGGAGGTTTTCATACAGTTTGATGTTGGGTGGTAAATGCATTGTGTATGTCTACTTGGTTAATAACCAGGTGTCTCAGAGTCATTCAGATCATGCTAATGGGAGAGGCAGATGTTGCACTGCATGGGAATCATGCTAAAAGGCAGCCCTATTTGTCCCGTTCAGCATGCATCTTCGCCTCATAGGCCATAGAGTCCAAGCAGTGTAACTGTTTGATTAGCTGGGCATGTTGCTACATGACTGATGTCAAAGCCTGCAGTTCCATGGGGTTTCCCTGTCTCCTAAGGCTCCTAGCAATGCTTCAATGTGTGTTAAGTTCCTATGAAGGTCTGCTCTAATGGCTACCACAGTGAGGATGCAATAACTTCTAATCACAACATGTAGCGCTTTACCTTTGACTGGCCTGGAAGAGGCTGTACTGCAGTTTTCTGTCAAATAATGAGATATTGACTCTTGTATCTCTTCCTTGAAGACAAGGTCCTCTAGCATGGCTGGCTGTAATCTTCCACCTCACCCCCAGTCAGCTACTGGTCATCTGGACATAAGGCAGGTGCAGCCCTCCGCGCTGCCCTTTAGGTCCTCAGCAGTAATTGGGATGCCTGGTATCTAGAGTGCCCCCTCTGCGATGGGTTCACGGGGTAGGCATTTATGGAAGGCATCCTTCAGGTGCTATCATGTCTCTCTATGGGGGAGTAGAGTTTCCAGCTCGTGTTGGCCACTGCCTTGAGACTCTCAATGCATCATAGGGGGCTCAGCACTTGCCGTAGCCCTCAAAGCAGCCCTGGATCACTGCCCGCATCAGGTCTTCATGGCACCGCCATTGGCAGGAGGGTTAGTCATCAGGGGGACACCATTACTCATGATGTGTCCACAGCTGTGCACGGTTGGGGAATGAGTCTGGACAGTTGCAGGGGCCCCAGTTTTGTACTCACTGTCTCTCACTGGTGACTACTGCTCTCCTTGAGGGGCTGCCATCATCTCCCACAGGTCCAAGCCACGCAGTCTAAGGCAGACGCGAGGCAGCCTAACTACCCCGCTGGAGCACTGTCAACTTAGGATGGTCCAAGGGTGGGTTGATAGGTTATGCCTTCTCACCTACCAGAACACCATGCTGTGCTATCCAGGCTACTGGGTCTCTCAGGCCCGCTCCATGCCAACTAGACCACAATATAGGCCTCACAGTCACAGGTAGACACTTAGCTCTAAGCAAGTTTGCGGTAAAAAAAAAATGATTCAAGTGATGCTGTTTAAGCTCCGCACTGCTGACCAGCTCTATTACAGGCTAACAGAGGGAAGATTGCGGTGGGCATTGACAGATCAGAACAGTCCTAAAACCCGACCACCATCTTGCTGTACCTGGTCACTCCTATGTTTCCATTGCACATTCTCTTTCTCACATATATAGCCATCTGCTCTCTTCACCCCTCCCTGATAGAGGATGCAGTTAGGAATAATACATATAACTAACAGTGTTTCTAAACAAAAGTCCTTTTCAGAATCTGGAATCAAGGCATTCTTTTAACCACACTTTCCCCTAACTTCTTAGTATTGTTTACATCCTGTTTTTCTCAGGGCAGTGTCCTCGACCGATTAAACATGCAATTATCATACAACTCAAGAAGAAAGGTTCGGCTGATTATTTAGACCAAAATCCCAAACTTACCTTTGCCCAATAGGATTACTGAGAGGTTAGTGATTAAACAAATGCAAGAATATGTGGAGAAGCATAAAGTTCTCTAAAACCATTATATGGACTTTCATGACTTAACAGAGCCTAAGTCCATACAGATGGATGTTCCAGAAGATTTATTTGTCATGGATGAAATCTCACTCCTCTATCATCTATGGCTATTTACAATATGGTAGAGTCAGTTTTTTAGCAAATGTGAGTGGCTAACAGTGATAACAATTTTTATTGGCTAAATTCTCTTCTGCCAACCAGATTTTTATCTAAAAGTTGGCTAAGTATGTTTATCCAGATCTGGACTATCCTGCACTTTCAATACATCACCACAGGAGTCATCATTGTTATTGCTTGTAATTGGAAGAAATTGGGTTATTAGTTAACAGTAGTGACTATCCACTTTAAGTTATACATGTACTTGTCATATGAACCACTGAAGTCACTGAATTAACATGAGCACAACCTCCTGTTAAGTATGCCACAGACTTATAAAGTATGTCTGCAGTGCCAAGAAAGTAATAAAGTTAAAACACAATACGCTAAAAATCACAAACTAATTCAGAAAAACTGAGAATAGTTTAATTAGTAAAATGACACTAACATGATAAAAGTCCAATATGGGGAACCAAAGAGTGTGGGAAACTGGCACCTTGTTGCAGTCCCCCCCCCACTTTGTGCCTGGTTCCTGAATGCAACTTGGCCTGGAGTGCACTGGGATCCTGCAAACTAGGTTCCCAGTGCTGGTGTTTTTTTTTCTCCCTAAAACATTGTAAAGGTATTAGATACACCTTTAGCTACCACTATAAGTCCCTAGTAAAAAGTACTTAGGTACTGAGGGCATGGGGTAGTAAGGGTAGGCCCATGGAGGCAGCAGCACTGATTGTGCCACCCTCTAGGGCCATGCATCCAGATGCACTCAGCACTGCCATAGCAGGATGAGTGTCATGGTGCAAACCTAAAATACAAACTCAACATGGCACACTGCCTGTGTGCCCTGTCCACTATACATTGGATTTACTATGGGTACAACACCCGTATAGCAGGCCATAAAGCCCTAAAGCAGGGTTCTCTATATTATATGTGAGGGCATAGCTGCATGAGCAATATGCCCCAACTGTGTCCCTGCCAAACCTGGGACATAGTGAGTGAACAGAGCAGCCATTTTAATATATGTACTGGACACTGGTCAACACGAGTTTACCAGCTACATAATCGCTACTCTGAACTATGGATTGTTTGGTATCAAACAACTCAGAATGATAAACCCAAACTTGTACCACTACTAGATTTATTATAAAATGAACCAAGTGGTTACCTTATAGGTGCAAAAGCCAACTATCCTGGCATGGCTGCTGACTGGTTCCAGCCAGCCTGCCACCTCCAGACAGCCAACATACAAATCTTGGGGAAGAGCTCTGTCTCTCTGGTTTGTAAAACAATGCCAATTCTGGGTAGAGGAGCTAACACCCCCTCCCTCAGAAATGTGCACTGCCCTGGCAGTGAGCTTCAAAGGGCTACCGCCCTTGAAACTTGACCCCCCAGGCCTGCTCCTAGCAGTAGATGGCCTCCCACTTTGCTAAGCCCCACTTTTGGCAGGCGCAAAGGCAGGAAACCACACAAAGGGTAGGGGGAGTGGCCTCACCTGGCATTCACTACCCCTAAGGTGTTGCCTGTGAGATGGATCCTCTTTTTAATTTTCCTCCATCTTGAGTGGAGGGAAAGTAGCCAATTAGGTTTAGGGCAGTGACCCTTCCCACAGGAAGTGATCACTAAAGTGGGTGGAGTCACCCAAAGGTAAGTGTCCCAGGAAATTAGATTTGAAAGGACAAAGAAGACCAGCACCAAGGAAGATCCAAAGCATGAGAACTATGGACCTGCTGCATCAAGAAAAAGTGCCAAACACTGCCTGCTGCACCCAGGATCTGACAATCACCGCTGCGGAGTAGCTGGACACTGGTCTGATCCCAAGAAACCCAGGGGACCTCTAGGCTTCACAAATTGCCCCAGATCGCCCTTTTGAGTGGAGGCAATGAAGCAAGAACCAACAAGCCAGTGAGAGTCACTTCACTGACCGGCTGATATCACCCAAACCAGAAGTTTCAGCCATACTTGGTGACACACCAATGACCACAAGGACAAACCCTGCAAGTGAGCTAGGTTTGGTGGCAATGTGCCCTCCAGTGGCTGAGTCAAACTAATACCCTGAGTACTGGTCAGTGGACATCGGAAACCAAGTAAAACAGATCTCCTTGCAACTGGACCAGAAGGAAACCTCGGTCGAGGAACTTCAGGAACACTCTGGACCTCCAGCCACAGTGCCCCCGTTGTCCTGTAAGCGACCCTGACCGAGACCTGCATCTGGACCAGAGAGGCATCTCTGCGCACAGTTCTTGGATCAACAACTCGCCCTGCACCTGGTCCCCTGCACCCTGCAAAGAGGAAGCAGCAGTGCCCCAAGGGGCCCCAAGGGGCCCTCACCTCTTGCAGCCTCAACACCACAAAAAGGCCCCAAGGCACTACGTTTAAACCGGGCCCTGCAGACCTTCTCCAGGTGATCCCTCGCAGTGGCCCTGCACCAGCTTCAAGAGTCTTCTATTGTTGCTCCCACCGGAACTGGGAGCCATACAAACTTCTCCTGCTGGCACAGTGTGCCCACTGGTGACTGCAATCAACCTGCCAAAGCTGAAAATGGTAAAGTGAGAGTACTATTTTATATGTATTTTTACAGGTGGCCTTCCATTGATTTGTATGTTGCGCAATTACTCACAGAAAGACTGCATTTATTAAAACTTGAAAAAATCATAACTTAAAAAGTACTTAACAAATTTTGATAATCCTGGTCTTAAAAATGATATAAAAATCTGAAGCATTTTTATAAAATGGTCTCAAGTTATTCCTTTGAGTGTGTGAGTCGCATGATTGATACTGTAAGTACCGCTAATTCTTTGCATTTCTCCAAATTTAGCCTAACAGCTCAACAAAGCTACCTCATCTATTAGAACTATTAGAACATTAGTTGATCTGGTATTTGCCTCTGGAAACTAACGTGTGGTTGCCTGGACCCCCTACACAGTGTACCTAATTTTGTACACTACACAGAGGGCCAGCTTCCTACAGAAACATGAATTCTTAAAGTTTTAAACAAAAATAGTGCTAAAAATCATTAACCATCAAATGTGCTCCACTGGTCATGATAGACTGGAACCTAGGCGCGATTTGAGGCCAACCATGAAGAAGGACAGGTTGTATACAGGAACATAGTTCAACTCTGTCTGAGGCTTTACATTGGGACTTTGGGGCATATTTACAAGATATGACATTCAACTGGTCTAGCGTAGTTGTGCATCAAAAATGTTAACGCTGGCTATTATCAATTCTTACAGCCATGCTTGTGCGATATTTGCAAAATGGCACAGCATGGTGATAAGTAAAGGCTAGCGTAAAAAAAAAATTACACTATCAAAAAAAACAACGCTAGTGCCACAAATGTGGCGCTAGCATGATTTGGGGCACTTTTTTAAAACTAATCGTGCTACTGTCAATTTTTTAAAAAACTAAAAAATGCCAAAAGGAAGCCGCAAGGTAAAACAATTGAGGAGTCAGGACAGGAGAGATAACAGAGAGACCCCAATCAGCCCAGTACAAGCCAGGATGTCCAGACAGACTACCAGGAGAAGGGGAAATGGAAGAGGAAAAGTAGGTTCAGTGAAGAGGAAAATCAGATCCTGATCACAGAGGTGATGGAGCACCAACACCAGCTCTTTGTAACCTCTAAATTGCCCATAAGTAGGAGAGAGGCCATATGGCAGGCCATAGTTGATAAAGTCAAAGGTGTGGCAGAGGTGAAGAGGAATATGATGGATTGTAAAAAGCACTGGCATGATTGCAAGTGCAGAACAAAAGAGAAAATGGCCAGCAACCGAAAGGCAGCATTGGAGACCGGAGGTGGAAATCCTACACTGCAGGAGTAGTTGGATGAGCTGGAGGAGATGGTGGCAGTGGTCATCCAGGAGGAGTTGGTGACCGGAGTCCAGGGACAGGACACTGCAGGATATGATGACCAACAGCAAACACTGGGTAAGTTGCAGAGAGGGCAATGTTGTTACTAACTAATGGCAGATGGGCGAGGCACATAGGAGGCACTCTATGCATGCAAAATATTGCATGGGGGCACTATAATGGCTAAACACCAAACACATGTAATGTACACTGACACCTCCACCATATGCACAGATCACTTCAAAACCATCACACCACTCCCTTCACCCTAAGGTTAACTCTCATTGGCCATCATGTACCAGGTCTGTTGTGCATGGTTGGGCAGCAAGGGCAGGGATATGTCTTCCTGCACCACTGGGATAGGGAACTAATGTAACATGCACACAACATAAGGGCATTTCTGTCATTACTGTCTGTGTGGGGCACAATTTCCTGCCATGTGCTTATGTAGGCACACCTTCACTATGCTGCAAGGGTGTCTGTGTATTGGGTATGAATGCTATTGGCGTGAAGGGACACCTTCTTGTGCAACATCAGGCACAAGTGGTCTTTCCATCTTACTGTGTGTGATGCACAATGCAGCATATAGTGTAATATGACATTATGGGGACAAACAAAGATGACACTCACTCTCATGTCATTTCTATGCAAACTCTGAGGTGGTGTGTGAAACTGTGGCATTCCCAGATGTAAATGTTTGGGAAGGCTTCAGAATTTGGGTGGGCTACATGTGTGTTCTATGGGAACACCCGCAGTAACACACATGGAATGACATCTACACACAGTGTGTGGTCTGAAAGGGATAAATAATACCAGACCATTAAAAGGCACACAAACTGCCTTCCTTGGCCTAGGAAATATGGCCTGGCACTCCGCCCCTCTGGAATGTAACATAAAATGTATGCTGTTGTAGGGCAGTTTGCAGTCAGTGTCTGGGAAATGTGGGCCATTGTTAACCATATATGATGAAATTATGCAGTGCAGTACAGCAGCCCAGCCTGCTGTGTGGGATCATCTTGAATATGCTGGAATGTTTAGTTGTCACTAACATGCCATGCATCCCTGTACTACCCTTGGTGATGGGGCACTAACTGCTGCCTAACTCCAACACTGGCACACATTGAGCATGGTGTAGGAGTGCCTGGTTTGTACACATGTGTAAATCAGGAATGCTGTTTGCCACTTTCAATGACTGTTGCCAATTATAACACACATTGAAAGATGCAAAAACTGGGCCCACAACAATGTCAGTCATATGTAGTACTACAACAAAGCCACTCCTGTAGCAACCTGATGCATTCACACAAGTTTGCCAATGTGTCAGCTCCTTACACCAAACTACGGGTGTGGTAAGAGTGATGAAAAGGGGAGAACTGTCCTAAAGCATTCTCCTTGTCACTTCTCATCAATCGTGCTGTATCCTGAACCACTGATAGTAAGTCTAAATGACCTGATGTGTATGGGAATTTACAGGGAGGTGTCCCTTCATGCACAGCAATACTCAGCCCTGCAACACAGGAACCTTTGCACCCATGCTTAAGCAGGCCTGTGTTGCAGGTATGAGTGTTGTCATGAAGGAAGGGACACCTTCCTGTATATCCCTATACATGAGAGGTGGTCGTATTGCAGTGTGGGTGGCTCAGGATCCAGCACACATGATAAGACGTGACAAAGAGAATGCTTTTGAAAAGTTCTCCCCCTCACATCACTCTTACAACCCATGTGGGGTGACAGAAGAATGTAATATACAAAACTTATAGATCTGTCAATGCAACAGATTCTGTACGTTTCCTTGGGTGTTGCATGTGAACATCCCAAGCAACACCCATGCCACGCAATTGCCATGCAGTGTAATGCGTGAAAGGGATCTAAATGCAGTAACCCAAAAGAACCACACAAGATGGCTTAGACTGGACTTGGAAATGTGGGCCTTCATATTGTGCCAAGGGTCCATTCCAAAAAATAACACACTGGTAGCATAATGTGCCACTAGGAGCCCATAAATGAGGGACCTAATGCGTGGCTCTGCACCATATAAGTGAAGCACCATGATTACCAACCTAATGACTCATGTGAACAGCTAACAGAAATCAACATTGGCATATCTCAATCTCCTTTAAGAGGATGATGCCAATAATGACAACAAATTGCCTGTCTTGGACTTCACCAATGATGACTAGCTGCAAAGCATGAATTCTGATACTCTTCAGCAGCTCCTGGGTGCCATCCAGATACCATCTCTAGTCGCAAGGAGGACACATGGCATTGCAGGGTCTACAAATGAATTACCCAACATACAACACACACCACTTGCCACCTCATCCAGAGCCTTGGCCCCCCAGGACCCAGACATCATCTTCCAAAATGCAGTGGTAGGAGTCCAGTGGGAGCTGGCACAGCAGGTGCAGGTGGGGATAGATACCATGGTGAGCAGCCTAGTGAGAGGCCATAGGTGCCTCAGTCCAAATAAGGACAATTCTTTTGCCATCAGAGGCACCCACTCTCTGCTGCATGGACTCCAGCAGACCCTGGCTGAAATCGCTGATGTCCTGAGGCAAAGGGATGAACGAATGCCCTCCCAAAGTGGCTTCAACATAATTGACAACAGGATGAGGGCTATCCAAACTGTCCTGGAGACCATGCAATAGATGCTGGGCTCCATCAGGGGTAACCTGGCTGCCTACCACTGTGATGTTGTTGCTGTGTTGCAAAACCAGCAGTGCCTCCTTGCTGCAGGGATGCCTTTCATCTTTCCACAGATGACAGTTGCTCGGACCTTTGAATCCCCATCTCCAGCCCCTGATTTGTGTGTGCCCCTCTCAACTTCAAGACCAGTACCAACCATGGCACGGGAGGCCCTGCACACATCAGAGGATGAAGATGTGGGAGGAACATCATTCACCTGAAAAAACGCCTGGTAGCTAGAGTCTGTAGCGCATGGACAGTTTCTCTTTTGCTCCGTGTTTAAGATCATGCCAGTGTTACAACACATATCAACGTCCCATCTTCACTTTCCCACTGTTTACCACTCACAGATGTGAACTGTCATTGTGGCCAATTCCTACCAATTGACAATGTGATCACCTACTCACTGATACACTCCTCTTCTACACATGTCTCATGACATGTTGTTCCCCCCGGACTCTGACTTCACATCCAATGGTTTTGGATCTCTCATGGGGTCAGTCTCCTGTGTACTGTACAGTACAACCAATAAAATAATTTCACATGCTAATAAATTAACTCTAAAGATAAATTGTCTTGAAGCGGTACCAGGGGCAGTAACTGCATGAAACCTACACACTGAGGAGCCTAATTACAAAACAAAATGGGGCAGCATTGTGCCGAAAGCAATGTAGCTGTGCTGAGCTGCATCATTACCAAAATGCAGGTTAGCACTGTATGGAATAAGATACTGTGCAACCATGTTTTTTCACCAGTGCTAATGCTGATGCAGCTGTCTAGTGCCAAGGCAGATACACTTACACCATATTGTAAGGGTGTCTGTGTTGCAGGGATTGGATGTTTATGTGCAGGAAGTCTTCCTCCCTGCACATATACAAACAATAATAGCTCCTTGCTCCTATTATGTGTGTTGCACAATGCAGAACACAAACAATAAGCAAAAAGGAGGCAAAAGATGTTTCTGTCTTCCAGTTTTGCCATGCAAACCATACCCCTGGGCTGGCATCATTTTTTTGGCACTGCCTTAGGTCTACATTCCATTGTAAATCTGATGCACTGCCAAATGCAATGGGTGTTGCATGGTTATGCCCCCAGCAACACCCATTTCATGCCCCTGTGCCACAAAAATCTGCATTGGGGGGAGGCATGTATATAATGGGGTGTTAAGCCACCCAAAGTGTCTTTATGTCACCTTGAAATTAGTGAAAGAGCTCAATGGCATGGGACTATCACAAGAAGACATGCTCTGGTAGTGCTAGGGGATTGGGAATAGGCCCCTGAGTACTGGCCTAAGGGACATGTGTGGAATAGTGACATGCACATACACAAAGTCCCACGCACTTACTGCAACATGATTGAGGTGACATAGCTATGTGAACTAGCAAGTTGTACCTAAATATCCCAAGCATGGCATTTGACAATTTGCATGCCTGTATTGTGATAGCAGACAGCAATCACTACACGGGTGGCTTGGCCTAGCAAGGATGGTAGTAACATGAAAACATTGATGTGACAAATGAAGCATATGTAAGAATGTGAGGGGAAGTCATGAGTGTTTCAGTGACAAAATCTAGATCAGGGGGAATGTAATTACAACAACACAATTGCAATCAAGTCACATTACTTAACAATACAGATAAATGCTGTATGAATTCTTCTTTTGGGATGTGTATCCACACACATCCAGTGTGTCACGTACATTGCTGAAAGATGTCTGGAGGTGCTGATGTGATACCATTGCCAACCTTGCAGGAACTTGAGCATAGAGGATACACATAGTCACAAAAGTAAACTAACTACTACTTGCAAAGGTCTGTGCCTAACATGACCTGTGCATACAATCTACCACCTACACAGTAAACCAGGATGGAGACCATATATTAGAAAAATAATCAAGATTTAATTCAAGTACAAAACTAAGCCCAAAAATCCTAAACCAACTAACCTACCTAAACTATCCTATACTACACTGTCTTAGCTCAACTTATTCCTAAAACTAACTTATCTTATCTCTACTTATTCTAAATGTTAGAAATTGGGTCTCTAGTTGGCAGACGTATACCCCTTGTCCAAGTAGGGCCACAGACCTAGTCAGGGTAAGTCACAACACAATCCAAATTATCCCGTGTCCACCCTCTGGTAGCTTGGCACTGACCAGTCGGGGTTAACTTACAAGGCAATGTGTAAAATATTTGTACAATAAATCGTACAGTAACACAGTGAAAACAACAAACATCCAATAAGCACAAGTTGAAATATCACTTTTAAAATGTTTAAAAGAGTCTCAATACTTAGAAATCAGTAGTTCATTCTTTGTATCACACAGGTCCTGGAATGTGTAAAAAATAACAAAGCACGGAGACCGCAGAGGAGGAGATGCGTGGAAAAATAAGGTGTTGCATCAGATTCTTCAATGTGGCACAGACAATGTGTCATTTCTTTCCATGCTGCAAGGGTTTGCATAGTTTTTCAGGCATGCAGTCTTGGTTCCTCACTGCGATGCAGGGATATTTTGACACCCAGGGATAATGCATTGAAAATCCTGCACATGCTGGTTGAAGGAGCAGGCGCTACATCGATCCAGTAGGTGATGTATCGTATTTTACGTCGCAAGGCAGGCACTGAGTTGAATTTTACGTCAGGAAGTTAGTGCTGTGTCATTGCGGTCAGCGGTGCAGCGATTTCCCAGTTGTGATTTCTGCAGGCAATCTCAATCCAAGGCCTTGTAGAGCACTTCAGGAGGCAGGCAGAGGCAGCAGGGCAGCAGGGCAACAAGCAGGGAAGCAGACCTTTTCAGCAAAGCCGTCAAGATGTGTCCTTTGAACAGCCAGACAGTTCCTCTGACAGAGTGCAGGTGTAAGTCCAGAAATGTCTGATTTGGTGGGGTCAGAGACCAAGTTTATATACATGAAAGTGCCTTTGAATTGTGAGAAACTCTAAAGAGTGGTTTTCGAGTGCACAAGTTCCTCTTACAGCCCAGTCCTGTCTGCCAGGATGCCTGTGGGGGGTTATCAGTCCTTTGTGTGAGGGCAGGCCACTGGCCTTTAAAATGTAAGTGTGAGCCCCTCCACCCTTTCTTCCCAGAAAGACTCATTCAGTATGCAGATGAATGCAGATGTGACTGACTGTTCTGTGTTTGTGGTTGTCTAGATGGAATGCACAAGGGGAGCTGTCAACCAGCACAGACCAGACATGAATTGGAGACAGTCTGTAAGGAACAGATGGTAGTAAGTACAGAGAACTGCCCACTTTCTAAAAGTGCCATTTCTAAAATCGTAAAATATCAAATCCAACTTCACCAGTAAGCAGAATTTACTATTACCATTTTGGCAATACCAAATATGACAAAGCTACTCCTGCAAGATCAGAATCTAACACTTGAAAACATATGAGGGCATTTCTACTGATAGCCTATGAGAGGAGCAGCCCTCACTGTAGTGGAAAACAGATCTATGAGTTTTTCACTACCAGGACTTGTAAAACACATAAGTAAATGGCCTGCCTATTATCTACATAGCACCCTGCCCTACGGATTATCTAGGGCCTACCTTAGGATTGACTTGTGTGTAGTTTTAAATGCCAAGTCAAAATGGTAGTGAAACTGCACACGCAGGCCTTGCAATGGTAGCCCTAAGACTAGGTTAAGGGGCTACTAATGTGGGTGGAGCAATCGGTGCTGCAGGCTCACTATTAGCATTTAATTTACAGACCCTGGTCACATGTAGTGCACTTTACTAGGGACTTACAGGTAAATTAAATATGCCAATTGGGTAGGAACCAATGTTACCAGGGTTAGGGGAGTGAGCATATGCACTTTAGCACTGGACAGCAGTGGTAAAGTGCACAGAGTCCTAAAACTAGCAGAAACAGTGTCAGAAAAATGGAGGGAGGCAGGCTAAAAGTTGGGAGATGACCACCCTAAGGCTGTAAGGTCTAACACTAGAACTAGAAATCTAACACCCCATTCCTCTTAATATACAAATATCGACAAGGACAAGTGTAACTGAAGCTAAACATTGACTAACTATATGGCCTAAACAATTATGGGGGTCATTCTGACCCTGGCGGTCATGGACCGCCAGGGCCAACGACTGCGGAAGCACCACCAACAGGCTGGCGGTGCTTCTGGGGTCATTCTGACCGCGGCGGTACAGCCGCGGTCAGAAAAGGGAAACCGGCGGTTTTCCGCCGGTTTCCCGCGGCCCCAGGGAATCCTCCACGGCGGCGCTGCTTGCAGCGCCGCCATGGGGATTCCGACCCCCTTCCCGCCATCCTGTTTCTGGCGGTTTTCACCGCCAGAAACAGGATGGCGGGAACGGGTGTCGTGGGGCCCCTGGGGACTCCACTGGCATGGGCACTGCAGGGGCCCCCTAACAGGGCCCCATTAAGATTTTCAGTGTCTGCTTGGCAGACACTGAAAATCGCGACGGGTGCAACTGCACCAGTCACACACCAGCAACTCCGCCGGCTCCATTCGGAGCCGGCTTCCTCATTGCTGGTGCTTTCCCGCTGGGCGGGCGGGCGGGCGGCCTTTTGGCGGTCGCCCGCCAGCCCAGCGGCAAAGTCAGAATGACCGCCGTGGTCTTTTGACCGCGGTACGGTCTTCTGGCGGCTCCCGCCAGGCGGGCGGCTTCCGCCGCCCGTGGGGGTCAGAATGACCCCCATGTCTTTTTTTATTAAATTTTTATATTTTATTATTTTTTATTTTTTTTAAACACATACCCTAATATTATCTAATATCACCCCACTCCCGAACCAAAATAATAAAGGAGATACCCTAAACCACCTATCCCTAAGAAAAAGCTACTACTAAGTCCTACAACTAATCTACACTACGGTATCTTAACAAACCCTGATTAACTATATACCCAAACTATATACATTCATATTTACAAAGGGAAGGGAAGGCAGTGTCCATTAAAAAGTGTCCCCTCGGCGCTTCATGATGTAGGCCTTTGGTTCACAGAACAGCGCTAAAAACTGTCCATTTTGGTGCTCCACCCTGCCAATCTTATATTTTAGGTCTGCCAGTTCCATTCTTAATCAATGCACTTATGGGGTTTCAACATAGATTGGTGCAGCCATAGTAGCGGTCAGAGGAACTTGTAGCTGGTTCAGAGGTAGAAGGTCTTGCCCCAGGAGCAGTGGCACTGTATGTAGCCACAGGCCTTGCTTCTGCATTGGTGGTGGTGGTGGAAGGTTCTTTAGCTGGACCCCCTTGAGGGAAGGCTTTCCATGCCCTTGATGCATACTCACTGTCATATCGGCGCTGCAGTCTCAGGTACCCCTTGGCAACCTGGCGAATGCGGTGGTACCTTTCTGCCTTTTTCTCAAATTGGCACCTCTGGGGTCCGGTCATGTTTGCAGCTGTAACATGAATTATACATGTCAGTCAATTTTATTTTTGGCAAATGAATAGGAAGCATGCAATGAATACACCATCTGCAGTTGTGACACAGTGGGCATCTGTTATCTTCACATTGCCCATGTCTATGATATCAAGACTAGCTATTGTTGCACAATTACATTGACAAGGATTCTCATACACATCAGCCATGTGACCATGCAACATCACACTCATCATGCTGGATTGCTCATCAATGTCCCTCATGCTTGCGCAAATTACCTCAGTTCCATTGGATGTAACAAACTAATCTGAGCCAGAATTGCAAGTAAAATGTGGTCTCAAACAGAACCAAATATGGCATGAACAGATGTCAGGACACAATGCTATATGCACAATTGGTTGTGACAGGCATCAAATGTGAAATTGTAGGGGGTGCACTCACTCATATCACACAGAGGATGATGATAATACGCTCATATGGACACAGTTCCGCACCTGGTGAGCTGTGGTATGACTTGATGCATAGTCCCAGAGTAATTTGTTTTCTCATACTAGGCTGCCCATTGGTTGTATTTGTGTTCTAAACTATGCTCAACATGTTGCATAACAGCACTCAGCACCACCATCTCATATGGGTGCATGCATGTATTTCATCTCATCTGCACAGGAATCTTTGAACAGCACTGTAAATGCTGTACATTGTGTGCAATTTTTTTACATCACATAATGTACACTATCTGCATCACTATGAGTAGATGATGCTGTGGGTTATGGCATGTCATATGTCAATGAAGTATGGACATCCTTCTCGCCAAACAGACATGACTAGATATTTGATAATGACATAGGTTAGAAATGTTGCAAACTATGACTCAGATAAAGGGACATCACACCACAATGGTTGTCAAAGGTTTGGCATATTAAGTGTGGCATGTTGATCCCTGTCCTGCTAATCTTAGATAACTATTCACATGGTTATGCATCACATGTGTTGGGCCCTTAACTTTTGCCACATGTCCATATTGTCATTACTGTTATGTGACTCATGTACCATGTCCAACATTTCCATGGCCCTTACTACACATGTTGCCACCAGTGCATTAATTTCATGGATGCACATCCCACACACAACTGTAACCATACAATCCATATACATGTTTTTCCTACTATGTTTATAGTAGCATACATGCACTTGGTACATGGTATTACCTACAACATACCACAGCACACACAACACTTGCACAACACATTACACATACAGTTTGTGACTCACTGGTTGCATCAGGGTCATCAGAGATTGGCACCTCTCCAATAGTGTATGTTTGGGGTCCACCTGTAATAAATAACATGAGATATGACACTGTGGGTGTTGCACAATGAACTCTATGAAAAACGATTGCGCATCAGACATAACTTGCCAATGATCCTAGAATACTTAGGCTGATAAACACTCAATTAGGGCATTATACATGTCTCAGTGAAATACATTGGTTTGCCAGACTGTCATATACACATCTGTGCTGGAAGTAGACATACCTGCCACTTCTACATTGTTAAGTTATTGCAGATGACTTCCTACTACAACATTTTTCAAACATTGCTAATCGTAATGTCACTCTGCACACACATGACTCACAGGACACAGTCATGACTCCCTTTACTCCTGTGTAATTTTGTAAGCCAAAATGTACATGACTATGCAACATACAACAGTAGTTAGGCACTTGGTTGACATGGACACGTGTTCCTGGTAACCATGTACCATTCCACCATGGTTCAGTTGTGTTGGCATTGGTGTTTTTCAGATTTTGGTGGTAAAACCCAGGGAACAAGGACCGGAATAAGCCTTTTATCTCGTTAATAGTGCAGTGCTGCCATTATCATGGATGTTTTTGTGCCATACAATACTCAAGACTCTGCCCATTCCCTCAACTTGGTAAAGGAAGCCCCATGGCCAGTTGACATGTACTTGAAATTGTTAAACAGGAGTCAACCACATAGACTGTGTACTCACCCACCGTTTCCCCGACCTTAATCCCAATGTGGTCCACAAGGTCATGCTCTCTGATCACATTGTCTTCCCAGTGATGCTTGAGTTGCCTGGCAGTTCACTTAGTCTTGAAGATCCTTGACATTTGTGAGAGAACTTTCCCCCTCTGCATCTCCCTTGCCTTTGAATTACTCGTCCACCCATGGCCACCATGTTGTGCAGGTAATGGTGTGCTAGCCAGAAGAGTCCACCTCATACATCAGCACTGAGGTGACGTGCCCTTCCTGACCGTGACATCACATCACACACACTAAATGTACCCTTAAGAAAAAAATAAATACACCCAAGCAACCCCTACCTGAACTTTGAATACTACCTTAGAGATGGACACTCTACAATACAATTACTGCACAATACAAATGACAAATAAACAGGACAATATAGAAGTCAGGGACAATAACTGGATGGAAGATAGCACAAAAGAAACCTCAAACACCACTCATAGGCACAGCTCGCAAATACACCTCTTCTCACCAAGATAGACAAAAAGACTGTGACTGTAAGAGAAAGTGAAAGTAATTTTGCAGTTCCTTGTGTGCAACATGGGAGATTTCTTACCTCACTTCCTGTGCTCATGTTTTTGAAGATACATTGTTTTTTTTTTATGCTACGCGTCTGTGCATGATTTTTTAATGTTGCATTGCAACACAACATTAGCCCGTTCTGATGCGTCACGCATCACATGGTATGTGTCATTTGTGGCACATACAATGCCATCAGAAAACATGCATTGGAGCAATGTGTAAATTTTTTCATACACTTTGGCTGATGCAGCCATGAGATGGCGCAAGCGTTTGCTAAGAGGCACAAGGAATGCATATTGCCACTTTGTTACAGGCACAGGTGAATGGTCACCTTAACACCGCCTTAGCATCACAGAAATGATAGTTGTACAAAGCAATTGTCTATTTGCAAATTTTCCAATTTGCAGAAATTGGGCCATTTACGACCAGAAAAAATGCCTTTTCAATTTTACAACATGGGAAATGTGATTCAGTAATATTACAGAATGGGAATTTGCATCTGCTGTTATATGTAAGGGGCATATTTTGTCGGTCTCTTCCAAATTCTTAGTCGGTATAGTATGTGTTACTGTATGGTGATAAAATTCTGGTCACAAAACATTAATACGTTACCACCATTTAAATGTGGTGGTATCCCATAGGAAAATGGGAAGGGGCCCCTTCCCATACAGGTTCCAAACAGGAGTATACAAAACTTGGGTAATTTTAAGTATGAGATCTGTTCACAAGGAAGTCCTCAACTTTCCTGATGCAGAAATCAGAGACAGGCAAAGGGCAGTTCCTCTTTAGAAGCATCCTCACCTTGAACCAAAGAAACAACAGTCACCCCTCACCTCTATCACCTTCCAACTGTCAGCAAGTAGGAAGAACTACTCTCCATCCCTTTGCTAACAAGGCCCTCATTGAATTTCTATGACAAGACAATCCTCTTCAACTGTCTGAAGAAGCTTTCCTTATTCTCTACCTTGAGCCAGGCTATACAATGGGCATCCAGAATGGATCCCTCTGGCCCTAGTTCTCAGATTCATACTCCACTGACCCCAATAATCAGACTCATACATCACACATAGTCCTACTACCATATATGTGCTTCCCACTCACTGTAAATAGGTGCACTCAACATCTACCCTGGATGGCCGAGAATGGTTCTGGGTTTCGCCTAACAGTGGAACTTTAAACACGAATGGGCAATAGGCTACCCTTTTACTGACACAGAGAAAAGGTTTTGGTCAAACTGCAGATTAATAAAACCCACTACAGTGCCACCACCTATTTATGTGGTACACCAGGGTAAAGACTGATGTCCAATGCCCACTCTGAGGACACTCTTTGTGCACCACTGTAGGTCAGAGAATACGTTTTGAACCTTGCTTTACTATAGACAGGCCCAGGCCTCTGCATTCACACTAGATTACTGTGATGCTGAGGCTAAAATAAGAGTCAATATACCTCTCACATGCAGTCAGACTCTCAGGGCAGTGGGCAATCCTCTCCCAACTGCAACACAAGCAATCTAAGGCAGGTTTCAACTTAGTCGGAGCTCCAACATTAAGGCAGTTCAAGTAGACATCAAACCACTTGCATTCAGATTCAAAGTTGGGCTTTAGTTTGATGTTCTCCAAGGTTGATCCACTGAACTGATTTGGACTGAGAATTCTTTCAAGTAGGTAATGAAAACCGTCACTAGGTACCCAATACCATGGGTACCTAGATACCATATACTAGGGAATTATACGGGTGTTCCAGTGTGCCAATCAGAATTGGTGAAAATAGTCACTAGCCTGCAGTGACAATTTTAAAAGCAGAGCAAGCATAAACACTGAGGTTCTGGTTAGCAGAGTCTCTGTGATACAGTTAGGCACCACATAGGGAACACATACAGGCCACAATTATGAGCACTGGGGTCATGGCTAGCAGGATCCCAGTGACACAGGCAAATACAAACTGACATTTAAGTAAAAATGGGGGTAACATGCCAGGCAAGATGGTACTTTCCTACAGTTTGCATTCAGTATCGGCCATTGCTTCAATATACATTTTTTAAGGCAATTAGAAACAGGGGAGAAAGTTGTCATGCAAACCATGCATTCATTGTTCGTTTTCTCTTTGGGGTTAACAATAAATCCATTGAGCAATACCACGCCCTCTCCATACAGCATTTCATCAGTTTCCGTGAGTAACCCCAAGCGATCAGTTTCTTTGACAGTGTGTTAGCCTCTAGGAAGAAATATTCTTTGAAAAAACAGTTCCTCCTAATACAAAGACATTGTGAATAGGGAAGTGAATCACGAAATGCCCTGGGGTGCTGACTTTATAGGACAAAAGAGTGCTTCTTTCTGTAGGTTTTTGGTACAGTGTAGTATACAATTCATCCCCTGAAGTTTTAATTAAAAGGTCCAAGAAGGGAATCTCCGACTTACTAGTTGCCACCAAGAATTTTTAACCCATTACAAGTAATATTGAGCCACTCTGAAAACTCTGCTAATGTAGCAGCAGAACTGTGCCAAATCATGAATATATTATCTACATACCATTTCCAAACAATAAAGTTGTTGTAAAACAGATTCAAATTAGAAAGCATTTTATTGCCCTTATGGTAGTCCATGTATAGAATGGCAAAATCTGGAGCAAAACAGCTTTCCTGGACATCCCTATAGCATGTTGATAAAAGTGGCCATCAAAATAGAATTTATTTCGTGAGACATAATTCAAGAAAAATGAGGTGGGTACAGCATGTGGGCTAAATATTTTTGTCCTCTTCTGAAACCCTGGGCTAGGGAGTATTCTGATGTAGGTGTTTCATAAATTTGGATGTCCAAGGTCTATACTTCCTTGCGTGGTTTTGTTGTCCTCGGGTATCATATGCTGCAAGAATCCTGCAGCTGAGAGATATGAGTCTCACTCACCTCACTTTTCATGTTCCAAGTTTATTGATTTCTCCTCCTCCCTCTACCAACTGCAAAATGACAATCACCTAGCTGACAGTTTGCAGCTGTCTTTTAAAGCTACTCCATAACTTGTCCAGTTCAGGTTTTCATTCTAAAGTATTTTCCTTTTCCACCATGGCTACTGATTCCTTTGATTGTTCTTGATTTTCCAAATTCATTATAGTTCCTGCCATGTGATGTTTAATGTAATTTCCTTTTCCAGTTATTTTGCTACATAAGGACTTCAGTGTGATTGACAGGTGCAACTCAACAAAGCTGTGTTACTTCAGTCGTTTCCTCACTCCCTCCATTTGTTGATGCTGACTCTTTGCCTCAGAAGAATTCCACTATTGGGACACGGATTCCTTGTTTTATTCATTCCTATGAAGCCGTCATTAAGGAAATAGGTTTTATTTACGCCTTTGACTTTTACTCCATAGAACGTGGCGGATTCTCAAAGACACTTGACACCACATATTACAGCGTGTGGTGACATTGTGGCTTAAGGAACCGGATACTTTTACCTGTGGTATGCAATAGACCCAGATCTGAATTATGTGTGAGGGTTCTGACCAGAAAAGAGGTCAATCGCTCTGTATTTTTGTCTGTTTGAAATTCATTTATAGTGAGGATACCTGTTTTTTTTTTTTTTTACTATTAGACAATTATGTATTTTTTAAGTTGGACTGTTGTTGAACAGACAGGGAAAAACAGCTCCAATACTCTTGATAGTTGAATAGTGAAACGTGCTTCCTAGACATCATCAGCTGGACATTTGTACTTCATGTAATGGTGTAATCACCTGCACCAAGAAAAAGCCAATACGGCGAGGGTTGAGAGGGCTTCTGGATATAGCGCCCTGTAGATATGCACGGTATAGAACTCCTGAACTCAGATGGCCTGTTATATATGCAACATTATAATAAAAGAGAAGACAGCATATGATGGCCACTGATGGGCGCTTATATGATCTCTGTTCTTGTATATGGGAGTATCGGTGATAGCGGGACAGGATCTGACTGTGGCCCCTCCTTGTGTGCTCATTGGGAGACCAAGGGGTCAGTAGGGCATTAGTTCAAGTTTGCAGAGTCCCGGTAGACATGAGCATTGAAGTGTGACACAGAACAGGTAGGGGTTTGGGAGGAAATATGAACAGTCAGGGATATGGAGGGTGACTCTGTCCAGATACAGCTTTGGAATGGATAATTCTAGCTACATCTGTAGAGCAGTAATTCTGAACAGTTACGTTTCAGATGGGTTTCCTGGGAATACGGTTCTGGAGGGCTAATTATAGGCAGTAGGAGTTTAAGTGCTTGGCATGTTTCCACTAGATTTAAACGCTATGTCAGCTGGGGCTTTGGACACTGGCTTGTTCAGCCAGGCTTCTGCCATCCAGCGATAACTGGCCGGCTTCCTGAGTTTGTGATGGTATGTAAAAAATAACTAGATTTAACAGTATGAGGAGCTGTATTTCCACTCTGATAAAAAAAGAGCCATGGTGGATGATCCTGGGCACATTTGGTCCCATTAACAGGAAGATTGCTTCCTGCACGCCCCACCTCAAAGCGTGGTGAGTGTCTTTATTCATGTGACTAGAGCTTGTATTAAGGTCACAATTTCGTACTCATTTAATGTTTCCCTTTCATTTCCCCTTTCAACTCACACACGCCCTGCAGCCCGTAAACCTAGACTTGCTCAGCAGGACCAAACAGCCCAAAATTGTATGGAGTGTCTACTCAACTGCAGAGAAGTGCATAAAGAAGTGGCTTCTGTATTCCTTATTTTGATCAAAATATAGAGCGTTTGCTTGGGCACTGAAAGCGTTTCTTCCTTTTCTCAATGAATTTGAAAATAAATAATTTACCATGAAAATGCACTTGTCTGACAAATACTTTGGGGGAGAGTGTCAAGGGAACGTGAACATGATTAATATGGAAATGAAATGCCACCATTTCTAGTTATAAACTTCCCTGCATTGTGAAGTTAACAGAATATTGTGTGTACAGAAGGGAAAAGATGACAGGAAATCATTGTTAAAAACGGCATGTCCCAGATCTGACCTGCCATCTTGTATTTGCAGTATATTAAAATTTAGCTTGTTCTGCATAAACAGATGTAGGGTAGCAGTAACAAATGGAATTAGATTTGCTTTAGAAACATTATTGTTTGTGTAACATTATAGATATATTGATTACGACGTTTGCATTATAAGAAAAAGGTTAAATTGAAATAGATTCGCTTTCAGAGTAATGTAGTGGTTTCTAAAAGAAGAATTAGTTTTAATTTAGTTATATTGCTGTTGCCTGGGGAAAAATGTGTTGTTTGCAATGCTGCAAATATTGGCTTTACTATAATTTTTGGTCGTTCTATATTTTCCTGAGGCCTTGAATTATCTGATTTGCGATATGAAGCACCCATATTCCTTCTTGCAAGGTTCATGCTGTGGGGCGTAACACTGCTTCAGTTGCAGCCATGCAGATGGGCCTCTAACCCTTCAGTTCCCCCAGTGCAAGGGCAATGGACATCTGTGAGATGTGGGATAGTCTGAAGCCCCTCATCACATTCTGCTGGTGTGGAAACTTCTGCCAAGGAGAAGAGCTTAATGCTTGTGGAGGACCTGCCACTCTGCCTGTTGCTTTGCTGTGCTGGCCCGCTTCTGCCTAAGAGGGAAAGGACCAGACTCCGCTTTCTACAATCATGCTGGTGAAGTGTCTCCAGAGGCTTGGACTGAACTTGCCTCCTGTTAAGAAGTCCCAAGGACAGCAAAGACTTCACTTACAGCCTTTAGGTCTACTTGCTGTGGATTCTAGCTGGTCAGGTGGTGCCTACACCAGTCTCTGGGCCCCTGGGAGTGAAAGCTGGTTGAAGCACAAGAAAAACCAGTGCACTAACTCCGGACGATGCCCGGACCGATGCCTCTGCTTGAGATCGCAACATCGTCTGCAACCAAAGCCATGGTCCCCGCTGGAGTGCGACAACCCGGTCGACATCGCAGGCTGACGCCGCTGCAGCCCAGCTGACATCCCATGACTTTTTGATACTTGAGTGCGTGTCATCGACATCCCTGACACCCAACGCCACTGCGGGGCCCGCAGCCCCATGGTGCAACCACGACTCCATGAGGTTGCCCTACCATGTCTTGACCCACCTGAAATCGAACATGCTGCAGTGTAAGGAACCAATGCTGCATCACTTCCCCTGCTGTGCAGTAAGGAACCAATACCGCACCGGATCCAGCAATGCCTCTTTTCCCCGACTTTGTGCGTGGCTTGTTTCTTCATTACCAAAGGTTTTGTACCTTGGGGTCCGCATGACCAGCGCCATTGGCGTCAGATTGTTGGGAATTACTTCATCACGAAGCCACAACAACTCTAAACTGAAGCATTTGTTTTCCTAAGCAATACATTCAAGTTTAACCTTTAAAAATTCAGAACATTGCTTGTGTAGGTTGGATTTTTGTTGTTTTGGTTTTGTTTGATTTAGATAAATACTGGCTATTTTAAAAAATTTGTGTTGAGTCTTTTTGTGGTGTTTTCACTGTGTTACTTTGTGTGTCTGTACAAATGGTTTATAAATTGCATGTGAGAGAAGCCTGACTGCTTGTGCTAAGCTACCAAGGGGATGAGCAGGGGTTATCTGAGCTGTATTCCTCCCTTACTGTGACTAGAGTGAGGGTCCCTGCTTGGACAGAGTGCAAGCTGACTGCCAACCAGAGACCCCATTTCAAACTGGTACCAGTATTGGATTTATTACTAAATGTACCCAGGAGATAACTTAGAGGTGCCCCATGCAAATTTTAACTACCCTGGCATGGTTGCTGACAGGTTGTATCCAGCCTGAAACCACCAAACAACCAATCTACAACCTTGGGGTGGGGGATCTGTCTACCTAGGTTGCAGAACAAAGCCCTTCCTGGGTGGAGATGCTCACACTCCTCCTGCAGGAATGTGCACTGCCCTGGCGGCGAGCTTCAAAGGGCTTACCACCTTTGAAATGTGACTCTCATGCCTGCTGCTTTTAGCAGGAGCAAGAGTAGGAAAAAACACAAAGGATAGGAGGAGTGGTCCACTTGACATCCCTATGGGCTGCAGCATTTCTTTTGCCACCCATAGGGAGCTCAGACAATTCTTGCACAGGACTGCCACTGCAGCCTGAGTAAAATAACGTCCACGTTATTTCACAGCCATTTTACACTGCACTGAAGTAACTTATAAGTCACCTATATGTCTAACCCTCACTTGGTGAAGGTTCGGTGCAAAGTTACTAAGTGTAAGGGCACCCTGGCACTAGCCAACGTGCCCCCACATTGTTCAGGGCAATTTCCCTGGACTTTGTGAGTGTGGGGACACAATTATACGCGTGAACTACATATAGGTCTATACCTATGTGTAGCTTCAAAATGGTAACTCCGAACATGGCCATGTAACATGTCTAAGATCGTGGAATTGTCCCCCTAAGCCAAACCTGGTATTGGGGTGCCAATCCCATGCATCCCCGGGGCTCCAGCATGGACTGCCAAACTAGCTCTCTGGGGTTTTCTCTGCAGCTACTGCTGCCGCCAACCCTCAGACAGGCTTCTGCCCTCCTGGGGTCTGGGCAGCCTAGTCCCAGGAAGGCAGAACAAAGGATTTCCTCTGAGAGAGGGTGTTACACCCTCTCCCTTTGGAAATAGGTGTTAAGGGCTGGGGAGGAGTACCCTCCCCCAGCCTCTGAAAATGCTTTGAAGGGCACAGATGCTGCCCTCCTTATATAAGACAGTCTACAACGGTTCAGGGAGCCTCCAGCCCCTGCTCTGGCGTGAAACTGGACAAAGGAAAGTGGAGTGACCACTCCCCTGTCCATCACCACCCCAGGGGTGGTGCCCAGAGCTCCTCCAGTGTGTCCCAGACCTCTGCCATCTTAAATGCAGAGGTGTGAGGGCACAATGGAGACCTCTGAGTGACCAGTGCCAGTAGGTGATGTCAGACACCCCTCCTGATAGGCTCTTACCTGGTTAGGTAACCAATCCTCCTCTGAGGGCTATTTAGGGTCTCTACTGTGGGTTTCTCTTCAGATAACGAATGCAAGAGCTCACCAGAGTTCCTCTGCACTTCTCTCTTCAACTTCTGCCAAGGATAGACCGCTGACTGCTCCAGGACGCCTGCAAAACCGTAACAAAGTAGCAAGAAGACTACCAGCAACATTATAGCGCCTAATCCTGCTGGCTTTCTCAACTGTTTCCTGGTGGGGCATGCCCTGAGCGCTGTCTGCCTTCACCCTGCACTGGAAGCCAAGAAGAAATCTCCTGTGGGTCGACAGAATCGTCCCCTTGCTAATGCAGGCACCACACTTCTGCATCACCGGTGCTCTGGGTCCCCTCTCATCTTGACGAGCTGGTCCCTGGAACACAGGAGATAGATCTAAGTGACCCCAACAGTCCAGTGGTCCTTCTCTACAAATTTGGTGGAGGTAAGTCCTTGCCTCCCCACACCAGACAGGCGTGATCTGCAGCTGCTAGGGCTTCTGTGCACTTTTGCAAGACTTCCTTCATGCACAGCACATGCCAGGTCCCCAGCACTCCGTCCTGCATTGCCCAACTCGCTGAGTTGACCTCCAGCTTTGTGGGACCCTCTTTTGTTTTGTTGAGATAACCACCATGCTCAGATTTCTTGAATGCCTGTTCAAGAACTTTTGTGGATGCTGCCTGCTTCTGTGTGGGCTTGCTCTGTTGCTGGGTGCCTCCTCTGTCTCCTCCTCCAAGGGGCAACCTCCTGGTCCTTCCTGGGCCCTGGCAGCTCCCATAATCTTCAACCGTGACTCTTGCAGCTAACAAGGCTTGTTTGCAGTCTTTCTGCGTGGAAACAACTCTAGATCCTCCAGCACACCGGGGGACATCTTCTGGCCAAAGGAGAAGTTCCTGGCACCTTCTGTTGTTGCAGAATCTTCAGCTTCTTCCACCCAGAGGCAACCCTTTTGCACCTTCATCCGGGGCTTAGTGGGCTCCTGCTCCCCCGGACACATGCGTGATTCCGGACTTTGTCCCCTTCCTTTGCAGGTCCTCAGGTCCAGGAATCGATCTTCAGTGCTTTGCAGTCAGTTGTTGCCTTTGCAGAATCCCCCATCTCGACTTTACTGTCTTTCTGGGGTAGTAGGGTAACTTTACTCCTACTTTTCAGGGTCTTGGGGTGGGGTATCTTGGACACCCTTAGTGTTTTCTTACAGTCCCAGCGACCCTCTACACACTACACTAGGCCTGGAGTCCATTTGTGGTTCGCATTCCACTTATAGGAGTGTATGGTTTGTGTTGCACCTAGGCCTTTTGTCTCCTATTGCATTCTATTGTGTTCTACAGTGTTTGCACTACTTTTCTAAGTGTTTTACTTACCTAATATTGGTTTGTGTGTATATTTTGTGTACTTTACTTACCTCCTATGGGAGTATATCCTCTGTGATACTTTTGGCATATTGGGGGTCATTACAACCCTGGTGGACGGTGTTAAAGTGGCGGTAAGACCACCAACAGGCCGGCGGTAAACATTTCGCAATTACGACCGTGGTGGAAACAGCCAACAAATACAGCCACTTTAACACTCAGACCGCCACGGCGGTACAGACAAACAGCGCAGCGGTCACCGCCAACAAATAGGCGGGAGACAATGTACCGCCCACACTATTATGACAGGCCAATCCACCACCTTTTCCGGGGCAGATTCACAGCGGATAAAAACACGGCGAAGCAGGCATTTCAAATGAAAAACGCTCATCTCTACACACTCCATGAGGAAGGAGGACAGCATGGAGCCGGAACTTCATATTCTCCCAGCGCTAGTCTTCCTGCTCTTCTACGAGGAGCACCAACACCGGCGGCGAAGACCATGGTGGGCACTGCACCGACGACACAGGGGAGGGGGGAGGCAAAAAACAGGGACACACACACTCAACATCCCAACCCCCACCGCGACCCTCACCCACTACAACACACACACCAATGCATATCTATACATTACAGTAACGCCCGCCAGCCTCCCCGGAAGAATGCAAAGACAAAAGGAAATGAGTGCAACTATTGTAATATATCTAAAATCAGTAAGCAAAAATATACATATATATATATACACTATAAACAAAATATATACCACGATTAGTAGTCCAGGTTTTGCATCATTCATAATCCGTGGATCACTGGGCCCAAAATGCATGGGCGAGGCCCACACAATATACCCGAACATGACGGAGAGAACACTGCAGGGGCATCAGATAGAAATACAACAGGCACCTCAGGGGGAAGGGAAGGGGGGGCACCTCAGCCGGATAAGTGCACGACGCCAGATCCACGAGGGGGAACCATGCCCACTGTTCAATCCTGGGGAGTGGAAAGCCACAGTCTCTCAAGTCTCTAACAGTGGGTGGTTTGCCCACTGTACCATCCTGGGGAGTGCAAAGCCACAGTCTCTCAAGTCTCTAAAGTGGGTGGTTTGACCACTGTACCATCCTGGGGAGTGCAAAGCCACAGTCTCTCAAGTCTCTAACAGTGGGTAGTTTGCCCACTGTACCATCCTGGGGAGTGCAAAGCCACAGTCTCTCAAGTCTCTACAGTGGGTGGTTTGCCCACTGTTCAATCCTAGGGAGTGCAAAGCCACAGTCTCTCAAGTCTCTCAAGTCTCTAACAGTGGGTGGTTTGCCCACTGTTCAATCCTGGGGAGTGCAAAGCCACAGTCTCTCAAGTGGATAACAGTCTCCACTGGTTCTGGAGGGGGACTGGTGCCCAGAGTGCTTCATCCTGTGCAGGACAGAGGGAGTGGATGCTGTTCTCTACTGGTCCTGGAGGGGGACTGGTGCCCAGAGTGCTTCATCCTGTGCAGGACAGAGGTAGTGGATGCTGTTCTCCACTGGTTCTGGAGGGGGACTGGTGCCCAGAGTGCTTCATCCTGTGCAGGACAGAGGGAGTGGATGCATGTATCCACTGGTTCTGGAGGGGGACTGGTGCCCAGAGTGCTTCATCCTGTGCAGGACAGAGGGAGTGGATGCTATTCTCTACTGGTTCTGGAGGGGGACTGGTGCCCAGAGTGCTTCATCCTGTGCAGGACAGAGGTAGTGGATGCTGTTCTCCACTGGTTCTGGAGGGGGACTGGTGCCCAGAGTGCTTCATCCTGTGCAGGACAGAGGTAGTGGATGTTGTTCTCCACTGGTTCTGGAGGGGGACTGGTGCCCAGAGTGCTTCATCCTGTGCAGGACAGAGGTAGTGGATGCTGTTCTCCACTGGTTCTGGAGGGGGACTGGTGCCCAGAGTGCTTCATCCTGTGCAGGACAGAGGGAGTGGATGCATGTATCCACTGGTTCTGAAGGGGGACTGGTGCACAGAGTGCTTCATCCAGTGCAGGACAGAGGGAGTGGATGCTGTTCTCTACTGGTTCTGGAGGGGGACTGGTGCCCAGAGTGCTTCATCCTGTGCCGGACAGACGGAGTGGATGCTGTTCTCCACTGGTTCTGGAGGGGGACTGGTGCCGAGAGTGCTTCATCCTGTGCAGGACAGTAGTAGTGGATGCAGTTCTCCACTGGTTCTGGAGGGGGGCTGGTGCCCAGAGTGCTTCATCATGTGCAGGACAGAGGGAGTGGATGGATGTATCCACTGGTTCTGGAGGGGGACTGGTTCCCAGAGTGCAGCACTCACCAGTGACGATCCCAGTTGCGTCACTGCCCCTGCCGCTAATGGGCTAGCGGTGCTTGCCATGGCGGTCTTTGCCCTGTTCAATGGTCCTTGCCCTGTTCAGCGGTGCTTGCCATGGCGGTCTTTGCCCTGTTCAGGAGTCCTTGCCCTGTTTAGCAGTGCTTGCCATGGTGGTCTTTGCCCTGTTCAGCAGTGCTTGAGTTGGCAGTCTCTGACCTGTTCAGCGGTGCTTGCCCTGTTCATCGGTGCTTGCCATGGCAGTCTTTGCCCTGTTCAGCGGTCCTTGCCCTGTTCAGCGGTGGTTGCCATGGTGGTCTTTGGCCTGTTCAGCAGTGCTTGCCTTGTTCAGCTGTCCTTGCCATGGCGGTCTTTGCCCTGTTCAGTGGTCCTTGAGTTGGCAGTCTCTGACCTCTTCAGCGGTCCTTGCCCTGTTCAGCAGTGCTTGCCATGGCGGTCTTTGCCCTGTTCAGAGGTGCTTGCCATGGCGGTCTTTGCCCTGTTCAGCGGTCCCTGCCCTGGCGGTCCGTCATTGCCCAGCTGGGCTGTGGCTGGCGGTCCTTCATGGGTCAGCTGGGCTGTGGATTGTGAGGCCCTCCTGGGCAGCTGGGCTGTGGCTTGCGGGGCCCTCCTGGGCAGCGACGATGGGGCTGGCGGTGGCCTCCTGCCCAGTTACGATGGGGCTGGCGGTGGCCTCCTGGCCAGCGGGGATGATGGCGGTCTTCTCCGCCGTGCTGCTCCTCACTGACTCTGCAGGTTTCTTCCGCCCCTTCCCCACCTTGGGAGGAGTCACAGCTGAGTCTACACTCCCCTGTGAGCGGCTTGGCTGGCTGGAGTCTTCCCCCTCTCCCGCCGGGCACTGTCCAACTTCTGGTGCTTCACAGGGGGGGGGAATGGCTGTGCTGTGGCTCAGTGAAAGACTGGCTGGCCTGGTGGCCGGTGCACTCCACATACCTGTAACAACAGGCACCACTGGTCCCGGAGATTTTTTGGCTGAGGTGCTAGTACGGGACCTATGAGTTGGAAGGGGGGGTGGAATATAGGTTAAGGGGGGACAGGAAAAGTTGTTTGGATACACTGGGACGGGTAGCTGGAGGGGGTTTGGGTGTGGAGGAAGAGGTGGTGCTTGTAGGAGGTGTAACTTTTGTGGATTTGGGTGCAGGTGCATGCGCTGGAGGCTGTCGTGAGGTGGATGGCTGTTGGGTGGGTGTGTGCCTGCGTTTGTGTATCTTCGGAGGGGGCGTCACAGACACACTGCGAGAGGACACATGGGACGTGCAAATGGTAGTGGGGTGATGAGTGTACGTGAGCTGGGTGTGGTGGTGGGTGTGCTGGTGCGGGACGTAGTGGCTGTAGTGGTAGTGCATGCAGGTGTGAGTGTAGACAAGACTGGGAGGGAGGAGGGAGACGACGAGGAGGGGACACAGTGGAGGCAGTGGATGTTGGTGTGTCTGTATGTGTGTGATGCTTTCGTGAGTGCCTGTGGGATGTGTGGTGCTTATGTTTGCCTGAGCTTCCCTTGTGTGGTGAGGTGTGTGCAGGCTGGTCTGATGGTGTGCTTGGGAAAGGCAGAGGTACAGGGGATTGGGTCTGGGTGGAGGAAGTTGGAGGGGGGAGGCTAGACACAGGGACAATTGCTGCCATCAGTGCTGAGGCCAGAGTTTGAAGGGTTCGCTGAAGGACAGCCTGACCAGAATGAATGCCCTCCAGGAATGCATTTGTGTTTTGCAACTCCCTTTCTACACCCTGGATGGCATTCAAAATGGTAGACTGCCCAACAGTGAGGGACCTGAGGAGGTCAATGGCCTCCTCACTGAGGGCAGCAGAGGTGACAGGGCATGGGCTGAGGTGCCTGGGGCGAAGGTGATGCCCACCCTCCTGGGTGAGCGGGGAACGGGGCAAAGGCTGAGGGGTTGCTGGGAGGGCGGTGCTGGTAGGGGGGGTGGCGCCTGTACCTGTTGAAGTGTGGGGCACAGATGTTGCCGCCACCACAAGGGAGCTCCCATCAGAGGATGAGTCTGTGTTGCTGATTGCAGATCCTGTGACCGCCGTGGAGCTCCCCTCGCCCTCCGTCCCACTGGTGTATTCAGCGTCCGTAGTGTGGGCCTCCATGCCCATGTGGGATGCAGCTTCCTCGTGCTCCGGTGCCACTGTACCTCCGCCTGATGATGCTAATGCACACAAGAACAGGGAGACTGCAAAAAAACGGGGGGGAACAGAAAAAAGACAGGTTGAGTGCATGGATTACCGCTGCCGTTGGCGGACAAGACAGGCACAGCAGACCCCGCAATACGTCGCGCTGTTGGGTTCTACAGTGCAATTCCTGGGAAATGGCCTACAAGGCTATGGACGACATCTGCACACATAGATGACCCTGGGGCATGAATAGCTGTACTTGGCACTCTACAGAGGTGGGGTGGGGGGCCACAGGGCCATGCCTTACGAATGGGCCTAGCCTATGGAACTCGCCCTGGCCTAGGGGAACCCACAGCCCTACTCCCCCACCAAGACACCTTCACTGCGTGCAAAGTCAGATGAATGAGAGTGTACTCACCCCTTTGTGTCTGATGTGATGCCCTCAAGCGCCCAATCAACTCAGGGTAGGCCACCTCCAGGATCTGGAACATCAGTGGGGTCATGGTTCGACAGGCACCCCTCCCACGTTGGGAGGCCCTTCCCAGCTGAGCCTCCGCCGTCTTCTTGCTCCAGCGGCAAATGTCCTCCAATCTCTTCCGGCAGTGGGTGCTCCGTCTGTGGTGGACCCCCAGGGTTCCGGACGTTCTTGGCGATGGCACGCCAAATATCCTTCTTCTGGTGGGCGCTGACCTACATGAAATGTACAGGGGAAGAATAGAAGTCATTACCAACTGCATCGTCAAAGTGAGTGGCCCCCATCCCTACCCTTGCCATGTGGCACATGCATTCAGCGTCTTTCATGCACGCAGAATTCTGCCCCCTTCCTTCAAGTCCGCGGCGGTGCGTACCATCACTGCCAGCGTACATCGTCATTGGCTCCTGGGACCCAGAGGGTCCAATGTTAACCAATGCAGCATTGCGCCGCGGTCTTCGACCGCTTACCGCGACAGTGTACAACGCCAGCACAGTTACCTCACATCCCATTGTCACGCTTTAGAGGTCAGGCAGCTGCCATTTCAGGGGCCCACATGGCCTAATTACCAACTGCGTCACACATACCTAGGCCTACTCTCAACACACATACAGGCCAGATTTTGTGTATGAATGGTGTTCTGTGCAGACTGTGGCTACATACCTCTGAGTTGTTTGATTCTGTGCTCGCTGTTGTCCTTCATAGGCACCGTCCGCTGGGACATGTGAGGAGATGGCGGAATCCTCTGGTGTACCGACCGCTGGTGGACCTGTCGACAATGGAGGAAAGACATTTGATCATCACCTACAGGTTTGACCGTGCCACTATCCAGGAACTGTGTGCCCAGTTGGAGCCAGACCTGATGTCAGCAATCCGCCATCCCACTGGAATCCCGCCTCAAGTGCAGGTACTATCAGTGCTCAATTTCCTTGCAAGTGAGTCCTTTCAAACAACTGTGGCCATGGCATCAGGGATGTCCCAGTCGATGTTTTCCAATGTGTTGTCCAGAGTGTTGTCTGCCCTGCTGAAACACATGCGGAGCTACATCGTTTTCCCTCAGGTGGAAGACTTGCCTACAGTGAAAGGTGACTTCTATGCCCTTGGACATATCCCCAACATCATAGGTGCCATTGATGGGACCCATGTGGCTGTGGTCCTCCCCCACAGGAGTGAACAGGTGTACAGGAACCGGAAGAGTTATCATTCCATGAATGTACACATGGTATGTTTGGCAGACCAGTCCATCTCCCATGTGAATGCCATGTTCCCTGGCTCACTGCATGACGCCTACATCATGCGGAATAGTAGCATCCCTTATGTGATGGGTCAACTACAGAGGCACCGGGTGTGGCTATAAGGGGACTATGGTTACCTCAACCTGTCATGGCTACTGACCCCAGTGAGGAATCCCAGGACCAGGGCAGAGGAACGCTACAATGAGGCCCACGGGTGGACTAGGAGGGTGATCGAATGCACCTTCGGCCTCCTGAAGGCCAGGTTTAGGTGCCTCTATATAACAGGTGGATCCCTATTCTACTCACCAAAGAAGGTGTGTCAGATCATTGTGGCCTGCTGTATGCTTCATAATTTGGCTTTGCGACGACAGGTGCCTTTTTTGCAGGAGGATGGTCCAGATGGCAGTGTTGTGGCAGCTGTGGAGCCTGTGGACAGTGATGAGGAGGAAGCAGAGGAAGAAGACATTGACAACAGGGACTCAGTCATCCAGCAATATTTCCAGTGAAACACAGGCGAGAATACATTCCTGCCTACTAAAAGTACTTTTACACTTCTACCTCTATCCTGTCTGTCGATTTCACCCAGTGTATGGTCACTGAGTTGTCACTTTCCCTTACGGTTTCACAGGTGTGGTTCCCAACGTGTGTCATCTGCTTAGATTCCTCATGGACTAGAGCTGTGTGACATAGGTACGTTGACATTACTATTTCCTGCAAATTTTGTCACTGTCATTGCAAATACACTATTTCAAAATCACAGACAGACTCCAGATCTTTTGATGCTTTAGTTGTGTTTATTTACATACAAAATATTTGAGGGGGAAGTAAAATGGTGAGGGGTGATGGCGGAGGAGTGTCCATGGCAGAGTCCAGTCTATTTGTCTCATAGGTGCATTGCCCATATGGGCATAGGAAGTGGAGCTGGGGCAGTTCCAATATGGACAGGGTGACAAAGTGGGCCAGGGGGTTGACAATCAGGGTGATCTCATTTCTTGGCGAGGGTCTTGGCTTCGTGCTCTGTCTTGTTCCTGGATCTCAGGGACCGCTTGCGAGGTGGTTCTACCTCTACAGGAGGTGGGGTGCTGGTGTGGTGGTCCTGTGGCAGTGCCTCCTGTCCACTAGCGCCGGAGGAGGTGGTGGGCAGTTCATCGTCCATGCTAGTGTCAGGGGCCCCTTGGAGTGCCACAGTGTCCCTCCTGGTGTTGAGTATTTCCTTCAGCACCCCTACGATAGTTCCCAGGGCAGAGCTGATGGTTCTGAGTTCCTCCCTGAACCCCAAATACTGTTCCTCCTGTATGTGCTGGGTCTCCTGAAACTTGTCCAGGACCGTTGCCATCGTCTCCTGGGAGTAGTGGTATGCTCCCAAGATGGAGGAGAGGGCCTCGTGGAGAGTGGGTTCCCTTGGCCTGTCCGCCCTCTGTCGCACAGCAGCCCTCCCAGTTCCCCTGTGTTCCTGAGCCTCCGTCCCCTGGGCCGTGTGCCCAATGCCACTGCCCCCAGGTCCCTGTTGTTGTTGGGGTGGTGGGTTATCCTGGGTTCCCTGTAGTGGTGGACACACAGCTGATTGACGTGTCCTGGGGATGGAGGTATGGGCCCGCTGGGTGGGTGCTGTGCTGGTGTTACCGGAGGGTGGAAGGTCTGTGGTGGGCTGTGCCTGTGCGAGGGGAACCGACTGTCCCACGATGGTCCGGGCTGGTCATCTGGATCCAGCTGGACAGAGCTGCTGTCGTCACTGTGGGCCTCTTTTGTGGGTGGGGTGGAGATGTCTGGTGTAGGAAGTTGGCTCTGTATGTGCTATTTCAAAGTAAGGAATAGCATGCACAGAGTCCAAGGGTTCCCCTTAGAGGTAAGATAGTGGCAAAAAGAGATAATACTAATGCTCTATTTTGTGGTAGTGTGGTCGAGCAGTAGGCTTATCCAAGGAGTAGTGTTAAGCATTTGTTGTACATACACATAGACAATAAATGAGGTACACACACTCAGAGACAAATCCAGCCAATAGGTTTTTATATAGAAAAATATCTTTTCTTAGTTTATTTTAAGAACCACAGGTTCAAATTCTACATGTAATATCTCAGTCGAAAGGTATTGCAGGTAAGTACTTTAGGAACTTCAAATCATCAAAATTGCATGTATACTTTTCAAGTTATTCACAAATAGCTGTTTTAAAAGTGGACACAGTGCAATTTTCACAGTTCCTAGGGGAGGTAAGTATTTGTTAGGTTAACCAGGTAAGTAAGACACTTACAGGGCTTAGTTCTTGGTCCAAGGTAGCCCACCGTTGGGGGTTCAGAGCAACCCCAAAGTCACCACACCAGCAGCTCAGGGCCGGTCAGGTGCAGAGTTCAAAGTGGTGCCCAAAACACATAGGCTAGAATGGGGAGAAGGGGGTGCCCCGGTTCCGGTCTGCTTGCAGGTAAGTACCCGCGTCTTCGGAGGGCAGACCAGAGGGGTTTTGTAGGGCACCGGGGGGGACACAGGTCCACACAGAAATTTCACCCTCAGCAGCGCGGGGGCGGCCGGGTGCAGTGTAGAAACAGGCGTCGGGTTTGTAATGGAAGTCAATGGGAGATCTAGGGATCACTTCAGCGCGGCAGGCAGGCAAGGGGGGGGTTCCTCGGGGAAACCTCCACTTGATCAAGGGAGAGGGACTCCTGGGGGTCACTCCTCCAGTGAAAGTCCGGTCCTTCAGGTCCTGGGGGCTGCGGGTGCAGGGTCTCTCCCAGGTGTCGGGACTTAGGATTCAAAGAGTCGCGGTCAGGGGAAGCCTCGGGATTCCCTCTGCAGGCGGCGCTGTGGGGGCTCAGGGGGGACAGGGTTTTGTACTCACAGTATCGGAGTAGTCCTGGGGTCCCTCCTGAGGTGTTGGATCGCCACCAGCCGAGTCGGGGTCGCCGGGTGCAGTGTTGCAAGTCTCACGCCTTTTGCGGGGAGCTTGCAGGGTTCTTTAAAGCTGCTGGAAACAAAGTTGCAGCTTTTCTTGGAGCAGGTCCGCTGTCCTCGGGAGTTTCTTGTCTTTTCGAAGCAGGGGCGGTCCTCAGAGGATGTCGAGGTCGCTGGTCCCTTTGGAAGGCGTCGCTGGAGCAGGATCTTTGGAAGGCAGGAGACAGGCCGGTGAGTTTCTGGAGCCAAGGCAGTTGTCGTCTTCTGGTCTTCCTCTGCAGGGGTTTTTCAGCTAGGCAGTCCTTCTTCTTGTAGTTGCAGGAATCTAATTTTCTAGGGTTCAGGGTAGCCCTTAAATACTAAATTTAAGGGCGTGTTTAGGTCTGGGGGGTTAGTAGCCAATGGCTACTAGCCCTGAGGGTGGGTACACCCTCTTTGTGCCTCCTCCCAAGGGGAGGGGGTCACAGTCCTAACCCTATTGGGGGAATCCTCCATCTGCAAGATGGAGGATTTCTAAAAGTTAGAGTCACCTCAGCTCAGGACACCTTAGGGGCTGTCCTGACTGGCCAGTGACTCCTCCTTGTTTTTCTCATTATTTTCTCCGGCCTTGCCGCCAAAAGTGGGGCCTGGCCGGAGGGGGCGGGCAACTCCACTAGCTGGAGTGTCCTGCTGGGTTGGCACAAAGGAGGTGAGCCTTTGAGGCTCACCGCCAGGTGTGACAATTCCTGCCTGGGAGAGGTGTTAGCATCTCCACCCAGTGCAGGCTTTGTTACTGGCCTCAGAGTGACAAAGGCACTCTCCCCATGGGGCCAGCAACATGTCTCGGTTTGTGGCAGGCTGCTAAAACTAGTCAGCCTACACAGATAGTCGGTTAAGTTTCAGGGGGCACCTCTAAGGTGCCCTCTGTGGTGTATTTTACAATAAAATGTACACTGGCATCAGTGTGCATTTATTGTGCTGAGAAGTTTGATACCAAACTTCCCAGTTTTCAGTGTAGCCATTATGGTGCTGTGGGGTTCGTGTTTGACAAACTCCCAGACCATATACTCTTATGGCTACCCTGCACTTACAATGTCTAAGGTTTTGTTTAGACACTGTAGGGGTACCATGCTCATGCACTGGTACCCTCACCTATGGTATAGTGCACCCTGCCTTAGGGCTGTAAGGCCTGCTAGAGGGGTGTCTTACCTATACTGCATAGGCAGTGAGAGGCTGGCATGGCACCCTGAGGGGAGTGCCATGTCGACTTACTCGTTTTGTCCTCACTAGCACACACAAGCTGGCAAGCAGGGTGTCTGTGCTGAGTGAGAGGTCTCCAGGGTGGCATAAGACATGCTGCAGCCCTTAGAGACCTTCCTTGGCATCAGGGCCCTTGGTACTAGAAGTACCAGTTACAAGGGACTTATCTGGATGCCAGGGTCTGCCAATTGTGGATACAAAAGTACAGGTTAGGGAAAGAACACTGGTGCTGGGGCCTGGTTAGCAGGCCTCAGCACACTTTCAATTGTAAACATAGCATCAGCAAAGGCAAAAAGTCAGGGGGCAACCATGCCAAGGAGGCATTTCCTTACATCTGGTCTCTCCTCTCTGGTGACGTTGGGTAGTGGTCCTGCAGGGGTGTAAAAGCTTAATTATTGCATCTGTGTGTGTCATGGTGGGCAATGGGTGGGTGATCGGTGTACCCCAGTGCTTGCATTCCTATGTGGGGACTTGTGTGATGATGGTTTAGGGGTTGTATGGGTATGTGCAGTGGGCTTGCTTTAGTGATGGGTGTCCATGCGTTGGGGTTGCATGCATGCATGCAGGGCTTGGTGTTGGGATGGGTGGTTTGTGATAGTGGGGTATATGTGAGTTGGTGGAGTGATGAGGGTGAGGGTAGAGGTAGGAGTTTGTGATGGCATGCAGGAAGGGTATGGTATATAGTAGTAAAGCTTTGACTTACCAGAGTCCATTCTTCCACCGACTCCTGCGAGGCCCTCAGGATGCAGAATCGCCAAGACCTGCTCCTCCCATGTTGTTAGTTGTGGGGGAGGAGGTGGGGGTCCACCGCCAGTCCGCTGAACCGCCAGGTGGTGTCTTGAGACCACGGAACGCACCTTCCCCCGTAGGTCGTTCCACCTCTTCCTGATGTCGTCCCGATTTCTTGGGTGCTGTCCCACTGCGTTGCCTCTGTCGACTATTCTTCGCCATAGCTCCATCTTCCTTGCAATTGAGGTGTGCTGCACCTGTGCTCCAAATAGCTGTGGCTCTACCTGGACGATTTTCTCCACCATGACCCTGAGCTCCTCCTCCGAGAACCTGGAATGTCTTTGCCGTGCCATGGGGTGTTGTAGGTGATGTGTGGGGTGGTGTATGTGGTGATAAGTGTGGTGATATGTAGTGGTGTGTGGTGTTTTGTGCGTGGAGGTTGTGTGGGTGATGGTGTTGAGTGCTTGTGGATGCTAGTTTGTGGATGGTGGTGTCTCTCTCTGGCCTTCTCTCTGTAATATTGGTCGTAGGGGTTTGTGGGTGATGTGGGTGTGTGTTTTATATTGTAATGGGTGAGTGGGAGTGGTGTGTGTATGTGTATCAGGTGTGTGTATTTTGAATTGTCCAATGTGGCTGTGTTTTGTAAATGTGTGTGTATTTTGAGCGCGCGGTGTGTACCGCCAATGGAATACCACGGTTGAAAGACCGCTGCGTGGATTCGTGGGTCGTGATAGCGTGGGCGTATTTCTGTTGGCGTGATGGTGGAGGTTTTGTTTTCGCCAGTTTATCACTGAGCTTTGGTGTGGCGGACTTGTATGGGTGTCTGAATTTTGTCGGATTTCGACATGTGGGTCATAATAGCTGTGGCGGAATTCCGCGGCCGCGGCAGTATATTGGCGGTCTTCTGCACTGCGGTAAACAGCTTTTACCGCCAATGTTGTAATGACCACCATTGTCACTAAAATAAAGTACCTTTATTTTTAGTAACTCTGAGTATTGTGTTTCTTAAGATATAGTGCTATATGATATAAGTGGTATAGTAGGAGCTTTGTATGTCTCCTAATTCAGCCTAGGCTGCTCTGTTATAGCTACCTCTATCAGCCTAAGCTGCTAGAACACTACTGATCTACTAATAAGGGATAGCTGGACCTGGCACAAGGTGTAAGTACCACAAGGTGCCCACTATAAGCCAGGCCAGCCTCCTATACAAACAGTTTATGTAGTGAACACCCGCTTTTTGCTTTTTGCCAGAGTGAGAATTTAAAAGATCACATGGTACGTGCTAATCTCCTCTTCAGAGTAATAACCCATACACTCCATGACGTCTGGGGCCTGACAACCAAAATGGAGTATTTCAAATGTGGACAATGTAGTGTGTGCCAGTTCTCGACTTAAACCAAAGGATTCAAGTATGGTATCATTGAATATGCTTTGTGTGAATTTTCAAATTGTAATATTATGAATGTCATTCATGCAACCTCCCCCTTTGCAATTTGATTTGCATCGGACAAACAACCAAAAAGATCTGTATGCAGTTATCAACACAGAAGTTATCTACTTTGCAGAGTGGTCAACGCCCCACTGGTGCATCACTTTGTCTCTGCTTGGCACATGAAAAATGATCTTCGCTGGCAAGTGATTATGGTTATTAAGCCACCACCTAGAGGAGCTGATATTGCTGCATTGCTCAACATGAAGAACTACGCAGGATTTTACGGGTCAACAGTCTGCACACTTGCCTCAACCGTATGGAAGATTGGTCAGCATTGATCTAATTGGATGATCGTTTACACTTGGGACTGGAGTAGAACAACCCTAGGACTGGCTTCAATGGTAATATAGCCCAAACTATAGCATCATATTCCTCCATGCCCCTTGTACATGATTAATACTGCTGGACAATGTTTGAGCTAGGCTATGGCCCTCATTATGACATTGGCGATAAATCACACTTACTGCCACACTGACTTCCACCAACATACCGCTACCACCGTTGCGGACATCCGTTCACCATAGTATGACACAAACACACCAATCCGTCACTATTCAGCCACACAAAATGTCAGTGATAAACTGGCGGTATCAAAACACACACCGTTACGCTAACAGAACTATGCCCATCACATTATAACCCACGAATTTCCACAGCGGACATTGAATGGCAGTTAACCATTGGCCGGTACACACCGCTGTGCTCAAAATACATACAAGCATACAAAACAACACCACATTGGACAATTCAAACTACACACATCTGACACACATACACACACCACACCCACACAATCACACCACTATAAAACACACACCCACAATACCCACAACCCTTTACAACTAATTGGCATGAGACAGACATCACAACCACAGACAAGACCAGAGCCACACACCACCACCACCTATACACCACCCACGCACACCACATCACACACCCAAACACATCACCCTACACACACTCACCCACACAACTCACACAACACCCATGGCACCACAAGACACCCCCGATTCTCAGAGGGGGAGCTAAGGGTCATTATCAGGGTAGAGCCACAGCTATTTAGAGCACAGGTGAAGCAGATATCTATAGCTAGGAAGATAGAGATATGGCGGTGGATCTTGTAAAGGGTCAATTCCGTGGGACAGCACCCAAGAACCAGGGATGACATCAGTAAGAGGTGGAAAGACCTACAGGGGAAGGTACGTTCCATTGCAGCAAGACACCAACTCGCTGTACAGAGGACTGACGGTGGACTCCCACCTCCTCCCTCACAACTAACAACATGGGAGGAGCAAGTCTTGGAAATCATGCATCCTGAGGGCCTGGCTGCAGTAGCAGGTGGACTGGGCTCTGGTAAGTCAACACTTTACTACTATCAACCCCCTACCTGCATGTCATAATATACCCCCACCCTCATCCAATCACTCCACCACCTCCCACACACCCCACCATCACATATTACTCATCCCAATGCCAAGCCATGCATGCCATACCAATGCATGGACACCACCCACAGACCTGCATGTACACTTATCACCATAGCATGCACACTAGAGAGAATCAGCTAGCCCACCACATACCAACTTACACAAGTGAAAGCTGTCAATACAACCAAAGAGTGCAACCCACACAGAAACAATAACACTGCATTTACATCCCGCAGGTACCCCAGCCAATGTCAGCTGCAAAGAGGTGCCAGCACTATACAGTCCCCTAACAGAAGAGGCACACAGTGATGACAGCAACTCAGGTCACCTGGATCTGGATTACCAACCTGGCCCATCAGGGACCTCTGGACAGTCGGTTACCCAGGCACAGTCACACACCACCACAGAGCCTCCCCCATCAGGAATCACCACTACAGCACCCACCCAGCATACCAATAACCCTGTCCCCAGGACAAGTCAATCAATAGTGTGTCCACCACCACACGGACCCCAGGCTACACCTCGCACCCAAAACAATCAGGGACCTGGGGTCAGTTGGAGTGGGCACACAGTTTAGGGGACAGAGACACAGGACAACAGGGACACTGGGAGGACTGCTGTCTGCCAGGGGAAGGACAGGCCCAGGGAACTGACTCTCCAGGAGGCACTCACCGAGATCTTGGGAGCATACCAACGTTCCCAGGATACGCTGTGCCAGATCCTGGCCAACGTGCAGGAGAACAGGCAGCTGCAGGAAGGACAGTATCAGGTAGGACTTACAGGCCATTAACACCACCCTGGTCTCCATTGCAGGGGCACTAGCAGACATGGCCAACATTATGAGGGAGGCAGTCTTACAACAGCCGGCCCCTGCCACTAACCAGACATCTGAACTGCCTTCCACCTCCGCTGCCTCTAAAGGACAGGAGGCCCCGCCACAGGACCAACAGGCCACCAACACCCCTCCCCCTGCAGAAGGAGAACCACCCCGCAAACATTCCCTGTGATCCAGGCAGAAGCCAGAGACTATTGCCAAGACCCCACCAGGAAATGAGGTTCTCCTGATTGTCACCTTTGTGTCCCACCCTGTCACCCTGTCCACCTTGAACTGCCATTGCTCCCCTTCCTATGTCCCCTTGGACAATGCACCTGTGCTACCAATAGACTGGAACAATACCCTGGACTTTCCTCCATCATCACCACAGCCCATTGCACTTGCCCCTCTACTTCTTAGCACTTAAATAAACACCCTCTGGAGTATGTCAAACTTATTTTAGTATGTATTCGTTTAACCAGGTTCAAACATTGCAATTCAACTGTACAGTAATGTTCAAATAGGAAAGATCTGTAGTCGGCTGCAGTGATCACACAAGGAGCGATAGTGGGGCACCAACATCTGCAAAATTAGTTGCCAAAGGGTACAGTGAGTGGGCATAGACATGGGAAATAACAGCATGCCAGTGACAAAGATAATCCATAAAATGACAATGAAATATGAAGCAACACTGTCTTACCTGTGTGTCATTGGAAGTATTTTCAAATCACTGCAGTTCTGTCGTCCTCATCTTCATCCTCTACCTCCTCATCCTCACGGTCCACAAGGGTCCCCTGCTACCACACAGCCTCCTCCTCCTGCAGAAAAGGAACATAGGCCCTGATTCTAAGCTTGGCGGGCGGCGATAGCCGCCCGCCAAGCGGGAACCGCCAGAAGACCGTACCGCGGTCAAAAGACCGCGGCAGTCAGACTGGGTTTCCACTGGGCTGGCGGGCGACCGCCGAAAGTCCGCCCGCCAGCCCAGCGGGAAACACCCTTCCCACGAGGAAGCCGGCTCAGAATGGAGCCGGCGGGGTGGGAAGGTGCGACGGGTGCAGTTGCACCCGTCGCGAATTTCAGTGTCTGCAAAGCAGACACTGAAATTCTTTGTGGGGCACTGCAGGGGCCCCCAGGGGCCCCACGACACCCCATACCGCCATCCTGTTCCTGGCGGGCGAACCGCCAGGAACAGGATGGCGGTATGGGGTGTCAGAATCCCCATGGCGGCGCAGCAAGCTGCGCCGCCATGGCAGATTCCCATGGGCAGCGGAAAGTCGGCGGTACACCGCCGGCTTTCCGCTTCTGGCCGCGGCATGTACCGCGGTGGTCAGAATGCCCGGCGGAGCACCGCCAGCCTGTTGGCGGTGCTACCGCCAACCTCCGCCCTGGCGGTATTTACCGCCAGGGTCAGAATGACCCCCATAGTGTCTCAGGGCCAGGTTGTGCAACATGTAGCATGCCACGATTATCTGGCAGACCTTCTTGGGTGAGTAGCAAAGGGATCCACCTGTTACATGGAGGCACTGAAACCTGCCCTTCAGGAGGTCAAAGGTACGTTCGATAATCCTTCTTGTTCGCCCATGTCCCTCACTGTAACGTTCTTCTGCCCTTGTCCTGGGACTCCTCACAGAGGTCAGTAACCATGATAGGTTTGGGTAACCAGAGTCACCTGCAAATATAGAGGGACAACATTTAGCCACACACTATCCCATATGGTCCACACCATACCCATACCCCAACATTAAGTGGGTGGGCACCAGCGCTCACCTATTAGCCACACCCTGTGCCTCTCTAGTTGGCCCATCACATTTGGGGTGCTGCTATTCTTCAGGATAAAGGCATCATGCACCGACCCAGAACACTTAGCATTGACATGGGATATGTACTGGTCCACCAAGCATACCATCTGGAAATTGACTGAGTGAAAACTCTTTTGATTTCTGAACACCTGTTCATTTTGCCAGGGAAGGGAGGGACAAATGCAATATGTGTACCATCAATTGCCCCAAAGATGTTGGGGATATGTCCCATTGCATAGAAGTCAGCTTTCACTGTGGCGAAATCCTCCACCTGAGGGAAAACAATGTGGCTGCACATGTGTTTAATCAGGGCAGACAACAATATTGTGAGCACTGTTAAGAACATTGGCTGTGACATTCTTGCTGCCAAGCCCGCTGTCACTTGGAAAGAACCAGTTGCCAAGAAATTGAGTACAGTTAGTACTTGCACAAGAGGGGGATCCCAGTGTGGTGACGGATTGCAGATATTAGATCAGGCTTCAATTGGGCACACAACTCCATGATTGCGGCCCTGTCAAGTCTATAGGTGAGGATGATGTGCCTGTCCTCCAGTGTTGCCAAGTCCACCAGGGGTCTGTACACGGGGGTACGTCTACATCTACTATTCATCTGCAGCGGTAGAAATCTATGGTGCAAAAGAGTGAGGAGCCAGTCACAAACTGCACATCGTACCCACAACAGTACAATGCATGATGTTAACTTTTAATGTATAAGTGGCATTTGTCCTGTATGTCCAATTTTGAACGCTGTTATTATCCAGGGCCTGCCCCCCCGAAATGGGGTCCGCCTGTCCCGTGTGGAAGGTCAGGTGGAAGTGAGGTAATTCTGCTGACGTTGTGCACTGTTGTGATAGGCGGTCAGCAGCCGCCATGCAACTCCTCTTTGGCTATTATTGGGCCCTATGGGGTACAGTGGCCAATGGTGATGTCCGCCAGCGGTGACGGTATGCACCGCCGCAGACGTGACCGCCATTTTCCATCTGATCACTCACTTGCTACCTGACCTTCAACAGGAGAGGACCTACACTGCATGAGCTGCTGTGACCTGTGTCTGGAACCTACCATGGCTCGTGTGACTGGAGAAAGGGCCCCTGCCTTGACCTCAGTGGAGTTGGAGTGACTGGTGGATGGGGTCCTACCACACACAGTACGGACTGCTGTATGGGCCTCCAGACCAACAGGTGAGTACACTGTGAGCACGATGCATGGGGCATGAATGCATAGAGTGGTGTTTGTGAAGGCCCTGTGTAGGGGGGTTGGTGGATGTCTCCTGTGTGGCATGCAGCTTGTGTGCTGGGCCCTGTTTGTGCAAATAGCCATCTGAAGGGTTATGGTGGGCCATAAGTGTAACAGGCAGGATGGTCTGACTGATACCTTTTGCTGTGTGTATTTCTCTGCAGGTCAGCGCCCATCAAAAGAAGGGTATATGGTGTGCCATTGCCAAGGATGTGCAGACCTTGGGGGTCTATGGCAGGTGGAGCACTCACTGTCGGAAATGGTGGGAGGACCTGAGACGCTGAGCTTGGAAGACCGCGGAGGCCAATCTAGGGATGGCCTCCCAATGAGGAAGGGGTGCCCGTCGAACCCTGACCCCCCTGATGGCCCGCATACTGGCGGTGGCCTATCTGGAGCTGGATGGATGCTTGAGGGCATCACAGCAGCCACGAGGGGTTAGTACAGTTCCCTTCATTACAACTTAGGTATGGTAGGGGGTACCCAGGTGGGGATGTGTGTCAGTGGGTGCCCCTAGGCCAGGCCTGACATTGCAGAGTAGGTCCCATGGTGGGCAGGGTTCTGAAGTGATAATCCTGCTACGTACCTTGTAGGCATCCACTGTTGGTCAGAGGTGGTTGGGTCCCAGGTCTGCTGCAGTTGGTGGCATGTGCCCCTCCCCATGCCCTGGTGGCTAGCATTATTACTGGTAGTGTATTGCATAGTGCGTAGGGCTGTTCCCTGTGTTTGACGGTGGTGTTTACGCCAACGGAGGTGTTGGTGCAGCCATTGACTAAGTGTATCCTTTGTCTCCCCCCCTTTTTTGTTTTGTCACCCTGTCCTTATGTGCATTAGCATCATCTGTTGGATGAGCAGAGGTACTGGTGATGGGGGAGCTGCATCCTACAAGACCCAGGAGGCAGACTCCACCGACGGTAAAGGCACCAGTGAGAAGGAGGATGAGGGGAGCAACACGGAGGAGACAGGAGGGGACAGTTCGGACACAGATATCTCTTCCGATGGAAGCTCCATGGTGGTAACTACCCCAGCTACAGGTACAGCCGCCACCCCCATACCAGCACCGCCCTCAGAGCAGCCCCTCAACATGTTGCCCATGCCCGCTCACCCAGGTGGGTGGGCATCTCCTTCGCCCCAAGCACCTCAGGCTATTGACCTCCTGCGATCCATCTCTGTAGGGCAGTCAACCATTGTGAATGCTATCCAGGGGCTGGCAGCCCAAATGTAACAGAAAATGTATTCCTGGAGGGCATTCACAGTGGCTTGGTGACCCAACAGAAATCAATCCAGGCTCTGGCCTCCTCTCTGAGGCAGCCATTGTCCCTGTTTCCTCCCTCCCCCTCAAACTTCTTCTTCCCATTCCCATTCCCATTCCCTTCATCCCCAACCTATCCCAAGCACACAGGCAGATGAGCATGCACACAAGACAACACACAAGAGTGGCACAGGCAAACACAAGCACCACACATCATCCCACAGGCACTCACACAAACACTATCCAGATGCAGACATACCAATATCCACTGCCTCCACTGTGTCCCCCTCCACCTCCTCCTCCTCCTCCTCCATCCCAATTCCGTCTACACTAACACCTGCATGCAGTACACCATCATCCCCTACCAGCATCACCACCACACCTAGCAGAACACACACATCACTGGCAGACACCACCACAACAGCCATGCACACGTCCCCCATGTCCTCTCCCACTGTGTCTGCCCCCCTCTCCCAAGGTACACAAGTGCAAACACTCAGACACCCAACAGTCATCCACCTCACAACAGCATCCAGCCCATGCACCTGCACCATACCCACCCCCTCTTCCTCCACTCCCAAACCTTCTCCCTCTTCCTGCCCCAATGTCCCTAAGAAGATTTTCCTCTCCACCACTGACCTCTTCCCTACCCCCCGTCCTTCACGTCAGGCCAGGGTGGCAAAAACCTAGTCAAGCTCCTCAGCCACCTAGTCCACAAGCCCAGTAGTCTCCATACCCACTCGTGGTGGGAAAGGATCCAGAGCACCAGGCAGCCTCAAGGAAAGGGTGCCTGCCCCAAGAGCTACCCGGAAGGGCAAGAAACCCTCCCCAGCTGCTGCCAGGAAGGGCGAGGAGCCATCCCCAGCTGCTGCCGGGAAGGTCAAGGAGCTTGACCCATGTGCTGCCGGGAAGGGCAAGGAGCCTGCTCCAAGTGCTCCCAGGAATGGCAAGGAGCCATCCCCAGCTGCTGCCAGGAAGGGCAAGGGCCCTGCACCAGCTGGCAGGTAGGACAAGGGCCTGGTGCAGGGACTCAGTCAGAGCCCCTACCACCAACAATGGTTGTGCAGCTGTCCAATGCTGCAGGGGATGGGCTGGAGCCTCCCCCCACCAGCAGCAACAGTACCACCATGACCAGCAGTGGGCAGCCATCTGATGCTGCAGGGGATGGGCTGGAGCCTCCCTCCACCAGCAGCAGCATCACCACCACAAGCAGTGGGCAGACGTCTGAGGCTGCAGGGGATGGGCTGGAACCTCCCCCCACCAGTACCAGCAGCAGCAGCACAACCACCACCAGCAGTAGGCAGCCATCCGAGGCTGCAGGGGATGGGCTGGAGCCTCCCCCCACCAGCAGCAGCACAACCACCACCAGTGGGAGGCCATCCAAGGCTACAGGAGATGGGCTGGAGCTTCCCCCCACCACCACCAGCATCAGCAGCACCACCAATGAGCAGCCGTCACCGCCAGAGGACGGTCTGTAGTCCTGCCTCCATGATCTTCCATGCTGCCTGTCCTCCATGATCTTCCATGCTGCCTGTCCCCTGCAAATCCAGTGGGAATGACACCCAGCTGAGAGACCATGACCTTGCACTCCCCTGGATCAGAAGCACAGGGCACAATGCCCCCTCCAGAATCAGCGGGTATGACAGCCACTCACCCCATCCTCCCCATGATCAGAAGCAAAGGGCACGATGCCCCCTCCAGAGCCAGTGGGTATGGCACCCACTGTAGGAAGGTAGCCTCTTTCTAGGATTGTTACCCCCACTTTTGGGCCTGTTTGTGAGTATATGTCAGGGTGTTTTTACTGTCTCACTGGGATCGTGCTATCCAGGACCCCAGTGCTCATAGTGAAAACCCTATTTGTCAGTGTGTTTTATATGTGTCACTGGGACCCTGCTAGCTAGGACCCCAGTTCTCATAGTTTGTGGCCTATATGTGTATCCTTGTGTAGTGCCTAACTGTGTCACTGAGGCTCTGCTAACCAGAACATCAGTGCTTATGCTCTCTCTGCCTTTAAAATTGTCACTATAGGCTAGTGACCATGTTTACCAATTTTAATTGGCACACTGGAACACCCTTATAATTCCTGAGTATATGGCACCTAGGTACCCATGGTACTGGGGCTCCAGGAGATCCCTATGGGCTGCAGCATTTCTTTTGCCACCCATAGGGAGCTAAGACAATTCTTGCACAGGACTGCCACTGCAGCCTGAGTAAAATAACATCCACGTTATTTCACAACCATTTTACACTGCACTTAAGTAACTTATAAGTCACCTATATGTCTAGCCCTCACTTGGTGAAGGTTCGGTGCAAAGTTACTAAGTGTAAGGGCACCCTGGCACTAGCCAACGTGCCCCCACATTGTTCAGGGCAATTTCCCTGGACTTTGTGAGTGTGGGGACACAATTATACGCGTGAACTACATATAGGTCTATACCTATGTGTAGCTTCAAAATGGTAACTCCGAACATGGCCATGTAACATGTCTAAGATCGTGGAATTGTCCCCCTAAGCCAAACCTGGTATTGGGGTGCCAATCCCATGCATCCCCGGGGCTCCAGCATGGACTGCCAAACTAGCTCTCTGGGGTTTTCTCTGCAGCTACTGCTGCCGCCAACCCTCAGACAGGCTTCTGCCCTCCTGGGGTCTGGGCAGCCTAGTCCCAGGAAGGCAGAACAAAGGATTTCCTCTGAGAGAGGGTGTTACACCCTCTCCCTTTGGAAATAGGTGTTAAGGGCTGGGGAGGAGTACCCTCCCCCAGTCTCTGAAAATGCTTTGAAGGGCACAAATGCTGCCCTCCTTATATAAGACAGTCTACAATGGTTCAGGGAGCCTCCAGCCCCTGCTCTGGCGTGAAACTGGACAAAGGAAAGTGGAGTGACCACTCCCCTGTCCATCACCACCCCAGGGGTGGTGCCCAGAGCTCCTCCAGTGTGTCCCAGACCTCTGCCATCTTGAATGCAGAGGTGTGAGGGCACAATGGAGACCTCTGAGTGACCAGTGCCAGTAGGTGATGTCAGACACCCCTCCTGATAGGCTCTTACCTGGTTAGGTAACCAATCCTCCTCTGAGGGCTATTTAGGGTCTCTACTGTGGGTTTGTCTTCAGATAACGAATGCAAGAGCTCACCAGAGTTCCTCTGCACTTCTCTCTTCAGCTTCTGCCAAGGATCGACCGCTGACTGCTCCAGGACGCCTGCAAAACCGTAACAAAGTAGCAAGAAGACTACCAGCAACATTATAGCGCCTAATCCTGCTGGCTTTCTCAACTGTTTCCTGGTGGGGCATGCCCTGAGCGCTGTCTGCCTTCACCCTGCACTGGAAGCCAAGAAGAAATCTCCTGTGGGTCGACAGAATCGTCCCCTTGCTAATGCAGGCACCACACTCCTGCATCACCGGTGCTCTGGGTCCCCTCTCATCTTGACGAGCTGGTCCCTGGAACACAGGAGATAGATCCAAGTGACCCCAACATTCCAGTGGTCCTTCTCTACAAATTTGGTGGAGGTAAGTCCTTGCCTCCCCACACCAGACAGGCGTGATCTGCAGCTGCTAGGGCTTCTGTGCACTTTTGCAAGACTTCCTTCATGCACAGCACAGGCCAGGTCCCCAGCACTCCGTCCTGCATTGCCCAACTCGCTGAGTTGACCTCCAGCTTTGTGGGACCCTCTTTTGTTTTGTTGAGATAACCGCCATGCTCAGATTTCTTGAATGCCTGTTCAAGAACTTTTGTGGATGCTGCCTGCTTCTGCGTGGGCTCGTTCTGTTGCTGGGTGCCTCCTCTGTCTCCTCCTCCAAGGGGCAACCTCCTGGTCCTTCCTGGGCCCTGGCAGCTCCCATAATCTTCAACCGTGACTCCTGCAGCTAACAAGGCTTGTTTGCAGTCTTTCTGCGTGGAAACAACTCTAGATCCTCCAGCACACCGGGGGACATCTTCTGGCCAAAGGAGAAGTTCCTGGCACCTTCTGTTGTTGCAGAATCTTCAGCTTCTTCCACCCAGAGGCAACCCTTTTGCACCTTCTTCCGGGGCTTAGTGGGCTCCTGCTACCCCGGACACTTGCGTGATTCCGGACTTTGTCCCCTTCCTTTGCAGGTCCTCAGGTCCAGGAATCGATCTTCAGTGCTTTGCAGTCAGTTGTTGCCTTTGCAGAATCCCCCATCTCGACTTTACTGTCTTTCTGGGGTAGTAGGGTAACTTTACTCCTACTTTTCAGGGTCTTGGGGTGGGGTATCTTGGACACCCTTAGTGTTTTCTTACAGTCCCAGCGACCCTCTACACACTACACTAGGCCTGGAGTCCATTTGTGGTTCGCATTCCACTTATAGGAGTGTATGGTTTGTTTTGCACCTAGGCCTTTTGTCTCCTATTGCATTCTATTGTGTTCTACAGTGTTTGCACTACTTTTCTAAGTGTTTTACTTACCTGATATTGGTTTGTGTGTATATTTTGTGTATTTTACTTACCTCCTACGGGAGTATATCCTCTGTGATACTTTTGGCATATTGGGGGTCATTACAACCCTGGCGGACGGTGTTAAAGTGGCGGTAAGACCGCCAACAGGCCGGCGGTAAACATTTCGCAATTACGACCGTGGTGGAAACAGCCAACAAATACAGCCACTTTAACACTCAGACTGCCACGGCGGTACAGACAAACAGCGCAGCGGTCACCGCCAACAAATAGGCGGGAGACAATGTACCGCCCACACTATTATGACAGGCCAATCCACCACCTTTTCCGGGGCAGATTCACAGCGGATAAAAACATGGCGAAGCAGGCATTTCAAATGAAAAACACTCATCTCTACACACTCCATGAGGAAGGAGGACAGCATGGAGCCGGAACTTCATATTCTCCCAGCGCTAGTCTTCCTGCTCTTCTACGAGGAGCACCAACACCGGCGGCGAAGACCATGGTGGGCACTGCACCGACGACACAGGGGAGGGGGGAGGCAAAAAACAGGGACACACACACTCAACATCCCAACCCCCACCGCGACCCTCACCCACTACAACACACACACCAATGCATATCTATACATTACAGTAACGCCCGCCAGCCTCCCCGGAAGAATGCAAAGACAAAAGGAAATGAGTGCAACTATTGTAATATATCTAAAATCAGTAAGCAAAAATATACATATATATATATATATACACTATAAACAAAATATATACCACGATTAGTAGTCCAGGTTTTGCATCATTCATAATCCGTGGATCACTGGGCCCAAAATGCACGGGCGAGGCCCACACAATATACCCGAACATGACGGAGAGGACACTGCAGGGGCATCAGATAGAAATACAGCAGGCACCTCAGGGGGAAGGGAAGGGGGGGCACCTCAGCCGGATGAGTGCACGATGCCAGATCCACGAGGGGGAACCATGCCCACTGTTCAATCCTGGGGAGTGCAAAGCCACAGTCTCTCAAGTCTCTAACAGTGGGTGGTTTGCCCACTGTACCATCCTGGGGAGTGCAAAGCCACAGTCTCTCAAGTCTCTACAGTGGGTGGTTTGACCACTGTACCATCCTGGGGCGTGCAAAGCCACAGTCTCTCAAGTCTCTAACAGTGGGTAGTTTGCCCACTGTACCATCCTGGGGAGTGCAAAGCCACAGTCTCTCAAGTCTCTACAGTGGGTGGTTTGCCCACTGTTCAATCCTGGGGAGTGCAAAGCCACAGTCTCTCAAGTCTCTAACAGTGGGTGGTTTGCCCACTGTTCAATCCTGGGGAGTGCAAAGCCACAGTCTCTCAAGAGGATAACAGTCTCCACTGGTTCTGGAGGAGGACTGGTGCCCAGAGTGTTTCATCCTGTACAGGACAGAGGGAGTGGATGCTGTTCTCTACTGGTCCTGGAGGGGGACTGGTGCCCAGAGTGCTTCATCCTGTGCAGGACAGAGGTAGTGGATGCTGTTCTCCACTGGTTCTGGAGGGGGACTGGTGCCCAGAGTGCTTCATCCTGTGCAGGACAGGGGGAGTGGATGCATGTATCCACCGGTTCTGGAGGGGGACTGGTGCCCAGGGTGCTTCATCCTGTGCAGGACAGAGGGAGTGGATGCATGTATCCACTGGTTCTGGAGGGGGACTGGTTCCCAGAGTGCTTCATCCTGTGCAGGACAGAGGGAGTGGATGCTGTTCTCTACTGGTTCTGGAGGGGGACTGGTGCCCAGAGTGCTTCATCCTGTGCAGGACAGAGGTAGTGGATGCTGTTCTCCACTGGTTCTGGAGGGGGACTGGTGCCCAGAGTGCTTCATCCTGTGCAGGACAGAGGTAGTGGATGCTGTTCTCCACTGGTTCTGGAGGGGGACTGGTGCCCAGAGTGCTTCATCCTGTGCAGGACAGAGGGAGTGGATGCATGTATCCACTGGTTCTGAAGGGGGACTGATGCCCAGAGTGCTTCATCCTGTGCAGGACAGAGGGAGTGGATGCTGTTCTCTACTGGTTCTGGAGGGGGACTGGTGCCCAGAGTGCTTCATCCTGTGCCGGACAGACGGAGTGGATGCTGTTCTACACTGGTTCTGGAGGGAGACTGGTGCCCAGAGTGCTTCATCCTGTGCAGGACAGTAGTAGTGGATGCAGTTCTCCACTGGTTCTGGAGGGGGGGCTGGTGCCCAGAGTGCTTCATCATGTGCAGGACAGAGGGAGTGGATGCATATATCCACTGGTTCTGGAGGGGGACTGGTTCCCAGAGTGCAGCACTCACCCGTGACGATCCCAGTTGCGTCACTGCCCCTGCCGCTAATGGGCTAGCGGTGCTTGCCATGGTGGTCTTTGCCCTGTTCAGTGGTCCTTGCCCTGTTCAGCGGTGCTTGCCATGGCGGTCTTTGCCCTGTTCAGCAGTCCTTGCCCAGTTTAGCAGTGCTTGCCATGGTGGTCTTTGCCCTGTTCAGCAGTGCTTGAGTTGGCAGTCTCTGACCTGTTCAGCGGTGCTTGCCCTGTTCATCGGTGCTTGCCATGGCGGTCTTTGCCCTGTTCAGCGGTCCTTGCCCTGTTCAGCGGTGGTTGCCATGGTGGTCTTTGGCCTGTTCAGCAGTGCTTGCCTTGTTCAGCTGTCCTTGCCATGGCGGTCTTTGCCCTGTTCAGTGGTCCTTGAGTTGGCAGTCTCTGACCTCTTCAGCGGTCCTTGCCCTGTTCAGCAGTGCTTGCCATGGCGGTCTTTGCCCTGTTCAGAGGTGCTTGCCATGGCGGTCTTTGCCCTGTTCAGCGGTCCCTGCCCTGGCGGTCCGTCATTGCCCAGCTGGGCTGTGGCTGGCGGTCCTTCATGGGTCAGCTGGGCTGTGGATTGTGAGGCCCTCCTGGGCAGCTGGGCTGTGGCTTGCGGGGCCCTCCTGGGCAGCGACAATGGGGCTGGCGGTGGCCTCCTGGCCAGCGGGGATGATGGCCGTCTTCTCCGCTGTGCTGCTCCTCACTGACTCTGCAGGTTTCTTCCGCCCCTTCCCCACCTTGGGAGGAGTCACAGCTGAGTCTACACTCCCCTGTGAGCGGCTTGGCTTGCTGGAGTCTTCCCCCTCTCCCGCCGGGAACTGTCCAACTTCTGGTGCTTCACAGGGGGGGGAATGGCTGTGCTGTGGCTCAGTGAAAGACTGGCTGGCCTGGTGGTTGGTGCACTCCACATACCTGTAATAACAGGCACAACTGGTCCCGGAGATTGTTTGGCTGAGGTGCTAGTACGGGACCTATGAGTTGGAAGGGCGGGTGGAATATAGGTTAAGGGGGGACAGGAAATGTTGTTTGGATACACTGGGACGGGTAGCTGGAGGGGGTTTGGGTGTGGAGGAAGAGGTGGTGCTTGTAGGAGGTGTAACTTTTGTGGATTTGGGTGCAGGTGCATACGCTGGAGGCTGTCGTGAGGTGGATGGCTGTTGGGTGGGTGTGTGCCTGCGTTTGTGTATCTTCGGAGGGGGCGTCACAGACACACTGGGAGAGGACACATGGGACGTGCAAATGGTAGTGGGGGTGATGAGTGTACGTGAGCTGGGTGTGGTGGTGGGTGTGCTGGTGCGGGACGTAGTGGCTGTAGTGGTAGTGCATGCAGGTGTGAGTGTAGACAAGACTGGGAGGGAGGAGGGAGACGACGAGGAGGGGACACAGTGGAGGCAGTGGATGTTGGTGTGTCTGTATGTGTGTGATGCTTTCGTGAGTGCCTGTGGGATGTGTGGTGCTTATGTTTGCCTGAGCTTCCCTTGTGTGGTGAGGTGTGTGCAGGCTGGTCTGATGGTGTGCTTGGGATAGGCAGAGGTACAGGGGATTGGGTCTGGGTGGAGGAAGTTGGAGGGGGGAGGCTAGACACAGGGACAATGGCTGCCATCAGTGCTGAGGCCAGAGTTTGAAGGGTTCGCTGAAGGACAGCCTGACCAGAATGAATGGCCTCCAGGAATGCATTTGTGTGTTGCATCTCCCTTTCTACACCCTGGATGGCATTCAAAATGGTAGACTGCCCAACAGTGAGGGACCTGAGGAGGTCAATGGCCTCCTCACTGAGGGCAGCAGAGGTGACAGGGGCATGGGCTGAGGTGCCTGGGGTGAAGGTGATGCCCACCCTCCTGGGTGAGCGGGCACGGGGCAAAGGCTGAGGGGTTGCTGGGAGGGCGGTGCTGGTAGGGGGGGTGGCGGCTGTACCTGTTGAAGTGTGCGGCACAGATGTTGCCGCCACCACAAGGGAGCTCCCATCGGAGGATGAGTCCGTGTTGCTGATTGCAGATCCTGTGACTGCCGTGGTGCTCCCCTCGCCCTCCGTCCCACTGGTGTATTCAGAGTCCGTAGTGTGGGCCTCCATGCCCATGTGGGATGCAGCTTCCTCGTGCTCCGGTGCCACTGTACCTCCGCCTGATGATGCTAATGCACACAAGAAGAGGGAGACTGCAAAAAAACGGGGGGGAACAGAAGAAAGACAGGTTGAGTGCATGGATTACCGCTGCCGTTGGTGGACAAGACAGGCACAACAGCCCCCGCAATACGTCGCGCTGTTGGGTTCTACAGTGCAATTCCTGGGAAATGGCCTACAAGGCTATGGACGACATCTGCACACATAGATGACCCTGGGGCATGAATAGCTGTACTTGGCACTCTACAGAGGTGGGGTGGGGGGCCACAGGGCCATGCCTTACGAATGGGCCTAGCCTATGGAACTCGCCCTGGCCTAGGGGAACCCACAGCCCTCCTCCCCCACCAAGACACCTTCACTGCGTGCAAAGTCAGATGAATGAGAGTGTACTCACCCCTTTGTGTCTGATGTGATGCCCTCAAGCGCCCATCCAACTCAGGGTAGGCCACCTCCAGGATCCGGAACATCAGTGGGGTCATGGTTCGACAGGCACCCCTCCCACGTTGGGAGGCCCTTCCCAGCTGAGCCTCCGCCGTCTTCTTGCTCCAGCGGCAAATGTCCTCCAATCTCTTCTGGCAGTGGGTGCTCCGTCTGTGTTGGACCCCCAGGGTTCCGGACGTTCTTGGCGATGACACGCCAAATATCCTTCTTCTGGTGGGCGCTGACCTACATGAAATGTACAGGGGAAGAATAGAAGTCATTACCAACTGCATCGTCAAAGTGAGTGGCCCCCATCCCTACCCTTGCCATGTGGCACATGCATTCAGCGTCTTTCATGCACGCAGAACTCTGCCCCCTTCCTTCACGTCCGCGGCGGTGCGTACCATCACCGCCAGCGTACATCGTCATTGGCTCCTGGGACCCATAGGGTCCAATGTTAACCAATGCAGCATTGCGCCGCGGTCTTCGACCGCTTACCGCGACAGTGTACAACGCCAGCACAGTTACCTCGCATCCCATTGTCACGCTTTAGAGGTCAGGCAGCTGCCATTTCAGGGGCCCACATGACCTAATTACCAACTGCGTCACACATACCTAGGCCTACTCTCAACACACATACAGGCCAGATTTTGTGTATGAATGGTGTTCTGTGCAGACTGTGGGTACATACCTCTGAGTTGTTTGATTCTGTGCTCGCTGTTGTCCTTCATAGGCACCGTCTGCTGGGACATGTGAGGAGATGGCGGAATCCTCTGGTGTACCGACCGCTGGTGGACCTGTCGACAATGGAGGAAAGACATTTGATCATCACCTACAGGTTTGACCGTGCCACTATCCAGGAACTGTGTACCCAGTTGGAGCCAGACCTGATGTCAGCAATCCGCCATCCCACTGGAATCCCACCTCAAGTGCAGGTACTATCAGTGCTCCATTTCCTTGCAAGTGAGTGAAAGGTGACTTCTATGCCCTTGGACATATCCCCAACATCATAGGTGCCATTGATGGGACCCATGTGGCTGTGGTCCTCCCCCACAGGAGTGAACAGGTGTACAGGAACCGGAAGAGTTATCATTCCATGAATGTAAACATGGTATGTTTGGCAGACCAGTCCATCTCCCATGTGAATGCCATGTTCCCTGGCTCACTGCATGACGCCTACATCATGCGGAATAGCAGCATCCCTTATGTGATGGGTCAACTACAGAGGCACCAGGTGTGGCTATAAGGGGACTCTGGTTACCTCAACCTGTCATGGCTACTGACCCCAGTGAGGAATCCCAGGACCAAATCAAATCAAATCAAATCAAATCATTAACATTTATAAAGCGCGCTACTCACCCGTGCGGGTCTCAAGGCGTTAGGGGGGAAAGGGGGGGTTATCGCTGCTCGAACAGCCAAGTCTTTAGGAGTCTCCGGAAAGCGGAGTGGTCCTGGGTGGTCCTGAGGCTGGTGGGGAGGGAGTTCCAGGTCTTGGCCGCCAGGTAGGAGAAAGATCTCCCACCCGCCGTGGAGCGGCGGGTGCGAGGGACGGCAGCAAGTGCGAGGCCAGCGGAGCGGAGGGGGCGGAAGGGGACGTAGAAGCTGAGGCGTCTGTTGAGGTATTCCGGTCCCTTGTTGTGGAGGGCTTTGTGTGCGTGGGTGAGAAGACGGAAGGTGATCCTTTTGCTGACTGGGAGCCAATGCAGGTGTCTCAGGTGTGCGGAGATGTGGCTGTTGCGGGGTACGTCGAGGATGAGGCGGGCCGAGGCGTTTTGGATGCGTTGCAGGCGGTTCTGGAGTTTGGCTGTGGTCCCGGCGTAGAGGGTGTTGCCGTAGTCCAGGCGGCTCGTGACGAGGGCGTGGGTCACGGTTTTTCTGGTGTCGGCGGGGATCCAGCGGAAGATCTTACGGAGCATGCGGAGAGTGAGGAAGCAGGCGGAGGACACGGCGTTGACTTGCTTGGTCATGGTGAGAAGAGGGTCCAAGATGAAGCCGAGGTTGCGGGCGTGGTCTGCGGGGGTCGGTGCGGTGCCGAGGGCCGTGGGCCACCAGGAGTCGTCCCAGGCGGACGGGGTGTTGCCGAGGATGAGGACTTCCGTTTTTTCAGAGTTCAGCTTTAGGCGGCTGAGCCTCATCCAATCTGCGACGTCCTTCATACCCTCTTGTAGGTTGGTCTTGGCGCTGGCGGGGTCCTTGGTGAGGGAGAGTACAAGTTGGGTGTCGTCGGCGTAGGAGGTGATGATGATGTCGTGCTTGCGTACGATGTCGGCGAGGGGGCTCATGTAGACATTGAAGAGTGTCGGGCTGAGCGATGAGCCTTGAGGTACGCCGCAGATGATCTTGGTGGGTTCTGAGCGAAACGGAGGGAGGTAAACTCTTTGGGAGCGGTTAGCGAGGAAGGAGGCGATCCAGTCCAGGGCCTGGCCTTGGATCCCGGTGGAGCGTAGCCGGGTGATTAGGGTGCGGTGACAGACGGTGTCAAAGGCAGCCGAGAGGTCGAGGAGAATGAGGGCGACTGTTTCACCGTTGTCCATCAGGGTTCTGATGTCGTCTGTGACTGAGATGAGGGCGGTTTCCGTGCTGTGGTTGGTTCGGAATCCGGTTTGTGAAGGGTCGAGCAGGTTGTTGTCTTCCAGGAAGGTGGTCAGCTGTTTGTTGACGGTCTTTTCTATTACCTTGGCTGGGAAAGGTAGAAGAGAGATGGGGCGGAAGTTTTTCAGGTCGCTTGGGTCAGCCGTAGGTTTCTTTAGTAGGGCGTTGGCTTCAGCGTGCTTCCAGCATTCGGGGAAGGTAGCAGAAGAAAAAGAAGAGTTGATGACGGTCTGGAGGTGCGGGGCGATGATGTCGTCGGCTTTGTTAAAGATGAAGTGCGGGCAGGGGTCCGAAGGGGCGCCGGAGTGGATAGAGTTCATGATGGATTTGGTTTCTTCCGTGTTGATGTGGGTCCAGTTGTTGAGGGTGATGTCCGGGGAAGCGGGTTCAGTGGTGTATGGTTGGGTCTGGTGTCCGAAGCTGTCGTGGAGGTCGCTGATCTTGCGATGGAAGAAAGTGGCGAGGGATTCGCACAAATCCTGTGAGGGCGTGACGGCGTTGGCGCTGGCGCTGGGGTTGGAGAACTCTTTGACGATGCTGAAGAGTTCTCTGCTGTTGTGACTGTTTTTGTCTAGTCTGTCGGTGAAAAAGTTCCTTTTGGCAGTGCGGATCAGGTGGTGGTGTTCGCGTGTAGCGTTCTTGAGGGCGGTCATGTTGTCAGCGGTGTGGTCCTTGCGCCAGGCCTTCTCAAGGGCACGACAAGTTTTCTTTGATTCTTTGAGGGTGTCAGAGAACCAGAGAGGTTTTTTGGTGTTGGTCTGTCGATGCGTGCGTTTGAGGGGAGCAAGGTTGTCAGCGCAGTTGGAGATCCAGTTTGTGAGGGTGACCAGGGCAGAGGAACGCTACAATGAGGCCCACGGGTGGACTAGGAGGGTGATCGAATGCACCTTCGGCCTCCTGAAGGCCAGGTTTAGGTGCCTCTATATAACAGGTGGATCCCTATTCTACTCACCAAAGAAGGTGTGTCAGATCATTGTGGCCTGCTGTATGCTTCATAATTTGGCTTTGCGACGACAGGTGCCTTTTTTTGCAGGAGGATGGTCCTGATGGCGGTGTTGTGGCAGCTGTGGAGCCTGTGGACAGTGATGAGGAGGAAGCAGAGGAAGAAGACATTGACAACAGGGACTCAGTCATCCAGCAATATTTCCAGTGAAACACAGGCGAGAATACATTCCTGCCTACTAAAAGTACTTTTACACTTCTACCTCTATCCTGTCTGTCGATTTCACCCAGTGTATGGTCACTGAGTTGTCACTTTCCCTTACGGTTTCACAGGTGTGGGTCCCAACGTGTGTCATCTGCTTAGATTCCTCATGGACTAGAGCTGTGTGACATAGGTACGTTGACATTACTATTTCCTGCAAATTTTGTCACTGTCATTGCAAATACACTATTTCAAAATCACAGACAGACTCCAGATCTTTTGATGCTTTAGTTGTGTTTATTTACATACAAAATATTTGAGGGGGGAGTAAAATGGTGAGGGGTGATGGCGGAGGAGTGTCCATGGCAGAGTCCAGTCTATTTGTCTCATAGGTGCATTGCCCATATGGGCATAGGAAGTGGAGCTGGGGCAGTTCCAATATGGACAGGGTGACAAAGTGGGACAGTGGGTTGACAATCAGGGTGATCTCATTTCTTGGCGAGGGTCTTGGCTTTGTGCTCTGTCTTGTTCCTGGATCTCAGGGACTGCTTGCGGGGTGGTTCTCCCTCTACAGGGGGTGGGGTGCTGGTATGGTGGTCCTGTGGCAGTGCCTCCTGTCCACTAGCGCCGGCGGAGGTGGTGGGCAGTTCATCGTCCATGCTAGTGTCAGGGGCCCCTTGGAGTGCCACACGGTGTTGAGTATTTCCTTCAGCACCCCTACGATAGTTCCCAGGGCAGAGCTGATGGTTCTGAGTTCCTCCCTGAACCCCAAATACTGTTCCTCCTGTATGCGCTGGGTCTCCTGAAACTTGTCCAGGACCGTTGCCATCATCTCCTGTGAGTAGTGGTATGCTCCCAAGATGGAGGAGAGGGACTTGTGGAGAGTGGGTTCCCTTGGCCTGTCCGCTCTCTGTCGCACAGCAGCCCTCCCATTTCCCCTGTGTTCCTGAGCCTCCGTCCCCTGGGCTGTGTGCCCAATGCCACTGCCCCCAGGTCCCTGTTGTTGTTGGGGTGGTGGGTTATCCTGGGTTCCCTGTAGTGGTGGACACACAGCTGATTGACGTGTCCTGGGGATGGAGGTATGGGCCCGCTGGGTGGGTGCTGTGCTGGTGTTACCGGAGGGTGGAAGGTCTGTGGTGGGCTGTGCCTGTGCGAGGGGAACCGACTGTCCCACGATGGTCCGGGCTGGTCATCTGGATCCAGTTGGACAGAGCTGCTGTCATCACTGTGGGCCTCTTCTGTGGGTGGGGTGGAGATGTCTGGTCTCTCCTGTCTGGTGACGTTGGGTAGTGGTCCTGCAGGGGTGTAAAAGCTTAATTATTGCATCTGTGTGTGTCATGGTGGGCAATGGGTGGGTGATCGGTGTACCCCAGTGCTTGCATTCCAATGTGGGGACTTGTGTGATGATGGTTTAGGGGGTTGTATGGGTATGTGCAGTGGGCTTGCTTTAGTGATGGGTGTCCAAGACTTGCTCCTCCCATGTTGTTAGTTGTGAGGGAGGAGGTGGGAGTCCACCGTCAGTCCTCTGTACAGCGAGTTGGTTTCTTGAGATCACGGAACGCACCTTCCCCGTAGGTCGTTCCACCTCTTCCTGATGTCGTCCCGATTTCTTGGGTGCTGTCCCACTGCGTTGCCTCTGTCGACTATTCTTCGCCATAGCTCCATCTTCCTTGCAATTGAGGTGTGCTGCACCTGTGCTCCAAATAGCTGTGGCTCTACCTGGACGATTTTCTCCACCATGACCCTGAGCTCCTCCTCCGAGAACCTGGAATGTCTTTGCCGTGCCATGGGGTGTTGTAGGTGATGTGTGGGGTGGTGTATGTGGTGATAAGTGTGGTGATATGTAGTGGTGTGTGGTGTTTTGTGCGTGGAGGTTGTTGTGGGTGATGGTGTTGAGTGCTTGTGGATGCTAGTTTGTGGATGGTGGTGTCTCTCTCTGGCCTTCTCTCTGTAATATTGGTCGTAGGGGTTTGTGGGTGATGTGGGTGTGTGTTTTATATTGTAATGGGTGTGTGGGAGTGGTGTGTGTATTTGTATCAGGTGTGTGTATTTTGAATTGTCCAATGTGGCTGTGTTTTGTAAATGTGTGTGTATTTTGAGCGCGCGGTGTGTACCGCCAATGGAATACCGCAGTTGAAAGACCGCCGCGTGGATTCGTGGGTCGTGATAGCGTGGGCGTATTTCTGTTGGCGTGATGGTGGAGGTTTTGTTTTCGCCATTTTATCACTGAGCTTTGGTGTGGCGGACTTGTATGGGTGTCTGAATTTTGTCGGATTTCGAGATGTGGGTCATAATAGCTGTGGCGGAATTCCGCGGCCGCGGCGGTATGTTGGCGGTCTTCTGCACTGCGGTAAGCAGCTTTTACCGCCAATGTTGTAATGACCACCATTGTCACTAAAATAAAGTACCTTTATTTTTAGTAACTCTGAGTATTGTGTTTCTTAAGATATAGTGCTATATGATATAAGTGGTATAGTAGGAGCTTTGTATGTCTCCTAATTCAGCCTAAGCTGCTCTGTTATAGCTACCTCTATCAGCCTAAGCTGCTAGAACACTACTGATCTACTAATAAGGGATAGCTGGACCTGGCACAAGGTGTAAGTACCACAAGGTGCCCACTATAAGCCAGGCTAGCCTCCTATACAAACAGTTTATGTAGTGAACACCCACTTTTTGCTTTTTGCCAGAGAGAGAATTTAAAAGATCACCTGGTACGTGCTAATCTCCTCTTCAGAGTAATAACCCATACACTCCATGACGTCTGGGGCCTGACAACCATAATGGAGCATTTCAAATGTGGACAATGTAGTGTGTGCCAGTTCTCGACTTAAACCAAAGGATTCAAGTATGGTATCATTGAATATGCTTTGTGTGAATTTTCAAATTGTAATATTATGAATGTCATTCATGCAACCTCCCCCTTTGCAATTTGATTTGCATCGGACAAACAACCAAAAAGATCTGTATGCAGTTATCAACACAGAAGTTATCTACTTTGCAGAGTGGTCAACGCCCCACTGGTGCATCACTTTGTCTCTGCTTGGCACATGAAAAATGATCTTCGCTGGCAAGTGATTATGGTTATTAAGCCACCACCTAGAGGAGCTGATATTGCTGCATTGCTCAACATGAAGAACTACGCAGGATTTTACGGGTCAACAGTCTGCACACTTGCCTCAACCGTATGGAAGATTGGTCAGCATTGATCTAATTGGATGATCGTTTCCACTTGGGACTGGAGTAGAACAACCCTAGGACTGGCTTCAATGGTAATATAGCCCAAACTATAGCATCATATTCCTCCATGCCCCTTGTACATGATTAATACTGCTGGACAATGTTTGAGCTAGGCTATGGCCCTCATTATGACATTGGCGATAAATCACACTTACTGCCACACTGACTGCCACCAACATACCGCTACCACCGTTGCGGACATCCGTTCACCATAGTATGACACAAACACACCAATCCGTCACTATTCAGTCACACAAAAAGTCAGTGATAAACTGGCGGTATCAAAACACACACTGTTACGCTAACAGAACTATGCCCATCACATTATAACCCACGAATCTCCACAGCGGACATTGAATGGCAGTAAACCATTGGCGGTACACACCGCTGTGCTCAAAATACATACAAGCATACAAAACAACACCACATTGGACAATTCAAACTACACACATCTGACACACATACACACACCACACCCACACAATCACACCACTATAAAACACACACCCACAATACCCACAACCCTTTACAACTAATTGGCATGAGACAGACATCACAACCACAGACAAGACCAGAGCCACACACCACCACCACCTATACACCACCCACGCACACCACATCACACACCCAAACACATCACCCTACACACACTCACCCACACAACTCACACAACACCCATGGCACCACAAGACACCCCCGATTCTCAGAGGGGGAGCTAAGGGTCATTATCAGGGTAGAGCCACAGCTATTTGGAGCACAGGTGAAGCAGATATCTATAGCTAGGAAGATAGAGAAATGGCGGTGGATCTTGTAAAGGGTCAATTCCGTGGGACAGCACCCAAGAACCAGGGATGACATCAGTAAGAGGTGGAAAGACCTACAGGGGAAGGTACGTTCCATTGCAGCAAGACACCAACTCACTGTACAGAGGACTGACGGTGGACTCCCACCTCCTCCCTCACAACTAACAACATGGGAGGAGCAAGTCTTGGAAATCATGCATCCTGGGGGCCTGGCTGCAGTAGCAGGTGGACTGGGCTCTGGTAAGTCAACACTTTACTACTATCAACCCCCTACCTGCATGTCATAACATACCCCCACCCTCATCCAATCACTCCACCACCTCCCACACACCCCACCATCACATATTACTCATCCCAATGCCAAGCCATGCATGCCATACCAATGCATGGACACCACCCACAGACCTGCATGTACACTTATCACCATAGCATGCACACTAGAGAGAATCAGCTAGCCCACCACATACCAACTTACACAAGTGAAAGCTGTCAATACAATCAAAGAGTGCAACCCACACAGAAACAATAACACTGCATTTACATCCCGCAGGTACCCCAGCCAATGTCAGCTGCAAAGAGGTGCCAGCACTATACAGTCCCCTAACAGAAGAGGCACACAGTGATGACAGCAACTCAGGTCACCTGGATCTGGATTACCAACCTGGCCCATCAGGGACCTCTGGACAGTCGGTTACCCAGGCACAGTCACACACCACCACAGAGCCTCCCCCATCAGGAATCACCACTACAGCACCCACCCAGCATACCCATAACCCTGTCCCCAGGACAAGTCAATCAATAGTGTGTCCACCACCACACGGACCCCAGGCTGCACCTCGCACCCAAAACAATCAGGGACCTGGGGTCAGTTGGAGTGGGCACACAGTTTAGGGGACAGAGACACAGGACAACAGGGACACTGGGAGAACTGCTGTCTGCCAGGGGAAGGACAGGCCCAGGGAACTGACTCTCCAGGAGGCACTCACCGAGATCTTGGGAGCATACCAACGTTCCCAGGATACGCTGTGCCAGATCCTGGCCAACGTGCAGGAGAACAGGCAGCTGCAGGAAGGACAGTACCAGGTAGGACTTACAGGCCATTAACACCACCCTGGTCTCCATTGCAGGGGCGCTAGCAGACATGGCCAACATTATGAGGGAGGCAGTCTTACAACAGCGGGCCCCTGCCACTAACCAGACATCTGAACTGCCTTCCACCTCCGCTGCCTCTAAAGGACAGGAGGCCCCGCCACAGGACCAACAGGCCACCAACACCCCTCCCCCTGCAGAAGGAGAACCACCCCGCAAACATTCCCTGTGATCCAGGCAGAAGCCAGAGACTATTGCCAAGACCCCACCAGGAAATGAGGTTCTCCTGATTGTCACCTTTGTGTCCCACCCTGTCACCCTGTCCACCTTGAACTGCCATTGCTCCCCTTCCTACGTCCCCTTGGACAATGCATCTGTGCTACCAATAGACTGGAACAATACCCTGGACTTTCCTCCATCATTACCACAGCCCATTGCACTTGCCCCTCTACTTCTTAGCACTTAAATAAACACCCTCTGGAGTATGTCAAACTTATTTTAGTATGTATTCGTTTAACCAGGTTCAAACATTGCAATTCAACTGTACAGTAATGTTCAAATAGGAAAGATCTGTAGTCGGCTGCAGTGATCACACAAGGAGCGATAGTGGGGCACCAACATCTGCAAAATTAGTTGCCAAAGGGTAGAGTGAGTGGGCATAGACATGGGAAATAACAGCATGCAAGTGACAAAGATAATCCATAAAATGACAATGAAATATGAAGCAACACTGTCTTACCTGTGTGTCATTGGAAGTATTTTCAAATCACTGCAGTTCTGTCGTCCTCATCTTCATCCTCTACCTCCTCATCCTCACGGTCCACAATGGTCCCCTGCTACCACACAGCCATCTCCAGCCTCCTCCTCCTGCAGAAAAGGAACATAGGCCCTGATTCTAAGCTTGGCGGGCGGCGGTAGCCGCCCGCCAAGCGGGAACCGCCAGAAGACCGTACCGCGGTCAAAAGACCGCGGCGGTCATTCTCGGTTTCCAACTTGGCTGGCAGAATGACCCCCATACTGTAGTGTCTCAGGGCCAGGTTGTGCAACATGTAGCATGCCACGATTATCTGGCAGACCTTCTTGGGTGAGTAGCAAAGGGATCCACCTGTTAGATGGAGGCACTGAAACCTGGCCTTCAGGAGGTCAAAGGTACGTTGGATAATCCTTCTTGTTCGCCCATGTCCCTCACTGTAACGTTCTTCTGCCCTTGTCCTGGGACTCCTCACAGAGGTCAGTAACCATGATAGGTTTGGGTAACCAGAGTCACCTGCAAATATAGAGGGACAACATTTAGCCACACACTATCCCATATGGTCCACACCATACCCATACCCCAACATTAAGTGGGTGGGCACTAGCGCTCACCTATTAGCCACACCCTATGCCTCTGTAGTTGGCCCATCACATTTGGGGTGCTGCTATTCCTCAGGATAAAGGCATCATGCACCGACCCAGAACACTTAGCATTGACATGGGATATGTACTGGTCCACCAAGCATACCATCTGGAAATTGACTGAGTGAAAACTCTTTTGTTTTCTGAACACCTGTTCATTTTGCCAGGGAAGTGAGGGACAAATGCAATATGTGTACCATCAATTGCCCCAAAGATGTTGGGGATATGTCCCATTGCATAGAAGTCAGCTTTCACTGTGGCGAAATCCTCCACCTGAGGGAAAACAATGTGGCTGCACATGTGTTTAATCAGGGCAGACAACAATATTGTGAGCACTGTTAAGAACATTGGCTGTGACATTCTTGCTGCCAAGCCCGCTGTCACTTGGAAAGAACCAGTTGCCAAGAAATTGAGTATAGTTAGTACTTGCACAAGAGGGGGATCCCAGTGTGGTGACGGATTGCAGATATTAGATCAGGCTTCAATTGGGCACACAACTCCATGATTGCGGCCCTGTCAAGTCTATAGGTGAGGATGATGTGCCTGTCCTCCAGTGTTGCCAAGTCCACCAGGGGTCTGTACACGGTGGTACGTCTACATCTACTATTCATCTGCAGCGGTAGAAATCTATGGTGCAAAAGAGTGAGGAGCCAGTCACAAACTGCACATCGTACCCACAACAGTACAATGCATGATGTTAACTTTTAATGTATAAGTGGCATTTGTCCTGTATGTCCAATTTTGAATGCTGTTATTATCCAGGGCCTGCCCCCCCGAAATGGCGTCCGCCTGTCCCGTGTGGAAGGTCAGGTGGAAGTGAGGTAATTCTGCTGACGTTGTGCACTGTTGTGATAGGCGGTCAGCAGCCGCCATGCAACTCCTCTGTGGCTATTATTGGGCCCTATGGGGTACAGTGGCCAATGGTGCTGTCCGCCAGCGGTGACGGTATGCACCGCCGCAGACGTGACCGCCATTTTCCATCTGATCACTCACTTGCTACCTGACCTTCAACAGGAGAGGACCTACACTGCATGAGCTGCTGTGACCTGTGTCTGGAACCTACCATGGCTCGTGTGACTGGAGAAAGGGCCCCTGCCTTCACCTCAGTGGAGTTGGAGTGACTGGTGGATGGGGTCCTACCACAGTACGGACTGCTGTATGGGCCTCCAGACCAACAGGTGAGTACACTGTGAGCACGATGCATGGGGCATGAATGCATAGAGTGGTGTTTGTGAAGGCCTTGTGTAGGGGGGTTGGTGGATGTCTCCTGTGTGGCATGCAGCTTGTGTGCTGGGCCCTGTTTGTGCAAATAGCCATCTGAAGGGTTATGGTGGGCCATAAGTGTAACAGGCAGGATGGTCTGACTGATACCTTTTGCTGTGTGTATTTCTCTGCAGGTCAGCGCCCATCAAAAGAAGGGTATATGGCGTGCCATCGCCAAGGATGTGCAGACCCTGGGGGTCTATGGCAGGTGGAGCACTCACTGTCGGAAATGGTGGGAGGACCTGAGACGCTGAGCTTGGAAGACCGCGGAGGCCCATCTAGGGATGGCCTCCCAATGAGGAAGGGGTGCCCGTCGAACCCTGACCCCCCTGATGACCCGCATACTGGCGGTGGCCTATCTGGAGCTGGATGGATGCTTGAGGGCATCACAGCAGCCACAAGGGGTTAGTACAGTTCCCTTCATTACAACTTAGGTATGGTAGGGGGTACCCAGGTGGGGGATGTGTGTCAGTGGGTGCCCCTAGGCCAGGCCTGACATTGCAGAGTAGGTCCCATGGTGGGCAGGGTTCTGAAGTGATAATCATGCTACCTACCTTGTAGGCATCCACTGTTGGTCAGGGGTGGTTGGGTCCCAGGTCTGCTGCAGTTGGTGGCATGTGCCCCTCCCCATGCCCTGGTGGCTAGCATTATTACTGGTAGTGTATTGCATAGTGCGTAGGGCTGTTCCCTGTGTTTGACGGTGGTGTTTACGCCAACGGAGGTGTTGGTGCAGCCATTGACCAAGTGTACCCTTTGTCTCCCCCCCCTTTTTTGTTTTGTCACCCTGTCCTTATGTGCATTAGCATCATCTGTTGGATGAGCAGAGGCACTGGTGATGGAGGGAGCTGCATCCTACAAGACCCAGGAGGCAGACTCCACCGACGGTAAAGGCACCAGTGAGAAGGAGGATGAGGGGAGCAACAGGAGGGGACAGTTCGGACACAGATATCTCTTCCGATGGAAGCTCCATGGTGGTAACTACCCCAGCTACAGGTACAGCCGCCACCCCCATACCAGCACCGCCCTCCCAGCAGCCCCTCAACATGTTGCCCATGCCCGCTCACCCAGGTGGGTGGGCATCTCCTTCGCCCCAAGCACCTCAGGCTATTGACCTCCTGCGATCCATCTCTGTAGGGCAGTCAACCATTGTGAATGCTATCCAGGGGCTGGCAGCCCAAATGCAACAGAAAATGTATTCCTGGAGGGCATTCACAGTGGCTTGGTGACCCAACAGAAATCAATCCAGGCTCTGGCCTCCTCTCTGAGGCAGCCATTGTCCCTGTTTCCTCCCTCCCCCTCAAACTTCTTCTTCCCAGTCCCATTCCCTTCATCCCCAACCTATCCCAAGCACACAGGCAGATGAGCATGCACACAAGACAACACACAAGAGTGGCACAGGCAAACACAAGCACCACACAACATCCCACAGGCACTCACACAAACACTATCCAGATCCAGACATACCAATATCCACTGCCTCCACTGTGTCCCCCTCCACCTCCTCCTCCTCCTCCTCCTCCATCCCAATTCCGTCTACACTAACACCTGCATGCAGTACACCATCATCCACTACCAGCATCACCACCACACCTAGCAGAACACACACATCACTGGCAGACACCACCACAACAGCCATCCACACGTCCCCCATGTCCTCTCCCACTGTGTCTGCCCCCCTCTCCCAAGGTACACAAGTGCAAACACTCAGACACCCAACCGTCATCCACCTCACAACAGCATCCAGCCCATGCACCTGCACCATACCCACCCCCTCTTCCTCCACTCCCAAACCTTCTCCCTCTTCCTGCCCCAATGTCCCTAAGAAGATTTTCCTCTCCACCACTGACCTCTTCCCTACCCCCCGTCCTTCACATCAGGCCAGGGTGGCAAAAACCTAGTCAAGCTCATCAGCCACCTAGTCCACAAGCCCTGTAGTCTCCATACCCACTCGTGGTGGGAAAGGATCCAGAGCACCAGGCAGCCTCAAGGAAAGGGTGCCTGCCCCAATAGCTACCCGGAAGGGCAAGAAACCCTCCCCAGCTGCTGCCAGGAAGGGCGAGGAGCCATCCCCAGCTGCTGCCGGGAAGGTCAAGGAGCTTGACCCATGTGCTGCCGGGAAGGGCAAGGAGCCTGCTCCAAGTGCTCCCAGGAATGGCAAGGAGCCATCCCCAGCTGCTGCCAGGAAGGGCAAGGGCCCTGCACCAGCTGGCAGGTAGGACAAGGGCCTGGTGCAGGGACTCAGTCAGAGCCCCTACCACCAACAATGGTTGTGCAGCTGTCCAATGCTGCAGGGGATGGGCTGGAGCCTCCCCCCACCAGCAGCAACAGTACCACCATGACCAGCAGTGGCAGCCATCTGATGCTGCAGGGGATGGGCTGGAGCCTCCCTCCACCAGCAGCAGCATCACCACCACAAGCAGTGGGCAGACGTCTGAGGCTGCAGGGGATGGGCTGGAACCTCCCCCCACCAGTACCAGCAGCAGCAGCACAACCACCACCAGCAGTAGGCAGCCATCCGAGGCTGCAGGGGATGGGCTGGAGCCTCCCCCCACCAGCAGCAGCACAACCACCACCAGTGGGAGGCCATCCAAGGCTACAGGAGATGGGCTGGAGCCTCCCCCCACCACCACCAGCATCAGCAGCACCACCAATGAGCAGCCGTCACTGCCAGAGAACGGTCTGTAGTCCTGCCTCCATGATCTTCCATGCGGCCTGTCCCCTGCAAATCCAGTGGGAATGACACCCAGCTGAGAGACCATGACCTTGCACTCCCCTGGATCAGAAGCACAGGGCACGATGCCCCCTCCAGAATCAACGGGTATGACAGCCACTCACCCCATCCTCCCCATGATCAGAAGCAAAGGGCACGATGCCCCCTCCAGAGCCAGTGGGTATGGCACCCACTGTAGGAAGGTAGCCTCTTTCTAGGATTGTTACCCCCACGTTTGGGCCTGTTTGTGAGTATATGTCAGGGTGTTTTTACTGTCTCACTGGGATCGTGCTATCCAGGACCTCAATGCTCATAGTGAAAACCCTATTTGTCAGTGTGTTTTATATGTCTCACTGGGACCCTGCTAGCTAGGACCCCAGTTCTCATAGTTTGTGGCCTATATGTGTATCCTTGTGTAGTGCCTAACTGTGTCACTGAGGCTCTGCTAACCAGAACATCAGTGCTTATGCTCTCTCTGCCTTTAAAATTGTCACTATAGGCTAGTGACCATGTTTACCAATTTTAATTGGCACACTGGAACACCCTTATAATTCCTGAGTATATGGCACCTAGGTACCCATGGTACTGGGGCTCCAGGAGATCCCTATGGGTTGCAGCATTTATTTTGCCACCCATATGGAGCTCAGACAATTCTTACACAGGACTGCCACTGCAGCCTGAGCGAAATAACGTCCACGTTATTTCACAACCATTTTACACTGCACTCAAGTAACCTATAAGTCACGTATTTGTCTAACCCTCACTTGGTGAAGGTTAGGTGCAAAGTTACTAAGTAAGAGGGCACCCTGGCACTAGCCAAGGTGCCCCTATATAGTTCAGGGTAATTTCCCCGGACTTTGTGAGTGCGGGGACACCATTACACGCATGCACTACATATAGGTCAATACCTATATGTAGCTTCACAATGGTAACTCCGAATATGGCCATGTAACATGTCTAAGATCATGGAATTGTCCCCCCATGCCAAATATGGTATTGGGGTGCCAATCCCATGCATCCCTGGGGCTCCAGCATGGACCCCGGGTACTGCCAAACCAGCTCTCTGGGGTTTTCTCTGCAGCTACCGCTGCTGCCAACCCACAGACAGGCTTCTGCCCTCCTGGGGTCAGGGCATCCCAGTCCCAGGAAGGCAGAACAAAGGATTTACTCTGAGAGAGGGTGTTACACCCTCTCCCTTTGGAAATAGGTGTTAAGGGCCTGAGAGGAGTAGTCTCTTCAGGCCTCTGGAAATGCTTTGAAGGGCACATATGGTGCCCTCCTTGCATAAACCAGTCTACACCGGTTCAAAGAACCCCCAACCCCTGCTCTGGCGCGAAACTGGATAAAGGAAAGGGGAGTGACTACTCCCCTGTCCATCACCACCCCAGGGGAGGTGCCCAGAGCTCCTCCAGTGTGTTTTGACCGCTGCCATCTTGAATCCAGAGGAGTGAGGGCACAATGGAGGCCTCTGAGTGGCTACTGCAAGTGACATCAGAGACCCCTCCTGATAGGTTCTTACCTGACCAGGTGGCCAATCCTCCTCTGAAGGCTATTTAGGGTCTCTCCTGTGGGCTTTTCCTCAGATAACGATTTGCAAGAGCTCACCAGAGTTCCTCTGCATCTCCCTCTTCGACTTCTGCCAAGGATCGACCGCTGACTGCTCCAGGATGCCTGCAAAACTGCAACAAAGTAGCAAGAAGACTACCAGCGCCATTGTAGTGCCTAATCCTGCTGGCTTTCCTGGTGATGCATGCTCTAGGGGCTGTCTGCCTTCGCCCTGCCCTGGAAGCCAAGAAGAAATCTCCCGTGGGTTGACGGAGTCTTCCCCCTGCTAACGCAGGCACCAAACTTCAGCTTCACCTGTCCTCTGGGTCCCCCCTCATAGTGACGAGCGTGGTCCCTGGAACACAGGTGGTGGATCCAAGTGACCCCGACAGTCCAGTGGTCTGTCTGTCCAAATTTGGAGGAGGTAAGTCCTTGCCTCCCCCGCCTGACAGTAATCCTGTGTGCTGCGTGAACTGCAGCTGCTAGGGTTCTGTACACTTTTGCAAGGAATCCTTCATGCACAGGCTAGCCCAGGTCCCCAGAACTCTGTCCTGCATTGCTCAACTTGCTGAGATGACCACAGCCTTCGTGGGGCCCTCCTTTGTAGTGTTGAGACAACTGCTGTGCTCAGTTTTCTTGAACCCGTGTTCAAGTACTTCTGTAGGTGCTGCCTTCTTCTGCATGGGCTCTCTGTGTTGCTCCTCTTCCAAGGGGCGACCTCCTGGTCCTTCCTGGGCCCGGGCAGCACCCATTTTCTTTAACTGTGACCTTTGCAGCTAGCAAGGCTTGTTTGCTGTTATCATTCTACAAAGAAACAACTCTGCATCCTCCAGCATTCCGTGGGACATCTTCTGTGAAAAGGAGATGTTCCTGGCATCTTCTTTTGTTGCAGAATCTTCAGCTTCTTCCACCTAGAGGCAGCCATTTTGCACCTTCATCCGGAGTTTAGTGGGCTCCTGCTCCCCCGGACACTTTTGTGACTCTTGGACTTGGTCCCCTTCCTTTACAGGTCCTCAGGTCCAGGAATCCATCTTCAGTGTTTTGCAGTCTGTTGTGGTCTTTGCAGAATCTCCTATCACAACTTTAGTGTGTTTCTGGGGAAGTAGGGTCACTTTACTCCTACTTTTCAGGGTCTTGGGTGGGGTATCTTGGACACCCTTAGTGTTTTCTTACACTCCTAGCGACCCTCTACACACTACACTAGGCAAGGGGTCCCTAAGTGGTTCGCATTCCACTTTCTTAGTATATGGTTTGTGTTGCCCCTATGCCTATTGCATCCTATTGTATTCTACACTGTTTGCACTACTTTTCAAACTGTTTACTTACCTGATTTTGGTTTGTGTGTATATTTTGTGTATTTTACTTACCTCCTGAGGGAGTATATCCTCTGGGATATTTTTGGCACATTGTCACTAACATAAAATACCTTTATTTTTGGTAACTCTGAGTATTATGATTCTTATGATATAGTGCTATATTATATAAGTGGTATAGTAGGAGCTTTGCATGTCTCCTAGTTCAGCCTAAGCTATAGCTACCTCTATCAGCCTAAGCTGCTGGAACACTACTAATCTACTAATAAGGGATAACTGGACCTGGCACAAGGTGTAAGTACCATCAGGCACCCACTATAAGCCAGGCCGGCCTCCTACACCCACTCACCCCATCCTCCCCAGAATCAGAAGCACAGGATGCGATGTCCCCTCCAGAACCAGTGGGTATGACACCCACTCACCCCATCCTCCCCAGGATCAGAAGCACAGGGCACGATGCCCCCTCCAGAACCAGTGGGAAAGTCACCCACTTGAGAGATTGTGGCCTATCATTCCCCAGGACAAGCACAGAGCATGTTGCTCCCTCCAGGACCAGTGGGCAAGTCACCCACTTGAGAGACTATGGCCTTGCACGGCTCAGGACAAAGCAGAGGGCATGTTGCCCCATCCAGAGCATGTGGGCAAGTCACCCATTTGAGAGACTGTGGCCTTGCACTCCCCAGGATCGAGCACAGGGCATGTTGCCCCCTCCAGGACCAGTGGTGTTGTTCCATCTGCCGGCTTAGGTGCCCCCCCCCCCATACCCCGTCCCCCCTGAGGTGGCTGTCTATTTTCCAGTTGATGCCCTTGCAGTGTTCTCTCCATGTTGGTGGACGTGACAAGTGGGTCCTTGGACTTTGGCCTGTGGCCCACGCACATTGAGGACTGGGCAGTGTCTCTTGAACTGTAGATATGTATATACCATTAGATTTAATTTATTTGTATTTCTACTGTATTTATATTATTACACTCACTTTCATCAATTCCTGTTGTTCTTGCATTATTCCTAAGGGCTATGGGGTCAATATGTTTTATTACTGCAGCTGATTGTGTGTATGGTGTTGGACATGTGGGTGTGTGTTGTGCGTGTGTGTCACTCTCTTTTTCCTCCCTCCCTCCCCTGTGTGCTAGGCGGCTGTACTCACCATGGTCATCTTCACTGTTGTTGGTGTTCGTGGTGGAGCAAGACGTAGAAAATCATTGGGAAGATCTGAAGTTCAGGCTCCATGGTGGTGTTGTTGTTCTCTGTGTCTCCAAAGGTGAGTCCTTTCCCTGCTGTGTTCTGTTTCTGCCAGGCTTTTGAGGTCGTTGGTACCCCATAGGAAAAGGTGGCAGATTTGTGTCTCTTAATGTAGTGGGCGGAACATTGACTTCCGCCTGGCTGTAGACGGCTACCACCCTGGTGGCTCCTGTTTCCGCCCTGGCGGTCGGTGTGGTAAAGTGGCTGTCTATCTGAGTACGTAACTACACGGTCATAATTTGGCGATAGTTACTGCCAGCCTATTGGCGGCATTACTTTATCACCAACCGCAGGGGTTGTAATGAGGGCCTATGTTTCTATTTGCAGACTGGTGGTGATTTGAAATGTAACTATCAATATCATAGTACTTCTTTATTGGAGCTGCCCCTGCTGAAAATTCTGTTCTAAGTGTCTCTTTTGTTTGGTCTTTTTTCTTCTTCCCCTTATCTTTCTTCCCCTAATTAAACGATATTGCTTTCACCTCATAAGTATTGACTCACTGCGCCTTTGTGCATGCTAACACAGTTATACCATAATTACACCATGATCACAGTATTGTGCTGCCTTCTTATAATGTGATTGTCGCTATATCCTCAAACTAGCTTTATTTTTTAAAATTATTACATATTGTGGCTTATGCCTGAGGTTCTGTCGCATTTTACATGGCGTCCGTGTTTTTTTTTCAGCGTGCCCAACAGGCCATAGTCCTATTGCCCTTCTGGTTGACTATTCTCACTTAAATGTATTATTCCCCTGAGTGGTGAGTGTGAGGACTCGCTTTTGGTTTGTTTCATCAGTGTTCCCTGTTATTCTAGAACACATAATTAAAGTTTTTGATGTTTTCTGAAGAATTTATATTCAATAAACTCTGGGCTTGAACAGTACGTGTATTCATTTTCGGGATCCGCACTAGTAGTAGCCACAGTCTCTAGTAGATGCTTACAACTTGGATGTATGTAAAATTATTCTTTCTGTTTGATCCAATTTTACGGTCTTGGGGCCGCATAAAATGGTGGGAATTTATTGCTTTTCCTTTGAATGCCATTTGTGAAGATGTTAAATTAATTGACACATTCTAGTGTAATCACCCGTTGTGCTATCACTTTAGTGTCAATTTCTTGCTTCGCCAGTCCACTAGTAATTCAGTAATGAGTCAAGTCCGGCATGTTTTCTTAGGGGTATGTACACGGGCTATTTAAAGTGATACCGGTACTCGCACTCTGCATGTTGTTGGTCATTGGATGCTAACACTGGATCCTTCATTGTGTTGATGCTATTTTGCCTGGTTGGAACACACACTTGTGGCATCAGTTTACTGATAATCTACTACATGACTTTTCACTGTAAGTCGGAGAATATGTCACCACTGGAAAGATTCTGGTAACCTGCTTAATTATGACGCATTTTGCATTGGCTGTACTTTCTGATTTTAATGTTGAATTTTATTTTTCCTCCTTTTTCCTTTCTTTTCTCTTTCCAGGGCCCCTTTCAGCATACGCAACTTGGTTCTCAGGTACTAATACTTACTCCTGATGATGGTCTCATGCATATTGCTCTAAGAGACCTAAACGTCGACAGTTAACATGTGTTCTTTGAGGATTGATTCTTTGTATTAGTAATGGTACACTGTTTATCAGACACAGTATATTTAACTGATTCGAGTTCACATGCGTGAGATGGATAATTGTATCCTTATTTCCTTGACATTGAATCATGTTGACAATTGATCATTGGTTCTTTGTATGAAGGTTGGTATATCACTAAACACATATTCTACATTATATCTTACTTCATTATTGTTTCATGCATGATGATTATTGCTATCATGGTTAGCTTTGGAAATTCTTTGTGTTCAGATGTGTTTACTTCTTGTTTTAATTAATTAATGAGAAATTAATGAAAATTGTTTTTTAAACTTTTTGATAAACATGGATTTGCTATTTCATGAGAATTGCTCAAAACTGTCCCTTGTCATATTGCCACCTCTGCATACCATCCATTTGGTATGTGAAAGGTCTTTTTAAAGAACTAATAGAGCCCCATAATACACAGAGACAGGTTGTGAATGGTATAAAAAGGTGGCAGTATACCTTCTTTAATTATTGTGGTTTTGAAATATATTTCTGAAGGTGAGCAGGCATTCTTCTTTTCTCACTCTCTCCTTTGTTGGTTTAAGTTGATTTTAAAAATGTACAAATTTGCTAAGTTTTCCTAGGTGATGACTGATATGTGATATGTCCATGCCCTTTCTGTTGCGGGCACTAGGCCTACCGACACAAGTGAGGTACCATTTTTAATCGACGATTTAGAGGAATGCTAGTGGGTCAAAAATGTGTGGCTCTTCACAGATTCCATGGCTTTTCATCACAGAAGTATGAGGAAAATGTGTGTGTGTTAGAGTGAAAGTGTGAGGTTTAAAGGGCTTCAGGGTAAAAAAACCTGGTAAGGGCCGCACAAGTCCCCACATGGATTCCCATGTAGGAGGCTGGCTCTCTATACATTGTAAACAAATGATGTGCAGTGTGAAGAGAGTCCAAGCAATGCCACCTCGGTTTACAGAGGTACAAACTAGACCACCGAATGCTCTATTTTTTATGGTAGCTTGGTCTAGCAGTTAGGCCAATCTTGAAGAAGTTCTAAGCATCTCTCGTACTCACAGTATCAATAAATATAGACACACACTCAAAAGAATAACTTGAGACCAATTTACAAAAGTAATTCAGATTTTTATAAAGAATTTTAGACCAAGATCATCAAAATCAGGTAGGTACTATTTTGGTTATGATTTTGCAAAGTATGGAGAGTGTTCTGTTTGTGTGCATGATTACGTACCATAGGACTCAATGGGAGAACACTTTAAAAATGCTTTTAAAATCAGGCAGTGCATTTACAAATGTCTCCTTTCATTTTTAAGTTGGGGTCATCGAGATGTCCTTGGGCCAGCCGGAGAAGTTTGGATGGCTCCCGGTTCCGGTGGGAGCAGCTGCTGAAAGTCTTTAGAGCTGGTGCAGGACCATGTCGGGAGACCACTTGGAAAAGTGCTGCACAGGCTGACTTCCAGGTGAGTCCGGTGGGTTCCCTTGGAATGTAGAGGTAACAAGGGGTGGGGGACCTTTAGAGTACAGCTGGTTCTCCGTTGCAGGGCCCAGGGAGGCCAGGTGCAGAGCAGATAGGTGAGCCAGGAGCTGTGCGCAAAAGTGCCCTTGGAAATGAGAGGCAGGTCACTTTGAGGGTGGGTTTCAGGTCAGCAGGGTCACTGTGGGGGATGGACCTTATGTATCCTGAAGTTGCTAGACTGGGGCTCACTCCTGGTCCTTTGAGAGTCCTAAATGGACTTTTCTTCTTGGTGTCCGATGTTGGGTGTCCAGTACCCCGGACTATTGCATAGTTCAGCCTCTGGAGGTTGCAGTGCCACCAAACGTGGCAGACTTGCTAGGTTTGTCTTCCAAGTTTGTTGGGTGGAATTTGGTTTCACTGCTGTGTACGATTCCTTGGTCAGTGGCTGGTCAATGAACTAGACTTCACTTATCTTTAGCTTCTTTGTTGCAGGAGGTGATGTCCTCACTTTGGAGGGAGATATTTGGCAATTTTCAGAAGGGTGGAGGTCCTCTGGGGTTTTGTAGAGTCTGTCTGATGTCCATGCAACCTCCTCAGCGGTGATTGCCAAGTCCTGAGTTCAGCAGGCAGGGTTTGGAGCCTTTTTCTTTATACAGCAGGAATTCCAGTTCTCAATCCTTGGGTCTTCTTTGTTGCAGGCCTTCTTGTGGTCTTAGAATCTGATCTGCAAGTCTAGGGATGCTCATTAAATATTGCATTTAGTGAGCGTTTAGGGGAGTCCCTAGTAGTGACCAATGGGTCATCTACCTTAGGGTGGCTACACCTATTATGTGACCACTTACTGTTGGCAGAAGTCACATCCAGATTCCCGATATGCTATGTTTCTACCATTCAGGATGGAAGAAAATTAAATGGAGAGGTCACCTTGCATGCAACACCTTATGGGTGGTGCAAGCTGGGAGTGGCCTCTCTATCTGTTCTTTGTACATTTCCCCACTGTTGCTCCTGCCAAAAGTGGGGTTTTGCAAGGGGGGCAGCCATCTGATACTAGCAGCAGGGCTGGGGGTCAAGTTTTAAAGGTGGTAAGCCCTTTGAAGCACGCTGGAAGGGCAGTGCACATTTCTAGGGGAGGAGGCGTAACACCTCTGCCCAGGAAGGACTTTGTTTCCTGAACCCAGAGAACACAGGCTCCCACTCCAGAGTTCCAGAATCTTGTTTGGTGGTGGCAAGCTGGCTGAGACTGGCCAGCAACCATGCCAGGGTTAGTTAACTTTTTCAAGGGACACCTTTAAGATGGCTCCTGGGTACAATTTGCAATAAATACAATACTGGTACCAGTTTGAATTTATTGTTTTGAGTTGTTTGATACTAAACAACCCAGGATTCAGAGTTGTCATCACATAGCTATGGAACTCACACTGACCAGTGCCCAGCACATGCATTTCAAATGGCTGCTCTGCTTTACTTACTTTGCCCAGGTTTCACAAGGACACATTAGGGGCCAACTGCTCATGCATTTATCATTTATGCCAATACACACATTATAGTGCACGCTGCCTTAGGGCTGGAAGGTCTGCCAGAGGGGAGGTGTACCTATATTGCATGCAGTGTGCAGTGGACAGGACATACAGGCTGTGTGCCATGTCAGTTTTGCATTTTTAGATTACACCAGGACACTCAGGCTACAATGGCATGCTAGGTGCACTTGAATGCATGGTCCCTGAGGGGGGCACAATCTGTGAGTCTGCCCTCAGGGGCCTAGCCTTAGTGCCCCATGCCCTGGGTACTTAAGTATCATTTAAAAGGGACTTATAGTGGCAGCTAAAGGCGATGTCAATTGTGCCAATCTTTTTGCATTTTTAGGAAGAGAACACTGGTGCTGGGGACTTGGTTAGCAGGATCCCAGGTCACTACAAACAAGTTGTATCTAGAAACCAGGCAAGAAGTGGGGGGTATTGCAACAGGGTGCCTACATCCCTTATGTGTCTATTTTTCAAAAATGCTTTCGGGTAGGACATTTCTGGCTCCTCACAGATTCCAGAAGTTATCCTCACTGAAATGTGAGGAAATATGTATTTTTAGGTTTGCAATGATTTCTGGGAGAGCCACACATGGCAACCTACACTGTATTCCCCTAGGCATATAGGTTCTGATTTATGAAAAGTTAGCACCACCTTTACATCATTTTTTGACGCAAAAGCAGCACAAACTTACGAAATATAATGATATTTCGTACGTTTGCATCGCTTTTGCATCAAAAAATGACATAAAGGCGGTGCTAACGGAGACAAGTGGCAACATAGAATAGTCGAACATGTGTAATTACCAATTGGATTTTTCTGCATTTGTGCCTTCCAATGTAAGCCACTGGGTAAGGAAGAAGACATTTTGAAAAATAACCTCTGAATCACATAGTAGTATGGGTACTAAATATTCAGAAATGCACACATATTCGCAGCTCCTAAACTCCATATGTGGTGCCCATTTCAGAACTACATGATTTACCAATGTTGCACTCTTCATACTTCACCAAATGAATAGTTCTATACTTGGTACACAATGATAAGCAATTGTAAGATGCAGCTTAGTTGTGGGTTATGAGTGCTTCGGGATCTTGGACAACCTACAAATCCTTCATATCCCTGCAACCAGAAATGCCTAATGAAAGTAACAGTATATTGTTTTGGCAAACCGGGTGTCAGGACAATAACTGGTGAAAACATTGCCACAAATGTTTTTTACTACTCATTTTCATTATTTCTTTATTTCAACAAATGGTTTCTTTGAAAAAGCCTAGAGGGATCTAAACATATGTCCTCTTGCTGATTCTAGAATTTCCTCCACTTTTAGTACATTTATAACTTTCCTGGCTGCCTGACAAAATGGCTGCCTCTTTCAAAAAAGGCAAGAACTATGTTAAGAAATTAGGTTTTTTAATTCTGTTCTGCAAGTTTCTGAAAGCTGGGAAGATGGTGACTTTCACACCGCAGCCCTTATGTTCATGCCTGTTTAAGGGAAAAAATGCTTTTGGCAAGCACTTTTATCCTATGTATGCCAAAAATCTCAAACTGTAGGTACATTTTTCCTATTTTCTTGGTCCCCTCCAGGGAAATCCACACATCCTGGGTACCTCTAGAATCCACAGACTATTGGGAGAAAAGATGCACATTTGACATGGATACCTTATGTGGCGAAAAATGTTATGGAAGCCTAAGCATAATCTACCCCGAATAGCCAAAAAAGGTTCAGCACGAGAGTGGGGGGTGAACCCCCAACAGATAATGGGTTAAGTAAGAATGATGCCAAGAAATATAAAGTGGCCTTGATAGTCAGTGGTCGCAGTAGACCAGAAATAAGGCACAGTTTGATGCATGATGTAGCCCAGGTTAGATACATCCACCAGGTTCATCTGGTAATTTTTTTTTACTTTCTGTCTTTAGTCTTATTACACCACAGGGGTACACTTCTAAAGCCCCCAGGACTTTATGAAAGACACTTAGGGCCAGATTACGACCTTGGCAGAGGGAGTTACTCAGTCCCAAATATGACGGATATCCCGTCTGCTGTCTTACAAGTTTCACAGGATATAATTGAATTGGGGTAGTTTGTGCTTATTTCCTTATAACTTTTTGCTAAAATACAGCTAAAATGTCATTGTTTTTAAATAAATGGGGAAAAAGTGCTGCAGAAGAAAGCATGTGGTTAATTAACTGAAAATGGCATCAACAAAGGGTTTGCAGTGCTAAAATTACAATCTTCCCAGCTTTCAGGAACAGGCAGACTTGAATCACAAAACCACACTTTTCAACACAATTTTGGCATTTTACTGGGACATACCCCATTTTTACTATTTTTTCTGCTTTCAGCCTCCTTACAGTTAGTGACAGAAATGGGTGTGAAACCAATGGTGGATCCTGGACAGCTAAACATTTCTGAAAAGTATAGAACATTCTGAATTCAGCAAGGGGTCATTTGTGTAGATCATTTAAGGTTTCCCTACAGAAAGTAACAGCTAAAATAAAAAAAATATGGAAATTGAGGTGAAAAATAAATTCTTTCCATGTTTTCATCTATAACCTTTTCCAGCTATGGAAGATTTTTAAAAGCAATATACCATTACATCTGCTGGACTCTTCTGGTTGTAGGGATATATAGGGCTTGTAGGTTCATGAAGAACCCTAGTTACCCAGAGCCAATAAATGAACTGCACCTAGCAATGGGTTTTCATTGTATACCAGGTATACAGCAAATCATTTGGTGGAATATAAAAAGTGAAAAACAGGTATCAAGAAAGCCTTTGTATTTCCTACATGGGCACAAAATTAGGTGTTGAGAAGCAGTGCTTATTTGCACATCTCTGAATTCCCATACTAGCATGTGAATTACAGGGCATTTCTCAAACAGACTTCTTTTTTACACACTCTCTAACATTTGGAAGGAAAAAATGTGGAGAAAGACAAGGGGCAATAACACTTGTTCTTCTATTCTATGTTCCCCACATTGGTACCTCACTTGTGTGGGTAGGCCTAATGCCCGCGACATGAAACACAACATGGACACATCACATTTTTACATTGAAATCTGACATATTTTTTGAAAAGTGCCTAGCTGTGGATTTTAGTTTCAGCTCAGCCGGCAACTAGAAAAACCTAATAAACCTGTGCATTTTTTTAAACTAGACACTTAGGGTAACCCAGGATTGGGTAACTTGTGGTGCTCTCACCAGGTCCTGTTACTCAGAATCCTTAGCAAACCTAAAACTTTGACAAAAAAAAACAGTTTTTCCTCACGTTTCGGTGCTCCAAAGTTCTGGATTCTGAGGGGACCCACAAACTTTCTTCTATCCAGCATTGCCCCACATCTCCTGATAAAAATGGTACCTCACTTGTGTGGATAGGCCTAGTGCCCACGACAGGAAATGCCCCAGAACACCATGTGGACATATCAAATTTATCAATTACAAAACTACCTGTTTTTGCAAAGCGGGGATTCTCTGTTTTTGGTCCTGGGTTCAGGAATCATCTAGGGAAACCTACCATACCCAGACATTTCTGAAAACCTGATACCCTAGGGAGTCCAGACAGGTGTGACTTGCATGGATCCCCCAGTGTTTTCTTACCCAGAATCCTCAGAAAACCTCAAATTTAGCTAAAAATTTAACATTTTCCCTCAATTTCTGTGTGAGATCACCGCACTGCCACAAATGTCCTACCACCCAATGTTCCCCTCAGTTTACTGATAATAATCACACCTCACTTGTGTAGGTGGGCCAAGTGCCTGTGACAGGGAAGAGCCAAAAACATGTTGAAATTGAGAGGGACCCAAAGCTGGTCCAAAAGGGCAGTTTGAAAAAAAAACGTTTTTAGGCTGACAAGTGGGGCAGAACTTTTATCTGTATAGATGTGACAATGCTGGTCGCTCCCCACCTGTAAAAACAAAAAAGTAAACAACCCCTGGCGTTTAGGGGTTTCTGTCCCCTTTGGGGGCAGATGGGTCTAATTAATATAGGCCTATCTGCCCCCAAGGGGGGCAGAAATGGCCTTATAAACAATGCCCCCCCTGGGGAGTGACCCTTGCTTAAGGGGCTGTTCCCCTCATGCCAATTACACAAAACAAAAAACTCCCTGGTGTCCAGTGGGCATTTCTGCAGCATGATCACTATGCGATTGTGCTGTAGAAATGCTCTGAGAGATATGAAAATAAAGGAAAAGCCTTTCCTTTCATGCCTCTCCGTTCCTCCCCACCTCCCGATCCGAAGAGATATGCAAGCATTTCTCTTCCAATCGCACTGGAAGCTGAGCTTCCAGTGTGATGGAGTGATCTCTGATGAGGTCAGCGTGTGATAGAACGCAGACATCATCAGACGTCACTAGGGGGATTGGGGTGGAAGGGGAAGTGATTCCCTTTCAATTCCTGCCCGGGGGAGGGGGGTTGGAGGCCAACGGGGGGAGCGTTAGCACTCCCTCCTGTTGGCCGGGTCAGGACGTAATGGTTACGTTCACGGCACGCGAGTGGTGCAGCTGAGGATGTAACCGTTAGGTCCTCTGCACCCAAGGGGTTAATCACTGTTTTGAAAGCATGTTTATGGGTTAGTGTTTTAGAAGTAATATTCTATTCAATCATTTTGTATTTCATCATAAGCAGTGTAGAGAATGAATTTAAACTGAAAGTATAAATGTGTTTCCGTAGCTTGGCTGACGTGAAGGCCAGACATATTTTTTCTGTGCCTAATCTTCAACGTGAAGTTTGCTTTTGCATGTTTTTCTATGAGTTGCGGTGTTAAGATCCAAGACCGAATTAATGAGGAGCCCATTGTGCTCAGGAGATAACAAGATCTGCATGAAGCTCTGCAAGGACGAAAGGAGTAACCAGGGATGATGATTGTAACTTTTCTGAAATTCCTGAAAGTGCAAGGGTGTACAAGGTCAAGGCAGAAGACTTCAGAAAGTTTCAATTAATGTTGACTTAAAGACTTGTTTTTCAGTAAGGATGTTTTTGCATTGATACAAGCCTCTGGAAGAATTGAGACTGGAATGCTGCTGCACTGCTCTTAATGGAAACTTCATCAGACGTTCTGTTTTCTGACCCTTTTTCTGAAGTATTTAGTTTTAGAATATTCAAGAACTTTGATTCAATGGTTAGGTAGAGGAATTTGATTTTAGATTTAAACATTAGTTTCCGTTTCTGATTTTCTACATTATTGCTATTGAGATACTTGTCTTTCATATGCTTGTAAAGTTTAATATTTTTCAATGCTTTAACTCTCCTTTGGTGATTTTGTACATCTCTACTATGGTTATGAGACTCCTTTATGTAAGTTTGACTTGAAATCTGTAATAAAGCACTTTAAAAAACTAAAAAGGTTGGTGTCTGAGACTTAGCTCCTGGTTACGAGTGTGGCGGTCGCTCGCAGTGGTGGTTTGGACCACCTCCAATGCGACAGTCCAACCGCCACATAAGAACCCTAACAGTTGGACCTCCAGGTCCACCATGATCATGGATCCCAGCAGTCTGACAGTGATGCTGCCCGGGGGATTATGACCTCATTCTCTGCCAGCCTTTTTATGGCGGTAACACTGCCATGAAAAGGCTGGTGGAGAACAGGTGCAGGGGACCACAGGCGGGCAGTGTAGGGTCCCCCCTGCCCTGAACATTGCGATGGTGATAATGCACCCTGTTAGCTACAGCATTGCCGCTGGCTCGATTACGAGCCGGAGACAATGTTGTAGCCTGTTTCCCATGAGGGAAACCCTTAATAACTCCAGTGGGGAGGTCACCATGTAGGGGGTGGCCACACTGTCAGAAGTTTGGCAGACAGAGTTTTCCTTCGGCCAAACTCAAAATGACCCTTTTAGTGTGTGGCTCACTGAGTTACACTGTAATTGCTCTGAATAATTTGATGCATGTTCTTCTCCTCTCTTGGAACTGAGAATTGTTTTTTAATTGGACTCCTGATTTAAAGATAGGGCCCAGTGCCTGATGATATCTCTGTTCTATATCTTGGACTCAACACATTGCTTGGCTATTCTGCTGTGTCTGACCCTTTGAAACTTCACGGACTTATACAGCAGACAGAGTAAACAAACCATACCCTGGAACGGAAAAGGTCAAGCTGAAATCACTGACACCATGTGCATTAAACTAGCAGATTATAAAGTTCTTTCACTGGAAGATTACTGACAGAATGTCGTTCTGTCTCATTCACCACATGGACCTCCAACCAGGCTTGACTGGTTAATGAGGGTTTGATCTTTCAATAAGATGTCTTTTTAAATTGTGAATTCTGAGACCTCAAGCTCCACGTGTCTGTCTGCTCCCAAAGGGAATCTACGCTTTAATCATATTTATAGGCAGCCCCCATGTTAACCTATGAGAGAGATTAGCCTTGCAACAGTGAAAAACGGATTTGGCAGTATTTCACTGTCAAGACATATAAAACATATTAGTATGTGTCCTACCTTAAACATACACTGCACCCTGCCCATGGGGCTACCTAGGGCATACTTACATGTAAGAAAAGGGAAGGATTAGGCCTGGCAAGTAGGTGCACTTGTCAAGTTGAATTGGTAGTTTAAAACTGCACACAGAGACACTGCAGTGGCAGGTCTGAGACATGATTACAGGGCTACTAATGTGGGTGGCACAACCAGTGCTGAAGGCCCACTAGTAGCATTTGATTTACAGGCCCTGGGCATCTCCAGTGCACTGTACTAGGGACTTACCAGTAAATCAAATATGCCAATCATGGATAAACCAATTAAAAATAGAATTTACACAGAGAGCATATGCACTTCAGCCCTGGTGCTCTTTTGTGTATTATTATTTTCTTTTTTTTTACATAAGTTCTGACAAACATCTTTACTTCACAGATATCATACTGGAAAAACAAGGGTGGTCTTGCCCAACCCAAAAACAAATGCCAAGTGTTAGAACTGACAGTAGCCTTAGGGTGGCCACCCCTAACTTTTTGCCTGCCTCCCTTCATTTTTTAGATACTGTTTTTGCTGGTGTTAAGACTCTGCACACTTTACCACTGTTAAACAGTGTTAAAGTGCATATGCTCTCTCCCTTTAAACATGATAACATTGGATCATACCCAATTGGATTATTTAATTTACTTATAAGTCCCTAGTAAAGTGCACTATATGTGCCCAGGGCTTGTAGATTAAACCCCACTAGTGGGCCTGCAGCACTGATTGTGCCACCCACTTAGGTAACTCCTTAACCTTGTCTCAGGCCTGCCATTGCACGGCCTGTATGTGCAGTTTCAGTGCCAATTCGATTTAAAAGTACTTGCCAAGACTAAAACCCTCCTTTTTCTACATATAAATCACCCCTAGGGTATGCCCTAGGTAACCCATAGGGCAGGGTGCTGTGTAGGCAAAAGGCAGGACATGTACCTGTGTAGTCTACATGTCCTGGTAGTGTAAAACTCCTAAATACGTTTTTACTCTGCTATGATTCCTGCACCCTTCATAGGCTAACATTAGGGCTACCCTTATATATTATTTCATTGTTATCTGCTGACCTGAAAGGAGTAGGAAGGTCATATTTAGGATGGCCAGAATGGTGATACAAAATCCTGCTGACTGGTGAAGTTGGATTGAATATTACTATTTTAGAAATGCCACTTTTAGAAAGTGAGCATTTCTCTGCACTTAAATCCTTCTGTGCCTTCCTATCACGTCTGGCTGGGTACAGTTGACAGCTCCCTTGTGCATTCACTCAGACACACCCCAAACACAGGATACTCAGCCTCACTTGCATACATCTGCATTTTGAATGGGTCTTCCTGGGCTGAGAGGGTGGAGGGCCTGACACTTACATGTCAAAGGACAGTAGCCTACCCTCACACAAAGGACTGCCACACCCACTACTGGGACCCTGGCAGACAGGATTTAACTGAAAGGGGACCTTGTGTACTTCTAAGCCACTCTTTGAAGTCTCCCCCACTACAAAGGCACATTTGGGTATTTAAACAGGGTCTCTGCCCCTACCAACTCAGACACTTCCTGGAGAAGAGAACCTGAACCAGAACCTGCATCATGCCAAGACAAACTGCCTGGCTGCCCAAAGGACTCACCTGACTGCTTTCTGTGAAGGACTCCTGCCTTGGTGTTGACCTGCTGCCTTGCTGCTCTCTGGCTGTGCTGAGAAGTGCTCTCCAAGGGCTTGGATAGAGCTTGCCTCTTGTTCCCTGAAGTCTCAGGACCAAAAACACTTCAGGGGTCATTCTGACCCCGGCGGGCGGCGGGAGCCGCCCGCCTGGAGGGAACCGCTGAATGACCGCACCGCAGTCAAAAGACCGCGGCGGCCATTCTGGCTTTCCCGCTGGGCCTGCGGGTGACCGCCAGAAGGCCGCCCGCCGGCCCAGCGGGAAACCCCCCTCAACATTGAAGCCGGCTCCGAATGGAGCCGGCGGAGTTGTAGGGGTGCGACGGCTGCAGTGGCACCCGTCGCGATTTTCAGTGTCTGCAAAGCAGACACTGAAAATCTTTATGGGGCCCTGTTAGGGGGCCCCTGCACTGCCCATGCCAGTGGCATGGGCAGTGCAGGGGCCCCCAGGGGCCCCACGACACCCGTTCCCACCATCCTGTTCCTGGCGGTAAAAACCGCCAGGAACAGGATGGCGGGAAGGGGGTCGGAATCCCCATGGCGGCGCTGCAAGCAGCGCCGCCATGGAGGATTCCCTGGGCCAGGGGTAAACCGGCGGGAAACCACCGGTTGCCCTTTTCTGACCACGGCTTTACCGCCGCGGTCAGAATGGCCCAGGAAGCACCGCCAGCCTGTTGGCGGTGCTTCCGCGGTCCCCGGCCCTGGCGGTCATGGACCGCCAGGGTCGGAATGACCCCCTTCCTCTCTACAAGAAGGATTCCATGTGCAGCGAAAATCGACACACAGACTGCCAGAAATGACGCACAACCTGCATTGCGGTGACAAATTCACCGCACGCCAAACCAGAACGATGCATCCCGACTTCACAAATAGAAGATTGACGCAACACAAGCGTAACAACCTGAAATTCGACGCACGGCCCAATGGATCGATGCATAGCCGACCTGGAACGACGCAGCCCGACTTCCAGAGAGGAATCGACGCAGCGCCTGTCGTGCGTTGGAAATTTACTTGCAACACCCATTGTCAATACCAGAAATCCACGCATCGTCCCCAGGGCATCTGAAAACCCTGCAACCCGAAGCGGATCCACGAACGAGCTCCAGAAATCGATGCACAGCCACCCCTGTGTGAAAACTAAAAGACGCATCGCTGTGTGTGGCCCCAGAAATCGACGCACAGATTTTTGTTTTCCATGCATCTCCTCCTCTGTGGTTCTTTGCAGAGATTTTGAACGCAAACCAGGTACTTTGTGCATGAAGGAGACATTTAATGCTTTTAAAAGACTAAAATACACTTTATATAACTTTTACAGTGATATCTCAAAATATACTTATTGAATTTTAATCGTTTTGACCTACATTTTACCAGATAAATATTATGTATTTTTCTTAACACTGTGTGGTGTATTTTTACTGTGTTATTGCATGATTTGTTGCACAAATACTTTACACATTGCCTTCTAAGTTAAGCCTGACTACTCAGTGCCAAGCTACCAGAGGGTGGGCACAGGATAATTTGGATTGTGTCTGACTTACCGTGACTAGAGTGAGGGTCCTTGCTTAGAAAGGGGATAACCTGACTGCCAACCAAAGACCCAATTTCTAGCAATGCTGATCAGCGGTGAGTATAGGATTTGTATTTGTGCAGTGACATACAATAGCTAAGTGTTCACTACCTACCCACAGTTGAAGGTCAACTTGTTTTTTTATCTTTTTCTGCAATTTCATTTTCCACCTGACATTTTTTAACTAAAATCCTCATTCAACATGTCTCTGGCTGGGTCTCAAGCAGGTGATGAAGATTTTGATCTGGCAATGTTGGAAACCGACACTCTTAAACAGCTGAAGGGGTTCTGCAGGGATATGGGAGTACCTACCCAGAAGGCCTTCAGAAAAGAGGGATTCCAAATGGCGCAGAAGTCCTGGGCAGAAGCCCATTCTGAGGAGAATGTTGAGGAGGAGGGTCCAGAGGATGGCCCCCTCAGAGCATTTTTTGCCATTGGTGGAGGATGTTACCACTGCAGTTGTGCCCCCTTCCAAACCAGGGAGAGATGTCTCTTATCAGGGCCTGACCGCATAGGAAAGAAGAGAGAATTCCAATTGCAAATGGCAAGATTAACAAAGAGCCTTGGCTAAAAATACATTTTTGTTGGCTCTTGAACTGAGTCTCAAGCAGTTGCACATCAAGGCAAGACAGTCTAAATCCAGCAGTGATGGTGGCAGCATACATTTAGGACCTGTTGGGGCGAAAAAGATTTGTATACCCAAGAATGTGGTGCCAAGTTATGTGGTGGGAGATGACATTGATAAGTGGTTGACTGCCTATGAAGTTGCACTAAGGGCTCATGGGACCTCTGAGGAGCAATGGGGATGGCCTTGTGGTTTTATGTACCAATAGTGGGGAGGGACACACTCCTTACGCTAGATCCACATGATCACAATGTCTATGCACCCATCAAATCCGCTTTACTGGCCAAATTTGGGCTGACCCCTGAAAAATACCGTCAGAGGTTTAGGGACAGCCTCCAAACTTTCCACACAGACCTGGGGAGATGGGTGCAGGGTAGCAAAGTAAATGATTACAAAGGATTATATGATTTGATTCTGAGAGAGCATATGCTGCTCAGCATTTGTTTTACAGAGTTGCACCAGCACTTTGTAAACAGTAAGCTGACTGATCCCAGGAAGCTTGTTGAGGAGGCGGACCTCTGGGTTAGCACCAGAGTGTCCAAAATGGTATCTGGGTGGGACACCCAGAAAGGTGGTTAGGGTCCCCAACAGAATAAAGAGGGGGGATAATTCCCAAGGGGGGGGGTGGTAGCCATTCCTCATGTAAGTTTAGGAAGAAACCAGGGTACTTCGATAAAAAGATAGAGAAGTTCATCCCCAAATGCTTGGATTGCTACCAGCATGGACACTATAAGGGCGACTCCCAGTGTTCCAAGAGAGCAGAGCCCACCACTGGAAGGCAGATACCTGGGTTGGCTAGTGTAGCGCTCAGGGGAGACAGTCCCAGTTAGCTTTGAGGGGCAGATAGAGGTGTCCCTAGTATCCCTGGGAGATAAGATGGTGCCAAAAGCCCACATGCCTGCCAATACTTCCAAGTATAGGCAGTGGGTCACGATTGATGGGCAAAGGGTGGAGGTTCTGCATGACACAGGAGCCAGTATGACTACTGTCAAAAGTCAGCTGGTGTTAGCAGAGCAGATAGTCCCTAATACATTCCACCAGGTCATAGTCGCTGACAATCGCGAGAGTCACCTACCAGTGGCTCTGGCTCCCTTTGAGTGGGAGGTATCTAGTACTCTAAAAGTAGCTGTGAGTTCTGCCATGCCTGTAGATTGTCTGTTAGGCAATGATCTTAAGCATACTGCCTGGAAAGAAGTAGAGCTCGGATCCCACCTGGAAATGTTAGATTTGAATGAGTGGGTCTGCATGACCACAAGGTCCATGGCTGCCCGGGAAGGGAGCCAAGGGTATCTGGAGCCTGGAGCAATGGCCCAGACAGCTGCACAGAGCAAGCGCAAGAGGCGCGGGAAACCCGCCTCAGATATTCTCACTGTGGAGGACGGGGTTCCAGAGGAAGAGGCCCCTGAGCCAACTGGAGAGGATATTGCTGACCTGGGCAACCTGCCTGAACTTTCTGGCTGGCAAGTAGAAGGTGGGCCAAAAAGGGCAGAATTCTGCAAGACGCAGAAAGAATGTCCCACTGTTGAGGGTCTGAGGTGACAGGCCGCAGCCCAAGCAGCTGGAGAAGCCTCAGGCGATCACCATATCTACTGGGAGAATGATCTCCTTTACAATGAGGCTAAGGCTCTGGCCTTTGGAGCAGCACGTGTGCTGGTGGTCCCCCAGTGTTACTGGGCCTTCCTACTGGGTCTGGCTCACGAGATCCCCCTGGCAGGATATTTGGGCCAAGATAAGACCTTTGCCAGGCTTGTCACCCACTTCTATTGGCCTAGAATGCGGGTAGCCTCAGATAATTTCTTCAGGGCCTGCCCCACCTGCCAGGCTAGTGGGAAGACAGGGAAAGGGCTTACGACCTTCCTGATCCCACTCCCGTAGTTGGTACCCCCTTTGAAAGGGTGTGCATCGGCGTCATTGGTCTCTTGGTTCCCAAAACTGCCTTGGACAACAGGTTTATTCTGGTTTTGGTGGACCGTGCCACCAGAGGCAATCCCTCCGAGAACAGTGACTGCACCGGTGGTGACCAGAGCCCTGATGGGACTATTTACCCGTGTCGGGTTACCAAAGGAGGTTGTGTTTGCAGAGGCGCAAACTTCATGTCAGTGTACATGAAGTTCATGTGGGATGAGTGTGGGGTGACCTACCAGTTTACCACCCGTTATCATCTTAAATCCAATGGGCTTGTTGAGAGATTCAACAAGACCCTCAAAGGCATGATCACTGGCCTTCCTGAGGCCATGAGGTGTAAGTGAGATGTCCTCTTGCCATGCCTTCTCTTTGCTTATAGGGAGGTGCCCCAGAAAGTGGTGGGGTTCAGCCCCTTTGAGCTTCTCTATGGTCACCCTGTCAGGGGACCCCTAAGCATAGTGGAAGAGGGCTGGGAGGAAGCTCCCAAGACACCTACCCAGGATGTGGTCAGCTACATGCTGGCCCTCCGCAACCAAACCCAACACTTTTGGAAGCAGGCCAAAAGTACCCTTGAGGCCAGTTAAGAGGTGATGAAGGAGTGGTATGACTGGAAGGCCACTCTGGTCGAATTCTCACCTGGAGACAAGGTTTAGGTAATGGAGCCAGTAGAGCCTAGAGCTCTCCAGGACCACTGGAATGGCCCATTTGAAATCAAGGAGCGGAAAGGGGAGGCCACTTTCCTAGTGGACCTCAAGACCCCTACATACACCCTGAGGGTTCTCCACCACAATCGACTCGAACCTCATTTTGGAAGGTCTGAGGTCAGTATGCTCCTTGAGACAGATGAGTGCATGGAAGAGGAGAGTGAACCTCTCCCCAAACTCCTGGCTGCCAAAGAAGGTTATGGGTCAGTGGAGGGTGTCAATCTCTCTGACTCCCTGACTCTAAATCAGAGAGGAGACTGCTACGAGTTGTTGGGGCAGTTCTCTTCCCTGTTTTCCCTTACTCCTGGACTCACCCACTTGTGTGTCCATAATATTGACACAGGAGACAGTCCCACTGTAAAGAACAAAATTTACAGGTTGTCAAATAAGGTGAAGGCCAGCATCAAGGAGGAAGTTGCAGAGATGCTGGCCCTAGAGGTTATTGAGAAGTCGAGCAGTCCCTGGGCCAGCCCTGTGGTGCTGGTACCCAAGGCTGCTGCACCCGGTGCCAAGCCAGAACGCCAGTTCTGTGTGGACTACTGGGATCTCAACTCGGACTTACGCTCACCCCATCCTCTGAGCTGATGAGCTCGTAGACAGACTAGGCACTGCCAAATTCCTCAGTACTTTTGATCTCACATCAGGGTACTGGCAGATCGCCTCGACTGAGGGGGGATAAAGAGAGATCTGCACTTTCCACTCCTGAGGGCCATTAACAATTCTGGGTAATGCCTTTTAGGTTGAAAAATGCCCCTGCTACCTTCCAACAGTTGGTTAACGAGGTCCTAGCTGGCAAGGATGCCTTCTGCGCAGCCTATCTGAACAACATAGCTGTCTATAGTTCCAGCAGGGAGGAACACCTGCTCCACCTCAAGGAGCTGCTTCAGGCTCTGCAACAGGCAGGCCTGTACATCAAGGCTAGTAAGTGCCAGATTGGGCAGGGTTCCGTGGTGTACTTGGGACACCTAGTAGGTGGTGGCAAGGTGCAGCCACTCCAGGCCAAGATTGAAACTATCAAGGCCTGGCAACCACCTAGAACACAGACAGAGGTGAGAGCCTTCTTGGGCCTCCTTGGATACTACCGTAGGTTTGTCAAGGGCTATGGATCCATTGTGACACCCTTGACAGAATTTACTTCCAAAAAGCAACCTAGGTTGGTGAATTGGACAGAGGCTTGTCAGAAAGCCTTTGACTCCCTGAAGGAAGCCATGTGCACGGCCCCCATGCTCAAGGACCTTGACTACACCCAGGAATTTATTGTGCAGACAGACGCTTCAGAGCATGGCATAGGGGCTGTTCTAGCACAGCTAAATGAGGAGGGCCTAGACCAACCAGTAGTCTTTATTAGCAGCATACTATTACCACGGGAACAGAGGTGGAGTGCTATTGAGAGAGAAACATTAGCTGTGGTCTGGGCACTGAAGAAGCTGAGACCATACCTGTTTGGGACTCACTTCCGGGTTAAGACAGACCCCTCAGATGGCTCATGCAGATGAAGGGTAAGAATCCTAAACTCTTGAGGTGGTCCATTTCCCTATAGGGGATGGACTTTATGGTGGAGCATCACCCGGGGTTTGACCACGCCAATGTTGATAGTCTCTCCAGATACTTCCACCTTAGCAATGAGAACTAGCAGGAGGTTGGGTAGAGCTAGCAGGAGGTTGGGTAGCTCTCCCTACTTTCAGCGGGGGGACATGTTAGACCTGACACCCTTAGGGTGGTCACCCCTAACTTTTTGCCTACCTGCCTCCCTCTATTTTTTAGATACTGTTTTTGCTGGTTTTAAGATTCTGCGCACTTTACCACCGCTAACCAGTGCTAAAGTGCCTATGCTCTCTCCCTTCAAACATGATAACATTGGATCACACCCAATTGGGTTATTTAATTTACTTATAAGTCACTAGTAAAGTGCACTATATGTGTCCAGGGCCTGTAGATTAAATGCTACTAGTGGGCCTGCGTCACCGATTGTGCCACCCACTTAGGTAGCTCCTTTTAACCTTGTCTCAGGCCTGCCATTGCAAGGTCTGTGTGTGCTGTTTCACTGCCAATTCGACTTGGTATTAAGAAGAACTGCCTGGCTGCCCAAAGGACTCATCTGACTGCTTCCCGTAAAGGACTGCTGCCTTGCTGTTGCCCTGCTGCCTTGCAAGGACAGTAGCAAGGGCTTGGATAGATCTTGCCTCCTGTTCCCTGATGTCTTAGGACCAAAAAAAGTAAATTCTACAAGAAGGATTCCTTGTGCGGCGAAAATCGGCGGACAGGCTGCCAGAAACGACGCACAGCCTACATCGCAGTGAAAAATCCACTGCATGCCGAACCGGACCAAAGCAGCCCGACTTCGCAACGAGAAGATCGATGCTGCGCCTGCGTAGCAACCGGAAATTTAACGGACAGCCCACTGGATCGCCGCATTGCCGAGCTGGAAAGTTGGAGCCTGATTTCCGGAGAGGAATTGACGCAGCACCTACTGTGTGGTACAAATTTCCACGCAACGCCTACCGGATCGACGCAGCCCCTGTGACTTTGTCCTGTCAGCACCAGAAATCCACTCAGCGAACCTGGGGCCTCTGAAAACCCCACAACCCGAAGATGATCCACGACTGAGCACCATAAATCGATGCACAGCCGTCCCTGCACGAAAACTAAACAACGCATCGCCATGTGCGGCCCAAGAAATCGACAACACCTCCTTGTTTTCCATTCATCCCCTCCTCTGCGGTTCTTTGCGGAGATTTTGAATGCAAACCAGGTACTTTGTGCTTGAAAGAGACATTTATTGCTTTTAAAAGACACTTTATATCACTTTTTTACAGTGATATCTCAACAGATACTTATTGCATTTTAATCCTTTGACCTACACATTACCAGATAAATATTATATATATTTCTAAACACTGTGTGGTGTATTTTTGTGGTGCTATACTGTGTTATTGCTTGATTTATTGCACAAATACTTTACACATTGCCTTCTAAGTTAAGCCTGACTGCTCAGTGCCAAGCTACCAGAGGGTATGCATAGATTAATTTGGATTGTGTGTGACTTACTCTGACTAGAGCGAGGGTCCGTGCTTGGACAGAGAATAACCTGACTGCCAACCAAAGACCCCATATCTAACACCAAGTATTACAGTTTTTCACAATCACCCTGTAACATTATCCTGTACAGAAGGGCTAATGTTTTTCTGAAATTCAGTGTGCAAACTGAATATTGACCCCAGAATGTCAATGGAACACAGTAAAAAATACTTCACTGGTAACACAAAAGGTGCTTGTCATATATTGAAAAAATACCTCAAAGCTTCAATCAAAGTTGCTCCCCTGCCTTACACTATGGAGCCAAAGCAGCAGAGAGTGTGTCCTACTGCCTCTCTCTTCCTCTGCACCAGCACTTAAATTACACTTCAGTGCCACACACACCCATCTACACCATAGTGCAAAAGGTATCTGCATGATATCTAAGATATTTTTCAGTAGAAAACCTATGCTTAGACAAACTTTAAAACATTTCCAACATTGGGTGTGTGCTCTACTCTGCAACACACATGCAATATGTTATAAATTAGGAGATGTTAGACCTGGCATCTTTTGGCATGTTCCCCCTGTTGTTTTGCGTTCTGAAATCCTGTCTTTATGGTATGTTGGACTCTGTTTTGCTGGTCTATTGTCTCTGCACACTTACCACTTCTAATCAGTGCTAAAGTGCAAGTGCTCCCTATGCAAATTGTACTGGTGATTGTTTAATTTGTGATTGGCCCAAACCTTCCCTTTTGGTACATGTAAGGCACCACTAAGTTAGGCTGTAGGTAACCCCATTGACAAGGTGCAGTGAATTTAACAGGTAGGACATGTACAGTTGTGTTTTACATGTACTGATAGTGAAATACTGCCAAATTTGGTTTTCATTATTGAAAGGCCTATCCCTCCCATAGGTTAACATGGAGATGGCATTTAAATTCCTCTTGAGTGTAATTTCCCATTGGGAACAGATAGAGATCTGGAGTTTGGGGTCTCTGAACTCACAGTTTACAAATACATCTATTGGTGGAGCTGGTTTTTAGATTGTCTGTTTGAAAATGCCACTTTTTAGAAAGTTGTCATTTTCTTGTTTAACCATTTTGTGCCTCTGCCTGCCTGTGGAATCCGTGTCTGGGTCAGACTGACAGTTGGGCTGTTTGTGAATTCCCTCTGGACAGTGACACAAAGGGAGCTGAGGTGTAGCCTGTATATCCTAATGGGTCTACTGGGCCAGAGTGGGGAGGGAGGAGCTGACAGCTGCACCTGAAAGGGCTGTGCCTGTCCTCACACAATGTAGTCGCAGGCCCCCTGGAGTGTGTCTGGGGCCAGGCCTGGGCAAGGCATAATCTTGTGAACAACAGATACTTTCCTTTGAAGTTTGCCTACTTCAAAGACCAGAACTGGTTTAAGTAGTGGACACAAAACCCCAGACGTTTAGAATACCTCTGGATCAAGACAAACTTCTGCCAAGGAGAAGAGTTGAAGAGCTGGAGGAGGAGTACTGTCCTTTTGCTGTGTGTGCTTTGCTGGCTTAGACTGCAGTTACTGCTTCTGCCTTAACGAGGACAAAGACTGGATTTTGCTTTTTATCCTGCTTGTGACATTTCTCCAAGGGCTTGAAGTAAAGCTTGCCTCCTGTTGGAAGCCTCAGGGATATCAAAGTCTTCAGGTTCATCTGACTACAGCACTGGGAACTGTGTGTTTTATGCTGCAACAAAATAAAAACCACCATGACGCCATCAACGATGCCACTGCCTGCACTATGGCCTGGCGATGCCACACCTTGCTCACATCACAGCCTTGGTATACCCAATGACAACACTCTATGCTGATGCCACTGCCTGCACCGTGGCCTGAGGACACCTCTCGTGAGGTACACACAGCACCGTCCCATCCTGCACCTCAGCCCCAGTTTATTGACACCAGCGCCATTGACTTCAGCATTGTCAACAAATGCCCCTCCCTGCACCAAGACCTGTGCCTGGAGCGCGCCCTGTGTCATACCGCCACCTTGGGCCTACCGAAAGCAATGCTTCAGCAATTACACTGCTGCTGCCTGCACTGCGACCTGTTGCACCGTCCCACTTCACACCGCAGCACTGGTCTCACCGACACTGCAGAATGCCATCACTAAGCCGCTTCCTGCACCGGGACTTGTGGGCACCACACGTTGCATCATCTTGCTTCGCACTGCAGCCCTAATGCCAACAACAACAGTGCTCCTGACTTCGTCATCCGCCTGGAGTTCAATCTGCAACGTGTGTGACTTCAAGGGCCTGCTGACTCCTGCCGACGCCAGAGACGCTGCACTCCAGATCTCATTATGAGGATCATGATGCCCTACATTTCCAAGGTACTGTTTGCGAGTCTTCCTGACACCGTAGCTGGTCAGTGACGCCGTGGCTGGTGTGAACTGTTGGATTTGTTGTTCACAATGACGTGGTATAGACTTCAAGAAACTGTATTTTTGAGTGCATTCTTGCAAAATGTATATCTTTATTACTGGATGTTGGATTTTTCTTGTTTTGGTCTTGTTTTATGCAGATAAATATTGACTATTTTTCTAAAACTGCTGTGGTGTCCTTTTGTAGCGTTTACTCTGTGTTATTGTGTTATGTGCAAATGCTTTATATACATTGCTTCTGAGATAAGCCTTACTGCTCGTGCCAATTTACCAAGGGAAGGAGCAAGAGTTTTCTGAACTGGGTATCTCCCTTGCCCTGACTAGCGTGATGGTCCCTACTTGGACAGGGTGTAAACTGACTGCCAACTAGAAACTCCATTTCTAACAGGAGAATTGTTTTATTTATTTTTGCAACAGCGCTGGAACACTCAAGTACCAAAAGTAGATTGCCCCCTTAATGCAAAGTAGAGCAAAACTGTTAGATGAACTAAGTATGCTACTTTAAGGACAACTTTCTAGTGCCAAAAATGTTTTTCTCTGGAAAAAGGGGGAAATTTGCTAACATTTTGCACTGGGTATGAGTCACAAAAGTGACTCTAACCCGCTCAAAATGTTTATTTAAAATGTTCTTTCCAGCAGTGCTGGAACATTGCCCCAAAAAAATGCATTACTTTGTGTCCGGTGGGTTTTCCTTGGGTGGTACTTTGGTATTCCCATGCAACCATTCATGGACTTGGTAGAAATCCTTATCTATGAACAAGGTTTTGTGCGCACTATTAATAACGCCTTTTTGTGAGTCGTGTTAACTTGGAGAAATGCTTTTATTTCACCAAACGTTGTCATTTAGCATGTGTGCTGCACCCTACCACATACATCCAGAGTGGAAGAAGTTTGAAAGTTTGTCTAGGCATAGTATTTTGTACTGGTATTAGACGCACAGATTCTGGTGGAAAGGTATATCCAGGGTACTAGGCAACCTAATTGTGCGTCAGCACTAGGGAGAGGACAGGACGGTGCCATATCGTAGAAGATATGACACTTTCCTGCACAAAATCTGGATAAGCATGTTATGCTGTTTTATCCATGGCACATGCCAGATAATTCTGGGCTTTTCAGATTACACGTCCAAAATTGAGGATCTACGGCAGAGAGAATATTGCTTGTTAAGCCCTGGTCTACTTATTAATAGGGACCACAAAATATAGGTATGCGCTCTCCTCAATGAAAATAAATAGGTCAACATTTGAAAAAAAGGTTCATGGACAAAATGTTGTTGTACACTTACAGGAAAGGTAAACCTGCTGTGCACAAGAGAATTACAAACTATGGTCGTATAGAAATATTGATTCTACTCATTTCCTTTTTTTAGACACAGACATTCTGCTTCCATAAAGGTTATTTCAGTTTGTGTTGTGTGGTATGTGCTTGGGTTGGTCCACCAGCTTTCTCAGACAGTTTAGCGTCTTCTGTCGATACCACATGCCCTGATATGTGTGCTAATTTGAGTAAATTGAAACCATAACGCAGGTGCTCAGTCGCTCATTAAATATTATATGTCTGTTGCAGCACCTGCGACTACAGAATTACATTCTATGCTCTCGTGATGATGGTGTTATACGCGATGTAGCTAATTTTGTGATTTTATTAAATGTCTGAACGAGTTACTGTTAATATACCGTGTCCGCCTTTTTAATGCACTGCACAAGTGCACCTGTTTTCCGCATTGACATGCTATTTTTATTCTTTCCTATTTGGGGGTGTTTCGTTCATTCATGGCTGAGGAAGCCGTCTTTTTCTCAGCGCGCTTCCTCTCATCTGATGGAACAGCTTCCTGGTGGCGTACATCCCCGGCATGCGCACAGTATGTAATTACTCTGTGTTTGTAGGCTGGAAATGATTTACTTCTGATGGGAACAGATGAAGAATGATGGCTCGCTCGTCGCGGGACTCATCATTTGCATCGTGGGTTTGTCATTCTTCAGACGCCTCTGTCATCCTGGCAGTGCCTGTGTTTACTGAGCTCACACATAGCTGCCATAAGGTTCCTTGAACAAAGTCCTATGGAGACAACAAACATTATACGCTGGAAAACATTTACACGAGAAAAACTGTAGAATCAAGCTGAGAGAAAACAACGTTTTGATAACCCTGCTACACCGCACAACTAGTAGTAATTTAATTGTCCAAATAAACACATTTACCGTCGCTATTTTAGAGGAAAGTTCACCCATAACAGAGAGAAATCACCAAACAGTAAAGCATACGGATGCTGTCATAAAGTGGCGTAGCAAGGGTGCCTTAGGCCCTAATCCAATCAGGCAAAATAGGCCCTCTGTCCACAGGCTGTGTCGTAAAATACAGCTATAATTGGCATGCAGCGGGCCTTTCACCCCTGGGCCCCGTTGTCACTGCACCTGCTCGACTAACAATAGCTTCTTCACTGCTGTCATTCTGGCATCAACCATACTGAAAAGTAATACCCTTGAAGAAATATGTCAGTTATTTCTCCACGACCAAAAGAATATTTGAATGGGCTCGCTGGGGCACAGCACATTGATTTAATGTAATGTGTCATGATAAGGAGAATAGTAATTTTGAGGCTATGATTAAAGGAAAGAATACAGCCAGAAACACTTTAAAATGAGATGAATTTCAGCATTTCAGTTAATAAAAACGAATACTTAAATCAATTGTTTATCTAGGCCCTTCTCTGAAAAAAATATTTCCAAAGCTCCTTTCTGTGTTTTGTTCCAAGAAATCGGCCTTTAGGAAGAGTACAACATTTAAGAATTGTGCAGAAATTTTGGGCCATATTTACGAAAAGTGGTGCATCAGGTCATGATGTGCCACTTTTCTTGTGACCCTCTAATGCCACCATGAGTGCACTGTATTTATGATACGGTGCACCCTGGCGCACGTTAGGGAACTAGCGTCAAAAATTTGATGCAAGTTTGGCAATTTGCAAGATTATTGTCAAACATTTTGAAGTTAATCCAGCATAATGAAAGGAGGCCCAATGAAAACAATGAGAGCGTAATTTTTACGCCTGCCTTAGGCAGGCATTAAATGAAAAATTACACTAAAAATGGTACGGTGGAATCTTATTTATTTCACTGAACCATTTTTCTGTGCCTCCTATCACCGGAACGCCGCCCCTTGCATACATTATGCATGACGCAGGCAGAATGTGACACAAAGGTTTACAAAGTGGTGCCTTGCTTGCATTAAGCCACTTTGTAAATATAGTGCTACTGTTTTGACAGCCTAACTCCTCATTATCATAAAAAGAATTAACTTTATGTGGCACAAAGTGGTGCAAGGGGCTCATAAATTTGCCCCTACATTTTTACAGACAGGCTATCACAGAAAACAATTAGACACCACTCACGTGTCCACAATGACATATTTAAAGAGCAAAGTTAATTAGTTAAGTGCTAGAAACACGTGCAATCAGGCAAATTAATTGTGGATCTATTAACATTTGAACTAGACTGTGCTGATTTGTGGAGTGACAAAGAACGCATCTCAAAAATTGTTCACATTATCAGAGACACCTTTTGATTCAGGCACCAGTACATTATAATTAAATTCATGAAGGTGGCAAAGAAGTGTCTTGGTCTTGAGCAAAACGCCCCTCATTAGGAGTTGGGTGGAGTAATGATGTGGCGTAACGGCTAGAGCTTCTGACTTAGGAAATGGGAGAACTAGGTTCGAGTCTAGGTGTTGGCTCAACAACTTGTGATTCTGGTAAAATTGTGTCATCTCCTGTGCCTACCTACAATTAATGTGTCCATGTGTATGTTGTGTAATGTAACTTGTGCTCATGTAAAGTACTCCAATAACTTCAGTCCAGTTTGCGCTACCTAAAACTGCAACAAACAAAAAAAATTATAATAATGATTACATGAGAAGATACTGCTATGAACAATTCCACATGGCTCCATGTCCCCAGACCTAAAAGCAAATCCCAGGCCTAGAAAACCCTGCTGTGAAAACACCAGACCCAGTGTTATTAAGTGCTCATCTGCCCCTCTTAAAACTGCAGCTAGGGATGTGGGCAGAGACACAGTTTGTCCTGTAGAGTCCATGCCACAACACAAGGGGAGCAGACCACACTCCCTCTCGCATTGCATAGCCCTGCTGAGCCCTCTCTCCTCCTCAGTGACTCCCACAACTCCTGATCTCTGACCCAAAGCATTTCGCTGCTGCCATTTGCTCCCTGCTCCAAGTAGGAGATAAAGTGCAAGAGAAATTGGACCTGTTATGGGCTTGGAATAGGAACAAAGTACTGAGAAAACTTTGGTCTACAGATTATTCCCCTTCCCGGGCTCATTGTCTGATAATTTGGTGACAAAGTTGGGTGAAGGAGAAGTGGACGCAGTGGTGGTCGGTCCAGAGGGGTTCGGTGGTGTGGGTGTATGATATGCTTTGGCTTGAGGTGAAAATTGCATCAAGCGGGTGTCCTGCTGAGTGGGTGGGTGCTGTGACCAGATGTTTGAGTCCGAAGTTGGTGAGATTGTCTATGAGGGAGGTGGAGTTGTGGTCTTGAAGGTTCTCCAAGTGAAAGTTGAAATCACAGAGGATGATGTAGTCCGTGGAGGTGAGGGCGTGTGTGCTGATGGTGTCGGCGATGGAGTTGCAGAAGGCGGGGCATGGTCCTGGTGGTCTGTACATTAGTGTACCTCTGAGGGTGGAGCTGTTGTTAATGTGGATTAGGAAGTGCATGTGTTCTGTGCTGTCGATAGTGTCTTGGGACTTGGTGGTGACTTTAATGGTGTCTTTGTGTAGGATGGGGATGCCACCTCCTGGCTTGTTGAGGTGTCCTTTGCGTTGGAGTTTGTATCCCATGGGGGTGGCAGTGGCTACGTCGGGTTCTGAGGAGTGGTTGATCCAGGTTTCCTTGAGGAAGATGATGTCAGGTGAGTGTGATGTGATGAGATCCCAGAGTTCTATGGCATGTTTGTGAAGGGAGCGGTTGTTGAGGAGCAGGCAGTTGAGGTGGTTGTGGTGGGTGTTGTTGGTGTGTTGTTTGAGGGTGTTTTTGTGGGGTGTGGTCTGGTTGTGAGGTGGTATGCAGTGGGGTTGGTTGGTGGGTGTGGGGGTAGAGCAGGTGTATGTTGTGTTAGGGGTATTGTGTTTGTTGGGGGGGTCGCTGTGGTTGTTGTGTGGTGTGAGGGATGTGGAGCAGGAGAAATGACAGGTGTAGAAGGTGAAGGGGCCATGTGTGTGTGTGGGGCTAAAAAGGGTGCAGGCGGGGAGGAGCCTGAGTTGATGGAGTGGAGGGTGAGAGGGGAGTAGGGTTGTTTTGTTTTTTATTAGCTGTGGTGGCCAGGGGGACTAGCGCTGGGCGCGGTCCAGGCACGGACGGGTGCAGATGGGCTTGCATCTGGCTCTCCAGAGGCGCGGCTGCACAGCGGCCGCCATTAAGAGGGTGGGGTGGGAGGGTGGAGTAGTTGGGAGGAGGGAAGGGGCCAATGGGTGTGCGCGGGGGCGGGGCCGCAGGGGAGGCAGCAGGAGGGTGCCGGAGGATCGGAGAAAGGAACGGGTGGGGGGAGGGGGAGAGAGTCGAGAGATGGGCGCAGGGGGCACAGGGGTCAGGGAGCGTGGAGCAGGCTGTGACAACACAATAAACAGTGGGCAAAAACAGACTAAGAGCACGAGTAACGGACTGTATACAAAGGGCAGAAAAGGGCAGAGAAAGGCAACAGATGAAGCACAATAAGCAATGGGCAGAGAAAGGCAACAGATGAAGCACAATAAGCGATGGGCAGAAAAAGGCAACAGATGAAGCACAATAAGTGATGGGCAGAGAAAATGGGCAGAGAAAGGCAACAGATGAGGTACAATAAGCGATGGGCAGTGAAATGAGCAGCGGAAGGCAAAAGGGTTAAAACAGCGGAATGTACACAGTATATAGGAGAAGAGAATACTAGAGAAAAAAACGGGGAGGTACTTACATGGTCGTCGGAGTCAGGGCCTCGAACTGCTGTCCAGGCGGCAGTAGGGGGGTCAGGAGCAATGGGGCAGGCTGGTGGAGCCAAGTGGACTCCTGGCCAGAAGCTTATGTTGGACAATCTGCCAGCTGTTTCTATCGTGCAAGTGCCTGACCTCTGTGTCCCATTTCTGTGTCACCATACTAGGTCAGCGCCCACCAGAAGAGGGCACATTGGCATGACATCACCAAGGAGGTACGGACCCTGGGGGTCTACAACCAGCGGAGCACCCAATGTTGGAAGAGGTGGGAGGACCTGTGGCGCTGGGCGCGAAAGATCACTGAGGCCCAGCTGGGGAAGTCCTCCCAACGTGGAAGGGGTGCCTGTCGGGCAGTGACCCCCCTCATGCGACGGATCCTGGCGGTGGCGTACCAGGATCTGGATGGCCGCTTGAAGGCTGCACAGCAGTCACAAGGGGGTGAGTACTCACTGACCATACTTCAGTCTGGAAGGATGACTGTGTGTGCGATAGGGCTCATGCTGCTTAGAGCAGGGAATTTGACTGGTGTCCATCTAATGCATGTTCCCCAGAGGGTGTAGGGGTGTCCCTGTCAGGTTTCACCTACCTCAGCTCCAATAGTATTTCAGGAGATGGCTGTAGATCAGTATTCTGGTCAGTAGTCAGGGGCATGGCCATGGGCATAGTGCACAGTGCTGCTTGTTGGGTGTGTTTGGTGGGTGGGTGTATGTCTGGCCATTGTGTATCAGCATTCAGCTATTTACAAGTGTCTCTCCTGTTTTGTCTCCCAATCCCTGTTCTCTTGCGTTGGTTTGGTACAGCATCAACATCAGGCGAGGGAGCTGAGACATCGGCAAGTGGGGAGGCAGCGGCTCACGATCCTCTGAGGCAGAGACAACAGACACCCAGGGAACCAGTGGGTGGGAGGGCGAGGGGACTTCCATGGGGGAGGCTACTACCACAGGAGGTAGTGACTCTGAGACCTCCTCTAATGGGGGTCCTCCGGGGGTGGCGGATCCTTGTGCACACACCATTACCGTGAGATCTTCCGCCACCACCCATACCATCACCACCCTCCCTTCTGCTCCCAACCGAGTTGCCTGTGCCTGCCCACCCAGAAAGGTGGGCGTCTCGTTCGTCCCAGGCACCTCCTCCCCTGCCCCAGTCAGCCCTGTTGCCCTCACAGAGGAAGCTATTGACCTCCTGAGAACCATCTCTGTAGGGCAGACAACCATCGTCAATGTCATCCAGGGTCTGGCATCAGAGGTGCAGAAAACCAATGGCTATCTGGATGGCATTCACAGTGCCGTGTCTGCCCTACAGAGATCTTTTCAGGCTCTGACCTCCTCTCGGAGGGCAGCCAGTTTCCATGGCCATTCCATCCCCCCTCCAACCTCCTCTACCCCTTCCAGCACCCCACTCCCTTCTCCCGTCCAAAGCACACAATCAGACCCGCTTATAGGCACATCAACACACAAGAAGCACACTTCAAAACACAAGCACCACACTTCCCACCACAAGTATTCAAACAGCCAACAGACACCTGCACACACAACAATATCCACTTCCCCCAGTGTGCCCACCTCTTCCGCCTCCCTGTCTGTTACCTCTACATCCACACCGTCATGCACTGCACCTTCACTCACTGTTACTGCTCCTCTTCCTGCACTCACCACAATAGCAGGCAGCCATACATTCACCCCATACACCACACCTGCACTCACCACCTCTACTGTAGTTGACACATGTAGCACACTCCAGACTTGCAGACACCCACCCAACTTATATCCACACTAGCTGTCTGTCTTCTCCCACTGTGTCCACCCCCCCACCTCCCAAAACACACAAGCCCACCAAGACACCCACCCATCAGATATCCACCATACCACAGCATACTGAGCAGTCACCTGCACCCACTACACGCACACCTACACCCCATACATCAACTCCCTCTGCCTCCACTCCCACGCCCTCATCCACACCCACCCCAATTTCTCCTAAAAAACGTTTTCTCTCCCGTGCTGACCTCTTCCAACCCACTGGCCCACCCCGTCTTGTGCCCAAATGTGCCCACCTCCTTGCCCTTTCTGCTCCTTCCACATCACAGCCCACCCCGGTCCAGCCTTCCCAGTCCCGTACACCTTACCCGCTGAAGAAGAAGGCCCGGTCAGAGCCTAGGCCATCCAGCTCCACCCGAGCCAAACAGCCCCCACCCCCTTCAAAGGAGAAGCCCACCCCCCCAACCTTGACAAGAAAGTCAAAGTCCCACCCCTGTCGAAAATCCCCACCACCACCCCCCCATCCCCCTTCTGTGAGGTGCCTGGATCCCCATATGGTGCCCCGTTCTGTGGAGTACCGAGCACTTGTGGGAGTCAGGTGTGGCCATTTGTGGCCCAGGACAATGTACATTTTATGGACTGGCCATTGGCCCTGTTAGCACTGTTTGGCTCAGTGAGTTAATAATTAAAGTTTCTGTGTGGCCTGTGTTCTGGCTGCACGCAGTTACACCCTGGTGTTTGTTTTAATTTTTTATGGGTGTGGGGCAATTGTATGTAATATGGTCAAGTTGCAGTGGCCTTCGGTCGGGTACGTACCTCTTGGTGTGAAGTGTCTGACTTGTGCTGTTGGGAAGGGTTGGGGGGTGTTGCAGTGTGGGTGGGGTGGGTGGGTATTTAACTGTGCCCTTTCCTCCCTTGTGTCGTAGGTTGCAGTACTTACCTTTTTCGTCTTCATCGGCGGTCTCGGTCATGTAGGTATATGGCAAGGAGCAGGGCTGGCATGATCAGCAGCTCTCTGTCCATGGCTGTCACTGCACGTTCTGTGGAACTCCGGTGAGTGTTTCCTTATATTTGGTTCATTTCCGCCTGGCTTTGTGTGGCGGTGGTTCCCACTCTGGAACTGGCGGCGGATTGGTGGTTGGGCCTTTCCTACGGGCTGTGGGCAGACTCTGCTATTGTTGGTGGGACTCCTTTCCTGACGGTGGGTGGTTCGCTGGATGCAAGTGTTTCATTTGGATCATTATTTGGTGGTCCGGACCGCTCCTCTGTTGGCAGTTTCTTCCACCACCACTGGCATAGCGGAACGGACCGCCATGTTCATAATGAGGGCCTTAGTATTGTCAAGATCGTGGTTGTTCCACATATAGGACCTCATTATGACATTGGCGGTAAATCCCGCTTAGCACCGCGGTGACGGCCGCCAACATACCGCTGCAGTGGCAAATATCCGTTCGCCATATCATGACACACACACACCAATCCGACAGAATATAGCCACATACACAAATACGCCAGCCCAAAGGTCAGTGCTAAGGTGGCAGTCCTAACACCCATACCATTACACCAACAGAAAAACAACCACCACATTATGACCCATGAATCACCATGGTGGACATTCTATGGTGGTAAACCATTGGCGGTACATACCGCCGCGCTCAGAATGGATACCCACATACAAAACAACACCACATTGGCCAATACTAAAAACACACCTGACACTCATACACACTCCTCACCCACCCAGCGATAGCACTATAAAACACACACCCACATTACCCACAACCCTTTACAAAAAACAATTACTGCCAGGAGATTGACACGAACAGCACAGAGACAACTAGACACACACCACTTCCCCATACATCCCTCAGCACACGACATCACACACCCCACCATATTACTCAACACACTCTCACCAACACACACCACATGTCCCCACAAAGGCACCCCCGTTTCACTGATGAGGAGTTAAGGGCCATGGTGGAGGAAATTGTCAGGGTAGATCCACAGCTGTTTGGAGCAGAGGTACAGCAGATATCCATTGCCAGGAAGATGGAGCTATGGCAGAGAACCGTGGACAGGGTAAATGCCGTGGGACAGCATCCAAGAACAAGGGACAACACCAGGAAGAGGTGGAACGACCTACGGTGGAAGATAGGTTCCTTGGCAGCAAGGCACCAGCTCGCCATACTGAGGACTGACGGTGGACCCCCACCTCCTTCCCCAAAGCTCACAGTATGCGAGGAGCAAGTCTTGGCATTACTGCATCCTGAGGGTCTCGATGGAGTAGCTGGAGGACTCGACACTGGCAAGACAACATTTACCAGTTATCACCCCCCCATACTTGCATGCCATCACACCCCCTCTCCCTCACTCCCATCACTCCACTCCACCCCACACACTGCACCAATGCAGATGACTAACTCCAATGCCAAGCCCTGCATGCCATACCAATGCATGGACAGCCCTTCCAGCCCTGCATGGACACCCATCACCAAAGCATGCACAGCATAGGGAAAATAATAATCCCACAATACATCATGATACACAAACAAAGGTGGCAAGGCAACAACAACGATAGAGGTGAAGCCAGGGATGTACAAAATGTCATAGGCATGAAGCATAATACATCACTTATATCCCCCAGGTGCCCCAGCCAATGTCAGCGGAGAGGAGGTGCCACGACTATCCACTCCACCAATAGAAGATGCCCCTCAGAGTTGACAGCAACTCTGGACTTCAGGATCTCGACCAACAACCTGGCCCATCAGGGACCACTGGACAGTCGGTCACCCAAGACCACTCACAGTCCACCGGAGAGCCTCCCCCATCAGTATCATACACTACAGCAGCCACCCAGCATACCCACACCTCTGTCCCCAGGACATGTCAATCAGCAGTGTGCCTGCCTGTACAGGGACCCTAGTCCACACCTCATGCCCAAGACAATCAAGGACCTGGGGTCAGTGCCAGTGGGCACACCATTCAGGGGACAGAAGCAGAGGCCAACAGGGACACTGAGAGGACCGCTGTGTGCTAGGGGGAGGACAGGCCCAGGGAACCGACTCTCCAGGAGGCACTCACCGAGATCCTGGGAGCCTACCAACATTCCCAGGACATGATGGGCCAGATCCTTTACAACATGCAGGAGAACTGGCAGCTGCAGGAGGAACAGTATCAGGGGATCAGGGAGGACTTGCAGGCCATTAACACAACTTTGATCTCCATAGCAGGGGTGCTGGCAGACATGGCCAACATCATGAAGGAGGCAACCACACAGCAGCGGGCCCCTACCACTAGCCAGTCATTGACCAGCCCTCTACTTCCACTGCAGCTAGTAGGCAGGAGGCCCCGCCACAGGATTCAAAGGCCACCTGCACCCCTGCAGAAGGTTAACCACCCCGCAAACGTTCCCGTGTGACCCAGACAGAAGCCAGAGACACCTGCCAAGACCACTGCTAGGAAATGAGACTTTCCTGATTGTCCCCCTTGTGTCCCACACAGTCATCTTGTCCACTTTGAACTGCCTTTGCTCCCCTTCCTTTGGCCCCTTGGACACTGGACCTGTGCTACAAACAGACTGGAACAATACCCTGGACTTTCCTCCATCATCACCCCATTCTATTGCACTTTTCCCTAAATTTCATAGCACTACAATAAACACTCTTGAACACAACTTGAGGACCAGTATTTTATGTTTTGAAAATGTGCATTTATGGAAACAGTCATATCTAGTGCAAATGATCTGGACACTGTGAGAGCATGGAAATAAGGACCTGTAGCTGTCTATAGTCATCACATCAGCACACAGTTCTTATCTCATTAACATCTGTAAAATGGCAAGCCATAGGTGACAGTAAGTTCTGCTGCAATGGAAGTTAATGCCATCATGCTACAGCCACACAGAAAACATCAATAGTCAGAGAAATGGTCTATTGCACTGTTTCTCCTGTGTGTCATTGAAAGAATTGACGGATAACTGATGTTCTTTTCTCCTCATCCTCATCCTCAGCCTCCTCATCCTCCTCATCCTCACTGTCCTCAGGGTCCACTGCTGCCACAGGGATATCTCCAGTCTCCTCCTCCTGCAGAAAGTGTACATGCCGTCTGAGGGCCAGGTTGTGGAACATGCAGCCTGCCACTACTATCTGGATGACCTTCCCGGGTGAGTAGCACAGGGATCCACCTGTCAGACGGAGGCACCTGAACCTGGCCTTCAGGAGCCCAAAGGTCCTCTCGATGATCCTTCTGGTTCGCCCATGTGCCTCATGATAATGTTTCTCAGCCTCTGTCCTGGCATTCCTCACAGAGGCTAGCAGCCATGATAGGTTTGGGTAACTGGAGTCACCTGCAAGTATTGAGGGACAACATTTAGCCTCTAACAATGATTTGGGGATTACACATGAAGGCATACACTAACATACAGTGGGGGGACCATGGCTTACCTATTAACCACACCCTGTTCCTCTGCAGTTGGGCCCTCACATTTGGGATGCTGTAATTCCTCAGAACAAAGGCATGATGCACCGACCCAGGATACTTAGCATTGACGTGGGAGATGTACTGGTCCGCCAGGCACACCATTGACACATTCAGTGAATGGAAACTCTCCCAATTCCTAAACACCTATTCATTTTGTCGGGGGGACTAACGCAATATGTGTAATGTCAATGGCCCCAACAATATTGGGTATATGTCACATTGCATAGAATTCGGCCGTCACAGTGGCCAGATCTTCCACCTAGGGGAAAGCTATGTAGCTGCACATGTGTTTCACCAGGGCTGACAAAACTCTTGCCAACACGATTGAGAACATTGGGTGTGACATTCCTGCTGTCAAGCTCACTGTCAGTTGCCAAGAAATGGAGCACTGATAGCACGTGCACAAGAGGGGGGATCCCAGTCGGATGACGGATATCAGATATCAGATCAGGCTCCAATTGGGCACACAGCTCTGTGATTGTTACCCTGTCCAATCTATAGGTAGGTATAATGTGCCTGTCCTCCATTGTAGCCAAGTCCACAAGGGATCTGTACACGGGGGTATGTCTCCTCCTCCTACTTATCCGCAGCAGTAGGTACCTAAGGGACACAAGAATGCGTAGGCTGTCACAATTTTTACAATGGAAACTCAACCTCAGTGTACATAGTGCATTTATGTGGTGGGACAGTGGGAATGGCAAAGTATGTGCTAATCTAGACTGTGATGCAGTTAAGGTTGACATGACCGTTGTCCGCCACCATGAAATGGCGACCACCTGTCCTGTATGTAGGGACAGGTTGTTAGAAATGGGGTATTTGGTAGGCAGTCAGGACACTCACTCTAGTCAAGGTAAGTCACACACAATCCAAATTATCCTGTACCCATCCTCTGGTAGCTTGGCACTGAGCAGTCAGGCTTAACTTAGAAGGCAATGTGTAAAGTATTTGTGAAATAAAGCATACAATAACACCATATAGCCCCACAAAAATACACCACACAGTGTTTAGAAAAATATATAATATTTATCTGGATAAATGCATGTAAAAACGATTAAAATGCAGTAAGTATATGTTGAGATATCACTGAAAAGTGATGTAAAGTGCCCTAAGTCTTTTAAAAGCCAACAAAGTCTCTTTCAAGCATAAAGTACCTGGTTTGCATGAAAAATCTCCGCAAAGAACCGCAGAGGAGGAGATGCGTGTAAACAAAGTGGTGTGCGTCCATTTCTCGGGCCACACATGGCGATGTGTCATTTAGTTTTCACGCAGGGACGGCTGTGCTTTGATTTCTGGCACTCGGTCTTGGATCCTCTTCGGGTTGCAGGGTTTTCAGATGCCCGGGGACAATTTGTGGAATTCCTGCGCTAGCAGGACGAAGTCACAGGAGCAGCATTGGTCCGGTGGGCGTTGCTTCAAATTTGCTACTGCACGGCAGGCGCTATGCAGATTTCTCTCTGGAAGTCAGGCTGCGTCGTTCCAGCTCGGCAGTTGCGTCAATCCAGTGGGCCGTGTGTCGAACTTCTGGTCGCTCCGCTGGTGCTGCGTCGATCTTCTCATTGCAAAGTCAGGCTGCGTCATTCCGGTTCGGGGTGCGGTAAAATTTTCACTGCGGTACAGGCTGTGAGTCGTTTCTGACAAGCTGTTAGTCGAATTCCACCGCACATGGAGACCTTCTTGTAGAGATGAAGTCCTTTTGGTCCTGAGACTTCAGGGAATGGGAGGCAAGCTCTATCCAAGCCCATGGAGAACACTTCTTCACCAGAGCCAGAGAGCAGCAAGGCAGTAGGGCAACATCAAGGCAGCAGTCCTTCACAGAAAGCAGACAGGTGAGTCCTTTGGGCAGCCAGGCAGTTCTTCTAGGCAGGATGCAGGTTCTGGTTCAAGCTTCTTCTCAGGACGTGTCTGTAAGATAGAGTGCCTACCTCAGAAGTGTCTGAGTTGGTAGGGGCAGAGGCCCTGTTTCAAAACCCAAATGTGACTTTGAAATGGGGAGACTTGAAAGAGTAGCTTAGAAGTGCACAAGGTCCCCTTTCAGTCCTATCCTGTCTGCCAGGGTCCCAGTAGGGGGTGTGGCAGTCCTTTGTGTGAGGGCAGGCTACTGTCCTTTGACATGCAAGTATCAGGACCTCCACCATCCCAGCCCAGGAAGACACACTCAAAATGCAGAGTATGCAAGTGAGGCTGAGTATCCTGTGTTTGGGGTGTGTCTGAGTGAATGCAGAAGGAGCTGTCAACTAAACCCAGCCAGACGTGGGTTGTAAGGCACAGAAAGATTTAAGTGCAGAGAAATGCTCACTTTCTAAAAGTGGCATTTCTAAAATAGTAATATTAAATCCAACTGCACCAGTCAGCAGGATTTTGTATCACCATTCTGGCCATACTAAATATGACCTTCCTACTCCTTTCTGATCAGCAGCTACCACTTAAGCAATGTACGAGGGCAGCCCAAATGTTAGCCTATGAAGGAAGCAGGCTTCACAGTAGTGTAAACATGAATTTAGGAGTTTTCCACTACCAGGACATGTAAACTACACAGGTACATGTCCTGCCTTTTGCCTACAGAGCACCCTGCCCTATGGGTTACCTAGGACATACCTTAGGGGTGTCTTATATGTAGAAAATGGGAAGTTTTAGGCTTGGCAAGCACTTTTAAATGCTAAGTCGAATTGGCAGTGAAACTGCACACACTCACCTTACAATGGCAGGCCTGAGACAAGGTTAAGGGGCTACTTAAGTGGGTTGCACAATCAGTGCTGCAAGCCCACTAGTAGCTTTTAATCTACAGGTCCTGGGCACATATAGTGCACTCTTCTAGGGACTTATAAGTAAATTAAATAGTCCAATTGGGTGTGATCCAGTGTTACCATGTTTAAAGGGAGAGAGCATATGCACTTTAGCACTGGTTAGCAGTGGTAAAGTGTGCAGAGTGTTAAAACCAGCAAAAATGAGGTCAGAAAAAGAGAAGGAGGAAGGCAAAAAGTTTGGGAGTGACCCCACAGCAAGGCCATTTCCAACATATCCCCCTTCCAGCCTAAAGCCAGGGTAGACTAATCAACCCTCTGATGGACTTCCCTGCTTAAGGCAATAGAACATGGACAATGGCCCACTACTGCAAGGCACTTGCCAGTTCTACGCCTTTCTGACTCAGTGAGGCTACTCTATCTTTACTCTCTGGGGCCACTGAACTGACCCATGGGGAACACTTCTCATCACCTGAGGACCCCATCTGTGAAGCTCCTAACTTTAATTTGCTCACAGATGCATCCTGGATGCAGACAGTACCACTATGGCTAACAAAGTGATGGGGCCAGTTCCATTCCTTGGCCCTGACTTCTGTCCCAAACTCATGGAAACCTCTGTCCACAAGGACAGAAACCAACAGACACTACTGACAGCTGTCAGTGTCCAGAGCCAGGCCCCAGACCATCCACTGCTAAGTGGAGACCCTGAGGGGGGCCGTTGGATGAGAATCTCCTCCAGCTGGGGGGCTGGTAGGGAGCTGCCAAGGGGCTCCTGGTGCATCCCAGAATGGGGGGCAGTAGCCCCAGGGGTCTTGCACCCCTTCTCCATTCTCACCAGTTCAGGGGTAGGTCCCTGATACTGGTCACATACCCTCCCCGGGGGAGTGGTACTGCCAGACATCTGAACTGTCAGGGCGCTGTTAGGGGTCAAAACACTCAGTTCTCCTGACACTAGGGGTAACTCATTCCCCAGAATGTAGTAAATGGGCAGCTGGAAACTAACTATGACCTGCCTCTGGGTCACCTCTCCACCCCACTCTAGGGACACCAGAGCCATGGGGTGGAAGAAATCCTCCCCAATGGTTGGAGTCACTCTACATACCTGTCCGGTGTACTGTTCTGGTGACACTAGTCTCTCCACCATCATGGTTAGACTAGCCCCTCTGTCTCTCAGAGCATTGACTGTGAAACCATTCACTCCCACCTGATGGAAGGGACGACTCCCACCCTCAGGGATCAGCAGTTTACCCTCTGAGTCCCCCTCCCAACTAAAGGAGGTGAAGGCATGGTCTACGACCTACCCATGGGGACTACCTTCCCCTAAGGCCACATGGGCCACCCCTGTAGAGGTCCTAATAGTGGGTGATGTGTTTGGACAGACAGATTCACCTTTCCTGTGTCCTAGCGGAGAATACTAAAAATCAGCGGGGTTGGGAATGGGATGCTATTGTCTACTGCCCACCAGAACCACCACCCTGCTTCTCCGATGGGGCATTGGAACCCTTTCCTCCCCCCTTACTCTGGGACTTGTCTGGGTCATCTCTAACCTCCCCCTCACTCTGTTGGGGAGAATCTGAACCTCCCTTCTTGGGGGTCACTTCCAGATACCTTTTTGGACACTCTGGTACTAGTCTAGAGGTCCGCCTCCTCAGCAAGCTTCCTGGGATCAGTCAGCTTACTGTCAACCAAGTGCTGGTGCAACTCTGTAGAACAAAGACTGAGCATATGCTCTCTCAGAATTAAATTAAATAACCCTGTGTAATCATCTACTTTGCTGCCCCACACCCATCCATTCAGTGCCTTACCAGAGAAATCAAAACAGTCTACCCAAGTTTGTGTGGAGAGTTTAGTGCTGTCCCTGAACCTCTGACGGTATTTCTCAGGAGTCAGTCCAAACTTTGCAAGTAAAGCGGTCTTCATGGGTGCATATAAGTTTTGATCCCTAGGATCCAGTGTAAGAAGTATGTACCTCCCCACAGCTGATACATACCACCACAAGGCTGCCCCCCATTGCTCTACAGGAACCTCATGAGCCCTTAGTGCACCTTTGTAAGCAGCCAGCCACTTATCAATGTCATCTCCCACCACATACCTGGGCACACCATTTTTAGGTATACAAACCTTTCTTTCTCCAGCAGGCTCTGCATGTATGCTGCCACCATTACTGCTGGACTCAGACTGTCTCGCCTTGATCTCCAGCTCATTTAGGCTCAGTTTATGAGCCAACAAAAGTTTTTTCACAGCCAAGGCTCTCTCAGCTGCAGCTTCAGTTGTCTCAGCTTCATTCTGCTTGGCTGCTCTTTCAGCCTCAGTTTGTTTGGCTCCTCTCTCTGCCATCCTTTCCTTCCTGTTGAGCCTCAATTTTCAACCTTGCCATCTGCAGTTGAAACTCTTTCTCCTCTCTCCTTTCCTCTGTGGTCAGGCCTTGATCAGAGACACTGCTCCTGGTTTGGCAGGGGGCACAATTGCAGTGGTAACATCATCCACTGATGGCAAAAAATCCTCTGAGGGGCCCTCCTCTGGATTCTCCTCATCAGCATCCTCCTATAATTGGGCTTTTGCCCAGGCCCTCAATGCCATTTGAAATTCCTCCTTTCTGGAGGCGCCTTGGGTGGGTACTCCCATATCCCTGCAGAACCCTTTTAGCTGTTTGACAGTATATTTCTCCAACAGGGCCAGGTTAAAATCTCCTGCTCGAGATGCAGCCTGAGACATGTTGAGTGAGGATTTTAGTTACAAATTGTCAGGAAAAAATCGAAATTGCAAAAAGAGATAAAAATCAAGTTGACCTTTAACTGTGGGTAGGTAGTGAAATGCTTAGCTACTGTATGTCAGTGCACAAATACAAGTCCTATCCTCACTGCTGATCAGCAATGTTAGAAATGGGGTCTTTGGTTGGCAGTCAGGTTACCCCCTGTCCAAGCAAGGACCCTCACTCTAGTCAGGGTAAGTAACACACAGTCCAAATTATACTGTGCCCACCCTCAGGTAGCTTGGCACTGAGCAGTCAGGCTTAACATAGAAGGCCATGTGTAAAGTATTTTTGCAATAAATCATACAATACCACCATATATCCCCACAAAAATACACCACACAGTGTTTAGAAAAATATATAATATTTATCTGGATAAATGCAGGTCAAAATGATTAAAATGCAATAAATATATGTTGAGATATCACTGAAAAGTGATGTAAAGACCCTCATTAAAACCCTGGTGGTAAATGCCACCGACTGCCGTGCTGACGACCGCCAACATACCATGACCGCGGCGGTATACCGTTACGGGTATTATGACCCACACAGAGAAATCTGCCACTATACAGACACCCTCACAAGTCCGCCAGCCCAAAGGTCAGTGATAAATAGGTGGTACCAAAACCCACACTGTTACGCCAACAGAAATACGCCCACAGCATCATGACCCACGAATCACGGCCGCGGTCATTCAATCGAGGTAAACCATTGGCAGTACACACCTCCGTGCTCAAAATACACACACACTGACAAAACTACACCAGAGTTGGACAATTCAAACTATTCACACCTGACACATATACACACACCACACCCAAACACCCAATCCAATATAAAACACACACCTACATTACCCACAACCCCTTACAATGAAAATAAATATTGCCAACTGAGAGAGAGACAAGCCAGGAGCACCCACTGAATCAGAGCCACAGAACAACATCACCCATCCACCATCCACACACCTCACAGCACACACTCCAACGCATCACCCCACACACCCTCACACATACAACTCACACTACATCCACGGCACCACAAAGACATCCAAGGTTCTCTGAGGAGGAGCTCAGGGTCATGGTGGAGGAAATCATCCGGGTAGAGCCACAGCTATTCGGATCACAGCTGCAGCAGACGTCCATTGCAAGGAAGATGGAGCTATGGCGGATGGTCATGGACAGGGTCAACGCCATGGGATAGCACCCCAGAACAAGGGATGACATCAGGAAGAGGTGGAACAACCTACAGGGAAAGGTGCGTTCCGTGGTACCAAGACACCAGGTAGCCGTACAGAGGACTGGCGGTGGACCCCCGACTTCTTCCCCCACAACTAACAACATGGGAGGAGCAAGTCTTGCCGATCATGTATTCTGAGGGCCTCGCAGGAGTAGCAGGAGGACTGGACTCTGGTAAGTCAAATCTTTACTACTATATCCCCCACCCTACCTGCATGTCATCACAAACTCCTACCCCTACCCTCACCCCATCACTCCACCACCTCACATATACCCCACTATCACAACCCACTCATTCCAATACCAAGCCCTGCATGCCACACCAATGCATGGACCCCCATCAAAGACCTGCATGGACACCCATCACCACAGCATGCACACTAGTGACAATCACTTAGCCAAACCAATAACATCTCACACAACCCAAACGTGTCTTGCTAATAACAACCAAAGAGGGAAACATATGCATGCACAAGATGGCACACGCAGATACAATAACACTGCATTTATATCCCCACAGGACCCCCACTCAATGTCACCGGAGAGGCGGTGCCACCAACATTCAGTCCCCCCACAGAAGAGGCCCACAGTGATGACAGCATCTCTGCACGCCTGGATCCCAATGACCAACCTGGCCCATCAGGGACCTCTGGACAGTTGGTTACCCTGACACAGTCCCAACGTACCACAGAGCCTCTCCCCTCAGGTAACACCAGCACAGCACCCACCCAGCGGGCCTACCTCTCTGTCCCCAGCAGTGTGTCCACCACTACAGGGACCCCAGGCAACCCTACAAACCCAATACAATCAGAGACCTGGGGTCAGTGGCAGTGGGCACACGGTTCAGGGGACAGAGACACAGGACAACTGGGAAGCTGGGAGGACTGTTGTGTGACAGGGGGAGGACAGTCCCAGGGAACACACTCTCCACAAGGCACTTGCAGGGATCCTGGATGCAGACCACCATTGCAAGGAGACCTTGGGCCAGATGCTGTTCAAGTTGCAGGAGACCCAGCGGCTGCAGGAGGGACAGTACCTAGGGATCAGGGAGGACCTCAAACACATCCACACCATCCTGGTCACCATTGCAGGGGTGCTGGCTGACATGGCCAACACCATGAGGGAGGCAGTGGCACAAGAACGGGCCCCTGACACTAGCCACACCCAAGAACAGCCCTCCACCTCTGCCGTTGCTAGTGGACAGGAGGCCCCGTCACAGGACCAAAAGGCCACCAGCACCCCACCCCCTGCAGAAGGAGAACCACCCCTCAAACGGTACTTGCGATCCAGGCAGAAGCCAGAGAACAATGCCAAGACCCCGCCAGGAAATAAGACTCTCATGAAAGTCACCCTTCTGTCCCACTCTGTCATCCTGTCCACCTTGAATTGCCATTGTTCTGCTTCCTATGCCCCCTTGGACAATGCACCTGTGATACAAATAGACTGGATTCTATCCTGGACTTTCCTCCACCATCACCCCAGCCCATTGCACATCCCCCTCTACTTATTAGCACTTAGAACAAATACAAGTCTGGAGTCTGTCAAATGATTAAAATATGTATTAGTTTAACAATCTGTAAACATTGCAATTCATATGTACAGTTATATTTACATAGGTATGACCTGTAGTGGGCAGCAGTAAACACACCAGGAGCCAGAATGGGGCACCGAGATCTGAAAATAGAGATGCCAAAGGGTACAGTAAGTGGCCATAGACATAGGGAAATCAGGCTGCCATGTCCAATGTCTAACATAAAACTGCAATGGAGAGTGACGTTACGGTGTCTTACCTGTGTGTCACTGGAAGTACTGTTGTCCACATCTTCCTCTGCATCCTCTTCCTCCCTGTCCACAGGCTCCACCACTGCCATAAGACCATCTACAGGCTCATCCTCCTGCAGAAAAGGCACCTGGTGTCTCAAGGCCAGGTTGTGCAACATGCAACATGCAATGATGATCTGGCACACCTTCTTGGGTGAGTAGTACAGGGATCCACCTGTCAGATGGAGGCACCGGAATCGGGCCTTCAGGAGGCCAAAGATTCTCTCAGTTATCCTCCTTGTTCACCCATGTGCCTCATTGCAACGTTCCTCTGCCCTTCTCTTGGCTTCCTCAATGGGGTCAGTAGCCATGAGAGGTTGGGGTAACCAGAGTCACCTGCAAATATCGAAGGATACCTGTTAGACACACACTCACCCTTAGGGACAACCCCACACCCATATACCTACATCAACTGAGTGGAGACCATGGGCTGACCTATTAGCCACACCCGGTGCCTCTGGAGTTGAGACATCACATATGGAATGTTGCTATTCCTCACGAAAAAGGCATCATGTACAGAGCCAGGATACTTGGCATTCACATGGGAGATGTACTGGTCCGCCAAACACACCATCTGCACATTCAGATAGTGAAAGCTTTTTCTATTCCTGAACACTTTTTCATTTCTCCGGGGGGGTGGGGGGGACGACAAATGCTATATGTGTACCATCAATGGCACCAATGATATTGGGGTATGTCCCAGGGCATAAAAGTTAGCCTTCACCTTGGCCAAATCATCCACCTGGGGGAATACGATATAAGCTGCGCATGTGTTCCAGCAGGGAAGATAATACCCTGGTCAACCAATTGGAGAACATTGGCTGAGACATGCCTGATGCCATGGCCACTGTTGCTTGGAAGAAACCACTTGCCAGGAAATGGAGCACTGACAGGACCTGCACTAGAGGGGGTATGCCTGTGGGCTGGCAGATAGCTGAAATCAGGTCTGGCTCCAATTGGGCACACAGTTCTTGGATTGTGGCCCTATCAAGTCTGTAGGTAAGGATAATGTGTCTGTCCTCCATTGTCGCCAGGTCTACCAGTGGTCTGTACATGGGGGGATGTCTCCATCTCCTATTCATCCTCAGCGGTTGAACTCTAGGGTGGAAAATGGTGAGCAGAGGGTCAAATTCACACTCATGTGAAATTAAAAATGCATTTTTCCCTTTACAGAGACTGCATGTGAAAACAAAAGTCAGTTGATGTGCCAGTGTCTGCTGTGATGCAGTTAGGTGCCATGGCCTGTGCCACCCTGAAATGGCAGCTGCCTGACCGGTGAGGAGAGATAAGTGGAAAGGAGGTAATTCCGCTGGTGTTGTGTGGCGTTGCAGTCGGCGGTCTATGACCGCCGCGAATCTTTGCATTGGTTATCATTGTGCCCTGTAGGTTCCAGGAGCCAATGACAATGTACGCCAGCGATGACAGTACGCACCGCCACGGACATGACCGCCATTTTCTATCTGTTCACTCACTTGCTACCTGACCTTCAACAGGAGAGGACCTATACTGCAAATGCTGCAGTGGTCTGTGTCTGGAAGCGACAATGGCTCGAGTGTCTGGGGAAATGGCCCCTGCCTTCACTTCGGAGAAGTTGAAGAGACTAGTGGATGGGGTCCTACCCCAGTACACTTTACTCTATTGTCCTCCAGACAAACAGGCGAGCACACTGTGAGCATGATGCAAGGGCCATAAATGTATGGATTGCTGTGTGTGTAAGCCTCGTGTGGGGGGGACTGAGGGGTCCTGGGCAGAGTGGTGCATGTCTGGTAGTTAATGTCTGTGCGTAAGGGGATGAGGGAGGGAAACAACCTGAACAACTACGTTTGAATTACTACTTGCTTTAACAACGAATCTTGAAGAACTACTGGGTATTAACAACGAAGTTTTGAACAACTACAGGTTTAACAACGATTTTACCTTCACAACTAATGCCAGAACAACGAATTTTAAGGTAAGTGAATTATTTTTTGATTAATTTTAAGGTGAGTTTTATGTTTTGTTTTTTATTTGTTTAGGGTTTAATTATTATATGTTTAATTTTTTAAGTATATTGTGTGGATTAAGTAATGATTCTATGGGTTGTGGGTGTTATGGGTGGGGTATTGTATTAATACTCAGGTATTATTTTAAGTACTTTTGTTTTTTATATGTTGTAATTTATGTTGTGGGTTTAGGGGCGGGATATATGGGATGTAGGGGTTATTGGTGGGTAAGTGTATTAATACTCAGGTATTATTTTAAGTACTTGTGTTTTTTTATATGTTGTAATTAATGTTGTATGTTTAGGGGCGGGATATATGGTATGTAGGGGTTATGGGTGGGTCAGTGTATTAATACTCAGGTATTAATTTGAGTAGTTGTGTTTTTTTATATGTTGTAATTTATGTTTTGGGTTTAGGGACGGGATATATGGGATGTAGGGGTTATGGGTGTGGAAGTGTATTAATACTCAGGTATTAATTTAAGTACTTGTGTTTTTTTTATATGTTGTCATTTATGTTGTGGGTTTAGAGGTGGGATATGTGGGATGTAGGGGTAATGGGTGGGGAAGTGTATTAATACTCAGGTATTAATGTAAGTACTTGTGTTTTTTTTATATGTTGTAATTTATGTTGTGGGTTTAGGGGCGGGATATATGGGATGTAGGGGTTATGGGTGGGGAAGTGTATTAATACTCAGGTATTAATTTAAGTACTTGTGTTTTTTTATATCTTGTAATTTATGTTGTGGGTTTAGGGGCGGGATATATGGGTTGTAGGGGTTATAGGTGGGGAAGTGTATTATTACTCAGCTATTATTTTAAGTACTTGTGTTTTTTTATATGTTGTAATTTATGTTGTGGGTTTATGGGTGGGATATATGGGTTGTAGGGGTTATGGGTGGGGAAGTGTATTATTACTCAGGTATTATTTTAAGTACTTGTGTTTTTTATATGTTGTAATTAATGTTGTAGGTTTAGGGGCGGGGTATGTGGGATGTAGGGGTTATGGGCGGGTCAGTGTATTAATACTCAGGTATTAATTTGAGTAGTTGTGTTTTTTTATATGTTGTAATTTATGTTGTGGGTTTAGGGGCGGGATATATGGGATGTAGGGGTTATGGGTGGGGAAGTGTATTAATACTCGGGTATTAATTTAAGTACTTGTGTTTTTTTATATCTTGTCATTTATGTTGTAGGTTTAGGTGCGGGATATATGGGATGTTGGGGTTATGGGTGGGGAAGTGTATTAATACTCAGGTATTATTTTAAGTAGTTTTTTTTTTTATATGTTGCAATTTATGTTGTGGGTTTAGGGGCGGGATATATGGGCTGTAGGGGTTATGGGTGGGGCAGTGTATTAATACTCAGGTATTATTTTAAGTACTTGTGTTTTTTTATAAGTGGTAATTTATGTTGTGGGTTTAGGGGTGGGATATATGGGATGTAGGGGTTATGGGTGGGGCAGTGTATTAATACTTAGGTATTATTTTAAGTACTTGGTTTTTTTATATGTTGTAATTTATGTTGTGGGTTTAGGTGCGGGATATATGGGATGTAGGGGTTATGGGTGGGGCAGTGTATTAATACTTAGGTATTATTTTAAGTAATTGTATTTTTTTATATGTTGTAATTTATGTTGTAGGTTTAGGGGAGGGATATATGGGATGTAGGGGTTATGGGTGGGGAAGTGTATTAATACTCAGGTATTAATTTAAGTACTTGTATTTTTTATATGTTGTAATTTATGTTGTGGGTTTAGGGGCGGGATATATGGGCTGTAGGGGTTATGGGTGGGGAAGTGTATTAATACTCAGGTATTAATTTAAGTTATTGTTTTTTATGAAAATTTGGCATTTATGTTGTGGGTTTAGGGGTGGGATATATGGGATCTAGGAGTTTTGGGTGGGAAGTATATTAGTACTCTGGTATTATTTATTGTATTTGGTTAATTGTTTATTTTTTTTTATTGAAGGTATATTTAGAATTGGGGTGGGATTTAGGGGATGTAGGTTTTATGGTTGGGGTTTTGTTTTTATGATTAGTTTTTTTTTCTATGTTTGAGTTTTCTTTTATTTATTATACTTATTTTTTGGGGGATGCAATTTGGTATATTGGTGGTTTATGATTTTGAAATGTATTAATAGTTTTTTTTTTGTTATGGGTTAATTATTTTTTTGTGTTATATTTTTAGGTTTTGTATTTTTCGTTTGTTGTTATTGAAGGTGTAAAATAATTTTGTTTAAAAATAGTTATGTTTAAGAATTTATATTTTATTTTTTAATAGTATAGTAGTTGGTATAGTAGATTTTGGAATATAATAATGTTATTTTTTTATTTGAAATATTTATTAGATTTTTTTTTTGTGATTTTTAAAATTTGTTAAAACATTTTTTATATTTTTTTTTGTATTTTTTTTGTTGATGTGATGTAATTAATATTATTAATATTTGTAATTATTTTTTTGGATGTATAATTTAATATATAAATTCATTTGTTTTAATATTATTTCTAAAAGTTCATTTATTCAATAATTATTTGTAGATTATTTATAGTTTTTTTTGTTTTTTTTTAGGTGTTAGAAATTTTTGTATGTGTAATAATGTTTTTTTCATGCAAATTTAATTTAAAAAAAATAAAAATACCATTCATTTTTTCTTACTATTTTTTAATTTGAACATAATCAAGTTTAAAAAATGCAAAAAAATGTTTTTAATTATAAATTTATATTTACAGATTAATCGAAATTTTTTCTTTCTTTCTTTATATTTCTTTATCTATTTTCTGTGGTATTTTCTTATTTTCCCTATTGTAGTCTATGAGTGAAATAGTCCGTTTTCTATTTTTAGTGCTCTTCCATGTTTACGTTGTTTGACGTCTTCTGTATTCAGTCGGAGGAGCGTCACGGTCAAGATAGGATGGAAGCGGAGACCTCGTTCAGGTAAGTTGGATTATAATTTTTTTTACAGTATGTAGTAGGGTATTTTTATTACGGAAATAGTTGTCGGAGGTAGTTATAAGGTAGGTAGTAGATTTTCGGTGTTTGTTATGTTTCTTCTGTTTAATTATTTGTTTTCATATATTTTTGTATACGATAGTGGTTTCATAAAAGTAAACACATTTGTTTAGCAGTGTTATATCTTACAAATGATTATACTGCTTTTGTAGTAGTTGGAAAGAATTGTATATTTTTTTGATAAATTTTGTTTGGGGATTTTTGAGCGAGTCAGTTGTTCTGTTTAGGAAAAGAAAATGTAGTTCATTGTAATAGGTTTAGTGATTAATTTTTCTTTTGTGTTAGTAGTATCCTTTATATCGTTTTCATGTCTTTTTCTTGATAGTTAATGTTTTAAATTAATGTCGTGGCTTTGGTTAGTATGTGATTAATTGTTTTACTTTTTTTTGGTAAAAAAAAGTATATTTGGTATTTTACGTTTTTTAGATATTTTTCGAATTTCTGGTTTGGTTAAGTATTATATTTTATTTCTTTGATTGTTTGTATAGTATGTAGAGTTGTTTTTTTTACCATCCATTTAATATGAATAATTTTTAATTGGTTTTGGATGATTAATGTTTTTTTTTTCTTTTCTAAATATGAGATGCTGTTTTCTATATTAATGAAGAAGATTTATTCAGCATCACATGTTTGGATAAAGACATAAAAACGTCAAAGGTAGGAACAATTTTTGTTGTGTACATTTAGTGTAAAAAAAGTTTGAAAAATGCCAATTTAATTGATGGTGTTTTTTTTTTTTAGAACTGGCAAGTAATTTTTTAGTAGTTTGTGGTTGTTAGTAATGTAGAATATATGCTAGACTGTTGAGGTAGTCTGATGGTGTTATTGTATCAAATTGTTGTATTTTTGCCAAAATTCTTTCGGTCATTTCTTTGTTTACTTGTGCGTGGGTTCAGGCTACCTGACAGTGACTGAGCAAGTCTCATTCCTTGGAAACTTTGTTCTCTTTTCAAAATTTCTATGAAATGATACAGGTTTGGGTGGGGTTTACCTATTACTTTATTAAAGGCGTTGTGCCATCCTTCTATGGCATTATTAGTCTTTGCACCATCTTCTAAACAGGTTTGATAGCAGTTCCACCATTCTATTGGAAATCTTGGCTTTCGTCTGCGACCAGATCTGTTTAGGTGTCCAATCCAGGTTTGCTTGAAGTAATTTAGTAAGGGTTCTAATTTGTCTTCATTTTGCGTATAATAGTTAGACTCTGTTATTGTGTTGTAATACTCATCTACTTTTGTAGGTGGTACAAAGCATAAAGCTGTGAGTTTTTTTAATTCAAATTGTAGTATGCAATCTGAGAAATATTCTCTACTTTGGGATGATTTTTGTATTCTATGCCAATATGCTTGTGAAAAGTGGAAAAAGCATCCTTGAATTTGGGTTTGTGGATATATTTTTAGTATTGTATTTATCATTGATAATTCGAAATCTAGTGTTACTTTTCTAGGTGTTTTATTTGATGTTTTGTTTTTGATTGTTGATAAAAATTCATTGTAAGTAGAGGAATGTTTATCAGGCAGTAATGCATACACTAGGGGGATTGTAGTGTTGTTTTTTGTGGCATGTATGGTGTAAATTTGAGTGAATGGATGGGGTGTAGATTTAAAGGTTCCATCTATCATCCAAATTTCACTACTTTGTAGGATTAGTAAATTGCATGTTGTGCTGAATATTAAAATTCTTTTTTGAGGGTTTTCGTTGTCGTGAATGAGGAAAGTTTCTTTGGAGAAGGTAATTGTTAGTTCTGGGGGGATGTTAATGTCTTCATAGGTTTGTGGTGTTATATGTTGGGGATTACTTGCCAGTCTTTGTCGTTGAAATATTCTCCTAAGGTTTGATACAGAAGGCATGCTACCGGAAATCTGTATTGGAATATTTTGTACTACCTCCCTTATAACCTGTCCGCAGGAGTCATTGGAGGTGTGTGCAATGTTTTTTATTTTTTGTATGTTTTCTCTTATCTCAATTTCTATTGCAGAGGCAGAGTGGTTGTGATCTGTTGTTTTAACAACTGTGTTTTCTAGAGTTACAGCTCTGCCCCTACAATGTGAAGAGTAGAATTGTACACATCTCCAATGGCTCCTGAGGTTGACAACCTTGTCTCTGCAATAAAGATAACCTTCATACTTTAGTAGCTGGTTTCCGGTTCTTGAGGTTATGTAACTTGCTTCTCGTTGCGATGCCATTTGTGAAATATCTGTAAATAATATAAAAGAAATAGGTTAAAAGAAGTTGGCAGTTTTTATTATTACATTTGTGGTGGATTTAGTTTACCATTTAGTAAGTTAATTAATATATAATGTGTCCTATCTGTAAGTGTTTGGTGTAGGTGTTTTGTTATCTTTTATATTTGGTGATTGTGTGTTATTTATTGAGGTAAGTAATTTTTGCTTTTAGATTTGTATTTGTGGGTCTATTGTGTTCCTAGTTTTTGTTATGAGGTAAGTAGTTAGTGGAGTTGTAATAGTATATTATTTGATAATTATTCTGCAGCACCTATGTTAATGTAAGTATCTAGTTAAGTTGCTTTGATTATTTTTTAATGTTTTGAGTATTTTAATGTGATATGAGGTTAGTAGTTGGTGGAGTAGGAATAGTAATTTTTGTGCTATTTATTATGTAGCAGGTGCTGTGATGTAAGTATGTGGTGGAGTTGTTATAGTAAATTTTGTGAAACAGCCTTTATTATGATGTTTTATTTACGAAGTTGTGGTTAATTAAAGTGTAACAATGCTTTTCTTAACAATGAATATGTTATTTTGTGAGTTAATTATGTATGTTCTGAATAATGAACATGTGTGGTTAAGGTATAAAGAAGGAGGATTATGTAGGTGACAAGGGTTTTAATTAGGTTAGTGGGGGGTTTTAGGTTTGGGGTGGGTTTGGGGGGGTGGGGCGTTTTTGGTTTTGGAGAAGTGGTTGAGGGTGAGGGTGTTTTAGGTTTTGGGGTGGGGTTGGGGGTGGGGTGTTTTTGGTTTTGGGGAAGTGGTGGAGCGTGAGGGGTTTTAGGTTTTGGGGTGGAGTTAGGGGGGTGGGGCGTTTTTGGTTTTGGGGAGTGGGTGTGGTGATGGGGTGAGGGATGTAGGGTAAATGGTGCCTATTAGTAATGCTTTTATCAAGAATGTTTTTAGAATGAAATATTGTTGTTAAGGCATTTGTGGAAAAATTAGTAGTAGTAAGAACAAGTTTGGTGTTCTGTCCTTGTTGTTAAGGCACTAGTTGTTTTGGAAGTTGGTGTTTTGTTGTAAAATTTATTTATGTTTATTGTTTAGCAGCTGTTTAGAGGTAAGTGTTTAGTGGAGTTGTAATAGTTATTTTTTGGATATAATATATGTAGTGTGTTTGCGAAGTGTTTTTAATTTTATTGAATTTATGTGTGCTTGGTGTTAAGTTAAGGGGTATTTTAATAAGAATGTTTGTTTAGTTTTATTTAACTAGAAAATCTGGTTGTATGTTATAATGAAAATATTATACTTTCTTTGAGTTTTTTTTTCTTCTTTTTGATGTTATTTTAAAAAAAAATGATTTATTTCACTTTTTTATGTCTTCTGGTGTTTTTTTGGGTTCTTGGAGTCTGCAAGAAATAAGAGAGGGTATATTATTTAGTTTATTTTTTTTGTTTTATTAAATATTTAGTTTTTTTGATTTAGAAGTAATTTTTTTAGAAGGTTTGAAATTTGGTGAATAATATTCGGGGTTTGGTTAAATATATTAGGTGAATTCATTCCTTTTAAAAAATATATAATTTGTAGTTTTAATATTTAATATATATTTTTTAATTATATTATGGTATTCGTTATTTAACACATTTTTTAATGCACTTGTTTGTGGTTTAGTGAAATTGTTTTTGTATAATGGTAATGGTTTACCTTTGATGGTGAAGGTGTGGTGTTAATCTTTTTGGTCAGATTCTTGATGTTTATGCCTGTAACAAAATAGTTGAAAGGTACATTAATTATATATTATTTTAGCTGTGGTATAGGTTAATAAATTCTTTATATTTATTTATGGATATTTTACCTTGTTATCTCAGTAGATGGCGGTGTTGGATAAATTATATTTTAATTCTTTTCTGTAGTGATATGCTCGTCTTCTCTGTAAGTTGTTAGGTGTAGTAATGAGTAGAAAATGGAGGTCGTTGGTATTTATATGTGTTTTTGTAAGTATTGTTTTATTTGTAAATTGAATGTGTTTTGGATGTGTTTTTTTATTGTGAATTCGTTTATGATGTTTGATATATATAATTGTGGAGTGTATTTGTTTTGTAGTTTGTATTTTTTTTTATGTTCGTTCTCATTTGTTCAGTAGAGAAAGTACTTCCTGGGTCATGTAGAAAGTGTTGTAGGACTATTATTTTATATAGGTTTTTTTTTTGGGTTGTGTTTGTTTTATAATTATTTAAGTATTATTTAATTTGATTTAAAACGGTGTTTATATGTTTTGGATTTTTGTGATGTTTTATTTTTTGTATGTAGGAAATATATTTTTTTTTTGTTTTTTTTACGTAGTATTGTAGTCCTTTTAATAATTTATTTATTAATCGTTACTGTTTAGTTGTGATATAAATTATTAATATTTTTCGTTGTTTGGGGTTCATTTTCAATATATTAGAGGGCATATTTGTACTCCGTTTGCGCCGGATTTGCGTCGTTTTTTTTACGCAAATTCGACGCAAAACTAACTCCATATTTATACTCTGGCGTTAGACGTGTCTAGCGCCAAAGTCCATGGAGTTTGCGTCACTTTTTTGCGTGGACACCTACTTTGCGTTAATGATATGCAAGGTAGGCGTTCCCGTCTAAAAAATTGACTCCGAGGCATGTGCGCCGTATTTGCACTCCCGGGCAAAAATCACGCCCGGGAGTGGGCGGGTCAAAAAAAATTACGTCCAGCCGCTTTTGCGTCGTTTTTTAGCGCCTGGTCAGGGCAGACGTCAAGGGACCTGTGGGATCGGAAGGAGCCCAGAGGTGCCCTCCCATGCCCCCAGGGACCCCCCCCTGTCACCCTTGCCCACCCCAGGAGGACGCCTAAGGATGGAGGGACCCATCCCAGGGAACATAAGGTAAGTTCAGGTAAGTAATTATTTTATTTTTTTCTTTGTGGCATGGGGGGCCTGATTTGTGCCCCCCTACATGCCACTATGCCCAATGACCATGCCCAGGGGACAGAAGTCTCCTGGGCATGGCCATTGGGCAAGGGGGCATGACTCCTGTCTTTGCTAAGACAGGAGTCATTTCAATGGGGGTTGGGAGTCGAAAAAAATGGCTCAAATCGGGTTGAGGCGATAATTTTGCCTCAGCCTGACTTGCCCCATTTCTTGCCGCCCAAGCTCCATATTCCCCTACGCCGGCGCTGCCTGGTGTACGTCATTTTTTTTCACGCACACCAGGCAGGGCCGCCGGCTAACGCCGGCTAACGTCATTGTATAAATACGGCGCCCGCATGGCACTTCAGAATGGCGTTAGCCGGCGTTAACTTTTTCGACGCACAACTGCGTTGGCGCAGTTGTGCGTCGAAAAGTATAAATATGGCCCTAGGTGTTTAGGCGTTTTCGGTGTTGGGTAGTGTTTGTTTGGGTATTCGTTGATTGGCTAGTCGTTTGTTTGGGTAGTAGTTATTTTAGGATTCATTGTTTAAGTATTCGTTGTTTGGGTAGTAGTTTGTTTGGGCATTAGTTATTTGGGGAGTCGTTATTTAGGTAACTATTTTTTTGGGTAGTCGTTGTTTAGGTAGTAGTTATTTGGGGAGTCGTTGTTTAGGTAGTCGTGGCTTACATAGTAGTCGTTTAGTGGAATGTTTGTGATTTAGTGGTTTTTGTAGTCGGTAAATAGGTGTTCCTTGTTCAGGAATAATTTAGTTAATGTTTTTTGTCGTTGTTTAGACTTCGTTGGAAAATAATTTGTTTTATGGGTTTTTTCGGTGTTGGGAAGTCGTTGTTTAAGTAGTAGTTGTTTAGGTAGTAGTAGTTTAGTGTCATATTCGAGGAGGGATATTATGAGCCATGAGTGTAACAGTCTAATCAGGACTAATCCCTTTTTTCTATTAATATTTTCCTGCAGGTCAGCGCCCATAAGAAAATGGGTATTTGGCATGCCACCTCCAAGGAGGTGCGGACCCTGGGGGTCTTTGACAGGCGGAGCACCCACTGCCACAAACGATGGGAGGACCTGCGCCGCTGGGCAAGGAAGACGGCGGAGGCCCACCTGGGGCTGGCCTCCCAACGATGAAGGGGTGCCCGTCGTACCCTGACCCCCCTGATGTTCTGCATCCTGGCATTGGCCTATCCGGAGTTAAATGTGGGCGCTTGAAGGCATCACAGCAGCCACAAGAGGGTGAGTAAAGATTCTAAATCATGACTTTGCACGTATTAAGGTTGTACCTGGGTGAGGGATGCGGGCAGTGGGTGCCCGTAGGCCAGGGCGAACTGGCAGGGTAGGTCCTTGTTGGGCAGGCTCTGAAGCACTCCAACCCCAATAGTGTTAGTGGGCATCTACTACTGGCCAGGGTTTCAGGTGTGAAAGAAAATGGCCTTGGGCAATGTACCCCATGGGCTGGTGACTAGCTTTGTAACTGGTAGTGCATGGCCTAGTGCATAGGGCTGATCCCTGTGTGTTGTGTACGCCAACTGAGGTGCTGTTGCTGGCATTGACCAAGTGTATCCTCTGTCTCTCCCCCCCTTCTTGTTTTGTCACCCTGTCCTTGTGTGCATTAGCATCATCTGGCGGAGGAGCAGAGGCACCAGCGACGGAGGGAGCTGCATCCCACATGGGCCTGGAGGCCGAATCCACTGACGGTGAGGGCACCTGTGGGATGGAGGGCGAGGGGAGCACCACAACAGAGACAGGAGGGGACACTACTGACAGCGACTCCTCCTCCGATGGAAGCTCCCTGACGGTGGCAGACACCTGTGTACCCACCCTAACAACAGGTACAGCAGCCACTCCCCATACCAGCACTGCCCTCACAGCAGCCCCTCAGTGTGTTTACCGTGCCCACTCACCCAGGAGGTTGGGCATCTCCTTCGCCCCGGGCACCTCAGGCCCTGCCCCAGTCAGCCCTGCTGCCCTCAGTGAGGAGGCTATTGACCTCCTGAGATCCCTCACTGATGGGCAATGAACCATACTGAATGCCTTCCAGGGTGACGAAAGGCATTTGCAACAAACAAATGCATACCTGGAGGGCATTCACTCTGGTGTGGCAGCCCAACAGAGAGCATTTCAGGCTCTGGCCTCCCAACTGATGGCAGCCATTGTCCCTGTCTCCAGCCTTCCCCCCCCAACTTCTGCTTCCCAGTCCCAATCCCCTCAACCCCAAACTATCCCAAGCACACCATCAGACCAGCATTCATCAAAATCAACACACAGAAGTGGCTCAGGCAAAGACAATCACCACACTTCATCTCACAGGCACTCACACAAGCACCATCCCCATGCAGACACACCAACATCCACTGCCTCCACTGTGTCACTCTCCTCCTCATCGTGCACCTCCCTCCCAGTAGTGTCTCCACTCACACCTGCATTTACTACATCCTCATCCACTACCTCCATCAGTAGCACGCCTATCACTACACGCCCATCACTGGCAGTCACAACCCCCGAATCCATGCACACGTCCCCTGTGTCCTCTCCCACTGTGTCTGTGACCCCTCCTCCCAAAGTACACAAACTCAAGCACACACACACCCAACAGCCATCCACTACGCCCCTCCTTGCCAGGATGAAGCAGACTGGGCACAAGGCCCCCTCCAGAACCAGTGGAAGAAGGCATCCACTCACCCCTTCCTTGCCAGGATGAAGAACAGTGGGCAAAAAGCCCCCTCCAGAACCAGTGGAGAAGCCATCCAATTGAGAGAATGTGGCCTTGCACTCCCCAGGACCAATCAGTGGACAAACCACCCACTAGAGATACTGTGGCCTTGCACTCCCCAGGACCAAGCAGTAGGCAAACCACCCACTTGAGAGACTGTGGCTTTGCACTCCTCAGGACCAAGCAGTGTGCAAACCACCCACATGAGTTACTGTGGCTTTGCCCTCCCCAGGATCAAGCAGTGGGCAGACCACCCACTTGAGAGACTGTGGCTTTGCACTTCCCAGGACCAAGCAGTGGTCAACCCACCCACTTGGGAGTCTGTAGCTTTGCACTCCCCAGGACCAAGCAGTGGGCATGGAGCCCCCTCCAGGAGCAGTGGCGTTATACCATCTTTCGACTGAGGTGCCCCTCCACTTCCCCGCCCCCCTGAGGTGGCTGTGTGTTTTCGACCTGATGCCCCTGCAGTGTTCTTACCGTGTTGAGGCAGGAGTCAAGTTTGGGCTTGGCCTATGTGTTTTGGCCCAGTGGGCCATGGACATTTTGAGTGGGAACTGTCCCCCCTTTTGTATATACTGTATATATTGTAAATACTGTTTTTGCTTTCTGAACGTATTTCTAAGTATTTCCAATATTACACTCATTTGTCTCCATTCCTTTTGTCCTTGCGTTATTCCTCAGGGTTACGGGATGTATATGTAATGTTGTTGCATCTGTTTGTGTGTATGGTGTTGGGGGTGAGGGTGGGGGTGAGGGGGGTGGCGTGTTGCATGTGTGTGTCACTCTCTTTTTCCTCTTCCCCTCCTTTGTGTGCTAGGTGCAGTACTCTCCGTGGTCGTCATCGCCGGCATTGGTGCTCCTGGTATATGATCAGATACACTAGCATGCGGAAGACCTGCAGCTCGGGCTCCATGGCATCCTGGTTCTTCCTTGAGTGTCTAGAGGTGAGTCGTTTCCCTTCAGAACACTGTTTCCGCCGTGCTTTTGATGGTGTTGGAAAAGCTGGCGGATAGGCCTCTTGTAATCCAGTGGGCGAAACCTTGTCTTCCGCCTGTCTGTTGGCAGTTAACGCAGCGGTGTTTGTTGCTACCGGCTGGGCGGTCGGAGTGTTAAAGTGGCTGTATGTGTTGACTGTTTCTGCCGTGGTCATGATTCCATTTTTTTTACTGCCGGCCTGTTGGCGGTGTTACCGCCGCTTTAACACTGACTGCCAGGGTTGTAATGAGGGCCAAAGGGGGTCATTACAACATTGGTGGTAAAAGCTGCTTACCGCCGTGCAGAAGACCCCCAACACACCACCGTGGCCGCGGAAATCCGCCGCAGCTATTATGACACACATCCCGAAATCCGCCAAAATTCAGACACCCACACAAGTCCGCCACACCAAAGGTCAGTGATAAACTGGCGAAAACAAATCCACCACCATCACGCCAACAGAAATACGCCCATGCTATCACGACCCACGAATCCACACGGCGGTCTTTCAACCGCGGTATTCCATTGGCGGTACACATCGCCGCGCTCAAAATACACACACATCTCCAAAACACCTCCACATTGGACAATTCAAAATTCACACACCTGATACACATACACACACCACTCCCACACACTCAATACTATATAAAACACACACCAACATCACCCACAAACCCCTACGACCACCATTACAGAGAGAAACACCACCATCCACAAACTAGCAGCCACAGGCACTCAACACCATCACCCACAGTACTTCCACGCACAAAACACCACTACATATCACCACACTTATTACCACACACACCACCCCACACATCACCTACACCACCCCATGGCACGGCAAAGACACCCCAGGTTCTCGGAGGAGGAGCTCAGGGTCATGGTGGAGGAAATCGTCCGGGTAGAGCCACAGCTATTTAGAGCACAGGTGCAGCACACCTCAATTGCAAGGAAGATGGAGTTATGGCGAAGAATAGTCAACAGGGTCAACGCAGTGGGACAACACCCAAGAAATCGGGACGACATCAGGAAGAGGTGGAACGACCTACGGGGGAAGGTGCGTTCCGTGGTCTCCAGACACAACATCGCGGTGCAGTGGACTGGCGGCAGACCCCCACCTCCTCCCCCACAACTAACAACATGGGAGGAGCAGGTCTTGACTATTATGCATCCTGAGGGCCTTGCAGGAGTCGGTGGAGGAATGGACTCTGGTAAGTCAAATCTTAATTATCATATCCCCCACCCTACCTGCATGCTATCACAGACCCCCACCCTCACCCCTCCCCTATCACTCCAACTCCTCACATATGTACTACTAACACAAACCACCCATCTCAACACCAAGCCCTGCATGACACAACAAAGCATGGACACCCATCACTAAAGCATGCCCACTGTACATACCCATAACACCCCCCTCAAGCATCATCACACAAGCCCCCACACAGGAGTGCAAGCACTGGGGTACACGGTCACCCACCCATTGCGCACCATGACACACACAGATGCAATAATCATGCTTTTACACCCCTGCAGGACCACTACCCAATGTCACCAGACAGGAGGGTCCAGACATCTCCACCCCACCCACAGAAGAGGCCCACAGTGATGACAGAAGCTCTGTCCAACTGGATCTAGATGACCAGCCCCGACCATCGTGGGCTTCGGGACAGTCGGTACCCCTCACACAGGCACAGGCCACCACAGACCTTCCCCCCTCTGGTAACACCAGCACAGCACCCACCCAGTGGGCCCATACCTCCGTCCTCAGGACACGTCAATCAGCTGTGTGTCCACCACTACAGGGAACCCAGAATAACCCACCACCCCAACAACAACAGGGACCTGGGGGCAGTGGTTGTGATCACACGGTCCAGGGGACGGAGGCCCAGGAACACAGGGGAACTGGGAGGGCTGCTGTGCGACAGGGTGCGGACAGGCCTAGGGAACCCACTCTCCACGAGGCCCTCTCCTCCATCATGGGAGCATACCACCACTCCCAGGAGACAATGGCAACGGTCCTGGACAAGTTTCAGGAGACCCAGCGGCTGCAGGAGGAACAGTATTTGTGGTTCAGGGAGGAACTCAGAACCATCAGCACTACCCTGGGCACCAATGTAGGAGTGCTGCAGGAGATGCTTAACACCAGGAGGGACACTGTGGCACTCCAAGGGGCCCCTGACACTAGCATGGACGAAGAACTGCCCACCACCTCCGCCGGCGCTAGTGGACAGGACGCCCCACCACAGGACCACCAACCCAGCACCCCACCCCCTGCAGACGGAGAACCACCCCGCAAATGGTCCCTGAGATCCAGGAACAAGACAGAGCACGATGCCAAGACCCCCGCCAAGAAATGAGACCACCCTGTTTGTCATCCCACTGTCCCACTTTGTAACTCTGTCCATATTGGAACTGCACCAGCTCCACTTCCTATGCCGATATGGGCAATGCACCTGTGAGACTAATAGGCTGGACTCTGCCATGGACATTCCTCCACCATCACCCCTCACCATTTTACAACCCCACTCCAATATTTAGCACTGTAATAAACACCATTGAAGCACAAAACAATCTGGAGTCAGTCTGTGATTTTGAAAATGTGTATTAGCAATGACAGTGACAAAATGCGTTCTCAAATGTAATGTCAACATACCTTTGTCACACATCTCAAGTCCCTGAGGAATGTAAGCAGATGACACACGTTGGTAACCACACCTGTGAAACCGTAATGGAAATGTACAACTCAGTGACCATATACTGGTTGAAATCGACAGACAGGATAGAGGTAGAAGTGTAGTAGGCAGGAATGTGTTCTCACCTGTGTGTCACTGGAAATATTGCTGGATAACTGAGTCCCTGTTGTCAATGTCTTCTTCCTCTGCTTCCTCCTCATCACTGTCCACAGGCTCCACAGCTGCCACAACACCGTCATCTGGACCATCCTCCTGCAGAAAAGGCATCTGGCGTCGCAAAGCCAGATTGTGAAGCATACAGCAGGCCACGATGATCTGGCACACCTTCCTTGGTGAGTAGAATAGTGAACCACCTGTCATATGGAGGCACCTGAACCTGGCCTTCAGGAGGCCGAAGGTGCGTTCGATCTCCCTCCTAGTCCGCCCATGGGCATCATTGTAGCATTCCTCTGCCCTGGTCCTGGGATTCCTCACTGGGGTCAGTAGCCATGACAGGTTGGGGTAACCAGAGTCCCCTAATAGCCACACCCGGTGCCTCTGGAGTTGACCCATCACATAAGGGATGCTGCTATTCCGCAGGATGTAGGCGTCATGCACAGAGCCAGGGAACATAGCATTTACCTGGGAGATGTACTGGTCTGCCAAACATACCATCTGTACATTCATTGAATGATAACTCTTCCGGTTCCTGTACACCTCTTCACTCCTGTGGGGGGGGACCAGAGCTACATGGGTCCCATCAATGGCACCTATGATGTTGGGGATATGTCCAAGGGCATAGAAGTCAACTTTAACTGTAGCCAAATCCTCCACCTGAGGGAAAACGATGTAGCTCTGCATGTGTTTCAGAAGGGCAGACAACACTCTGGACAACACTTTGGAAAACATAGGCTGGGACATCCCTGATGCCATGGCCACTGTTGTTTGAAATGACCCACTTGCAAGGAAATGGAGCACTGATAGCACCTGCACTTGAGGGGGGATCCCTGTGGGATGGTGGATTTCTGACATCAGGTCTGGCTCCAACTGGGTACACAGTTCCTGGATTGTGGCATGGTCAAACCTGTAGGTGATGATCAAATGTCGCTCCTCCATTGTCAACAGGTCCACCAGCGGTCGGTACACCGGAGGATTCCGCCATCTCCTCACATGTCCCATGCGACGGTGCTGAGGAAGGACAACAGTGACCACAGAGTCAAACAACTCAGAGGTATGTACCTCCAGTCTACATAGAACACCGTTCATACACAGAATCTGGCCTGTATTTGTGTTGTGCGACAAGGCCTAAGTCTGTGTGATGCAGTTGTGAATCAGGCCATGTGGGCCCCTGAAATGGCGGCTGCCTGACCTGTAAAGTGGGACAATGGGATGTGAGGTAACTGCGCTGGCGTTCTACACCGTCGCGGTAGGCGGTCGGAGACCGCGGCGCAATGCTGCATTGGTTAACATTGGACCCTATGGGTCCCAGGAGCCAATGACGATGTACGCCAGCGGTGATGGTACACACCGCCGCGGATGTGACCGCTGTGGACGTGACCGCCATTTTCTCTCTGTTCACTCACTTGATATCTGACCTTCAACAGGAAAGGACCTACACTGCAAATGCTGCTGTGACCTCAGTCTGGAAGTCAGGATGGCACATGTGTCTGGGGAAAGGGCCCCTGCCTTCACATCGGAGGAGTTGGAGAAGTTGGTGGATGGGGTCCTCCCCCAGTACGCGCTACTCTACGGTCCTCCAGACAAACAGGTGAGTACACTGTGAGCATGCTGCATGGGCAATGGCTGTATGGAGTGGTGTGGATGGAAGATACATGGGAGGGGGACTGATGCCTGCATATGCAGACGGTGAGTGTTTGTGCGTCAGGGCAAGGGTGGGAACATGGGCCAATGACTATGACTGTCTGGATGGTGAAAGATTTACCTTTTCCCCTGTACTATTCTTCTAGGTCAGCGCCCACCAGAAGAAGGATATTTGGGGTGCCATCGCCAAGGAAGTCCGGACCCTGGGGTTCACCACAGACGGAGCACCCACTGCCGGAAAAGATGGGAGGACATTCGCCACTGGAGCAAGAAGATGGCGGAGGCCCAGCTGTGGATGGCCTCCCAACATGAGATGGGTGCTCGTCGCACCATGACCCCCCTGATGTTCCGGATCGTAGCAGTGGCGTATCCGAGTTGGATGGGCACTTGAGGGCATCACAGCAGCCACAAGGGGGTGAATACAGACACAATCATCTGACTCTGCACGCATTACGAGGTGGAGGAGTGGTGGCACAGGAGCAGGAGGGAGCTGCATCCCACTTGGCCCTGGAGGGCAAGACAACGGAGTCTGAAGCCACCAGTGGGACGGAGGGCGAGGGGAGCTCCACGGCGGGGACAGGAGGTGACAGCAGCGACAGCGACTCCTCCTCTGATGGGAGCTCCCTTGTGGTGGTGGGCCCCTCTATGCCCCCGCCTCCACAGGTACAGCCGCCACCCCCCTACCAGCACTGCCCTCCCAGCAGCCCCTCAGCGTGTGTCCTGTGCCCGCTCACCCAGGAGGGTGGGCATCTCCTTTGCCCCAGGCACCTCAGTCCCTGCCCCAGTCAGCTCTGCTCCCTCAGTGAGGAGGCTATTGACCTCCTGAAATCCATCACTTTTGGGCAGTCTACCATTGTGAGTGCCATCCAGGGTGTTGAGAGGCATTTGCAACAAACAAATGAATACCTGGAGGGCATTCATTCTGGCCAGGCAGCCCAACAGAGAGAATTCAGGCTCTGGCCTCAGCACTGATTGCAGCCATTGTCCCTGTGTCCAGCCTCCTCCCTCCAACCTCCTCCACCCAGACCCAATCCCCTGTACCTCAGCCTATCCCAAGCACACCATCAGACCAGCATGCACACACCTCAACACACAAAAGTGGCTCAGGCAAACATAAGCACCACACATCCCACAGGCACTCACACAAGCATCATACCCATGCAGGCATACCAACATCCACTGCCTCCACTGTGTCCCCCTCCCCCACGTCTCCCTCCTCCCTCCCAGTCTTGTCTCCACTCACACCTGCATGCACTACATCTTCAGCCACTACCTCCATCACCAGCATGCCCATCACCACACACCGCTCACGTGCACTCACCACCCCCACTACCATTCACACATCCCCTGTGTCCTCTCCCAGTCTGTCTGTGAGCCCTCCTCCCAAAGTACACAAACGCAGGCACACACCCACTCAACAGCCATCCAACTCAGAACAGCCTCCAGCCCATGCACTTTCACCCAAATTCAGCAGACGTACACCTCCTACAACCACTACCTCTTCCTCCACTCCCAAACCGACTCCATCTACCCATCCCAGGGTGTCTAAAAAACATTTCCTGGCTAATATTGACCTCTTCCCTACACCTCTCCCCCTGCCCGTCCCCTAGGGCCACGCTTTCCAGGTCCCAACCCTGCACCTCAGCCACCACATCACCAGGCACAGTGGTGCCAGCAACTGTGGGCTATTGGAGTGCGCCAACCATCAGGGCTGCCAGTGTGCCTCAGAGCGAGGGCAAGGACATTCCGCCACCTGCAAAACTTAAAAGGTTGCCCACATCCCGGAGGGAGAAGCCGAAAACACCTGCCACCAAGGGCTCAGGGAAAACGAAAGGGGATAGGGCAAGACAGCAGCTCCACCATCCAAGGTGGGGAAGGGCCAGAAAGTGAAGAGCAGGTCAGGAGAGGGCATGGTGGCACCGACTGAGGGACCAGTGTCACACCTTCTGTCCACGTTAATGCCAACCTGTACGGCGGAGAAGACCGCCACCTGCACTGCCATCTGCACCGCCACAGAGCCCGCCACCAGCACTGCTGTCATTGAGCATGCCACCAGCACCGCAATCAGTGAGCCCGCCACCAGCACCGCAGTCACTAAGCCCAGCACTAGCACCGCCGCAACAGAACCCGCCGCACGCACCGCCGCGACTGACACCGCCGCAAGCACTGCCAGCGGCCCCGCAACATCCTGAGCCAGTGGCACCACCGCAGACATGGCTGCCATCCCCAGTGGTCAGTCGTCCAAAGCTGGTGGTGAGTTCCAGGAGCCTGGGCAGATTTAATGATGCATCACTTTCAGTGGAGAGATACAGCCAGTACCACTGTCCTTGGCAGGATGAAGCACTCTGGGCACAAAGCCCCCTCCAGAACCAGTGGAGAAAGACATCCACTTCCTCTCTCCTTGGCAGAATGAAGCACTCTGGGCACAAAGCCCCCTCCAGAACCAGTGGAGACTGTTATCCACTTGAAAGACTGTGGCTTTGCACTCCCCAGGATAAAGCAGTGGGCAAATCACCCACTGGAAAGACTTGAGAGAATGTGGCTTTGCACTCCCCAGGATAAAGCAGTGGGCAAACCACCCACTGGAAAGACTTGAGAGACTGTGGCTTTGTAATCCCCAGGATAAAGCAGTGGGCAACCCACCCATTGGTAAGACTTGAGAGACTGTGGCTTTGCACTCCCCAGGATAAGGCAGTGGGCAACCCACCCACTGGAAAGACTGGCGAGACTGTGGCTTTGCACTCCCCAGGACAAAGCAGTGGGCAATCCACCCACTGGAAAGACTTGAGAGACTGTGGCCTTGCACTCAACAGGGTAAAGCAGTGGGCAAACCACCCACTGGAAAGACTTGAGAGACTGTGTCTTTGCACTCTCCAGGATAAAGCAGTGGGCAAACCACCCACTGGAAAGACTTGAGAGACTGTGGCTTTGTACTCCCCAGGATACAGCAGTGGGCATGGAGCCCCCTAATGGACCAATGGCGTCATGCATTCATCAGGCTGAGGTGCCCCCCCCCCCTGAGGTGCCTGTTTATTTTCCATCTGATGCCCCTCCAGTGTTCTCTCCGTTTGGAGTTAGGTATCGAGTGTGGGCCTCGTCCATGCATTTTTGGCCCAGTGGTCCACGGACAATGATTGGTGCACTATCCAGACTTTTGTATTTGTTGTACATAATTGTATATACTGTATTTAGAGTTTTGAGTACTGGAATTTTCTTGATTACAAATGTTCAAATCAATTCCTTTTGTCCTCCTTACGTTATTGAAGGGTGGGTGGGGGTGTATATGTAATGTTGCAGCATGTATTTGTGTGTATGGTGTTGTGGGTGAGGGTGGGGGTGTTGTGTGTTGCGTGTGTTTGTCACTCTCTTTTCACTCCCCCCGTGTTGTAGGTGCAGTACTCACTGTGGTCTTTGCCGCCGTCTCCGGTGCTCCTGATAGAGGAGCAGGAAGATCATCGCCGGCAGGATGTGAACTTCTGGCTCCATGGCATCCTGGTTCCTCGTGGGGTGTGGAGAGGTGAGTGATTTCCCCTTCTGTGTACTGCTTCCACCTTGTTTTTGATCGCGTTGGTTCCACCCCGAAAAGGGTGGCGGATTGGCATCTTGTGATAGGGTGGGCGGTACATTGTCTGTTGGCGGTTACTGCCACGCTGTTTGTTTGTACCACCATGGCAGTCGGAGTGTTAAAGTGGCTGGTTATGTTGGTGGTTTCCGTCACGGTCGTAATCCTATTTTTTTTCCCACTTGCCTGTTGGCGGTATTACCATCTCTTTAAAACCGACCGCCAGGGTTGTAATGAGGGCCAATGTCTCTTACAAGCGCAAAGTACCTGGTTCGCGCGAAAAATCTCTGCAAACAACCGCGGAGGGGGAGATATATGGAAACAAAGGGGTGTACATCGATTTCTCGGGCCGCACACGGCGATGCGTAGTTTAGTTTTCACGCAGGGCTGGCTGTGCATCGATTTCCGCCGCTCGGTCGTGGATCTTCTTCAGGTTGCGGGGTTTTCAGACGCGTCACAGATGATACGTGGATTTCCTGCGCTGGCAGGGCGAACTCACAGGAGCTGCGTCATTCCGGTGGGCGTTGGTTACATTTTCGACCGCACGGCAGACGCTGCGTCGAAGTTATGGTCGCTATGCTGACGCTGCATCGATCATTCCGGTTCAGGGTAGTAGGAAAGTACCATCTTTCTTGGCATGTTGCCCCCAATTTTACATGTATGTCAGTATGTTTATGCCTGTTTCACTGGGATCCTGCTAGCCAGGACCCCAGTGCTCATAGTTTGTGGCCTGAATGTGTATACCTGTGTCACTGAAGCTCTGCTAATCAGAACCTCAGTGTTCATGCTCTCTCTGCCTTCAAATTTGTCACTATATACTAGTGACTACATTTACCAATTTCAATTGGCATATGTAAGGAAATGCCTCCTTGGCATGGTTGCCCCCTGACTTTTTGCCTTTGCTGATGCTATGTTTACAATTGAAAGTGTGCTGAGGCCTGCTAACCAGGCCCCAGCACCAGTGTTCTTTCCCTAACCTGTACTTTTGTATCCACAATTGGCAGACCCTGGCATCCAGATAAGTCCCTTGTAACTGGTACTTCTAGTACCAAGGGCCCTGATGCCAAGGAAGGTCTCTAAGGGCTGCAGCATGTCTTATGCCACCCTGGAGACCTCTCACTCAGCACAGACACACTGCTTGCCAGCTTGTGTGTGCTAGTGAGAACAAAACGAGTAAGTCGACATGGCACTCCCCTCAGGGTGCCATGCCAGCCTCTCACTGCCTATGCAAGTATAGGTCAGTCACCCCTCTAGCAGGCCTTACAGCCCTAAGGCAGGGTGCACTATACCATAGGTGAGGGTACCAGTGCATGAGCATGGTGCCCCTACAGTGTCTAAACAAAACCTTAGACATTGTAAGTGCAGGGTAGCCATAAGAGTATATGGTCTGGGAGTCTGTTTTGCACGAACTCCACAGCACCATAATGGCTACACTGAAAACTGGGAAGTTTGGTATCAAACTTCTCAGCACAATAAATGCACACTGATGCCAGTGTACATTTTATTGCAAAATACACCCCAGAGGGCACCTTAGAGGTGCCCCCTGAAACTTAACCGACTGTCTGTGTAGGCTGACTAGTTCCAGCAGCCTGCCACACTAGAGACATGTTGCTGACCCCATGGGGAGAGTGCCTTTGTCACTCTGAGGCCAGTAACAAAGCCTGCACTGGGTGGAGATGCTAACACCTCCCCCAGGCAGGAGCTGTAACACCTGGCGGTGAGCCTCAAAGGCTCACCCCTTTGTTACAGCCCAGCAGGGCACTCCAGCTTAGTGGAGTTGCACGCCCCCTCCGGCCACGGCCCCCACTTTTGGCGGCAAGGCTGGAGGGAACAAAGAAAGCAACAAGGAGGAGTCACTGGCCAGTCAGGACAGCCCCTAAGGTGTCCTGAGCTGAAGTGACTCTAACTTTTAGAAATCCTCCATCTTGCAGATGGAGGATTCCCCCAATAGGGTTAGGATTGTGACCCCCTCCCCTTGGGAGGAGGCACAAAGAGGGTGTATCCACCCTCAGGGCTAGTAGCCATTGGCTACTAACCCCCCAGACCTAAACACGCCCTTAAATTTAGTATTTAAGGGCTACCCTGAACCCTAGAAAATGAGATTCCTTCAAACTACAAGAAGAAGGACTGCCTAGCTGAAAACCCCTGCAGAGGAAGACCAGAAGACGACAACTGCCCTGGCTCCAGAAACTCACCGGCCTGTCTCCTGCCTTCCAAAGAACTCTGCTCCAGCGACGCCTTCCAAGGGACCAGCGACCTCTGAATCCTCTGAGGACTGCCCTGCTTCGAAAAAGACAAGAAACTCCCGAGGACAGCGGACCTGCTCCAAAAAGACTGCAACTTTGTTTCAAGGAGCAGCTTTAAAGACCCTGCAATCTCCCGGCAAGAAGCGTGAGACTTGCAACACTGCACCCGGCGACCCCGACTCGGCTGGTGGAGAACCAACACCTCAGGGAGGACCCCCGGACTACTCTCCGACTGTGAGTACCAAAACCTGTCCCCCCTGAGCCCCCACAGCGCCGCCTGCAGAGGGAATCCCGAGGCTTCCCCTGACCGCGACTCTCTGAAACCTAAGTCCCGACGCCTGGAAAAGACCCTGCACCCGCAGCCCCCAGGACCTGAAGGACCGGACTTTCACTGTAGGAGTGACCCCCAGGAGTCCCTCTCCCTTGCCCAAGTGGAGGTTTCCCCGAGGAAGCCCCCCCTTACCTGCCTGCAGCGCTGAAGAGATCCGTTGATCTCTCATAGACTAACATTGCAAACCCGACGCTTGTTTCTACACTGCACCCGGCCGCCCCCGCGCTGCTGAGGGTGAAATTTCTGTGTGGGCTTGTGTCCCCCCCGGTGCCCTACAAAACCCCCCTGGTCTGCCCTCCGAAGACGCGGGTACTTACCTGCAAGCAGACCGGAACCGGGGCACCCCCTTCTCTCCATTCTAGCCTATGCGTTTTGGGCACCACTTTGAACTCTGCACCTGACCGGCCCTGAGCTGCTGGTGTGGTGACTTTGGGGTTGCTCTGAACCCCCAACGGTGGGCTACCTTGGACCAAGAACTGAACCCTGTAAGTGTCTTACTTACCTGGTAAAACTAACAAAAACTTACCTCCCCCAGGAACTGTGAAAATTGCACTGTGTCCACTTTTAAAGTACCTATTTGTCAATAACTTGAAAAGTATACATGCAATTGAAATGATTCAAAGTTCCTAATGTACTTACCTGCAATACCTTTCAAACAAGATATTACATGTTAAATTTGAACCTGTGGTTCTTAAAATAAACTAAGAAAAGATATTTTTCTATAACAAAACCTATTGGCTGGATTTGTCTCTGAGTGTGTGTACCTCATTTATTGTCTATGTGTATGTACAACAAATGCTTAACACTACTCCTTGGATAAGCCTACTGCTCGACCACACTACCACAAAAATAGAGCATTAGTATTATCTATTTTTACCACTATTTTACCTCTAAGGGGAACCCTTGGACTCTGTGCATGCTATTCCTTACTTTGAAATAGCACATACAGAGCCAACTTCCTACATTGGTGGATCAGCGGTGGGGTACAAGACTTTGCATTTGCTGGACTACTCAGCCAATACCTGATCACACGACAAATTCCAAAATTGTCATTAGAAATTGATTTTTGCAATTTGAAAAGTTTTCTAAATTCTTAAAAGACCTGCTAGGGCCTTGTGTTAGATCCTGTTTAGCATTTCTTTTAGAGTTTAAAAGTTTGTAAAAGTTTGAATTAGATTCTAGAACCAGTTGTAGATTCTTAAAAAGTATTCCAACTTTTAGAAGCAAAATGTCTAGCACAGATGTGACTGTGGTGGAACTCGACACCACACCTTACCTCCATCTTAAGATGAGGGAGCTAAGGTCACTCTGTAAAATAAAGAAAATAACAATGGGCCCCAAACCTACCAAAATACAGCTCCAGGAGCTTTTGGCAGAGTTTGAAAAGGCCAACCCCTCTGAGGGTGGCAACTCAGAGGAAGAGGATAGTGACTTGGAGGAAAATTCCCCCCTACCAGTCCTATCTAGGGAGAACAGGGTCTCTCAAACCCTGACTCCAAAAATAATAGTCAGAGATGCTGGTTCCCTCACAGGAGAGACCAACACCTCTGAAATCACTGAGGATAACTCCAGTGAAGAGGACATCCAGTTAGCCAGGATGGCCAAAAGATTGGCTTTGGAAAGACAGATCCTAGCCATAGAGAGGGAAAGACAAGAGATGGGCCTAGGACCCATCAATGGTGGCAGCAACATAAATAGGGTCAGAGATTCTCCTGACATGTTGAAAATCCCTAAAGGGATTGTAACTAAATATGAAGATGGTGATGACATCACCAAATGGTTCACAGCTTTTGAGAGGGCTTGTGTAACCAGAAAAGTGAACAGATCTCACTGGGGTGCTCTCCTTTGGGAAATGTTCACAGGAAAGTGTAGGGATAGACTCCTCACACTCTCTGGAAAAGATGCAGAATCTTATGACCTCATGAAGGGTACCCTGATTGAGGGCTTTGGATTCTCCACTGAGGAGTATAGGATTAGATTCAGGGGGGCTCAAAAATCCTCGAGCCAGACCTGGGTTGACTTTGTAGACTACTCAGTAAAAACACTAGATGGTTGGATTCAAGGCAGTGGTGTAAGTAATTATGATGGGCTGTACAATTTATTTGTGAAAGAACACCTGTTAAGTAATTGTTTCAATGATAAACTGCATCAGCATCTGGTAGACCTCGGACCAATTTCTCCCCAAGAATTGGGAAAGAAGGCGGACCATTGGGTCAAGACTAGGGTGTCCAAAACTTCCACAGGGGGTGACCAAAAGAAAGGGGTCACAAAACCTCCCCAGGGGAAAGGTGGTGAGACAGCCAAAAATAAAAATAGTCAAGAGTCTTCTAAAGGCCCCCAAAAACCTGCACAGGAGGGTGGGCCCAGAGCCTCTTCACAAAACAATCCTGGGTACAAGGGTAAAAACTTTGATCCCAAAAAGGCCTGGTGTCGAAACTGTAGTCAGTCTGGACACCAAACTGGAGACAAGGCCTGTCCCAAGAAAAGTTCCACTCCAAACTCCAATCCAGGTAACACTGGAATGGCTAGTCTCCAAGTGGGATCAACAGTGTGCCCAGAGCAAATCAGGGTCCACACTGAAGCTACTCTAGTCTCTGAGGGTGGGGTGGATTTAGCCACACTAGCTGCCTGGCCCCCTAACATGCAAAAATACAGGCAGCAGCTCTTTATTAATGGGACAAGTGTAGAGGGCCTGAGGGATACAGGTGCCAGTGTCACCATGGTGACAGAGAAACTGGTTTCCCCTGGCCAATACCTGACTGGAAAAACTTATACAGTCACCAATGCTGACAATCAAACTAAAGCACATCCCATGGCAATGGTAACTTTAGAATGGGGAGGGGTCAATGGCCTGAAACAGGTGGTGGTCTCCTCAAACATCCCAGTAGACTGTCTGCTTGGAAATGACCTGGAGTCCTCAGCATGGGCTGAGGTAGAGCTAAAAACCCATGCAGCCATGCTGGGTATCCCTGAACTGGTGTGTGTAAAAACAAGAGCACAATGCAAGGCACAGGGTGAAAAAGTAGAGCTGGAGTCTGGAAAAATGGCCCAGCCTACCAAGAGAAAAGGAAAGTCAGTTGGGAAACCAACTGCAACACAGTCAGAAAAAGAGAACCTCTCTTCTCAGGAAGAAGTTCTGCCCTCTGAGGGAACTGAGCCTTTGGAACTTGAACCTTATCAGGTTGAGCTCTTAGGCCCAGGGGGACCCTCAAGGGAGGAGCTGTGTAAGGGACAAGAAACCTGTCCCTCTCTTGAAGGCCTTAGGCAGCAAGCTGCTGAAGAGTCCAAGGGCAAGAAAAATGGAACACATAGGGTCTATTGGGAAGATGGACTCCTGTACACTGAGGCCAGACACCCCAAACCTGGTGCCACTAGGAGAGTGGTAGTGCCTCAGTCGTTCAGAGAGTTTATTCTGACCTTAGCCCATGATATTCCCCTTGCTGGGCATTTGGGACAAACCAAGACGTGGGAGAGGTTAGTCAACCACTTCTACTGGCCCAATATGTCCCAGAAGGTTAAGGAGTTTTGCCTCTCCTGCCCCACCTGTCAATCCAGTGGTAAGACAGGTGGGCACCCAAAGGCCCCCCTCATTCCACTTCCAGTGGTGGGGGTCCCCTTTGAAAGAGTGGGTGTGGACATAGTTGGTCCACTGGAACCTCCCACAGCCTCAGGAAACATGTACATCCTAGTAGTAGTGGATCATGCTACTAGGTATCCTGAAGCTATTCCCCTTAGGTCGACTACTGCCCCTGCAGTAGCCAAGGCCCTCATTGGTATCTTTACCAGAGTGGGTTTCCCTAAGGAGGTGGTGTCTGACAGAGGTACCAACTTCATGTCAGCATACCTAAAACACATGTGGAATGAGTGTGGAGTGACTTACAAATTCACTACACCATACCATCCACAAACTAATGGCTTAGTTGAGAGATTCAACAAGACATTAAAAGGCATGATCATGGGGCTCCCAGAAAAACTCAAAAGGAGATAGGATGTCCTCTTGCCATGTCTGCTTTTTGCTTACAGAGAGGTGCCACAGAAGGGAGTAGGATTCTCACCCTTTGAACTTCTGTTTGGCCACCCTGTAAGGGGACCACTTGCTCTTGTTAAAGAAGGCTGGGAGAGACCTCTTCATGAGCCTAAACAAGACATAGTGGACTATGTACTTGGCCTTCGCTCTAGAATGGCAGAGTACATGGAAAAGGCAACCAAAAACCTTGAGGCCAGCCAACAGCTCCAGAAGTTTTGGTATGACCAAAAGGCTGCACTGGTTGAGTTCCAAACAGGGCAGAAAGTCTGGGTTCTGGAGCCTGTGGCTCCCAGGGCACTCCAGGACAAATGGAGTGGCCCTTACCCAGTGCTAGAAAGGAAGAGTCAGGTCACCTACCTGGTGGACCTGGGCACAAGCAGGAGCCCCAAGAGGGTGATCCATGTGAACCGCCTTAAGCTCTTCCATGACAGGGCTGATGTAAATCTGTTGATGGTAACAGATGAGGATCAGGAGGCAGAGAGTGAACCTCTCCCTGATCTTCTGTCATCAGACCCAAAAGATGGCTCAGTGGATGGAGTGATCTACTCAGACACCCTCTCTGGCCAACAGCAAGCTGATTGTAGGAGAGTCCTACAACAGTTTCCTGAACTCTTCTCCTTAACCCCTGGTCAGACACACCTGTGTACCCATGATGTGGACACAGGAGACAGCATGCCTGTCAAAAACAAAATCTTTAGACAATCTGACCATGTTAAGGAAAGCATCAAGGTGGAAGTCCACAAGATGCTGGAATTGGGAGTAATTGAGCGCTCTGACAGCCCCTGGGCTAGCCCAGTGGTCTTAGTCCCCAAACCTCACACCAAAGATGGAAAGAAAGAGATGAGGTTTTGTGTGGACTACAGAGGGCTCAATTCTGTCACCAAGACAGATGCTCATCCAATTCCTAGAGCTGATGAGCTCATAGATAAATTAGGTGCTGCCAAATTCTTAAGTACCTTTGACTTGACAGCAGGGTACTGGCAAATAAAAATGGCACCTGGAGCAAAAGAGAAAACAGCATTCTCCACACCTGATGGGCATTATCAGTTTACTGTTATGCCCTTTGGTTTAAAGAATGCCCCTGCCACCTTCCAAAGGTTGGTGAATCAAGTCCTTGCTGGCTTGGAGTCCTTTAGCACAGCTTATCTTGATGATATTGCTGTCTTTAGCTCCACCTGGCAGGATCACCTGGTCCACCTGAAGAAGGTTTTGAAGGCTCTGCAATCTGCAGGCCTCTCTATCAAGGCATCCAAATGCCAGATAGGGCAGGGAACTGTGGTTTACTTGGGACACCTTGTAGGTGGAGGCCAAGTTCAGCCACTCCAACCCAAGATCCAGACTATTCTGGACTGGGTAGCTCCAAAAACCCAGACTCAAGTCAGGGCATTCCTTGGCTTGACTGGGTATTACAGGAGGTTTGTGAAGGGATATGGATCCATTGTGACAGCCCTCACTGAACTCACCTCCAAGAAAATGCCCAAGAAAGTGAACTGGACTGTGGAATGCCAACAGGCCTTTGACACCCTGAAACAAGCAATGTGCTCAGCACCAGTTCTAAAAGCTCCAGATTATTCTAAGCAGTTCATTGTGCAGACTGATGCCTCTGAACATGGGATAGGGGCAGTTTTGTCCCAAACAAATGATGATGGCCTTGACCAGCCTGTTGCTTTCATTAGCAGGAGGTTACTCCCCAGGGAGCAGCGTTGGAGTGCCATTGAGAGGGAGGCCTTTGCTGTGGTTTGGTCCCTGAAGAAGCTGAGACCATACCTCTTTGGGACTCACTTCCTAGTTCAAACTGACCACAGACCTCTCAAATGGCTGATGCAAATGAAAGGTGAAAATCCTAAACTGTTGAGGTGGTTCATCTCCCTACAGGGAATGGACTTTATAGTGGAACACAGACCTGGGACTGCCCATGCCAATGCAGATGGCCTTTCCAGGTTCTTCCACTTAGAAAATGAAGACTCTCTTGGGAAAGGTTGGTCTCATCCTCTTTCGTTTGGGGGGGGGTTGTGTAAGGAAATGCCTCCTTGGCATGGTTGCCCCCTGACTTTTTGCCTTTGCTGATGCTATGTTTACAATTGAAAGTGTGCTGAGGCCTGCTAACCAGGCCCCAGCACCAGTGTTCTTTCCCTAACCTGTACTTTTGTATCCACAATTGGCAGACCCTGGCATCCAGATAAGTCCCTTGTAACTGGTACTTCTAGTACCAAGGGCCCTGATGCCAAGGAAGGTCTCTAAGGGCTGCAGCATGTCTTATGCCACCCTGGAGACCTCTCACTCAGCACAGACACACTGCTTGCCAGCTTGTGTGTGCTAGTGAGAACAAAACGAGTAAGTCGACATGGCACTCCCCTCAGGGTGCCATGCCAGCCTCTCACTGCCTATGCAAGTATAGGTCAGTCACCCCTCTAGCAGGCCTTACAGCCCTAAGGCAGGGTGCACTATACCATAGGTGAGGGTACCAGTGCATGAGCACTGTGCCCCTACAGTGTCTAAACAAAACCTTAGACATTGTAAGTGCAGGGTAGCCATAAGAGTATATGGTCTGGGAGTCTGTTTTGCACGAACTCCACAGCACCATAATGGCTACACTGAAAACTGGGAAGTTTGGTATCAAACTTCTCAGCACAATAAATGCACACTGATGCCAGTGTACATTTTATTGCAAAATACACCCCAGAGGGCACCTTAGAGGTGCCCCCTGAAACTTAACCGACTGTCTGTGTAGGCTGACTAGTTCCAGCAGCCTGCCACACTAGAGACATGTTGCTGACCCCATGGGGAGAGTGCCTTTGTCACTCTGAGGCCAGTAACAAAGCCTGCACTGGGTGGAGATGCTAACACCTCCCCCAGGCAGGAGCTGTAACACCTGGCGGTGAGCCTCAAAGGCTCACCCCTTTGTCACAGCCCAGCAGGGCACTCCAGCTTAGTGGAGTTGCCCGCCCCCTCCGGCCACGGCCCCCACTTTTGGCGGCAAGGCTGGAGGGAACAAAGAAAGCAACAAGGAGGAGTCACCTGCCAGTCAGGACAGCCCCTAAGGTGTCCTGAGCTGAAGTGACTCTAACTTTTAGAAATCCTCCATCTTGCAGATGGAGGATTCCCCCAATAGGGTTAGGATTGTGACCCCCTCCCCTTGGGAGGAGGCACAAAGAGGGTGTACCCACCCTCAGGGCTAGTAGCCATTGGCTACTAACCCCCCAGACCTAAACACGCCCTTAAATTTAGTATTTAAGGGCTACCCTGAACCCTAGAAAATGAGATTCCTGCAAACTACAAGAAGAAGGACTGCCTAGCTGAAAACCCCTGCAGAGGAAGACCAGAAGACGACAACTGCCTTGGCTCCAGAAACTCACCGGCCTGTCTCCTGCCTTCCAAAGAACTCTGCTCCAGCGACGCCTTCCAAGGGACCAGCGACCTCTGAATCCTCTGAGGACTGCCCTGCTTCGAAAAAGACAAGAAACTCCCGAGGACAGCGGACCTGCTCCAAAAAGACTGCAACTTTGTTTCAAGGAGCAGCTTTAAAGACCCTGCAATCTCCCCGCAAGAAGCGTGAGACTTGCAACACTGCACCCGGCGACCCCGACTCGGCTGGTGGAGAACCAACACCTCAGGGAGGACCCCCGGACTACTCTCCGACTGTGAGTACCAAAACCTGTCCCCCCTGAACCCCCACAGCGCCGCCTGCAGAGGGAATCCCGAGGCTTCCCCTGACCGCGACTCTCTGAAACCTAAGTCCCGACGCCTGGAAAAGACCCTGCACCCGCAGCCCCCAGGACCTGAAGGACCGGACTTTCACTGTAGGAGTGACCCCCAGGAGTCCCTCTCCCTTGCCCAAGTGGAGGTTTCCCTGAGGAAGCCCCCCCTTACCTGCCTGCAGCGCTGAAGAGATCCGTTGATCTCTCATAGACTAACATTGCAAACCCGACGCTTGTTTCTACACTGCACCCGGCCGCCCCCGCGCTGCTGAGGGTGAAATTTCTGTGTGGGCTTGTGTCCCCCCCGGTGCCCTACAAAACCCCCCTGGTCTGCCCTCCGAAGACGCGGGTACTTACCTGCAAGCAGACCGGAAAGGGGGCACCCCCTTCTCTCCATTCTAGCCTATGCGTTTTGGGCACCACTTTGAACTCTGCACCTGACCGGCCCTGAGCTGCTGGTGTGGTGACTTTGGGGTTGCTCTGAACCCCCAACGGTGGGCTACCTTGGACCAAGAACTGAACCCTGTAAGTGTCTTACTTACCTGGTAAAACTAACAAAAACTTACCTCCCCCAGGAACTGTGAAAATTGCACTGTGTCCACTTTTAAAGTACCTATTTGTCAATAACTTGAAAAGTATACATGCAATTGAAATGATTCAAAGTTCCTTATGTACTTACCTGCAATACCTTTCAAACAAGATATTACATGTTAAATTTGAACCTGTGGTTCTTAAAATAAACTAAGAAAAGATATTTTTCTATAACAAAACCTATTGGCTGGATTTGTCTCTGAGTGTGTGTACCTCATTTATTGTCTATGTGTATGTACAACAAATGCTTAACACTACTCCTTGGATAAGCCTACTGCTCGACCACACTACCACAAAAATAGAGCATTAGTATTATCTATTTTTACCACTATTTTACCTCTAAGGGGAACCCTTGGACTCTGTGCATGCTATTCCTTACTTTGAAATAGCACATACAGAGCCAACTTCCTACAGCATACTAGACCACCCTTATAATTCCCTGGTATATGGTACCTAGGTACCCAGGGTATTGGGGCTCCAGGAGATCCATATGGGTTGCATCATTTATTTTGCTACCCATAGGGAGCTCAGACAAACCTTTACACAGGACTGCCATTGAAGCCTAAGTTCAATAACGCACACATTTTTTTCAGAGCCAATTTCATTGCACTTAAGTAACTTATAAGTCACCTATATGTCTAACCTTCACTTGCTGAAGGTTAGGTGCAAAGTTACTAAGTGTGAGGGCACCCTTGCACTAGCAGAGGTGCCCCCAAATAGTTCACGGCTATATCCCCGGACTTTTTGATTGCGGGGACACCATTACACGCGTGCACTAGATATAGGTCAATACCTATATGTAGCTTCACCATGGTAACTCTGAATATGGCCATGTAACAGGTCTAAGATCATGGAATTGTCCCCCTCCTCCAAATCTGGTATTGGGGAGCCAATTCCATGCATCCTACGGGCTCCACTATGGACCAAAACCAGCTCTCTATGGTTTTCTCTGCAGCTACAGCTGCTGCCACCCCACAGACAGGGTTCTGCCCTACTGGGGTCTAGGAAGCCCGTCCCAGGAAGGCAGAACAAGGCATTTCCTCTGAGAGCAGGGTGTTACACCCTCTCTCTTTGGAAATAGGTGTTGAAGGCTGGGGAGGGGTAGCCTCTCCCAGCCTCTGGAAATGCTTTGAAGGGCACAGATGGTGTCCTCCTTGCATAAGCCAGTCTACACCAGTTTAGGGAACCCCCAGTCCCTTCTCTGGCACGAAACTGGACAAAGGAAAGGGGAGTGACCACTCCCCTGTCCATCACAACCCCAGGGGTGGTGCCCAGAGCTCCTCCAGTGTGTCTCAGACCTCTGCCATCTTGTTTCCAGAAGTACAAGGGCACTCTGGAGGCCTCTGAGTGGCCAGTGCCAGCAGGTGACATCAGAGACCCCTCCTGATAGATGCATACCTGACTAGGTAGCCCATCCTCCTCTGAAGGCTATTTAGGGTCTCTCCAGAGGGCTTTTCCTCAGATTACGACTTGCAAAAATTCATCAGGGTTCCTCTGCACTTCTCTCTTCAAGTTCTGCCAAGGATCGACCGCTGACTGCTCCAGGACACCTGCAAAACTGCAACAAAGTAGCCAGAAGACTACCAGCGGCATTTTAGCACCTAATCCTTATGGCTTTCTCGACTGTTTCCTGGTGGTGCATGCTCTGGGGGCTGCCTGTCTTCACCCTGCACTGGAAGTCATGAAGAAATCTCACCGTGAGTCGACAGAATCTTCCCTCTGCTCCAGCAGGCACCAAATTTCAGCGTCACTGGTACCCTGGGTCTCCTCTCATCCTGACGAGCATGGCCCCTGCAACACAGGTGGTGGACTCAAGTGACCCAGAATGTCCAGTGGCCCAACTGTCCGAATTTGGAGGAGGTAAGTCCTTGCCTCCCCTCCCTAGACAGTGATACTGTGCTCTGCGTGATCTGCAGCTACAAGGGCTTCTGTGCACATTTCCCCAAAATCCTGCATGCACAGCCAAGCCTAGGTCCCAGCACTCCATCCTGCGATGCTTAGCTCCCTAAGTTGACCTCCGGTGTCGTGGGACCTCTCTTTGCAGTGTTGAGATAACCACTGTGTTCAGTCGTCTTGAACCCGTGTTGAAGGACTTCTGCGGGTGCTTCCTTCCTGTGCATGGGCTCTCTACATTTCTGAGGCCCCTTTTGTCTCATCTCCCAACATCCTGGTCCCTCTGGGCCCGGGTAGAACCCTTTTTCTCCAACCATGACTCTTGAAGCTAGCAAGGCCTGTTCGCAGTATTTTGCCAAGGAAACAACTCTGCATCCTCCAGCCAGCCGTGGGACATCTTCTGCACAAAGAAGAACTTCCTACCTCCTGTCGTTGTTGCAAATCCTGCATCTTCTTCCAACTGGAGGCAGCCATTTTGCACCTTCATCCGGGGTTTAGTGGGCTCCTGCCCCCCCCCCCCCCCGGAAACTTTAGCGACTCTTAGACTTAGTCCCTTTCCTTTGCAGGTCTTCAGGTCCAGAAATCCGTTTTCTGTGCTTTGCAGTCCGTTGTGGTCCTTGAAAAATCCTTTATCGCAACTTTAGTGTGTTTCTTTCCATGGTTTGGGGTGGGGTCTCCTTTACACTCTTAGGGCCACATGTACGTTCGTTTGGTTTTGCGACTCGCAAATTGCGAGTCAGAGTGACTCGCAATTTACGAGCCACAAAACCTTATGCACAACAGTGTCCATGACACTGTTAGTAATTCGCAAGTGCCCTCCTCATGAATATTCATGAGGTGGGTCGCAATTTGCAACCCCCTTGAGAATGGCGGCCCTCACAGGGATGGTGGCCTGCTGTGGACAGCAGACCACCATGTCTGTGACTGCTTTTCAATAAAGCAGTTTTTTTTTGTAATGCAGCCCGTTTTCCATAAAGGAAAACGAGATGCATTACAAAAACAAAACATGAAATGTTTTTGTTTCATTTTTTGAGAGCAAGCAGCGGTCCTTCCGACCACTGCCTGCTCTCCTGCTCTGAAAAAAAAATTCAGTGACATTCACAACGGGGAAGGGGTCCCATGGGGACCCCTTCCCTTTTGCGAATGGGTTAGCACCCATTTGAAATCGTGCTAACTACGATTGTTTTGCGACCACGTTCGCGGTCACAAAACAATCCTACATTGCACTGCGAGTCGCAATTAGGAAGGGAACACCCCTTCCTAATTGCGAGACGCCCACCCCGTTTTGCGATTCGGTAACTAGGTTACTGAATCGCAAAACGGGGTTTGTGCATCGCGATGTGCTTTTTGCACGTCGGAAACAGCCAAATTTGCTGTTTGCAACGTGCAAAAATGTTAGTACATGTGGTCCTTAGTGTTTTCTTACACTCTCAGCGACCCTCTACACACTACACTAGCCTACGGGTTCATTTGTGGTTCGCATTCCACTATCTTAGTATATGGTTTGTTTTACCCCTAGGCCTATTGCATCCTATTGTGTTTTACAGTGTTTGCACTATTTCCTGACTGTTTTACTTACCTGATTTGGTTAGTTGTGTATATTTTGTGAATGTTACTTACCTCCTAAGGAAGCATATCCTCTGAGATATTTTTGGCGCATTGTCACTAAAATAAAGTACCTTTATTTTTTAGTAACTATGAGTATTGTCTTTCTTATGATATAGTACCTATATGATATAAGTGGTATTGCATGAGCTATGCATGTATCCTAGTTCAGCCTTGGCTGCTCTGCTATCGCTATCTCTATCAGCCTAATCTGCTGGAACACTACTGCACTCTACAAATAAGGGATAACTGGACCTGGCACAAGTTGTAAGTACCATTGGTACCCACTGCAAGCCAGGCCAGCCTCCTACATAGGTGGTGCAGCTGTGGGATAAGTACTTGTAACTGCTTTACCACTTTGTCATTGGTGCTTTTCTCAAGAAATTCGTATTCTAAATACTTAAAAATATACACAAGTAAACTTACCAGTCTTACTTTCACTCTATAAAGTTTCTAAAAATGAATTTTCTTTAAAAGTTTTAAAAACGTTTTCTCTTACCCCTACCCTCTTCCTTTTTATCATGTCTGTGGTAGAGGCCACTCCTAAAGTTGTGAAGAAAACTTATGACAAACTTAAAAGTTTGAGGTGTCTCTGTATAGAAAGAAGTTTTGGGATTGGTAAGAACCCTACTAAGGATCTTCTTCTTAACCTTCTCCTTGAAAGTGACCAGAGTCAGACTGGTCAAACCCAGGATCAGGAGGTAGAAGAGGGTGTACCCAGATAGATTCAGGGGAGGGTCCTGAGAACTCTGGGGAGGGTACTTCCAAAGACCTTTCACTCAACAGGCCATCTAGTGAAGCTGGTAGTGGTAGGGGGTCACACAGCAGTAGGGCACCTTTCACTCCTAAAACCTAGGTCACTAGGGTTCAGGTAGTTAGAGAAAGGTCCACTTCTGCACATTCTCACATTACCTCTGTATCAGAGACTTCCCAAACCCCCCACCCTCAGGACAACACCCTAGACAGGGAACCCAGAAATCTGAGGTTGGAAGAGGCCAGACTGAGGCTAAGGCAGCAACAGTTTGCCTTAGACAGTGAATCCCTAGATGTAGAGAGCGAAAGACAGAATTTGCGGTTAGTTCCCCATGGTGGCAGCAACAGCGGTAATCTTGATAGTCATCCTGTTAGAGAAACAGATTCAAGAAACCTGCACAGGATTGTCCCCCCTTACAAGGAGGGGGATGACATAAACAAGTGGTTTTCTGCACTTGAGAGGGCCTGTATGGTACAGATGGTCCCTCAAAGGCAGTGGGCTGATATATTGTGGCTATTTTTCACTGGCAAAGGTAGGGACAGACTCCTTATTGTCAGGGAGAGTGATGCCAAAAATTACAGAGTTTTCAAAGATGCACTCTTAGATGGATTTGGCTTAACCACTAAACAATACAGGATAAAGTTCAGAGATACCAGAAAAGAGTCATCTCAAGACTGGACAGATTTTGTAGACTGTTCAGTGAAGGCCTTGAAGGAATGGTTACATGGCAGTAAGGTGACTTACTATGAAAGCCTGTATAATCAAATTTTGAGAGAGCATATCTTGAATAATTGTGTATCAGACTTGTTGCATCAGTACTTGGTAGACTCATATCTGACCTCTCCCCAAGAATTGGGAAAGAAGGCAGACACTTGCTGAAGGCAAGGTGCAAAGTTACTAAGTGTGAGGGCACCCTTGCACTAGCAAAGGTGCCCCCACATAGTTCAGGGCCATTTCCCCAGACTTTGTGATTGCGGGGACACCAATACACGCGTGCACTACATATAGGTCAATACCTATATGTAGCTTAACAATGGTAACTCCGAATATGGCCATGTAACATGTCTAAGATAATGGAATTGTCCCCCCATTCCAAATCCGGTATTGGGGAGCCAATTCCATGCATCCAGGGGGCTCCACTATGGACCCCAGTACTGTCAAACCAGCTCTCTGGGGTTTTCTCTGCAGCTACAGCTACTGCCAACCCACAGACAGGGTTCTGCCCTCCTGGGGTCTAGGCAGCCCAGTCCTAGGAAGGCAGAACAAAGCATTTCCTCTGAGAGAAGAGTGTTACACCCTCTCTCTTTGGAAATATTTGTTAAAGGCTGGGGGGTAGGCTCTGGAAATGCTTTGAAGGGTGTAGATAGTGCCCTCCTTGCATAAGCCAGTCTACACGGGTTTAGGGAACCCCCAGTCCCTGCTCTGGCATGAAACTGGACAAAGGAAAGGGGAGTGACCACTCCCCTGTCCATCACCACCCCAAGGGTGGTGCCCAGAGCTCCTCCAGTGTGTCTCGGACCTCTGCCGTCTTGTTTCTAGAGGTGTGGGGGCACTCTGGAGGCCTCTGAGTGGCCAGTGCCAGCAGGTGATGTCAGAGAACCCTCCTGATAGGTGCATACCTGACTAGATAGCCAATCTTCCCCTGAGGGCTATTTAGGGTCTCTCCAGTGGGCTTTTCCTCAGATTACGCCTTGCAAAAATTCATCAGGGTTCCTCTGCACTTCTCTCTTCGACTTCTGCCAAGGATCGACCGCTGACTGCTCCAGGACGCCTGCAAAACTGCAACAAAGTAGACAGAAGACTACCAGCGACATTGTAGCGCCTAATCCTGCTGGCTTTCTCGACTGTTTCCTAGTGGTGCATGCTCTGGGGGCTGCCTGCATTCACCCTGCACTGGAAGCCACAAAGAAATCTCCAGTGGGTCGACGGAATCTTCCCCCTGCTCCAGCAGAAACCAAAATTCAAGGTCCCCTCTAATCCTGATGAGCTTGGCCCCTGGAACACAGGTGGTAGACTCAAGTGACCGAGACTGTCCAGTAATCCAATTGTCCAAATTTGGAGGAGGTAAGTCCTTGCCTCCCCTCCCCAGACAGTAATCATGTGCACTGCATGATCTGCAGCTAAAAGGGCTTCTGTGCACATTTCTAAGAAATCCAGCATGCACAGCTGAGCCTAGGTCCCCTGCACTCCGTCCTGCGATGCTCAGCTCCCTCAGTTGACCTCCGTTGTCGTGGGACCTCACTTTGCACTGTTGAGACCACTGCCATGTTCAGTCTTCTTAAACCCATTTTAAAGGACTTATGCTGGTGCTTCCTTCCTGTGTGTGGGCTCTCTTCTTTGCTGAGGGGCCCCTTTGTCTCCTCTCCCAAGTGGCGACATCCTGGTCCTTTCTGCGCGCAGGCAGCATCCTTTTTCTCCAACCATGACTCTTGCAGCTAGCAAGGCTTTTTTGCAGTATTTTGCCAAGGAACCATCTCTGCATCCTCCAGCCAGCCGTGGGACATCCTCTGCACAAAGAAGAACTTCCTACCTCCTTTCGTTGTTACAAAACCTGCAGCTTCTTTCAAATCGAGGTAGCCGTTTTGCACCTTTATCCGGGGTTTAGTGGGCTCCTGCCCCCCCCGGACACTTTAGCGACTCTTGAACTTGGTCCCCTTCCTTTGCAGGTCTTCAGGTCCAGGAATCCATCTTCAGTGCTTTGCAGTCTGTTGTGGTCCTTGCAAAATCCTTTATCACAACTTCAGTGTGCTTCTGGGGAAATAGTAGTACTGTACTCCTACTTTCCAGGGTCTTGAGGTGGGGTCTCCTTTTTACCCTTAGTGTTTTCTTACACTCCCAGTGACCCTCTACACACTACACTAGCCTAGGGGTCCAATCGTGGTTCGCATTCCACTTTCTTAGTATATGGTTTGTGTTGCCCCTCTGTCCTTTGCATCCTATTGTGTTTTACAGTGTTTGCACTATTTTCTCACTGTTTTACTTACCTGATTTGGTTAATTGTGTATGTTTTGTGTATGTTACTTGCCTTCTAAGGGAGAATAGTAGATATTTATGCACATTGTCACTAAAATAAAGTACCTTTATTTTTAGTAACTATGAGTATTGTCTATCTTATGATATAGTACCTATATGATACAAGTGGTATTGCCTGAGCTTTGCATGTCTCCTAGTTCACCCCTGGCTGCTCTGCTATAGCTACCTCTATCAGCCTAAGGTGCTAGAACACTACTACACTCTACTAATAAGGGATAACTGGACCTGCCACAAGGTGTAAGTATCATTGGTACCCACTACAAGCCAGGCCAGCCTCCTTCAAGCGTGTGGTGAAATGTTTACCGCGGTGCAGGCTGTGCGTCGTTTCTGGCAAGCTGTGAGTCGAATTTCGCCATACAAGGAGTCCTTGTTGTAGAGATGAAGCCTTTTTGGTCCTGAGACTTCATGGGACAGGAGGCAAGCTCCATCCAAGCCCTTGGAGAGCACTTCTTCACCACAGCCAGGGAGCAGCAAGGCAGCAGGGCAACATCAAGGCAGAAGTCCTTCACAGAAAGCAGACAGGTGAGTCCTTTGAGCATCCAGGCAGTTCTTCTTGGCAGCATGCAGGTTCTGGTTCAAATTTCTTCTCCAGGAAGTGTCCGAAAGGTAGAGTGTCTACCTCAGAAGTGTCTGAGTTGGTAGGGGCAGAGGCCCTGTTTCAATACACAAATGTGACTTTGAAGTGGGGGAGACTTGAAAGAGTAGCTTATAAGTGCACAAGGTCCCCTTTCAGTTCCATCATGTATGCCAGGGTCCCAGTAGAGGATGTGGCAGTCCTTTGTGTGAAGGCAGGCTACTGTCCTTTGACATGCAAGTGTCATGCCCTCCGCCCTCCCAGCCCAGGAAGACCCATTCAAAATGCAGATGTATGCAAATGAGGCTGAGTATCCTGTGTTTGGGGTGTGTCTGAGTGAATGCACAATGAGCTGTCAAATAAACCCAGCCAGACATGGATTGTAAGGCACAGAAAGATGTTTGTGCAGAGAAATGCTCACTTTCTAAAAGTGGCATTTCTAAAATAGTAATATTAAATCCAACTTCACCAGTCAGCAGGATTTTGTATTACCATTCTGGCCATACTAAATATGACCTTTCTACTCCTTTCAGATCAGCAGCTACCACTTAAACAATGTATGAGTGCAGGCCCAATGTTAGCCTATGAAGGTAGCAGGCCTCATAGTAGTGTAAAAATGAAATTAGGAGTTTTACACTACCACAACTTGTAAACTACACAGGTACATGTCCTGCCTTTTGCCTACACAGCACCCTGCCCTATGGGTTACCTATGGCATACCTTAGGGGTGTCTTATATGTAGAAGAAGGGGAGTTTTAGGCTTGGCTAGTACTTTTAAATGCCAAGTTGAATTGCCAGTAAAACTGCACACACAGGCCTTGCAATGGCAGGCCTGAGACAAGGCTAAGGGGCTACTTAAGTGGGTGGCACAGTCAGTGCTGGAGGCCCACTATTAACATTTAATCTACTGGCCCTGGGCACATATAGTGCACTCTTCTAGGGACTTATAAGTAAATTGAATAGCCCAATTGGGCATGATCCAATGTTACCATGTTTAAAGGGAGAGAGCATATAAACTTTAGCACTGGTTAGCAGTGGTAAAGTGCGCAGAGTCTTAAAACCAAAAAATGGGATGTGTCCACGTTGTGTTTTGGGGCATTTCCTGTCGCGGGCGCTAGGCTTACCCACACAAATGAGGTCAGAAAAAGAGAAGGAGGAAGGCAAAAGGTTTGGGAGTGACACTGCAGAAAGATCATTTCCAACACAGGTGAAAGTGAGGTAACTCCGCCGATGTTGGGCATCGGAGCAGAAGGGGGTCTTGCACTGCCATTCAATTACTCAGTTGATAATATGGGGCTCTATGGAGTACAGTGACCAATGGGGATCTGTGCTGGCAGTGACGGTGCACACCGCAGCAGACTTGACTGCCATTTTCTCTCTGAGTCCTCCATTGTTTCCTGACCTTCAACAGGAGAACACCTACACTGCGTGTGCTGCTGTGACCTGTGTCTTTAACCTACCATGGCCCATGTGGCCCGGGAAAGGGTCCCTGCCTTCACTTCAGAGGAGCTGGAGCAATTGGTGGATGGGTCCAACCCCAGTATGGACTGCTATATGGGCCTCCAGAGCAACAGGTGAGTACACCTTGGGCACAATGCATGTGTGAAGGATGCATGGAGATGTGTGTGCAAGCGTCGTGTCATCGGGGAGGATGTCTGTGGTGGTGCACATGGTGTGCACCGGCCGATGTATGTGCCAATGGTGACGGGAACGGGATTGGTGGGCCATATGTGTGACAGGCTGGATTGTATGTGGTAATGGTGTCCTCCTGTCTGTATTACCTCTTCAGGTCAGCACCCATCAGAAGAACGCATTAGGGTGTGCCATTGCCAAGGGCTTGCGGACCCTGGGGACTATGGCAGGTGGAACACCCACTGTTGGAAACAGTGGGAGGACCTGAGACACTGGGCACAGAGGACTGCGAAGGCCCTGCTGGGGATGACCTCCAATGAGGAAGGGGTGCCTGTCGGATCCTGACCCCCCCTTGAGGGAATCACAGCAGTCACAAGGGGGTGAGTACAGTGGGCATTATTACAATAATTGGCAGGTGGCATGGGATCTGGGTGGTGGATGCGAGTTAGTGGGTGCCCCTAAGGCCAGGCCAGACATTGCAGCGTGATCCAGCTCAAGGGTAATGGGTATATGGAAAATGCAGGTAACCCAGCTTGTTAGCATTCCTTGTCAGTCAGGGCTTTGTGGGTACCAGGAGGGGTGCAGTTAGCTGTGTGTGGCCCTCATCTTACTGGGGCATCTAGCCAAATCACTGGCAGTGCAATGCATAGTGCTCAAGCCTGATCCCTGTGTGTGACTGTGCTGTGAATGCCAACTGTGGTGTTGATGCAGTGATTGACCCAGTGTTTCATTTTTCTCTCTCCTCCACTATTTTCTTCTGTCATCCTGTCCATTTGTGCATTAGCATCATCCGGTGGAGGAGCAGGGGCACTGGCGACAGAGGGAGCTGCTTCCCACAGAACCCAGGAGGGAGAGTCCTCCGACGCTGAGGGAACCAGTGGGTCAGAGGGCGAGGGGAGCACCACGGCGGAGACAGGAGGTGACAAAACAGACTCAGATACCCCCTCTATTTCTGGAGAGCATTCACAGTGGATTGGCGGCCCAACAGAGATGGATTCTAGCTCTGGCCTCCTCTTTGATGGCAGCCGTTGTCCCTGTTCCTACCATCCCCCCAACTACTACTTCCCAGTCCCCTCAATCCCAACCCATCCCATGCATGCATACAGACAAGGCAACACCCAAGAGTGGCACAGTCAAACACAGGCACCACACTTCATCCCACAAGCACTCTCGCAAAAAACAGACAGTTGCAGACACAACCACATCCACTGCCTTCACTGCCTCACCCTCTTCCTCCTCTTCCACCTCCCTCACAATCTCGTCCACACTCACACCTTCATGCACTGCATCAACATCCACCACCAGCATCAACATACCAAGCAGCACACACACCTCACTAGCAGACACCTCCACAACATCCATGCACGCATCCCCTGCGTCCTCTCCCACCCTGTCTGTCCCCTCCTCCTAAAGGACACAAACGCAAGCACTCACACATCCAACAGTCATCCTTTTTACATCATCACACTGCCCATGCACCTGCACCCAAATCCGGCAGACACACACCTCCTACAACCACTCCCTCAACCTGTACTGGTGGCAAGTCATTGAAGAATACCACTCCCCCAGTCGAGAAGGTTAAGGATCCCACACCTCCTGCCATGAAGGGGAAGGAGCCTGCACCTCCTGCCATGAAGAGGAAGAAGCCGTCGACTCCTGCCCGGAAGACGAAGGAACATGCACAACCTGCCATAAAGGGGAAGAAGCCCTCAACCGCTGCCAGGAATGGAAAGGATCCAACGCCTCCTGCCTTGAAGGGGAAGAAACCGTTGACTCCAGCAGAGGCTGTGAGGGTGGCACCACTACCATTGATCACGGGGCCCCCACCGCCAGCTGAGGAAGTGCATCCCTCACCTCCATCAGAGGCTGCCGGGGAGGCACCTTCTCCTGCCACCACTGTTCAGCCCTCATCTCCAGCAGAAGCTGCCCAGAAGGCACCTCCATCTCCTACCTCAGTTCGGCCCTCACCTCCAGCAGAGGCTGCCCAGGAGGCACCTTCACCTGCTGACACTGTGTAACCCTCACCTCCAGATGACACAGTGCAGCCATCACCACCAGTGTAAGCCATGTAGGCCACCATCCAGGGACTGCTGTACAAGGGCCCCCCTCCAGGAGCAGTGGACATGTTCCACACCTCAGAGATCATGACCTTGCACTCCCAGGACAGATAAATGGGCATGGAGCCCCCTCCAGAACCAGTGGGAAAGTCACCCACTCCAGAGACTGTGGCCTTGCACTCCCCAGGAGAGAGTAATGGGCATTGAGCCCTCCCCCAGAACCAGTGGGAAAGTCACCCACCTGAGAGACTGTGGTCTTTTTCTCCCCAGCACAGAGTAATGGGCATGGAGCATCCTCCAGAACCAGTGGGCTTGTTCCCATATTCGGCTGAGGTGCCCCCCACCTCCATCCCCCTGAGGTGCCTGCCCACTTGCAAACTGATGCTACTGCAGAGTTCTATTCAGATGAAGTCAGGGTCCGAGTTGGGTCTTGGACTGTGCCCTGTGGCCATGTGGGCCCTTAGTACATTGGACTGGGCATTGGCCCTTTGTGTACATTTGGACATATCTGTTTCTCGTACAATTGTTTTATTTGGTAGCTGTTTATATCAATACATTCTCATTACTGCATTCTTGTTGTCCTTGCATTATTCTGCTGTGTATAGTGTGCCATTGTTTTTCGCCTGCAGCTGGTTGTGTGTATGGTGTGTGTACTCACCATCATCGTCTTCGTCAGTGTTGGTGTTACAGATGGAGCATGACGTAGATGAGCATCAGGAAGACTTGCAGTTCCGGTTCCATGGCGGCGTTGTTCTTCCCTGTGTCTCCAATGGTGAGTCTTTGCTCTTCTGTGCAGTGTTTCCGCCAGGCTTTTGATGGCGTTGGTACCGCCCCGAAATCCTGGCGGATTGCAGGGTCAAAATATGGTGGGCTGTACTTTGTCTTCCGCCTGGCTGTTGTTGGCTACCGCCCTGGTCAGTATTGTTAACACCCTGGCCGTTGGTGTGGTACATTGGCTGTCTATGGTAGTTTTCTCTGCCATGGACATAATTTGACAGTATTACCGCCAGTTTATCACTCACCGTGAGGGTCATAATAAGGGCAATAGTTTTATATTTGTTTAATGCAACCCTTTAAAATTCCAAATTATGATTGATACTTTGTTTAATTTTTTTTATGGAACAAAACATCTCATAGAATTGCTTTAATAAAACTGAACATTTCTAAGATTGAGGGTGGAGTTAGGTTTCTTGATTTATAAGTTCTACTACTCTTCTTTTGTTATGAGACAAGCATGTGTGTTGCCTGGTCGGTGTGATGATTTTCTATTCCCTGACTTCTCTGTTAAGGAATTTGTTCACATGTTTAATTGACACCTTCTTCAAAAAAGTCATATATTAAACTATACTACTGCATTAATCACTTTTTTCAGATAAATAAGCTTTTATTTTTTTCCTATTTTCTAGAGTAACAAATTCTTTAAAATGTTTAAGAAATAATTTTTTGGGAAAAATAGGAAAGAAACTGGCATTTCTTCGGTGTGTTATACATGGAATTTGACATTTAATATATCGTTAAAAAAAATTGTATATATTTACCTATTGCCTGATGTGTTTTTGACAGATTTTTTATTACGAGCATCCCTTTCTGATTATTCATCTGAGTCAGTATTACACTTTCTTTTCTATTATAATTTCTGCAAACCTTCAGAATTTATTTTGAAGTGACTAGGGCTGTTAGGAGTTACCAGACTCTACCTCAACCAAATTTGCTAAATAGGAATAAATGTTCATTAGAGTTGTTATGGGAACAAGATCTTCAAATTGAGCTTCATTCACAGACTTGGAAAACGATTTGGCGTCAGGTCTTTAAAACTCAATCTCTCCTATTCACTTTCACTAGATTATGTTTTGCTCTAGTATTTATTTTGACGTTTGATAACACAGTCCCAAATATTGTTGGTCCTGTAAAAGCGTAGAAGGTACTAAGCTTTACATATAATTTCTTTGTCAATCTGCTAATGCATTTTGAAAAGAAATATGATCAAAATATTCCAACATCTTTCATACTGATATAAGGTGTTCCTTTGAAAATATTTGTTTAGGTTCCTTATCAGCCTATAACTGTGTTTCCTATGAAATTGCAGAAAACACAACCAGAAGGATGTATGAATGTAAGTCCCTCCCTTTGCAATCACTCACCCATTAAATGTGAGTGCATTACATGGAAGTTCTATATCCTTTCAAGGAAAAACGAGCAAACGGTCAGGGGAATCCAGAAGGGGAGTGACTATGAGATGTAGGTTTTCAGGTCCTGTCTTCTGGAGGGTAGCCAACCCAGTCTCCACAATATTATAGTTTTCTAATTGGTCTTTTTGAGCCAATGATTCTATGGACCTCAAATTCTACATGATCATCGACAATTAATGGTGGTGGAGGGGGTTTAAGGTCAGAAGCAGGATGGAAAGGCTTCAAAAGGGAGGTGTGAAACAGATGATATATCATAAATTCTTTAGACAGGTCTAGTTTCCTGGCTACTGGGTTAATGAGATTGGAGATTGCTTAAGGGTCAATGTAACAAGGCTGCAATTTACATGGCCCAATTAATAGTAAAGTTCTTTGTAAACCACACCCGGTCTCCAATAGCATATAATAGAGCTGGACATCATTGTCAATCTGCCTGTGCTTTCATCTGCAATTCTGAGTTTGCTACAGTCCAGAGTTTTCCAATACTTTCATATTATGTGTTTACTGTTGGAATAGTTGTTAGTTCTAGAGGAACTAACTTTTAAGTGAAATTCAAATGAAAAGTAAGGAGAGACTTTAGTCATTAAATAGGTGTTGTTGTTTTATACAAACTCTGCTAGAGGTAAAGCCTGCACCCAATCAGTGGTACATGTGCTTGACAAACAGCATAGGTGCTGCTGTAGTGTTTGAATGGTGTGTTCTGTTCAACCATCGGTTTGGGGATGATAAGCAGAGGATAAACAGTAATTTATCTCGAAAGCAGAAAACAAATGCCTGGTCAGAACTTGGACGTGAACTGCACACTGTGGTCTGAAAAAAGCACAGTACATAACCCATGTAGACAAATGATATGGTTAATGAAGACTTCAGCTAGTTCTTTTGCAGTGGTCAACTATTTTAGTGAAATAAAAAGAGCCATCTGTGCCAACAGGTCTACAACCACTAAAATAGCGGTCAGACCATACACTTAAGGCATATCAGTAATGAAATCCATACTGATAAAGAGTCAGGTGGTAGGTGGAATGTTTAGCGTCTGTAATAGGCTGTTGTGTGAGGAATGTGAAGTCTTTTGACAGGCACAGATGGAACATGTTTGAACAAAGGATTGTACATCCATTGCTGCGCCTTGTCAACAAACCCAGCTGATATGCATCTGTTTTTTCCTTTTCTTTGTCTGGATGGCATAATAAAGGAGCAGAATGCCACCAGTGTAACACCTTTTGTTTCAATTGAGGGGTAGTTTTCCTGTATGATAATGGAACATATATTTTATGCTGTTAATGGAATCTGGGGTTCAAGGTCTAAATAAGTAACCCAGAGAAAGGTGTGGTTTATCAACCCTGCTATTGCGTTGTCCAATAATCTTTCCTGTGTGATGATAAAAGTCTGCGTCTATGTCTTTGGTGGGAACATGTTCCCTATATCAAGACAAGAAAGGGTATCCGACTTCCCCTGTTTTACCCAAGTCGATAGATGATTACAAAATCGTGTTCACTAAAAATAAAATAAAAGAACCCATCTCATCGGACGAGGAGTAAGTGCACGAGCAGATTTAAAAGACTGTAAGTCCAAAGTACCAAATCAATATAATTTGAGTACATGGTAATAGTATGCCCTGAACCCAAAAGGTAATGCCTCCTTTCCTGAAATGCCAGCTTAAGAGTTAATGATTCCTGCCCAGCAATGGTGGCAGTACTTTTTTGTAATGGAAAGAAATTGGATGCATTTTACCTGATGACACATTTGTTTGGGACAAGACCCTACCAACATCATTTTGGGAAGCATCAGCCTTGAAAAAGTAGGATTGTGAAGGGCCAGCCTGTTTCAAAATGGGTCTGTTGGAAAGTGCTCTTTGAGAAACAAAAAGGCATTCTCCACATCTTTAGACCAGTCAATGTGTGTTCCTTTGCATAATAATTGTCGATAAAAAATTGCAAAACCAAGAAATAATAGCACTTGTTTAAGAGAAATAGGCTGGGCTACTACAGAATAACCTCAATTTTCTTGGTATCCACATGAATACAAGATGGAAAGAGAATGAATACAAGAGAATCCACTTGTGTACTATGAAAAACTCTTCTGTCTAATTTGGTAAACAAGTGATGCTTTCGTAGACATTGCAATACTTGTTGAACAGGGATTACATGTTGTTCTTCAGATTGGTAAAAGATCAAGAAATCATTGATGTACACAATGACAAACAAATCCAAATATTCCTTCAATATGTCATTAATAAAAAATTTGAAGGCCGGCAGAATATTAATAATCCAAAAGGTATTACGCAATATTCAAACCAACCATACTTGGTACAAAAGGCAGTCTTCAATTCAACTCCTTTTTGAATCTGGATTAAGAGATAGGCTCCTCTAAGATCCAGTTTAGAATATACAGTGGAATTCTTCACCTGATCAAGTAGTGTTGAAATGAGTGGTAATGGATACCTATTCTTCGCAGTGGCCTTGTTCAGAATTCTGTAATTGACACTGCCCCACAATTTTCCATTCTTTTAAGGACAAAAAACGGGGGAATTGAAGAGAATGAATGATGGATGAACCTACAGGCTAATTATTCAGCAATATATTCCCTCAAATGCTGTCTGTTTGTTTTGGTTAGAGCACACATAGGACTAGTAAGCAATTCTGTTCCCAGAAGTAAATCTATCCTACAATCAAAGCTATGATGAAGAGGTACTATTGTAGCTTTAGCTTTATCAAAAACACCACTGAATTTAAAGTATTGGACAGGAAAAACCAAACTTTCTGTTGCAGCAGAAATGGCACAAAAAAGCATAGTTTTTCACTCTGCTGCTTTTTTATATCAATGCAATAGACAAAAACTTGAGTCTAGGGTCACAGTACACGAAAGCCAATCAATATGAGGATTATGTTGTTGGAACGAGGGAACCCCAATAGTGGCCCCAAATATAGGCTTGTCAATTAAATCAAAACAAATGGTTTTTGACTTACCATTATCACAAATCCTAATTATATCATTAGAATGGTACGTAATGTGTTTGGAGGAAAGCTTGGATCCATCTACTGCTCTAACAGTCTCAAGGTGTTTCTTTGTGAGGAAGACACACCCATTATCCTGGCCAGTGTTAGGTCCAAAAAAATACCTATAGCTTAGGATCCAATAAAATTGGCAAGCTTTTTCATTGTTGATTAGCGATCACTAGTATAACGTTAATAGTGAAGTGTTTGTGAATGTGTCCCTTTGCATTAGTTAAGCAATGTAAGATCACATTGAATGGAACACTCTGAAGGTCAATCCCTTTTCCCTCCAAGAATTTTATTTTTCTGGCAGAAAACTATGGGGGTCATTCCAACCCTGGCGGTCGGTGATAAAGCAGCGGCCAACCCGCCAACAGGCAGGCGGTCAAAAAAATGGAATTCTGACCCTGGCGGGAACCGCCAACACAGCCAGCCACTTTAACACTTCGACCGCCACGGCGGAACACACAAACAGCACGGCGGTCACCGGCAACAGGCAGGCGGCAGACAATGTACCGCCCACCCTATCACAACTCACCAATCCGCCACCTTTTCCGGGGCGGGAGCCCCGCTGATAAAAACACGGCGGAAACAGACTACGAACGGGAAAACGCTCACCTCTACACACTCCACGAGGAAGGAGGACAGCATGGAACCCGAATTAAACATCCTACCAGCTATTGTCTACCTGCTCATCTACCACGAGTACGAACGCCGGCGCATTCGACAACGGTGAGTACTGCACCCACGACACAGGGGAGGGGGGAGGAGGAAAGCTCACGGGCACACACATACGCCATACACCCATTCCCCCACCCCAAATACCTACACCCCAATGCAGAGCAACAAGTCAGAGTGACACCCCCCAAACCCACCGGAATAATGCAAAGACACAAGTAAAATGATCTATCAAATATATGTATAAATAGCTCCTTTGAAGTTATGGGAAATATGCAATATGAAAGATACAAAATAAGGAATGAACATAGTTAAAAATATAAACATAGGCAATAAGTCCTGCCCATTCTGTCAAAGTTCCATAGTCCGTGGGCCAATGTGCACAAACACATGGGCAAAGCCCACACAGGAGACCAGATACCATTGGAGAGAACACTGCTGGGGCATCAGATGATAAAACTACAGGCACCTCAGGGGGAAGGAGGGGGGCACCTCAGCCACATGAGTCCACGACGCCAGATCCACGAGGGGCCTCCATGCCCACTGTCCCATCCTGGGGAGTGCAAAGCCACAGTCTCACAAGTCTCTACAGTGGGTGGCTTGCCCACTGTGCCATCCTGGGGAGTGCAAAGCGACAGTCTCTCAAGTCTCTACAGTGTGTGGCTTGCCCACTGTTCCATCCTGGGAAGTGCCAAGCCACAGTCCATCAGATGGATTACTGACTCCACTGTTAATGGAGGAGGCATGGTGCCCAGAGTGCTTCCTGAAGCCCTGCTCGACACAGAACCGGCACTGTCAATGGGCCAGCGGTGCTTGAGACGGCGTTGCCCAGTGCAGCGGTGCTTGACAGGAAGGGCCCAGCGGAGCGGTGCTTGACAGGAAGGGCCCAGCGGAGCGGTGCTTGAGATGAAGGGCCCAGCGGTGCGGGCCTTGACAGGAAGGGCCCAGCGGTGCGGGCCTTGACAGGAAGGGCCCAGCGGAGCAGTGCTTGACAGGAAGGGCCCAGCGGAGCGGTGCTTGAGATGGCGGTGCCCAGCGGAGAGGTGCTTGAGACGACGGTGCCCAGCGGAGCGGTGCTTGACAGGAAGGGCCCAGCAGAGCGGTGCTTGAGATGAAGGGCCCAGCGGAGCGGGCCTTGACAGGAAGGGCCCAGCGGAGCGGTGCTTGAGATGAAGGGCCCAGCGGAGCAGGCCTTGACAGGAAGGGCCCAGCGGAGCGGTGCTTGACAGGAAGGGCCCAGCTGAGCGGTGCTTGAGATGAAGGGCCCAGCGGAGCGGTGCTTGACAGGAAGGGCCCAGCGGAGCGGGCCTTGACAGGAAGGGCCCAGCAGAGCGATGGTTGAGATGAAGGGCCTAGCGGAGCGGTGCTTGACAGGAAGGGCCCAACGGAGCGGTGCTTGACAGGAAGGGCCCAGCGGAGCGGGCCTTGACAGGAAGGGCCCAGCGGAGCGGTGCTTGACAGGAAGGGCCCAGCGGAGCGGGCCTTGACAGGAAGGGCCCAGCAGAGCGATGGTTGAGATGAAGGGCCTAGCGGAGCGGTGCTTGACAGGAAGGGCCCAACGGAGCGGTGCTTGACAGGAAGGGCCCAGCGGAGCGGGCCTTGACAGGAAGGGCCCAGCGGAGCGGTGCTTGACAGGAAGGGCCCAGCGGAGCGGTGCCTGACAGGAAGGGCCCAGCGGAGCGGTGCTTGAGATGAAGGGCCCAGCGGAGCGGGCCTTGACAGGAAGGGCCCAGAGGAGCGGTGCTTGACAGGAAGGGCCCAGCGGAGCGGTGCTTGAGACAGCAGTGCCCAGCGGAGCGGTGCTTGACAGGAAGGGCCCAGCGGAGCGGTGCTTGAGATGAAGGGCCCAGCGGAGCGGTGCTTGACAGGAAGGTCCCAGCGGAGCGGTGCTTGAGATGGCGGTGCCCAGCGGAGAGGTGCTTGAGACGACGGTGCCCAGCGGAGCGGTGCTTGACAGGAAGGGCCCAGCAGAGCGGTGCTTGAGATGAAGGGCCCAGCGGAGCGGGCCTTGACAGGAAGGGCCCAGCGGAGCGGTGCTTGAGATGAAGGGCCCAGCGGAGCAGGCCTTGACAGGAAGGTCCCAGCGGAGCGGTGCTTGACAGGAAGGGCCCAGCGGAGCGGTGCTTGAGATGAAGGGCCCAGCGGAGAGGTGCTTGACAGGAAGGGCCCAGCGGAGCGGGCCTTGACAGGAAGGGCCCAGCGGAGCGGTGGTTGAGATGAAGGGCCCAGCGGAGCGGTGCTTGACAGGAAGGGCCCAGCGGAACGGTGCTTGACAGGAAGGGCCCAGCGGAGCGGTGCCTGACAGGAAGGGCCCAGCGGAGCGGTGCTTGAGATGAAGGGCCCAGCGGAGCGGGCCTTGACAGGAAGGGCCCAGTGGAGCGGTGCTTGACAGGAAGGGCCCAGCGGAGCGGTGCTTGAGACAGCAGTGCCCAGCGGATCGGTGCTTGAGACGGCGTTGCCCAGCGGAGCGGTGCTTGACAGGAAGGGCCCAGCGGAGCGGTGCTTGAGATGAAGGGCCCAGTGGAGCGGGCCTTGACAGGAAGGTCCCAGCGGAGCAGTGCTTGACAGGAAGGGCCCAGCAGAGCGGTGCTTGACAGGAAGGGCCCAGCGGAGCGGTGCTTGAGATGAAGGGCCCAGCGGAGCGGTGCTTGACAGGAAGGGCCCAGCGGAGCGGGCCTTGACAGGAAGGGCCCAGCGGAGCGGTACTTGAGATGAAGGGCCCAGGGGAGCGGTGCATGACAGGAAGGGCCCAGCGGAGCGGTGCTTGACAGGAAGGTCCCAGCGGAGCGGGCCTTGACAGGAAGGGTCCAGCGGAGCGGTGCTTGACAAGAAGTTCCCAACGGAGCGGTGCTTAACAGGAAGGGCCCAGCGGAGCGGTGCTTGACAGGAAGGGCCCAGTGGAGCGGTGCTTGAGACGGCGTTGCCCAGCGCAGCGGTGCTTGAGACGGCGGTGCCCAGCGGAGCGGTGCTTGAGACGGCGTTGCCCAGCGGAACGGTGCTTGACAGGAAGGGCCCAGTGGAGCGGGCCTTGACAGGAAGGGCCCAGCAGAGCGGTGCTTGAGATGAAGGGCCCAGCGGAGCGGTTCATGTCACGGCAGGCCCCTGTTCAGCGGTGCTTCTCACAGCGGGGCCCTGTTCAGCGGTTCTTCTCACGGCGGGGTCCTGTTCAGCTGTGCTTCTCACGGTGGGGCCCTGTTCAGCGGTTCTTGTCACGGCGGGCCCCTGTCCAGCGGTGCTTCTCATGGCGGGGCCCTGTTCAGCGGTTCTTGTCACGGCGGGCCCCTGTCCAGCGGTGCTTCTCACGGCGGGGTCCTGTTCAGCGGTTCTTGTCATGGCAGGGCCCTGCTCAGCGGTGCTTCTCACGGCGGGGCCCTGTTCTGCGGTGCTTCTCCTGTGTTTCTAGGGAGCCAGACCTGGCCAAGACTTCTCGCTCAGTCGCCATCCGACCTTGCGGTCGCGGGGCCCTCCTGTGATGGAGTCCTGGGCCCGTGGGTGTCGTCCGTCACAACCGGAATGGGGCTGGTGGGGCCCTCCTGGGCAGCTCGCCTGCTGCCTGACTTCTCCGCCCTGCTGCCCTTGTCCTCCTTCGCTGAAGCTCTGTGGCCCTTGCCTCCCTTTGATGATGTGGCAGGTGACGGGGCAAGGCTACTGTCCTTGGTGGCAGCCGTCTCAGGCTTGACGCGCCGGCCCTTAGTTTTTTTTGTCCTCTTCCCAGGGGGTGGGCTGGCTGTCCCCTTGCTGCTGGCCGATGTTCCTGCCCTAGGAGCTGGTGGACTCCAATAGCCCTGCACTATGGTCATAGTAGATGCAGGGCTGGTGGTGGCTGAGGTGCTTTTTTGACTCTTACCACATGGAGGGGGTGGGTCAGTGATTGGAACGAGCTCAAGGTTGGAAAGGAAAAGCACTTGGGAAGGACAGGGACGGGTAGGTGTAGTGGGTATGGGAGTGGAGGAAGAGGATGTGGTTGTAGGAGAGTCAAGTGTGCTGTCTTTGGGTGCAGGTGCTTGTGACGGAGGCTGTCGTGAGGTGGATGGCTGTTGGGTGGGTGGCTGCCTGCGTTTGTGTGGTTTGGAAGAGGGGGTGACAGACACACTGGGAGAGGACACAGGGGACGTGTAAATGGCAGTGGGGGTGGTGACTGCATGTGTGCGGACTGTAATGGAGGGTGTGCTGGTGATGGAAGTACTGGCTGATGGTGGTGTGCATGCAGGTGTGAGTGGAGACGTCACAGGGAGGGAGGAGGGAGATGAGGAGGTGGGGGACACAGAGGTGGTAGTGACTGTTGGCATGTCTGCATCTGGATGTTGCTTGGGTGAATGCTTGTGGGATCTGTGGTGCTTATGTCTGGATGAGCTGCCCTTGGGTGTAGAGGTGTGTGCAGGCTGGTCTGATGGTGTGGATGGGATAGGCAAAGGAACAGGAGACTGGGACTGGGTGGAGGGAGTCAGAAGAGGGAGGCTGAAGACAGGGACAATGGCTGCCGTCAGTGCTGAGGCCAGAGCGTTGAACGATCGCTGATGGGCAGCCTGACCCGAATGAATGCCCTCCAGGTATGCATTGCTCCGATGCACCTCCCTTTCCACACCCTGGATGGCATTCAAAAGGGTAGACTGCCCAACAATGAGCGTCCGCAGGAGGTCAATGACCTCCTCACTGAGGGCAGCAGGGGTAACTGGGGAAGGGCCTGAGGTGCCTGGGGCGAAGGAGATGCCCGCCTTCCTGGCTGAGCGGGCACGGGCGAACGTTGAGGGGCTGCTTGGAGGGCGGGGCTGGTGCGCTGGGTGGCGGCTGTACCTGTTGTGGCGGTGGGCACGGATGTTGCCGCCACCGCAAGGGAGCTCCCTTCCGAGGACGTGTCGGTGTCGCTGACGTCTCCACGGGTCCCCGTTGTGGAGCTCCACTCGCCCTCCGTCTCACTGGTGTACTTGGAGTCTGTTGCATGGCCCTCCGGGGCCATGTGAGATGCAGCTCCCTCGTGCGCCGATGCCACTTCTCCTCCGCCTGATGATGCTATTGCACACATGAACAGGAAGACAAAGAAAATGGGGGGGAGAAATGAAAACAGGTTGAGTGCATGGATTGGCAACACCGTTGTCGGAGAGGAGGGACACAGAAGCCCCCTGCACTAGGCCGCGCAATCGGGGTACACTACTCAGTTATTGTGACTAGTCCTACAGGTCTATGGACGACAAATACACACATGGGTGAGGCCGGACCATGGATAGCTGTACTTGGCACCCTACAGAGGTGGCGGCACAGGGCCATGGCTAACAGAGGGGCCTAGCCTACAGAATGCGCCCTGGCCTAGAGATAGCCACAGCCCTCCTCCCCCACCCAGACACCTTCACAGCGCGCAAAGATAGCATAATGTGATGATCCCCACCCCCTTGTGTCTGCTGTGATGTCCTCATGCGCCCATCCAAATCGGGGTAGGCCACCGCCAGGATCCGGGACATCAGGGGGGTCAATTGGCGGCTGGCACCCCTCCTACGTTGGGAGGCCATCCCCAGCAGAGACTCGGCGGTCTTTCTGGTCCCGCGGTGGATGTCCTCCCACCTCTTTCGGCAGTGGGTGCCCCGTCTGTTGTGGACCCCCAGGGCCCGGACGTCCTTGGCGATGGCACGCCAAATGTCGATCTTCTGATGGGCGCTGACCTATGTGACATGTACAGGGTGGTAAAGGAAATCTCATCACTTTTCTGCCTGGTCAATGTGAGTGGCCCCCCCCTCCCCAACCTTGCCATGTGGCACATGCTTTCATCTTTCGTGTGTTGCATTCCTCATTCGCTCCCCTCCCCACCATCTTACATACACCCCACTCAACACAGGCATAGCCCATTCAACGTGCACCCTGTGTACTAACCTGTTGGTCTGGAGGACCGTAGAGTAGCGCATACTGGGGGAGTACCCCATCAACAAGTTTCTCCAAATCTTCAGAAGTGAAGGCAGGGGCCCTTTCCCCAGTCGCAGCAGCCATTGTATCTCCCAGACCGTGGTCACAGCAGCACTTGCAGTATCGGTCCTCTCCTGTGGATGATCAGGTCTCGAGTGATTAATCAGATAGAAAATGGCGGTCACGCCCGCGGCGGTGCGTACCGCCGCGGTGCGTACCGCGACCGCAGGCGCACATCCTCATTGGCTACTGAAACCCATAGGGTGCAATGTTAACCAATGCGGCTTAGCACCGCGGTCTTCGACCGCCTACCGCCACGGTGTGCCACGCCAGCGCATTGACCTCTTATCCCACTGTCACACTTCACAGGTCAGGCAGCCGCCATTTCAAGGGCCCACATGGCTGAATTTCTACTGCGTCACACAGGCCTAGGCCTTGCATTGCCACTTATACAAGCCTTTCAATGCATAGCGATTCGTGTACTGTGCAAGCTGTGTGAACGAACCTGTGGGTTGCTTGACTCTGTGCTCCATGTTGTCCTTCCTAGGCACCGTCCGCTGGGACTTTGCGAGGAAAAGGATGAATCCTCCCGTGTACCGACCGCTGGTGGACCTGTCGACAATGGAAGAACGACATATCATACTTACATACAGGCTTGACAGAGCAACTATACATGAACTATGTGCCCAGCTGGAGCCAGACCTGATGTCCCCCATCCGCCAACCCACAGGGATTCCCCCTCTGGTGCAGGTTCTGTCAGTACTCCATTTTTTGGCAAGTGGGTCTTTTCAGACAACAGTGGCCATATCATCTGGGATGTCTCAGCCTATGTTTTCTAAGGTTTTGTCCAGAGTGTTGTCTGCCCTGATGAAATACATGCGGAGCTACATTATTTTCCCTGAGGTGGGCGATTTGGCTACAGTGAAGGGTGATTTCTATGCCCTTGGACATATCCCCAACATCATTGGTGCCATTGATGGGACCCATGTGGCTTTGGTTCCCCCCAAAGAAAGTGAGCAGGTGTACAGAAACAGAAAAAGTTATCATTCGATGAATGTCCAGGTGGTCTGCTTGGCTGACCAGTACATCTCCCATGTAAATGCCAAGTTCCCTGGGTCAGTGCATGACGCGCATGTCATGCGAAATAGCAGCATCCCTTATGTGATGGAACAGCTACAGAGACACCGTGTGTGGCTAATTGGTGACTCTGGTTACCCCAACCTGTCGTGGCTACTGACCCCAGTGAGGAATCCCCGGACCAGGGCAGAGGAACGGTACAATGAGGCCCATGGGCGAACTGTTAGGATCATAGAAAGGACCTTCGGGGTCCTGAAGGCCAGGTTTAGGTGCCTGCATATGACAGGGGGATCCCTCATGTACTCACCAAAGAAGGTGTGCCATATCATCGTGGCCTGCTGTATGCTTCACAATCTTGCTTTGCGACGCCAGGTGCCATTTCTGCAGGAGGATGGTCCAGATGGTGGTGTTGTAGCAGCTGTGGAGCCTGTGGAGAGTGAAGAGGAGGAAGACGACGGGGACGACACGGACAACAGGGATACAGTCATACAACAATATTTTCAGTAGCACACAGGTAAGAATCACCCCCGCCATTTTACATTTACTTAAGGCCTCATGCGTCTCCACTGTCTGTGTTTCCCCCAGTTCCTGTTAACTGATTTGTGACTTTCCCTTCCCTTTTCAGAGCTGTATGACCCACTGCATGACTTCTGCTTTGTTTGCCCATGGACTAAAGCTTATTGAAATTGGTATGTTGTCATCGCAAAGTAACTTGACATTATTGCACCGTTATGTGTAATACCTTTGTTGAATACAAGCAGACTCCTGTTATTTTAAGTGCAATAAGTGATTTATTTTAAGTGCTATATATAGGTACATGATTGTAAAACGGTGATGGGTGGGGGTGGAGTAATGTCCATGGCAGAGTCCAGTTCTCAGTCGCACAGGTGCATTGTCCATATGCCTGTGGAAGGATGGAGCAGGGGCAGTTAAAGGTTGGACAGGGTGACAATGTGGGACAGTGGGATGACATCAGGGGATATCTTAGGCTGGCGGGGGTCTTGCAATCCTACTCTGTCTTCTTGTGAGATCTCAGGTTCCGCTTGCGGGGTGGTTCTTCTTCTGCAGGAGGTGGGGTTCTGGTGGCCTGTTGCTGTGTGGGGGCCTCCTGTCCACTAGCGCCGGCAGAGGTGGTAGGCTGTTCCTGGCCTGGGCTAGTGACAAGGGGGTGGTGACTATCTGGTTAAGGGCCACGACGATGGTCCCCATTGCGGAACCAATGTTCCTCAGTTCCTCTCTGAACCCCATGTACCGTTCCTCCTGCAGTGCCTGGATCTCCTGGAACCTGGCCAGTACCGTCGCCATCGTCTCCTGGGAGTGGTGATAAGCTCCCATGATGGAGGAGAGGGCCTCTTGGAGAGTCGGTTCCCTGGGCCTGTCCCCCCCCTGTCGCACAGCAGCCCTCCCAGTTCCCCTGTGTTCCTGGGCCTCTGTCCCCTGGACGGTGTGCCCACTACCACTGCCCCCAGGTCCCTGTTGTTGTTGGGGTGGTGGGTCAACCTGGGTGCCCTGTAGTGGTGGACACACTGCTGATCGACGTGTCCTGGAGACAGAGGCATGGGCCGCTGGGTGGGAGCTGTGCTGGTGTTCCCAGAGGGGGTTGGGTCTGGTGTAGCCTGTGTCTGTCTGTGGGGAACCGACTGTCCAGAGGTCCCCGATGGGCCGGGCTGGTCATCTGGGTCCAGGGAGACAGAGCTGCTGTCATCGCTGGGGCCTCTTCTGGGGGTGGGATGGACATCTCTGGACCCTCCGTGGCGGTGTGGTGGCGTTCGGGTCCTGCAGGGGTATAAAGGTATGGTTATTGCTTCTGTGTGTGGCATTTCGTGTGATGGGTGGGTGTCCGTGTACCCAAGTGTAGGCATTCCCTTGTGGGGGCTTTTGTGAGGGTGGCTTGTGGGGGTGATGTGGGGGTGCAGTGGGCATGCTTTGGTGATGGGTGTCCATGCTTTGTGGTCGCATGCAGGGCTTGGTGTTGGGATGGGTGGGTTGTGATGGTGAGCCATTTGCAAGGAGTTGGTGTGAGGGGGGTGGGGGTGAGGGTGGGGGTATGATTTGGCATGCAGGTGGGGTAGGGGTGGGAAGCAGTAGTGAAGATTTGACTTACCAGAGTCCATTCCTCCGCCTACTCCTGCGAGGCCCTCAGGATGCAGGATGTGCAAGACTTCCTCCTCCCATGCTGTAAATTCTGGTGGAGTAGGTGGGGGTCCGCCGCCAGTCTTCTGCACTGCAATGTTGTGCCTTGATACCATGGAACGCACCTTCCCCCGTAGGTCGTTCCAGCGCTTCCTTATGTCATCCCGATTGCGTGGATGCTATCCCACCGCGTTGACCCTGTCCACTATCCTTTGCCATAGCTCCATCTTCCTGGCAATTGTGTTGTGCTGCACCTGTGCCCCGAAGAGCTGGGGCTCTACACGGACTATTTCCTCCACCATGACCCTGAGTTCTGCGTCAGTGAACCTGGGGTGTCTTTGGGGTGCCATGGGGTGGTGTGGATGAGGTGTGGGGTGGCGTTTGTGGTGATGAGTGTGGTGCGTGTGGTGGTGTGTGGTGTTTGGTGCGTGGAAGTAGTCTGGGTGATGGTGTTGTGTGCCTCCGTGTTGTGGGATTGTCTATTCTGGGTTCTCTCTCTAGCCTTCGTCAATAATTTTGGGTCGTAGGGGTTTGTGGGTGATGTGGGTGTGTGTTTTATATTGTGTTGGGTGTGTGGGAGTGGTGTTAGTATGTGTATCAGGTGTGTGTGTTTCAAATTGACCAATGTGGCTGAGTTTTCTATGTGTGTGTGTATTTTTACCGCGGCGGTGTGTACCGCCAATGGAATACCGAGTTTGAAAGAGCGCCGCGTGGATTTGTGGGTCGTAATGGTATGGGCGTATTTCTGTTAGCGTGACGGTGGAGGTTTGGTTACCGCCATTTTTTCGCTGACCTTTGGTGTGGCGGATTTTTGTGGATGTTGGGTTTTTGGCGGTTTGCAAGTTGCGGGTCAGAATGACCGTGGCGGTTTACCGCGGCGGTGTTCTGGCGGTCTTCTGACTGGCGGTAAGCGCCTTTTACTGCCGAGGTCAGAATGATCCCCTATGTGTGCCCCAAAGGATTGACAAAGCTACCAACTTCATATGGCTTTTAGGCTTCATAGGTCAATCCTTGGAGTAATGAACCCCCTTTCCCACACTACAAATATACATTTTCGTGGCCTCTTCTCTCTTTTCCATCATAGGACAGGAGACCATTGTCATCCTTAATCTGCATGGGTTACCTAGTATCTGGAGTACTTTTTTGTTGGTTTTCCATACTTTACACCAAAAAAAGAGGCAGAAGTTTTCTAGCCTTCTTGACTTCCTTTCTCTCAATCCGTGGTCGAGTCTGACTACCAAATCAATATAATTTGAGAAAGGACATTTTCAAGATCATCATGTAACCCTTCACAAAACAGAGATGTTCTCTTTTTCTCAGGCCAATGGGTTATTGTAACTAATCTATTAAAGTTAGTTACACAAGACAAAAGGTTGCTTGAACCCTGTTTCAAATTACGCAACTCAGTGTCACTTGCCAGCATGAAGTCGTGTTTAGCAAATAAACCGTACATTTTCTCCTCAAGCAATAGAAAGTTATATTATCACTTTCAACCAGAGGAACAGCCCAAAAGGCTGCATTGCCTACTAAATAAGAGATGATGAATGCTACTGTTATAGCATCATCAGGGAAGGAAGTGCGGAGCAAAACACTGTAAGTACCACTGATTCATAAAGACACTGTACTTTTGAACTATCACCATTGAAATGTCCAAAGACTACTAATAGCACTTGACTAGGAGTCATCACAGTGAGATTAACTGGCTGTGTTCCTGCTGTACTGGAAGTAGATGTTACCCGGGGCCAACAGATGTCCCAATTGAATGTGTGAAGTTTGCATTTTGGGAATCGTTCCCGGGGTCCTTTCCCCAAAGATCCCCCTTAGGTTTAAACCATGATAACTCTACCTTCAAGTATTGAACCACATTTTTTCATAGTGGCCAGGGCTCTAGCTAATTCTGCCATTGTTGGGGTAGGGGAGATTTCAGGTGAGTCTCCAAAAGGATCTGCATCTCTGCATTCACTTGCGCGCATTAAGGTGTGTTTATCAAATAAACAGTGCATTTCCTCTTTAAACAATGGAAAGTAACAGAAAATAGGATCATCACTTTCAACCAAAGGAACAGCCCAAGATGCTGTATTGCTTACTAAATAAGAGAAGATGAAGGCTGCTTTTTCAGCATCATGAGGGAAGGAAGTGGATTAGCAAAAACTGTAAATGGCACTAATTCAAAAAAGACATTGTACTTTTGAAGTATCACCATTAACGTTTTCAGGAACTACTAATGTCACTGGAGTCATAACAGTGAGATTGACTGGCTGTGATCCTGCTGTACTGGAAGCAGATGTTACCCCAAAAGGGGCTAACAAATATCCCAGTTGAATAAATGAAGTTTGCATTTTGGGAATCATTCCTGGGGCCTTTTCTTGAGGATCCCCCTTAGGTTTAAACCATGCAAACTCTGCCTTCAGGTGTTGATTCTCAGTTTTTAAAGATTGAACCACATTTTTAATAGCGGTCAAGGCTCTAGCTAATTCTTCCATGGTGGGGGTAGGGGAGACATCAGCAGAGTCTCCAAAAGGAATTGCATCTCTGGGCTCTCTAGGCTGAATTTAACCTTGTTGATCCATCTTCGCCCTGGCAGATATACATTTTGTGGGTTTGGCTTTCTGTCAAATGTACACTCACCTTCCACCTGGAATATGTAAGAGCAAAGATATCCCTCCCAATATCTCCTAGGAACAACCCCTTGCACTGAAGAAGTAGGTGTCGGTAGATTATCCCCAAGGGTAACAGGGAGTAGGTAAAAGGAGAAGGAAGGTATTGGAAAAGGCCCTTTTTACAGGGTCACCATCAAAATTTTGCCTTCCTCCTCTTACTTTTCTGGCATTGTTTTCATTGGCTGTAAGACTCTGTGCTCTTTACCAGTGCTAATATGCATGTGGTCTCTACTAACATATGGTAACATTGGTGTATCCACATTTGGCATATTTAAATTACTTGTAAGTCTCTATAAAATGCATCATATGTGTCCAGGGCCTGTAAACTAAATGCTACTATTGGGCCTGCAGCACTGATCATGCCACCCACTACAGAAGCCTTTCAAACATGACTCAGGCCTGTCAATATATAGCCTGTCCATGCAGTTTTAAACTGCCATTTTGACCCGGCAAGTGTGCCCACTTGCCAGGCCCAACCCTTCCTTTTTGTTACATATAAGTACCCCTAAAGTAGGCCCTAGTTAGTACCAATGGCAGGGTACAATGTATTTAAAAATGTGGACATGAACTTATAAGTTCAACATGTCCTGGTAGTGAAAAACTATAAAATTAGTTTTTCCTTACTGCAAGTCCTATCTCTCCCATAGGTTGACATTGGGGTTACCTTGGGGTAACCTCTAATTAGGAAAATATAGAAAGTTGGAGTTTGGTGTCTGTCAATTCACAATTTAAAAATCACAACTTATGGTGAAGTCAGATTTTAAATTGTAAGTTTGAAAATGTAACTTTTAAAAAGTTGGCATTTTCTTACTTTAACCATTCTGTGTGGCTATGAATACACACTTGTGTTGGTGACAGCTGGGCTTTGTGCATTCCCTCTAGACAGTCACACACAATAGGAGCTTAGGTGTGGCTTAATGGTTCTTGATTTGCCATTAACTGGCTAGATGGGGCAGAGCTTAGCAGTGTCTCACTTACACCTGAATAGGGTTGTGCCTCTCCCCCACACAAAGGGCTGCATAACCCCCTTGTTACAGGGCTGCAGCATTGAGCTGCTACCAGGAAGGAGCCGCGGCTGTGAACGTGCCACCTCCCCAGTCCCCCAGGGGGACAACATAAAGGCCATGACTCTGAAGTCCAAAGCAGTGTTGGTATCAACGGGAGAGACACTGGAGAGATGAAAGATGAAGCAGGAGAGGAACACAATGCAACAATGTGACTGGAGGCCACCGGCGGCAGAGAAGACATCGGGAAGCCTGTGATGACACCTGAGAATAGAAGGACCAGAGCGAAGGGATGAACGCATAGGGAAAAGAGATGCAAAGTGTCCTGGAGCGAGAGAGGCGGATGAACAGCTCACGCTACCAGCCACATTCCAGGGGGGATGTGGCTGAGCAAGGTACGTTCCTTATTTAGGAGAGGTCATTATCGAAAAAAGACACATGCCTGCTGTGAGAGTGGGGAAGGGGAGGAGAAGGATACCCATTGGGGCCACAGAGAAAGGGGACACAATACTACACTGCACCCAAGAGGTATTGAGACATGGGGAGCACAGTGAGACTGATATTGTGCACTGGGAATCACTCATCACCATCCCTCGTCCCTCACAGGCACTGTACCTCGACCCCTACCCTAAAGGATTAAACACTTATCTGATCCCTTCTTGTACTGTTTTGTCCGAAATACAAGGGCATCCCAAAGACCACTAGCCACTCCACCTGGAAAACAGAAGACTAAATAGTGTAAGAAAAATTGAACCTTTAGGTGAACAATGAGACAAAAGCAATTGTAATTGATAAAGTAACATCTAAAGAGGAAAATAGTGTTCAATAAAGACGAGTGTGAACCCTAAAACAATACGCGTCAAGTTATGTCTTAATGAAGAGAAGCCCTATAGCCAGACGGCCATCCACAGTGGTGTCAGAAGTGGAATAGAACTATATGAAATAGACCATGGAAAACCTAATTACCTTGAATGATGTTGTGAGCCAGTTGTCAGAAGGGCAAAGGCATTTACTACTGGTTATGGAGGAGCAGGTCAGTACCTCGCAGAGGGAGAGAGAACAATTGCAAGAAGCATTGAAGTCACAATCCACACTGATTGCCAACAACCAACTAGTACACGAGACGGTAATTCAAAAATTGACAGAGACTATTGCTAGCTCCAAGACCCATCCAAATGGACCCAGTTCCGTACCAAATGTGTGAAGACCTGGACTCTTTTTTTGTTAATGTTGAGAAAGTGGCCACTTCTGCCACATGGCCATAGGAAGGTGGGTTCAGTACATACCCCTCTTACTGACCGGAGAGTTGCAGACAGCTTATTAAGCCTCTAATCCAGGAGGAGATCCACTCTATGCTTAGATAAGGAATGCATTTCTAGAAAGGCTTGGGTTTGATAGGGAACATTACTTTTTCAAATTTAGAAAAGACAAATGGATGTCCCATGTAAATCCCAGAGCCCTGTTCTACAAAATACAGGATATTGATTTGAAATGGTTAAAACCCAATTACTTTACTAAGGGAGAAGTAGTCAACCAGATATTGTTAGAGCAGTTCTTAGAAGCACTTCTGGGGGCTACCAGAATGTAGATCATACGAGAACCGTCTCAAAAGCCATTGGCTTGGCTTGTGCTTATCATCACTCGAAAGAGTCTCAACGGGGTTACCCCTTGAGGGTCACCCTTATCCCTACCAAGTGTAAAATCCAGTATAAGGACAAAATCCACAACTAGAAGCTTTTTATACCCTCAAAAATGTCCCCGACCTTCAGGGAGAGAGCTGGGACAAATTACCCGGTTTTACAACTGAACAGAGTGGTGCCACATAGCTCAGAATTGTCCTCAAACACTACAAACTCACAAACCTATGGAAGAGGGTCTTTCAAAAGGGAGGGTCTGTTGTACATCTGACTATTGGTCTCATTATGCTATAAAGATGCAAATAAATACTAAGTGGGATAAGGCACTAGTGGACTCAGGGTCTACACATTCTGTCATAAATGCTGATTTGGTTTCCCCGGAACACTGGAGGGAGGGCGAAAAAGCAGCCATAACCTGCGTGCATGGAAGTCACAATCCACACTGATTGCCAACAACCAACTAGTACACGAGACGGTAATTCAAAAATTGACAGAGACTATTGCTAGCTCCAAGACCCATCCAAATGGACCCAGTTCCGTACCAAATGTGTGAAGACCTGGACTCTTTTTTTGTTAATGTTGAGAAAGTGGCCACTTCTGCCACCTGGCCATAGGAAGGTGGGTTCAGTACATACCCCTCTTACTGACCGGAGAGTTGCAGACAGCTTATTAAGCCTCTAATCCAGGAGGAGATCCACTCTATGCTTAGATGAGGAATGCATTTCTAGAAAGGCTTGGGTTTGATAGGGAACATTACCTTTTCAAATTTAGAAAAGACAAATGGATGTCCCATGTAAATCCCAGAGCCCTGTTCTACAAAATACAGGATATTGATTTGAAATGGTTAAAACCCAATTACTTTACTAAGGGAGAAGTAGTCAACCAGATATTGTTAGAGCAGTTCTTAGAAGCACTTCCGGGGGCTACCAGAATGTAGATCATACGAGAACCGTCTCAAAAGCCATTGGCTTGGCTTGTGCTTATCATCACTCGAAAGAGTCTCAACGGGGTTACCCCTTGAGGGTCACCCTTATCCCTACCAAGTGTAAAATCCAGTATAAGGACAAAATCCACAACTAGAAGCTTTTTATACCCTCAAAAATGTCCCCGACCTTCAGGGAGAGAGCTGGGACAAATTACCCGGTTTTACAACTGAACAGAGTGGTGCCACATAGCTCAGAATTGTCCTCAAACACTACAAACTAACAAACCTATGGAAGAGGGTCTTTCAAAAGGGAGGGTCTGTTGTACATCTGACTATTGGTCTCATTATGCTACAAAGATGCAAATAAATACTAAGGCCCATATTTATACTTTTTTACGCTAAACTGCGCTAACGCAGTTTAGCGTCAAAAAATTTAGCGCCGTCTAACGCCATTCCGAAGCGCCATGCGGGCGCCGTATTTATGGAATGGCGTTAGCCGGCGCAAGCAGACCGGCGCTGCCTGGTGTGCGTGGAAAAAAACCACGTAGACCAGGCAGCGCCGGCGTAGGGGGAAAATGGCGCTAGGGCGTCTTAAAATGGCGCAAGTCGGGTTGACGCTAAAAAATCGTCTTAACCCGATTTGTGCCATTTTTTCGACGCCCAGACGCCATTTAAATGACTCCTGTCTTAGTAAAGACAGGAGTCATGCCCCCTTGCCCAATGGCCATGCCCAGGGGATTTCTGTCCCCTGGGCATGGTCATTGGGCATAGTGGCATGTAGGGGGGCACAAATAAGGCCCCCCTATGCCACCCAAAAAAAATTGAAAAATATAAAAATTTATACTTACGTGAACTTACCTGAATGTCCCTGGGGTGGGTCCCTCCATCCTTGGGTGTCCTCCTGGGGTGGGCAGGGGTGGCAGGGGGGGTCCCTGGGGGCAGGGGAGGGCACCTGTGGGCACATTTTGAGCCCACAGGCCCCTTAACGCCTACCCTGACCCAGGCGTTAAAAAGTGGCGCAAATGCGGGGTTTTTTGACCCGCCACCTCCCGGGCGTGATTTTTGCCCGGGAGTATAAATACGACACATTTGCGTCGCCGTCATTTTTTTAGATGGGAACGCCTTCCTTGCATCTCATTAACGCAAGGAAGGCGTTCACGCTAAAAAATGACGCTCTTTGCCCATACTTTGGCGCTAGACGCGTCTAACGCCAAAGTATAAATATGGCGTTAGTTTTGCGCCGAATTTGCGTCGAAAAAAACGACGCTAATTCGGCGCAAATGGAGTATAAATACGGGCCTAAGTGGGGTAAGGCACTAGTAGACTCAGGGTCTATACATTCTGTCATAAATGCTGATTTGGTTTCCCCGGAACACTGGAGGGAGGGCGAAAAAGCAGCCATAACCTGCGTGCATGGAGAAACCAGGGAATATCCTGTTGCTCAATGGGAAATTGATTGTAGGGGATATAAAGAACTCCTAAGGGAAGGTGGCATTCCTCACCTCATGGAAGACTTTGACCTGTGTATTGACTATTCTGATTTTTCCTTACTACTACAAAAGCTGTCTTCATCAGAAGATACTCAAGCATGGCTGTTAAAATCTTCTTTCCAGGCTGAAAAAGTTGCAGGAGATAAGCCAAAACTAAAGCTGGGTTGCTGAGAAAAAAAAGAGAAAAAGAAAACACAGATCCCCACGATAAATCAAGCTAATGTTTTTTTTCTCTCTCTCCCATAGCAACCCTTGACGAGGAAAACCCTGGAAATTGTAGAGCATGTCAGAGGGAAGACCCACAATTTAAGCATGCATGGGCCCAGGTCATTTCCAACCCTCCCAACAAGGTAGGAGTCTTCTTCGCTGTACAGCAGGGACTACTGTATAGAAATGCCAAAGCACAGGATACGTACGCACCAAAGTGGTGGTCCCCGGTCCTTACCGGACTCAGATCCTGCACTTGGCTCACAGTCAGACAGGAGTGGGACATTATGGCAGGGAAAAGACTGAAGAGTACTTCCTGGTCCATTTTTATTGGCCAGGGGTGTATTCTGACGTACGGAAATATTGTGCCTCTTGTACCCGGTGTCAATTGGCTAAACCCCATACACTCCCTAAAGCACCATTACAACCTATTCCTAAAATAAATGTACCCTTTTCACAAATAGGCATGGATTTAGCTGGACCCTTGGTAACCTCCTCAAAAGGGTACCAGTACATCTTGGTACTTGTTGACTATGCCACACGGTACCCCAAGGCAATTCCCCTAAAAAGCATGACTACTAGAACGGTGGCTCACGCTATGATTAAGTTCTTTTCGAGGGTTGGGTTCCATAAGGAACTGCTAACAGACCAAGGCACTCCATTTATGTCTAAACTCATGGTACAGATCTGCCACCTACTGAATATAAAACACCTATACACTTCAGTCTACCATCCACTGATCAATGGTTTGGTAGAGAGATACAATAGAACCATCAAAACCCTATTGAAAAATACCATTTTGGATGCTGGGCAGGATTGGGATAGAACCCCCCCCCTGGTCCTCTGTGCTTTACACACTTATGTACAATCCTTGACTGGCCGTAGTCCTTTTGAATTAGTATTCGGTAGACAACAGAGAACACTGCTGGACATGAAAGTGGAACAGTGTGAGGAAGAAGTGGAAGAGGGGAATGATCTACTAGAATATACCCATAACTTGAAGGACAAGCTACTCACCCTGTAGGGAGAGGTCCACAAACACATGACAAAAAGTCAAGACCAACAAAAATGTTGCTATGATCGAAACAGAAAGTTAAGAATCTCACTGGTAGGCAGTAAAGTACTTATACTCCCTCCCACATCCGACAACAAACTCCTAACCAGGTGGTAAGATCCCTATACTGTCGCTGAACAGATCACTTCTGTCACTTGTAGGATATGAATTTCACATACACAAAGAGATGGACAAATATTCCATATCAATCTATTGAAAGATAGGAAAGAGACAGAAAGAACCTCTGCTGAGGCACAACCCATCTTGTTTATCACAAATACAAAGCCCCTGGACATTCAGTTAACCCATCCCTACCAGTGAGGAAGAGTTAGAAAGCAAACCCTCTATAGTGCAGAACTGGACAGAAAATCAATGCAACCAGATTACAGGTTTACTGGAGCAAAACCAAGATGTATTTTCTCTTATACAGTAATGGACTTTCCTCATTCAACATGCCATTCATGCAGAACCAGGCAAGGTCATTAGGCTACAACCGTAAAGGATACCTGAACCTTGCCGGGTGTCAATAGAATGAGAAGTAAACAAAATGCTAGAAGTGAATACTCTTGAGTCTTTCAAAAGTCCATGGTGTTCACCCATAGTACTGGTACAGTCTAATGCGTCTGTTAGGTTTTGCATAGACCTTGGTCATCTCAATTCTATTTCTAAATTCAGTGCATATTCTATGCCCCGTGTGGATAAGCTTAAAGAACTACTCAGAACAGCACAATATCGCATTACATCATGTTGTAACTTAATAGCGATTAGATTAAGCATTACCAGAAGACATCTTGTATTTAGCAACTATTGTGAACATTTTGCGGAAACCATTTTGTATTCATGGCAGCCATTTTCTCTGCCACATGCTGCCATGTGCTCACCATGTGATCTGTCCTACCTTTCTGTTAAGTACTCTTGAAAATCTGCCTAGTGACAAGTTATATTTAGCATCTCCCACTTTCGCACATGCCCAGTAAGATCTGCAGCTGTTAGTAATCAGTAACAGATAGTAATGTTTCAACTAGTCCTTGAAACTGTTAGCCCCTCCTACCTGTCGACTGTGCATTTCCACATGACCTTACATGTATGCAAGTCTTGCTTCTATAATTGTACCACCTCCTTTTAGCCCCTGCGTGGGTATAAAAGGACCATGCTCTCTCAGTTCAGTGTGCTACTTCAAACATTACCGAAGGGTGCTGTTTGAACTGTAGTACCACCTCATGAGGTTTAATAAACTTTTGTCTTTTATTTCAGTTTCTGTGCCAACTTCTTCCTATGTGGTCTGAGGACTTTGTGCAGAGAAGGGTGAACCCCTTGCACTAGGAGGCCTTGCTGAGGCTTACTTCAACAATCAGACCTCATGAAAGGACACTGGCAGATACCACTGTCAGAGAAATATAGGGAAAATGGCTTTCTCCATTCCTTCTGGTATGTATCAGTTGAAGCCACTTAAACCAGAGGGCCCCTGACCCACTACAGTGACCCCTCTGGGGATAAAATCAATAAACATACAATGGGCTACCCTGTTTAAATCAAAACAAGCATTAGATAAATATCATTTTATATTGAATTGGGTTAAATACCTCTCGAGCCTGGATGTTTATCTTACAGTATCTTCTTAATTGAAACATCCAAAATATTAATTTGTTTTTATATTTAAAAATCATTTCTTCCTATACATTATAGCAAAATCATACTCCATAACAAGAAACAAAAGCAAGCCCCCCCCCACATAAAAACCACCACAAATATACCTCAACATACCACCATTTATACCTCATTCAAACCCAGGCATCCACATGCAATTAACATCAAAAACCTTCCTTGAATTCAAGGTTAAAAATCAAATATATATCCAAATATAACAACCACTATGATATAATCAGTTCATAAATTTTCCCTTAAATCCTATATATGGGTCATGGATTTCAATCTACTGCTCTCCTAGTAGTCTTTAATCATATACAGAAAAATCAGGTATCATTAGTTTAATAGTCCATTACGTCCTATGGATAATTATTAGACATGAGACTAAATATCAACCCGATAAAGCATGATTTCATCCAAGCAGATTGGATACGTCAATGCGTGTTTCAGTGTCTCTCCTTCCAAGGGAACCTCCTTCCTCAATGCACATCCTATTCCAAACCTTCATGGGGGGACAATTCTTTAAATGACTTGTAAATATAACGCTCTTCATGATCTGATCAATAGGTCTGAGATATCTTTCTTAGTAATCTAAAACAAAAACAAAAACATATATGTGGAGGGCTCGTGAGGACCATTGATAAAGGGTAACTTTTTCCTAATAAATCACAGGATCATAGGTGCAGCAGATTCCCACACCTCGAGATATTCATGCACCACCGTGTGTTTGTGGAGTAGATGTCACTGCAAACGAAGTGAATGACAGAATAGCCCATGCCCATAATAATCAGGTGGTGAATTATACATCCTTCTTAAACTTCATCACCCTTATAGTCACTGCTAGCCAGATACGATCTATAATTAGCATGTTAACCTCTTTTGAGCTCTCATTTCTACAAAGAAGCTATAGTTGAAAGGTTTAAGTGGCACAATAGCAAACTGCAGTAAACCAATTCTTAAACCGCTGACTTCACCACCACACTCTTTGTTCACATCTCTGGGTAAAGCATATATATGCAGAAAATAGTGGGTCTGTAAATAATAGCATGATAGAATTAAAGTTCGAAGGAAGCATAAACATAATAAAAAAATGAAACATAGATCAGATGGATACATTTTATGATGGGCCAGACTACATAGTCATAATATTATAGCATTAACTCAGAAATGGTGAATGATGAAATTAAACTTCCAAAGATGCATAAACAGAGTGACGATGTACGACATAACTCAAATGGATAGATGAACAACACGCAAGACTACATTGTCTACATATGTTTTGATTAACACAGGGTGCCCCATTATTGTATGCATATTGACTATATCAGTTCAAGGTAATGCCTTTCGGGCCACATGGTGCACCAGCAACCTTCCAAAAGCTAATGGATTTCCTCTTACAGAAACACAAATGTCATGCAGCTGCATACCTTGATGATATGGTGATTTTCCATCCTTCTTGGGATCCCATTTAGACCACCCAAGGAAGGTTCTAGCTTCCTTCAGGGAAGCCAGATTGACAGCCAACCCTGAAAAATGCCAAGAAACTCCATCCAATATTTAGGGTATAACATTACAAATGGTACCGTAAGACCGGAAGTAGAGAAGTTAAGACCTATACTGGATCTCCCCTGTCCCACCAAGAAAGGAGATCCGATCCTTTTTGGGACTGATTGGATACTATAGATGTTTCATCCCACAGCTTGCAGACATGGATGCCCCTCTTACCAATTTATTGAAGACTACATGCTCCAACAAGATACCAATCCTAACTCCACAGGAACAGGAGAGTTTTGATTATCATAAAACAATCCTGTATACTTATCCTGTTCTGAAATTACTGGTCCTCTCACAACCTGACGAGTACAACCATCCACACCCAGTGGTGTATACTAGCCGTAAACTGCTACCTTGTGAAGCACGACACCCCACTATTCAGAAGGAATGTTAGTGCATCAAATGGGCAATTGAGGTCCTTCAGTATTGCTCACTGGGCCAGACCTTTACTCAACTGATTGATCATGCCATCTCTAACATGACTTTCATGTAATAGGGACACTAATTCCAGGATCTTACGACAGTTTTTGGCTCTTCAGCCTTTCTCTTTTCAGATCCTGCACATCCCTGGGGAACGGCAAACCAGAGCTGACTTTCTGTCTTGCATGCCTATTTCCTCATGGCCCAACCTGCCATGCCTGGATGGGGAGCAGTGATACAGGTCTGCCGCAGTGAGCCGCTGTCAGGAAGGAGCCTTGGCCGCAAATGGGCCGCCACCCCGATCCACCAGGGGGACAACAAAAAGGCAGTCACCGGCTAAACAAAGCAGTGTTGGTATCGATGGGAGAGACACCGGAGAGAAAGAGGATGGAGCAGGACAGGAGCAAAGTGCGATGACGTGACTGGAGGCCACCGGTGGTGGGGAAGACATTGTGAAGCCTGCAACTATTCTGGAGAAGAGAAAGAACGGTGCGAAGGGAGGAACACGTAGGAAGAAGAGAGGTAAAAAGTCCTGGAGCCAGAGAGATGGACAAACAGCTCATTCTACCAGCCACGTTCCAGGAGAGACATGGCTCAACAAGGTACGGTCCTTATTTGGGAGAGGTTGTTAAGGGAAAAGACACAGGTGTGCTTTGAGAGTGGGGAGGGGGAAGAGAATAAGAATATAACACTGCACCCAAGAGGTATTGAGACATGGGGAGCACAATGAGACTAGACCATGTAAGGAAGATAGGACCTTGAGACAAACCACAAGACAAAAGCAACTGTGGATAAAGTAACCTCTAAAGAGGAAAATAGTGTTCAGTAAAGATGAGTGTGAACCCTAAAACGTTACAAGTTATTTCTTAATGAAGAGAACCTCATAGCCACATAGCCGTCCCCATCCCAGTAGAGTGTCTGGGGCCAGGGAAGGAAAGGCAGGAACCTTGTGATCCTCAAATGTCTCTCTGACATCTCCCCCACTTGAAAGGCTCATTTGGGTATAAGTGATGGACCCCTAAACCCCAACAAATCAGAATTCTACTAGATTCAAGGATATTCTTCCAGGAAGAAGGACTGCTGTGCTGCTAGAAGGGACTGCCACTCTGCAGCTGCATTGCTGTGTCCTATGCTGTAGGACAGTCTGTTACTTTGTTACTTGCTTTGCTGTGTTGGCCTGTTGCATGATGCTTCTTGCCTAGAATGAGAAGGACTGGACCTATTCTCTACATCCTTGAACTCAAGATTCTGTAAGGGCATATTGGGTTGCCCAATACTCTCCACAGTCTCAGGAACATCAAAGACTACAGGCAACTCTCCTAGTGCTGCTGGACTAAGTATTGGGCTCTGCAGCTAATTTCTGCAAAAACAGATGCATTGTGCCCTCAACACTGAAGCTTTGCTCCATCAAAGGTATTATTTCAGAAGACCTTGCATGGGTCCTGTTGCTGCCCTACCTTCAATCGCGGTCACCCTGAAGTTTGGGTTTGTACTGGTCCCTTGTGATCTCAAATAAACTTTTGACCGCTAGTGGCTTCTAACCCTTTCACATTTATTTCCTTAAAAATTCATATCTCAACTTTCACGCATTGGACTTTTTATCTTGATTCACTTCTAAACTAATGTATTTCACTGTATCACTGTGATTACCCTTTAAACTAATACTTTACACATTGCCTCTTAAGTTAAACCTGACTGTTCTGTGCCAAGCTACTAAAGGTTAAGCACAGGTTAATGTAGGGTGTATATCTGATTTAACCTGACTAGGATTGTGGTCCCTACTTGGACAGGGAGCATATCACTGTCAAGTAGAGACCCAGTTTCGAACAGAAGACAGAAACTCCTGCACTGACACCTCAGTTGTCCAGCATCTCAGTCTGAAGACCCAGTCTCCCTGTCACTGTGGATGCTGTGAAATTATAGAAAACACAATCAGTATCCTGATTGAAATGCATGGATCATGATGTATGAGTTTAAGTCTCGTCCCTCTTTTCAATCTCTCTTCCATTAAATGAGAATGTATTAACTGGAAGTCCTTTATCTATATAAAGGTTTGAATCACCATTTTGTAGTGTCCATTATTAATTGTCTTTAATAGGTTGAGCAGTTTGTGCAGTAAAGTTTCTTGGGTCAAATGCTCAGTGCACTGACCTAATTGATGATAATTTTGTTGTTTTCTGTCAGAAATGGGGTCTTTGGTTGGCAGTCACATTACCCCCTGTCTAAGCAAGGAGCATCACTCTAGTCAGGGCAAGTCACACACAATCCAAATTATCCTGTGCCCACCCTCTGGTAGCTTGGCACTGAGCAGTTAGGCTTAACTTAGAAGCAATGTGTAAAGTATTTGTGCAATAAATCATGCAATAACACGGTATAATCACCACAAAAATACACCACACGGGTTTTGAGAAATACACGTTGAAGTATCACTTTAGAAAATGATAAAAAGAGTCTTAAGTTCTTAAAGGCAATAAGTCTCTCTTGCAAGCAAAAAGTACCTGGTTTGCGTCTAAATTATCCACAAGGGACCGCAGAGGAGGAGATGTGTGGAAAACGGGGAGGTGTGTGTCAGTTTCTCTGGGTGCATACAGACAAGGCGCTGATATTTTTCACGCAGCCATGGCCTGGCGTCAATTTCCAGTGCTCTGACTTGGATCCTTTCTGGTGCGCTGACTTGGATCCTTTACTGGTTGCAGGGTATTTGGAGGCCCCGGGGATGATGCTGAGAAATCCTGGGCATGCAGGACGAAGTCACAGGAGCTGCATCGATCCCGTGGGCGATGCAGGGAAATTTCTGGTGCACGGCAGGTGCTGTGTCGATTCTTCTCGCAGCAAGTCAGGCTGTGTCATTCCAACTCGGCTATGCGTAGATCCAATAGGCCGTGTGTCGAAGTTCCAGTCATAACGCTGGTGCTGCGTCGATCTCCACTCAGGGAGCTGGACTGCATTGTTCCGGTTCGACATGCATTGATTTTATCACTGCGATGCAGGCTGTGTGTCATTTCTGGCAGGCTGTGCATCAAAATTTCACCACACAAGGAGTTCTTTGCAGAGATGAAGTCTTTTTGGCACTGAGACTTTAGAAAACAGGTGCCAAGCTCAATCCAAGCCCTTGGAGAGCACTTTTGAGCAGAGTCAGATGGCAGCAAGGCAGCAGGGCAATAGCAGGGCAACAGTCCTTTGCAGAAAAGCAGTCAGGTGAGTCCTTTGGGCATCCAGGCAGGTCTTATTGACAGCTCGGAGGTTCAGTTCCAGAAGTTTCTTCATCAGTGTTCTCTTGTCCAGAAGTGTCTGCTTTGGTAGGGTCAGAGGCCCTGTTTAAAAACCGAAATGTGCTGTTGAAGTGGTGGAGACTTCAAAGAGTGGCTTAGAAGTGCACCAGGTCTCCTTTCAGTTTCATCCTGTCTGCCAGTGTCTGAGTAGGGGGTTTGGCAGTCCATTGTGTGAGGGCAGGCCACTATTCTTTCAAATGTAAGTGGCAGGTCATTCCCCCTCCCAGCCCAGGAAGACCCATTCAGTATGCACATGTGTGCAGGTGTGACTGAGCATCCTGTGTTTTGGGTTATCTGAGTGAAAAGCAAAAGGGAGCTGTCAAGTAACCTAGCCAGCCGTGGATTGTAAGGCACAGAAGGATTTATTGCAGAGAAATGCTCACTTTCTAAAAGGGACATTTCTAAAATAGTAATATTAAATCCAACTTCACCAGTCAGCAGGATTTTGTATTACCATATGACGTCCTTTCAGATCAGAATCTACCACTCAAACAGGAGGGCAGCCCTAATGTTAGCCTATGAACGGAGCAGGCCTCACACCAGTCTAAAATGAGTTTAGGAGTTCTACACTACCAGGGCATATAAACTACACAGGTATATGTCCTGCCTTTTAACTACATAGCACCCTGCCCCATGAGATACCTAGGGCCTACCTTAGGTGTGACGTATATGTAGAAAAAGGGGAGTTTAAGGCTTGCCAAGTACTATTAAAAAAGCCAAGCCGAAGTGGCAGTGAAACTGCACACACAGGCCTTGCAATGGCAGGCCTGAGGCATGGTTAAGGGGCTGTTTATGTGAGTGGCACAATCATGCTGCAGGTTCACCAGTAGCATTTAATCTTCAGGCCCTGGGCACATGTAGTGCACTTTACTGGGGACTTACAAGTAGATTAAATAAGCCAATTGGGTATGAAGCAATCTCACCAGGTTTTAAGAGAGAGAGCATATGCCCTTTAGCACAGGTTAGCAGTGATAAAGTGTGCAGAGTCCTAAAACCAGCAAAAACAGTGTCCAAAAAGTACAGGGAGGCAGGCAAAAAGTTAGGGGTGACCACTCTGAGGCTGTCAGGTCTAACATTTTCCCTTTGTTGTAGATGCTGCCCAAGATCCAAAGGAACAGTGCTGGGGATAAGAAGATCAGAGTAAAGTAGAGCAAGAAGAGGAGGCAACCAGGCACTGCAAAACGTGAGGAACTCCAGATATATATTGGTTTGTAGAGAGTCATTATATGCAAGGGACATATTCAGCCAAGAGCTAGGAAACATGAGGGACTCCAGGAGGGAGCTGACACCTGTAGGGATCACAAGCATAAAGATCTGGGCTTAACACAGGTAGGTACCTTTAGTTATGTAGAGCAATTCTAAAATGACAAGGATGCTGTGAGTAGGGCCAACAGAGTAAGGAGTGGACTGTAAAATATGCAAATAAGTGTAGAAAACAAGATGCGTAGAGTGGAGCCAGCATGAGAAGGGTGGCGCTTCCAAAAGATGCAGGTAAGTCAAGGAAAACAGATGATTAGGCAAGAAAATGGCATATAGAGAATTGCTGACAGCAAGATGATTAGTCAAGCACGGCTTCTAACTTGCACACTGCTTTTGAATCTGCTACATCCGAGATGGATGCTGGCTCACACGACTATGCGATCTCTTGAAACTCACATGTGAACTCAGGACTCAAGTAGTCCTTCTCACATGCTTGTGCCATGGCCTACATACAACACATGTGTAGGTTGGGCAAGTTCTAACAGAACCATAATGAGGCGCCATATAGTGCAGTGCTCCTATTTCCTCAAAGCCTTGGCCAAGGTAGTGGCCACTAAAACAGGAACCTTTGCTGAAAGGATCATGTTTAACACACCCCCACCATGCGTTTGAAAGTGCCAAGCCCAAGATTCTTGAAGCCTAATAGATCATGCCATGATGGATCCATTGAGTGAATCTTAGAACATGAAATTAGAGAATTGCCAAGAAGATGTGGTACTGTCTGAAACTACCTGGAGTGCTAGACCATGAAGGTGGAAGCCTAGGGATTCTGCACCATGATCATTCCAGTCATCCAAGAAGTTCTAACAATAATTACGACTGCCCACTGGGTACCCAGAAAGAAACTGGCCGTAGTAAATAGGAATTATTGTAAAAGAAATCCAGGAAAGTGAAGAGATCGTAAGGCAGATGATCTATTGACTTGGCCAAAGCATAGGCAACAAAAGATTTCTAGTATTTCACATAACTGTGTATGGTTGATGTGTTCCTGGAATGTTGAAAGGCCAGAACCACGTTTACCAACAGCCTCTGATGCTCTAGTCCTAGCTTTTAGCAGAAAAACCATCACTTTAATTATCCAGAGGGACAAACATAGAAGATGCTGCCCAAAATGGGATTAAGTCATTGACAAAAAATACTCTGTGACCCAGTTCAGGATGCTCTGAAGACTATCATGGATGAGGATGCTTGGTCAGCTACTATGAAGTTCCAGGTGACTGCTTACTTTGGTAATGCCCCCCACTTAATCTTTGACATAGTTCTTCTGTACAGCCAAAACTCCATCTTTCTCTGCCCTCTCAAATATTAGGTAGGAAAAGCTTCTGTTGTTTATAACTGACATTCTCCTTATATCTCAGAACTGTTTTATTCTGAATTACTTCTTTTAAAAAAATATGTATGTATGTATGTGTACTCTAAACCTAACCAAACGGCAACAGTGTGTTATATAGGGTCAAAACTTAAACTCAACAAGTAATTATAGAGGTAGCTGAATTCTGGGAGCAGAGGTATCCTGTTCATGCATTGGGGTGTATTGTTCTTTAACCCCTTGCATGTGTAGGACAAGTCTGACCTGTCCATGCACACAGTGGATGTGTGTGCAGCATGGCTCCGAGCTGCCCTGGAACACGAGGCAAGAAATCACTCTGGTGCTGGCACTAGAGAGATTTTCTCAAACTGAAAATAGCCTCAGGAGCCAGGAAAGAGTTTCCCAAACTTCTGAGGCTATTTTGATTAACGTCATTGAAATGCTGATCATCATGCATGGCGTGCGGAAGTAATTTCAATGAAAATGAAAGTGAAATTTGCCAATTTGCTCCCCTCACTTTCACTGCATCAGTGCTCAGGAGGCTATCTCAGCCCTCTGAGCACAGATTCAGAAGGGAAAGGTATGACTGGAAATGGGGGATGGTCCCTTTTCAGTGGTACCATTTCGTAGTGGATCCCTGCTTGGGGAATGCCACAGGAAAACGATTCCGCAAGCAGGAATGCACAAAGTAGACATCAGGGAGGGGGAAAAGCCTCTTGGGCAAGGGTGTGTGCTCCCTTCCACAAAATTTAAAGTATATAGCCTTTCTGCCCCCCCAGGGGTAGATGGGAGAAATTACCCCCATCTGTCTGCCCTGGAGGCAGAAATCTCACTCAACACTACAGCTTATTTTTCTTTCTTTTTTATTTGTAGTTGTGGTGTAGTGGTGGTGGTTGCCAGTATGGGCATGGCCATGCCCCTACCCACTCAAAAATTAGAAAACTGCTTTATTGTCCCCTCAGGGGCATACGAGGCAAACACTTCCACCTGTTCCCCCTGGAAGCTGAAAGCCCCATAGAAACCGGGGAATATGTTTTATTTTTTATTTCAACCCAATGTACTTTCCTGAAAGATCCTAAACATTGGTTGTGGCAGTTTTCTGTAAATCAGCAGGGAGAACTTTTACTGAAAAAACTGGAAAGAAACTAATCAACGGAGCTTCCACATTCTCTAGCTCATCAAAACTGACTAAAGGAAAATTTCTGGTCATCACTAGCTCATTATTAACAGTAAGTATTGGGTCTTCCTCATCATCACTGTTTGTCTGAATTGTAATGCTCTTGTCTGAACAAGTAATTGAGCATCTTGTTTTGCACAACAAATCCCTTCCCAATAAGGACCCAGGACTTGAATCACAGACCACAAATTTGTGCAAACCTCTGAAATTGCCAATTTTAATCAAAACAGGTTCTGTACCTGGGTTCGACAAATATTGATTTGCAACTCCCACAATCTGGACTGTGATCCCTGATAAAGGTAGATCTGGAACTTCTGCAGATCTCACTGTTGAACGTGTACCTCTTGTGTCAACCAGAAATGAGACTTTGTGATCATTCACCTTTCCTTTAACATAAGGACCTTTCTGATCTACTTCTAACAAAGCATTCATCCTCATCCAAGCTCTCAGACACCCAAACATCATTTATACAGACTCCGCAATACCTCATGGCAAAGGATGCAATTGAGAGTGTGAAACCATTGATAGGAGAATTTGTGGAGAGAGGAATTTTAAAAGAAGTGTTGAGCAGCCCGTGTAATTCACCAATAATAGGTCTGCAAAATCCCTGTGGAAATATTCGACTTGTACAAGATTTGACAAAAATAAATGACTTAGTGGTTGTTCATGTGTTGCCCAATAGTGCCAAATCCAACTGTGATTATGCTTGAGATCCCATGTGATGCTGAATGGTTCACTGCAGTGGAATTATGTCAGGCATTCTTTGCAATGCCTCTTCATGAGGACAGCAGATATATCTGTTGTATTAAGTTCCTAGGCAGGGTCTACTGTTGGTGTAGAATTCACAACAGATTTCAGAGTCACTATCAAGTTTCAACCAGATCTTAAAGAATTATTTAGAGTCTTTGGTGATGCCTTATTATTCAATATTGGTGCAATACATTGACGTTCTGCTGATTGCTTCCAGAAAAAGAGAAGGGTGTAAATATGATGTGATTGCATTGTTGAACTTTCTGGGAGATAATGGTCATAAAGTGTCCCCGGCTAAATTGCAATACTGTCAAAAAGAAGTGAAATACTTGGGTCATTTGATTGAGAAAGGAACTAGGAAATTCTCCAGAGAGATGGTTGCAACTATTTTGCAAATGCCAGTACCAGTTACTCAGAAAGATGTGAGAATGTTTTTTTCAGGAATGGTGTGCTACTGCCACCGATGGATCCCACATTTTTCAGTTCTCTCAAAACATTTACAGAAGCTGACACATAAGGATGTTTCTGATCTTTTGGTACTGGATGAAGCCTGTATGAAAGCAATTTCTGATCTGAAAGAGAGTTTGTGTCAAGCTCCAGCTTTGGGTATGCCTGATTACACAAAACCCTTTCTGTTTTTTGTCATCAACGAGATGCATGTTCCTTGTTTGTCTAGACTCAAACCCATTGTGGTGTGAATCACCACTAGCCACTAGGGATCCGGTCGCAGCAGCCTTACCAGGTTGTTTGCGATCCTTTGCAGCAGCTAAACAAAGCCTCGCTCAGAGTGAAAGTTTGTTGATGGGCCATCCCCTTACCATAATGGTTCCTCATTCAATTGAAATTTTGCTTTCTCAGTCTAAAACCCAGTATCTGACAAACTCTAGGCTGACTAGATATGAGACCTCCATCCTAGGATCTCTTAACGTAACAATTAAGAGATGTACAGTGCTTAACTAAGCAACTTTTCTCCCAAATGAAAATGCTAATATTGATAAAATGGATGACACTGAACATGACAGCCTGGAAATTACAGAATTGTGCACAAAATACAGAACCGATATAAGAGATACTTGTCTTGAAGAGAATGACCAAATTATCTTTGTTGATGGTTTCTGCCTGAGAGATAATGATGGCACATTGAGAGCAGGATGCACAGTATGTACCATCACTAGTATAATGGAAGCTTCATGACTTTGAGGAGTGTTTTCTTCACAAGTGGTAGAATTAGTGGCTCTTACTAGAGCATTCCACATTTCAACTCAAATGAAAGTTGCAATTTACAAAGACAATCAATATGGATTTGGCATTTTGCAAAACTTTGGCCAATTTTGGTCACAGAGAGGTTTTCTGACCTCTTCTGGCTCACCAATAAGAAATAATAAAAGAATAAATGAGTTGTGCAAGCGTTTCAAATGCCTGAAAAGATTGCTGTGGTGAAATGTAGTGCACATCAGAGATCACAGGATTACGTGTCAAGGGGTAATGCATATGCAGATCAAGTTGCAAAATTTAGTGCCTTGAATGACATATCTTTCAGAGAAAAATGGGAATTGTTGCCTGAAAATGATGAGATTTATACAAATTATACAATACCCATTATTAACACTCTTCAATATAATGCTTCAAAGGATGAGCTCAGGAACTGGTTAAAAATGAAATGTGTCCAAAGGGACGATGATGTTTGGGTCATGGGAGAAAGGAAGGTAGTACTGGCCAACAGTCTACTGACTCTGATGGCCAGTTATTATCATGGTCAGGCACATGTGGGGAGAGATGCCATGGTCAGGACAGCGAATTTGGTTCAATCTAAAATTTAGATAGGTTGCCGAAGCAATTTACCACAGGTGCATTATCTGCCAGCAGATGAATGTGGGCAAAGGAACAGTGGTCAATATGGGAAATATTGGCATGGCTGGAGGACCATTCAGCAGGATGCAAATGGATTTCATTGAGATGCTTACATGTGCTGGTTTGAAATATGTGTTGGTGATCGTATTACTGCTTAGGGAATTAATTGCACGTTTCGGTTTCCCGGTCTCTTTAGAATTAGAAGGGGAAGCCACTTCAACAATGAAGTGATTACGTTGCTATGTTCAGCCTTAAATATTGAGCAGAAACTTAATTGTAGTTACCACCCAGAAGCCTCAGGACTTGTAGAACAGCTGAATGGTACTTTGAAATCAAGATTGGCAAAAATGTGTGCAACCACAAATCTGAAATGGCCAGATGCTTTACCGTTGGTTCTAATATCGATGAGAAGCATTCCAGATAAGAAAACAAGATTTTTGCCCAATGAAATCCTCATGGGAAGGGCCATTGAGATTGCCAAATACACCTAAAAATGCTCTTGTGAACATTACAGATGATATGGTATTGGGCTACTGCAAAGGTCTAGCTGATGTGGTTCACTCTTTCTCCCATCAGGTGGAAGCTACCACACTACACCATCCCAAGATTAAAGACACAACCTGAAAGCAGGTGACTGGGTTGTGATTCAAAAACATGTGAGAAAATTGTGTTTGGATCCTCAGTGGAAAGGTCCATAACAGGTGGTATTAATCACTATCATGGCTGTGAAGTGTGCTGGACTTACGAACTGGATTCACGCAAGCAACACTCAAAAGGTGAACAATCCAACAGAACAAGAAGAGGAACTGTTGAGACTACCAGCACCTAAATGTTTTCCAGGGCAAGGAAGAAGAAGAAGCAAGCTGGAGACAGTGCCCGAGCATCCTCCAGTCGACTTGCCCACTCCTGTGATGGATGAAGTGGAAGGTATCCTGGAAGATGAGGATGAGGCATCTTCAAATGGGACAGTAAGAGAGAGAAACTGTCCTGGACCTGGGAGAACCTGTTCAGACTGAACCTGTTCAGAGGAGGGTGCACTCAGAAGCAATTGGTCTTGGAGACCAGACTGAACAAGCGACTGTCCCTGGGAGAAAGGGTGTTGAGGCAGATCTAAGCCAAAATGGTTTGACTCCTCCTAAACCTGTTGCAGGAATGTCAATGGAGAAGAATTTGTGTCCAATTCTGAAAAGAACATTTACAAGAAAACCTCTGAAAGGCGACAACTGGCCAGAGACAAAATGAAAGAAAAAGAAGATAAATCTGGTGTCAGCAATTCAGGAAGAAGTCGATACCACCAGAAGAGAAGATCTGAGTAATGGTGATTCAAGTGATGGTCAAAGATTGAAAAGGAAGAGAGTTGCCAATCAAAGATTCTCCGGTCCTGAGTGGGCATATGCAACTACCAACGAGTGACAAGAAGGTATTTTGGATTTTTTTTTTAACCAAGACATTCCAGGTCCATATTTGGGCACATGAAAAAAGTCAATGGAAACATCATTTGGAAAATCGTGCATTTGAAAATAAAAGAAAGAGATTCTGTTGAACTTTATCTAAAAAGACTCTGATAACATGATTTGACAAGCTGCTACCCGATTTTTGACAAGCTTCTAAACCTTTGACAACTTACCTGATTTTTGACAAAGAAAGGTCCTGAAAGTGTGAATGAAGCTGTCAATATTTTCTTGAGAAAAAAATAAAAAAATAAGGAGGGATAGAAGATTGAAGATTTTGAAGATTAATTTTGAAGATTATTTGTTGTCTTTTTGTTTTTTTTGAAGTTTTTGATTTTTGCTGCATAGCCATATTCTTGTATTTGCTTTTACTTTTTGATTCTTTACACGGTATAATTAACATTAATAATTATCTTTAATGTAATCATACTTATGGTTTAATATATTAAGCGGGTCATTCCGACCCTGGCGGTCGGTGGCCGCCAGGGCCACCGACCACGGGAGCACCGCCAACAGGCTGGCGGTGCTCCTACGAGCATTCTGACCGCGGCGGTTTAGCCGCGGTCAGACGCGGAAAGCCAGCGGTCTCCCGCTGACTTTCCGCCGCTCGTAGGAATCCTCCATGGCTGCGGAGCGCGCTCCGCAGCCATGGAGGATTCCGACTCCCCCTCCCGCCATCCAGTTCCTGGCGGTTCTCCCGCCGGGAACTGGATGGCGGGAGGGGGAGTCGCGGGGCCCCTGGGGGCCCCTGCCGTGCCCATGCCTATGGCATGGGCACGGCAGGGGCCCCCGTAAGAGGGCCCCTAAAAGTATTTCAGTGTCTGCAAAGCAGACACTGAAATACGCGACGGGTGCAACTGCACCCGTCGCACCTTCCCACTCCGCCGGCTCTATTACGAGCCGGCGTCATCGTGGGAAGGGAGTTTTCCCCTGGGCTGGCGGGCGGTCTTGCGAAGACCGCCCGCCAGCCCAGGGGAAAACTCGGAATACCCTCCGCGGTCTTTCGACCGCGGAGCGGTATTTCGGAGGGGGGAAGTCTGGCGGGCGGCCTCCGCCGCCCGTCAGACTCAGAATTAGGGCCTAAATGTTTTAACATTGAAATTAACGTGAACCACATAATGTGCCTACTTGATTAGCCACCACCATATGTAAGGCCCGTATATGCCCTTTCATAAATAATGTATTATTGCTGTGCTGAGAGTCCTGTTTGTTTAGAAAGCATTTCTCTGTCAAATTAATGGCTGAATAACATGAGTTTTTTATTGTGTAACTGCTGGGCCTCAAGCGGAGCAAAGCCACAGCGAGAAGTTATATTCTTTTCTGAGTTTACATTGCCTGTTCTTTTTTGAACTAATGATCTATTGGTTTAGTGAATCTTATAGTCCAAATTCTAAACCATCCCCCTTTCCGTGCCCCCTGTCCTGATGCTGATGCTGCTGACCCCCTGATGAAGCTGTGCTCTTTGCTGTTTCCTTAAGGATAGGTACTATGAAAACACTGTGCATTATTATTTGTCTTTTGTTTTTCAGGTACCAACTGCTGCTGTTTTGATAGCGCCATAGCTAGATGTTTTCTAAGTTAGTGTTACTAAAATGTTTGCATGAAGCCCAACATGCCAATGTTAATCTGAAGTTAGTGAGGTGTTACCTAATCACCCATGACTCAATGCTATTCTGTTGCTGAACAATTTTATGCCATTTCTCTTGCTCAGATATTGTTGTTATTACTTTGTGTGTTCTCTGTTAAAATCATTGTGATTGTAGCTCTGTATAAAATTGATATTCTTTAGGTGATTTGGACAACCTGTGTTATTCCTTTACATGTACCATGTGGCTTTGACTCTAAATTTTGTGACCTTAACATTGTTTATATAGGGAATAAGCATTTTAATTGATAATCGAACGGTGTGGTTATTCATGACCATATAGGTCATGGTGCATTCTTTTCTGACTCACTAATGTATTGTGTTTGATATTGTTGTGTTAAGTCTTAAATATTAACAGTATATATCTAAAGGAAAATAAAAGGTTAATTGACCTTAGAGATGTGTCCGCTTTCTAGTTATCATACCTATAGGTAAACCAAGGTGCGCTCTCACACTAGCATGGGCCTGGCCATGCCCCAACCCCTCAAAAATGAGGAAACCGTCTTTCTGCTCCCATGTGGAATAAAGAATTTCATTCCAATGGCAAGCAAGGGTATAGTTTGTGAGTTGATTTAACAAACAGCTGCACTTTTTGGGCTGCCACCTAGAAAAGCCTGTCAGACCCAGACAGTTCTGAAAACTAGATATCTCAGGAAGACCAGGTGGTGTGCTTCACATGCATCCTACCCCATTTCTATACCCACAATGCCCTGCAACATCAAATGTTGACTAAATAGACACATTGTGCCTCACATTTCTGCGATGGAAATGTCTGGAATCCCATCCAGAATTGCCCCATTTGTGCCAATGAAAATGTGCCACTTGTTTGGTTGGGCATCGTCCTGTGACAGAAACTGATCAAACCAATGTCAATAGGAGTCCCATGGCTAGGGCTCCCATTGCCAATTGTTTGATCCGTTCCTGTCACTGGCACTAAGCCCAGCCACACAAGAGTCACAGCATTTTTGTCAGCACAAATGGGGAAATTCAAGGTGGAAGGAATTTGTGGATTCCTGCAGATTCTAATTTCCATCACAGAAATATAGGGTAAATGCATGATTTCAAGCAGAATTTGAGGCCTGTAGGCCAATATGGTTTCAAAACTCCTCATGGGACCAATCCAAGTCACCTCATCCTGGACTCCCCCTGGTGTCTAAATGTAAAAAAAATTAAAATGCCCAGGGTTACGAGGTTTTCCCAGGTGCCAGATGAGCTAGGGCCCAGAAACCACAGCTAACCACTTTGCAAAAAACAGGTCAGTTTTGAGTGGAAAAATGAATGTAATGTATCCAATTAGAATTTTTGGCTTATTTTTGTCTTGCAGGCACTAGGCATACCCACACACAAGACTTAGGGGAAAACTGAGTGAAAGGAACTAGATAGACATGTGGAGTTTGGAGTCTCTGAGCTCACAATTTAAAAATATATCTTTTATATTTTAAGATTGTGTGTTTGAAAATGCCACCTTTATAAAGTGAGCATTTTCTTGCTTAAACCATTCTGTGACTCTGCCTGTTTCTGGATTCCCTGTCTGGGTCAGGTTGACAGTTGGCAAATTTGCACCTCTCTCTAGACAGTGACACAAAGGGAGCTGGGGTGTAACCTTCATATCCTGATGAGCCATCTGTGTTAGGAGGCAGGGGAGGAGTGGTCACTCACACCTGAAAGGGCTGTGCCTGCCCTCACACAATGCAGTCTCCAACTCCAGGCAGGATTTCACAAGAGAGACTTTTCTATGAAGTAAGCCTACTTCAAAGGGCAAAATGGGTATAAGAAGGGCACCCAAAACCACAGACTTTAGATCACTTCTGGAAATCAAGAGTTACCTCTGCCTGGAGAAGAGATGAAGAGCTGAGGAGAAGTGCTGCCCTGCCTGTGACTGTGCTTTGTGGAGCTATCCTGCAGTTGCTGCTCGTGCCTTGTGAAAGGGGACAAAGACTGGACTTTGTTGTGTATTCCTGCTTGTGAAGAAATCTCCAAGGGCTTGTCCTCAGCTTGCCTCCTGTTGTTGAGTTGTTGAAGTCTCATGACCATCACAGACTTCCCCTGCCAGCACCCAGGCTCTCTGCTGAGACTCCTGCCCTGACAAGTGGTGACCTATCCCGTTCCTGACAGGTGAAGCTGTCAGACCAAGATTGAAAATCCACGCACAGACCACTGTGTGGGGAAATTTCCGATGCAAACTCTAAGACACGACCAAAGAAACGACCCGCCACCGGCTCTGCGGCTGAAATTGATGCACCGCCTGCAGTGCAGCTGGAAGATCGACGCACCCGGCTGGAGAAACGACAACCGCATCACTAACGGAGGTTGGTAATATCGCAACCCACACAGCGCAGTTTTGCTAAAGCTGTGCGGCAGGATATGCAACGCAATTCTTGCTGGGTGTGGAAAATGATGCAACGCCTGTCCAGACCCGAGTGTTGCTCGGATCGATGCATGGCTCTACAGCGGAGAGGAAAAACAACATCCGCTGACCAGACCAGAGAAGGTGAAACAACGCGCGATCTAGCTTGCGAGTGAGAAATCAACGCACTGCTTACCTTTTTCGATGCACACTCACTGATTCTACCCTGGTACTTTTCAATGCTAACAATTAATCATTAATAACTTGACTTGTGTATTTTGGATTTTTGTCCTTTTGGTCTTGTTTTGTTTAGATAAATATTTCCTATTTTTCTAAACCTGTGTTGTGTCATTTTGTAGTGTTTTCATTTAATTACTGTGCGTGTTGGTACAAATACTTTACACCTAAACTCTGGAGTTAAGCATGCCTGCTTGTGCCAAGCTACCAAGGGGGTGAGCGGGGTTAACTGGGGGTGATTCTCCTTTACCCTGACTAGGGTGAGGGTCTTTGCTTGGTCGAGGGTAACCTGACTGCCAACCAAAGACCCCATGTCTAACACAAGGGATTATGTGCAAAACAACATGGGGAGAGTCATGCAAGTCACTCCATTCTGTATTTCCATCGAAGCTGAGCTAGGGCCCAAAAAACACAGCTACCCCCTTTGAAAGCAACAGGTCATTTTTTTCCTGGAGAAATTTGATGTATTAATGGTATGTTTTGGATTGTTTCCTGTCGCGGGCTCTAAGCTTACCCACACAAATGAGGCACAATTTTTTATCTAGAGACTTAGGGGAACACAAAATAGTAGAACAAGTGTTATTACCAATTATATTTGTCTGCATTTGTACCTTACAAATGTAAGAAAATGTGTAATGAATACATTTTTAGAAATATTATCTAATTCACATACTGGTATGGTATCCCACAAATGCAGAGATCTGCAAATAATCATTATTTCTAAACTCCATATCTTGTGCCCATTTCAGAAATATATAGGTCTGTATGATAACTGAGTTTTATTCACATGCCCCTTTCACCGCCAGTGCATCACTTTTTATATCAGGAAAAGTGACGCACCGCTGGTAGAAGGGGCTTGTAATTAAGCCTTCTATTTTTCTCTATTACCATATGAGTTGCTCTGTGCCAGGTACACAATTAAAAACCATTGCAAGGTGCAGCTGTGGTACTGGCTCTGGGTACCTCAAGTTTTTGTAAACCCCATAAACCCTGTATATCCACACAACCAGAAGGATCTTGCAGCCATTACGGTGAGAAATTACAAATGAAAACATTGTCAGAAATGCTCATTTATTCCTACTAATTTTCAATATTTTATGTTTCAAAACTTCGTTTCTGTGGTAAAATCTTAAAGGATCTACAAACATGACTCCTTGCTGAATACTGAATGCTGTCTAGTTTTTCAGAAATGTATTGCTTTCTAGAATCCACCATGGGTTTCACACCTGTTTCCAGTACAAACTGAAAGGAGGTTGAAAGCAGAAAAATAGGAGAAATTGGCTTTTTCGCAGTAAAATGCCAAAACTGCGTTAAAAAACATGGTTTTCTGAATCAAGTCTGACTGATCCTGTAAGCTGGGCAGATAGTGAGTTTAGCACCATAAACCTTTCATTGATGTCCTTTGCAGGGAAACACAGACACTTTCTTCTGCAGCACATTTTTCCCATTTCCCCTTCAAAAATCACATTTAGCTATATTTTGCCCAATTGTTCAGTCCCCTCCATGGGACTGCATATCTGTTAAATTCCTAGGATTTTAGAGTAAAAGGATACAAATTTGGCACGGACAAAAGGTTATGGAGGCTTAAACCCAAACTACTCCAAACAGCCAACAAAAGCTTAGCACTGTCGAAGGCCAAGCAGCAAAGGGGATAAAGAGGTGCTTCTTTGACTCGTTCCTAATTTGTGCAGTCTTGGGATGGTCCTGATGAATATGTATGTTGTCACAGATCTACAGTGCATAGGTGAAAAAGGCCTACTGCTTATTTGTTTGCATTTTTAAACTTGCTAGTGTCCAGTCTGATTGTGACCTTGCAGCTGATGTGTCAAGAGGCATCAGAGATTAAGTGGGTGCTGGTTGTGATGTTTTGTAAATGATGCAACTGATTTTAAAGGTATAGCAGGCCAACAAAGGAAGCAAATGCAGTCCCGTCAGGATGTGGGTGATATAATTAAATTACCTCAAGCTGTGGATGACCTGTGCAGAAGCATATAGGATGCCCTTGAGTAGGGCCCAATGTGGAGTTTGGAAGGCTGTAACAGGAGCTGTTTGACTTTTTTTTACAAGGAAGAGTTGGTACCAAGTTATCATTGTTTTTCTAGAAATGTATCCCTTGAGGGTGAAGTTGGCTTGCCGGGTGAATCCAAGTGACTTGGTATTTGGTGTTAGTTGGGGTTTGAAGACATCAGGTTTATGTCACTGAGCACAATGTGTACCTATTCTTACTTGTTGGATAAAAGGAAATCTGTCTTATTGGGTTTGAGCTTCAGGTAGATACTGAACATCCTTGTTTGGATAAGATGCTGGCAGTGTTTGAGGTATTGAATGTCTGAGCAGAGGACACTTTCAATTAGAGTTGTTTACCCACAGCATATTAGACAATTTTGATAAAAGCCCTAAAGCGCTTCTACAGAAGTTGCAGATGATGGGGGATAATATGAAACCATGAGGAGCTCCACAGTTGATGGGAATTTTTGATGTTCTAGAGGTGCTCATGTGACAAACTAGTTTTGGTTGGAAAGGGAGGATGAGAACTAGTGAAGGATATAACTAGCTAATCCTTTCAATACTCTAGCAAGTGAAAGTGTGAGGGTTGATTGTGTTGAAGGTAGCTGAGAGGACCAACAATATTTGGAGACTGGTATCATCTTCAACAATAGTCAGGTAGTCATCATTTATGATGTGTAAGTAGCGGTCTCCAGAATGTAGCTTGATCTGAAACCAGGTTGGTAGTCATGCAGGAGATGGTTTACATTAATGTGCTGATCGTTGACTGCCTGCTTTTTCAATGATCTTGCCAACAAATGGTAGGTAAGTGATGATCCACTAGTTGTCAAGGCCATCACGGTCTGGTGCAGATTGTAGCTTCATTCCAATACCTATGATTTCAGATTACTACCTGCATCTGCACCATATTGTTCCCATTACACAGCCTCATATCATGTCAAGTATAGTGCTTTCATTTTCTCTGCTGACATATGCCATTACACTTGCTCCTTTTTTGAAGCATAAACAATCATTGGTTGGCAACTTTAAAACAAGAACAGGATAATCTGCCTAAAAGCAAGCAGCATTTACCCTTCTGTCTGGGATTGCTAATTAAAAGTTGCAAGAACACAAACCTTCAGAAAGCAATCCAATTGCTATGTTGTCATGCATTTTCTTTGTACCTGTCTTCTTTGAAAGGAGCAACATTTTTACTGTAGGTTTCTCGAGGATGCATGATGTTTACTAATAGCATTCATGATGTGGCAGGTTACTGTCTACAACTAAAAAGATGCCCATTTCTGGATGATGGTCTTGAGGCTGTTCCCTGGAAACGCTGTGTACTAATTTCATGCTGCTGAGAGCAACCACTTTGCTGAACATCAACAAGCACATATAAAGATATCTAAGCTATGACCTGAAAACATCCTTGTACTTGGACGGAGGGTTTGAAAGGTCTGAACGGAGAATCTCTGCCTTCCAACTGTGCAACTCCAGAGACCTAAAAGTTAAATCATAATTCCCAATCGTATGCTCTGTGTTGTAATATATTTTTCTTGTACACCCACATAGTGCACACGTTAACTCCATGCATTCCCTGCCCTAAATGTGTAACAAAATGTGAATGTTGTAGATTTTGAAGAGGTTGATAGATTGAGGATTCCCAAATTTCATAGTCAAACTAGGACTGAATGGTAGGGGAGTTACCTAGTTGTAAATCATGGTCATTTTAACTTCACAGAGAGTGCAATATACATGCTGTTGGTCTGCTTCTTATGACAGACAGCAATACCTGTGGCAGTGAATGGCACTTTGACAAAGGCCTTAGACACAGAGTCATAGGCAAAATATTGTCTGGTTCTTTACGTTGATTTTGTAGAATGGTGTAATCCTTTGACAGAGTTTCACTGGGGCACAATGGAATTTGAAAGGGGCATAGGCATTTTTTTATTTGTTTTCATTTTTAGTGATTGTTTAGTATTGATTTATACATATCCTAAAAATATATATCACAGAAAATAACAAAGGTTACGAGGATGTTACAGTTAGGCAACAGAATTAAATTCACTTAAAAAACTAAAGGTTACAGGGACATTATAGTTCTGAATTTACTTGCACAAAACCAGATTAATCAGATGTTTTAGTTACAATTATCTCAAGTAACTATAACTCGTGACCTAAGGTAACTAATTCTCGTGCCCCCGTCATGCACAGTTTTTTTTTCAATAATATGATTTCTAATGTTTCACTGATATTTTATTGACATTAGAAAAGTTGTTATGAGTGCTGTAATATCTGGAATAATTAGCAGTGCATAGCAAAGGCGCAAGTTATTGTTATCTTAGGCCGCGAGTTATGGTTACTTGAAATAACTCTAACTATAGCTGCTGGATTTCTCTGGTTTTGTGTGATTAAATTCAGAACCTAACTATAATGTCTCTGTAACCTTCATTTTTTTAAAGTAAATTTCTATGGGGGTTATTCTAACTTTGGAGGAGTGTTAATCCATCCCAAAAGTGTCGGTAAAGTGACGGATATACCACCAGCCGTATTACGAGTTCCATAGGATATAATGGACTCGTAATACGGCTGGTGGTAAATCCGTCACTTTTCCGTCACTTTTGGGACGGATTAACACCTCCTCCAAAGTTAGAATAACCCCCTATGTTTTCATAAAAAATTCTATAGCCTTCTGTTGCCTAACTATAGCATCACTGTAACCTTTGTTTTTTTCATTGAATTTCAATTTCTTTTAACGTAAAGTTATTTTCATTAGTATATGTTAATCTAACCACTGCCGGGCATGGGGTTGGTGGACCGCCCTGGCCTATAGCCAGGCTCTCCAGCCAACCTCCATTTACCCACTCAACCCTGTGCTGCACACAGTATTTGGCTGTGCACACTGGGGGGTGGTCGCAGAGCCTGGCCACCCCAGTCCCTGCGGAAAACTCTCCTAACCTTCAGCTGTGCGTGGTGTGGCATGGGTTGGCCACCCCCAGTCCCTGTGGACAACCCCCTCACCACCTAAACCCTATGCACAGCGTTTGCCCTTGTTTTGGTGAGAGCTGTTCACAGTGCCTCTCTCTCTGGGTGTGAGAGTAAGTGTGGGAGGGTCTATGTGGGTGTGAGAATGGGTTTAAGAGGGAGCACTTTTTACTGGTTAGTTAGTAAGTGTTACCTTATTGGGCATTGGATGAGTGGCCCCCTGGCTTCTCTCAGCCCTGGGACCCCATCCCCCAGGCCATGGAATTCATTAAATGGAGGAGGGGGCATATGGCCCCTCCTCCTGTGCTGATTTTGGCCCCAGGGACTACATCCCCAGGACCAGCCTTGTAAATATTGTTTTGGGGGAGGGGACTGCGTGTCCGCCCCTCGCTGGGACGAATTTGGCCCTAGAGATGCAATCCCCCTGCATGCAATGAGAATTATGCCCCGGGGAGGTGGCGGTCCCCGGGAATGCAGTAAGCGATAAGAGTGTGCCCCCTTCTTTTATTTTAACATGCTCCCTGGACAGGGCCCAACCAGGGGTTTCATTAAAACAACCATGACAGACCTTTCTTGTTTCTTTAACATTTTAACAACAGATTCATGAGCCCATTGTAAATCTGCGGTAACATTTTTATAAAAAAAATGCTTTTTTGTCCTGGAGGGGTCCCTTTGGGACCCCAGCACCAGAGCTAGGGGGTCAGGTGTCCCTACCCTGGCCCCTTTTCAGATTTTGTATCTTTTTTTTCTGGGACTCAGCTGAAGTCAAGTCCTAAGATGGCTACCAATCAGATGGCAGTACGAGATCAGGATGGTTCACAAAACCTTTGCATCCCTATATATACAAATTTGTTTTTTCTTTAATTTCTAAACAACTACTGAACAGACTTATACCAAAAAACAAAAGGAAACTTTCTGGACCAAGAGCTACCTTTCTACCAAATTTACTGTAAACCCGTTTAGTGGTTCGGCCGCAGTTGCTTTTCAAAATCCCATTGGAAAATGATTGGGGAAAAAGTGTTCTGGGTCCCCTCTTTTTCTCAGCCCCCGTTTGATGGATCACCACAAAACTTTCCAGACGCAGCTGAAGCGAGTGTCATATTTTTTGTGAAAAATGTTACGAGGATTCGTCACCCAGTGACAATAATATACTGATATAGACAAGTAAAAGACTGCTTTTCCATTAAAACTAGGTTTTTAGCTATAACTACGTAGTGGCCACTGCCACAAACATGCATATATATATAATTATTTATACATATATATATATACAATTTTATATATATATATATATGTATATGTATAGCTATCTAATGACGTACATGTATATAAATATGTATATATAAATATATATATTTATATATATATATATATATATATATATATATATATATATATATCTATATATATATATAGTACCATAATAAAAAAAGGCAGTGAAATTTGCCAGGCATAGTTCAGCTCAACACCATTGACTGCTTATGACCTCACATATTACATCACTCATTGACATATTTAATTACATCATTGCTAACATCCCTGATGGTGGTAAACTCACAGGACTGCAAACCTGTATTTTTTTAAAATGTTTTGTTTTTCGGCCCTGAAGGGCTAGAGGGTTCAGTGCATCTCTACCCTGTCCCTTCTATGCTTCTTATGACATTTTCAGAGCAGGGTACCAAGTCCGAGAGTCCTGCAATGCTAGCTGCAACTTGCTGAGTGCTCACTCCAAATAAAGCACCTTCAGCTAATCAGAGGTCTTGAATATTTGAATTTCAACCTGACTGTCAATATAGCTATGCTCTTGGAACCTTAATTTCTTGAAAACTACTCACTAGATTTACATACAATAAATTACAGATTGCATGCTTTCTGGGTAAAGATCTAGCTTTCTACGACATGTGATTTAATTCCATTCAGTAGTTTTGGCTGTAATGTTGTCTAAAATTCACTATGGAAATTGCATGGAGAAAAAATGTTTAGGGACCACCTCCTTTTTCTCAGTCTCTGTTTGATGGATTATCCTGAAACTTTCCAGGATAGAGCTGAAGTGGATGTTTTTTTTAAAGAAACAAAACATGATCTTCAAATGAAAACTTTAACCTATCTATAACTACTCAGTGTTGGCAGCCACTGTGTATTCAAAGAATTCTAGGTCCCACTCACACAACCTTGGAACTGATTTTTACTAATTCTAATGTATTGTATTGTGAGTTACCTCTTTCTCATATCATAAAACTTTATGTCGGCATCCAGTGCCATAAAAGTCACATAGCACCACGATAAATAATAAATTAAAGTTCATAAAATAAATTTGGCTAAAATAATTTAAAAAACTAATAATGCACAAAATGCAGTACAATAAAAGAGGAATATGGCACAACACAATTCCGAGGTACAGTATTGGGGCAGAAGTATACATGTAAGACTGCAGGGACATAGAGCTAGGCAGTCTTAGTCAATTTCTTTCTAATGTGCCACAGTCCTCTGAGAAATTTGGCAACTGCAATGGCAATGGGCAGACTGGAGTCTGATTTTGAGATTCTCGTGGCTGCAGCGTAATCTCGGGTCACAAGCCGTTTGCAGGTTGGCGTGAGCCATTTCCTTTGTATGGGAGTGTGGGATGGGCATGCAAAGAGGACATGGGCAGTTGACTCCTGGTGCAGGTTGCAGAAGGGGCATAACGTGTTGCTAAGGGCCTTATTCGGACATCTGCTGGTAAAGGTTTTGAGAGGGAGGGGACCAAATCTGAATTGCATGTAGAGCTTCCTATCGGTCCAATCTGGAATGCTGTCCAGGTAAGGTTCTAGCAACCAGCTAGACTTGAAGTCCAGAAACTCACTAGTTAGTTGCCCTAATGAGAGTGAGCAAGATATAGGTGGTCATTATAAACATGGCGGTAAACACTGCACCGCCAGCGGTGGCGGTAACTACCACCAACAAGCTGGCGGTCTGGTCCGCCAAATAATGAAGCACATGAAAAACAAGTAGCGGTCCATCCACACACTACCATCTTTGTAGTCCCGAAGAGGACGGAGGAGGCCGCCCACAGGCCGCCCACCAAATAATGAAACACCAGACCACCAGCAGTTCAGGGACGGGAACCACCACCAGACAAAGCATGGCGGAAACGAACAATATAAAAGGAAACACTCACTGGAGGCACACGGAAAACGCTGACGCATGCATGGAGCGAGAGTTGGAAATAATGCCAGTGCTACTCCTTGCCATATTCCTCCAGGACCATGACCAATGAAGACGGTAAGTTCTGCAGCCTAGTACATATGGGAAGAAAGGGCACAGTTTCACAATGCAACGCACTCCCAAATCCTCCCCATCCCAAGCCATACATACCAAAACAAGATGTACTTACCAGACACAAGGCAACAAAGACCTGCACCAAAGGTACACACATGTGCACACCACACCCCCAGAGTGAAACACTGAACAACGTCACTATATTGTGCTAACAGCACTACTGGGCACTGAAATTTTATTAGAATGAAAAAAACAGTATTGTCCTAATAAGGCCATTGGCCAGTCGATTTGAAAGTCCCTGAAGGGCCAATAGAGGCCAAACTTGACTCCTACGTGTGCAAAGGGTACTCCACTTGAAAGGAGCATCAGTGGGCAGCCAGGCACCTCAGGGAACAGGGGTTTGGGGTGGCGGGTGTGGGGACTTAGGTCTGGAAGGGGAGGTTGACACACTGGGGGAAGTGGACATTGTTGTGTGTGAGTTTGTATGTTGGGTGTGTTCATGCCTCTGGTGGGAAGTGTGGTGCTTGTGTTTTTCAGTGTGCTTCTTGTGTGTTGATCTGTTTCCATGGCTGTCTGTATGTGTGCTTGGGATGGGTTAAGGGAGTGGGGTGATGGAAGGGATAGAGGTGGTGGGAGGGGGAACGGAAAGACCAGGGACACTGGCTGCAATCAAAGAGGAGGCCAGAGCCTGAAAAGATCTCTGTAGGCCAGACATGGTACAGTGAATGCCTTCCAGGTATGCATTGCATTGCTGCTTCTGGGATGTTAGCCCATGGATGGCATTCACAATGGTTCTCAGGAGGTCAATAGCTTCCTCCGATAGGGCAGCAGGGCTGATCGGGTCAGGGGATGAGGTGCCTGGGGTGAAGGAGACACAACTGGGAGGGCAGTGACGGTATGGGGGTGGCGGAAGATGGCAAAGAATGGGTGGACCCGGTAGGGTCCACCACCACCAGGGAGCTGACATCGGAGGAGGTATTAGAGTCTCTACCTCCATTGGTAGTTGCCTCCCCTGTGGTACTCCTCTCGCCCTCCAACCCACTGGTCCCCTTTGCGTGAGACATATGATTTGAGTGCATAGGTGTATTTATTCAAGGGAAAAATATACATAAGTGTTGGGACAGTGAAAGGGAGTGGGCACATGGTGAAAATAGATACTCAGCTGTTGGTAGCACTTGGTTTGGGTCCATGTGGCCATTTGAAGATGGTGTGGTGGCAGTGGCATGTCAATAGGTAGCTCAGTGGCACACAAGGGAGACAGTTCAGGGCAGAGTCACTTCCTGGTGCTGGTCTTGGTCTTGGCTGGTGTTTCAGTGGCATATCTGGGTCTGAGAGCACATTTGCGAAGGTGCGGCTGGCGTGCAGCGTTAGGGGTGCTGGATTCCTGTGTGTCCTCTGGCAGTGCCACCACTCCAGTAGTTGCTGCTGATGTAAGAGGCAGGGCAGTGACTTGCTAGTGGTCGGGGCTTGCAGGTGGGTGGGGGACTCAGGCTGGCTGTGGTGCTGGTGCTACAGCACCCCTGAAATGGAGGCCATGGTGACATTGAGCTGTTTACATTGCTCCATGGCCTCCTTTTGGTGTGCTATCTGAAGCCTATGATTCTGCTCCAGAGTGGCCAGGATCCGGCCCATCCTGTCCTGGGTATGGTGATATCCTCCCAGGACCTCAGATATCACCTCCTGGGCTGCAGCATCCATCCTTTGGCCACCCCCCTGGGCCACTGATGGCCTCCCACTGGCCCTAGCCCCCTGTGCCTGTGTCCCCTGCACAGGTCTGGAAATCCTACTTGCAGCAGGCCCTTCATCATCCTGCCTGTTGGTGGGTGGAGACTCTGGCCTCTGTACATGTGGGCCACCAGTCGGTGACCAGGAGACACTGGTGTGGGGTCATTTGGCCAGAGCTGATGATGGTGGCTAGGTTGTAGGGGTGTCAGTGGTATCCTGGGTGGGGCTTCTGGAGGGTGGCAGTCCAGGAATGTTTGGTGGACCAGGGAGTTCCTCTATTTCCAGACATCCCTCTGCATTCTCCTAAGTGGGGCCTCTGTCTTCAGGTGGAGGGCTGACACGCATTGATGTCTCCATCCGGGTGGCATGGATGGTGATGCCTGTGTGTAGGGGAATAGACAGGTGGGTGTCAGGTACTTTATCAGCAATTGCTGCACTGCTCTGCACTATTTGATGGTTAAATTCCCCTGTCGTGGCATGCAAGGTCCCTTTGTGTACTTTTAGTTGCATTTTATGGGGTGGGTGGAGGTGCATTGTGGGTGCTGCAGTGACACTGGGATTCCATGCAGGGTTAGGTTACTGTGCACAGGGGGCTGGATGGAGATCTCTTTGTGGGATTGTGGGCATGCAGGGAGCTTGCATGTGGGTGTTGTGGACTGGGTAGGGGATGGGCCCCTGGTGGTAGTGAGACGGATAGGGTGATACATGCATTACAGGTGGGGTGACTGATAAGGTATTGTAGTTGACTTACCCAAGTCCAGTCCTCCAGTCAGTCCGGTGAGGCCCTCCGGGTGCAGGATAGCCAGGACCTTCTCCTTCCAGTCGGTGTATTCAGGGGAAGTAACCTTTGACCCTGCTTCCGCAGGGAGGTCGCTCTCCGCTCCGCCTCCGCGCCACCTCCTTTCCCGATTCCTTCACTCTATTTCCCCGCTGCAGCGTCACCTGCGGCCCCTCCCCTCTCCCCCCTCGTTCTCACCGATCCTTTAGCCAGTTTCCCACCGCTGCATCACCCACGGCCCTTCCCTCCTCCCCCCTCGTTCTCACCGCTCCTTTAGCCAGTTTCCTGCTGCTGCGTCCCCTGCGTCCCCTCCCCTTCCCCCCTCGTTCTCACCGCTCCTTTAGCCAGTTTTCCGCCGCTGCCTCCCCTGCGGACCCTCCCCCCAGCTCTCCCATTGGACAGGCCCTCCCGCCTCCCAGCTGCCACTCCCACTCTCCCATCCTCTTATGGCAGCCGCGCCTAGTGCCACCCCCCCTGGTCCGCGAGACCCCTGCACCTCCAGACGCCGCTACACGGCCGACCAACTCAACGCTCTCAACCCCGGCCGCACCACAGCATGCTCCCAGTCCTCACCAAGGAACACCAACGGACCCTTTGCATGCCGCACCTGCAGATTCACCTGCGACAGAACAACGAAACCGACATAAACCGAAACTAACCACCTCCACTGCATACGCCTCAACACACGCTCTGCACGCAAGCTTGCCATCTAGCTCTGGGACCTGCTCGACTCCACCGCCCCAGACGTAACCTTCCTGACCGAAACCTGGTGGAACGACTCCTCGGCGCCCGACATCGCAATAGCCATCCTGGACGGCTACAAGATCATCCGTAGGGACCGCATAAACAGAATCGGAGGAGGCATAGCCATCGCCCACAAATCCTCCCTCAAAGTCGACACCCACACCAACGACTCGCTCAAGACCGCCAAACACCTACACTTCTGCATCCACACCGACCCCAACACCACTCAGAGGAACGCTCATCTACAGACCCCCGGACCATGAGCACCATTCAGCGAATCCCTCGCCGACCTCACCAGCACCCACGCACTCACCTCAACGGATTACATCCTCCTCAGGGACCTAAATTTCCACCTGGAGAACAACAACGACACCAACTCCACTTCTCTGATTGCCAACCTCGCCAACCACGGCCTCAGACAACTCGTCAACACACCAACCCACATCGCCCGCTATACGCTTGATCCCATCTTCTCCTCAAGTGCCCACGTCACCTTCAACCATACCACTGTACTCCACTGGACCGACCACCACTGCATCCACTTCACCTACAAAAATCATGCGGAGCACCATCGCACCCAACAACCACCCCGCCGATGCTGGAGCAAAGTTACGGAAGACCAGCTCACCAACGCCCTCGTCCAGAACCCACTCCCCGACTCCACCGACCCAGACATCGCCACCAACAACCTCACCCTGTGGATCAATGACTGCGCCAACACCCTCGCGCCACTCAAAAAACCCACCGGCAACCAAACCAGAAGAAAAGCCACATGGTTCACCGACGAGCTCCTAAATTCCAAACGCGACTGTCGGACGCTTAAAAAGGAATGGCTTCTCAAAAGCACACCTAACAGCCTCACAGCCCACAAGGACGCCACCCGCAAGCACCACCAACTCATCAGACAAGCCAAACGATCCCACTTCAAAGACTTCCTGGACAACAACGCACACAACAGCAAAGAGCTCTTCAGCATCGTGAAAGAACTCTGCAACCCCAGCGCCAACATCAACGACATCCATCCATCCGAAGAACTCTGCAACGCACTGTCCACCTTCTTCCACCGGAAGATCATCGACATCCACAACAGTTCTGACGCCACTCCCACGCCAGACCCCACCCCCGAACACTCCACCTGTACAAACCACCTGACCTCCTGGACCAACGTGAACGACACAGAGACACGCAAGATCATGAACTCCATCCACTCAGGATCTCTGTCAGACCCCTGGCCCCACCCCGTATACAACAAAGCCAACTCAACCATCGCCCCCCAACTACGGAAGGTCATCAACATCTCCTTCGACATTCCCAGAAAAATGGAAACACGCCGAAATCCGCGCCCTCCTCAAGAAGCCCAAAGCAGACCCCAACGACCTCAAGAACTTCCGACCCATCTCCCTGCTCCCCTACCCAGCAAAGGTGATGGAAAAAATCGTCAACACACAACTAACCAGCCACCTCAAAGACAACAGCATCCTAGACCCCTCCCAGTCCGGCTTCAGACGAAACCACAACACCGAAACCGCCCTTCTCGCCGCCACAGATGACATCAGACGCCAAATGGACAATGGCAAAACATCAGCCCTCATCCTCCTGGACCTATCTGCTGCCTTCGACACAGTCTGCCACCGCAGCCTGGAATCACGCCTCCACAAAACCGGAATTCAGGAAAAGCCCTCGACTTGATCGTCTCATTCCTCTCCGGCAGACCCCAGAGAGTCCGCCTCCCCCCTTCCGCTCCGAAGCCACCGACATCATCTGCTGCGTCCCCAAGGGCTCATCCCTCAGCCCAACGCTGTTCAACATCTACATGGCCCCCCTCGCACAAGTGGCCCGACAACACAACCTCAACATTCTCACCTACGCCGATGACACCCAGCTCATTCTCTCACTCACCAAAGACCCGCGCACTGCCAAAACCAACCTCCACGAGGGAATGAAATCCATCGCCAAATGGATGAGAAACAGCTGTCTGAAACTGAACTCGGACAAGACGGAGGTCCTCATCCTCGGATCCACCCCCTCCGCCTGGGACGACTCCTGGTGGCCCACCGCACTAGGAACCCCACCGACACTGACCGACCACGCTCGCAACCTGGGCGTCATCCTCGACTCCTCCCTCACCTTGACTAAACAGGTCAACGCAGTTTCCTCCTCCTGCTACAACAAACTCCGCATGCTCCGCAGAATCTACAAATGGATCCCGACAGAAACAAGAAGAACAGTGACACAGGCCCTCGTCAATAGCAAGCTGGACTATGGCAACGCACTCTACACAGGCATCCCAGCAAAAGACCTACTTCGCCTCCAATGCATCCAAAACGCCTCCGCCCGACTGATCCTCAACGTACCCAGCCACAGCCACATCTCCCACCACCTGAGAAACCTTCACTGTCTCCCCGTGGACAAAAGGATCACTTTCAAGCTTCTTACCCACACTCACAAAGCGCTCCACAACACCGGACCAGCCTACCTAAACAACAGACTCAGCTTCTACACCCCCACCCGTCATCTCCGCTCTTCTGGCCTCGCCCTCGCCGTCATCCCCCGCATCCAAAGAAAGACCTCCGGCAGCAGATCCTTCTCATACCTCGCTGCCAAAACCTGGAACACCCTCCCCACCAATCTCCGACAGACTCAAGACCTACTCACCTTCAGAAGACTCCTCAAGACCTGGCTCTTCGACCAGTAACTCCTGCTCCCCCCCCAGCGCCTTGACACACTCACGGGTACGTAGTGCGCTTTATAAATCCATTGATTGATTGATTGATTGATTGGGACCACCACCAGTCTTCTGTACGCGATGTTGTGCCTGGATGCCATTGACTGAACCTTCCTGCGCAGGTCGTTCCATCTCTTCCAGATGTCATCCCCTGTGTGTGTATGGTTTCCCACTGCGTTGACCTTCTTGACAATCTGCTGCCAAAGCTCCATCTTCCTGGCCACGGGTGTCTGGTGCACCTGTGCCCCGAATAGTTGTGGCTCGACCATGAGTATTTCGTCCACCATGGTCCTTAGCTCCCTGTCTGTGAAGGGGGGATGCTTAGGGGGTGCATGGTGTGTGTTGTAGGTGTATTAGTGAGAGTGCTGTTGTGTGGTTGTGTGGGTGGCTTATGATGATGTTTGGGGTATGTATGTGCTTTGGTAGTGTATTTGTGTGTGTGACTTGTGTGATGTTGGGTTCAGTGTATGCGTGTTGTGTTGTCAATATCAGTCGTGCTATTGGCGATGCAATGTGGGGAGTGTATGTGAGTGTTTTATAGTGTTGTGGATGTGTGTCAGGTGTGTGGGATTCAGACTTGCCAATGTGTGCATTTGTTGTTGGTGGGTCCCATTACTGGCCTTGGTGTTCCGTACCGCCTATGGTCATTCGGCATTCACTATCCGCCAAGCTGATATGTGCATCATTATTTGGTGGGCGGAGGATTTGTCTGCATGGCAGTGGCTGGGTGGGGTGTACTGCCTTTCCGCCGTCGTATGCCCTGGCGGTGGGTGGAGGTTGCAGGATGTTTGGAGGTTTAACTTTTTGGCATCATTATTCGGCGGTGTGCAGTCCACCACCACTGGCGTTCTTCTGTTCACTGTCGCCCTGGCGGATGACTGTGATTACCGCCAAATTCATACTGATGGCCATAGACTGGGTTACCCACTCCCAGTAGCAGGGCTTCACTCTTTTTTTGGTCGGTGGTGGCCCTGTGTGTGAAGAGTTCCATGAGTCTCCCATCCCAATGGAAATCAATGCTGACTTACCTGAATGGATCCACCAGATCTTATTGGAGGTATCTAAAGAACAAACTTCCCTAAATGCGGTGGTATAGAAGGAAAGTTTGGGAGTTGCCATGATTCTCCTCCAAAATAACAGTGGTATAGGGCGACTATGGCAGCTAGTGGTTTATTGGCCACATCCAAGTGCAAAGGAAGAAGCAGGGTACTCGGGGCAGGAAGGTGAGCTTTCTCATGAACATATCCTCAATACGGGTGAGCTCTTTTACATCCTCAAAGCCCCAGAGTGTGGCCCCGTAAAGTACTGCACTAACAAACTTCACATTATAAATCCGGAGAGCAGCAGCTATTGATGCATGGTGCTCCCTTAGAAGGATGCCCACTAGCTGGCTGCATTTTAATGATGTGGAAGTGATATGGGCTGTCAAGAACATTGAATCTGATAGTTTGATCCCCAGGTATTTGAAGTTGTTAATTAGTTCTAATTTAGATCTACCTAGGGAAATGTTCCCCGTATATATCCTGTGAGGGTTAATGACCATGAACTTGGTTTTAGAGGTGTTTATTTCTGAGCCTCTCTTGGAGCAGAAATCATCAAATCGATTCAGCAAGGATTGGAGGCCCATCAGGGTTTTGGATAGTATCATGGTGTCATCTGCTAACGAAAGTGTAGAGATCTTTTCATTGTCTAAGGCTGGCGCATCAGAGGGCTGAAAGATGAGGTGTTCGATGACCTGATTGAAATAAAGGAAGAAGAGATTTGGAGCTAGTACACAGCCCTGCCAAACGCCCTTGACTACTTTGATCGGATCAGTGAGATCGCCCTGGTTCCCCTCAATGTATTTTTGCATAGTTCGCCTGGTGTAGTCGAATTGTTGTGGTCAGGAGTCCTGGGGGCGTACCCATCTCATTGAGGACCTCCCAGGGTTTACCTCTAGGGACCAGATTGAATGCAGCTTTAAGGTCTATGAAGGCTATGTAGAGACTCCCCTTCCCTATCACAACAAACTTCCAATATTAAAGCAGACACCTGAACACCTGATCTATGGTGCTTGTTTTGGACCCGAAGCTAGCCCGCAATGGCGATAGGATGCCATTCTCAGAAATTCAATCTTGGATTTTTGATAGTAGGGCATGACAAAATACCTTTTGCACTGTATTGATAAGGCTTGTGGGCCTATAGTTGGTGGGTAGGGACCTATCGCCTTTCTTGTAAATGGGTATTACCACGGCACCTCTCCAGAAATCAGAAATGGGGGATCCCCTAACAATTGCATTGGATCAGAGAAGGATGTACTCAGCCCATTTGTCGGTGTTATGAAGAAAAATGTCACCAGGAATGCCATCGGGGCCAGAGACGTTCAGTCAAACTATGTTGTTTCCTTCATCTCGGACATCTCCAAGTTGAACAAACCATCCCCGTGGGTGGTATTCGGCTTAGGTGGAAGTAAAGGGACAGAGATGGATGCGAATTGGCTTTCGACATTATAGAGAGAGTTGACATGTTGAAACCAGTCTTGGGGCAGGATATTATTGCCAGTTGCAGGGATTCCCTTTTGGTTTCTTTAGCTTACCATAAGCCAAATCGATCTGGAATCCCTGTGTTCACATGCAACCTTCAAGAGTCTCCATCTTTCCTCTTCTCAGTCCTTCCTGGCCTTGTTCTGCATCTGCTTGTACAGGTTCCGCAGAGTCCTACCTCGGACGACATCCATTGTTTGATTGCAATGGTTAGCTTTGTTCGTACCATCCAGCAGTCTCGATTGCACTAGTTACCTCCCTCTTGGGGAGGAGCACTACCGGTGTTGTGGGCAGCTGGCAAAGGTAATAGCTGTTCCAATCTTTTCAAAAACTCGATATGTACATCAATTAGAGAGGAACAGTTTCCCACATCTTCTGCCATCGCGGATATCAATGCTACGCAATGTGTCAGGTTTAAATCGATGGAAGAGAGAATGTAGTCTCGCAGGATCACCTTGCTCTATCTAGGTCACCGTCTGCTGTTCTCAGCCTGGACCACCTCAGCTACTTTGGCAGTGGTTGTTTCATTGGGCGTCCTACCCCAATGTGGCTCTAAACTAAGACAGAGTTTAATGTGGTCACTGTCCATGTGGGTCTGGACTACCATATCATCTACCAAGTGCCCATCAATATATAGTCGATGCAGCTCTTCCCCTGTGTGCCAGTGAACGTGTTGGCCGCACGCTTATCAGATTTGGGGGCATATTTATACTCTGTTTGCGCCGGAATTGCGTCGTTTTTTTTAACGCAATTCCGACGCAAAACTAACTCCATATTTATACTTTGGCGTTAGACGCGTCTAGCGCCAAAGTCCATGGAGTTTGCGTCATTTTTTAGCGTGGACACCTACTTTGCGTTAATGATATGCAAGGTAGGCGTTCCCATCTAAAAAATTTACTCCGAGGCATGTGCGCTGTATTAACACTCCCGGGCAAAATTCACGCCCGGGAGTGGGCGGGTCAAAAAAAATGACGTCCGGCCGCTTTTGCGCTGTTTTTTAGCACCTGGTCAGGGCAGGCGTTAAGGGACCTGTGGGCTCGGAAGGAGCCCAGAGGTGCCCTCCCAAGCCCCCAGGGACACCCCCTGCCACCCTTGCCCACCCCAGGAGGACACCCAAGGCTGGAGGGACCCATCCCAGGGACATTAAGGTAAGTTCAGGTAATTTTTTTTTGTAATTGTTTTGTGGCATAGGGGGGCCTGATTTGTGCCCCCCTACATGCCACTATGCCCAATGACCATGCCCAGGGGACATAAGTCCCCTGGGCATGGCCATTGGGCAAGGGGGCATGACTCCTGTCTTTGCTAAGACAGGAGTCATATCAATGGGGGTTGGGAGTCGAAAAAAATGGCGCAAATCGGGTTGAGGCGAAAAATTTGCCTCAGCCTGACTTGCCCCATTTTTTGGCGCCCACGCTCCATATCCCCCTACGCCGGCGCTGCCTGGTGTACGTCATTTTTTTCACGCACACCAGGCAGCGCCGGCGGCTAACGCCGGCTAACGTCATTGAATAAATTCGGCGCCCGCATGGCGCTTCAGAATGGCGTTAGCCGGCGCTAATTTTTTTGACGCAAAACTGCGTTAGTGCAGTTTTGCGTCAAAAAGTATAAATATGGCCCCTGGTTCTTCCATTTACAGCCCTCAGGCCTTGGCAGAGGGTCAAAGGCATTTAGTTGCAGGGTGGCCAAGTGCCACTTCTTGATAGGGGGAAGCTCCAGACTAGGTATGTGCCATATGTTATCTTCTTCCCTGAAATCACCCACTTGATGCAGAATGAGGGGTTCAAAGGTGGTATTGAACTCCCCTACTACAATGAGGTTATGTTTGGAGGGTCTTTCACACAAGTGGGTCTCTAGAGACTGCAAGGTGATGGAGTGGTAGGGTCCCTTTGGCCCCTTGTCATAGATGTTGAAAATATCAGTGACAGTGGACCCTGTTCCCTTGAGACTGATACCAAGAATGTCAGGGCAGTCGGTGGGTATCAGATTTACTATGCACTATAGTACGATTTTCACCCATATTAGGAGGCCCCCCATAGACTGTCCGCCTTGCTGGGAACGGCGGGCATGTGGTAAGCTGCATAGTCAGGTTTGTGGGCAGGTTCGATTAGCCAGGTCTCCTGAAAGATACATATGTCATAGTGGTCAATAAAGGTGAGGCAAAGGGAGTTTGAATTTGATACCTGCCACATTCCAGGAGACAATCTTTACTTTCCAACTAGTGGTCATGGAGTTAGATGATTGGAGAGGGTTTACCTGGATATCAAGGGTTGCTGGTGCAACGACATTGAGGGAAGCGGTGGGGACCATCCTATTTCTCTGGTTGGGGATGTCTGCTCGGTGGCTGATGGTGCGGGGACAATTATTAGAGTTTATGCTGCTATCAGGTCTAGCGTAGGCAGCCTGCGTCTCGGGCTCTGTTGGTCATTCTATCTTGGAACAGACAGTGGCATGATCTAAAGCCACTTGGGAGGGTGGCACACAAAATGGGGTGGGTGACTCGAGTTTGAACTGTATAGTGGACCCGTCAGGGGGGGTTAGTTCTTTCGTCTAGGGCTACTAAGGCATAGGCTAGCTGCCCATTTTCTAGAAGAAGCTCGATGTATTCAGACGGTGAGATCAGAGACCTGTGCCGTCTGCCCCTAAGAATATTTTTCCTAATTACTGAGAGACATCCTCTACTGTTTTTAATCCAGTGGGTGACTTTGTTAATCAAGGAGTCTTCCCCTGCCCTCCCCCCTAAGAATTAAATCTAGGCATGTTGGTCATAAAGATTTTCTGAGGAGGGAGAGTGGTAGTCTTTGGAACATGTGTACTGCCAAAATGACAACCCTCCCCTAATGTGAGAGGTGTGAAGTTGAAACTTTTGTTCTGGGGGTTGAAGGAAGGAGATTCAATTTGCACACCTGCTGGTGTAGGGGGACCCAATATACGAGCTCCGACCGAAGTCCTAGAGATGGTGTCCTCAAGTGGTAAACCTGGGTGGCCTCCATGATGTTTTGTATGATGGGGCATGGTGGAAACTGATGGTGCTAGAGCGACGATGTTGGTCAGAACTGGGGTGGCAGCGCTTTCCCTGGCTATTCTCCCTCTCTCTTCCATAAGATGCCCCACTGTAACCACAAGGTTCCCTATCATTCAATTAAGGGCTGCTATTTCTGACCTAAGTGTTTGCATACAAACCATTATTTGGGGAGGGAGAGGATGACTGGTTATTTGCGAAACCATCTGCACTAGCCTGGGCAGGTGGAGCTGCGTGATCCTGAGTTGTGGGTGGGTCCGAGGGACATGATAGCGGAAGAAAGTGATTGGTATAGGGGATGGGCGAGGAAGATAAATTGCTGAGTCATGAAGGGAGCCAGAGCTAGGAACTGAGTCTGCAGGATTATGGAGCGCTGTGCTGGTCTTAGTCCTATTCTGAACCCTTGCTTTGTTAAACATATTAGATATGCTTTCCTGCTTGCTGGTCAGTGGCTGGATTGCAGGATACGGTTTGGGACTCAATGGTTGGTCTGCACTGGATGGTTGGCTAATATTTCCCAGCAATAAGCTAGGAGGTCATCAATGCGGTCAAGTACTTTGTAGCAGCCCCAATTTCTGGAGTTTTTCTTGTGCTTTTTCCCCCAACCCCATCCCCGCCCTCAGTCGCTTTTCGTTTACCCATTTCTGTGGCGATGTATTGGGATGGGACACGGGGCCTGGGAGGGTATTTGGTGGAGGACCAGAGGGGGGACAAAACTATTTGGGGTGGCTGAAAAAGAGAGCCAGACTCAGGGGGGGGGGGGGGTGGCCCTGCCCAGCCTCAGTTGGTCACGGACAGGCACAGATGGGTCTGCCCTTGGCACGTGGTTTGCTCGGGCGTGGCATGCACGCGTTCCATGCTGCGGTATCCCCCCTCATGCTTTATAGTGCTTGTTGGATCTAGCAAGTGGAAGCAGGTGATGCGCAAGATAACTACCTCTTGGAGCCACAAAGCACTCTGGGATATGTAGTCCCTCTGGTCTTGGTTAGTGCATCCCACGCTGTGGTATGCTCCTCACGCTTTATAGCGCTTGTTGTATGTGGCAAGTGGGAGCAGGTGATGCACAAGATAGCCGCCTCCTGGGGCCACATAGCAGTCTGGGATATGTAGTCCCTCTGGTCCCGCAATGCATTATGTCCCCTCACACTTTACAGTGCTCGTTGGATTTGGCAAGTGGGAGCAGGTGCCACAAAGTGTCTGGGATATGTAGCTCCTCGATCCCAGTTAGCGCGTACCTCTTTCTCTTACTTGGACTGACCATACCTTGATATATTTCCAGATTTCTAATCTGCAGAAGCCTGATCAGAGAAAATCTGGCACCAAAGGTGTCACAAGACATTGTCATAGCATCTCTCTGAACTCCTTTTGTGCAGTTTTTTTATTTTCCCATAGCAAGACCAATACTTCACACAGACCTTTTTCACCATGGTATACCACAGAGCCTAAAGTAGAAAAACAAGCCTGTAAGAAGCTATAGAGGCACAAGTGTCGGACTCATGTTCTGGATGATAAAGTTGCTTTTAAGGATGCACTCTCTTTAGATCACTGGAATATCAAAGAGGTGCATAAAAAGTACATTGGTATGCAAATTGATGAGGTGGGTAATTCTTCTAAAGAGTTGTTTAAAACTCTCAAGAATTTTATCCATCCTGCTGCTGCACCCAGCCACTTTAGGCCACGCAGGAATTATGGGATTGCTTTGCAGATTACTTCAAGGATAAGATCAAGCTAATTTATTAAAACTTCATCCGTCAGCCACGCCAGCCCATTGCTGAGTTAATATGTAGTTCCTCTTTTAATTCCAGTGTCTACATCCTGGAAAGGTTTCACACTTTTACACTGGAACAAATACAGCATATGTACCGAAAAGAGACAAAACAGGTCCCCAATGGACCTTTGTCTGCCCAGAACTGAAGCTCTATTGGCTAGCAATATTGTCCTGGTGATAACATCACTATTCAATCTATCTATTGAGACAGGGAGAAATTCCTTAGCCTGGAAATTGGCACAGACTCTACCTATCTAAAAGTAGACCAATGTGGATCCATTGATTCTCTCGAACAATAGAGCCATCTATTACTTCCTCTTCTGGGTAAGCTGCTGGATGGTCTATAATTAAAAACAATTGAATGATTATCATGAAGTAAATAAGATCTTGGATCCTTCTTAATCTGGTTTCAGAGCTGAGCTCAGCACAGAATACATCTTGGTTGCCTTGACTGACATCATCAGGTGCTCGCTGGATGTAGACATCCCAGCCGCGCTTGCGCTCCTAGACCTATCCGGAGTTTTTAATACTATGCCACATGACAAGTTACTTCAAAGATTAAATTAGATTAGACTTTCTTGGCTTTCTTTGGCTTGGTTCCAGGATTTCCTGAAAGACAAATTGCAGGTCGTCTTTCTGGGTGCTTTCAAATCCAGGCCTAGATTGATCGATAAAGGCGTACCTCAAGGTTCATGTTTGAGCCCTATGTTATTTAACATTTATGTGGCATCCCCGGCCAAAGTCATCAAAACATTTGGGTGTGATTGCCTCTTGTAAGTGGACAACACACAGTTGGTCGTCTCCTTCGATAAGGATATTGACAAAGTGCAAGATCCCTTCTCTGGTGGAATGAAATATATTGCTGGATGGATGTCAGTTAACTTTCTTCAGCTAAATCCAGGGAAAACAGAGATCATTCTGTTCAGGAAAGCCCAACAACTGTGGACTCCAGATTTGTGGCTGATGGCGATAGCAAGGCCCATGCTCCTAGCAAGCTACTGAAAAACCTTGGAGTTATGGTAGATCAGGAACTCACAGTGCAACAACAGGTCCTATCTGTTGCAGGTACTTGTTTTTACATGTTACATTTATTGAAAAAAGCTCTTCCATTCTTTCCTTTTACAGCCAGAAAGACTCTGGTACAGCCTCTTACTGTGAGCCGATTGGAGAATGCAATACTTGCCTTTGGTAATGAGTCAATAATGTCCAAACTACAGGATGTGCAAAACATGGCTACACAGCTGATCCGTAATCAGCGCCCTAGGACAACCTCCATTCCTCTTTACATTGGCTGCTGGTAAACAAAAAAATAGAACTTAAAATATGCTACTTAACTCACAAAGCCCTTAAGTGAAAAGGTCCTAGGTACCTCAGTCAGATGTCATCTTCCCACTAAGAATTAGCGTACCACTGACTAAGTGCTACTGGCTGTTCCCTGCATACGTCGACCTAGATGTGGTGGAAGAGCCTTTTCCTACTTGGCTCCCACTGTTTGTAACAAACTGACATTCTCTGTCCATACCTGCCCTGACTACAGCAAATTAAAGGAACTACTAAAAATGGCCCTGTTCTAGTGTTTGCCGCTCAGCTACTTCAGATTGACTTGTTACTGAGATACCCTGGTTGGGATGATTCAAGCCTATATATATATATATATATATATATATATATATATATATATAGATAGATGTATATATATTATCTAGTGGTGGTTCTCACTAGAAAGTTATAGTTAAGACCATGTTTCCATTTTTTTCCTTGACTATACCTTTGGCACCGTTTGACGAATCTTCATGACATTTTCCAAAAGAAATAGTTGTGCGCGGTGATCTGTCAAGTTGGGGCCGAGAAAAAGGGGGGTCAATAAAGTTGCATTTCCCATGTTAAATCTCATAGGAACATGACTACAGCCCAAACCACTGATTTGAATTACACCAAATTTGGTAGAAAGCTAGCTTTCAGTACTCAGATTGTGCTTTCGATTTTTGGTGTAAATCCAGTCAGCAGGTTTTGAGAAATTAAAGGGAAAATAAATGTGTATATCTCGGGCCAGGGATCTTCCCTGACAACTTCACGAATAATGACAAGCTCATGCATGGAAATGCAGAGCTCTGATTGACTGCCAACACTTCAACCAGGAATGGTTGGCTGCCATCTTTGGACTCAGCTTCAAATAAAGGCAGTGCACAGCTTGGGTTTGGGTGGATAGTGGGAGTTGGCCGCAACATCTGGCTGCAGGCCAGGCCCTGTGGCCAACCCCTGCTGTGCATTGCCAAAGGCTGTGTGCAGCATGGAGTTGGCTTGTTATAGGGGTTGGCTGTAGGAGCTGGTCGCATGTGTGGCAACAGTTGGGTTAACGTATAGTAATGAAAATTAGTTTACTTTAAAAAAACATGGAAATTCACTGAAAAACCCAAAGGATATACGGACGTTATAATTAGGAAAGAGAATAAAAAAAACATAGAAATTCACTTAAAAAAACAAAGGTTACAGGGACGTTATAGTTACATTCTGAATTTACTCGTACAAAACCATAAAAATTCAGCAGTTCTAGTTTGTTATCCCAAGTAACTATACCTCAAGCCCTATGGTAATGATAACTCATGCCCTCATCATGCACTGTTAATTACCCCACAAATTATGGCACTCATGATATCTTTGATAACATCATTGATAATATCAATGTAATATTTGCAATAATAGTTACCATAGGGCATTAGGGCCTCAAGGCCTCCCCCACGATCCCTGACCATTTTTTTAATTTTATTTTATTATATGACCTTTATGGCCTATCTGGCTCCGTGGGTGGAACCTCAAGGCCTCAACCACAGTCCCATTGCTCCAGCAAGCAGGCAGCTGCTTGTAACAGCTGCTTGTAACACCAGCTTCCTGGTCATATGAGCAATGCTTTGATCTCTGTTCCCTGCACGCATACCTGTGTGCAGGGAACAGAGATGAAACCTCTGGGTTCTGACATCAGGACCTGTTTTACAGGTCCCACTGTCAGAAAGCAGGGAACAGAGATGAAACCTGTATTGCATGTATAAACATTCTTTGTGCCATAGTATTTTAGTTTGGAGGAGACCCATATTTGGTACAATCCTTACTTTGTTAGCATGCTTTCCAATTTTTACAACAAAAAAACCCTCCCATTTTCTGTGTTCTTTTTCTACTTTGAGTTTGGGACATTACCAAACTGTTACTCAATTTGTCACTTAACAACCTACTTCTGCGGAAGGTGATTTGTGGTGTATTGTGTATAGCTTTATATATATATGGTCATCTGTCTTCAGGATACCCCAGTATTTGGTAAATATTTGGCGTATCCGAGAAGCCTGCCATGAAAAATCAGTAATAAATCTGATTTTTTGTTCACTTTCCAAGGGTTTTTTAGGGTAGAGTAACGAGGACCTTTCTACAGTGTCTATTCTATTACTCCCTGTTGCACAATATTATGATTGTATCCTCTTTCCTCAAATCTTTCAAACATAATTTCTTTTTCATGATCATAATCCCCCCTAGTGCTACAAATTCTTCTACTCCTCAAGACCTCACCATATGGGATACTATTGATCAATTTTGACGGATGTGCACTTGTCGCGTGCAGTAAACTATTACCTGCAGTTTGTTTTCAATGTAATCTAGTGTTGATCTTATTCTCAATATATACTTCTACATCCAAAAATTCAATTCTTTGTGTACTCATCATGCCCGTGAATTTCAGGTTCAGCGGATTATCATTCAACTCTCTAATAAAGATCTCAACTGAAATTGTATCTTCTCTCCAAATGTCAAGACCCTTCAAACCTGTCATGCCGTAACCATGAGAAGTGCAAAGAAAGCAATCAGGATGCAGGTGAAGAATTATCTCCGGTGGAGACAGCGTCGTCCTAGTTGGAGGAAGATTTGCCAAGTTGTGTTGCATCTTTTACAAGGAAGAGGTATGGAGCAGGAATTCAAGATGGTCCATGCTTAAGCGGACAGTTAAGTTGCAGTTCTAGTGTTGCATTTAGTTTAGTTGCTAGTAAACACACGCGCTGCTTGAGCATCGCACTTCAACTGTGATCTGACAGCAGTCAGGTGTTCTGAGAGAGAGAGCGCCTCTGTGAGAAAAAAGTTCTTGAGGAGAATTCAGCTTGGCAGGATTTGGACAGAGAAAACAAACATCGCAGTGATTCATGGATTAAGAAAAAGAAAGAACAAATTCGGAGATGAAAGAACTGAAAGTCTCATTGAGAATATGTGGTAAGAGATATTTGACAATTCAAGAGATTCTAGAGAATTCAACAACCATTTAAATAACATTGGTTATAATAAACATTAGCAGAAAGTAAAGCATCTCTACATCCAGTAAGTACAGCTCAAACTAGTTTATTCAAAGACAGTTAACTAGAAAGTCATTCTGCTTCATATGCAGCCTGCCTAAGAAGTAACTATATATATATATATATATATATATATATATATATATATATATATAAAGGCAACCTTTTGAGTACAGCAAAAATACGAGTAGAGACAAATACTCAAGAATACCATCAAGGTTGAGAAGTGGACTATTCATCTAATTGAGTGTAAGACTTTAATAGAAAATTAATATTATTACAACCACGCACATTAAGACAACAGAGAGAGGCAAAGTTACCAGAGAGCAAAGGGTGAGTGTTTTGTTACATTGGTTGCTGGAGAAAGTTTAATAGCATATAAGAATGTGTCGCTATTAATTGTGACTATAATCTTTCAGGTGCTGTTCCCCAGTTAACCAGATTTCAGGCGGCAGTCTGAGTTTAGATGATACATAGTCTCTGAGGCACTCTTTCTAAATCCCATTCGCCTTTCTTCTTCCAGGGTGCTCAATACGGTGATTCCATTAATTGCGAGTAGTATGGATTGAGATTGAGGATCAATCTTCTGCTCCTGAGGAAATCAAATCAAGGAATCTGATACCAAATGATAAAAATGTCATCTATGTACCATGCCCACAGAACGACATGATCTTCAAAAGCTGGGACACTGGTGGACACCTGCTCCCCCCACCAGCCCACAAAAAGATTTGCGTAGCTGGGGGCAAAGCACGTGCCCATCGCCGTCCCTTGCTTCTGTCTATAGATTGTGTTGTCAAATAAGAAAAAAAATATTAGTAAGACAAAACCAAATCATGTCTAACAGCATTTCTGTGTGTAAGAGCAATGACAAAGATCTTGTCCTTAAAAAAATGTCTGATTGCCTTGATACCTAGCTCATGGTGTATACAAATATAGAGACTGGACACATCCAAAGTTATCATAAGGAAATTCTTTTCCCATATTATTCTATCCATCAATGTAATAAAGTTGATGGTATCCTTTAGCTATGCTAGTAGGGCCATTACAAAAGGTCTTAAGGAAAAATCTACGAATCTTGAGGTATTTTCTGTCAAAGAACCTATCGCAGAAACTATGGGTCTGCCTGGGGGGTTGTTAGCATCTTTGTGAAGATTAGACAATAGGTACATCACAGGCGTTCTCGGATGTTTACATTTCAAAAAGCAATATTCTTCCCATTCGAGGAGGTGTCAATGTCGATTTTGGTATAAAATGGCTTTCCTCACTCATTGCTATATCAACACCACAATCGGCCAAATTTAAGACAGCATTCTCATGTGCTAAATAGGAGTCATCCAACAGGGCCAGGTAATGTAATGTTTCTATCTCATCAATATACAAATTGCTATGTGTCGGTACCTTTCCCTTAGGAAGACCCATAGAGATCTGGGTATCAAACCACTTTTTTAGTTTTTGTTTTCGCATAAACAGAAAAAGATCAATTCTAGTCTGTGTATAATTCATTGCTGTTCCTGGGCAAAAAGTTAAGCCCAGTGATAGCAATTCAGTTTCATCCTTCGAAAGAGGATGATCTGAGAGATTTACTACATTCATAGGGTTGATTGTTTACCCCTTGTTCTTGTTCCCACATGTGAGTCTACGATTATGTGCTCTGTTCTTGGCCTGTTTTTTCCTCTAGCTTCTCCGAGATCACCTCGGCCTCTGCCATTCTGTTGATTTTTTTCTCCATATTTCTCTGTTCTGCCTCAGTTTAAAAGTTGGTACTGCCTTAAAAAATGCATCTTTTGTCCAGTATCCATTTGTGTTCTTTCAGTTAAAACATTCCTCAATAAGTCTGATGTGTAACTGTCTGATGTATCACTGTCTTCCTTTTCTTGTTCAACTTGCTTTTCTTTATTATTACTCAATGTTGCCCCCTTCTTTGTTTTCTCATACATGTGGTCATATTTCCTATGAAATGTTAAAAATCTTCCAGTTTGAGTCTTTTAGATAATGTAAATATTTCCTTTGTTTCTTAGTTGTGGTCTCATTTTCCATTTTTGCTAATCGTTCTTGCATAGCATTGTGAAAACTTTCCAAATCCTCTTTTGACATCAGTTCCTACACTTCTAACTTCTAATAGATTTTATCTATTTTGTCCAATAACTTTATGCCATGTTTCTAGCTATTCTAACAATTCGGGCAGCAAGTGAGAACCTCCTTTGTTGACAGTACTATGTTGTACATCCGTAGTGGTACCAAAAAATAATGTTCTCAATGTTTCTTTCCTCCTTGCTTCTTTATTAGAAGCCATTGTACAAATATCTCCTCTGAAACTGAAGGAAATTCTGAATCCCTGCTGCTGTATTTATAAATGTATTACGTAGCTACTCCACTTTCTGTCACCTCATGAGTGAGCACAAATATTGTTGTTACAGGTACACCTATCTAGCTCTGGATGTACCGTTTAAAATCAGTGCATCCAGATGGACTGAATATCACTGACAATACCACTTGATTTCTGCATATTTGAAGAGTTCTCAGGACTGCATTGATTCCGCATTCCAACTGGAATCTTCACTCATGATGTGACTCATTGCTTCCTTGGGGATCCAGGTTTTTGCCCTGGCTGGCTGTTGTTTTCTTGTGATCCTTCATCTTCTAACATATATATATAACTCCACTTACTGTTTATACTTACAGTTTTACTCTAAAATAAGGGTAAAGTGGAGTTATACTGGGGTAATGTAATAAGATAATAAGATTAGAACTTAAGTTAATAAAAGTGTTGAGATTCACTAAACAAGCAGTACCATTTTAAAAAACATATAACTGGATAATTTCAACCCTTATATGTAACTGACATAACTTGTACTGCCATAGATTTCAGATGTCGTCAGTAATGTAATATGTAGGTTGTAAGCAGTGCATCACAGCCCTGCAAAATAAACATATGTCAGTTGCATAAGCTTATCCTGCAGAATGTCATGCTTTACTCCAGATTTTTTTAACTACCTTAATCATTGCTCTACTGTGGGAAACTGGTCCTACATTTTGAATATCTCCCCTTTAAAATGGTATGATTCCCTACTGAACCCACACAATAACGATATGTATGAAATATAGCATCAGACAAACACGATATGAAAACAGAAGGCATGCTATGACACGTGGCACCGTTTTGCCATGGATCATGGTGGTAACTTCATCTGTCTCTGCAGGGTAAATGCGGCGGTGGGTGCTTCTTCAGTTCTGGGCACTTGAGAGCCAATGTCTGTAAAAAGAGTTCGAGGGTCATGTAAAGTGCTGAGAATATGACAATAATGTCCCTACCACAGAATTATTGATGCCGTAGTACACTTTATTGCACCTTCTTTTCGTTTGTTTGTGATTAAAACATGCACGTGTATTATCCTGGCTTTAGGGAAACACAAGGTTGTTTTACGTCCACGTTAGCTTACTATAAATACACCAAGACTTTATTTGTACATATTTTCTGATTGCACATATCCTGAGCTGTAAAGTAGATACCTGTGAAAGTGGATACACATGACAATGAATTATATATTGCCTTCGCCTTGACTGTACACCAGACTCCAACCTCTAAATAACAATAAACCCACAGATGTACAGTTCTGTTACCGAAAACAAAACTGCATCTCATAAAGGAGACACCGTTTTTTAGCAGATATATATTTTATGACATCTTCTAAATTTTTAGAGAGCAATACTTTCTTATATATGGAGCTATGTTGTCTAAAATTGTAGCTTTTTTTCGTCCTGCTGTATTTTGTCTGCCTTCTTGCTGATGTGTGTCTTTGAGTAGCTGATATTTCACATTAATATATTCAAAATGCACCTGCTTTCTAAACAATACCTTGATTTAGCTCTGAAAAAATAGTTGCCAGATATCGTTTACTGTCATGTTATGTATGTCATACATGATTTCCAAATGGTTTTAATGCACCTTTTAAATATATTAATTTAAATAAGACCTTTCTGTCAGTCTTTTAATACGTTTATTTTTAATGAGTTCATTACCTGCTTCAAGCAGTAGTAAAAAAACAATTTAATAAACTAGAGGGAACGAGTTAGGAGGAGAGGTGATGTTCGTGTCTGTTTTAATTATTTCCAGAAAACCCATAAGCATGTTCAGAGAGCAATTGACAGCATTCCAAAGTCCACTGGAGTGGTTTTCCACCAAGCATCTACTAAAAAACAAAGTGATCCTAATAATGCATTTGTTATCCGATATATAATTTACTTCATGAATGATCTTCAATGAAATCTACAGAAACTGGGCAAAAACTAGAAAAAAACCATCTCACCAATAATTGTTATCTTAGAGTAGGTATTAAGGGGGTGATTCTAACCCTGGCGGTCGGTGTTAAAGCGGCGGCCAACCCGCCAACAGGCTGGCGGTCAAAAAAATGGAATTCTGACCCTGGCGGGAACCGCCAACACAGACAGCCACTTTAACACTCCGACCGCCACGGCGGTAAAAACAAACAGCGCGGCGGTCACCGCCAACAGCCAGGCGGCAGACAATGTACCGCCCACACTATCACAACTCACCAATCCGCCACCTTTTCCGGGGCGGGAGCACCGCCGATAAAAACACGGCGGAAACAGACTACGAACGGGAAAACGCACACCACTACGCACTCCAGGAGGAAGGAGGACAGCATGGAACCCGAATTAAACATCCTACCTCCTCTCGTCTACCTTCTAATCTACCACGAGTACGAAGTCCGGCGCAGACGACAACAGTGAGTACTGCACCTACGACACACGGGAGGGTGGAGGACGAAAGGTTACGGCCACACACATATGCGACCCCCCCCCAACTATGTACACACCAATGCAGAGCAACAAGTCACAGTGACACCACCCAAACACCCCTGAAAAATGCTATGACATAATCAAATTTGGAATAAATATTTATGTACCAAAAAGCTCCTGAAAATTATCGTACAACCATGAAAGATATTTACAAGAAAACAAATGATATACACATCAGTGTATAACTGAAGTAACAAGTCCTGCACATCCTACGAATTCATCATGTCCGTGGGCCAAAGTTTTGAGAAACAAGGGCAAAGCCCACACAGGAGACTTGAGTCCTTTGGAGAGAACACTGCAGGGGCATCAGATGTAAAAACTACAGGCACCTCAGGGGGAAGGGAAGGGGGGGGCACCACAGCCACATGAGTCCACGACGCCAGATCCACGAGGAGCCACCATGCCCACTGTACCAAGCCACAGTCTCTCAATGTCTCTACAGTGGGTGGGCTGCCCACTGTACCATCCTGGGGAGTGCCAAGCCACAGTCTCTCAATGTCTCTACAGTGGGTGGGCTGCCCACTGTACCATCCTGGGGAGTGCCAAGCCACAGTCTCTCAATGTCTCTACAGTGGGTGGGCTGCCCACTGTACCATCCTGGGGAGTGCAAAGCCACAGTCTCTCAATGTCTCTACAGTGGGTGGGCTGCCCACTGTACCATCCTGGGGAGTGCAAAGCCACAGTCCATCAGGTGGATGACAGTCTCCACTGGTCAAGGAGGAGGCATGGAGGGCACAGTGAACCATAAACAGTGCTTGAGACGGCGGTGCCCAGCGGAGCGGTGCTTGAGAAGAAGGGCCCAGCGGAGCGGTGCTTGAGAAGAAGGGCCCAGCGGAGTGGTGCTTGAGAAGAAGGGCCCAGCGGAGCGGTGCTTGAGATGAAGGGCCCAGCGGAGCGGTGCTTGAGATGGCGGTGCCCAGCGGAGCAGTGCTTGAGAAGAAGGGCCCAGCGGAGCGGTGCTTGAGAAGAAGGGCCCAGCGCAGCGGTGCTTGAGATGAAGGGCCCAGCGGAGCGGTGCTTGAGATGGCGGTGCCCAGCGGAGCGGTGCTTGAGAAGAAGGGCCCAGCGGAGCGGTGCTTGAGAAGAAGGGCCCAGCGGAGCGGTGCTTGAGATGAAGGGCCCAGCGGAGCGGTGCGTGAGAAGAAGGGCCCAGCGGAGAGGTGCTTGAGAAGAAGGGCCCAGCGGAGCGGTGCTTGAGAAGAAGGGCCCAGCGGAGCGGTGCTTGAGATGAAGGGCCCAGCGGAGCGGTGCTTGAGATGGCGGTGCCCAGCGGAGCGGTGCTTGAGAAGAAGGGCCCAGCGGAGCGGTGCTTGAGAAGAAGGGCCCAGCGGAGCTGTGCTTGAGATGAAGGGCCCAGCGCAGCGGTGCTTGAGAAGAAGGGCCCAGCGGAGCGGTGCTTGAGATGGCGGTGCCCAGCGGAGCGGTGCTTGAGAAGAAGGGCCCAGCGGAGCGGTGCTTGAGAAGAAGGGCCCAGCGGAGCGGTGCTTGAGAAGAAGGGCCCAGCGGAGTGGTGCTTGAGATGAAGGGCCCAGCGGAGCGGTGCTTGAGAAGAAGGGCCCAGCGGAGCGGTCCTTTTGATGGCGGGGCCCTCTTCAGCGGTGCTCTTCTGCACGGCGGGCCCTGTTCAGCGGTGCTCTTCTGCACGGCGGGCCCTCTTCAGCGGTGCCTATCTTCAAGGCGGGGCCCTGTTCAGCGGTGCTCTTCTGCACGGCGGGCCCTCTTCAGCGGTGCCTATCTTCACGGCGGGGCCCTCTTCAGCGGTGCTCTTCTGCACCGCGGGCCCTGTTCAGCGGTGCTCTTCTGCACGGCGGGCCCTGTTCAGCGGTGCTCTTCTGCACGGCGGGGACCTCTTCAGCGGTGCTCTTCTGCACGGCGGGCCCTGTTCAGCGGTGCTCTTCTGCACGGCGGGCCCTCTTCAGCGGTGCCTATCTTCACGGCGGGGCCCTCTTCAGCGGTGCTCTTCTGCACGGCGTGCCCTCTTCAGCGGTGCCTATCTTCACGGCGGGGCCCTGTTCAGCGGTGCTCTACTGCACGGCAGGCCCTCTTCAGCGGTGCCTATCTTCACGGCGGGGCCCTGTTTAGCGGTGCTCTACTGCACGGCGGGGCCCTCTTCAGCGGTGCTCTTCTGCACCGCGGGCCCTGTTCAGCGGTGCTCTTCTGCACCGCGGGCCCTGTTCAGCGGTGCTCTTCTGCACGGCAGGCCCTCTTCAGCGGTGCTCTACTGCACGGCTGGGCCCTCTTCAGCGGTGCTCTTCTGCACCGCGGGCCCTGTTCAGCGGTGCTCTTCTGCACGGCAGGCCCTCTTCAGCGGTGCTCTTCTGCACCGCGGGCCCTCTTCAGCGGTGCTCATCCAGCAGGTCAAGGGAGCCAGACCTGTGCTGAACTCCCTGCTCAGTCGCCCTCGGACCGTGACGTTTCTGGACCCTTCGGGGACGGACTCCTGGCCTCTTTAGTGTCCTCCTTCCCAGCTGGGATGTGACATGTGGGGTCCACCTTCTCCGCGCTCCTGCTTCCCTTCCGCTCCTTTGATGGGGCTCTCGGGCCCTTGCCTCCCCTAGATGGTGTGGCTGGTGAAGTGGCCGCACATTGCTCCTTGGGGGCAGCCCTGTCAGTCCTCGCACGGCGGCCCTTGTTTTTGCGGGTCCTCTTGCCGGGGGGGGGGGCTGGACGTGTCCTTGCTGCTGATCGATGTGTCACTGCTGGCAAAGGGTGGACTCCAGAACCCATGCACAACAGTGACACTCGAAGCTGGGCTGGTGGTGGCTGCGGTGCTCTTGGGACTCTTTGCAGATGGAGGGGGGAGCTCATCGGAGGGAAAGAGGTTAAGATTAGCCAGGAAAAGCTTTTTAGGTCCAAGGTAAAGGGTAGGAGAAGTGGTGATGGGAGTGGAGGGAGAGGATGTGGTTGTAGGAGAGTCAGGTGTGCTGTCATTGGGTGAAGGTGCTGGTGCTGTAGGCTGACATGAGGTGGATGGCTGTTGGGTGGGTGTCTGCCTGCGTTTGTGTGTCTTGGAAGTGTGGGTGACAGACACAGTGGGAGAGGACACAGGGGACGTGTAAATGGCAGTGGGGGTGGTGACTGCACGAGTGTGGACTGTACTGGAGGGTGAGGTGGTGATGGAAGCACTGGCTGATGTTGGGGTGCATGCAGGTGTGAGTGTAGACGTCACAGGGAGGGAGGAGGGAGACGAGGAGGAGGGGGACACAGAGGTGGTTGTGACTGCTGGAATGTCTGCATCTGTGTGTTGCTTGGGTGAGTGTTTGTGGGATCTGTGGTGCTTGTGTCTGGATGAGCTGCTCTTGGGTGTTGAGGTGTGTGCAGGCTGGTCTGATGTTGTGGATGGGATAGGCTGAGGAACAGGAGACAGAGACAGGCTGGAGGCAGTAAGAAGAGGGAGGCTGGAAACAGGGACAATGGCTGCCGTCAGTGCTGAGGCCAGAGCAGTGAACGCTCGTTGATGGGCAGCCTGACCCGAATGAATGCCCTCCAGGTACGCATTGCTCTGTTGCACCTCCCTTTGCACACCCTGGATGGCATTCAAAAGGGTCGTCTGCCCAACAATGAGCGTCCTCTCCAGGTCAATGAGCTCCTCACTGAGGGCAGCAGGGGAAACAGGGGCAGGGGCTGAGGTGCCTGGGGCGAAGGAGACGTGCGCCTTCCTGGGCGAGCGGGCACGGAGCGTAGGCTGAGGGGCTGCTGGGAGGGCGGTGCTGGTGCGCTGGGTGGCGGCTGTACCTGTAGAGGCGGGGGGCCCGGATGTTGCCGCCACCGCTAGGGAGCTCCCATCCGAGGACGTGTCTGAGTCGCTGGTGTCACCACCGGTCCCCGTTGTGGTGCTCCCCTCGCCCTCCGGATCACTGGTGACCTCGGTGTCTGTTCCTGGGCCCACCGGGGCCTTGTGTCCTGCAGCTCCCTCGTGCTCCGATGCCAAATCTCCTCCGCCTGATGATGCTAATGCACACATGCACAAGAAGATGAAGAGAAAGGGTGGGGGGAGAAAAAAGAAGACCAGGTTGAGTGCATGCAATGTCAACACCGTTGGCGGAGAGGACAGACACAGGAGCCTCATGCACTAAGCCGCGCATTCGGGGTACACTACTCAGTACTACTGACTAGGACAACAGGCCAAGAGACGTCAAACGCGCACATGGGTGATGCTGGACCATCAATGGCTGTACTTGTCACCCTACAGAGGTGGGGGCCGGGGGCACAGGGCCATGCCTAAGGGAGAGGACTACACTACAGAAAGCGCCCTGGCCTAATGTCACCCACAGCCCTCCTCCCCCACCCAGACACCTCCACTGCGCAGAAAGATAGGAGAATGTGCTGATACTCACCCCCTTGTGTCTGCTGTGATGTCTTAAAGCGCCCATCCAATTCAGGGTAGGCCACCGCCAGGATCCGGGACATCAGGGGGGTCATGGTGCGACTGGCACCCCTCCTAGGTTGGGAGGCCATCCCCAGCAGTGTTTCTGCGGTCTTCCTTGTTCTGCGGCGGATGTCCTCCCACCTCTTGCGGCAGTGGGTGCCCCGTCTGTTGTGGACCCCCAAGTTCCGGACTTCCTTGGCGATGGCACGCCAAATCTCGATCTTCTGATGGGCGCTGACCTATTTGACATGTACAGGGTGGAAAGGAGGAAATCATCAATGACCTGCATGTTAGATGTGATTGGCCCCCCCCACCAACTTTGCCATATGGCACATGCTCTCATCTGTCGTGCGTTGCACTCCTCATTCGCCCCCCACCCCACCAACTTACATCCACCCCAATCCACACAGGCATAGCCCATTCCATGTGCACCCGGTGTACTCACTTGTTGGTCTGGAGGACCGTAGAGTAGCGCATACTGGGGGGGGACCCCATCCACGAGCTTCTCCAACTCTTCAGACGTGAAGGCAGGGGCCCTTTCCCCAGTCGCAGCAGCCATTGTCACTTCCAGACCGAGGTCACAGCAGCACTTGCAGTATAGGTCCTCTCCTGTGGATGATCAGGTCTCGAGTGATCAATCAGCTAGGAAATGGCGGTCACGCCCGCGGCGGTGCGTACCGCGGCGGTGCGTACCGCGACCGCTGGCGCACATCGTCATTGGCTCCTGAAACCCATAGGGTTCAATGTTAACCAATGCGGCTTTGCGCCGCGGTCTTCGACCGCCTACCGCCACGGTGTGCCCCGCCAGCGCATTGACCTCACATCCCATTGTCCCACTTCACAGGTCAGGCTGCCGCCATTTCAAGGGCCTACATGGCTTAATTTTGACTGCGACACACAGGCCTAGGCCTTGCATTACCACACATACCATTCTTTAACTGTGCAAGCTGTCTGTACGTACCTGTGGTTTGCCTGACTCTGTGCTCCATGTTGTCCTTCCTAGGCACCGTCCGCTGGGACTTGCGAGGAGAAGGACGAATCCTCGCGTGTAACGACCGCTGGTGGACCTGTCGACAATGGAAGAACGCCATATAATACTTCGATACAGACTTGACCGTGCCACTATCCATGAACTGTGTGCCCAGCTGGAGCCAGCCCTGATGTCCCCCATCCGCCAACCCACAGGGATTCCCCCTCTGGTGCAGGTTTTGTCAGTCCTCCATTTTTTGGCAAGTGGGTCATTCCAGACAACAGTGGCCATGTCATCTGGAATGTCTCAGCCTATGTTTTGAAAGATTTTGAGCAGAGTGTTGTCTGCCCTGATGAAACTCATGCGGAGCTACATCATTTTCCCAGAGGAGGGTGACTTGCCTACAGTGAAGGGTGATTTCTATGCCCTTGGACATATCCCCAACATCATTGGTGCCATTGATGGGACCCATTTGGCTTTGGTACCCCCAAAAGACGATGAGCAAGTGTACAGAAACAGAAAAAGTTATCATTCGATGAATGTCCAGGTGGTCTGTTTGGCTGACCAGTACATCTCCCATGTAAATGCCAAGTTCCCAGGGTCAGTGCATGACGCGTATGTTATGCGAAATAGCAGCATCCCCTATGTGATGGAGCAGCTACAGAGACAACGTGTGTGGCTAATTGGTGACTCTGGTTACCCCAACCTGCCCTGGCTACTGACCCCAGTGAGGAATCCCCGGACCAGGGCAGAGGAACGGTACAATGAGGCCCATTGGCGAACTAGGAGGATCATCGAAAGGACCTTTGGCCTCCTGAAGGCCAGGTTTAGGTGCCTGCATATGACAGGGGGATCCCTGATGTACTCACCAAAGAAGGTGTGCCATATCATCGTGGCCTGCTGTATGCTTCACAATCTGGCATTGCGACGTCAGGTTCCTTTCCTGCAGGAGGATGGTGCAGATGGTGGTGTTGAAGCAGCTGTGGAGCCTGCGGAGAGTGAAGAGGAGGAAGACTCAGAGGACGACACAGACAACAGGGACAGAGTAATAGAACAGTATTTTCAGTAGCACACAGGTAATAATCTCCCATGCCATTTTACATTTCCTAAAAGCCTCCTGCATCTCAACTTTGTCGATTGCCCCCCAGAACTATAAACATGATGTTTGATTTTCCCTTCCCTTTTCTGTGCTGTATGAGCCACTGCGTGACCTCGGCTTGGTTGGCCCATGGACTAATGCTAAGTTACCTCTGTATGTGTAATTCACAATGTTAAAAATACGTAATTGATATGTAATGTGTCATACATTTGTAAATAAGACAGGCTGAGTCCTGATTGATTTCAGTGCAATGTGTGATTTATTATTAGTGCATAGATATTGGTACATGATAGTGAAACAGTGATGGGTGGGGGTGGAGTAATGTCCATGGCAGAGTCCAGTTCTCAGTCTCACAGGTGCATTGTCCATATGCCTGTGGCAGGATGGAGCAGGGGCAGTTCAAGGTTTGACAGGGTGGCAATGTTGAACAGTGGGAGGACTTCAGGGGGTATGTGATGCTGGCGGGGGTCTTGACATCCTACTCTGTCGTTTTTTTTTATCTCAGGCTCCTTTTGCGGGGTGGTTGTTGTTCAGCAGGAGGTGGGGTTCTGGTGGGCTGTCGTTGTGGTGGGGCCTCCTGTCCACTAGCGCCGGCGGAGGTGGTAGGCTGTTCCTGTTCCTGGCTAGTGACAGGGGCCCTGTGTGATGCCACATGGTCCCGAAACGTGTCCTCTATACGGTTCAGGGCCTGGACTATGCTCCCCATAGCGGTTGAGATGTTGGTGAGTTGGTCGCTGAACCCCATGTAGCGTTGCTCCTGCTGTGCCTGGATCTCCTGGAACCTGGCCAGTACCGTCGCCATCGTCTCTTGTGAGTGGTGGTAGGCTGCCATGATGGTGGTGAGGGCCTCTTGGAGAGTGGGTTCCCTGGGCCTCTCCTCCCCCCCTGTCGCACAGCAGCCCTCCGAGTTGCCCTGTTTCCCTGGGCCTCTGTCCCCTGGACGGTGTGCCCACTCCCACTGCCCCCAGGTCCCTGTTGTTGATGGGTTGGTGGGTTACCCTGGGGGCCCTGTAGTGGTAGACACACCGCTGCTTGACCTGTCCTAGAGACAGAGGCATGGGCCCGCTGGGTGGGAGCTGTGCTGTTGTTCCCAGAGGGGGTTGGGTCTGCAGTGGCCTGTGTCTGGGTGAGGGGAACCGACTGCCCAGAGGTCCCCGATGGTCCGGGCTGGTCATCAGGGTCCAGGTCGACAGAGCTGCTGTCATCACTAGGGGCCTGTTCCGGGGGTGGGATGGACATTTCTGGTCCCTCCTGACCGGTGTGTTGTCGTTCGGGTCCTGCATGGGGTAAGAGGGTATGGTTATTGTTTCTGTGTGTGCATTAGCTTGCGTTTTATGGGTGCCCTTGTCCCCCAGTGCTGGCATTCCTTTGGGGGAGGTGTTGTGAGGGTGTTTTGTGTGGGGGGGATGGGTATGTGCAGTGGTCATGCTTAGGTGATGGGTGTCCATAGTTTGGGGATGGCATGCAGGGGTTGGTGTTGGGTGGGTTGTACTGGAGAGACATTCTCAGGGAGGATGTGTGCTGGGGGGTTGGGGGTGAGGGTGGGGGTTAGCATGCTGGGGGGGGGTGAAGTGGTTGGCCTTGTACTTACCAGAGTCCATTCCTCCGTGTACTCCAGCGAGGCCATCAGGATGCAGGATGTTTAGTACCTCTTGCTCCCATGCTGTGAATTCGGGTGGAGTGGGTGGGGGTCCCCCGCCAGTCTTCTGCACTGAGATGTTGTGTCGCGAGACCATCGATCGCACCTTCCCCCGTAGGTCGTTCCATCGTTTGCGGATGTCGTCCCTATTTCTGGGATGCTGTCCCACCGCGTTGACCCTGTCCACGATCCGCTGCCAGAGCTCCGCCTTCCTTGCTATGGTGGTGTGCTGAACCTGTGAGCCGAAGAGCTGGGGTTCCACTCTTATGATTTCCTCCACCATGACCCGGAGTTCTTGGTCCGAAAAGCGTGGGTGCCTTTGTGGTGCCATGGGGTGGTGTGTATGAGGTGTGGGGTGGTGTATGTGATGATGTGTGTGTTGGTGTGTGGTGCTTTGTGCTTCTATGTGGTGTGTGTGATGTTGTGTTGTGCCTCTGTGTGTCTGGCTATCTATTCTCTGATGTGTCTCTCTCTCCTTCGTCTCTGGTTTTTGTTGGTAGGAGTTTGTGGGTGATGTGGGTGTGTGTTTTATATGGTATTGGATGTGTGGGAGTGGTGTGTGTATGTGTTTCAGGTGTGTGCCTTTCAAATTGTCCAATGTGGTAGGGGTTTGTAAAGGTGTGTTTATTTTGACCGCGGCGGTGTGTACCGCCAATGGAATACCGCGGTTGAATGACCGCCGCGTGGATTTGCGGGTCATAATGGGATGGGCGTATTTCTGTTGGCGTGGCGGTGGAGGTTTGGTCTTCTCCAGTTTACCGCTGGCCGCTGATGTGGCGGACTGCAGTGGAGGGTGGATTTTTGGAGGTTTTGCAGTTGTGGGTCAGAATGTCCGTGGCGGCTGACCGTGGCCGCGGCGATATTGTGGCGGCCTTCTGACCGGCGGTAAGCGGCTTTTACCGCCGAGGTCAGAATGACCCCCTAAGTACGGATACTTAACTCACAAAGCTTTGAATTTCTACTCCGACCATTGCAAATCAGATTAACCATTTTATGGGCGGTTTACCGTGTTACTTTCTTACTGTGTGCATGTTTTAAAGATCAAGTACTCATTGTATTCCTTTGTTGCGCACTGTAATAAATGCAACAAACAATTACTGGCTACACACACACATGCACACACATATGTATGTATGTATATTTTTATAGATATATATAGAGAGAAAGAGAAATATACAAACATATATATATATATATATGTATATATATATATATATATATATATATATATATATATATATATATATATATATATATATATATATATATATATATATATATAATTAAAATATCACCATTAAGTCTACAGACTGATATGTAGGCAGTATGCACAGATTTTTTGTTTTTGAAAATGTTATACTATTGAATAAATCCAGGTGTCTAATTTTACTGCTATTTTCTATGATTACTTTTGGTTGGTGTTTGTCATATAGGGTACTCAGTTGCAATGGCGATGAAATACCGCCTCCAATAAACTCTGGGTGCACCACCAAGTTAGGGCTGGATGGACCGGTAGTGTGTTGACAATGGACCATACTCCTGATTTGTTGCTGAAGTACTTCACTGATGGCCTGGCAAGGTACAGACCATTGGTGGTAATCCCTCCAAACTTCCCTACTATTTAGAGAGGGGTGCATAGCTTTTTTTTCTTACTGTCAGTCACCACTGGGAATACCCTGGCAGTGAAGGACAGGCAGAATCTCCCATGGTGTGGAAGCCATTAGGTTTACAGTCTCTAAAGCAAACTCCCAGTTTGGGAACAATGTAAAACTTTTACAAGTTTGGTGGAAGTGTCTGTCACCAATGTCTCTTTGTTTAAGTGTTTTTTGTTCCTTTAAGAATTTTTCAATTAAGCAGATTGACAGTGTTAGCCAAGCTCAACATCTTCCTCTCACTCCAGTTTGTTTTGTTTACCAATTGACAGTCCTAGGTGAATTCATTTGTGCAAACTCAGATCTGCCAAAATTGTGATTTAATACCAAGTTGACAGAGCATACCTGTGAGTGTAAGCAACCAATGTGGCTTTTGATTAAAGCAAATCTTGCTCAGAGCTAGCCTGGTTAAACTGTATCAACTAAAGATAATATGTGTTAGACTTGTTATCCGTGGCGTAGTCTCCCCTAACTTTGTGCCTCTGTTTCCCAGGTTGTTGACGTGTGCTGGACTTTTTTACTCTGGGCACTTTACCACTGCTATCCAGTGCTAAAGTGCAAGTGTTCCTATATAAAATGTGTATGTAATTGGATTTCCATGATTGGCATATTTGATTTACTGGTAGGTCCCTAGTACAGTGCACTAGAGGTGCCCAGGGCCTGTAAATCAAATGCTATTAGTGGGCTTGCAGCACTGGTTGTGCCACCCACAATAGTAGCTCTGTAAACATGCCTCAGACCTGCCCCTGCAGTGTTTGTGTGTGTTGTTTTAAACTGCCAATTCGACTTGGCAAGTGTACCCACTTACCAGGCCTAAACCTTCCCTTTTCTTACATGTAAGACACCCCTAAGGTAGGCCCAAGGTAGCGCCCTGGGCAGGGTGCAGTATATGCTTAAGGTAGGACATATACTAATATTTTTTATATGTCCTTACAATGAAATACTGCCAAATTCGATTTTCACTGTAGCAAGGCCTATCCCTCTCATAGTTTAACATGGAGGCTGCCTTTAAATATGATTAAAACGTAGATTCCCTTTGGGAGCGGATAGACATGTGGAGTTTGGGGTCTCTGAGCTCACAATTTAAAAATACATCTTTCAGTAAAGTTGATTTTAAGATTGTGTGTTTGAAAATGCCACTTTTAGAAAGTGAGCATTTTCTTGTTTAAACCATTCTGTGACTCTGGCCCTCATTATGATATTGGTGGCAAATGCTGCCTACCGCCATGGCGATGGGTGCCAGCATACTGTCGCCGTGGCTACCGACCGTCCATGTCATTATGCCCGTAGATGGGATTCTGCCAGAAAACTGTTGGAATTCCCTGTACAGTCATGGCGGCGGACAGCAGTAAGTTGGTGCTGCTGCCAGCAGCAGCGCCACACCAGCAAAACACCGCCTACCGTGTCATGGTCCATGATACAGCCTGCAGTGTTTTGCTGGCAGACGCTGCTGCTGGCAGCAGCGCCGCGTCCCGTCTCCTGCCAGGTGTTGTGTGCGTGTGTGGGGGTGTGTGTAAATGCGTGCATGCATGTGTAATGCGTGTGTGCATAAGTGGGTGTGAGTGTACATGCATTTTGTGTCCTGTGCTTGCGTATGTGCCTAGATGTATGTTTGTGAGTGTTTCTGTGAGTGTGTATGAATGTAGAAATGCGTGGGTGAATGTGTGTATGCATGTGTGGGTATGGCTGTGCGTGTATGTGTGTAAATGTGCAGTCTCCAGCCCGGCAGTAGTTACCACTGTGACGGCCGGTGTGATACATTGACGGTTTGGCTTTGGCCAAACCACCAATGTCATAATAGTGGAGGTAGGTACCACCAGTCTGTTGGCGGTAATACTTCCACGATCCCGCTGACTGCCGGGTCGCAATGACCCCCTCTGCCTGTTTGTGGATTCCCTGTCTGGGTCAGTTTGACAGTTGGGCTGCTTGCACCTCTCTCTAGACAGTGACACAAAGGGAGCTGGGGTGTAGCCTGCATATCCTTATGAGCCATCTGTGCTATGATGGAGAGGAGGAGTGGTCACTCACACCTGAAAGGGCTGTGCCTGCCCTCACACAATGCAGTCTCCAACCCCCTGGTGTGTGTCTGGGGCCTGGCCGGGGCAAGGCAGGATTTCACAAACAAGAGAGACTTTCCTTTGAAGTAAGTCTACTTCAAAGGCCAAAATGGGCATAAGAAGAGCACCCAAAACCACAGACTTTAGATCACTTCTGGACATCAAGAGGAACCTTTGCCTGGATAAGAGCTGAAGAGCTGAGGAGAAGTGCTGCCCTGCCTGCGACTGTTCTTTGTGAAGCTATCCTGCAGTTGCTGCTTTTGCCTGGTGAAAGGGGACAAAGACTGGGCTTTGTTGTGCTTTCCTGCTTGGAAGAAATCTCTAAGGGCTTGTCCTGAGCTTACCTTCTGTTTTTTGAAGTCTCAGGGCCATCAAAGATTTCCCCTGCCAGCACCTGGACTCTCTGCTGAAACTCCTGCCCTGCCAAGTGGTGCCCTAACCAGGTCCTGGGGCCTTGACAGGTGAAGCTGGCCGACCAAGATTGAAAATCTACGCACAGACTGCCATGCAGGGAAATTTCCAACACAACCTCTGAGAGGCAGCAGAAGAAACAATGCGCCACCGGCTTCGCAGCTGAAATTGATGCTCCGCCTACAGCACGGCTGGAAGATCAACGCACACGGCTGGAGAATCGACACTCAACACCACTAACGGAGTCTGGTAACATCGCAACCTACACAGAGCAGTCTTGCTAATACCGTGCGGCAGGCTTTTTTGACGCAAACCTTGCTATCCACAGAAAAATTATGCAACGCCTGCCCGGATCCGAGAGCTTGCTCTGATCAACGTATCACTTTCCTGTGGAGTGGAAAAACAACACACGCCGACCCGACCGGAGAAGGAGAAATGACACACGATCTCGCTTGCGGGTGAGAAATCGATGCATTGCTAACCTTTTGCAACGTACACTTACCTGTGTGTGTTATTTTGACTCTACCCAGGTACTTTTCAGCGCTAGCAGTTTTTTTTACTGTTTATTGCTTTTAACATTAATAACTTGACTGTATGTTGGATTTTTGTCATTTTGGTCTTGTTTTGTTTAGATAAATATTTCCTATTTTTCTAAACCTGTTTTGTGTCATTTTATACTGCTTTCACAGAGTTACTGTGTGTTGGTACAAATAATTTATACCTAGACTCTTAAGTTAAGCCTGCCTGCTTGTGCCAAGCTACCAAGGGGGTGAGCATGTTTACTGAGGGTGATTCTCCTTTACGCAGACTAGAGTGAGGGTCCTTGCATGGACAGGGGGGTAACCTGACTGCCAACCAAAGACCCCATTTCTAACAATATGAAAGACAGATGATTAGATTAAGTTAGATTTTATTTGTATTTATAGGATTCTGGCACCCTTCCAGAGCAAATGCTAAAGATAATCGTGTCAGTCTATGAGGTTAAGTTGCAAATTTGGTGGTTGTCCTGCAAGTGAGTATGATACACAGCTTGAGCTACGAAACATAAGTCCAGCAAATGTTGGGGAAAATGCCTGCATTGGGGGTAGGGTAATTTACCTATCTAACTCCAATCTAGCAGACATTGAGGAAATTGAATACATTGGTGGGGTGTTAGATTTACTATTCTAACTCCAATCCATCAAACAGTGGTTAGCAGGGTACAATACAAGCCTAACTAAAGTCTAACAAATATTGGGAAAGAGCACATAAGCATATTTTTGATGAGCATTTATTCACAATTCTAAATCCTGCATTCAATGAATGTGAGATTTAGTATTTTAAGGCCAGTCTCATTAACAATGTAGAGAGCTTATATTGGGCCTACAGGGGGATTTAGAGGTCAGATTTACTACATCCAAAAATATAAGCACCCACAAAAATATTTAAGACATTAAAATAAAACAGTTGAATAACCTAGAACCATTAATGTATGATTTGATAAAGAAACAAACATATATTTAAAAAAAAATGTAAACTTAATGTTAAACAATCTATTTAAACATTTATAAATAATAAATATTCCTCAAACCTGCACATAAAACCTACAAATCAAAAAACAGTTTACATTTTTGTACATCTATATTTTAATAAGAAATAAATTGATATACTTTTACAAAAAAAAAAAACAATTCCCCAAATATAAACCAAAGTCCATTACAATGTCCTTACATTTCTATAAAAATATAGTAATGAACATTTTCAAATGTAATGTTATCTAAGCATACAATTATTTTAAAATTGCACTATTCCACCAAATAAATGCATCAATTAACATCAATTTGTGTATATAATGTAGGAAAAATACCCATTCGATCCCTTAATAAAGGGAGTCTGAAACAAAAATGTAATATATAGTTAAAAATATCTTGATAATATTAGATAGCAATTGAAAAGCTATAATTATTACTGTTTTAATCAGCTAACACAAGTTAATATATACTTTAAAACACACCACCCACTCACCAAAATCCCATCAACCAGACTACCAAAAAGAGAATGCTTCATATAAAAAAAATAATATGAAAAAAAAAATACTTCCTTAAATGTTTATAACAATTATTCAATTAACAATAATTGATATAATGAAAACATTACCCACCCAGCTGCCTAATACAACATGAAAAACGTTCCATAGAATGTTTTTTAAAAAGTCTAAATTAAATTTACAATATCATTTATATTAAAATGAAACATAAAACAATACAATACCAAAATAAAAAATAAATCTCTGTATTATAGTAAAACAGTAAAAAATAGTACGCTTACCTTCAATATTTTTTAGTCTACAATATTTTGGAACTATAATATTTTGAACATTTTATGGTCAAACAACATTGGTGATATTCATATTTAATACCAAATAATATATAATAATGTTTTTGTGGATTATCAATGGCCTTAGCAGCATTAAACAGCATTAATGTTCACTAATTTCAACTTCCAGTTCACACCATGTTCTATGTTTTGGGCCAGAAAACCTAAAGGTATGAAAAAGGCATTCCAACATTGTGCCCTTGCATTGTAACAATGTTATGAAATGAGTGAACACTGTCTAAGAATGAGCTAAGCTCATTACAGAGAACATACTTAGACCTTTATGTGTAAAAATATTGTAGCCACGGATTAATAATAAAAATCCTGTATATCATTATAGCATCCTTATCATTGGCAGTTAATGGAGTTGCATATGACCAGCAACTTAATAAATTTGACGTAAGCCAAGAGACTATTTATATTGTTTCATGTTATGGGGTGTTCAGGTTCGATTTCAAAAGTTTAGGCATGAAAATATAATTATATTTAAAATTTATGAAACGTAAGCATGTCTTGAAGGGTCAGAAGGACACAACAGTGAAGGCAACTAAGTCCAAGGCAGATGTAAGGCAAAAAGAGACATATTAAGTGTTGTAGGCCTTTCAAAGGCCTAAAATAGATTGTAGAACTACCTGATATTGAACTTATTTTGTCAGATGAATAGTTTATTAAAACCCTAACATAAATGAGCTCAGATAACAGGACCAGCGTTGAAAATAACACCAAAAAGGAAGCCACAATATCATATTATTCCTTGAGATTAATGTGGAGAACATAAGAGGGTGGATTTTGAAAACTGAGCAAGAACGGAGAAAACACAGAAGTAATGGCATCTTCTTCAAAAGAAATTAGATGTAGATAATAAGCTAGACAGAAATTGAAGAATCTTAAAATTGTATCTTAGATTGGTCTTATTCTTTATGGTTCTGAGAAGGAAAAGAAAGAAAGAAAGATATGAAAGTGTGTGTGAAAACAGTAAACAAGTCCTTTTTTTAATCATAGAACTGGAGATCCCCACTTTCAATTTGTTCTCTAAGCAGAAAATGAGAATTGTTTACGTTTGTTTTGAAAGTATTTATGTAGAGGTGTAGGTATTCCAATTGGCTCACCATTCTTGCTTCACTATATTTGTCGAGGGCAGTTTCTTATTCAAAATAGATGTGACACAGTATGACAGGTGAAGAACAATCTGGCAGATAAGAGACTAATCTAAAGCCAAAGGGGCTACATCTAATAATTTTTCCGGGAATACCTAATGTAATACACATTAATAAAATGCATACATTCCCTTCTGCTAGTAAAACAAACATACTCCAGGTCAAGTTGACAGGTAACCATTTTGAGATTGCCATTTTATTTTTAGGATTCATGATTGGAAGGAATGTGAAGAGGTCTTATTAGAGCAGAGAGATTACATTTCTCCTAGGAATTTGAGAGAAGAAAAGGAGAATAAGAGAAGGGTAAGTAATCAGTCTCTATATACAACATCAGTGAAATATTCTATAAATCACATTTTTTTAGTGCAGTCTTAATAACAATAGAAGGTATTAAAATGCATAGATTAAATGTGTAAATGTACGTTGCTGGATACATTATTGTTGGTATAGTTTTGGTATGCAATGTGAATGGATTAAGCAGTCTTAAATGAAACAATTTTTTTAGCCCCATCAAGGACCTGGATAATTACTTCATATACTTATTTGAAACTTATTTGAAGAGATCCCCTTGCATATGTTTAACCATGGCAAGCGCATCACGTATCACAGGCCTCTGTTAATGTTTCATGGTCTTGTTGGCATACTGAAAGTAGTTTTTCAATATCTTTATTGGTTTTTACAATGAAAGATGTGACATAAACCTGCACTCAGCTCAGTAATTCACATTTCAGTACATAACCACTTAGCCACATAATCTCTCTTGCAGACCCAGTGTTTGAATGTGAGCACTCCTTCATTTTTCTTGTAGGGCGCTTGTTTCAAGTTTGCCTCTGTGTGCTGCTCACTACTTTCATATCGCCTCTCTTAGTTCATGTTTTGCCCCTTTACTAATCCATAAAGTCCCATCTTAAGGGTCACGTTGAGCTAGTCTAACCCTTGTATGTTCCCTGTACTTGAATACCCGCTCACACTTCTCATTCCTCCTTACGTTCCATGCTCAAGGTCATCTTAAGCAGCTCCAACCATGTTGCAGCTAAAGTGGCTTAATATTTGAGGGATCTTACACCTCCTGAAGCATTGCCCTAGCTCTTCCAGGTCCTCAGTCAGTTTGCAGACTCGTCTACTATGGTTCATGTGTCTCTCTTCAGCTACAGTCCATTGTGCTACTTCCCTTGTCCAAGCATTTATTTGGTGCATTTGTAGCTGGAGCCAACAATTAGCTGTCCACCCTTTTTCTAGCATTACTCCCATCTCAACAAATCCACAGCCTTTTTGTTTTGTTTTTAGCTAGCGCTTCCAACAAACAATGATGAATATGCTGTGTGGGCACTGCTACTGTCACCCTGTGGAATTTTTTGACACTCTATATGACACATAATATTTCAATTGTGGACACATCATTATATATTTTTATATCGTCTACTAGTGCGTCTAGGGCACTCAGGTGTCTTAGGTGGGTAGATTTTACAGAACCTCTGTGCTATTAGCTGTGTCCTTGTGGATATAATCAAGTTGTGTTAGCGGAAATCTGGTATTATATGATGCTTTTGTTACACTCCTGATTACAGCCTCTCAGTTTCTGTTGGTGATTGGACTATTGCAGTCACCTGCCATGCTCTATCTATCTATCTACCTATCTATCTATCTATCTATCTATCTATCTATCTATCTATCTATCTATCTATCTATCTATCTATCTATCCTTTTTTAATGTAAAACTAACTCAATTAATTTAACATTAATTACTATGGAAAATTATACAATTCTATCCTTTCATTGTTTTATACAAGAGTGTGTTGCAATACCAGTGGTTGACCAATGTAATGTGTTGAGTACAAAACAAGTACAGTCTTATCCATTGGATGTTGCAGCTACTAAACATCTGTTTTAACTGCACTTCCCCCACGATTTGCCATAATGTGCTTGTCATCAGTTTTGAATTAGCTTTTGTTGAGGGTCATCTTTATCTGGCTTTTCATTATAAAATCCATGTCTTTCACCTAAAGCAACATTACATTGACATTAGGGATTAAGGGCACATGTACAAAGCTCATTTGTTGTCGCAAACCATGTGCGACAAGAAAAGAGCATTTGACGATACACAAACCCAATTTTGCGATTCTGTAATCTCTTTACTGAATCACAAATAGGGTTTGCGAGTCAAATTGCGAGTCGCTGTGTAGTGTATGATTGTTTTGTGACCTTGAATGTGGTCACAAAACATTCGCAGAATAGCACCAGTTTCAATTTCCATGGGACCCCCTTGCCCTTTGTGAATGGTAGCAAGAATATTTTTTCAGAGGAGGCAGTGGTCCCAAGGAGCACTGCCTGCTCTGAAAAAATTAAAAGAAAACTTTTTTTTTTTTTTTTTTTAATGTTTTCTTTAAGAAAAACGGGTTGCATTTCAAACAAAAACTGCTTTATTTAAAAAGAGTCACAGACATGGTGGTCCGCTGTCCCCAACAGGCCACCATCCCTGTGAGTGTGGCCATTCCCAATGGGGTTACAAACTGCAACCTACCACATGAATATTTTTGAGGTAGGTCATTTGCAACCCCATTGGGAATTGCAAACAGGGTCATTGACACCGATGTACATCAGGTTTTGTGACTCGTAAATTGTGAGTTGCAAAACCTGACATTTATACATATGACCCTAACTCTCTACACACTGTTTAGAGGAAGCATCTTTCATCTACATTGAGGAAATATGTATTTACTACACACATCTCTTTTCCATGATACATACATTAGAGTAATAACTAGACCACCTTTAGGACCGTCTTCACCTCCCCCTTCAAGAAATATGATGGTCAGCAGCACTCCTCTGTATATGTTGAGCAAGTCAAAACATATAGTTGTCCTCTCAATTTTTTGTGTACCATTAGTGTCTCATCACCAAAGAAATGTGTTTCCTGTGGCAGTGGCATATTCACAATAGAAGAGTGGACTAAATAGGCTATATTTATGACCCGGTTTGTTTTGCGTTTGCACTGCGCAATGTGGTAAACGTGTGACGCAAACTTCAAGTGAGATTTATTAGGCAATGTGATGCCGCCTTGCGTGGCCCTGAGTGACTTATAAATCCTGAGTAATGCAACACAGCTGAAATTGCATCACTGCATTAGGCTGCACCAGGAAAGCACTTCAATGGGTGTTGCATGGGTGTTCCCATGCAAAATCCCTGGGTTTTGACACAATTCCAGATTTACCAGAATTGGGAGACCCGGGAATGTGGCAAAAAAACTATGCCTCCCCAGGTGAGGGATACGACGGGGAAATATCTTTATTTTTCCTTGTTTTGTCTTCTTTCTATGTGCGCTGCATTCTGCAGGCAATATAGAAAGAAGAAAAAAGCCTCTCAGGATTGGTTTTGTGCAGGATGGTGCCCCTTCATGCACAAAAACAATACTGCATGCAACGCAGACACCCTTGCACCGTTGTGCAAGGGTGCTTGGATTGGTGCTAGGCAGCCCATTGTGTTTCAGCGCAGGTGCTGTATTGTCTTGAAAATTGTGTGTTCCTCCCATTTTCCTGTGATGTAAGGCAGCATGGTGACTTGCTACGCTGCACTATGCCACAATTTAAAAAATATTCCTCTCTATCTTTTTGTAAAACCATTCCGTCCTCTTACATTCCAAGTTATGATCTTTCATTTAATATTCACGTTATCATAATCAACTATACACACACCTTCCACTCTCATATTTGCACATCAGTGCTTCACTCTTGGTATTTATTAAGCCCAGTGATGCTGCATCCCTCTTGTCACACTTTGCCTGCCCTGCATTCTGACTGTGTGCAACACAACAAACTTTCAACAAACTTCACCACTCCATCTTGCACTTCTCGTACCCCTCCAAGTGGCTTCCCTGTTAAGCAATGCATTTCCTTAGCTGGTAACACCTTCTACTCAACACCGGAAATGCTGTTGTTTTTGTCTGTTCCTTCTCTCAGCCTTACCCTTTCTCCAGTATTTTGTAATGTTGTGTAATCATTGCCCCATTTCCTTTGGTCACTGTCAACTTTCCTCTGTGAAGTGCAGTGTTAGCAAACCATGCATGTATCTTAATTTGTTGTCTTATCTCATACTTCTATTCACCAACCACTTCTTTTGGAATTTCTGACTCCTCTGTGGCTGTGGAGCTAAATGGAGTACTGCACTGCTCTGTTACATCTCCAGTGACCTTTACAGCATTGCACTGTGTTGTAAATAATGAGGCACTGCCTTCAACTGCTGTGTAGATGAACCTTTAGTCGACCACCCACACAGTGACTTTATCCCTTGCCAATCTAATGCCAACTGACATCAGGGATAGGAACACAAACATTCTACCCTGTCTTTGTAACACACAGCAACATAGAATCTTATTATAAAGTTTCTGCTTATGACACATCCTAGGTCTTCACATATAGATTACAAAACATCAGAATATTGAGTTGCAAGTAACATTCACACTGACTAGAATACAAACAGAATAAAAAGTAGTAAGGTTATCAAAATTCATCCTTGCATGACGTGTTTTAAACAAGTGTAGATGTAGGAAACATTGACAATGAAGAATATGAATACAACTGAAGGTTACCACAGAACCCTCAACTGTGCTACTAGAATGTTTAGCTTAGTCTGATTCTCTTCTATAATTCTTCAGATATGAGGGTGGTCTTCTTTCTCTCCTCACTTTCTAGTCTCCTCTCTCATTCTTATCTCCTGGTACACTTACATCCACCACACTTCTTGTTAGTTCACTAATGGGATTGGTTTCTAACCAGCTACCTGCCAGTTCACCTGTATCACTTCCAGCCAACAAGAATCTGTTACAACCTGCCTCCACCCTCACCCCAGTCTCAGTATCCTCACAATTTCCTCCTCTCTGAAATAATACTACCCTGCACTTGTTCCATTTGGTCCCATCCATCAATACCACATACAAGTCACTCACTTGCTGAACTTTACATGTACCATATAATTTGAACCATTCTCTTCCCGCTCATCCATCTTTAACTTTCACCCAGCCCCCAACACAAATGCCTGAAAGTCTGCACTCCTTTCATAAACATGACTTCAACCTATTTAGAATGCACATCAACACCATGGCAAACCTACTATTTACACCCACTCCTGACAAAGGCCCAATAACGTCCACACAATGGGTATGCCACACCTCCTCTGGGTCTTGAATGCTTCCCATCTCTGATTTTGTTCCTACTTTCAACTTTTTCTCACTCTCTTTGCATCCTGTACATTTCTCCACCCATTGATTAGTTTGTGTGTCACCACCAGGCAAGGAAACATTTTCTTTTACTCTTCTTTGAATTAATTTTTAGCCTAGATGTCCTTCATGTGCCAATTGTATAATTTTCCTTCTTAAATTCTCTGGCAGTACACATCTGTCCCCTCAAATCATTAATCACCTATCACTGATTGGCAGCTCCTTCAATATTTTTGTGTATGGCCTCATAAATAAGGCAACCTCACTTTCTCTCCTTTCACATTCTGCAGTGATTTTACTCATGCTTTGCAGAACAGTATCTTCCGCCATCACTTGTACTCACTTAATTTTTATAAAAACACACAGACAGTGGTGTACCACATCCTCTAACCATACTAAAGACCCTACCTTTTCTTTGTTAATGACTGCCTCTTTATCAGCCACCTTCTGGTCCACAGGCAGCAGTGAAAGGGTGTCCGCACGGGTATTTTGCCACACTGGTATGTGTTCTACATGAAACAAGAAATCTTGCAAACAAGCCGCCAACCTGGCTTATTTCTCAGATCCCTTGCCAGCACCTCCAGAAGATACATCTTTGATTGACAGTTTGGGATCAGTCCTTAATCCAAATTGTATTCCATAAGAATGTTCTAAAATACTCTGAGGACCAAGTAGTCCCCTAAAAAATCAACTAATTCTTCTCAGGCTCTGTCAGAGAGCACAAGGCAAAGACCAAAGTATTTTTAATACCTTTGTGTAATTGAGACAAGACCGCACCCAACCCAGATGCACTGGCACCTACAGTGAGGACAGTAGGCAACTTGCTATCAAAGAGTACTAAAATTCCTGCAGCCCATACTTCTTGTTTTATAACGTTTATAAAGTTATAACTTTGGAGATGGAGCCAAATTTATGGCTTCCAATTGATTTTTCTTTGGTTTCACCCCCTCACCTGTTATTGTTTGGACCAAGTATTCAATAAATGCTTAAGAATGTGAGACCTACATCCAATAGTTGCCTCAGCACCTTCTTTGAACACCCACAACATCCCCACCCCTGTCAGGAACCCGACTTAGCTGAATCCAGGGCTCTTACGGCAGGAGATGGGACGTGGCGCTGCTACCGCCAGCAGCGCCCGCCAGCAGAACACTGCCAGGCTGTATTATATTTCATAATACGGCTGGCGGCAGTCTACTGGCTTAGCGCTGCTGGTGGTAGCAGCGCCTCCTTAACGCCATCCACCAGCATGGCCAAAGCGGGATTTCCATCTTGGGTAAATCCGGCTGTTGTCATAATTACCGGACGGCTGTTAGCCGCGGTGAGGGTCTTTTGGTTGTAGGCAGTACTTACCGCCACTGTCATTATGAGGGCCATAGTGTTTTTGCACATTCCCAATGCTCATGTTAATATATTATTAAAAAGACAGGGAACAGTTTTTTCTATTCTTTATCTCACTGTGGCTATGAGATCTGCTTGCTTATTTGATCTTTTACAAAGCTTTGTACCAGAGAAACTAAAAGATATAACATAGCAGCTTCCATATGTTCACTAACAGTAATAGAAGTATTGTTTTTATCCTGTGTCGCTAATGTAGGATTCAATTGAATAAGGGCCCTCCTTGCTCCATAAGCCTGAAAGTAAAAAAAGCTGCAAATGATCCCTTCAGTGAGGTAGATTTAGCAGTCCAATTGGTTGCTGGGTAAAGATGTTAAGATGAAGCATTAATTTGAGGCCTTCTTGCGGAGTTGTTGGTGGGCATTATTGTACTCTGTAAAGAAACACATTCAGGTGAAAGCCAGCTGAATATAAGATAGTTCAGGAATTAAACTAATGTGATAGGTATTTTTGATTAATGTAATCAATGTTTGGTTTTGTCTAATTTCCTTCTTTACTAGTTGCTGATTTGTTAATGTTTATAATGGCATTTCTAGTTCACATTATTTGTATGTGAACAGTATACAGTCTAATCTTGATAATTTATAGAATAAATACCATTAGTTATGTGTCTACTAATTCTGAAGTTTTTAGTGTTTCTTTGTGATATTATCTACACGGGTTTCATGACAGCTTTGTCTGACTCCTACCTCCTTACTTCCTATGTGTATTACAGGGTGGGACAGGGAGAGATGCCTGATCCTTTTGCTCTCCTTTGAAAAAGTAATAATTTGCTTTTGGAGTTCAGGAAACCTACTGAGTTTAATCCCAAAAAGCAAAGGAGAGATGACAATTTGAGGCATTGCAATCACTAGAGAGAGTATGATCATTAGGCAAGTGTCAGGATCCTTTGATATTGGCATTATGTGACACTATTTGAAAAACATTTGTGAGCCTGCTTCCATCACAAACACTAATTTGGAACCCCTGCAACACTTCAATTTTCATTCACAGACTTCACAAATAAACTAAGACTTCAGATCCGCTGCAAATGCCATTCCACAATTTACATACTAACTCCAAATGCATTATAACAGTTGTTTAAGTTACACAAGTCTGCGAGCTGGAGAGGAGCCTTTTGGTTAGGCCTTGGAGTAAAATTTGCACTGCTCCTGGACTCCTGGAATTTTCGGATTTCAGACACTCTGCGCTATGTGGCATAAAACTGAGTTACCAAATTTCACCATTCAGCATGAAACTGAATTATTTCTTTCATTAGCGCATGCAAGATTTGTTTTTGCAGCTTACTCATGAGTGCCACAATAGTCTCAGGCCCCTTGCAAGCACTCTCAAGATTTCACACCTGCTTGTGCGTCTTCCAGTTAAGATGGCACCATTACAGGGCCACTCACGAGTGCCTGTGACAATAGGTGCACCTTTTCGAGCTGATGCTCTACTGAAGAAGCAGCTAGATCTACTTGAAAATACATTTTTGAATGGACTTTCTACTCCAACAGGTCATTCAAGTTGTTTGTTTAGTGCAAGAAGCATTTTTTTACTTTGTTTCCAACACAAAGAAAATTCCCCAGAGACTCCAACTTCCTGTTCTTGTTCAGCTTTCAGTGCTTTGCCCATTACCTGGTCAGTTTTCACTTGGATTTCGAGGTGGAAAGATCACTCTCTTTATCTGCTAGATATACACCTTTGGATTTAAGGACTTTGTTTTTGTGATTTCACATAAGTAATTTCAAAAACTTTTGTATAAAGGTGTTGTTTGTTTGATAGGGCATGCACCTGTACTTCTTTGGACTACTGTTTCATTTTTTAGCTTCATTGTGGTGGGTGGCCTGGAGTTTGAGTGGGGCCTAGTTTTTTTGTATTTAATTTTTCACTTTTGTAAAGGACAAATGTTGCACAGTTCAGTACATTTTCTCCACGTTCTTTATAATGCCATATTAATTTATTTTACTATGTGGCCTAGACTTCCTACGAGCCGCCCATCCAGATGCCCAGTACTAGTCATCAATGATTGAAAGACATGTTTTTGTGGTATATGTTTTTTAAGACATTATATAGGGCAAGAACGGCATTGGATTAAATTACAAATGGTGGCTATTGTTTGTTTTTCATATTTTTGCCTGCAAAAAGTGTAGATGTGGGATAGTATTTGATGCCATATTAGCTGTGTGTTGTTGTTAAATTTTTATAGCTCAGTTAATTTTTGTGTTTGGCATTGCTGGATTAATGGTAGTGTTTTCTTCAGTGTTATCATGCCTTCTTGATCTGGCCAGTGTGTGTTTGAGTGTGTTTGACTTTGACCACCCTTTGTCTTCGTTCTCCATGCCATGTGGCCAGGGGGCATTTTGTGTCGTCTGTATCCATAGGCCTGAAAGTGTTCTTTGTTCTCATGCTTCCTTGCTCATTGTGGTTTTTTGACCTTGTGGCTGGTGGGTATTTTGTGCAGGCTGTAAGTGTGCTTTTTGCCATATTGTTGGAAAATGGATTATTGGTAAGGGCAGGTGAGTACCTACACTTAGCAATAGGCCACTGACCCCCACTAGGTCTCAATAAGTTAACCCCAGCTCAACCCTTGGTAGCTTGGCAATGAGCGACAAGGCTTAACTTAGGAGACAAAGTGTAAAGCATTCAAGTATCATAAAACAGTAATTAAATAAAACACAAGAAACAGTTAAAAAATCTAAAACGAATTTATAAATATTTCTAGCTTTAAAATGACACCAAAAGAAATAAAATTGGATAAAGGGAACCAGAGATATGAATTCTTTTAAAATGAACACTCTTTAGCACTTAGAAACGAATAGCGCCAATCTGGTCATGTGGTCGCACATCGTCCAGGGCAAAGTCAAATTTTAAGGCCAGCCGCAATGGAGCCCTGCTTGGCTACAGCCCACGGGAGGCCTCAGTCAAAAGTTTACCTTTGGACTTAGGGGGCCACATGTACGAAATTCAGGTTTTGCGACTCACAATTTGCGAGTCGCAAAACCTGATGTACAGTAGTTTCAATGACACTGTTTGCGATTCCCGATGGGGTAGCAAATGACCTACCTCATGAATATTCATGAGGTAGGTTGCAATTTGCGACCCCATTGGGAATGGCCGCTCTCACAGGGATGGGGACCCGCTGGAGACAGCAGACCACCATGTCTGCGACTGCTTTTAAATAAAGCAGTTTTTTAAAAAAAATGCAGACCATTTTCCTTAAAGGAAAAAGAGATGCATTTCAAATAAAAAAAATAAAAGGTTTTCTCTTCATTTTTTCAGAACAGGCAGTGGTCTGCTCCGAAAAAATATTTCCACTGCTATTCACAAAGAGGAAGGGGTCCCATGAGGACCCCTTAATGTTTATGAATTAGTTAGCACCAGTTTGAAACTGATGCTAACTGCGATTGTTTAGCAACCGCATTCTCGGTCACAAAACAATCATACATGGGACTGCGACTCACAATTAGAAAGGGAACACTCCTTAATAATTGCAACTCACAAACCCTTTTTGCGATTGGGTAAATAGATGACCAAATCGCAAAAATGGGTCTATACATCCCAAATAGCATTTTTCGGGTTGCAAACGTCCCGATTCACTATTTGCGACTTAAACAATGCTTCGTACATCTGGCCCTTAGTCGTTTTCTTGAAGATTTCCTTCAGCGAGACCAAGTCGCCAGTCCAGTCTGACCTCCTGCAACTCTTCCTCAGATATGCAGTGCGGGAGCCCTCGGTGGAGATTTCTATGTTTGGAGTTAGATGATTATTCAAGATGAAAATCCTTCTACCATGGCAAACCTGAATCTTGATCTTACCTCCTTGGAACCCTCTTTGGATACACTGCCTGGGAGGTCCCGGTCAACTTTCTACATTTGGACTTAGTCCCTTTTTCAGAGATTTTTGTCACTGGGATGAACCTGCAAGTCATGCCGGGTCGCGGTTGAGGCAAGCCGGCTAGAGTTGCTGTGGCGGATCTGTCCCTTTATGGAGCTTTTTTCCAAAAGTTCTCCTAACTTATCCAAACTTCTGGATCTTCTAGCAGATGTTCTTTTAAGGTTCTTTTAAAGTCCACAACTCACCCCAAGGTTCCAGAAGCTCTGAGATGCTTCTTGAGAGTGCAGAAAACAACTCCCAGAATCCACCTGGCACAAAGTCCAAATTGGCCACTGGACAGTGGTCAGCTGGTCCGTTTCTTCAGGAGTTGGTGCAGGGGACTCTGGTTAGCAAATTTTCACCCGCAGCACACAAGGAGTCCCTCCTTGAACCAGTTGAAGCCAGGCAATGTCCTTCTTGCAGTGAAGCCCAAGTGTGCAGCTCATGCAGTCCTTCAGAGTGCAGTGTCTAAGTGAAGGGCAGGGTCCAGCAGGGAAGTCCTTCTTCTCCTGTAGTTCTTAGGTGTGGGTGCAAGTCTGCCAGTTCTTTTCCTTGCTCCTGGGTGAAAAACAGAGGGGTCTTGGTTCTCCAATCAGGTGCAGAGTCCTTCCCCCTGGGATGACCACTTCCTGGTAGGTTACATCTGGCTGAGCCCACCCAATGGTGTGGTTAAAAATCTTATACACACCCCTCTCCTGGCCTCTCATAATCTAATCAAGGGGGCGCCTAATTGTCTGGGTTTGTAGGATGTGAGGGAGGTGCTGGGTTGCTCCAAATGTCCTTCCTTGCCTTTGAAGATTAATTTGGCAGCTTCTTCATCCGCTGAGGAAAGTTTTCCTCCCCGTGGCACATCTCTTTGTGTTCAGCCCAGGCTACTTCACACCTAATCAAGGCAGCCTGGCCAGGATGCCAGAGGCTGGCCAATCAGAACAGAGCACTACAAGGCTGAAGGTGGAAACTTTTTAGAGTTTAAATCTCATTGCCTGAACAAGTTATAATAAATCCAACAATGTTAAGTCATGGCATTTAGTATAACAATTAATTTGATACTGAACTTGAGGTATCTGACAATTAAGGGGACTCTATACATTTAAAAAAGTCTCCCCATGCTAGCCTATGGGGGCCATTCACTACAACGAGGGAAAAGCGAATTTGGCTGTTTTACCTCACCAGGGTTTATAAAACTATTTTATATGGTCCCTGCATATAGTTACATGGCACCCAACCCTAGGGCACATAGGGCACACCTTAGGGTTCATTTATATGCAAAGGTAAGGTAGTTTAAGACTTTGGAAGTATTTTTAATTCCAAAATCAAATGTGCATGTAACTTTAGTTTAAAATCAGTCAGCAAGACAGGCCTGCTTTTAAAATAACACTGGGCACTTCATCAGTGAACCGATGGGTGCACTACCTATGCTGGGGTCCATAAACCTACATGCCGTACCATATACTAGGGACTTAAAAAAAGGTTAATATTGCCAATTAAGACTGACAGGCCTGCTTTTAAAATAACACTGGGCACTTCATCAGTGAACCGATGGGTGCACTACCTATGCTGGGGTCCATAAACCTACGTGCCGTACCATATATTAGGGAGTTAAAAAAAGGTTAATATTGCCAATTATATTAAGCCTAATTTGCATATCCACTTTACACAGAGCACTGGCCTTCGGACTGGTAAGCAGTACCCAGGGCACAACCACGAGTCCGTAACCACCAGTATCTGTCCAAAAAGTTTGGTGGTGACCAGGGCAAAAAGAAGGACTTTTCTACACACCTGCATGTGTGTTCTTTGTTCTCAATGCCTACTTGCTTGATGTTGTTTGACTATGTGGCCAGTGGCCATTTTGTGCAGCCAGCTTGTGTGTTCTTGCTGTAGGCCTGCATGTATTCCTTGTTCTCCATGCCTCCTTGGTCACTGTTGTTGTTTGACCATGTGTACGGACGTCATTCTGCATACTCAGCCAGTGGTCATTTTCCCGTAGGCTTGCATGTGTACTTTGTTCTTTAGGCCTCCTTGCTTGCTGTTGTTGTTAGACCATGTGGCCAACCGCCAGTTTGTGCAGTCAGCCAGTGTGCTTTTTCCATGGGCGTGCATGTGTTCTTTGTTCTCCATGCCTCCTTTCTCACTGTTGTTGTTTTACCATTTCTCCGGAGGCCATTTTGGGTACTCAGCCAGTGTGCTTTTGCCATAGGCTTGCATGTGTTCTTTGTTCTTTAGGCCTCCTTGCTTGCTGTTGTTATTTGACCATGTTGCCGAAGGCCATTCTGTATACTCAGCCAGTGTGTTTTTTTCATAGTCTTACATGTGTCTTTGTCCCCCATGCCTCCTTGCTTGATTTTGGTGTTTGACCATGTGGTCAACCAGCAGTTGTGCAGTCATCGAGTGTGATTTTGGCATAGGCTTGCATGTATACTTTGTTCTTCATGCCTCCATGCTTGCTGTTGTTGTTTGACCATGTGCCTTTGTTCTTCATGCCTCCTTCCTCACTGTTGCTGCTGGCCATGGTGTGAATCCAGCCAGTGTGGTTTTGCCAGCCAGTGTGCTTTTGCCATAGGCTTGTATGTGTTCTTTGTTCCCCCTTTCTACTTGCTCGCTGTTGTTGTTTGACATTGTGGCTGCCGGCCACTTTGTCCAGACAGCCAAATTGCTTTTGCCACAGGCTTGCATGGATGTGATAGCAATTTCATAACATACTTGAGGATCATTGTAGAATATGTATATTATGAATATTATTATGATGAACAATGCTTCAAAGTACATGCTTTCTATTGCGTTTTTCCTCTGTACCTCCTTGCCACATAATAGGTTTCCCATACGCCCATAATATTATCAGCAACTCATTGTTTCTTTCCCATTTTTTTGTATTTTAATGTTCTTTATTTTAATGTATTATTTTAGTTTTGTATTTTTTTTAATTTTTAATTATTTTATTTTTATTTCAATTGATTATTTTTTTTTATTTTTTTTTCTGCTTTCTTTTTGCATTTTGCCTTGATCAATCCACCTTTTGCGCACAGCCACAAAACAGCATTCACTCTTTTAGTTATAATCCCATTTCCTCATGGACAACCTACCTGCCATAAAATAGGGGCACTCTAGGCAGAGGAGCATCATTCTTTATTTTTTTATGATTATGATTATTTCATTTCCCTCTGTACTACCTTCCCTTCCATAGGTGCACACTAACCTTCATTTTTTAAAGGATTATTCCATGTACTCGTGCTCCTCCCTGACTTCTAGAAGATGCACATAATGCAAATATGTGTTTCTATATATTGTGTTATCCTGAATGGAAATGAAATTTTATGGTATGGTGGTGTGATTGACTTTATAATGACTGATACATCGTTATAAATTGTTAACTAAGTAATCAACCACACTAAATTATATTGCCTTTGTCTGTACTAATTCAAACTGCAACAATGCCACAATTTACTACAAGTTTAACTTGTTTGACCACTTTTAGGTGCGCAAGATATGAAGAGACATCACACACAGTACTGCCAAACAGAAGGCCTGTACAAAAAACATGTGACATTAGTTCTCCAAACTCTTCTGCTTGTGCAGCTTAGTGCCACTGCCAACTGCCAGCTTTAAGATGGCCCCAAAGAAAGATGCTTCCAAAAAAGTGACCAGTGAGAAGAAGCAGCTTTCCTCTACTGGTGTGCCAACCTCAACCTTTTTCAGGAGACGTGTGCCTACCACAGTGACCTCTGGTGAGGAACCTAGGAGTAGCACTCTAGTGTGAACAGCACAACACCAACTTAAGCCTGAGCCCATGTGTGTCAGTGAGGCAGCCACTGCAATCATGGTGATACAGACGAGCAGTGACATCGAACTATATTTGTCCCTTTCACAAAGTAGTAACCAAATGTTTCAGGAAAAAGAGCACTCCAGCTCCCCAGCAAATAAAAGAAAGGGTACCCTACCGTCTTCTCCAAGCACCCCTTCTAATGACGATGATGTGGACCTGGAGTGGACCCCAACTGTGTCCAGGAGACACAAGGCAAGGCAAGGGAAAGGAAAAGTTCCTGAACACCTTAGAATTATGGAAGGAAATGATGAGGAGGATGAGCCAGTCATTATTATGGAAGCTTGCACAGAAGAGTCCAACATTACTTCTCCGATTCATTCTGCTCCAAGGGATGTGGCACAGGAACCTACAGCAATCCCTACTTCAGTAGAAGTATGCACTCTAGAGAGGCAATCAACAACAGACCCACCTACCTCCAGTTCCTCTTCAGACATTTGCACTGGCCCTCTAAAAAAATACTCCTCCCAGTTTAGGACTTTTTTACGCTTAGCAAGCAGTAGAAGAACATTGGAATATGCTCCATATGCCAGACTAGTGTTTGTTGAGGTAAATCTGGTTCATACCATGGTACTGGAGGCCAAACAACCCATGTGAAAAAACATCATGCAATCCGGAGGGAGAGACACCTTAAGAATTGCCACATGTACTGAAAGTGAGGAGAACCAGGAAACATAAGCCTCAATTAAGGTGTGAAGTCCTGATGAAGAAGAATGGTGACATTTTTATGCAAAGCAGTCCTGTCTCCAGCAGTGCATCAGCATCACCTGCCTCAGCGACCTCAGTATGGCTTAAGACTCAGAGTCAGATGGAGAGACCATGGCATACATTGACTGCCCCAAAATGCACATTGAGTCTACCACATCCTGCTTCTCATAAATCACCTGTGTTAGTGGCCCCAGAAAAGAAGAAAATCCAGGCTACAAAACAGACATGTTTAGGCTGGAGGGGCCTTACAACCGCAACAACCCAACAGCACATTTGTACAATGGGAAACTGGCAAATGTTTTTAGCTTTGAACCCCCTCCCATTTTCATATGTGGAAGAAGTACAATTGTTAAAATTTGTAGCGGCCATCTGCCCAAAATGGAAGGTTTCAAGTCGGACCTATTTTGCCAGAATTGTTGTTCCAGTGCTGCATCATGATGTACTATAATTGGTTGGACCAGCTTTGCACCAAATTGCTGTTCACACTATCCACCTGGGGACAGACATGTAGACCAGTTGTCAGGTGACTGATCACATGCGTATCACTGCACACTGGATCTCTTTTGTGGGGGTAAAGCAGCAGATATCTACAGGTCCTGGCCTTGAAGAATGTTTTTAAAATGTTCGACAACATGCAAAAGTAGCTATGTTCGCCATGGAGAAATCACATACAGCTGCGAACATCTTGGATTTAACAGCAAGGTGTCTGAATAGCTGCTACCCAGAAATTTATTTGTTGCCACAGACAATGGCAGTGATATATTCAAGGCTATGGCAGAAAGTGGCTGTTTCAGGGCACTGTGTTTGGCACTCCTCCCAGTTTAGGACTTTTTTACGCTTAGCAAGCAGTAGAAGAACATTGCAATATGCTCCATGTGCCAGACGAGTGTTTGTCGAGGTAAATCTGGTTCATACCATGGTGCTGGAGGCCAAACAACCTATGTGAAAAACATCATGCAATCCAGTGGGAGAGACAGCTTCAAAATTGCCACGTGTGATGAAAGTGAGGAGAGCCAGGAAACATAAGCCTCAATTAATGTGCAAAGTCCTGATGAAGAAGAAGGTGACATTTTTATGCAAAGCAGTCCTGTCCCCAGCAGTGCATCAGCATCACCTGCTTCAGCGACCTCAGAATGGCACAACACTCAGAGACAGATAGAGACACCATGGCATATATTGACTGCCCCAAAATGCACATTGAGTCTACCACCTCCTACTTCTCAAAAATCACCTGTGTTAGTGGCCCCAGAAATGAAGAAAATCCAGGCTACAATTCAGACATGTTTAGGCTGGAGGGGCCTTACAAACGCAACAACCCAACAGCACATTTGTACAATGGGAAACTGGCAAATGTTTTTAGCTTTGAACCCCCTCCCATTTTCATTTGTGGAAGAAGGACAATTGTTAGAATTTGTAGCGGCCATCTGCCCAAAATGGAAGGTTTCAAGGCGGACCTATTTTGCCAGAGTTGTTGTTCCAGTGCTGTATCATGATGTACTATAATTGGTTGGACCAGCTTTGCACCAAATTGCTGTTCACACTATCAACCTGGGGACAGACATGTAGACCAGTTGTCAGATGACTGATCACATGCGTATCACTGCACACTGGATCTCTTTTGTGGGGGTAAAGCAGCAGATATCTACAGGTCTTGGCCTTGAAGAATGTTTTAAAAATGTTCGACAGCATGCAAAAGTAGCTATGTTCGCCATGGAGAAATCACATACAGCTGCGAACATCTTGGATTTAACAGCAAGGTGCCTGAATAGCTGCTACCCAGAAATTAATTTGTTGCCACAGACAATGGCAGTGATATATTCAAGGCTATGGCAGAAAGTGGCTGTTTCAGGGCACTGTGTTTGGCACATTGCATAAACCTGGTTGTAAAGAAGTTACTCAGAAGAGAAGACATAGCAAGCAACAGACTGACTAATTGCAGAAAAATCTGCACTCATTTCAGCCATTCTTTTAAAGCCCAGATGCAGTTGTGGATTATTCAGGGTGCTAGTAGAGTACCAGTTAAAGCCGTCATAGAGAGGTGGTACCAACACATTGTAACTGAACCTATTACATGTTGCAACATCTGTTTTAGCAATACAGACAGAACAATGACTGTGTCATTCAAAGATGAGGGGATGCAATTGGGAAAGCTTTGGCCATGTGTGCAGACAAATCGGGTCTAGTAAAATGCCTGACACAGATGTTACACCCTTTTGAGGTTTCCACATGGAAGGTTAGCAAAGAGGACAGTACGATGGGCCTAGCTATCCCATTGTTGCATCTACTACAGGACCAGATAAAGAAGGTGTCTTAAAGGTTCACAGTCGCAGGTGTGACAGAAAACCTAAAAGCGCATGGCTTGGCTGAGAGCTTAATCCTTTGCTTGGCTTATAATGCAAGGCTGAAAAATTATATCATGTTTCCCACAGAGTACATCAGCTCCACAGTACTTGATCCACAGTACAAAAAAATACACAAGGTGGATTGCCGAGCAAGCAGGAGTCCTGGAAGAGGAACGGCTGGAAATTAGTCCCGCTCCAAAGTTCTGGGGTGCTGCCTTCAAATTCCAGAGAGGGCAGCCTTGTCTCACAGCAGCCAACACCAGCAGCAAGAGCACCGGCAACAACGGGAACAGATGAATTGGACCCAACCTCTTCATTGGCTTGGTTTCAAGGGGCAGGTCATAAGTCAAGTGCAGAAGCGAAAGCAAAAGAGGTCGAGCAAGTGGCAGCACCAATTACCTTTCAGAGGATGTTCCAGGTCTATCTGGAGGACCCAAAAGAGGTCTGTGTGGATCAAAACCCATTGGTGTATTGGTATTGGAAGATGCACCAATGGTCAGAACTCAGCAGGGTGGCAATAAAGTATCTGGTTTGTCTTGTAGCCCGTGTGTCTGCTGAGGGTGTGTTCAGTGCAGCTAGCACAGTTGTCAAAGTGAGACAGACCAGTCTGTTGCCTTAAAATATTAAGAGATTAAACATGATCAAAATGACCCAACATTTCTTACCACACAATTACACCATTCCTTAAACAGCACAGGAGCCGAAGGATGATTGGTCAGAATTAAGTGTGTAAGGTAACCAACTTCTAGACGAACCACTTGAATTTGAGGATGAAATCTAGAACAATAGAACTTTGTAATCATTAATTGTTGAACTTCTGTCACTGCACCCCCAAAAAAGAAAAATATCTAGTGGAATATAATGTCTGTGTTTATTTTATTCTGCCCCACCATTTTTTAGTGACATGTATGGCTGGATTGGAGTTGGACCAGTGTGCAGTGAAGAAGCCTCCAAAATTCCTTCAGGACATTGGAGACAATGCCTATTTCCCATTGATTTAGAAGCCATCCAATGTCTAATTCTAATATGTTGCTTGCATCAAAGAGGAGATACAATTGTGTACCTACCACTGTGCTTGGATTGGAAGAGGTAACTGCAAATATTGCCCCAATGAGTGATAATATATTTGTTAGTGATTAATTGATGCTTTATGTGGTGGCAGATAGTGAGGGGGGTGTTCAACAAGTTAATAAACTTGATTTCAATTAATTTCAATGTTTGTTCCCTGATAGGTGATAATTTTTTCTGAAGATGATAGGCCCTTTCAAACTTAGCAAAAATGTACTGGTGGGGTACACACCTTTTTTTCTGGTTGTTCACAAACCAGACCAGTCACTTTAGTGAGAAAAAAAACAAATCTAAGTAAAATACTGCAATTCTGTTTCTCTACTTGTTCTTGAACAGCAGCGCACCACTGGTCTATCTTGCTTTAATCAGGACTGGGCCGGAGCTACTCGGAGTCAGGAGAATGATAGAAGAACTTTGGGTGTTACTACCTCAACAGCTCGAATAAAGAAGTATCGACTTCAAAGGAAGACCATGATAATAAGGGCACAAAGGCCTAGTAATCAACTATATGGAATGGAGAGAGGTGCACTGATTTGGGAAATGTTGCTGAGTGTTTATGCTGCACTGCTGGCAAACAAGAAGCTTGTTTTTTTTGTTCTGCCTCTGAGTCGCTTTGGTATACTCCTCATTAAGCTTACATCCCTTCTGTCCTTATCCTTGACTCTGCAATACAATTTCTGTTTTACAATCCACAGGCCTTCTCCTCTCCTGCATGAACAAAATGAGAAAGCTGAGCTCAACACTCCTGCTTACCTATTGGACCTGTCCAGCCAGGTATCCAACAGTGACAGAGAGAATGCAGATGCACCACCCAATTTGGCAATACCGTATCCTTTTACTTTTAACAGTCATATTTTTTTGAACTTAATGTGTTCATCTCACTCCTTGTAATTTCATTTTTTCAAACCTAGATGGCAGAACACTTAGACATCTAATAACTTGGGTCTCTGGGCCAATGGGATCATTTGCAATGCATTTAACTGAACTGTCATACTCATTCCTTCCTTTCCTTCTACAACAGATTGAATATGATGCGTTGCTCATGGCCCTGATGAAGATTGTTCTTGTGTTCTGTTTGCCTTTGTCATACCTTTCCACAAATCCTCCTTCCCATTCACCCATCAAATTCCTAACCCTATTCCCCCAGGCTGTGTCAATTATTGAGGTGTGACTTAATTTTCATCACACTTGGTAGAGCAGATGTTGTTAAATGTGACACCAAGTCATTGCAGGATTTTCTATTACCAGAGCAACAGGGTGTTTTTTTCTTGTAAAGGATTTCCTAAAAAAGTAAACCACAGAGACACATTGTGTGGAAAAATAAAAATAACTCTGATTAATGAGTAAAGCATCACCCACTATGGAGTACAAGTATTCTATTCTTGTTGTGCTAAATGAATCGAGGTTTGCTAGCTAGCGCATCAGATACAAATTTGCTACTCCTTACAGTCTGCATTTGCAATAGACAATTAATTATCTTTGATTTCACTGGCCCTACTCTTCTTCAAATGTCTTTCAGTTCTTACCTGACTCCAAAGAGGCAAATGAATAATATATGTTGCACATATCATGTATAACATGCAGATAATGAATATCCTGTCTACCATAAGTAGGTGGCGGGACAAATAATGCACTGCAGTACAGGGAAAGAAACAGGAGAATTAGATTTTATTGGACAGGTTCATCACAGAGTATCCCATCCTCAAAACACAAAATCACAGACTTATTCCCACGTTACTTCCTGGCCTTGTACTCAAACACAAATTATTTCAAATGCATTTGCTTGGCAGTAAGGGAAGGAAACTTGACTTAGGCTTCTGCAGGGTAAGATACAGCAAAAAGGCTGAGTGGGTATGGTAGAGGTTTTGCTATAGAATAGTGAGGCATCACTGATCATAATGTGGCTAAGCTTAGGCTTAGTCAGTCACTATAGTTGAAACTGAAAGTTGCTGAATGTCAAAAGGGAAACATTTGAACAGGTGTAAATGCATTATGGAAACCATGTGATCCACTTGTTCCATGTGGCATATACCAAAAATGTTTTTTTCAATGTTTTGGGTAGGCTGGGGCAGAACATAGGAACAAATAAAGCAGTGCAGTACTAGGGGGTGACTAAGTGCACACTGGGATTAAAGTGAAAAACAGCTGGTTTTCGTTTTGGATTGTAATGATTTGGAAGCTTTATAAATGATGCATTAACAGAAGCAGACAAACATTGTGCAGCCACCACTGCCAGGCCAAATTGAACCAGGCTACAGTTAGGTGTGTTCATGGTCCGTGGGTCACAATATGACATGGGCAGTGAGGTCATGAATGACGATGGGTGGGATCTGCCTTAACACATATAGTAGGTATACTAGTAATTGTCAGTAATCAAGCAATGTGACTTACCACCATTCATCCCTGCTGCCACAGAGACTCCGCCTTCAACTGCTGCGTTATTTGGTGCACTGGTGCAGGCCCCGGAATTGGTCATCTGTGCGGCTAGAACAAACATTAGACATTTTAGATGCCAAATATACCTTTCCTTTTTTTCTTAGCAATATACAATTGCAAAACATGACTACAGTTCGGTTTGCAGTATCTTCTCTTCCATCTGAAGTGTCACTCTGGTCATTTTGCTGGTTGATTATGCTAGAAAACCAGTAGTCAAGCCATCAAGAACTTCTCATAATGGAAGGGCAGAGATAAGATGATGACTGTGAGTCATTTGAAGAGCAATGAAGGGGTAGAATAAATTGATCAATGAAGGACATATGGTTTTGTTTGGCTAATGCAATAGGACCATCCTCATACAACTTTCCTGCCATGCTGCACTGACATCCAAACTGCTAGGATACTGATGAATGCATACAACATCACATTTGGGGGGTCAACATAACCATGGCCACTCTCTCATTTGAGCATGAACAAGAAATAGAAATCCTTCTCAACAAAGAAGAATAGAATAGCAGGCTTAGGTCTGCAAACTCTGCAATCTTCACACTAGAGTATCTAATGTATTATCTTAGTCCCAAGGTACCAGTACACAGGGTATAAGTTAGGTGAGAGGGAAAGCTTAATAACCAGGCAGAAGCAAGCTACAGATTACTACATACAGGAAGAAAGCAGCTACAGAATGAAGAAATATAGAAAAAATGATAACGCAGATGATGTAAGAAATAAAAAAGATAACTAAAATAGATTAGTGGTACAGGTAATCTCCTAGAAAATATTTCGACAGTCAAAAGCAAATGCAGAAACATATTGACATTGTGCTTTTCTAAATCAGATCAACTACTTTTTCGAGTTGACCTATTCCTAGTTTCTGAAACCTTACCTAAGCCCTATTCCAAATTTTGTAAACTACTGAGCTACTAATACATTGCAACTAATAATCTCTGTCTTGCATGCCCCTGTGATGGGACAACTCAGTCAGCTTCCCTTTTCATTGCATAGATGTATACTAGACATCACTGGGAGATTGCTTGGGACTGTACGAGCTACATAAAAAGAAACTCACAGAGAACACTAACTCACTGCTTGTACCACAGCATTTATATCTTAGTGACAGGACAGAGGAGGCTGCCTGACTTCTTAAGTATTCAGCCTGAGTGAGAACCTGCAGTGACAAGCAGAACTAGGTAGCACTGAGCACTTGGCTCAATTAAATTGGATCACATAATGTTCGTAAGATTACATGAACTTACCTTGCCTTTGGGTATGAGAAGCATGCCATTTGAGAAGAAAATAGTGTAGTGTATTATAGGATGCGACAAATAATTAGTAATTAGTACTTACCAAGGCCCGCAGCCTGGACGCCCAGCAGATCGAGAAGGTTCTGCTCTCAGTCAAGTATGTCAGCCCAGCACTGCATCAGCTGCTGTTGGGTGTGCTGAACTCCACCACACTCTCCCTCATAGGCAGCGGTCACAGTGCATTAAAAAAGTATAGCAACTATGATGCTGCATGCAATTGTTGCAGGGTCAGTGACCGTAGGGGAGGGTCAATGTGGGGCTAAAAAAAACAAAATATTCTGTAGTTTTTTTTGGTCTTTCACTTTCAGGCAGCTACATATAAAATAGTGCACAGCCTAAGTAATAAATAAAAAAGTTAAGTTAATCAGTGGCAAATGCACTGCATTATGAAATCTCTATTAGGTAATATATTGGAGAGGTCTGGTTGTATCCAGACAGCCAGAGGTATAAATCTTGGTTGGTGCAGTGGAGAATAGTGAGACATGTGTTATTAGTGCTACAAAGTCCCAGCCAGTAACAGAAAGCACTGTGACTAATTTCATTGCACACAGTGTAACATAGATTGCTGCAAAATGCACAAAAATGTTTAAGATAACATGGTGCTTCCTAAATAGAGATTTTAGTAACATCCGGGCTGAATATAATGCATTTTTGTTTATATTGCTGTTATTTAAAAGCAAGCACTTCACAGCTCCACTTGTAACTCCCTTTTACAACCATGCAAAAAAGAGTAAATGATTCTCATCACAAAGTTTCAAGTGATTCCATCAACTGAAACTAGATCAGACACTATTTCCACTCCGGGATATCAGTCTGCCCACTCATTTCTCCCTGGAACTTCAGTGCACTCCTTCAGTCAGAGAGCTAGAGGAGGGGGAATTTGACTGCTTTCCCCTGCCCTCTGTGGCTCCTAGCTTACACATGTTCTGATGTACAGGCACCGTCTGTGGCTGTGAGCTCAAAGGAGGGATTCAGAATTCATACTCCAGCTGCCATTACTGGGAGCTCCTGCTTTCTTCTCTAGTTTTCGACAATACTGAACCTGAACTGAATTCCTGAGAGGAGTCATGGTTACTGCTGCTGCAGTGGCAGTGTCCTGCATTCTAGTGGCTGCCCTTTGCTGCATTACCCTTTATGTGTTTTTTTGTTTTCACAGCCTCACCTTTCTTTCCGAATATAATTTTTATTCTCTCATCCTGATTTATGCATTTAACTGTTGTACTTTTGAGCATTAATCTGCTGAGTTTACCTCAGTTCATTTTGCTTTCCTGTTTATTGTCCTGACCCTATTCTAAATGACTGTGTTAATTCATGTACTAGCATTTTATTACATGTCCCAGTGCCTGCTGAGTAAAATTTTGAATTACCTTTTCTAAATCCTTGTTCCTGTTTCACTGTACTAATGGGCCATTACTTGTCCTGGTGCCCATTGAGTACATCCTGCACTTGATCCCAATATTCTTGTTCTGGATATATGAAACCTTCTTCATTTTCTACTTGTCTCCTTTCTGTCTTCTACTCTAGTCATTCTTTCCCCTCAGTTTTTCTGTTCCATTTCAAAACGAGCCCACTCTCTGTCACAGTTTATATTTGGTACAGTGTGACCTTTGGCTTGGTCTCCTTTCTGACCAGGTAAGGGAAAAATTAGTGCCGCTGTGCTCAGGTCCTTTGGAGTCATAGCTGTCTCATTGTTGCTGTCAACACTGGACTGACTTGCACTGTCTAAATAGTCTCTATAACAGCAGGCCCATCTATGACTTCACTGTATGACTGTTGTTAAAAGGAATCTGCTGATGTCAAAGGCAGCTACTAAGAGACCACTTGTCATATAGATGTATCTCCCTTACTTTGATCGAACCTTGGGCTTGTCTGTATCCTGTCTCTCTCCTAGACCTTGCTTACTCTGTATCCTATAGCTCTGTGATCATGGTCCTACTTTGAAGAGCTTGATACTTACCTTTGCCTCCCATCTTGCTAAGTAGTATCTCTGGAATCACCCATCCCAGCCTTTGCTCCCTGAAAGCAAGCTTTTTTCAGCAATGATTGGAAGGGCATATTTATAGGAGACTTGTGCCAGCCTTTCTTCATGTACTGTAACACAAGGCTGACTCAAGCAGTAAGGTATATTTAAAAATGGGTGCATCCGTCAAAATGCATTGTTTTTAAAGGTTTTCATGGGGCAAAAGCTGCACTGAGTCCAACTGTGTCGAGCATTATTTAATATATGCAATGTAGGTGGGAAAATCTAATCCAGCAGTACCACTGTGGTATTTGTGAGTTTAGCACTGCATCACGCTTCGGAGAGTATCACATCTCAAAGCTCGAAATTCACCACAATTGCTGTGCATCAGGAAACCAGACATAGAAAATGATGCAGTGGCTGTAGCATAAAATCTTCATCATCACAGAGCAGTTTGACAAGCTAAACTATGCCATGGAGGTCATCATACTGCAACTAAGAGTAGCTACGAGGCCACCACCACCGCTTAGTCAGGGAAGAAGGAAGGAAGAAGTTTTACCCCAACGCATATTCCTTATTGATCTCATAGAGGAGGTCACACAGCTTTACAGGTTGAAGAGGGAGTCCAACATGGAATTGCTGGAGAAAATAGGGCCAAGTCTCCAGACAGCAACTACGAGGACCCATTCAATTTCAGCATGTCAAATTGATGTGTGTGCTACACATCTTGGCCTCTAGATCATTCCAAACTACATCTACAAGATTGACAGGCATATCATAGGGAGAATTTTCTGCCTTTCACCTATCTGTGTTGGATGCCATATTTAAACTGACCCCACATTACCTACTCTTCCTCAAAACTGATCAAAAACAATATTGCAGGATCCCACCATATGCTTGATGCCATTTGCGATCCCTGCAGCCACTGCACACCTACATAGAATTTGGAAACATAATTATTCAAAAAATGTCCAGGAAATAGTGGACCATCAGACACCCTTCGTAACCATTCTGGCTAATGTTAGAAATTAGGTCTCCAGTTGGGATGGGTATGTACCCTTGTCAAATAGGGATCACAATCCTAGTCAGGGTAAGTCACAACACAATCCACATTATTCTGTGCCACCCCTCCGGTAGCTTGGCACCGAGCAGTCAGGCTTAACTTAGGAGGAAATGTGTAAAGTATGTGTGCAATAAATCATATGGTAACACAGTGAAAACACCAAAAATTATACCGAACAGATTTAGAAAAATAGATCATAAAATGAGGTAAAAACAACAAATAATCTATAAGCACAAGTTGAAATGTCACTTTTAAAAGGTTTAAAAGAGCCTCAATCCTTAGAAATGAACAGTTGTATCTTTGTTACACACAGTACCTGGTATGTGTCAAAAATAACAACGCACAGAAACTGCAGAGGAGGAGCTGCCTGAAAAAATAGGGTGTTGCGTCAAATTTCCCAACACGGCACAGACAATTCATTGTTTCTTTCCACGCTGCAATGAGTTTGCGTAATTTTTTGGTGCGCAGTTTTGGTTCCTCACTGCAGAACGGGGATATTTTGATGCCCAGGGGCGATGCAGGGAAAATCCTTGATGCGCTGAAAGAAGGCTTCGGGCGCTGCATCGATCTGGTAGGCAATGTGTCGAATTTTCTTTTGCAAGGCAGACAATGCATCAATTTCAATTTTCCAGTTTGGAAATCAGGGCTGTGTCATTTTTGTGAGCTGTGTGGTGATTTCTTTGTCAGAATGCAGGCTTCATATCTATTTCAGCAGGTGTTGCATCAATTTTCGATACACCAGGAATTTCCTGAAGAGATGAAGGGCCTGATTCAGACCCTGGCGGCCGGTGACCGCCAGGGTCACCGGCCACGGGGGCACCGCCGACAGACCGGCGGTGCTCCAAAGGGCATTCTGACCGCGGCGGTTCTGCCGCGTCCAGAAAGGGTAAACCGGCGGTCTCCCGCCGGTTTACCGCTGCCCTTGGAATCCCCCATAGCGGCGCAGCTTGCTGCGCCACCATGGGGGATTCTGACACCCCCTACCGCCATCCTGTTCCTGGCGGTTCGCCCGCCAGGAACAGGATGGCGGTAGGGGGTGCCGCGGGGCCCCTGGGGGCCACTGCCGTGCCCATGCCAATGGCATGGGCACGGCAGGGGCCCACGTAAGATGGCCCCACTGTGTATTTCAGTGTCTGCCTAGCAGACACTGAAATACGCGACGGGTGCAAACTGCACCCGTCGCACATGCCCACTCCGCCGGCTCCATTCGGAGCCGGCTTCCTCGTGGGGGGGGGTTTCCCGCTGGGCTGGCGGGCGGCCTTCTGGCGGTCGCCCGCCAGCCCAGCGGGAAAGCCAGAATGGCCTCCGCGGTCTTTCGACCACGGAGCGGCCATATGGCGGTTCCCTTCAGGCGGGCGGCGACCGCCGCCCGCCGGGGTCAAAATGACCCCCGAAGTCTTTTTGGCCTCGAGACTTCAGAAAACAGGAGGCAAGCTCCATCCAAGCCCATGGATAGCAATTTTGGGGAAGGCAGAGTCCTTCTCAGCAAAGTCAGTGGCTAGCAGGGCAGCAGTCCTTCTCAGCACAGCAGTCCAGGTGAGTCCTTTTGGCAGCCAGGCAGCTTCTCTTAGCTGAGTGCAGGTGTAGGTCCAGAAGTGTCTGGTTTGGTGGGGTCAGAGACCCAGTTCATATCCCCAAAAATGCCTTTGAATTGGGGGAGACTTCAAAGAGTGGTTTTGAAGTGTACTAGTTCCCCTTTCAGTTCAGCCCTGTCTGCCAGGGTCCCAGTAGAGAGTTTAGCAGTCTATTGTGTGAAGGCGAGCCACTGGTCTTTGAAATGTAAGTGTCAGGCCCTCTACCCTTCCAGCCCAGGAAGACCCATTCAATATGCCGATGAGTGTAGGTGTGACTGAGTGTCCTGTGTTTGTGGTTATCTGGGTGAAATGCACAAGGGAGCTGTCAACCAGCACAGACCAGATGTTGATTGGAGACAGACTGTAAGGCACAGACAGTTTTACATGTAGAGAAATTCTCACTTTCTAAAAGTGGCATTTCTAAAGTAGCAATATAAAAACCAACCTCACCAGTAAGCAGGGTTTTCCATTACCCTTCTTGCCATACCAAATATGACCCGTTTACCCTTTCAGATCAGAATCTACCACGCAAAAATATATGAGGGCAGACCTAATGCTACTCTCTGAAAGGAGCAGGCCTCAAAGTAGTGGAAAACGATTTTAGGAGTTTTTCACTACCAGGGCATATAAAACACATGTGTGCATGTCCTTTCTTTTAACTACATAGCACCCTGCCCTATCATTTACCCAGCGCCTACCTCAGGGATGACTTATATGTAGAAGAAAGGGAGTTGAAGCTTGGCAAGTACTTTTAAATGCCAAGTCGAATTGACAGCGAAAATGCACACAGAGGCCTTGCAATGGCAGGCCTGAGACATGGTTAAGGGGCTACTTATGTTGGTGGCTCAATCAGTGCAGCAGGCCCACTAGTAGCATTTAATTTACAAGCCCTGGGCACATGTAGTGCACTTTAGTGGGGACTTACAATTAAATTAAATATGCCAATTGAGTATGAGCCAATATTACCATATTTTTAGGGAGAAGACACCTGCACTTTAGCACTGGCTAGCAGTGGTAAATTGTCCAGAGTCATGAGGTCATTAAAATAAGAGGAGGAAGGCAAAAAGTTTGAGGTGACCCTTCAGAGAGGCTATTTTCCAACAGCTAATAACTTAGAAGTTCCCATGATGCCTACATTTCCCACCACTGTCTCATCAATGAGCGGTTTGAGAATGGAAGTTATGGGAATAGCTCACTCATTGGTATGGAAAACATAATTGCAAATACTTTGCCTATTTTGAAAAGAATGTCTGAATACCCATGTCTGTGTCTGGCTCATGTGTGATGTGCACCTAGTGGAAGTATGTCACTCAAACATGTAACCAATGATGCCCCAATGTGAGATTAGCTCACAGGTTCAAAATATGAAGGTTGAAAAAATGCATAGAGCTAGATGTTGTGACCTGACAGACTTTCTGAGCAGGCAAAATCTATAGTAATATAGTTGCATTGACAGCACATGACCAACCATGTGCCCCTGAACTACTGTTTTGAAGCTAACATTAAAGGGATAGTCTAAAAAATGTGTGCAATGTGTGTGTGAGCAATGATGTATGAAGGTGGGAATATATTTAAATCTCTTCATTTAAAACATCTGTAGGTAAAATCTTCACATCCAAAGTATTTGTTTCACACATGACAGTATATATGTTGGCTGATTATTTCCTTGGACCACAAAATTGAGAAGGACCATCAAATATCAATGTCATGCACCGAAAGTGTTGGATCAAAAAATGTAACAAATATGTACACTAGATATGTAAATCACACTAAAACAGCAAACGGCAGGTATACACCAGCTATTACAGCATTCAAAGTCATATGATGCACTTTCATAATAGGGAACATTGACATTTTTCATCAATGTAATAGATGATTACATAAATGCTATAACTTGCCCACATTTGCTGCATCTCACTTAATTAAAGACATTTTTACATATTGTTTACTCAGTCCAATACAGAAGCCATACACTGGGAAAAACCTAGGTCACGTTTGATGATGGAAAGGTATCACTGTGTAATTACCACAAACAAATCTACGTACTTATGTTAAAAAAATGCTGTCAGAATCAAGGCCTATAAGGATGGATTCATCCCCATTGAAATTTCACATACATGCATTTTCTGACATAAACTTCGCTGTACAAGTCTGTTGGAACACGTAGGCGTTTCAAACATTATTAGGTGATATAAAGAGAAGGGCCATAATTTCTGTTCCTATGTTACAGTTTAAGTTCATCTAGACAACTGCCATGGTGATAAGTATACCTAAAGGATGATTACTCTAAAATGAATGAGCCATGTCCAATGTCAAACAATAGAAACTGGACATGCAAATTAATAACTATCGCGTATCATGTATGCAACAACGCACATCATAAAAGAAAATATGTCAAATATATTTGTGCGTGCCAAAGTTACTGTTACTATTCCAAACAATAGATATCACTATGGCTACAAGAGACTCTTGTCTAAAGTTGAAAACATTGTACATACATAGGGCCAGACGTAAATACTTACTTTCCATTTCCTAAATAGTAATGCAAAATGGTATGTAAAAACTATAATAGCGATGTAAGATTTGCTTTTAGGAAATCACTATTTAGGTAATACCTAACAATTCGGGCCTAATGGCCCATAGGAACAAATGGTTTAGCATTTCCTAATTTGAGTTTTCCTAATAGGAAATCGCAAATTAGAAAATGCTAAAGCAAGGGTGACGATCAGCTTAAGACTCCCCCTTGCCGCACCCTAAAAAAGTGGTGCATATGTAAAGCACATACATGCCCTAGAGGCATGTGTGCACTTTATTGTACTTTAAAAAACATTTTTGGGTGTTTTTTCTTATTACACATGGTTACCATCGACTTGAAGTCATTGGTAATTGCATTTCCTGAATGCTGATTTTGCATTTAGTAAATGCTTTGTACATGTGCCAAGAAATTGCAAATAGGAAATCCCTATTTGAGATTCCCTAAAGGCCTTTGTACATAGGGAAAGATTGTTTTACATTTCTTAAAGGGCTGAAATTGTGATTCAGCCCATTAAGAAATGCAAAAGGACTTTGAAAATCTGGCCCTTAGTCCCTAATTTAAAGTTAGTAGATACAAAAAGACAGATTTGCTTATCTTGACACTCTTCTGTCTAAACATGGCACCTCACATGTTGATATTTTGTATCACTTACATGCTGTACAATTGATAAAAATATTGTAAAATTTAGAACAAGCATGTGTAAAACAATGTTCAACGATAACTAAAGTAAATCAGTGTCTAAAGTTAATTGTGTTTCATAATGCCTGCATACAAATGATACATCATCGGTAATGATGTTGGATGCACAAACTATACAAGGCTAGATTTAGAGTTTGGCGGACTGGATTACTCCATCAAAAATGTGATGGATATCCTGTCCACCTTATTAAGATTTCATTATATTCCATGGACTTCATAATACAGAGGACAGTATATCTGTCATGTTTGTGATGGGGTAAACCGTCTGCTAAACTCCTAAGTCAGGCCCACAATTATTGATTTGTGGTGTCTTTTTTCAGGTGATTACTGATATGGTGTGCAGCTTTGGCTGATGATCCCATTCAATAATCCACAAACAGATGGGTAGAAGTACAACCCAACTCTGTCCTAAGCCCGCAGTGTTGATAAATGCATATTAGGGTTCCCCCTTTAGGTGCCTCAACCAATCAGTAGGCAGACTCCTCTTTTCAAAATGTCAAGGTGTGCAAAAAACATTCGTTTGTGCCATTTGGTACAATATATGTGTAAGGACCAATCTCCCATGACATTACATAGGGGTAATCCTACATGAAAATGATGAGGCAGACGAGTCTGAGGGCAAGATTGTTCACACAATGGACAATGGCAGGTCGGCAGAGACAGGACCAAATTGTTTAAATTTGTTTTGCACAGTAAAATGGAAATTACATCTGTAATGACTGAAACTATTACATTTTCTCATCCAATATTTTTTTTTTTAACTCTTTGACTGTGTGGTGTATGTGTGAATGTCAATGTACCTATGTAGTCAGTCACACCTTGTCAAATAGATGTAGTCCTCAACATGTATAAACTTTGTTTTGTTTACCTTTGATAAACAGATGGGCATATGTCCAACTCAGAACAAATCAACACAGTAAATTAAATGTATTGCTGTGTTTTGTACACCAAAGTGTGTTAATATTTGCACTCAGTGTATGATGGATAACACATCTTCCAATAAGTTAGTCCATGAGACAACCTTCACAATAATGTTTCTTCAAATATGAGCTAGCATGCAGAGCGGCAGCACTTTGCTGGTACATATTTCCAATAGATATAATCACAGAGCATGGGAGACATCTGTCATGACAAAGGTCTAGTTTTAGGTGTAGATGTCAAAATATAATTTGGAAACATTGCATTCTTGCACGTCTCGGAATCCACAAAACAGCACAGATGTTACACCTTTACTGGGCTGATTGATGTAATTACTACATCTAGCCACACTTCATGCAATACATATCTTCCATGCTTTGCACAGCAATGCGAGTAGCTTCAAAGACCCATAACAAAACAGAACATAAGAAACTGCTGAAGTAGAAGTCTCTAGCATTCTTCAGAATAGTTAGAAAAGGGAGATGTTTGCCAGCTATCACATCACTTCTGGAAGTGGGAGATGGGTAATATGTGATGCAACTATGTTAAAATGCAAGCACACATGGTTTTTGGCCCACACAATTTCAAAATATATGGTGTAATGTTGGTCTTGGATAGGATATTGTAAGAATTGTGTACCCCTGGCCTGAGTACCCAACTCTATAGTGGTCTGGATCACTAATGCTGGTATATTACTGTACTGTAACATGGAACATGCATGTGTGCCCTAACAGAGGCATGTGTCATGTACTTCTGTCTGGTTGGACCATAAGAGCCACCCAAAGACCTACTATCATAGTTGATGTAAACTACTGCCTTTGCCAGTAGTAAAACAGAGCAAATGTGGAATTTGCAGCATACAGTGTAGTGATCAGTAGTATTGAACATGAGCATTAAACCCTGTGTCACTGTAATGAGGCCAGTGAGGCATACTGGCTCACTCACCTCTTCTAAAGCTATGCTGAAGTGTGTTTCAATTACACTTTTCCAACATCAGGTTGACCTGGAAGTGTGTGTGATAACATTGTGTGCAGAATGTGTGTGCCTGTGCAAGACATAGACAACACATAGGATGAAATGAATAATCATGTGAAGATGGCCAATGTGTTTGTGCAGGTAATGTGTGTTCCAAGTGACACACTCTACTACAGTACAAACGGACTGTAGTACAGAAAAGTGTGCACAAACTGAGTGTGTGTGCTGCATGTCAGTATGCCCGTATTAGCATGATACATATGGATTGCAATAGTGGTTACTGAATGTGCTGTGATTGTACACTGACTGCTGATATGCCTGCAATGCTATATAACATGGAGCATCTTGGGTCCGTGTGTGAATCAGTTCATGACTTCTTGGGAATAACATGAGGATCAGAGGAATACCACCAGATAGAGTTTGATAGTCCAGCAAAGCTGCAAGCTGGATGGGACTAACATTTGGGTATGGGAGAGTCAGCCTGTCTCTGTGCTACGTGTATGTTCAATCAGTGATACTCCACAAGGAAGGGGCTTGGGCACATATCAGGATTCAGGACCAGAGAGATTGGGCTGAACTGTGAACCTTAAGGAGCTTGGGATCAATCTTTACATGCACATTTGACTCTGGGTGACATCAAGGTGTGTACCCAGATAACTTATATAGATTAAGATGTGGGAGCAATCAGCAATTGAGCCCTGCCTTGCTGCCCTTCTGCCTGCTGTACCTCTGGCTTGGAGATAATAACTACAGATGCATCCCTGAAACCCAGAGTGACTCCAAGGGAAATCTGGCTGGCCTCCTGTTCTGAATTCTCTGGGACAACAAAGATTTAGAACCAGCCTGTCTTGTCACCTGGACTCTGCCATCTGTGAGTCTGCCCTGCCAAGTGCTTCCACTCCAGTCCTGGACCCATGGAAACAGTCAAATAATATTACCTCTGGCAGAATCCATATCTCTTCAGTAGAACCAACACTTTGCCCCTGTTGCACAGGTCAGAACTGGTGGCTCAGCCCTGTTGCATGGATCAGAACCTGCACATCAGTTCTGTTACATGGATCAGAACTGGCACATTGACTCTGTTGCATGGGTCGAAATCAGTGCATTGCCGTCATTGTGTGAATCCTAAAGTAGCTGCAGATGCGCAATTGCACAATGCACCACACAATGTACATTTGTGTAGCAATGCACAAGTAAAATTGTTACAAATGTTGAAAATATGTTGTTTACACCAAGGTAATGAAGCAAAGGGTGTGGCAGCCGCCATAGTAGGAAGAGTGAAAATTGCTTTCATTTTCTGTGAGTGTCTGTTGTTTACAGCTGGTTGTTGTTGCAATGGAGACAGATTTATAGTGTACTTTCTGTGTGTTTGTGTTGTATTTTGTAATTGTATTTGTCTTTGTATTGTCAGGTGTTTGTCCATTTTGGGTATTTGTTAATTTAGGGTTAGTTTGTTGGATAAAGGGTATTATTTGTTATTTTAGGGTGTTAAGGTGTATAGAGTCATGCCTGGGAAGGATGGGGGCGACTCCTCTGACCCCCTGGTCAGTGTCTGCTCGTTCTCCTCTATGCATCACTACCTGGTGCTGCTGCCTATGCCGCATTTCAAACTGAGAGCCTGTCTGACTGTCAGTTCGAGGCCCACCTCCACCTGCAATCTCCCACCTGCACCTCATACCTGGTGGCCTACTAGCCATCTGTATGTAAGAATCTTGCTATATCTTTTTACTTCTGCTTATTTTTCTGTCATTTTTATTTTTTCTTTTCTTTCTGTCTTTTCTCTTGTAGTCTGTCCTTCAGCCTTTCACTCTCCCTGCCATTCCTGCACCTCTGCAGCCTCCTCCTCCCTCCTCCCTCCATGCAAATTGTTTTCCTGACCTCCCACATTCCAGCTGAACAGATCCCCTGCCTCCCTCCCCTTCTTAATGGTGGCCACTGAACACTGAAAAGTAACTCCTCTGAACACCTGGTCAGCGTCTGCTTGCTCTCCTCTGCACAGCTTCATCTGTTGCTGCTGCCTCTGCCACATTTTGAACTGAGAGCATACCTGACTCTCAGTTTGAGGCCCACTTTCACCTGCAGGCTTCAACCTTCTTCTTCTGACCTGCCATTGCTACAATGCTGAGACCCTCCATTTGCTGAACAAAGGACGACCTGCCGCCTGCCACCATGCATCACTTAGAGACACCCATGGACCTTTCTCATGCCTCCACTGCCACAGCACCCTCACCCTACACCAAGCACAGGACTTTCCCACTGCTGAGCCATCGAACACCAACCCGGAGCATCTCAGCTGCATCCTCCTCAACATTCGCTCCCTCCCCAAACACACCAGGGAACTCTTGAACCTACTGGACTCCATTCGTGCCAACATCGCCTTTCTCACTGAAACTTGGACAAACCCAGCATCTGTACTGGACCTTGCCATAGCCATTGCCATCCCCAGTGACTACAAACTGCTCTGCAAAGATCGGCCTTCTTGCAGAGGTGGCAGCCTGGCACCTGTACATAAATCCTCTCTCTGCTTGACAACCAGTGCAGAACACTACCCCTCATGGAGCACCTCCGTTTCCAGATTCACCCCACACCCAAGATAACTTTCCGTGGCACCCTCATCTACGGGCCACCTGGACCCATACAGCCTTCAGCGACCCCATGGCTGACATCATTTCTCCATAGGCTCCTGCCTCCTCGAAACTACTTCCTACTTAGAAACCTCAACTACCACCTTGACAGCGGCAATGATACCAACACCGCTTCCCTGTTTGACAACCTCACCACAATAGGACTAAAGAAACTGGTCAAGTCACCAACACATATTACTGGACACATACTCCACTAGCAACAACATCACCATTGACACCACCTCAACACGTCACTGGACTGACCACCACAGCATCCATTTCACCATCAACTCACTGACCATGCACCTCTTCACACTATGAGCCCCAAGCAGAAAATAGAACCGGTTCACCGAGGAACAGCTCTCCAACACCCTCAGCAAGTCTCCCCCACCCCCACCAGAAATGCTAACATCTCAGCACAGAACATCCATCAATGGATCTCCCAATGTGCCAACACCCTAGCATCTCTCATAAGAATTCAGCTAAACACCACCTCAAGAAGGCCAGCTCATTCCCCCCCCCCACACTTCCGGACTCCAGGTGCACCTGCAGTTGGCTTGGGAAATGATGGAGGAACAGCAAGTCTCTAGAACACTTCAGGTACTTTAAAGCTGCCACCAAATCCCACCACCATCTCCCACCAAAGATGCCCTGCTGGTCCAGATCAGCGGCACTGCTCACAAGACCGAGGAGCTCTTCACCGTGGTCTAAGAGTTTAATAACCCCAATCAGAAACGGCAAGCACTCCTCCATCTCGAGACCTCTGCCACGGGCTAGCCAACTTCTTCCACCAGAAAATCAAAGACAAATATGACAGCTTCAAATCCCAAGACCCTATGAGCCCTCCAAAACCCCCCTAGTTCTGACCCATCGAACCACCACAGACTCTGCACCACTGTACCACCCTCACCACAGACGAGACCCACACCATCATGAGCAGCATTCACTCTGGAGCCCCTACAGACCCCTGTCTTCATCACATTTTCAACAAGGCCAACATATCCATCTCACCCGAGCTCTCACACACCCTCAACTGTTCCATAGAGACAGACACCTTCTCTGGGGACTCGAAGAATACAGAGACCTGACTACTCTTGAAGAAAACCACGTCAGACTTTCTGGACCTCAAGAATTACCACCCCCTCTCTCTGCTACCTTTCCCAGCCAAGGTAATCAAAAAGGCCATTAATCCATCAGCTCTGTAAGCACATTGAGGACAACAACATCCTGGACATCTCCTAATCAGGCTTCAGGAGCAATCACAGCATGGAGACCACCTACCTCACCTCCACAGATGACATCTGCTTGCTTGTCCACTGGGACCATACAGCAGCCCTCATCCTACTGGACCTATCAGCCACATTTGACTCGGTCTCACACCTCACCGTATACTCCAGGCTCCACAAAGCTAGCATCTGTGGAAAGGCCCTACAATGGATACGCTCCTTCCTGTCTGGCAGAACATAGATTCAGACTCCAGACTTACCTGTCAGAACTTACAGAGAAGAGCTGTGGAGTTCTACAGGACCCCACCCTGAGCCCCACATTCTTCAACATGGCTCTTCTTGCATCTATCATAAGGGACTACGGGTCTCCTACACCATCGACACCCAGCTGATCATCTCACTGACAGAAAATGCCAAGAAGAATTTCCACAGCAGGATGGAAGCCATTGCTGCCTGCATGAAGGACAGCTGCCTCAAGCTCAACTCTGACAAGACTGAGATCCTCATTCTGGGACCATCTACATCACCCTGGAATGATTCCTGGTGGCCATCGACTCTCAGCACCCCCACCCAAAAACCATACACACAACCTCAGCTTCATTCTGGACTCATTGCTCAGCATGATTCACCGAGTCAACTCAGTCCCATCATCCTGCTTTCAGACACTCTGACTTCTCTGGAAGATCTACAAATGGATCCTAAAGGACTGGTGCAAAACCGTAACCCATGGCCTGGTTACCAGCAGACTTGACTATGGCAACCCCCTCTGCCGGTACATATCTCCAATCACCTAAGACACCTCCACGGGCTTCTTATTGAAAAAATAATAAACTTCAGGCTCCTCGTCCATGCTTACAAGGCCCACCATGACCTATGACCCACCTACCTCAACCATCCCATCGCCTTCTACTCCCCCACCAGACCTCTCCGCTCTGCTTAACAAGCACCAGCCACCGTATCACACACATTGTAGACCTCAGCTCAGCCTTGCTGTGCTGCGTTACATCTTGTGAAATGTACCCCAAAATGTAGCTGCTATGTGTGTATGCCTTGTGAAACACAGGGCAAGAGAGAGTGACACCAAGTGGCACAAGTGAGCAGCACACCTGCCATACAATCTGTCTTGCAATATAGGGAGCAAATACTGGGGCCCAGTAATGACAACATGAATTTACAAAAGTGATGTCCACTATTTACCAAGTTGATTGCATTTGCATGTCAATGTAATGGGATACATGATGTTTTGCTGTTTCAGATCAGATGACGCTGACACTGAATGCTATACCAGACATACTGCCCCTATTGCTACATCCACATCACATATCACCATCTATACTGCACACGGTATAAGGTTGTCTGTGTGGGAAGGCTACTATGAATGCACCAAGTGACTTACTTATCATCAGTGAGCACAGCTTACTCAGGGTGCTGTGCTGACTCAAAGTGAAAAGGCAGGAATGCATTGTCTTTAAACTTTATGGTGCATTCCGTTTATTCCCATTGCAAGACAAATTTAGTTTTCCTATTGCCAATGGTTTCACCCTTGTGTCATGCTGCAAGGGGGCCTGAAATGATGCTTGCCAGCAGTGCTTAAAACATCTCATGCCTGAAGCATGCTTTGGGCATCTGATGTTAGATATCTGTTACCTTTAACCTCCGGCCAGGTCAGCCCTGCAAGGTGGCTAGCTGCATTCAATGGTATTACAATGTAGACATATGTGTTAAGGGTTTTGCAATGTGGAAATACACTTGGATGTCATGCTTTTTTTTAACTGTTGTAGTAGCACTATTTACAACATATTGGCGGTCATTCTGACCCTGGCGGTCAAAGACCGCCAGGGCGGAGGACCGCGGGAGCACCGCCGACAGGCCGGCGGTGCTCCAATGGGGATTCCGACCGCGGCGGTAAAGCCGCGGTCGGACCGGCACCACTGACGGGCTCCCGCCAGTGTACCGCCGCCCCATTGAATCCTCCAAGGCCGAGGGGATTCCGACCCCCCCTACCGCCATCCAGATCCCGGCGGTCCGACCGCCGGGATCCGGATGGCGGTAGGGGGGGTCGCGGGGCCCCTGGGGGCCCCTGCAGTGCCCATGCCACTGGCATGGGCATTGCAGGGGCCCCCGTAATAGGGCCCCTAAATGTATTTCACTGTCTGCTGTGCAGACAGTGAAATACGCGACGGGTGCAACTGCACCCGTCGCACAGCTTCCACTCCGCCGGCTCGATTCCGAGCCGGCTTCATCGTGGAAGCCTCTTTCCCGCTGGGCTGGCGGGCGGCCTGAAGGCGACCGCCCGCCAGCCCAGCGGGAAAGTCAGAATTACCGCCGCGGTCTTTCAACCGCGGAACGGTAACCTGACGGCGGGACTTTGGCGGGCGGCCTCCGCCGCCCGCCAAGGTCAGAATGAGGGCCATTGTCTAAATCATTGTCTTGTAGGTGGACATGTGCCTTTCACATGCAAAGAAATGGACAGCTTTCAGAATCCTAATGCAACAAGTAAGTGTAACTAATAAATGGTTGTAGCTCTGTGACGTCTGTGTGTGATCCATGATTGTTCTAACAGTGTGGTGTGTATGGAGAGGTATTCATCACCTGCAAATAAATGACAACCACTGGGTCAATACAACAAAACATGTTCACAGAATCATTTCGAATTAAGCCTCCCTTAGAGAAGTCCATGTCATACCTATATGAAATAGAGTGACAGCGGACCAATTACACTGATGCCCTGGAGGCTGCAGGGATGTACAGCTGCTACTCTATTGATCCATGATGTTGTATGAATCATTACCTCTCTGCCCAACTGTTGCACATTGGGAGTGTAGCTGTCCACATGACAGGGTTCTGGTTCCATGGCTTAACCGCTGTAAAATGGATGTCAGCCTTCAAATCTAAGTGAAATGTGAAGTAGTTTTTTAGAAGAGTGTTCAGATTTAAAGGGTATTAAACCCATGCTGCTGTAGTGGGCCTCAACAAATGAATACAGTCCTATTTGCATGCATATGGGGGAGCTGGACAAACGCACTAGGATTCACATGAATTGGCATTTAATGCCAACCTCAGGCCCTTTATAGCCCCTATGTGCAATTTATGTGAAGTATTTATACAAAGCAATGTGTGAAGTCTAGTTGCAGCACTGTATAAACATTACGAGGCAGAAATGCACAGTGTTAGCAGGATATGGTGCATTACAGTGCTTACCTACTGATGGGATGATTTTGCCTGGCTAGCACCAACACAGGCACCCTTGCATCATGGTGCAATGGGTCCTGCATTTCACACACACCATTGTTCTTGTACAGTGGAATACTCCTACATGCATACACACACACTCATGAGATGCATTCACCATTTTATTTGTGTACTGATTAATGCAGGCCAGGGAGAATGAGTGTACAGGAAAGTTAAAATCTAAAGTTTCGCCTGGTTTTGGTGCACCAGTTTACCAGATGCTTTATGTCAGCATTCAGTTTTTTTGATTGATTATAATTTGGTGAAGTCTTCAAAATTAAAGTCTTGCCGGAGTGAGCTACCCACCCTCCATCTATGGAGTTGTTACCTGATGCAGAGTAAAGTCGGCAATGTGTGCTGTCTTGTGCAACTCCAGATGAATTGTGAATGGAGAATCACAGAAGCTGGACAAGCTTGCCTTTGCACATTTAAAGTATGTTTTGGACCAACTTTCCATGATGCAAGACTAACACCAACAATGAACATATCTGGACCATGTTGACAATTTCCCATTGAAACATCACCATGAGTGTGAATCACTGTTATGAGTGACATGCTTGTTATCATATCGTAAATGCATTTTTATATTGTACACCCACACTAAACTCACGTGGGTTAATTTGATATTTTTTATTCAGGGATGTCTTTGTACTTAAGGTATATCATCATGTGCATTTGCAACTTGAGGTAGTATGTGTTTTCTTTTACTCCCTACATAACATGACAGCAGACATGGAAAAGACCTTTGAGGTCAGACAGTACTGCTATAGACACATCTGTCACATTGCCAAAGCCTATAGGAAGATGGGTCGAATTTATGAATCGGCCAAGATGAGTTGTATTTGGAAGAGAGGAAGCAGGTTGGCACCTCATAAAATACTGGTGCCAACTCATTCACATGGTGGCAGCCAGAAACATATCAGCCACAAGCCACGGCAGGACCCTCAACTGGTTCACACCTGTCACCAACACAGCAAAGGAGGCCTATTGGTGCAGGACTCTCCAAATTTAGCCTATATGTGGTTCAACAATTGTGTAGACTTGACCTGAGGATGGCTCGCATCGAACAGGAGCAGGCAAGCTTTGTGGAGATTTGTTGACTTGCCACGAGGCCCTTGAATGGATTGACACCTGAATATGACTCTCTCCCTATGAGCAGTCCCTTTCCAGTCTTGGTTTTCTTTTTATTGTTATTGTTAGTAGGTATACTGTTGGTTAATATTTAGTGTAGTTGTAGGTTTAGTGTAGATAAGTTTTAGATTTCTTAATATTTGCAGATCCTAGGTTTTAAGGGTGTTCTTATTATGGTACATTTGTTAGTTGTTAGGGTATAAATGTTTTGTGCAGCATTTCTAGTTCAGTTGAGCTCTATCGTTAAATTTTCAAAAGCGATGTTGGTGTTTATTTTTCCAATATGTTTGTAGACCTTTGATGAATACCATACAGAACTCAATATGTTTTAGTAAAATATAGATGTATTTTCTTGTAGAGGTGCCTATCCTCAGATCACATCATGTGAGCAGATTTGGCCTCATAAAGCTGCAGAAACACATAGGTAAAAACATTAAGGTATTGGCTGTAGTTACAAATATCTTAACATATGGTTAAACAGGTTTACATGAGGATTGTGACATCAATTAGGAGGACTTACAGTGAATGTTTGGGTCCAAGGGACAGAATTAACTACTTCACAAAAGGTTTTGTCCTGGGTTCAAAAGAGGGAAGCCTGATGTCCTGTACAGGACAGTTTGGAAAATAGGCAAGGGGCAGCCACAAATGCTCATCAGGACATTTTCTTGGAAAGATGGGGAAATCAACATCTTCCTCCTCTGATGGATGTTCTGCCTCCCTTGGACGTTGTGGATGTTTTGAATGGAAGGCAGTTGAGCAAGATTATTAGACTCAGACAAATGCACATCAGAGGCAGACATTAAGACTCCCAAGTTCCCAACAACATTTGTGAGTGTCAGTAAGGCAGCATGGTAGTCATGGCAAGGGTTTGCTGGTTTGCCAACAAAGCAATGACATTGCTATTGAGAGCACTCATTGCTAAGAAGGAGTCTCCTTGGCCTCCGGGGACTGGATGGAGGTATTAATGGCTACCTGCTGCCTGACAACTGCACTGTTGCCAGATGTAGAAGGCTAGTGTTGTTGTTCTTTCTGCATCATGACACTAGTGATGTCAGCTAGGGACTCCTCAATACCATGGAGCCAAGTGTAGCTGTCTGTGACACCCTTTCACACACCCTTATTAGGGCTAAGACACCCACAAACTCCCTCAAGAGTGGCCGCTATGGTCTTCATTCCCAACCGGACCTGCTCGGCTGTTATGTCATCAGTTGATTGTCCATGTTCAGTGTGCGCAGGGTCATCAGTAGACCCAACAATGGTGTCTTCATTTGCTATTTAGAAGATGTGTCAAAAAATTCCAGGAGCTGTTGTAAGGTGTCATCATTGTTTAGGGGTGGGATGGTGTCCTCCACAGATTGATTGTGACATAAGTAATTTGTGGTGCACTACAACAGTATTTTTCTGCTCCCTCAAAAACACACTGATATGTGGAACATATGTTTCTACAAGTGTATATGTGCATGCCATGGCCAAGGGTATGCCCAGACGAGGATCCCTTGCTCGCTGTGCCACTGGATTCAAGCTAGCCTGGCTGATGAGGAGTGATACCCCGAAACCAGTCCCAGAATGCTTGTTTCTAGTCCAAAGTGGACTTGGCTTAGCAGTTTGGGCTGGATTGTTCACATGGGGAGAAGGCTGAAGACTGATTAGCATTTTGCTGGATCCAAACTGGGGTGGCATGGTGAACAAAATTACAATGGATTAAAAAAAAAGATTTGAAAAGTTTCAGCACTCCGTGCATCATCTTTTTATGTTTGCTATGTTCGCAATAATGCTTCATTTACCATGTCAATACACTGTTCACACAAACGTTGTATTCACTAGGGGCCTATTTGTGTGGTTTCCAAATAAGACAACAAATATTGCAAGATTGCTGCCCTGCCCTGGTTGAAGATGTTGGTGTAAGTATGGGCCACCAAATACATGTTTGTGCTGTCTACCTGCACTGCTGCAATTTTTGGTTCATGGCACAACTGCAGAGACCATTGCACCATGTATTATGGGTGCATGCATTTGCTAGAGTCATGTGTTTGTAGCCACCACTGTCCAAGGCACGTCAAATATAGATACAACTCACACTATCTGCAATCTGTCTTTCACGCAGCACTTCATATAAATTGTGCATTATTGATCACAAGGGTTCATCTTTCACATATATACACAACCTCCAGCACATCAGGTCAGCTGTGTGAAATATGGATTTTTGCTAGAAACTGTATACCTTGCTCTTTGAGTAATAGAGCATGCACCTCCTCAGCCCCTGGAAACCCTTAAGTGACACAATGATCCTACAGGAAGACAAAGTGATAATCTTAACTTTGCAGTACACTTACGCCTACATGGACCAAATACAAAGAGCAAACAAAATTGCGTGAAGGAAAAAGGGGCCTGTATTGGCCAAGGCATATCTGTCCATGATTGTCGTGCTGCTCAAGTAAAGGTTTTAACTTAGTATTCTGAAATTTGCATTCCTGTTTTGTGAAGGGATAAATGATACTACAAGTCCCAGGATCGGAATGTAATACCTTGACTGGACTAAAACATTGCACATGGACCTGCGCAACTTGCCAGGGCTGAAGTGTGCTGGGAAACTTGTTACTGCCCAAGGAAAGGACAGTGATATGAAGGATGACTTGACATATGGGGCATTCCTGCTGTTTCACACAGTTCAGCACTGCAAAATATGTTGCTGGATTACTCTGCATGACAGTTTCGTAATACATAGTCTCTTGTTTTCACTCACCCTATAGCTCTTCTTGGTCCTCCTTCTCATCACGGTCCTGCCCTTCCACTCCAGCTACCAACTCATTTGGAATGAGGGATGCCATCTGCTCCTCCAAATGATCCAACTCTTCCTGGACATCAGGTCCTGCTCCAGACCTCATGACTGCTTTAAGATTCCTGGCCAGTTTTTCCTTGGTCCCATGTCTGTAGGTGTGACACCTCTTCTTGCACTCCAGGATGGTCCTCTTTGTTTGTGATACACAGTTGATTTTGTCCACTGTGGATTGCCCAATTACCTCCTTTCTCCCTAACACCAGTTTTGAAGTGACAAAGAGAAGATGTTCATTTTTTGTCACTTCAGTTATTAAAATCTAGTTCTCCTCCTCATTGAAATTCACCTTTCTCTTCCCCTTGGGTGAGGCCAAGTCTTCAGTGTTGGGGTTGTTATCTGAATGCTCCTGAGCCTCCTTACGCGCTTCTCAGCAGTTTTGGAGTGCTGCTGTGTTGGATGCATCATTTTTTCAAGTGCTTCAGCGATGCAAAGCAGTCCTGTGTGATGCAATACTGATTTGCGGCATGTAAAGGTGCTTTATGACATGCAAAACAGCTCAGTGTGAAGTAGGGAGTACTTGTGTTGTGCCACTTTGCACCATTCCTGCCACCATTGCATCAGAATTCCCAATGCCTCTTTGGTCATTTCCCCCTGGTGCAAGATCCAACTAATGTGGCATATCTATGGGGCAAGGAAATGCTGCAACACAGCGCAGAATTTTCTGACACAACGCTGCTGCAACACAGTGTTGGGTCAGAACTCATAAATGTGTCCCTGAATATGAGTTTTAGAAAAGAACATGAGTTTAATATTGAATATTCTACTCCAGGCAATAAGGGAGGATGGCTAGACATAGAAGTCACAGATGAAATCTTGTAGGTAGTTTATGTGCCAAAAAATAGAATTAACATAGTTGCACAAACTTCTTTTATTATCAGGGAATTACATTTTCACTGTTGAAACGAAGGCTGGACAGGTGGCTAGTTTGGAGTGTAAGAAGGTGGGTTATTGGCTACGGAGGATGAGAGTCCTTCATAAGTAATAAATCCAACATCTTGGAAGATCCAACACGAAAACTGCATTCAACCACTGGTTGCTATGGTGCCAATCAGACAGGCTTAATTTAGGAAAAAGTGTTAAAAGCACTAAGCAGTATTAAAACAAATAAAAGCACAACCCAATATAAATCTACCAAACAACTTTTAAATGTAGAAAAGTTGTAGTAATAAAAATGAAACAAAAACAAATACAATCCATTTGTGGAAACTGGAGATATGAGTTTTAAAAAATGTAAGACAGAATTGCCAAGACAAAGTTAAGCGCCAGTCAGAAGTCATTATTGATGGTAGACTGGGACGAGGAGTGACTGTCAGGCCAATTGCAATGGTGCAAATGTAGAATATATCAAGCATGCTTTCCAATCAAAGTTTTTACCTTCTGAAGTTGGGCCTGATTTAGAGGTTTATGACGGATATCCAGACCACCTAATTGCAGGTGTTTTACGATGTAATTCCCTTATATTAAGTTGGACAGGGATATCCACATGGTTGTGACGGAGTAAACCTTTCACCAATCTATAAATGAGGCTCCACTCCTTTTTATGGGAATCAAAATCCTCTAGCAGGATAATGTTGAAGCCTATGGCTGGGAAACTACTCTCAAAGTCAGAAAAAAATTAAAAAACATCCCAGTGAAGATGATGGGTTTGAAGGGAAAATCCAAGTTTTACTCTGCTGAAGTCCTCTTTTTTAGGTCGATTTGTTTGTCTTACCGGATCAAATTTTACGTGCGATATATTTTTTTATAGAGCTCCAATGAAGTTCTTTTAAAATCAGATGCCTTTCCTGGAAATTCCTAAACTCCCAACTTTTTAGATTTTCTGGAGCAGTTCCCCTTAGTCTCTGCTTAGGCTCCCAGGACCTCAGGGACAGCGTTTTGAGGCCGGGACTCATTCCAGAAGAGGTCACCTTCAGGGTTCAGTCCAGAAACAGCTGTTATTGGTCAGCATCTCACACCTGGAAAATATCTCTTGTGATTTGCTGTGTCCCTCTAGCCATACAGTGAGACAGACAACTGATTCTGGGAGTTCATTTTTCAATCCTGGATACAAATGGAAACAGGCCAATGCCTTCAGGTCTCCACACAGGCCATAGATAGCAGGTCCAGTCCTCTTCTATTAACTCACAAATCCTGATGTGTTCTGATGAGCTGTGGTGAGGTTCAGCCTTTGTAGGATTTTCTTACTAGTGGGTGGGAGTGCTTCCTGAACATACCCTAGCCAATGAGAGAAAACCTTACAAGAGCAAATCTTGAAACCTTTGTAGTCCATCCTGTTTGTCTTTCTTCAAACTATCCCACAGTGCATAATTCCTGGTCAAATCCAATATAGCAGAAAAAACCTTCTGCCTTTTGAAGTGACTGGTGTCTCAGCAAGGGATGAGTCTAGAGAAATAACAAATCCCCTCCTCACCACAACCAAATGGTTCTGTGAACATCTTCCCCTACCACAGGTCTGGTGCCATGCTGGCTCAAAGACTTCCCTTCAGAAGATCTCCCTTCACACTTTACTATTATGTACAGGCCTTACCAAACTTTTAGTAGTAAGAGCACATGCACTGGAGATTGGACAGCAATTATCCTCCCTTTAAAAAAGCATTTGCAATGCAATGGGTCTCAAGTTTGCTCGAGTTTGAGCTTTTAGCATTTGTAAATCCCTAACTGGGATTTTCTACTCAGATAAATTGAAAATGTAAAGTTAAACAGTTGACCTAAGCAAGTCAATTTAATGTTCCACGGTCGCCATGAGTGTGAGCATGAAGGAGAAACAGAAAACAAAAATAAGTTATCCATATAACAGGGTCAATGTCGAAGGCGGTGACAAAACTGCCCCAAGGTCGGACAAACGTAAAGCAATTAACAATGTAATCAGAAGGCATTTTGAAAGGCAAGCCCATGAACGAGTGATAGTGATGGGCGTGAGGTAGGCATGGTTAAAAGCCCACATGATATCCACAATTCAGGAAAGCAGCGCTTGCACGCTGCTATGCTTGACCTACAAAAACAGCAGTGTTAGCTTACATAAATGTGGGTGACCAAGCAAAAAGAGGTACTTTCTCATAGATAGGTAGACATTTGTGAATGATTTTTAATTAGAGATATCTGGAGGTTCCTGTAGAAGATTGAGTCTAAATTTGACTCAGAAAAAGATCTACAATTCTCCAAATATAATTTCACACAATAGTGAGGTACTGAAATCTATAGTTAGGTATCATGCAAGTCTGTCTTATAATTTAATTATTGACATAGCAGGTAATCTTGATATTGCAATCATATATCACATTTTTTACAAGGAAAGGTACATTATGATGGAACACTGTGCTAGACCCTGCTTGGGGGTTGAGTGGATCTGACAAGGGGGTACTAAGGCCCAACCATGAAGGTTAAGATCTTTAGAGACTGGTATCCTTGGGTTTGTCCTTCTGTGGCTCTGAAAATTGGGGTCATGTACAGCCATTTTCACACTTGGCTTAGAGGGTAGCATGTACAAACCGGTACACATTTTTCATGGAGGCACAGGCTTATAAGTTATCAGTCAACCAAAAGACGCAATAACTTCAATGTCCAGCTTGTCTTTTTAAGAAAAGGAAGTGCACAAAACAGTTCAATCCAGTATATGGGACATTGACCTTGGTCAGCATTCTCCATTGTAGCACTACACCTGCTTATCCCCCACATTCTAGCTCTCACCTGCATGATGCTTGATGAGCTTCTTCCCTATGCAATAAAGGAAGAAGCATGAATCAGGCATGGGTCCAGATACTGGTGCCCTACAAATTAAATGCACAATCAGCAAATGCATTTTACATTTCCTTAACCATTATGCTATATTGGGTAGAAGGTTAGCTTATGGGTCTCCTGCACATGTCTACTGTAGATCCACCAGGTAAGTTTACTCCAACGCAATTACCTCAACAGTTGCAGCTCTGACAGGCACAACACTTTCACCGCAGCAATTATATAATTGGGCCAATTTGATCCTTAACATAGTTTCTGCCCAGCTATGTGTTGTGTTCATACAGGACTGTAGTGGTTCCCTCTGGAACCTTTCAAGAGACCAAAGGACCTTCTGCAGCATGAGTATCTCCTGGTTTCACTCTCCTAAAGTCAGCTTTCTCTGGATGTCACTTTGACCAGGGACATGCTTTTCTTTTTGCGGGGGACAGTCTCTCCACCAGCTGTGTCACAAAGACTCCTTACCTCTCTCAGGAGTCAGGAAGGCTTTGAGGCACTAAGCAGGACCTCATCTCCTCCAGCAAAAAGTGAAGACTTCAGGTGATCCCCCTCATCTTTGGGAGGCTGTCTGTCAGGCAGACCCACCTCAGCCCCTTATCAGTCCTATATATAATCATACAGGGTATTTATATCTAGTACATACAAATATTTATGAAAAGATATCTTCATCTTTCTTTGGGAGCTTTGTTTGAACTGTGTACTGCAAACATGTTCCTAGAAGACCACATAGTCTCAGATCCAGGATTATTCTGCATATTTCTTACCTCAGGAACAGCATAATATAGACCAAGAGCGACCTTCTCAAAGTACCATAGCTGAGTGAAAACAAGTCTTATATTGAGCAAAGGTATGCAGATTATAGACAGCCTCAGAACTTCAGATGGTCACTGTGGTGCTAAGAAGGATTAACTAGTGCCTAGAATGGAGACGTTAATTACGAAAGACTAGTTTCATCATTTAATGCTTTAATTTAACTAATGTCATCAGTAATCTTGAATATTTTTTTATAATATATTGTTTAATAACCTGTCTTATTGTCACTGTTTTATTTTTTATACTTACAACTATGTATGTAATCTGCACTATATTAGGGCATTCATTTATAATAAAGCCTTTAAAATATTTATTTTGGATTTCCTGTGTGTGTCCATCCATAGGGAAAGAAGTTCAGAACTCAATAAATAAATAAATAATCATGTAGTCTCACAAGCCTAATTATTGCTCTGTTCTAACCATCCTCAATTAATGTGCAGGAGGTTTGATGTTTGCATTCTGCTGGTACCCTGGCTTGGCTCTGGCTAAGTCTACACTTTACCAGAGGGTATAGGGGGCTCTAACGCTGGATCTTATTTGCTGCTATGTTGCAAGAGCATGTAAGAGCCAATATGAAATTCAGGATACCACATACACACAAAGTTGGGCACTCAGATTAGTGTGATTCCAGGACCAAAATAAAAGTTAGGATACCAACTATGCACACTGTTTTGCAGTTATGTAAAGGGGACATGCCCATAAGCCATGCAGGTGACATTCCTGTTCCAACACCTAAAAGAGACACATACAGTGAGGAGATCGTAGCATATATTAGTTATTACTAAACACACGAACTGTGCTTTTGATTATAGAATGTGATGCATTGAAGACATACTTTAGGGATTGCACAGTGGCACTTAGTGCCTGAATACAGGTTTAGCGGTCAGAAACTCCGACCATAAGACCCGTGGTGAGGAGACTGCTGTAGAGGTAGTGGTGTCCCCACTGGCCCTAGTACAACTTTTCCACTGGGCTGACGGACAGGAACCAAGATTCCCACCCATCAGCCCAGTGGGGAAGCTGTGACAGTATTGTTCCTGGCTCATAATTGATCCAGCAATGCTGCCACACGTAGGGTGCACCAGCACCCTCGAAATGCATGCTGTCTGCACAGCAGGCAGTGCACATTTCAAGGGTGCTGGGTAGGGAGACCCAGCAGGTCGGGATCACTGACACTTTAGTTTTTTAACTTACATAATCAAAATAAAAAAGTGAAGTGATACGAGAACTTGAGGAAGCAGAGAAGTGTGTGGTACTTAGAAAATAAAGCCTTACAAAATATAAGAGATGTTCTTTGCCCCCTTGAACAATCACAGGATCCTCCCGAACAAGGAAGCAATTGGAGTTACATAAGAAATACATTTTAATGCTAGTGTATTATTTTTTTTAAGTAACAGTTACTCTACTCCATGAAAATATAAACAAACTTGCATCATTCAATGTATTGAATCTAAATTGAAAAATTTGAAAATTTGCTAACCAACTATGGTGATGCAAAGCTTTTGGCTCTGTCGTCAAGTTATACCCTCTGTAAGGAAAATTAGCTTTCTGGAAACATGATTTAACACTTCTATTGTACTTATATAGCAACATATTTTATGTCCCCACATATTTTAAATAAAATCCACCTCAGGGTTTTTTTTTTTTCCCAGTTACTCCTAGAAAAAAATGTAATGTTACCATCCCACAAAATAATTAGCTCAAACTAAATGTATCTTCTGATGTTAAATACATACATAAACTCTCATTAGTCTTTCTTACTGATCACACTTATTTAGTTCTGGCACTTGACTTCACATTCAACACCATTATCATTTGGAGCAGCTGAGCGTCTAATACTTAAGCATTTCCAGCTTTGCTGTACCTAAGTTAGGCCCTCATTACAACGCCGCCCACCAAAGTTGGACCGCCGAGAGGCCGCCTGTGCGGCTGCAATCCCACCAGCAGCAATACGACATTACAAACAGAGTTTACGTCCACCGGCCCAGCGGGGATGTCGGCCATAACATTGGAGCCGGCTCCTAATGGAGCCGGCGGTGTTGCGGCCAGGCGACAGGTGTAGCTGCACCCGTCACGCTTTTCACTGTCTGCTGTTCAGGCAGTGAAAAGCAGGGTGGGGCTGTGCCTGGGGGCCCATGCACTGCCCATGTCAAGTGACTCCCCTTCCCGTCAGCCTTTCCATGGAGGTCTCTACCGCTATGGTCAGGCTGGCGGGAAGGGGAGTCGTAATCCCCTGGGCCTGGCGGATTAAAACTGCCAGGACAATCATGGCAGGAAACCGCCGGTCCTGGGGGTGTGACCGTGGCGCTACCACCGCGGTCATAATACAGCAGATTGTACCGCCAGCCTGTTGGCGATGAAATTGCCAAAACAACCCTGGCGGTCTTTGACCGCCAGGGTTGTAATGAGGCCATAGTCCTGAAAAACTGTATTCCAATTGGTTTGTCCATTCTTAATGAATTGTTACCAGTTTGCTTTTGTTTATGTGCAAACTAGCCTCTTTTACAAGATTTAACATAGGTATGCATTCATAAGTGTACACTTATGCCCTCGTTACAATTTGGTGTAACAGAATTACTCCAAGGTGAGATATTTATCACACATGTCAAATACCTCCTATTTTGAGTTTTCAAATTGAAAATGAGGCATAACAAACTGAATTGTGCATGTTTTTTCCTTTTTTAAGGGGCCTTTTTGCCTGCTATATTTTAATAGTTTCAACCTGGTGGAATTTATTAGAGGAAGCCTAATTCTGATCCCTTTGCAAGGTTCTGTGTGCACAGGCATTAGAATTTCACCCTTAACTTGTAATGATGTCCTACGTCCTTTATTACAAAGTAGGGGCTAAGTTCTGATCCCTGTGCAAACTCTTGTTAATTTTCACATAACATGCAATTCCGATCCCTGTGTAAACTCCTGTTTGCAAAGGCATCCAAGTTTAGCCCCTAAATGGAAATGAGGGCATAAGGCTGTGATTACAAGGTAATGACTCATGGACTGGATATCCGTCGTGTTTGTGATGGAGCAACCTTATCCGCTAAACTCTAAATCCGGACCTAAATTCCCTATTCCATCCAACTTCTAAAGATGACCTTTTTAAAATACTTTACTTTATGTTTTCTGTCATCACCTGTAGTCATCAACTATGGTAACAAAATTAGACTTGAGCAGGAAAAACCTTTTTAGATGATCCTCTCTGAGTTACTGCAATTAGTAAAGCCATAGCTAAGAAGAATGATGGGAAAACAGCCACTCCACATGAGAAGCCCAGGGAAGATATATAAGGTGTCTGCTGGTCTGTTACTTCCACTTTTTGGAACGCTCTTCAACATAGATTTCCAAGAAAATTGAGCACCAAAATCATACAAGCAGTATATTGTTATGGGAATTAACAAGTTAGGTAAAGGTCTATTCATTCATGACTCCAACAATATAATCTACTTATTTCTCAGGCAAACTGTATACAAATTATACTTTGAGGTAATGTTGGTTTAGCTGAGCAAAGTGGTTAGGACTCTAGCACATCTTTACTAACACAATACCTTTAATATTGACATCACTAACTCACAAGCAAGCTGATAGTATTTCATACTATCAAAGTTGCCACTCTGGAGGGATTACTTTTACCTGTTTGCATGGGGGATGGTGACTATACATTTGACAATAAAGTGACTTTTCTGAGTGGTGGCAATTAATTTCAACCTCACCAAGACATTCAGGGGATCTTAATGCATTAAATCAGCAAGTGATTGAATGGTAGTTGAAGAATATGTGACTATCTTTTAGAGAATTTCAAGATTTAAGGTTGTGCTTACAACTCCCTATATTATTATTTGCATCCAAAAATGTAAACAATGGATAAGATGTTAAGATCTGGCCATCAAGTTGCCACTGAGGTGAGCAATAGTTTCTATGATTCAGAAGAAGATGAGTTAAGTTGACAGAGACAGTGATGCTTAATTAAACCTACAGATCAGCAGCTACCACTCAAACAATGTAGGAGGGCAGCCCCAATGTTAGCATATGAAAGGAGCAGGCCTCAAAGCAGTGTAAACACAAATTTAGGTATTTTACACCACCAGGTGAGGTAAACTACACTACATGTCTGTCCTATGGGTTACTTAGAGCATACCTTAGGGGTGTCTTATTTGTAGAAAAAGGGGAGTTTTTTAGGCTTGGCAAGTACTTTTAAATACCAAGTCCTATTGGCAGTGAAACTGCACACACAGGCCTTGCAATGGCAGACCTGAGACAAGGTTAAGGAGCTACTTAAGTGGGTGCCACAACCAGTGCTGCAGGCCCACTAGTAACATTTAATCTACAGGCCCTGGGCACATATTGTGCCCTCTACTAGGGACTTATGAGTAAATTATGCACTTTAGCACTGATTAGCAGTGGGAAAGTGCGCAAAGTCCTAAAGCCAGCAAAAATGAGGTCAGAAAAAGAGAAGGAGGAAGGCAAAAAGTCTGGGGATGACCCTGCAGAAAGGCCACTTCCAACACTTTGTATTTCCACAATGGGCACAGGATAAGGTGTTTAGAAGCAGTGGTTATTTGCACATCTCTGAAATCCAGGGTGCCCATGCTAGCATGTGAATAACAGGACATTTCTCAAATAGACGTCTTTTTTACACACTGTCTTACATTTAGAAGGAAAAAATGTAGAGAAAGACAAGGGGCAATAACACTTGTTCTGCTATTCTGTGTTTCCACAAGGCTCCCCGATAAAAATGGTACCTCACTTGTGTGGGTAGGCCTAATGCCCGCAATAGGAAACGCAACATGGACACATCACATTTTTACATTGAAATGTGACGTGTTTTTTGGAAAGTGCCTAGCTGTGGATTTGGCCTCTACCTCAGTCGGGCACCTAGGGAAACTTACCAAACTTGTGCATGTTTGAAAATTAGGGCCCATATTTATTCTTTTTTTCCGCCGCATTTGCGTAATTTTTTGACGCAAAAGCGGCGCAAACTTGCAAAATACAATTGTATTTTGTACGTTTGTGCCGTTTTTGTGTCAAAAACCGGCACAAATGCGGCGCTAAAAAAGTATAAATAAAGGCCAGATACCTAGGGAAATTCAGGATGGGGTGACTTGTGGGGCTCTCACTAGGTTCTGTTACCCAGAATGCTTTGCAAAGTTCAAAATTTGGCAAAATAAGACTTTTCCCTCAGATTTCGGTGCTGCAAAGTTCTGGAATCTGCAAAGAGCCACAAACGTCCTTCCACTCAGCATTCCTCCAGTCTCCTGATAAAAATGGTACCTCACATCTGTGGGTAGGCCTAGTGTCCGCGACAGGAAATGCCCCAAAACACAACATGGACAAATAACATTTTCCCCAAAAACATAACTGGTTTTTGCAAAGTGCCTAGCTGTGGCCTTTGGCCTCTAGCTCAGCCAGCACCTAGGGAAACCTAGCAAACCTATGAATTTTTTTCAACTAGATATCTAAGGGAATTTAGAATGGGGTGACTTGTGGGGCTCTCACTGGGTTCCGTTACCCAGAATCGTTTGCAAACCTCAAAATTTGGCAAAATAAAGATTTTTTCCTCACAATTCGGTGATGGAAAGTTCTGGAATCTGTGAAGAGCCACAAATTTCCTTCAACCCAGCATTCCTCCAAGTCTCCCAATAAAAATGGTACCTCACTTGTGAGGGTAGGCCTAGTGCCTGCCACAGGAATAGATCACACAACGGTCAATGTTTGTCCTTACATGCGTGCAACTGTTGACCCTGGGGTAATCCATTCCTGACCAAGGCACTAGGTACAGGCACTCAAGTGGGGTAGCATTTTTATCAGGACAGCTGGGGAAACACTGGGTGGTAGGAATTGTGTGGATTCCAGCATATTTCTGTAGTTTGTGTGATAGAAATGCAAGACAAAATTGAGTTTTTATTCAACATTTCACCTTTGCGGGTGTTCTGGGTAAGAAAGTTTGGGGAATCCACACAAGTCACACCTCTGTGGACTCCCCCAGATGCTAGTTTCCAGAAATGTCTGGAATTTGTAGTTTTTCCTATATGGCCGCCGAGCCCAGGACCAAAAACACAGGTGCCTGCCTTTCAAAACCAGGTTGTTTTGTGATAGATAATTTTGATGTCTCCATAATACGATTTGGGTGGTGGAATTCGGGGCTGAACTAAATTGGGGAGCTACCAAGAGAGCACTCTCTCTGTGCCTGCCACCGCATGCACCTGCTCTTTGGGTTGGGCTAACCCGCTATTGACCCACTGCACAGACTGTGCTCACGAAGGGACAGCAGGACTGTTCTCTTCACCTCCCTCATAATCAGTGGATGAAGAGTTATTGAATTGAACTCTGACGACTGAAAAATCACTCCTAGAGTCTGCGCCATTGTCTTATCCCTCAGATGTTGTCTCAGTATCTTCTGTCTCAGTCTCTGATCCTGCGTCAGAGCTGTAATCTTTACCCCGAGTGAGGGCTTGAGCAGCAGTCATCCAACAAGATGCCATCTTTGCTACTGGATAAACTGTCACTCTAAAACACTAACCTACGTAGACAGTCATAAAATTGCTGGTGGGTGTGTGTGTGTGTGTGATACATGCAACAGTAAAGGTCACCTTACCTTTGTTTCTTCCCTGAATCAGCACATTCTTTCAAGACATTAAAAAAAAAACACACTATTACTTCACCTTGTCACATACCAATCGTCAGAGTCTTTAGCGCCTCTAGCACCCAGTCCAACAATCATTATTGGTGCATCCACACTCCTCGGTTTCCCTCACTACCACCCAACAAAAGATCCCTTCATCTCTCTATAGCCCCCCCACACATACATTTCATTTGTAGAATAGCTCAGGTGATGGCTGACTATGCTGATCTACTCAGCTACTTACATCAAATACAGATTTGATCTTTGCAGTAGGCATATGAACCTTCTGTGCTACTTTATGGCATCAAAACTGCCACTACAGAAAAGTCAGATCCTTTTGTAGCAGAAACATAATCACAAGACTTACTTGACTTTTTTATTGCTGCCTAAATCTACAGTTGAAATGCGTCAGTTGAACTATGTGCATTGCTTTGAAGACACAAGCTACAACTGCAAAAGAACTGGTGGTGAATATATATATATATACGGGATCACTTTTATATGTGGGTTTAGTTTTCCTAGGGGCTGATCACACCCCCCAGGGAAACCACACACACATTGACAAAAGTGATTGCTATATCGCTCTCTCTCTCTCTCTCTCTCCCTCTCTCTATATATATACCCCCCCCCCCCCAGGGTAAACCTACCTTTTAAAAAAAAAAAATATGTCCCCCGGGGGTAGGGTTCTGGCCCATTTTCCAAAGGGGCTGACCCCCCCAAGTGAAGTCCCTGGTGTCTAGTGGGGAAACCAGTTCAGGAAGGCATCCTTCGAAAGGGGAGAATCTCCCCTTTCAAACAAGGCCTTCCCGAACGTCGGGGAGGCTGTTTGGGCCTGTTTTCCCCACTGGAGCAGGAAGAGGTCACAAGGCTGCTTCCTGCTCCGGTGGAGAAAACAAATAGTGACATCAGCATGTGGTGGGTGGGGGGTCAGAGGGAGACACGGAATATCTTTTGTGTCTCCCAGGATTTTTTAACCCCCTCCCTGGTGTCGCCCACTGGTCGTGACCCGCACCAGGGAGGTAGTGTGGGCGTTGGCCAGTGGCCGACACCTGCACTGAAGTGGTTAAGCATAATTTCAAATCTTACTACCTTCCTCACTTGTAACATTTTTTTTTTTGTTAATTCCTATGTTTTTAATATGGAATTAACACCAAGGAAAATAGGTCTACAGCCAACACCCCACCGTGGCCAGCACCCGGCCTCTCACAGGTGGTCAAGTCCCCATTAATGGGCAACCAGTCACAGACCCCAGCTCCATATTCTTACCTTTTTTAAATGTGTTTTCAAACACATCCAACATGATAATGCTGGTGCCAGTGGCTGATTTCAAGACTATTCAGAAAATTCTCAAAATCCAATATTAATGACGGAACTGCTGCAGTGACACACTCTTCAAGGCAAACAACACAATGCATTTCAGCGTACCATTGAAAGGTGCCTATCACTCATGAAAACAGAGAATCAGTGATTATGTACGTACAGGATTTACTTTTACAACACCTGCATCATGATCAATATAAATGTCATAACTATGATTAATAAATAATTATATCATCTTAAATACTCAAATAATTACCAAATCATTATTTGTCCTCTCATAAATTTAATCTAAATCCATGATTCAGTTGCATCATAGTTCATGTATTAGTGATTATGCTGTAGGAGAGGAAACTGCTATCTACTTGATAGTAATAGAGAGGCAAACACAGGAAGTTTTCAAGTAATTTCACGAAAGATTGTATTAGACAATACAACCAAGATAATGGTCAGATAAAAATGATCATATAATCACACGAGCATGCCACTTAAGGACACCCACACAATGATCCAATAAGATTTCAATATATATTAATATGCTCTGTTTGTGTGTGAGTGCGTATCTACAGGTCCACAAGAGTAAAGAACAATGTGTGTTCTGCATTGGTAGAGGTAGAGATATATATGTCAAGGTGCCCCCAAGGTGAAATATTAACCAGATTGCAATGTATGTTCAGCAATGGTTCAGGTGCCGTAATATAGCTATAATGTTCGGCCTGGTGATATTACTGGACAGGAAAGTAATAACAATATCCAAGTGATACCAGGGTGAAGGTTGACACTGTTTGAACCCAATGGGGCATGGTCAGTTCCAGGAATATTTTCAAAAGGTTACTGGCTTTGGAAAACAGGTTAAATACTGAAAATGAGTTACGTTACTCTCTTTAGTGGTACCAGACATGCTGACTGCTTGACCTAGGGAGGAAATCATGAGTAATTAATTTGGTACTGTATTTGCTGTTCCTTTTTTGGGGCAACATAAGGACATTCGATGAGGATTATAGATGATACTTGGTGTGTTCAATTCCCATAACGGATACCCTTACCTACTTGGATAGTGACAGTTGGTTTGCTTAGGAAGTCAATGGTGAGTTATAGTGGGAACGTGAAGTAGTTTAGAATAACGCAATGCATTGACATCTGCTTTTGGTAGGTTGTTTTTCTCAATAGAGGTAATTTTCTCTATTGAAGTTATGGGTGAAATGAATAGTATTGAGGTGCTGGCTGTTTAGTAGGGACATGAATCAGTAACACTATTAGTACGGGAAAACACAGTCCAAGATAGTTCTGCTTTTGTGGGATGATTACGAACCCACACTGTTCAGAAGTCACTACTCACATCTTTCAAAATAGAAGTTGTGTGCAATGTGAGTAGACATTAGATTCTAGTATTACTGGTGACTTTGTATGAAAAAAGGGGCTCTGAATGTTATTTAGTGATGCAGTCAGCAGGGGAGTTTCATAGTCCATCATGGAAGAGCCTGACTACACTCTGTTATAGAGAGGCAGACTCAAGATGCACTGACTGATTAAGTGGGAGAATTGGCCTTTATAAATTATATTTGCTACAAATGGTCATAATGCTTCTGGTTTGATGCCAGATCTTAGAGCTCTGCTAATCTCCATAGATAAATATTTTAGATCATACAAGAAATTCATGTTGCTAGTTTGATGAGCTGACATTGGAGGTTAGATATGTTTTTAAAGAGAAACAGATGATTAATTTTATTGACTTGCTTGTGATTAGAGGTTTGCATTTTGGGTATTACGGGGGGAATGAGAGTTGCGTCTTGCAAACTTAGGAGACATACTTAGGACTGGGGACTTTGATTTGGATATGACAAACACTGCTGCTCACCTCTCGTGCTGAGGTTTCGTTGCTCTATATAGAGAGGACACTACAAAATAGTGCTGCAATTTCATGTTAGTCAGAAATTAACTATGATAAAATGACTAGAGGTGATCCCTGGATTGGAGAGGCACAGAAGAGTTTTGATGAAGAGTATTTCACATTTAAGGTACACAGTATATAAGGCATATCAAGTGGGATAGTCTAAACAAACATGGTTCTGCTAGTGGGATGAATGGTGAATAATATTTAGAAGAATTTTAAGGCAAATTGTGTTATGTATTTGCAATCTAAGTTAAATGCTTAGTTATAATGTTGAATAGACTGCGGGTTTAATGTCTTAACATGATATTAGCACTTGCTTGGTTAAAGATTGATTTGTTTTAGCAGACATGCATTATATTTAGGTTACAAGTATGTTAAATGAATGTAACAGATGAGGAATTCAGTCCTCATGCAGTATTTGATAGCAGTTATACATGCTTATGTATATATATTTTTTTCTAACATGAATGTTATTGGACATGTGTTATTAAGAAGATTGTTGCTGTTAATATACTACTGATGACAATAGCCATTGTCTATGTAGATTGGGGCTGTATTAATGTAGCAGAATGGTTGATTAACTTATAAAACATCCTGTCTTTTTAGGCTTAAATGCAGCCTGTGATGTATCAATAATAAGCAAATACTATGATTGTTCCTCTCTCTTGTAATTTAATATCGCTATGATCACTGTTAATGTACTTGTGAAGAGGCACATATTGAAATAGCACAGTAGTGATGTTGAGGGTAATGTCAATGATTATTCACAATACAGTGTGGTTGTCCACGATGTTGGCATTTGAAAAGCAATTACTTGATATTGTGATTGTTTAAAATATTTTTTAATGTATTTTTTCAGCCCTAGTGAAGGTGTTTGCTATAAAACATAAAAAATTTAAAAATAAATATTGATCTTATTTTATAATCATTCATGTTTGAGCTTATTTGACAGAGTACAGGTAAATGATGATGTCACCATAGCATCATTGACATTTCTGACCTCAATGGTTTGAATTATGAAAAAAGGATCAAGAACTCTTTAAAATTCTGAGTGTGTTTCTTTGTTTTATCTTTATGACTGCTAGACATCTCACCCTTGGTATGGATTCCCCTATTTTTTTACCCTCTGACCTCCTGAATTTCTGACCTTGTTTTGCTGGCGTTAGGACTTTAGGCACTTTACCACTGCTGACCAGTGCTAAAGTGCATTTACTCTTTCCCTAAAACATGACAACATTGGCTTATCCAGAGTTGTCATATCGAATTTCCTATAAGTCCTCAGTAAACTGCAATATCTGTGTCCAAGGCCTACATATTAAATGCTGCAAATGGGCTTGTGGCACTGATTGTGCCACACAGAGCAGTGGCCCTTCACAAACATGACTCAGGCCTGCCACTACAAAGTCTGTGTGTGCAGTTTTAAACTGCAATGCCGACCTGACAAGTTAACCCCATGCCAGGCCCCAAGCTCTCCATTTTAAAACATATGTCACCCCGAAGGTTGGATCTGGACAGTGCCAAGGACAGGGTACAGTGTATTTAAAAAGGTGGACATGTACTTTTTAGTATTACACATTCAGGTAGTGAAAAACTCCTATATTTATTATTCACTATTGCAAGTCCTAACCCCCTATAGGTTAACATTGGGATTATCTTATTCCATTTTATAAGTGTTAATTCCAATTGGTGAGAGATGGTGTCTTTTGAATGACAATTTAAAATCACAATTTATGGTGAAGACAGATTTTAAATTGCAATTCCAACAATGTCACTTTTAGAAAGTTGGCAGTTTCTTACTTCAAGGTATCTGATGTCTTATGCTTATCTCTGAATACATGTCTGGGTGGGAGGCCACTGGGCTTTTTTCCATTACCTCCAGACTGTCGTACACAATGGGAGCTTAGGTATGACTAAGTGGCCATCTGCATGTTGATGGGCCATCCTGAGGAGAATGGAAAGGGGGAGCTGACACACCTGAATGGGCTGTGCCTTAGCCCACACAAAGGGCCATATTTATACTTTTTGACGCAAAACTGCGCTAACGCAGTTTAGCGTCAAAAAATTTAGCGCCGTCTAATGCCATTCTGAAGCGCCATGCGGGCGCCGTATTTATTGAATGGCGTTAGCCGGCGCTACCAGACCGGCGCTGCCTGGTGTGCGTGGAAAAAAACCACGTACACCAGACAGCGCCGGCGTAGGGGGAAAATGGCGTATGGGCGTCTTAAAATGGGGCAAGTCAGGTTGCGTCGAAAAAATCGTCTTAACCCGACTTGCGCCATTTTTTAACGACGCCCATCCCCCATCAACATGACTCCTATCATTGTAAAGATAGGAGTCATGCCCCCTTGCCCAATGGCCATGCCCAGGGGACTTCTGTCCCCTGGGCATGGTCATTGGGCATAGTGGCATGTAGGGGGGCACAAATCAGGCCCCCCTATGCCACAAAAAAAAAAATATATATATACTTACCTGAACTTACCTTAATGTCCATGGGATGGGTCCCTCCGTCCTTGGGTGTCCTCCTGGGGTGGGCAAGGGTGGCAGGGGGGGTCCCTGGGGGCAGGGGAGGGCACTCTGGGCTCATTTTGAGCCCACTTGTCCCTTAACGCCATGCCTGACCCAGGCGTTAAAAAGCGGCGCAAATGCGCCGTTTTTGGCCACGCCCACTCCCGGGCGTCATTTTTGCCCGGGAGTATAAATACCACGTAAAGGCCTGGGAGTCATTTTTTAAGACGGGAACGCCTCCCTTGCATATCATTAACGCAAGGAAGGGGTTCACGCTAAAAAATGACGCACACTCCGGGCACTTTGGCGCCCGAAGCGTCTAACGCCATAGTATAAATATGGCGTTAGTTGGCGTTAGTTTAGCGTCGAATTTGCGTCAAAAAAAACTACGCAAATTCGGCGCAACCAGAGTATAAATACGGCCCAAAGTGCTTCATAACACCCAGTAGTATGTCTGGAGCCAGGGCACATAGGGCAGAGATTTGTGCACTTCAAATGCATCTCTTTCTAGTCTCCCCAACTTCAATGGCACAGCTGAGTAAAGTACTGGATCTCAGACACCACTGACTCAGAACACTTCTGGACCTGAGGACATTTTATCGGGAAGAAGGACTACTGTGCTGCTGAAAGGACTGCCACTCTGCTGGACCCTGTCAGACTTTGCTGGACTCCTGCTTTGCTTTTCCTGCCCTGCTGCCTGCTTCCGTCCTTCCCTGGGAAGGAAAAGGACTGGCCCTACATCTCTACATCCCCAGAACCAAAGTGACTCTCAGGGCTTTCTGGCTTGCCTCCTCTACTGTAATCTCAGGGATGTCAAAGACTTCCAACAACCCTCCTGCATTTTCTGGACTCTGTCTTTGGTGAGTCCTGCCCTGCCAAGTGGTGCCGTTCCAGTCCTGAGTTTTGGAAGGGAGTTGTTAGCTGTCTCATACCACAATCCATGCATCGCTGTGGTTGCACTAGTCTGAACTGACACATCCCCTTCGATGCTGCTGCAGAAGACATTGTGGCCCTCATTCTGACCTTGGCGGGCGGCGGAGGCCGCCCGCCAAAGTCCCGCCGTCAGGTTACCGTTCCGCGGTCGAAAGACCGCGGCGGTAATTCTGACTTTCCCGCTGGGCTGGCGGGCGGTCGCCTTCAGACCGCCAGCCAGCCCAGCGGGAAAGAGGCTTCCACGAGGAAGCCGGCTCGGAATCGAGCCGGCGGAGTGGAAGCTGTGCGACGGGTGCAGTTGCACCCATCGCGTATTTCACTGTCTGCGCAGCAGACAGTGAAATACTTGTAGGGGCCCTCTTACGGGGGCCCCTGCAATGCCCATGCCAGTGGCATGGGCACTGCAGGGGCCCCCAGGGGCCCCGCGACCCCCCCTACCGCCATCCGGATCTCGGCGGTCCGACCGCCGGGATCTGGATGGCAGTAGGGGGGGTCGGAATCCCCGCGGCGGTGCAGCAAGCTGCGCCGCCGCGGAGGATTCAATGGGGCCGCGGTACACTGGCGGGACCCCGCCAGTGGTGCCGGTCCGACCGCTGCTTTACCGCCGCGGTCGGAATCCCCATTGGAGCACCGCCGGCCTGTCGGCGGTGCTCCCGCGGTCCTCCGCCCTGGCGGTCAAAGACCGCCAGGGTCAGAATGACCACCTGTATCTCCTGCTGCGCCATGTGACGGCCCATCGCCTGCATCTAACGGGTTAAACATTAACGGATATCCAAGTGCGTGGCTCAGAATGACACCGCCTACCCTGCTAGGATTGATGATGATGCATCAACACCACAGCTCTTTGCATTGCTACTCACAATGCTCGACAACTTTAACACTACCCGGAACCAAGGCACTGATTTCAGCTGGACAAGATTGGTCCCTGTTTCTGAGCCACGCTCCCTTCCTGGGAAGTATGGTTGGCTTGACTTTTCAGATAAAACTCAATTGGACATGGTCACATTGGGAATGTTTTTAAAAGGTAAATTATCTGCTATGCAGAGGGACTACATGATCCATGATGTAAGCATAGAGTTCAAATATGAGGTGAAGATGTACCTCACTAATATGTTAATGTACCTCTGCAGTCCCAAACAAGCCAGGATCAGTATATGTCCCAGTCAATGATGGACAGTGTTGAAGAAAAGATTTGACTGTGCCCCTGAAAAGCATGTTCATGGTCCTGATCAAGATGGTGTTTTGGGGAAAATAAACAATAAAATATACCTAATCATTGACGTGGTGATACCGATATTGGGCATTCTGAGCAGGGAGGGCACAGATAAGTGGCTCAGAATCAGAATAAGAACCAAAGAATGAACAACATACTTAATGTGCCAGTGGCTGCTATGATTTGGCATCTGAAAATTAGCAAAAGACATCGGATACTGATGTTGAATATGAGTAAATGACATATTTGTATTTTTATTGACACAATATTAAGCAGACACAGTACAGTATCAGTTGAAAATGTACGTATACACAATATTTAAGTGGACAGGGTTTTTCACCCACAGAGCAGAGTCATCTATACCTTTACTGCCTGACTAAACAGTTTGTTGACAACTTCAGTGTGTCTTTTGATGTACCAACTGAGGCAAGAGGCACTCTGAACCTGGAAAGTAAAAGCCCATCCCTCCACCACCCAGAAAACTCTTTGGACCCAAAGATGTAGAGGTGGCGTCCAGGGAGGAAGGGTATGGAATAGCAAATGTACAAGTATATTGATGCAGTGCTGGGAGCTAAGTTAGTGTGTAGTAGTGTGGGGGTGCAAATGCAGGCAGGGGTCCAGTAGCACCAGCCAGGCAGGGAGCCAGGGAGAGCATGAGGGGGTGATGGTCAAGGGCATTACTGGTGAGCCTCAGGGGACTGGTTGTCATTTTTGGCTGGGGTACCAGGTCCTTGAGAAGCAGATCTCAGTGGTCCGCTATGGGGACTTTTCAGAGGCCTTGGTACTCTTGTGCCATTTGGACACTGGACACCTGACTGGCCAGCGCAAGATAGGAGGGGAGACGTGGATTTCCACTGTATCACTATGGCCCTTTTCGTCAAGAGGAGTGCCAAGTCCATAGAACAAGTCATGGCCTTCCCTCTCCTGGGCGGGTATATGGTCCCAACAGGCAGTGTTGAGTGGTAGCCAGTCACTCTCTGTCACTGGGTCCAGTGACATTTGCAAGTACTGCATCCCAAACATTTCTCTAGAGTCTGCAGGACCAGAACATGTAGATCACATCTGCTGGCTCTGTGTTACATCCAGAGCATTCATCTGGGATTGCTAGATAAAAGTTATGCAGCGAGTGGGGTGGTTAAGTAAGACATGTGGAGGGTATTCTAGGGTATGCCATTGCTTTGAGCCAGTAAGTGTCATGGAATTCCCCTTATCAGAGAGGCATCCCATCTGGAATGCAGGTGTTTGTGCGCAGTCAGTGGGTTCAGAGTGAAGACTCAGTAGATCCATGTCAGAAGACATCTTCCATGGTTCAACCAATGTAATGTGTGAAGAGGTAGATGTTGCGGAGGCTCTGGACTGCACACACTCCAGTGTCATCGTAATGTTGCCCGGAAGCCTATCCACAAGCACTATTGAGTTGAGCACAGGAGCACGGGGAAAAGGTTCCCTCGTCAACTAACCCTGGAGGAGGACCAGTGTAAGGAGGCCCCCAATACACCCTCTATCTGGAGTTTTCCACTCCATGAGGCGGTAGAACACAGTGTCCTTACTGTTTGTGAATAATGAGGTGATTCTATCATGGATGGTGGATTTGAAGGCTCGGAGCTCCAGCCATTGGGGTTTCAGCTTCCATTTGGAGATAGGACTGGGTACTCTACCACAGAGTATATCTATATATAGAAAATAATGATTGGAGGAGGTCTTACTAAGTGTGTCGCATTTACAGTGTATGGTCAGAGCAGGTTATGTTACAGAGGTGGGAATATAGGTGGTAGAACAGGGAGAAGAATGCATACCCTCTGTTGTGAGGGTGGTGTATCCAACATGTATCAATGAGAGAACAGTGATTTAGCTATTCGGACAGCGCTGTGGTGATGCGGCTGACGGGGATGCATTGGGGTGTGTCCGGTTAAAGGCAGCGTGGAAGAAACAGTTAATGTCCCCACAAGAAATCATCTAAAGTCTTGTCAGGCCGCACTGGTGCTGGTCATGATTTGGGGAATATAGTTTTCCCAGGACTAGCAGCTGACTGTCTAGGTGCCCTTGAATTACAACGAGTCTATGACTTGCAGGGGACACGCCGTTGTACCCGGATAGCCACACTTTTGGAGTAGGATGTTACTTTGTGTAGTAGTGTTGGCGATGTCAGCAGTGATAAAGTAATTCCCCTTCTGTCCGATCGAGGTGAGTCTCCCAAAGGAAGACTATGTCCTCTCCTGCATGTTGTATTTTAGAGTGCAGATTATATTTTTTGTTTGCTGTACCCAGTCCTCTACCTTTCCAAGTCAGGTGTCTGGAAGTCTCAGACTGGGTTTGTATAAACATGGCTCTTTGTGGTATGTCTGCTCAACAGGAGTAGGTGGGAGGCCCAGGGAGTTTCCAATAGTGAAATTGTAAAAATGAAATAACCCTAAATTTAACGGTACATAGCCAACAGGCCAACTGTCTAAACAAGGTGTGAGAAAAAAGTCAGATGAATGCCAAATGGTCATTGTCTGTGGATGTAGGCAAGACTAACAGAGATGTACTCAATGAAAGGTGGTAGAAGAGGGAAGAGTAGGAGAAGGAAGGAGTCGCTGACGCGGGAGAAGTGTCAGTTGGTTAGCATTAGGAGTTAGACAGTGCCCAGACTAGGATCCTGAGGATAGGTGTTAGACTATTCATCCTTGACGTGGTCTCCCTTAACTTTTTGTCTCAGTTTCCCCAGGTTGTTGATGTGTGCTTGACTCTAATTTTGCTGTTTTTGTTACTCTGGGCACTTTACCACTGCTGACCAGTGCCAAAGTGCAAGTGCTCCTTTACAGAATGTGTATGTAATTGGCTTATCCATGATTGACATATATGATTTACTTGTAAGTCCCTAGTAAAGTGCAATATAGGCCTATAAATCAAATGCTACAAGTGGGCCTGCAGCACTGGTTGAGCCACCCACATAAGTAGCTCTGTAATCATGTCTCATACCTGCCACTGCAGTGTCTGTGGGTGCAGTTTTAACTGTAAATTTGACTTGACAAGTGTACCCACTTGCCGGCCTAAACCTTCCCTTTTCTTACATGTACGACACCCCTAAGGTAGGCCCTAGGTAGCCCCAAGGGCAGGGTGCAGTGTAAGGTCTGTCCCTCTCATAAGTTAAAATGGGGGCTACCTTTAAATATGATTAAAACTGTAGATTCCATTTGGGAGTGAATGGACATGTGGAATTTGGGGTCTCTGAGCTCACAATTTAAAAATACATCTGTTAGTAAAGTAGATTTTAAGATTGTGTGTTTGGAAATGCCACTTTTAGAAAGTGAGCATTTTCTTGCTGAAACCATTTATGTGACTCTGCCTGTTTGTGGATTCTCAGCCTGGTTCAGTTTGACATTTGGGCTGGTTGCACCTCTCACTAGACACCTGAAAATCGACACCCTGGGCTGGAGAAACGACGTGCAGTGTCGCTGATGGAGGCTGGTGAGATCGCAACCCGCCCTGCGTGGTTTTCAGATCATCGTGAGGCTGGATTTCTGACGCAAACACCGCTGAGCATGTAAAAACGACACACAGCCTGCCCGGAACTGAGAGTGCTTACCGGATTGACGCATCGCTCTCCTGGGGAGAGAAGAAACGTCACACGCCGACCCGACCAAAGGATAAATGGCACAAGGTCTCGCTTGTGAGTGAAATCGACACATCGCAAGCCCTTTTTGACGCACACTCAGCCCTGCGGGGTTATTTTTTGATGCACACAAGGTAAATTTTTCACGCTAACAGTGTTAGTGTGTGTTTAAAATTACATGAAGACTCTTTTTGCATTTTTAGTGATAACTTGGCTCGCGTAGTGTAGATTTTTGTCGTTTTGGTCTTGTTTTGTTTAGATAAATATTTTCTATTTTTCTAAACCTGCGTTGTGTCAAATTAGGACTGAGCATTGCTCCTCTGAGACCTGTTTGGATTGGGGCACCATTGCCATCTAGCATTCCATATGGTATTTCTGACCCCCCTGGTGGAGGGCCACATGCCTGACAGGCGGCCGAGGGGTTGGATTGGCCTTGATGAAGTTCCAGCCATGCCCACACCTCTACCAGGGTTTTAAAGAAGTGGGAGCGGCTGTCCACCACCACTCACAGTCATGAAGGAAAAGAGGAGGGCATACTTGAGACCGAGGTCGTGCAGCTCCTGTGTCAACTCTTGGTAGGATGGTCTGGATTTTTTGACTGCCAGGGTATAATCCAGAAATAGCATCACTCTCGAGGAGTCCACCAATGTGGGCTCTATTGCTCTGGCCTGGAGGACAATATAATGCCAATCTCTGTAGTGAGGATTCTGGTGACCATTGGGTGGGGACAGGGGGCCACCAGGATGGGACCCTGTAAACGTGCTCCACTGCAAACATTGGTGACAGGTATGCCTGGTCAACAAGTTCCCAGAGCCAAGATTCAGCACAGGTTGTGGCTACTGGCCTTCTGCACCTTCAGAGAGCCCTACTAACCTAATGTCATTGTGGTGGGGCTGTCCTTCAGTGTCTTCAGCATGATGTTCAAGGAGCTGGACTCAGTCAGACAAGCTGAGTCAAGTGATCATCCAGTTTAGGAGCAATGTCTTGTAAGTCAGAGGTGTGTTGGTGGACCCTTTCGCACAGGTTCCTTAGGTCCTCACTGAGGACTCCTAGGTCAAGGGCCAGGGTGTCAGTTTTATGCTCCAATATGGAGCATGAGTCACAGATTTCTGCAAGTATCAGAACCAGCTTATCAAGCGCAGACCTGTCGGAGGAGATGGTCAGTGCAGAGTCTGGCGGGAGCCCTGCAGTGGCATTATCTCCTCAATGGCTGTGCAGTGGGGCACCCTTGCACCTGAGGGCTTGGTCTGCCCCATCAGGAATGATGAGGTGTAGGTGCCAGCCTCTGACTCCATAGCATCTGTACCCCCCACTTGGGGGCTGCCTCAAACATGTCTGCAAGACTCCATGCATCCCAACAGCAGGGCTCGCATGAGAAGTCTTGGGGTGCAGTGTTGTGCACTGTTGATTGTGGCTGGTGTCCTGGCCTGAAGGGGTGACTGCAGTTTCCTCGCCTCTCTAGGCCTCCAAAGACAGACCATGCCTCCCAGGACTCCCACGCAGGGGCACTTGTTCATGGGGCCCTGGGTGTCATGTGCTGAGGTGTTCTGCTGGGGACAGCCCATCAGACTATCTCAGAGCAGTTGTAGCCACAGGAGAGTGCCCTATGTGGGCCACAGAGCATATAATCCTGGTCCAGCAGAGGAGCTCCTCTAATAAGCAGCTGCTATCTTATATGGCTCACCATGCCCGAGTAAATGACAGATGTCAATTCTAATCAAATTAATCATCAAAAGTGATCAAATGCAGAGAAGCATAAAACATTAAAGATCTCATCTACTGTGCACAGCAAGTTATTTTTCCTTATAAGGAACCCAGGTTCAAAATGAGGTGAGGTTACAGAAGCCGCAGTTTCTTTTCCCTGCCATCATCTTGGTTCTTTTTTGACTCTCTCAGTGTCAGAAGAAAACGTAAATCACATTTACCTTGCTTGTTTTCAGAAAAACGTCTTCCTTCTGAGTAGGTGGCATCACAGTTTCTTATTGCTCAAAAATGGTGCACATTCCTTTTACACAATGAACAAATGTTAATGTTCACATATTACAATGTTCACAGGAACTCAAAAACATATACACAGTAATATGATGTACAGGTGTTCAATTTTGGAGTGTAATTAGTTTTTCCAATTGACAATATATATGTAGTGCGGTTAACACTGTTTTTACAGGCTTTGTATGATCCACATTTGAAAAAACTCTGACATTTTTGTAGCCATGATGAGTCCTTTAATGTTTGGAAATGGCTGTGTACTACTATGTCGTTAAAGGCTCCAGGTTTTCTGAATGTGATGGGAGCTTGAGTAGACAAATGTTAAAAGCAGTTATAGTTAGGTACAGTAATTGTTACTATGGTCTCGGCTTATAGTAAAAAAAAACACAGAAAAGCAAGTGTTTAAATGACGGTATAGCAAAGTGTTGAACTCACATAAGAGCAAACTTTTAAAAACTGAAAAAACTTAAATTCATTAGTTATAGTTTACTGAACTGATAATAACTTGTGCTTCTCTCATGCAATATCACATCACTCATTACAAGTTAAGTAAGATAATTGACAACATCACTGTTGACATCTCAAATTACATGGCTGATGACATCACAGATAATACCATAGTCAAATACAGTACAGAGTAACTGAGTGCACATGTATGGAGCCATAGAACGGAAAAAGTGTAAACTTTGAAGATAAAAATTGTTGTTCTTGTTGAAAGTTTATGGTGCACAACTTACAAATCACTGAAGTTTGGGTTGCATGTATTATTCCAGGTTAAACAACAAAAAGGGTGAACACTACTGGTTGCAGAGGTTTATTTCAAAGCAGATTATGGCTGAGTGAAGCCAAAGCATTTGTTCACAATACATTATCCACCAGTGAATATCTAAGCATGTCCCTGTGTTAAAGAAATGTAATACAGAGCTGTAGACAAATTTGATTTGATGCAGAGAGGACATTTCTAAGGTGTGGGTGTTTCATTTCAGAATTGTTTGAAAGATTTAAGGCATTACAGATTACTGAATAAAGTGGAATATAGGGGTGTCCAATTAGAGGTGGCTTATCTCACACTGCTGTTCTTAAGCATGACTCTAACTTTGCATGGCATTGTGCCTATCTCAGGGATGTGTATTGTATATTTTATCGTATTAAAGTGGATTGTCATTGGGGCCTCGCAGAATCTTTTCAGTGAGGACTACATACCTGTCAACCTCAGTACTTCAAATTGCTGGTTATGTGAAGTTGTTGCTCAAATGTTAATTTACCTGGAAAAACACAATACAAGAGGTGTTTGGCAAAATAGAAACAGTTGGATTAATTAAACACTACGACTGGGAGAACAGTTACAGTCATGGGGTCTGAGGACTGCCTCAAAGCACAATTGATCAGAGCAGTGTTTTATACATTTCTGTGGGGACCATAAACTTTTTTTTTAGGTAAATGTGGGTCATTGTCTTGGGGCAGTAAAAAAAGTCCCTGATAAAAAACACTGGTGGGCCTCAACCTTGCATGGACACAATGAGGACCAGTGGGTAAAGTGTCCAGATTTCCAGCCTGAGGGGCGTGTGATTGTTGTGAATTACTGTGCATGCTCAGTTGTGATTGGCTGACTGTTACTAACTTCATAGAGCATCTGACTATAGTGTTTCGGGACACGTGCACCCTTCTGGCCATGTGTGCTTTATTGGGGCAAATCTCCTGGGACTTTTGTGGTGTTGCAGCTCCTATGTGTGGGATTGATCTGAGTTTCCTGTTTGCATGTTTGTCTGCTGGCTCTGTGTCACCCCACCTGTGACTTGTCAATCAGTAACTTCAGGCCTAGGTCCCAGAGCCTGCCTGACCACAAATTTCTGAGTCGGGTTGATGGATATTTCATGATGGGTGAATTCTATTATAGTGATGTAATTTAGGCCCAGATTTATGCTTTTTGCCGCAAAACTGCACTAATACAGTTTTGTGGCAAAACGTTTAGCGCCAGGTCCGGACATCTAACAACATCAGTCAGGCCCCTTATTTATTAAATGGTACGAGCTGGCACTAAACTTGGGCTAGCGTCTTAGTCCGAAAATGATGCTAGCCTGGTTACAGGCAAAAGAAATGCCTCTACACAGACTAGTGCCATTTCCTGGCACACAACCACCAGAAACATGAATCCTGTCTTAGGAAAGACAGGAGTCATGCTCACCTCCCCAATGGCCAGCACAGGGGACAAGTGTCCCCTGGGCATGGCCATTGCACCCTGTGCCATGCAGGGGGGCCCAAGTTCAGGCCCTCAATGGCAAAAAAATACTTACCCAGACTCACCTGGGATGGGGTCCCCCATCCTCCAGCGTCCCTCTGGTGAGGGTGGGAGTGTTACTGGGGCTTGGGGAGGGCACCTATTGACCTATTCCATGGTGTTTAACCATGGAAATGGGTCTACAGGTCCCCTAACGCCTGGCCTGACCCAGGCATTAAATAATGGTGCAAAGCAAGCATTGCACCATTATTTGGCCCCTCCTCCCATCCGTGCTTCATTTTAGAACAGGGGGATAAATATGAGGCTATGGGGATAGCACAATATTTTAGATGGGAACGCCTACCATTCATCTCATTGATGCAAAGTAGATGCATGCATCCAAAAAATGGGGGAAACTCCTATATTTGGACATTAGACATGTCTAATGTCAAAATAGAAATATGGAGTTAGGTTTGCACCATATTTGCGTAAAAAAATGATGAAAATTTGATGCAAACATAGTATAAATGTGCCCCTAAGTTTTTATACATGTACTTGTCATTGTGCACATAGACCTCTGGTTTGTTCAATTTTTTACATTCCCCCTCTAGGTGAATTTTCAACTACACTATCTAACCTGTACTTCATGGCCATCACATTATTGGGGGCATGTTGTTCTTCAGTTTTGACTATTACTGTTTCCTTAGTTACTTGTATCCTATCAAGTTTGACGACTGCATTATTATAGCAGGAAACACCCACTTGCAGAAAACCACACATAAACAATAATAATATGAAAATGGGCATCAATGACTCGCACAGACCGGTCACCCACTTGGGGAGCCAGGGACACAGTTGTGAACCACTCCTGCTCAGAGGCACCTCCCTCCCCACACATGTCTCTTTGTAAATTTTACAATGCTTTGATGGCAAGAGTCAGAGTCCCGTTGTCTATGTTATTGCACCGATCTTGGTACACCGCCCTCCATCCATTGTGGTCATTAAATCTAACACATATCAATGTTGCATCACCATGAAGCGGATAGCTCTCAATTTTTCCTTGATCAAATTAAGGCTGAGCTCAGTGCTGTTCATTATCTTTAGCATTTCCCACCTGATTATTTGTAAACAGCGTTTACGTTTTTTTTTTGTTGAGAAAGTGTGTGATAGTTAATGGACACATTGATTTTTATCGGTTGTTGGGCTTTCCCCCTCTCTGTGACTGACTATGTTTAAACCGGTAAAGCATTGGGTGATTTCAGTTGTTAACTAGCACTCTGTAGGCATCACCAGCACTCCTGTGTCCTATCCCTTCTTTTGTGTGTGCATGGTGGTAGCAACAGTGCAGACAGTGTCTTTCAACCTAGATGTGCCCCTCTAACCCCAGAATGTGACATGCAACATGACCCTCCCTAGGGGTGCCAGGTGTCTTGACTACGGCCTTTTCCTAGATACGTCTTTTGAACTAGCTTTGCGCTTCTTTTCAGTTACCTTTGGGCGTTTCTCTAGATCTTCACATTATCTGTTATCTCAAATGTCGTGAACAGGAGGGGGTATCAGCATTGTTCTGCAGCCCCCATGTGCTTCTGATATTGTGGTGTCTATGACTGGGATTATTGTTTCCTCCAGATGGTGTGTGTAAGGTCTTGTGTGTTGGCTGATTTCGTGGTCTGATATTGGGGTGAGCAAATATCAGCGTTCTATTCTCACTCAGAGCTGTGATGGACAATTTCAGACTCCCGACCTCGGGACCCCCCATCTCCCTCAGACCACATCTTTCCCAGGATATTTGGCCCTGCGGTCCATGGCTGTAGCCATGTACTTCCAGCCAGGAATATGCTTCTTTCCTTCATTTTGGGGGGTTATGACCCAGCACGCGGGCTTGGGTTACTTGGACAACTTTGAACGTAAGGAGGAGGCAAAATATTGTTGCAAGAAGAATCCAATGCAAGGCCAAGAACTCGCCAACGTTTGTCCTAATAATGGCAATGGACTAGGCTTGTTGTTCTGGTGAATGCCCTCTACTGACTCAGTGCGATGCGGTGCTTTGCAATCTCAGATTTCTTGCATGTGCTGTGTATGTTATGGGGTCTTCACTACCTCAAGTGTTTTGGAAACTTGGCTCCCACCACTGGAGGACAGCCTTTTTTAGAACTAAAAGGGAGTCTCCATTTGGTTGGAGGCTACTATCTTTCTAGGGGTGCTGTTGGGACCAAACACCGTAATGGTATTTCGGTCCCAGACTGGGTGCCGAAGAATGGGACTTTCTCACCTGATGATAGTAACCCCTCACTATTAACTTGTGCCTGAGGAACCTGGGTGACTGTTTTTAAGCACTGGCATGGGAGCCATCCTGCCCCCCCCTGTCAGACTGACAGCCCCATGGGTTGTGGCTGGCCAACTCACCATGGGGGATTAGCAGCAGATTGGGGCCTAGGCTCACACAGGCACCCCGAATGGTGGACTCTAGAAGGGATATCCACTCAAGAAAACATGTACAGCAGCCCTGAGCTTCCCAAGCACATGAAAAGGCTTGAATCCCTAATGTTGTCTTGTTAATCCTTGTTTTGAGTTTTTATACAGCAAATTTTGAGGTCTGCCTGAAGTGCGTGCTTCGCATTGGTAGCTTTAACTTACCGCATATGAGGGCTCTGTACTTGTGTGAAGGCATTACTTCCCCAAACCGTTATCCCTCCCTGCCATGGTTGTGGCCCTGGTCATTGTTGGGCTGAGCTCTCTGTCTGTAGTTGCTGTTACCAAGTGCTTGTCTAACTACTTGTCCCCTGTTGTGGTGGTGCTGCGGTGGACTGCTTTCCTGTGGCTGTGTGTAAGGTGCATTTGGGTTTGCTTGGGCTTGTTTATGTGGATGAGGATTTTGCAGGGTCTGGCCCAGGCTCATCGAGCTCTGTCCATCTGTAGCCGCCATCTGTCAGCCATGCGGCCCATTCTGTGGCAATAGTCACATTCTCTAAGGTCTTGCTGCGGCCAGACTTCTTTGTATCTGCTATTACATCTAAATTGAAACCGTCTGGGGCCTGAGGTGGAACTGGCTTCAGAACTGGTGCCATTTGCATGCTCGCAGCCAATGCTGTCCCCTTGGAGGCAGTCTTTTTCAACTTGTATTGGACTAACTTAGCAGTGTTTCTCTGGGCTTTTGCCTGTCTTTCCCTGTCCTTTTCTAGTTTCTTTTTGTGATGGTGTAATATGTGAGTTTGTATCTCCTACCAGGATTTGGTGTCCAGTCCCACTACGCTGTCCAATCCACTTTGTATTTTAATGAGCAGCCCCTTTTTGAAATCATTGTAAAAGAATCCGACCGGGGCAGTATCAGTCCATGGCCATCCTGTCTCTTGTCCCCATCATTTCCTCGTCCTATCCAGATAGTAGGTTTGGATCTCCTGTGGTTTTGCAATTTCTGCAATTAACCCTCCTATATCTGGGCAGTTATTTCCCTCAGTGTCATCTATATTTGATGCCTGTACAAATTGAATGTGGCCCTGTCATGCTCGGTGTTTTTCAGCACGAATGCTGGGATACAACCTCAGGTGAAAACCGTGTAAGTCTGCTCACAGACGAGACTGCTTAGCAGATTTTTACATCACCTATAGCTATGTTTATTCCTATTGTGTTCTTCACAATTCATGAGATCCATTTCCCCTCCCCATCCAACAATGGTGGTGATTTGGTCCTTAGCTCTCCTTTATCCATCTGAGCTCATGGCACATAGATGGTCCCTGATGTCCTTCTCTAGTAGAGGGTACATTTTGCCTTTGGGTAGGTCTACTGGTTTCTCCATAACATAGCATCACCATCTTCTTAGAGAATCTCTCACCCTCCGTGCCAGATGCAGTCTTCTGCAACAGCCATGTCCTCTGGTTCAAGGGATCCCCCTCAGGCCAGGGTTTTTCATAACGGTCTCTTCCCTTGGTCCATCTCGCTAGCAGGTTACAAAATGACCACACAAAAATCTTGCCTTCCTCTAGGCCCACTACAGCTCTTGGGGTCAGTTTGTCTGCCCTGCATGTTTGGGAGGAGCTCCCCTTACGCACACTCAAAAGTGCCATCTTGGTTCTCCTGCATCTAAATTGAGTTTTCACCAGGCTACCTTGGTCTCTTATTTCCTGTTCAGCCCCTCTCCTCCATTTGGTATTGGGGCCAATCTCCTGGGACCATTGTGGTGTTACTGTGCCTATCTGTGGAATTGATCTGAGTTTCCTGTGTGAACATTTGCCTATCAGCTATGTGTTACGCCACCTCTGACCTGTCAGTCAGTAACCTTAGGCCTAGGTCTAAGAGCATGCCTGAACGTGTATTTCTGAGTCAGAGATGATGGAGAGTTCATTATGGGTTAATTTGATAATAGTGATACAATTTAGTTTTTGTACATGAACGTATCATTGTGCACATCAACATATGCTTTTTCAATATTAACAAAGTCTTTAAGGGGATATTTCATTAAAATGAATTGAAAATTGGCCACGGATGTAGCATGCTGACTCACTTCAAGTCCATACACCTTATAGGACAAAGTCACAATGATTGGGTGACGTCATCAGTCAAGTCATCAATTATGTCATTTAGCATGTTGTATGCTGTAATATGTGAGGCTATAAGCAGTGCATGGAGGGGACACATGTTACAGTTAGCTCAATAAACAATAACAGTTGAATTTCAGTTTTTGGGGGTTTTTAAACGTTAGTATTTACCTATCATTTTAACGTTTGTTTTTCAATTAATTCTAGGGTTTTATTTTTAAGATAGGATAAGATCTTATTACCATATCTAACTAGAATGTGACTGTTAGACCTGGCATCTTTGGCATGGTTTTCCCTCTAACATTTTAGCGGACTTCATTTTTACTGGCATTAGGACTCTGCACACTCTACCACTACTAACCAGGGCTGAAGAGCATGTGCTCGGTCCTTAAAACATGGTCAGATTGGCGTCTATCCAATTGAAATATTTTATTTACTTTTAAGTTTCTAATAAAGTTGAACTGCCAGAGCCCGCAAATTAAATGCTACTAGTCGGCCTGAGTGTGTTACAGACTTAAGTAACACTTTAAACATGGTTCAGTCTTGCCAAAATAGCCTGTGTGCACTACTTTAAACTGCCAATTGACCTGGCTAAATAAACATTTGGCCAAAGGTCAGGGTGCAATGAATTTAAAAAGTTGAACATGTACTTTTAAGGTTTACATGTTCTGGGAGAGAAAAACTACAATCTTTGTTCACTACTGCAAGGCCTACTTCTCCCATTGGATACCATTTGAGTTATCTTATTATATTTAACAAGCTGTAATTCTTAGATAGGAACAGGTAACCTGCACATGTTTGGTGTCTTTGGAAATGTAGTGAAAACTCCAAACTCCTGGTAAACCCACATTTTAATTCACAATTTCAAAAATGCCACTTTTGGAAAGTTGGCATTTTCCCCCCATAGGCAATTTTAGCTGGTTTAAGAGAAGGGGAGATCGTATTACCATATATAGCTGTGCTATTGCTTTTATTTTCACTGAATTTATTTTTATTTCAGTCATATTCAGCCAATTCACACACTGAGCAGATCTTTTAGCATTGCTCACTGGGGAGTTGGAACACACAGCTACCCACTCAACTTGAAGTTGAAAGGAGGCCACCTAGTTTGCCCGTAGGCAACTTGGAACCCAGGTATGCTGAGGCGTAAGCTGATGGGCAGTAAGTGGGGAGGACAGAAGGAAGATTTCAATTGTGAGGGGGTCTTCCATTATTCTCCTGTCACAGTCTCCTCCATTGGATGCATAACAATATTGTCAACTTTAAGTTTGATTTCTTTAGTGTGACAATAATGAAACTTATGGAGGTAGCAGAGGGACAATATCATTTGTAGTTTTCACTAGTTTGTATGAAAGGGAATTACTTTTAGGAATGAGGTAAAAGGGGGAAATTGTGGCAGTTAGTAAATTCCTATAACCTGCAGTTAATTCTTTTGTGGATAGCACTGCAAATATTGAGTGTCATCATTTTGTGTTCATTTTCAGGAACACCGAAGAAGAGAAGGCCCTGAAGAGGGAAGTCAGTGTCCTCTGCTGCTCCCACCACTTTGCACTGAGCTGTGGCCTGAAGTAGTTACTAGTGACAGAGGTATATTTAAGCATTCCATCTGTCACTTTTTTTGTATACTTCAGTGGAACACCCTAAGTGTAACAGGTATGCTCAGATATGGCAATTTGGGCTGAATTATTCCTTTTGGACCATGGTCAAGACACATTTGAATATGACTGGGTTCAAATTAAGCAGCCATGGTGTGAAACATAACGATAGACGGATTGGAATGTGCACTGGGTAGTTAAAAGTGGCTAAAATTAATTCAAGCATTTCATCCATCACTTTTTTGCATACTTATGTACCGCCACACAGGGAGGCATTCTCTCAGGTATTGACATGTTATATATAATTATTTATCTACTAGTTTTACATTTCAACTAAATGCCTACCCTATAGAAATGCAATGTGGTCTTCTGTCAAATTTTACTGTCATGTTTTTATGGTTTTTGCCTAACCTTTTCCTAACGTTCTCTTTATCCTATTTTTTAGGCTTTTCCCTTCTCTCTCCCAATTTTCTTACTGAGGCATCATCAACTTCGCTCTTATCACTCTTATATTTTTCCTCTTCATTCTCTTCTCCTTCCTTTAATCATTGTTTCCCTGATCCTTGCCTAGTCTTCTTCCCATTATCAACACTTTTATAGCATTCCATTTTTGAGAATTTGATTTTTGAAATATAGAAGCATACCCTTTCAGAGTGATTTATTGGCTAGCAATAAATTCCAGGTTTTTTTTATTTGGCAAAACACTGCAGTTGGTAGTGACATTACTAAAGAAATGCCATGTTTTCTAAAGCTTGCCAAGACTAATTCTGGGGAGGAAGGCTGTGGGGAAAATTGCGCATGTGGAATAGGAGTTGCAAGTGACTGGTTTGAAGAGCGGTAAATCAAGGTCCCACTCCTTGCACTAAAGCAACTGCTGCATTTGCTGCTTTTTGTTAAAATATTCTTTTACTTCCTTGCTTTTTCTCAAGCCTGATCCCCATTTGTGCTTAATGTATCCCCATTCCTATGTTTGTGTTCCTGCACTAAGCCATATAAATAAAAAAAAGAAGAAAAGGTAGATTCTTACTATCCTCGCTGCGTGTCCACTGCCCACCTATACCATACTTAACACTTTCAATCCCATTCCTGACACTTTCCCCAAATTCTCCCTTTAACTCTTCCTAAGTTTTGTCCTCTTTGACATTTCTTCCATGGGTATCTTTGCTATCTTCCATTAACCATCCAACCTGATCACCGCCTAACCTAAACATAGCCCAACTACTAGCCTGAAATGTCAATGTTACCAAACATTGACTTGCTTCCTAACCCAGCAATATTATTTTGTTGTACCGGTAATAAAGTAGGGGTGTGATGTATGCAATGGAAATCAGGGTGATACTAAGGAGATCAAAAAGAAAATGATTATTACTATGTGCTAATAGTTGTCTAAAATCATGCTGCTGTGACAGGCTATTTCTAATAATGTTGTATGATATAGTAAAATAATTTGTGCAGCATATGCATTTTCAATGGCAAGAAATATAACTTTACAGTCTTGTCATTTATTACACATGTTACTTAAGTGTTGGTGAAAGGATGTCTCGCCCCATTACTCAATTTATTGCAACTTTGATATTTTTATTTTATTTGAACACAAATAATTGTTTTTGATTATGCAGGTGCTTGTGTAGACTAATTAATACAGCATTATGTGAATACTGTGTAATGATTGATCGGTCACCTTTGATACCATCCCTCATTCTATTTTACTCCAATGATTTGCTGATTCTGGTGTCACTGACAGAGTTTAGAAGTGGTTTGCTTCCTTCCTTCAGGACTGTAGGCAAAATGGTACGCTAACCAACTATCTGTTCTCTTCTTAATCCATTCCCACATGGATACATCAGCTTTCCACACTCATCAATCTATATGTTGCACATCCGGTAAGGCATATAGACTACATTGCTCCAGGTTCTAAGAATATGCTGATGACACACTCATCCTTAACTTAAGGGCATATTTACAAGCCACTAGAGCCACCAGAGCATCACTTCTTGTGACACTCGGGTCGTGCTGTGCCCTGCGCCATATTTATAAGGCAGTGTTCATCCACTTTTTGTGACTTACCGCTACCTTGTAAATATTGGCTCTTGAATGCAGTTTTCTGTGGGAAAGGGGCGTGCAATGGGTGTTGCAGTGTGTGTACCCATGCAACACCCATTGCTTTTTGACACTGCCCCAGACATATAAGGAAACGTAAATGTGAGACAGCGCCAAAAACTAATGCCACCCCAGGGATGGCATTAGCATGGTGCAATGAGGAGAAATACTTTTATTTCTCCTTGTTTTTGCTTTTTCTATGTGTGATGCATTCTGCAGCAGACATAGAAAGAGCAAAAAGCCATTAATGATTGTTTATGTGCAGGAAGGTGTCCTTTCCTGCACATACAAAATCAGTAAATGAAGGAAATGTTTTACTTCTATGTGTGCTGCAGAATGTAGCACACATAGGAGTAACAAATCCCATTATTAATTGTTATGTGCATGAATGAACACCTTCCTGCACATAAAAAAATAATTTCCTGCAACACAGGCACCCTTGCACTCTGGTGCAAGGGTGCCTGCAATGGTGCTAGACAGCCAAATTTAGAACCAGCACTAGGGGAAGCACAGGGGTGCACTGTATTTTTGTAAATACAGTGCATCCCTGCATTTCTGAAACAACGTAGTGCTGCCCTGCTAATTTTGGCACAGCGTCACACTGCACCACTTTCTTGTAAAAATGCCACTCAGATCGAAGCACTGAGGAAGTAGTGTAAAAAATTCCCATCGTGACTTAAGGACATGGCAGTCTGCATGGACCAAATTCCACTGGTACAACCCCATTCTATGAACAAACAAATGGTGGAGGAAAACTCTTGGACTCTTTCCATCTCCTCACACCAACTTTGGCCTTGTTTTTTACTCTAAGCTCTCCTTTGACAAACACATCAAGACTCTTACTACCACCCATGTCTGTTTACTATGTATTAGCAAGAAAGTCCTTTGATTCCTTCCTTCTTACTCTAGGATAAGTATGATGCAAGCCTTTATAATTCTGAGACTCAACTACTTTAAAACTTTGCTTGTTTGAGTTCTAAAATATCTACCAGATAGACTGCAAGTAGTACAACATGCAGCAGCCCATATAGTATTAAAATTGGATAGAATCTCGTCCATCTCTTCACATCTGTATCCTCTTTCCTGGCTAACTTTTACTAAAAGAAGCCACTTTAACGACTATGACTTTGCCATAAAGCTATTTCCACTACTCTGCTAGGAACCAGTGTGTCTTTGTTTTTACCTGGTATTTTCCTTCACACACTTTGACTTCCAATTCACAATGTCAGTTAGAGAATTCCATACTTTAAAATGTCAGGACTGAATGTCAATCTCTGTTGGTTATTATGTTTAACCCCTTCGCTGCCAGGGCTTTCACCCTTTTGTGCTGAGTCTTTTTTTGGCTATGTGGGGCAGTTTGCGCGTAGGCCCTCATAACTTTTTCTACACATAAGCTACCCATGCCAAATTTGTGTCCTTTTTTTCCAATATTCTAGGGATTCTAGAGGTACCCAGACTTTGTGGGTTCCCCTGAAGGAGAGCAAGAAATTAGCCAAAATACAGCAAAAAGTTTTTTTTTTTTTTAAATGGGAAAAAAGTGCTGCAGAAGAAGGCTCGTGGATGTTTCCCTGAAAATGACATCAACAAATGGTTTGCAGTGGTAAAATCACCATCTTCCCAGCTTTCAGGAACAGGCAGACTTGAATTAGAAAACTGCATTTTTCAACACAATTTAGACATTTTACTGGGACATACCCCATTTTTACTATTTTTTGTGCTTTCAGCCTCCTTCCAGGTAGTGACAGTAATGGGTGAGAAACCAATGCTGGATCCCAGAAAGCTAAACATTTCTAAAAAACTTAGACACAATTCTGAATTCAGCAAGGGGCCATTTGTGTAGATCCTACAAGTGTTTCCTACAGAAAATAACAGCTGAAATAAAAGAATATTGAAATTGAGGTAAAAAACTGCCACTTTTCTCCACGTTTTACTCTGTAACTTTTTCCTGCGATGTCAGATTTTTGAAAGCAATATACCATTACATCAGCTGGACTCCTCTGGTAGCGGGGATATATAGGGCTTGTAGGTTAATCAAGAACCCTAGGTACCCAGAGCCAATGAGCTCACCTTGCAATGGGTTTTCATTCAATACCGGGTATACAGCAATTCATTTGCTGAAATATAAAAAGTGAAATATAGGTATCAAGAAACCCTTTGTATTTCCAAAATGGACACAGGATAAGGTGTTGGGAAGCAGTGGTTATTTGCACATCTCTGAATTCCGGGGTGCCCATACTAGCATGTGAATTACAGGACATTTCTCACATATTAGGCTAAATAAAATGTGACCCCTCCCCCACCCCCCTGGGAGCGACCCTTGCCCAAGGGGTCGCTCCCCTTCCGTGAATTCGCCATTAAAAAAAATCCCTGGTGTCTAGTGGACTGGCCTCATAGAAATAGACCGATCTGCCCCCAAGGGGGGCAGAAATGGCCTTTATATAATTTGCCTCCTAGGGGAGCGACCCTTGCCTAAGGGGTTGCTCCCCACCTCTGAAAAAAAAAGAAAAAAAAAGATCCCTGGCACCTAGTGGTTTCTGCCCCCTGGGGGCAGATCGGCCTAATAACAATAACAAATAAATTTGCCCCCACCCCCGGGGAGCGACCCTTGCCTAAGGGGTCACTCCCCTTTCATGAATTCACCATAAAAAAAAAACTTCCTGGTGTCTAGTGGTTTCTGCCCCCCTTGAGGGCAGAATGGTCTACATATAATTTGCCCCCTAGGGGAGCGACCCTTGCCTAAGGGGACACTACCCACCTCTGAAAAAAAAAAAAAAAGATCCCTGGCACCTAGTGGTTTCTGCCCTCGCGGGGCAGATCGGCCTAATAACAATAGGCTGATCTGCCCCCAGAGGGGGCAGAAAAGGCCTTGAAAAAAATTGCCTCCCTGGGAGCGACACTTGCCCAAGGGGTCACCTTATGCCAGTTTCTCTTGAAAAATGAATTCCTGGTGCCTAGTGGGCATTTCAGAAGCCGGATCGAAATGCTCTAAGAGACTTAGAAGGGAAGGAAATTTCTTTCCTTCCCTTTGAAGCCTCTCAGGCCCCCATCACATGATCGGATGAGAAATGCAAAGTATTTCTATTCGATAGTGCTGGAAGCTCCCTATTAGCTCAGTGCCGAGGACATCCCCATTACTTCCCTGGCACAGAAGGGGTTAAAGCATGGATCCCTATGCCTTTTTCTGTTCGGGCTCAATGGAATCTTAGCAGATTCTGGAAACAAGCAAAAACTAATTTATTTTCTATTACAACATAATAGTTTGTTGAGTCAGTCGTCCCTTTTATTTAGTCTTTAGCCCGCCAGACTAGGACATTTCTTTCTGAGCTAATTTTGTGTTCCATTTCTAACAATTGAGGGCCTGCTTTAGAGATTGGTAGACAGGTTACTCCATTACAAACGTGGCGGATATCCTGTCTGCCGCACTATGAACTCAATAAGCTGTAACTGGATCATAATACAGCAGATGGGATATCCGTTACGTTTGTAACTGAGTAGTCCCTTCCACCAAACTCTAAATCCGTCCCTCAGTCATAGTGACAGAGAATCACAAAAAATGCAAATGGCCTTAGAAAACCTTCCCTGCAGTGTAGCTGACTAACTATACAAGTGTGCTTACAATAGGCTCTCCAATTCATGTTATTTGCTTCCTTCATTACAACAAAGTCCTTATGTTACAATCTCTGAGCTTCTCTGGGACCACAAAGTTGGAGGGGTGGAGGCAGTAGATACCTGCTTGACTGAGGCTGCAAAAATGGTGACACATTATAGGCTAATGATTCTGGATGATGGAGAGGAGAGGAAAAAGCAATCTGTTCAACTTTCAATGCCCAGTTGGTGGAATGTAGGGCTGTCATGCCACACAGCAGCCACCCCCCATTATCCATTCAGCCATTGAAGTCCTCATTTGAAACGCCCTCAAAAACACTCATGAATTAAAGGATGATTGGGGGAAAAATAATGTCTGGAACAATTGGAGCGGTATCAACAGAGAAAGGATAAGGTCTGTTGTGGGTAGTGTGAGTTGGAACAGTTAGAGAATGGATAGGTTCGACCTAACATAGGGCCTCATTATGACCCTGGCGGTAGGGAACCGCCAGGGCCAACGGGGGCGGGAGCACCGCCGACAGGCCGGCGGTGCTCCCTTGGGCATTCTGACTGCGGCGCTTTGGCCGCGGTCAGAACGGGAAAACCGGCGGTCTCCCGCCGGTTTTCCACTGCCCGTAAGAATCCTCCAAGGCGGCGCAGCTCGCTGCGCCGCCGAGGGGATTCTGACAATCCCTACCGCCATCCTGTTCCTGGCGGCTCGCCCGCCAGGAACAGGATGGCGGTAGGGATTGTCGTGGGGCCCCTGGGGGCCCCTGCAGTGCCCATGCCAATGGCATGGGCACTGCAGGGGCCCCCGTAAGAGGGCCCCGCTAGTATTTCACTGTCTGCGTAGCAGACAGTGAAATACGCGACGGGTGCAGTAGCACCCGTCGCACCTTCCCACTCCGCCGGCTCGATTACGAGCCGGCATCCTCGTGGGAAGGGAGTTTTTCCCTGGGCTGGCGGGCGGTCTTTTGGAGACCGCCCGCCAGCCCAGGGAAAAACTCATAATACCCTCCGCGGTCTTCTGACCGCGGAGCGGTATTATGGAGGGCGGCATCCTGGCGGGCGGCCTCCGCCGCCCGCCAGGGTCATAATGAGGCCCATAGTGTTTTCGGTTTTTCAAGGATTTAGAGAGAAGAGTTGACCTGTTTCAGGTGATGTGGGTTGGAACAACAGGGAAAGGTGCATATTAGTTTTGTGTTGCTTTTGTGGGTTTTAAGGGATATAGGGAGAGAGGTATGTCTGTTATAGGTGGAGCTTTTGGTTTATTTTTTCTATAAATAAATACATGTTTTCCTATGTGTAGAGAATATAAATTATTATTATGGAAATTGTGAGAAATTATTTTGCTAGTTAAGTGGGGTGAAAGTCCACTTTAAATAACAAACACAATCCTCATCACGGTAAACAACTAAAACCACTAAATAAAACAGGGCTTAACCCCAAAGCAGTTATGACTCAGAGCAGAGAGGCTTAAAGTAGAGGAAATATATAGAGTCATTATGCAGTACCAGAACAGTAATAAAGTCAAAAACACAACACAAGAAAAATCTCAAACAAATTGGAGAGCTGAAAAAATGATTTTTTAAAGGTTTATATAAAAATAGGGCCAAAAAATAAGCACCAACCTCTGTCAACTGATTGTGGTAGAATGAGAACAAGGTGTGATTTAATTTTAGATGGAACACAATGGAACAGGGGTCAGATATAGGGACTAGACTCTGCCTCAATCAATCAATGAATCAATCAGTTTTTATAAAGCACAACTACTCACCCGTTAGAGTCTCAAGGTGCTGGTGGTTGGACTGGGCCTCATTCGAAGAGCCATGTTTTCAGGTTCTTCCCGAAGATGGTGAGTGATGGGCTTTGTTTGAGGTGCGTGGGCTGGTTGTTCCAGGTCTTAGCTGTGAGGTATGCAAAAGATCTTCCTCTGGTGTTGGCCACAGGACTTTCACCTGTGACTCAAAAATGGAACCTCAAAGTATTCAGTGGGGCAAAGCAGCAGAGTGTTGCTGAAAAGGGCTCCAGGAGGATTTGATCGCCATTGAACAAAGTCTCTGTGAAGCCACTGATTTTAAGTGGGAAAGTTCAGAGAGGGAGAAATTAGAATGTTGCATCCACGAATGGTCCCTTGTCAGTTAGCAATTATTTTTATGGTGTCAGTAGTCAAGATTTTTTTTTTCTCAGTCACTTTTTTGGAGCTCAGAATCCTCCAGTGAGAGGAGGCTGTAGGCAAAGAAGGGCTCCTTGGGGCCAAATACAATTTCTGGAAGGATTCACTGCAAAGAATTGGCCATTGCGAAAAACTCAAAGAAGAGTAAACTTGCATTTTCAGCCCAGCAGCAATGCATCTTGGTCAGAGCATCTTACCAGGTTTGTCCTGGTCTTTCAGAAATCTTTGAAGCCAAAAGATTTTCTTAAGTCTCAGGTCTTCAGGGGTGGTCGAAGAAGTACAGCCAGGCATAGCCAATGGTTATCAGGAACAGCACTCTGGAGTCAGGGCTTATTCCATCAGAGGCCAGCATGTTCCAGGGCAGGTCCAATTGAAGCTGATCAGTTAGAAAATAATATAAAAGGACTTGTGAAGCTTGTTGTGTCCATGTAGCTTGAACAGGAGGTCAGCCTTATGACCCACGGAGCTCACTTCTTTGTCCTGGGTACAAGAGAGCAGGTCCAATCATTCACGGTTTCTGAGAGCAAGTCAGTCCTCCCTTCTTCTGCTCTTTCTCAGAGCAGTAGTGTGCTAGGAGGATCCTGCAATTATTTTCTCATTTATTCATTCATGTAATTATTAATTTGCTTATTTACTTATGCCTGGCATCAACTTGTGGGTGGGTGTGACTCCTGGCTCATCCGTAATCTATGGGGTAAACTTTAGTTCCCAGTGGTTACCTTATCCATATTTGCAGCATTTTCTATGTGCCCTATAGCAAGCAATCCCAGACTGCTGCTCGCTGGCAAAATCTAAGATGGTGAAGCCCTTTTCCCTTGTGTGGAGCCTGTGTGTCTTCTGCAGAGGTATGGCAAGAGAATGAGTAGCCCCTCCTCTGTGCTCACTTCAAAGCAGTTCTAGGGGCAGCTCCTCTCTACTGGGATTGGTGCTTGACTGACTAAGAGAACAAAGAAGGGGCCTATGTAAGTGCCATTTAATACTTGCCTGTGGCAGGGGTGCTGCTTTCAACACAGAGTTTTTATGTAACTTGACTGAATTCCATGGAGTCTAATTCCTGGAGTTACACCCACCCCTCATTTCTCAATGCATTAATGGCACTAAACCTACAAGCCCTTTAGAATATATAGGGAAGTTAAGTAGGCCAAGTAGCACTATATATATTCACCATGTTAAAAGAGGGAGCACAGGAATTTTACTACTGGTTAACAGGAATAAAACCAGCAAAAAAAGATAGGGCAAAAATCTGGGGGCACACCAAGCCAAAGATGGTAATTTCCTACATGGGTCCCCCTCATCAGAAGATGGAGTGAACTATCCATTCGATGGGAGTTTTTATTGCTAATGTGGAAAAAATTGCAGACCATCAGCATTGGCGTGGGTCGATAAACCACCTCAAAAGTATATGATTTTCACCCCGCATTTGCATTAGCTACCTGAGAGGCCTGTGGTCTGCCTAAATCCAGAAATTAATCCTAAACTGGCATGGTCTTATTTTGCCAGTGCCCAGATGACTGCAAATGATCCCCTCTCTACTGCACTCCTCCATTTCTCCCTGGAAGTAGTCTCCTGCAGGAAAAGGATGTAGGTTGGTCCAGGTCATCAGTATTCAGCTTTGAGAGAATGTCCACAATTCTTTTCTTGGAGGCATTTGTCTGCACCCAAATTGTCTGATGAAGTTAGGTGCCCTACGTAATGGTACTGTGCACATGGCCTTCTATGGGATGCCAATTGCCTTCTGACAGACCTCTGTCCAGATCACAATACCGGGATGCTTTTCAATCAATCAATCAATCAGGGTACCCCCAAAAGGGGATCCAGGCACTTGCAGGTCCTAGAGAAAAATGTGAAAATGAAGAAAAAGAACGGAGAAGGCACACAAACGTGGTGAAAAAAGCAAGGAGAAAACAGTGGATATGAGGGAAAAGCAAGTAGAAGGCACACAAGAAACAGGGCGAAAGCAGTTAGAAAGCAGATAGAACAAGAGAAAGGGGAAGGCACATCAGAAATGGGAGAAAAGGAAAGAGAAAGCAGTGAAAACAAGGGAAAAGCAAAAAGAAGACACACCAACATTGAGGATAAAGCAGTGAAACTGAGAGAAAAGCAAGGAGAAAATACTCAAAAAAGAGGGAAAAAGGAAGCAGAGAGTAGTGAGAATAAGTAACACACAAAGAGAAGCACACAAAAATGGAGGAAAAAAGCAGGAAGAACTGTGAAAATGAGGAAAATGCAAGGAGAGGGCATGCAAAAAATGGCGGGAAAACAAGGCAAAAGTAGTGAAAATCAGGGCAAAGTAAGGGGAAGACACCCAGAAAACAGGGGAAAACAATGAGAAGACAGGAGTAGGAGTGATGCATCAGCACAGGGAGAGCTGGGTTTGGGACCCAAAAGACAGCTCAGTCAGTGCGGGCAACAATGGTCCATACCCTTTCACAAACATCCTTTAATAAACAATAAGGCCCATATATGCTCTTACTTGGATCTATTTATAGGGCCTCCTAGACCAGGATGGATTGAATTTTTGGCTGGAGAGGCTTCACATCTCATCTGCTACCTTGGTGGACCAAGAACACAACAGCCCCCATCCCTATCTGGTACTTACTGGTCTTGAGCAACCTCTATCCCTGCTACTGCAGGCAGGTCGCTCCCCGCTCCGCCTTCTGCACCACCTCCACTCTGCATTTTCTGCTCACTCTATTCCCCACCGCTGCGTCCCCTGCGGCCCCTCCCGCCTCCCCCCTCCTTCTCACCGCTTCCTTTCCAGTTTTCCTGCCGCCGCATCCCCTGCAGCCCCACCCCCCAGCCCTCTCATTCGTCAGGCCCTCCCACCTCCCAGCTGCCACTCCCACCCTCCCCTCCTCTTATGGTAGCCGCGGCACGGTGACAGAGAGCAACCTTTGACCCTGCTACTGCAGGCAGGTCGCTCCCCGCTCCGCCTTCCACGCCACCTCCACTCTGCATTTTCTGCTCACTCTTTTCCCCGCCGCTGCTTCCCCTGCGGCTCCGCCCGCCTCCACCCTCCTTCTCACCGCTTCCTTTCCTGTTTTCCCGCCGCTGTGTCCCCTGCGTCCCCTGCGTCCCCTCCCACCTCCCACCTCCTTCTCACTGCTTCCTTTCCTGTTTTCCCGCCGATGCGTCCCCTGCGGCCCCACCCCCCTAGCCCTCTCAATCGACAGGCCCTCCCGCCTCCCAGCTGCCACTCCCACCCTCCCTTCCTCTTATGGCAGCCGCGGCGCGGTGACATGGAGCAACCTTTGACCCTGCTACTGCAGGCAGGTTGCTCTCCGCTCTGCCTTCCGTGCCACCTCCACTCCACATTTTCTGCTCACTCTTTTCCCCGCCTCTGCATCCCCTGCGGCCCCTCCCGGCTCCCCCCTCCTTCTCACTGCTTCCTTTCCTGTTTTTCCTCCACTGCGGCCTCTCCCACCTCCCCCCTCCTTTTCACCACTTCCTTTCCTGTTTTCCCGCCGCTGCGTCCCCTGCAGCCCCACCCCCCAGCCCTCTCATTCGACAGGCCCTCCCGCCTCCCAGCTGCCACTCCCACCCTCCCCTTCTCTTATGGCAGCCGTGGCGCAGTCGCGCAACGGACGCGCCGAAGGCGCGCCAAAAGCAAGACCGTCTGCACCCGTCCGCGTCTGGACCGCGCCCAGCGCCAGAACCTCTGGCCCTAGCAACAGCCACTCCGCCAGCATTGCCTATGATGCCAACACCCTCCGCGCACTCAACACCAGCCGAGACACCACCTGCTTCCAGGCCTCTCCAAAGAGAACGCACGGACCCTTCTCCTGCCACAACTGTAGCTTCACCTGCAACAGAACCCACATACCTCCCAGGAGCAAGACCAACCACCTCCGTTGTATACTCCTCAACACCCGCTCAGCACGCAAGCACACCAACGAAGTCTGGGACCTGCTCGACTCCACCTCCCCGGACGTGGCCTTTCTAACCGAAACTTCGTGGAACGACTCCTCAGCACCCGACATCGCCATAGCCATCCCAAACGGATACAAAGTCGCTCGCCGAGACTGCACCAACAGAACCGGAGGAGGCATAGCCATCGTCCACAAAGCCAACCTCAAAGTCAAAACCACCCTGGACGACTCCTTCAACACCGCCGAACTCCTTCACTTCCAAGTCCGCACGGACCCCAACACCACGCTCAGAGGAACACTTATCTATAGACCCCCAGGTCCCAGGGCACCTTTCAGCAAAGCCATCGCCGACCTGGCCAGCAACCACGCACTCGCCTCAACGGACTACATCCTCCTCAGGGACCTGAACTTCCACTTCGAAAACAACAATGACACCAACTCCACCACCCTCATCGAAAACCTCGCCAACCTTGACTTCACCCAGCTCGTCAACACACCCACCCACACAGCCGGTCACATCTTCTCCACAAGCAACCACGTCACCTTCAACCATACCACCGAACTCTACTGGACTGACCACCACTGCGTCCACTTCACCTTCAAGAAGCAGACAGAACACCACGTCATCGAACAACCGCCCCGCCGACCATAGGGTAAAGTCACCGAACTTCAACTAACCAATGCCCTAGCCCAGAAACCGCCCGTCAACCCCACTGACCCTGACATCTACTATGGATCACCTACTGCGCCGACCGCCTTGCTCCACTCAGAAAACCCTCCAACAACCACATCAACAAAAAAGCCACCTGGTTCACCGACGACCTCCAAGCCTCCAAACGCCACTGCCGAAAACTCAAGCAAAGATGGCTACTCGAACGCACTCCAGACAACCACACGGCACTCAAGGATGCCACACGAAAACACCACCAACTCATCAGGCTAGCAAAAAGATCCTCCTTCAAGACCTGCTTAGAAAACAACGCCCACGACTGCAAAGAACTCTTCAGCATCGTAAAAGAACTCTCCAGCCCAAACACCACCGTCAACTACATCACCCCCTCCCAAGAACTATCATCCTTGGGCACACCCCCTCCGCCTGGGACAACTCATGGTGGCCAACCACACTGGGTCCCCCCGACTCCCACAGACAACGCACGAAACCTCAGCTTCACCCTCGACTCCTCGCTCTCCATGTCAAAGCATGTCAACGCCATCTCCTCCTCCTGCTACAACACCCTCCGCATGCTCAGCAGAGTTTACAAATGGATCCCAACAGAAACAAGAAAAACAGTAACCCAGGCCCTCGTCAGCAGCAGACTCAACTACGGCAACGCCCTCTACTCCGGTATCTCATCCAAACTCCTACAACGCCTCCAACGCATCCAAAACGCCTCCGCCCGGCTCATCCTCAACATCACTCGCCACTGCCACATCACCCCCCACCTAAGAGAACTGCACTGGCTCCCCGTCAACAAGAGGATCACCTTCAAGCTCCTCACCCACGTACACAAGGCACTCCACAACACCGGACCAACATACCTGAAAAACAGACTCAGCTTCTACACCCTAACCCGGCAGCTCTGCTCCACCAACCTCGCCTTCACCTCCATCCCCGCATATGGTGCAAATCTTCCGGCGGGAGATCATTCTCGTACCTCGCCACCAAGACCTGGAACACCCTCCCGTCGGATCTATGACAGACCCAGGACCTTCTTTCCTCCAGAAAACTCCTCAAGATTTGGCTCTTCGAGCAGTAGCAGCACCCTCCCCCCCAGCGCCTTGAAACCCTCACAGGTATGTAGCGCGCTTTACAAATTGATTGATTGATTGATTGATTGTCTTGCCTTCTGCAGAGCCTGTAGCACTTCTTTCAGGTGGATAATGTGGTCTTCGCCAATTGGTACTAAAAATGGCAATGTTTTCTAGCTAGGTAGTACTGATTTCCTCAAATCCAGCCATAACTTGGTTGACCAACATTTGGAAGATGGCAGTGCTATTCTTTAACCCAAAGAGCATTACCCTGAATTGGAACTATATCTCAGGGGTGAAAAATGCTGATCTCTCCTTTGATCCCTCAGTTAATGGCACTCTTCCAGTACCCAGACATCAAGTAAAAGGTAATGGGGAACTCGGCAGCCTTTAACTGATCAATGAGCTTCTCAGCTCTGAGTATCGAATGTGCATCAGTCTTGGTAACTGAATTGAGTGCCAGTAGTCTACACAGAATTGTAGTTTTGGGGTGGCGTCCAGTGGTATGTAGGTTGACATTTCCTTATATTTCATTATATTACATGCTACAAACGCAGAAATTTGCTGTGAAGTGATCAGTGCTGAAACACACAGCCAGGCAGGTTACCACATGTGTAAGTTTTTTTTTTTTTATTAAACAAAGCTCAATGTGCATTGTATACATTGGACTTCACAGGATTTCTTAGAGTGCCATAATTCTTCTTAGCATCACTTAACATCATGTTAAATACAAATTGCATAAGAATGTTCAGACCTCTTCCCACTGTTTGCTGCTCCTACCTTATCCCACCTCCATCCCCCATTGGGCTCTTCACCTCTTCTCACTCACCATATTCTCTAAACCATAACCATCACAACCATATTTTCTCGTATTTCCTGGGACAGCCCGACTGTGATAGACCACCTTCTCGGCCCCTTGGCACCAATCCAAATCCCTCTGCTACTCAAGAACCCCAGGTGCCTAAACCACCCCCCAGCATCTCGCTATGTTTCATTTTGCCACTCCCGCTGTCACATTAAACCAGATTTTCACATGCTTAGTCCATGGTACTTCCCCGGGGATATGCAGCAGGGCCCATCTAGGTTCTAGTGGAAGTTGTATAGTCGTCACTTGTGACATCATTTGTATAATCCTCCACCAAAACTCCTGTATCTGAGGACACTCCCATAGAATATGAAAAAAGGATTCAGTCATACCACAGCCCCTAACACAAAGATCATTGGCACACCCCCCAAGTTATGGAAGAGTGTCCCTGAGTACTACGCCCTGTGAAGGACTCTCAGCTGTGTCAACCTGAATTGCGCCCTTATAGCAATCTCCCTGGGGCTCTGAATTGCCTCTGCCCCACCGTCATCCTCAATCAGACCTATTTTCCCTTCTCATACTGCTCAAAGGTGCTGTAGAATATCGGGTAAGGTATTAAGTAATTTTGCATAAATGAATGAGATGGCTTTACTTGACATTGGGTCCAGTAATAATCTATCTTCCAACTGCATCGACTCTGGGAGCTGCTCTCCCTCTGGTACATGACTTCTCCTCAGGGTATGTTTCAGTTGCATGTATTGGAACTATTCAGAACTAACTAATTCATATTCTCTCGCCAGATCTGTAAAGGGCACCATCCTCCCCCTCTCCAGACATCTCCCAGATACTCAATTCCAATTAGCCTCCACTGCTTAAACATTGTCAACCCTCCCACCTCATGCAGCGCAGTGCTGTTCCATAGGGGTGTTCCATTGGTTAGCTTGTTTTCCCAGCCAGAAGCCTTCTAGCCTCTCTCCAAACTCTGATCACTGTCTGAGTATGTTGCGGTTTCTGCTCCCTCCCCAACCCATAAAGGAGAGACAGGTACCCTCCACTCCCCATAGCCTCTCTATCCACCCGATATGCCGGGTCAACCAATTGGTTGATAATACTTAAGTGAGCTGCCCAATAATATAAGCGTATATCTGGTATAGCCAATCCTCCTTCGTATACTCCATGCTGGAGCTCAGGCAAGGAAATACAGGTATACCCACCATCCCATAGGAGCCGACAAAGCTCTCCATTTATTTGCCTGAACAATACCGGTGGCACTAGATAAGGAGCAATTTGCAGGATGTATAGTAGGCGCGGGATGGTCATCTCTTAAAGAGGACCGCCTGGCCAATCAGAGACACTGTGTAACAACCAATGAGGCAGGTACCCCCTAACCCTTTTGACCAGGGTAGTTATTGTAAACAGAATAATGGTCAATCCAAGGGGGAAGTAACCTAGACTTCTGCGGTGATCTAATGACTAAAATAATTCTAAGTGTACAAACAATGTAACATCAATAGAAATGTATTTCATTGTATATTTCTTTAAACATGTTATTCTAGACACAAGGTTATATTTGTCTAAAGAGGTGCTCCTATTAAAACAGTGAAAGTGATAAAAATGTGCAGAGAAGTGAAGGTGATATATACAATATGTACAATGGGTGGTTTTAGGAATATTATGGACTTCTAGTGGCTCCGTCAGTCCAGGAAGCCCTGAAGTCACATAAGATTTCTTTACAGTTCTGTATTCCACACTCAAAGGTATGTCAACATTTCGACCCAATTGCAGATCAAATCAAAGGTGGGTCATCATCAGGACTGGGAAAATTCAATTCGGTAGCACCTAAGATCCAGTGTAGAAATATGATCTGGTGGTCTGGGACATGTGTTATGTAGTTCACTGTATCCCGAGGACGTGGTCTGGGAGTCAAATAATGATCCAGTGGTCAGTGTTGTGTCTTCCAGGTCATAAATGCACAGATAGCCATTCATAAAGGAAAACCAGGGCTCACAATATTGGTCAGAATTAATCAGAGGATTGCATTCTAAGGGCCAGGGAGAGTCATCAGGGAACTCCCGGCATCAAACGATGGATCGTGTATTACTTCGGTACAAATATACAATGCAATACATTTCTATTGATGTTACATTGTTTGTACACTTAGAATTATTTTAGTCATTAGATCACCGCAGAAGTCTAGGTTACTTCCCCCTTCGATTGACCATTAATCTATTTACAATCAGAGACACTGGCATTTTCTGCCAATGCTCCACATCTGTACGTAGGCTTTCCAGCTGGTGGTATATATTTTCCCACAAGAAAGCATCAACTGATATGGTAACGTATATACTCAAGTACTTGAAGCCCTGGCAAACTATCTGGGCTTTACTCCTCGCTGGAAGGGAAGGGTCCTTCCTCGCCAGGGGAAAGATCATGGACTTTTCCGAATTAATTTAATTCCCTGAATAAGAACCAAAATTCTGGAAAATATGTAGTAATTTATCTATCGTGGTGCGTGGTCTGGTTATATACATCAGGATGTCGTCCGCATAGAGTGAAATACGCTCCTCCCATCCTCCCTCACTCCCTATGCCTGTCACCAAGGGGTCATGCCAAACCCAAGTTGCCACCGGCTCCAGCACTAAAGCGAAGAGCAGTGGGAAGAGGGGGCAACTCTGCCTCGTACCCCTCCGTAGTGAAAAGGGACAGGAGAGTATGCTGTCTACCCACATCTGTGCCAGTGGGGCCCAATAGAGGAGCCTAATCCATGCACAAAAGGAGGCTCCAAACCCCATCCTGGACAGGACTGCAAAGAGATATGACCATTCAATACTATCAAATGCCTTACGGGCATCGAGGGACAGAAGGACCACGTCCTCATGGTCCAATGGCTCTGTCATATGCAGGACTCCATACATTCTCCTCAGATTAAGCCTGGTGCCTCTATGTGGGGTGGGTGGACCAGGGATGTTATGACCTTATGTAGCCTGTTAGCTATGACTTTTGCAAGCACTTTAACCTCTACATTCAAAAGTGATATGGGCTTATATGAACTACAAGACTCTGGGCTTTTGCCCGGTTTCAGAAGCACCACTATTGTTGCCAGGCGCTGGTACTCTGGGAGAGTCCCCTCCCTCCTGCTCTCCTGAAACATTGCCGCCATATTTTCTGCTACTTCTGTTACCATGCTTTTATACAGTTCTATGGGTAGACCTTTGGGCCCAGTTGGCTTCCCCCCTTGAAGGGCCCTAATTGCATCTCCGACCTCCTCCACTGTCAGATCAAGTTCTAATTCCCCCATGGCGCTCTCAGGAAGTGGGACATCATTTAACAAGTCAGCACACTCTTCCTCTGTGTATGCGGACTGAGACACATAGAGGCGTTCATAGTATGTCGACAAGACCCCAGCCATGGCCGCCCCGGCTACATGACTTCTCCCCTCATGATCTCTTAATGTCTTCACAAAACTTCTCTCTCTATCCCTCTGTTGAAGCCAGGCTATAAGTTTATTTGCCTTGTCTCCTGCATCATAGAGGCGATGCTGCAAAGCTAGCGTATATGCCATTGCTGTATTTTCAGTCAAATCTCGCAACTCTTGTTGCTTCACTTGGATTCGATGACTCTGCTCGATACTAGGTCTTCCCCCTTCCAAAACCTCTGCTTCCAAGGCTGCTAATTCTTTTTCCAGCATGGTACATCGTAAATTATTTTCTTTTTTCATACCCCAATAAATGCTTGTGTGTGACCCCAAAGGACAACGTTGAATGCTTCCCAAAGATTGCTCTGCGCCTCCATCATTCCTACATTCTCCTTGAGATACTGTGCTGCCCTTTCCTTCATCGTATCCCTAAAGGACCAGTCTTTAAAATGCCATGAATCTATCTTATGGGGTAGGTGCTACCCAGGTCCCGTGCCAGTCAATCGAACCATGATTGGGGAGTGGTCCGATATGCCTTGTGGGAGATGATCCACCTCACTAAACTGTGTTACCTGTGTAGATTGGGTAAAGATGTCATTGAGTCAGGAATAGCTATTACGTGCATGTGAAAAGTATGTGTATTGTCTATATCTTGGATATTATTCCCGCCACAAGTCTACCACACCTATTGCATCTGTAAAAAAATGTAATGGTCCTTCGACAGGCCCCCCACTACTGCTGGTTAGTTGGTCCCATTGTGGGTCCATTGCATCATTTATGTTCTCTCCCATCACCAATATTCCCATAGGTAATGCCAGCAACATTTCACCTCGTTCCTTAAAGGTTTCCGCATGCAATTTTGGTGGGACGTACACCGAGCGTAGGTTGATCGTTCATCCTCCAAATGTTCCCGATTGTGCTACAAACCTCCACAGCGGACTCGTCCAGGTCTCCCCAGGGATGTAAGGGGCTGTCGATTTTACCAATATCCTTACCCCTCTTGAGCTGGCAGTGAAACCAGTGTGCCTGCAAGGAGTATATCATCCTGTCAAGTGCCTTGTACCTGTTACCCTTCAGATGGGTTTCTTGAAGTAGGACAATTCAGGTGAATGTCTGGGAAGGTATTGGAGGACTATTGTGCACTTGATATTATTCCCAAGGCCATTTACATTCTATGTCATTATTTTTAGCTCTGCATTGTATTTAGACATATTCATTTAGTTATCACTAATGAAATGTATGGTCGCCACCCCAACCTGCCCGTCCATACCCCTTACTTGTATTTGTCCCCTACCTCCTGTGTCATCAACTACCTGCATTGTGAGCTTGTGAACAACTTCCCAGCTTCCGAAGCCAACTTTCCCTTCCCCACCACCCCTCTCCTTGCTACCCTGCATAGTAGGCATAAGATAGCCCACCCCCCCAACTCACAGAGTGCCTGTTGCCCCTTGTGTAACATCTAACTAAAGTAGGGTTGACTGGCTTTGCCAATCAAGTTAACACACTTCCAGAAATACTTCAACCCCCTTCTTTTACACATAACAGTTAACAGTGCACATCCGGCATGATTGTACAGCAGTCAAAATGAAGGTAATGCTTAAGAGCATTCTCTTTCTCACCAAATTCCCATGTCCGTGCCCCTTTACCATCCTTTAAACTCAGTATATTGGCAGTGTTTTTCCCTCTGCCTTTCAGTCAAGGCAGTGTTCCATTGTAGAAGCTCCCTGATTTATGAGGCCATCTGTACGTGAATGCCTCCAAGCTGGCCTGTGTCCCCTCCTGGGTCAGCCCCGCCTCCAACAGCTGCCCCGGGGGTCCACTGTCTTCAACTGCTACTCTGTTACTTTGGTGCCCCTTGGGGGCTCTCCTTCCAGTGGTACGCCAACCTTCCATCCACTCCCAGGCCTCAGCCGGTGAATTGAAGAACCAGGATCTGTCCTCAGACACGACCCTCAACCGGGTGCAACCTCTTTTTGACTTCATCAAAGCTCCGGTGTTTCCGTTGCACCTGAAGCGTGAAATCTGGGAAGAAATGAATTGTTGCATTCTTATATTTAATGTCATCAAATAGGCTTGAAGGATAGCATCTCTGTCTCTATAATAGAACATCCTTACAATGATAGTTCTCTGTGTTGTCCCCTGTTTTGGTGGTGGCTCGGCGCTCTGTGCGCCCACTCGATGGAAAAGAGCTTCGATAACCGCTAAGGGCGGAGGGTATTAATGATTAGTGCTTCCACAAATAGGTCAACGCTTGGCCCCTCTGCTTCTTCCGTGACCACCCGAAGTTTATTCCTCTGCGCTCGACCTTGTTGATCTCCCAGTCATTCCGTCATTATCTCCTGCGTCGTGTCAGACATCAGACCTGCTCCTCCAACTTTTTGGAAGTTGACTGCAGTAAGTCAATATAGGTTTCTGCCAAGGTGACCTTTTCGGACATCTTTTGAAAATCAGCGAACAACAGGGACACATCCACTGTGACAGTGTCCAGTTTGGGCTCTAAGGTGGTCTTTAGATCTTGGATTGCCATCATTATAACCCCCAGTGATGGCTCCGTCCACCACGAGTCTTCCTGCGGTCCCACCACCTGCTCCCCAGCATCTTGGATGTAGCATATTTGTCCATTTTATTTGACTGGATCACTCCCCCTCCCTTTGGTTTCATCGCAGCTTTAACGGACACTGCTGCTCCAGGTGATTGGGCACTCGATTTCACCTTGTCTCTACCTTGCCACTTTATTCCAGGTGGCACCCTCTTGTGCCCCCTCAGACAATCCAGCACCTTCCTCTAAGCGCCTCAATGCTGCTCCTCTTGTCCCTTATGTCAGTAGTGGGAAAAGGGGATATTTTTTAGCCGTGGGCCTGGGCCTCAGTCTCATTTCCGAAAGCCGCCCTCTTGCCTTCTTTGCAGTCTCTCCCTGCCATATTGCCAAACTCCTAGGCCTCCTCCTATCAGGCCTCCGTCAACTTCTTCCTCGCAGGCTGCTTCAAGTGCACTCTCAGGGCCTGTGCGATATTCCAAGTAATCTGTTTTACACTAGCCTGGGGGGGGGGGGGCGACCGGATCAGTCTCACACTCCCTGGTCGGCTCGCGACCCTCTGCAGTCAATCTCTCAGCCACCGCTTCGCCTCCTCCCGGGTCCCAGTTCTTCATGCCTCTCGTTGGTCCTCTCTACCCCGATTTGGGGTTCCTCGGCAAGGCCGCTTACAGACGAACGGTCCCGGCCCGATGCCACACCCTCATTCCCGGCCTCTTGCTTCCACCCCAGGTGGTCAAATCAGCTTCCCTCCTTCTCCACCCGGTCCTCTGCCAGCGCGGCCCACTCTCGGCTCTCGAGCCCAATTTTGTTTCCCATTGGGCTATCGCCTAGGGATCACGGCGGTTCCACTCCACTCCATCTTTCGCCTTTGGAGTGACTCCGGGGGGGGCCACTGCTCGCTTCTTTTGTTCTGCGCTTCCCCTCTCCTTGCAGGGGGGAGTGCATGCCCAATGTGCTTGGACAAATGTCAGATTGGGAAATTATTCTTTAGTTGAAGGAGCCCTTTCAGTGTGCCACCATCTTGCTGCGCACTAAGCCACGCCCCCACATGTGTATATTTGCAAAGTAAGAGTGTGGGTAGATTGTGAGACAGAGAGGAGAAGAGTGAGTGAACTGCAGAAAGCAAGTGAGTAAGCTTAGAACGACAGAAAGAGTGTGAAACTACTGGTATGAGTTGTGGGGATTGAGTGGTGATAGCAAAGACTGGATTTGTGAGAAAAGGAGAAAGCAAATATTACCAGTCCATTAAGCTAGTGAAGGTAAAAGGTAATGTGACTGTATTGGTTTATGGAAAGGAATGGAGTTTTAGAAGTTTGTGTAAGGTTGCTTGAAGATGTGAGAGATGCAGATGGTGAATAAGTAGGTGCCCTTTGAAAAGTAAAGGAAAAGACTAATGCTTCTGTGATGTGAAGTAATGTCAGTTATGTCAGCAATGATAGTAATGTTAGTAATGTACGTTGGGTAGACACAATAAGCTTTGTAGATGTTTCAATAATTTCCTGCAATTCTTTAATGTTTGCACAAGGGTAAAGATGTGTAGAAATGAATCTTACGATTACATAATATGATGATGTGTGGAATGTTGGGGAGAAGGAGAATCTGGTGGGTGGCAGTTGGAAAAGAGATGGGAGCTGGCTGTCGGTTGCTGACCTGTGAAGAAATACATTGGATTTTTTTAACTATATTGGGGTGGATTACTACAGATCCCTGTGGCTGATTTTCTGTTAAAGTGTGGAAGAGGACTACTTTCTCCACTTGAACCATCTTGTTCCTTGTTTGACCAGAGGTCTAGAAGGGGTCCCCTCTCTTTCTCCTCACCTTCATCTGTCACCATGAGCATAGTGATCTTGGACACCTCAAAGTGTGGCTTTAACCGGTTGACATACAGTAACCTTGTGTGGTTCTATGGGGTATGGAGGTCCAGGAGGCATTTGACCATCAATCACACTTTCTGGCCAGGTTGGTATTTGACCAAAGTAGTATTTTGGTTCTACCATTTCTTAATCACATCATGGCATGCAGAACCCTATCTTAGCTCTAAAGTGTAACATGTAATCAAAAACATATTTTGGGGGTCTCCGGGAAGCGTTCTACTACCTCTCCTTCACAAGACTGAGAGGTCCTCTACAGGGTGTCCAAACAGTAACTAAATGAAGCTGAAGCCATCTCCCTTCTCTGGTGCTTCCTGGTAAGAAACCTATAGGGCTATACCTCACAGATGGAAGTTGCATATAATAATTCAAGCATGCCACCCATCACCTTGGTATTGTTGTAGTTTACAATTTAAGTGTGACTGGTATGCCCAGAAGTGAGTATCAAGCACTATGAGCAGTAGAACTGAAGTTATGCCATGTAAGCAAAGAAAATGCATAATGATATGGTATCCTGCTTAGTCCCAGGGGCTCAGACGCGCCCATCATCATGCCCTTTAGGGACTTGTTGAATTTCTAAACAAGCTCATTGACATGGGGATGGTATGGTCTGAAGAATCCACACTCATCCAACATGACTTTCACGTATGCTGACATGAAGATTAGATGATACCTCCTTGAGAACTCCCACGTGGGTAAATAATTCTACACCACCACGGATGCAGTCACTCTTTTCAGTGGTGTAGCCGTGGTTTACTGGGTAGCATAGTCCATCATCACAAGGATAAACCTGTTCCCTGAGGTTGTCTTGGTATCTAGATGACAAACAATATCCAAACCTACTTTCTCAAAGGGTGTTCCTAACTGAGGGAAATTCTAGAGGGGAGCCATGTGACTCCCACCTGACTTACCACTGGCCTGGCAAATCACACAGGACCTACAGTATGCATTTGACTTGGTCCTTATCTGGGGCCAGTTAAACTAGGTCATAAGCTGTTTAAAAGTTTTGGCCTGCCTTAGATGTCCTGCGGAGAGAATGTCATGAGCTAGCTCCAGTAAACGGCCCAGTAGCACTGGGGAAGTCTGGTTGACCCAGGCTAATGGGATTGAAGCTTATTATACAGGAAGCCATTCTCCCAATACCTGAGATGTTCATCATAATTGCTTCCATTTTTTTAGACCTTAGTTTGCCACATGAGACCCTTGAGAATGGCTCTCAAGAGTAAGGCACTCCCTCTGTATCTTCCAGAACTCTGCCTGGGATGGTTTTCCTGCAGCTCCTCCTGGACAGATACATCCATCCCTGTTAGTAATGTACCCTACTCCTTAGGGTTGGACTCCTCTCAAACTGTGGACCTTTTCAGGGCTTGTTTCTTACACCCTGCACATCCTTTCATCTTGGCAGGAATCTGGTTCACTGTTCCAGGCTCAAAGTTATTCTGGCTAACGTATGGGTTGCCATGGACCTTGTGGTCATGAGTACCCACTTGGGAACTCTCAAAATTTCAACAGTGAGCTCTGACTCACTCTGAACAGTTTGGTCCATCTTGTTCCCCAGCAGAAATCTATAGACATAGCTGCACTCACAGCTACCTTCAAAAAGCCAAAGATGACAACCCACTCCAGGACAACAATAGCCACAGGCTAGTTGCTGACCTGGTTGCCACATGTCACTATTTGGCATATTACACTATGGATAACGTGCTCTGCAGACACCAGATGACACATGGCAGTTGTTATACTATGCCAGTTGTCTCACAGAGCCTGCACCCTCTGCCCATTGATGGAAAGCAACTGCCTTTACATTTTCGTGTCATCAGGCATTTGCCCACCCTGTATCATCTCTTTGTCAGCCAGAAAGACAAGGGTTATCTTTTCACATTTCCAAATGCTAGCTGGAGCAAGCTCCACCCTTAGCATTAGACTACCATGGGTAGTCTCATTGGTAGGCTTATTTTTGGGAAACATGGTATCTCCCATTGTGTGCTTGTACTGGAGACAATCATAGCCCCTGGACTGGTATGGCCCTAAGGGCTACTTTCCACTATAACCTCCCCTCCTGTCATTTGGAGAGTAACAGGACTCCCAATTCTTAGGAACTCTCTGGGATGTGAGGGGGGCTTTAGATAACTCCCTTGTGCGTTATTTGCCTCCCCTTTTCTTTTGCTGGTGGGGACTCAATCCATCTTTTCTTGAGGCAATCCCAGGTACCTTCTTTGAAACTTTGTTGCTGAGCCAGCGGTCATCTTTGTCACGATTTCTTGCACAGTGAGCCTGGTGTCTATCAGGTGCTGGTGTCACTGTATAAAATATTTACTTAAAGTATGCTCCCTCATAATTACATTGTATATCCCATGATGAAAGACATAGTTTATGTCCTTCACCCAGTCATCCGGTGCCCTACTAGATGAATCCAAAAAGCCTATCCACTACTGGTGTAACTGCTTCTGGTCATCCCTGGACCTCGGGCAATACTTCTCAAAGGTCAATCAAAACTTACAGATACGGACTTCATTCATGTGGGCATACTGCATCTAGTCAGCTTATTTTAGGGCCAATTAGGTATCACTTTCTTCAATGGCCATGTGCTACAACACACTACACCAGTCCTTGTTTGGAACTATATGCATACGTGGGCCACTTTAAATGCTACAAAACACTTATTTATGCCACTCCCCACCACATAGCTAGGTACCAGGCCTTGGTGTATGTGAACACATTTACATCTACTAGGTACTTTATTGTCAATGCCACCATTTTCACTGAACTCAGAAGTCCTCCTCTCAGAGGCTCTCAAGCCCATCTTGAGCTGGTTCCTCTCATGGGCCACCAAGGCCCTCTTCTTCTCCAAGGCCAGTGTAAATTTATTTTCTTCCAATGCCATAGTTTCTGCTGTATTTTTCTCTTCAGCAGCCAAAGCCATTTTTGTCCCTTCCAAGTTTAGATAACCATCTAAAATTTCAAGGCCTTCTGTGCCTGTCTATCTTCCAGCTCCAATAGGGAGAAACTGTGGGCTGATACACAACTATCTACCCTGGACAATGCATATGAGGCTGCTCCTGTGGTTACATAATTCTCTGGCACTAGAGCTTCCTCCACCTTATACCACTGTCCCTATCTTACCTCATCCTTATGCTCCTATGAGGTAGACTGTAACAGCCTGACTTCCTCCCAGGTTATGAGCACAATTTGGTAGTCCAGTTTCTTAGACTGCTTGCTCAGCCTTATCCTTTGTTCCTTGCACATCGTAATAAAATCTGCCTTCCTAAGGCTTTCCTGAAATTCCTTTTTCTGAAATTTCACATAATTACCTGACAGCAGAAGCACAAGTTTCTATGTTTATCACAACTCTATTGATATCACCTGAGAGCACCCATTCTCCCATCACTCATTAGTATTAATACCTGTTTACTGACTTATCCTCTGCACCTTTTCAGCAACCACCCCTTAAGTACAAATACTGCTCATAACAAGCAATGGAATAAAAGGGATGTTTTTAGAAAATGTAAAGCCTGAAGTTCTGTCCAACCCGTGCCCAACCACTCCCTTCTTTCACTGCATTACTATAAACAACCCCTTCCACTTCTAGTCCCCAGGGGTAGGACTCAAAGAGTCCTCTTCTTTGTTGTGGAAGTAAGCAACATTGTTCCACCTTCCACATGTTGTTGTTGAGACTTTATTTCCTCCAAAAAGAAACAGACCTGTCGAACAAGAAACTACGAAGTTACAAAAGAACTAAGAGATGCTGTCAATCAAAGTATCAAAATGCTAATAAAGGTAACAAACTGAGTGTTCATCTTGAATGAAATGATCACCCAGACATGAAATACCAAGTTTACCTAAGCTAAGCCTGTCACATTCACTACATGAATCAAATGCAATATTCATCAATTCTATTTATGTATGCCTCTCTTTATTCCAATGGAAGTAATATCCATAAGCTTGGAAGAGCATCTTGACTTACAGTCATCACAGGAATGCAGGATGTGGCAGGGGTGGTAAGCATCTTGGGGGTCATTACGACCTCAGTGGTCTTTTCGCAAGACCGCCGAGGTACCGCCGTGCTGAAGACCACCAGTGGTGGCGGTCTTCCGCGCCGCTTATTATGACCGCTGGCAGCCCGCCGTCCTTTTTCGTATGGAAAGCCGCCAGCAGCCATACTGGCGGATGGTGGGAAAGTGGAGGTTGCTCAACCTCCACCGCCACGTCAACAGAACACCGCCCACTGAATCACGTCCCATGATTCGGTGTGGTGGTGTCCTGGTGACGGTGTTCTGGTGGCGGAGCTACCCCCATGGATCCCGTCCCCTCCCGGAGGATCAACGGACAAGGTAAGTTGATCGTCCGTTAGGGAAGGGGTTGAGGGGGTGTTGTGTGCGTGCATAGGGGTGTGCGTGTGGGAGTGTAGAGGGGGTGAGTGAGTGAGTGTATGCGTGTGGAGGGTGTTGTGTGTATGAGAAATGTGTGCGGGTCGGACGGTGTGCATGTCTGTGTGTATGTGTGCGGGTATGTGTGCATGTAGGGGTGTGTATATGTGCATGTTGGGGGGGTGTGCATGTAGGGGTGTGTATATGTGCATGTTCGGGGTGTGTGCGTGTAGGGGTGTGTATATGTGCATGTTCAGGGTGTGTGCGTGTAGGGGTGTGTATATGTGCATGTTCGGGGTCGGGGTGGGGAGGGGGGTTGTGCCACCTTTGGGGGGTGGCAGGGGATAGTGTAGGGGGAGGGTTCGTGGGTGGTAGCGGGGGTGGAGGAGACCCCTATCAGTGCCAGGGAAGAAATTCCCTGGCACTGATAGTGCCTACCGCCATGAATCTCATGGCGGTTCCCAACATCCCAAGATCCATGGCGGTATGCAGGGTCCTGATACCGTCTGCAGTCTAGTGACGACCGCCGGGCTGGAGACCACAATCTCCAGCCAAGCGGTCTTCACCGCCATGCAGTTCGGAATTGTGAAGTGGTGGATGACCGCGGCCGGCCTGTTTGCGGTCTTACCGCCGCTTTACCACCGACCGCCAGGGTCGTAATGAGGGCCCTTGTGTTTTCAGGAAATGGTCTAGAGATGTCTAATGCTGACTTAGATACCATTGATTGGTCACTGCGACGCCTGCAGTTGACTCTAAGGTTACATAAATTTTCTTTCATTGGCTCTGTTAACCACTCAGTCACCAGGCCAATTGGCCGCATCCTCTGTGATTGTTTATCTGTGCCATGGCCAGAAGTCCATTTAAGTTGAGTTACATTAGCTGCATTCTAAATCTAAAAGTAAAACTGGTGTGTTCTATGTTTTTTTTGTTTAATCAGGAATGTACAATTCATCCTCAAATTCAAAGATATCTTCAGAAGTATAATCAAATGCCACATTTGTGATGTCTGAGGAACTTCCCTCATACATGGGTGTGTCTTTTAGAGCCTTTTAAATTATGGATATGAAATGTTTATTCATTTTATTCATCATCAGGTTCTACATGTTTTGAGCTGAGAGGCTGTTTTTGAACATGATAATTGTTCCAACTACATTGAACATCTGCTCCAAAGATACACTACTACAGGACATACCATATAGTTTGTTACCAGCCTGCTGAGTTCTGACCTTTGTTCCTTCTTCCCACTCCAATAGGTCAATGTGTCTTGATCCAGGTAGACCTCTGTTGATTTATCCAAATAGTCCCATAGTATATTTTTGGAGTATCATTGTTGGTGACACTTGCTGGTTCTTCATTTTATGTGCACTTGAGTAAGTCCTGCTACAGCCATAAAGTAACCCAATGCAGATGTTGGTAGCGAAGATGTTGGCCCTGTAGGTTTAGTAATAGTAGATTATGTTACGACTGGAGGGTGTTACTGCTGTGGTGGCAAATTCTGCTCAATTACTGGCCAACACTATGCTTTCCAGGATTTGAAGGGAGCCCCTCAATTCTGCTATGGCCTCAAATTTGAAGTATTTCATTATCTAGGTCACTCACTGTCATGACAATCCAATTCGAATAAATTGAAACATCCATTGTTTGAACGGGAATTAAAGTGGCCAAGATCTTTTACTGTGGATCCAGTATTGTGCTACTCATTGATGAACCCAATATATTTTTGATCATTTCACACAAATGATCAACTGTTGACCAAAGCTGCTGCTGCTTTTTCAATGAAATTAGTAAATATTTGTTCTAACTTTTACAAATGTTTTGGCAGCAAGTGCAACAAGGGGATCGCTTGGCTCATGGTAATGTCTTCACTGCTGACTTTCTGTGTCAAAATCATGAAAGGCAATAGTATTTGGATCAGGCACTTCACTAGTCCCCTTTTTTATACCTCCATCATCATGGCTTTGGCAGTTTCATCCACTTTCTTTTGTAGAATGTAGCCATTAATAGAACTGTACTGCATGGCAGCATGTAGAAAGTGAAGTTCCAACATATTAGCACCTCCTGTATAAGGGCTTTTACAGGAACTCCACTAGTATTCTGAAAGATCCTCGTCTGTTTCCGGGCTTTGAAAGAATGTCACAAATGAGTGTAAATCTGGCAACAAGTAAGCAGTATGTTGTTTATTACTGCTTCTTCTTTTAGGAAATCCTGCACAATTACGTTGATGCAATCCATTGAACATAGGACTATGGGGTATCCTGCATCATCACTGGGTTGAAATAATTTGTAGATATTGGCAGCTGTATGCAATTTCTCATCAGCCAGGCTAGCTAGTGAGCAAGGGACCCATGTCTGGGCATACCCTGACCATTTAGGGTGACTTTAGCAACACAAAAGGATGATGGACGGAGTGCCAGGGTATGCCTAGATGTGGGTCCCTTGCTCTCTGTTCCACTTGATTCAAGCTAGCCTGGCTGATGAGGGCTGATACCCCAAAACCAGTGCCAGGATTCTGGTTTCCAGTCCAGGAAGGTCCTGCTAGACTGTTCCCATGGGGAGTAGGGTCAAAACTGCTTTGCATATGACTGGGTCCAATCTGAGGTGGCATGGTGAGCAAAAGAGCAATGGATTCAACCCAGGTCTGTGACTGGGGGTGAGTGTTTGAAAAGTTTCAATAGTTTGTCCATCATCATTTTGTGTTGCATGTATCTGACTTATCCTGCCTCGGAACGGGGTTCCTGCTTGGACAAGGTGCATACTTCTTTCAACCATAAACCCAATTTCTAACAAAAATAAAAATATAGAACAAAAAAGATGATGCCTGCCAACACAAACATTTGGGAAAAAACTGCACTGATCGTACTTGATGTTCCAAAAAAGTAAATATTCAAATTTTTATTTTTAAGGGTGATGCAATAGATATTGCCGTCAATGAAATAGCATATCTATAGGTCATGTGCCCCTAACATGTAAACTCTCCTGCTGTCCAATCAAGACAGGCACAACTTAAAATCAATCTAAAAAGAAAACACATAAAACTAGCATTCTGTACGTACAAACTCAACTTGGAAATCTCACTGCTAAATGAGATTGCTGCTCCACATCAGAAAAGAGCTGCACAATAATGTCTTTATGTAGCATACTATCTTCAACTTTATAAGAGCTCCCAAATCCTTATGAACCTGGGAACAAACTGTAAAGGGAGCTTCTGATGCCTCTATCCAACAGAAACTATTTGTTTCCCGTATTCTGAAATGATCCTGTATGCCCTCTATTATATATTATGGCCCTCATTACAACCCTGGCGGTCGGTGTTAAAGCGGTGGTAATACTGCAAACAGGCTGGCGGAAACAAAAATGGGATCACAACCGTGGCGTAAACTGCCAACATAGACAGCCACGTTAACACTCCGACTGCCACAGCAGTAGAAACAAACAGCGTGGCGGTCACCGCCAACAGACAGGCAGGAGACAAAGTGCCGCCCACCCTATTACAAGAGGCCTATCCGCCACCTTTTCCGGGGTGGAACCAACGCTATCAAAAGCACGGCAGAAACAGTACACAGAAGGGAAAACACTCACCTCTCGACACCCAACGAGGAACCAAGACGCCATGTAGCCCGAACTCCAGGTACTGCCCATGCTGGTTTACTCCCTCTTCTGTGAGGAGTACAAACGTCAGCGGCGGCGACCACGGTGAGTAGGGCGCCTACAAAACAGGGGAGGGGGGAGGAAACAGAGTGACACACACACGCAACACCCCCACCCTCACCACCACACACAACAACAGACACACAAATACATGCATCAACATTACATACACACACCCCCACCCCCTGAAAGAACACAAGGACAAAAGGAAATTATTGTAACCATTGTAATCAAGAAAAATCCAGTATTCAAAAGTCAAAATTTAGTATATACAAATATGTACACTAACTACACAAGTCCGGATAGTGTACCAATCATTGTCCGTGGAACACTGCACCCAAAATGCATGGGCGAGGCCAATACATGATACCTGACTGGAAACGGAGAGAACATTGCAGGGGCATCAGATCAAAAATATACAGGCACCTCAGGGGGAGGGGGGCACCTCAGCCTGATGAACGCACAATGCCACTGCTGCACGAGGTGGCGCCATGCCCATTGATGTATCCTAGGGAGTGCAAAGCCACAGTCTCTCAAGTCTCTCCAGTGGGTGGTTTGACCACTGCTTTATCCTGGGGAGTGCAAAGCCACAGTCTCTCAAGTCTCTCCAGTGGGTGGTTTGCCCACTGCTTTATCCTGGGGAGTGCAAAGCCACAGTCTCTCAATTCTCTCCAGTGGGTGGTTTGTCCACTGCTTTATCCTGGGGAGTGCAAAGCCACAGTCTCTCAAGTGGATGTGATTCTCCACTGGTTCTGGAGTGGGCCTGGTGGCAAGAGTGCTTCGTCCTGCCAAGGACTGAGGTAATGGATGTCAATCTCCACTGATTCTGGAAGGGGCCTGGTGCCCAGAGTGCTCCACATGCAGTGTGGCCGGTACAATTCCCTCACCTGGGTGTGCGTGCCACGAGATTTGCGAGGTTCAGGTAGCATGATACGCCATGGAGGCAGCAACATACCCCACACTGCTGCTGCTGCGCCTTCCACCTGCAGATGTAAACAGTGATGGAAGAAATGCCTCATGGAAGCTGCCCAGGGTCCAGGAACTCTCCTCCAGCCTCAGACGACTGACCACTGGGGATGGTAGCCATGTCAGCAGTGGTGCCACTGTCCGAGGATGCCGGGGGGCCGGTGGCAGTGCTTGCGGCGGTGTCTGTTACAGCGGTGCTTGAGGCGGTGCATGGGTCAGCACCTGCAGAGGGACACAGCAGGACGTTTCCTGCAGCCTCGGACGGCTGCCCACTGGGGAAGATGCTGGGGACTGTCACTGAGGCTGTAGACATGCCTGGGGCAGTGCAGGTGGTGGTGCTTGCGGCAGTATCTGTTGGGGCAGTGCTTGCGGCGGTGTCTGTTGCAGTGATGCTTGCGGCAGTGCATGGGTCAGCACCTGCAGAGGGACATAGCAGGACGTTTCCTGCAGCCTCGGATGGCTGCCCACTAAGGAGGATGCTGGGGACTGTTGCTGAGGCTGTCGACGTGCCGGGGGCGGTGCAGGTGGCGGTGCTTGCAGCGGTGTCTGTCGTGGCGGTGCTTGCAGCAGTGTCTTTTGCGGCAGTGCTTGTGGTGGTGCTTGAGGCGGTGCTTGCGGCGGTGCATGGGTCAGCACCTGCAGAGGGACACAGCAGGACGTTTCCTGCAGCCTTGGATGGCTGACCACTGGGGAAGATGCTGGGAACTGTCACTGAGGCTGTAGACGTGCCGGGGTGGTGCAGGTGACGGTGCAGGTGGCGGTTGTGGTGGCAGTTATGGTGGCGGGGCAGCTAGTGGTATTCGCCGCTGTACAGGTTGGCGTAGTCGTGGACAGAAAGTGTTACACTGGTCCCTCAGTCGGTGTCACCATGCCCTCTCCTGTCCTGCTCTTCAGCTTTTGGCCCTTCCCCAGCTTTGATGGGGCCGCAGTTGTCTTGCCACTATCCCCTTTGGTTTTTGCTGAGCAATGATGGCTGCTACTTTCGGCTTCTCCCTCCGGGATGTGGGCACCTCTTTCACCTTGGCAGGTGGCGGAATGTCCTTGCCCTTGCTACGTGGCACACTGGCAGCCCTGATGGGTGGCACACTCCATGACCCCGCAGTTGCTGGCACCACTGTGCCTGGGGATTTGGTGGCTGAGGTGCTGGGCTGGGACCTGGAAAGCCTGGCCTTAGGGGGAGAACGGGGGAGGTGTAGGGAAGAGGTCAATGTTAGCCAGGAAGAGTTTCTTAGACACACTTGGACAGGAAGATGGAGGGGGTTTGGGAGTGGAGGAAGAGGTAGTGGTTGTAGGAGGTGTACGTCTGCTGAATTTGGGTGAAGGTGCATGGGCCGGAGGCTGTTGTGAGGTGGATAGCTGTTGGGTGGGTGTGTCCCTGCATTTGTGTACTTTGGGAGGAGGGCTCACAGACACACCGGTAGAGGACACTAGGGATGTGTGCATGGTAGTGGGGGTAGTGAGTGCACGTGAGCGGTGTGTGGTGATGGGCGTGCTGGTGATGGAGGCAGTGGCTGAGGATGTAGTGCATGCAGGTGTGAGTAGAGATGATACTGGGAGGGAGGAGGGGGACACAGTGGAGGCTGTGGATGTTGCTGTGTCTGCATGGGGATGGTGCGTGTGTGATGTGTGGTGCTTATGTTTGTCATGTCCACTCTTGTGTTTTGATGAGTGTGCATGCTGGTCTGATGGTGTGCTTGGCATAGACTGAGGTACAGGGGATTGGGTCTGGGTGGAGGAAGTTGGAGGGGAGAGGCTGGACACAGGGACAATGGCTGCCATCAGTGCTGAGGCCAGAGACTGAAATGCTCTCTGTTGGGCTGCCTGCCCAGAATGAATGCCCTCCAGGTATGCATTTGTTTGTTGCAAATGCCTCTCAACACCCTGGATGGCATTCATAATGGTAGATTGCCCAACAGTGAGGGATCTCAGGAGATCAATAGCCTCCTCACTGAGGGCAGCAGGGCTGACTGGGGCAGGGCCTGAGGTGCCTGGGGCAAAGGAGATGCCCACCCTCCTGAGTGAGCGGGCACGGGACACACACTGAGGGGCTGCTGGGAGGGCAGTGCTGGTAGGGGGTGTGGCAGCTGTACCTGTTGATGCGGTGGGCACAGAGGTTCCTGCCACTGCAAGAGAGCTCCCATCAGAGGAGGAGTCACTGTCACTGCTGTCTGCTCCTGTCCCTGCCGTGGAGCTCCCCTCACCTGCTGTCCCACTGGTGGCTTCAGACTCAGTTGTTTCGCCCTCCAGCCCTCCAGGGCCAAGTGGGTTGCAGCTCCCTCCTGCTCCGGTGCCAATGCTCCTCCGCCTGATGATGCTATTGTACACAAGAACAGGGAGACCACAAAAAGGGGGGAAAAGACAGAAGAAAGAAATGTTCAGTGCATGCAACACCACTACCGTTGGCGGACACAACACACATGGAGCAGCCTTCTGACCTACGCCATGCACTAACAGTTCCTAGAAATTTCACCTGACCATGGGGTACGAGGCCTAACACCAATTGCTGCACACCTGGAAGTCACTGACTAGATGTAGATGGCTCTTACCACTGTTGGGGTGCCACATAGCCTGCCTCACAAGGGACCTTACCTATAAACTTCGCCCTGGCCTAGGGGAACCCACTGCCCACCTCCCCCACCCAGACACCTCCAATGCGTACAGAGTCAGCTGAATGAGAGTGCACTCTCCCCCTTGTGGCTGCTGTGATGCCCTCAAGCGCCCATCCAACTCCGGATATGCCACCGCCAGGATCTGGAATATCGGGGGGTCATGGTGCGACGGGCACCCTTCCCACGTTGGGAGGCCATCCCCAGCTGGGCCTCCACCGTCTTCTTGCTCCAGCAGTGCAGGTCCTCCAATCTTTTACGGCAGTGGGTGCTCCTTCCGTGCTAGACCCCGAGGGTCCAGACGTCGTTGGCGATGGAATGCCAAATACCCTTCTTCTGGTGGGCACTGACCCAGAGGAATGGTACAGGGGAAAATGGAAATTACTTATCTGTTCGGACCGTCATACTCATTGACCCCCCAGGTCCCACCCTTGCCCTGGCGCACATAAACTCCCCATCCGCACATGCAGGCCTCAGCCCCCCCATGTATCTTCCATCCACACCACTAAAATCAGGCATTTCCCATGCAGCATGCTCACAGTGTACTCACCTGTTTGTCTGGAGGACCGTACAGTTGCGTGTACTGGGGGAGGACCCCATCCACTAGTTTCTCCAACTCCTCCAAAGTGAAGGCAGGGGCCCTTTCCCCAGACACATGAGCCATTGTCGCTTCCAGACTGAGGTCACAGCAGCACTTGCAGTGTAGGTGATCTCCTGTTGAAGGTCAGGTATCAAGTGAGTGACCAGACAGAAAATGGCAGTCATGTCTGTGGCGGTGCATACCGTCAACGCCGGCGTACATCGTAATTGGCTCCTGGGACCCATAGGGCCCAATGTTAACCAATGCTGAATTGTGCCACGGTCTTCGACTGCCCACCGCGACGGTGTAGAATGCCAGCGCAGTTACCTCATATCCCCTTGTCCCACCTTACAGGTCAGACAGCCGCCATTTCAGGAGGCCACATGGGATGGATGTTAACTGTGTCACACCTATCCAAGTCGGGAATATAGACTTATACATTTCTGAAATTAAAACATTGTGATACCTCAGTGTTGGATGACTCTCTGCTCGCTATTCTCCTCAGTAGGGCACGTCCGCTGGGGCAGGTGATGAGATTGCGGCATCCTCCGGTGTACAGACCCCTGGTGGACGTGTCGACAATGGAAGAGAGACACATCCTGGTCACATACATACTTGATCGTGCACAATCCAGGAAATGTGTACCCAGTTGGAGCCGGACCTGATGTCAGCTATCCGCCATCCCACAGGAATCCCCCTCTAGTGCAGGTCCTGTCTGTACTCCATTTCCTGGCCAGTGGGTCTTTTTTTAAACAACAGTGGCCATGGCATCAGGGATGTCCCAGCCAATGTTCTCAAACGTGTTGTCCAGAGTGTTATCTGCCCTGCTGAAACACATGCGCAGCTACATCGTTTTCCCTCAGGTGGAGGATTTGCCCACAGTGAAAGGTGACTTCTATGCACTGGGACATATCCCCAACATCATTGGTGCCATTGATGGGGCACATGTGGCGCTTGTCCCCCACCGGCAGAAATGAATAGATGTACAGAAACCGGAAGAGCTACCATTCGATGAATGCGCAGATTGTGTGTTTGGCAGACCAGAACATCTCCCACGTGAATGCCAAGTATCCTGGCTCTGTGCATGACACTTAAATTTTGAGGAATAGCAGCATCCCTTATGTGATGGGTCAACTCCAGAGGCACCGTGTGTGGCTAATAGGTACGGTCAAGGTCCCAATATAGTTGACATAGGTGTGTGGGTATGGGGTTGTCCTTAAGGGTTAGTGTGTGTCTAACAGTTGTCCCTCAACATTTGCAGGTGACTCTGGTTATCCCAACCTGTCATGGCTACTGAGCCCAGTGAGGAATCCCAGGGCAAGGGCAGAGGAACGCTACAATGAGGCACATGGGCGAACTAGGAGGGTGATCGAGTGCACCTTCGACCTCCTGAAGGTCAGATTCTGGTGCCTCCATCTGACAGGTGGATCCCTCTACTACTCACTGAAGAAGGTGTGCCAGATAATCATAGCCTGCTGTATGCTGCACAACCTGGCTTTGCAACGCCAGGGGCCTTTTCTGCCGGAGGATGGGCCAGATGGTGGTCTTGTGGCAGCTGTGGAGCCTGTGGACAGTGAAGAAGAGGAGGGAGAAGAAGAGGATAGTGACAACCGAAACAACATCATCAGGCAATGCTTCCAGTGAGACACAGGTAAGAAGATGCCACGGCTTCCCACATCTCATTCTGTTGTTGGAACTAGCATAAGTGTGTCATTTTCATTTAGTGTATGGACCCTGACTTGTCACGTTGACTTTCCATTTCACAGATTTGGTTCCCACTTTGTGCCCTCTGCTATGTTTACTGCTGGCCTACAGCTGTGTTACATTGATATGTGAACAAGTAAATTGACATTGCTATATTCCATAATTGTTGCAATTACACATTTGTGAAAGCACAGACTGACTCCAGATTGTTTTGTGATTGAAGTGTGTTTATTCCTGTGCAAATAAGTGGAGGGGGTTGTAAAATAGGATGGGGTGATTTCGGTGGAATGTCCATTGCAGAGTCCAGTCTATTTGTTTCACAGGTGCCATTGTCCAAAAAGGCATTGGAAGAGGAGCAATGGCAGTTTAAGGATGGACAGGGTGACATAGTGGGACAGAAGAGTGACATTCAGGGGGGGTCTCATTTCCTGGCGGGGGTCTTGGCATTGTTCTCTATCTTGTTCCTGGATCTCAGGGACCATTGGCGGGGTGGCTCTCCATCTGCAGGGGGTGGGGTGCTGGTGTCCTGTTGTTCCTGTGGCGGTGCTTCCTGTCCACTAGCACCGGCGGAGATGGAGGGATGTTCATCGTCCAGGCTAGTGTCAGGGGCCCCTTGTTGTGCCACTGTGTCCCTCCTGGTGTTGGTGAGGTCTGCAAGCACCCCTGCAATGGTGACCAGGGTGGTGTTAATGGCCTTCAAATACTCTGTGATCCCAAGGTAGTGTTCCTCCTGCAGCCTCTGGGTCACCTGAACCTTGGCCAGTACAGTTGCCATTGTCTCCTGGGAATGATGGTAAGCTTCCATGATGTTGGAGAATGCCTCATGGAAGGCGGGTTCGCGGGGCCTGTCCTCCCCCTGTCGCAAAGCAGTCCTCCCAGTTTCCTTGTTATCGTGTGCCTCTGTCCCCTGAACCGTGTGCCCACTGCCCCTGCCACCAGGTCCCTGATTTTCTTGGGTTGGAGGGTTTGCCTGGGTTCCCTACAGTGGTGGACACACTGCTGATTGATGTGTCCTGGGGTCAGAGGGATGGGCCCGCTGAGTGGGTGCTGTGCTGGTGTTTCCTGAGGGGGGAGGCTCTGTGGTGGCTTGTGCCAGTGTCAGGGGAACCGACTGTCCCGAGGTCCCTGATGGGCCGGGCTGGTCATCTTGATCCAGTTGTGCAGAGCTGCTGAGATCACTGTGGGCCTCTTCTGTGGGGGGACTGGATATGTCTGGCACCTCCTGTCCGGTGACGTGGGGTAGGGGTCCTGTTGGGGTTTAAATGCATAGTTATTGTATCTGTGTGTGCCATTGTGTGCAATGGGTGGTTGACCCTGTACTCCAGTGCTTGCATTATTGGCTTGATCCTTGTGTGATTGGTGATTTTGGGGCATGAGTGAGTCTCTGTAGTGGACATGCTTGGGTGATGGGTGTCCATGCATTGGTGTTACAAGCAGGGCCTGGTTTTGGGATGTGTGGGTTGTTTTGGTGGGGTATCTGTGGGTTGTTGGGGTGATGGGTGTGAGGGTAAGGGTGGGAGTATGTGATGGCATGCAGGTAGGGTGGGGGGATATAGTAGTAAAGATTTGCCTTACCAGAGTCCAGTCCTCTTGGTACTCCTGCGAGGCCCTCAGGATGCAGTATAGCCAAGACTTGCTCCTCCCACGTTGTTAGTTGTGGCCCCCTCGTGGATTTGGCGTTGTGCACTCAATCGGCTGAGGTGCCCCCCCTTTCCCTTCCCCCTGAGGTGCCTGTTTTATTGCTATCTGATGCCCCTGCAGTGTTCTCTCCGTCATGGTCGGGGATTGAGTGTAGGCCTCGCCCATGCCGTGTGGGCCCAGTGTTCCACGGACTTCAATGGAGCACTTCCTGGACTACTATTCTTGGTGTAAATATTTGTTAATGGTGTATATATATTTTTGTGTCCTGGATTTTAATAGATTACATTGGTTACACTCATTCGCTTTTGTCTTTGAATTCTTCCGGGGAGTTTGGGGGTGTAACTTTATTGTATGATGCTGTATTAATGTGTGTTGTAGTGGGTGAGGGTGGGGGTGGGGGTGTTGCGTGTGTGTGTGTCCCTGTTTTTTCCCTCCTCCTCCCCTGTGTCGTAGGTGCAGTACTCACTGTTGTCTTCGCCGCCGGCGTTCATGCTCCTGGTAGAGGAGCAAGAAGATGAGGGCTGGCAGGATGTGGAGCTCGGGTTCCATGGCGTCCGGATTCCTCGTGGGGTGTGTAGAGGTGAGCGTTTTCCCTTCGTAGTCCTGTTTCCGCCGTGTTTTTGTCGGCGGTGAATCCACCCTGGAAAAGGTGGCGGATTGGTAGGTTGTGATAGTGTGGGCGGTACATTGTACTCCGCCTGTTTGGTGGCGGTGACCGCCAAGCTGTTTGTTTGTACCACCGTGGCGTTCGTAGTGTTAAAGTGGCTGTCTTTGTTGGCGGTTTCCGCCACAGTCGTAATTCCATTTTTTATACCGCCAGCCTGTTGGCGGTCGTACCGCCGCTTGAACACCGTCTGCCAGGGTTGTAATGACCACCTTAGTCTTGTGACCCATAATACAGTGTGCAGGCACCAAATGAAATGGTTGAGAAAGGAAAATGCCAACTTTTTAAAAGTGGCATTTTCAGAATTGTGATTAAAGAATTGACTTTACCACTAAAGAGTTTTTTAAATTACATTTTTTATATACCAAACTCGACATTCCTGCTTGCTTCCAATTGAGCGTTATCACTTATTAAACATAATAACGTAACCCAATGCTATCCTATGAGAAAGGATAATATTGTTTTCACTACAGGTAAAACTTAGCAGTACATTGTTGACATTTGTATTAAAAAGGATGGATTAGGCCTGGCAAGAGCTTAGCCCGGTCAAAAGCGCAGTTTAAAACTAGGGATGGGTGAAAAATGTCTCTCTTCTGGCAGAGTTTTGCCCACTACACGCTCCACTCCAAGTAGAAAATCTACTCAAGCAGCAGAAAGAAGCAGCGCCCTGTGGTATGCTTCATGGTGCCATTAGCACTTATTTTAGAGAGCAGAAGAAGCTCCTGGCACTAAAAATCAGCACGAGCAGTGTAGTGTGCCCGATTCCCCCCAATTGCAGAACTTCGTGGAATCTCACAGAGTTTTTCTGTAACTTAGGGGGAATTCTGTCGAGTTTCGCTCGGCAGGTTCCGTCCAGGCCTGATAAAACTGCACTCACAGGTTGGAATTGCGGAGCTGGGACATGTTTGACAGGCTACTTAAGCAGGTGGCACAATCAGGTTTGCAGGACCACTAGTACTATTTCAATTACATGTAGTACCACATTACTCGGGACTTTAAAGCAAATTATATGTGCCAATTGAGTGTAAGCAGAGGTTTTAGGGAGTGAGCACGCACATTTTAGCACTGGACAGCAGTGATAAAGTTCAAAGAGTCCTAAGGCCAACAGAAAATAGACCAGCAAAAATGATGAGGCATGTCTAACAGAATGTCTTATGCAGAAAAAAAAATATATTTATCAGGTAGTAGTCCATCTATCCAGCCTAGTGCTTACCAGAATAGGAGAGGATATTTCTTCAAGTGTTCTCGTTAACTTTCCATCATATTCCTAATTGCTAAAAAGGCAAACCACAACATGCTGGGTTAAATGACTTGGATTTATCTTTTTTGCAAATTAGTATGACCCTACTGCTCATTAGAGTGTCAATTTGGTTATCCTGATACGAGACCCTGAGCTGTTTACCTTGGTGGGTTTCTTTAATGGATATTTATTTAGGAAAGAGTACTGACTTTTTTAGCTCACATCTCTGCAAACTCAACAAGATATATTTTTTTTAATCACTGCCTGTAGGTTTTATCAATAAACAACACATCCACTAAATTCATAGATGACAGTGCACACAATAGTCTTGAATTAAGGTTTACAAGAATTTTGGAGAGCCACATTGTGCATGCGATACCTTTCGCATTCCAGTGTCGTGGCACTATAAGGGCTGCATTTCAATTCCAGCTTTTTTGCTACCTTCTATTTTACATGCAATGAGTTACTTGCGTCCCTTCGTGCTATTTTCAGGTATGTATTATTAGTATGTAACCAACACGTCATCAGCCCACTCTTCACTCGAGCTCAATTTCCCTGCTGTGACTATTGGTGTTGAGAAGTAGGGTTTCACCTTCTTACACATCGTGTTCTTTATATGTATTGGCATATTCTGATAAATAAATGTCAGATTTTACAAAACCGATGGCATAATTAGAAAAATCTCTAAACAAAAGACTACCTTCATCTCTAATAAATTTGAGTAGAAACTGACGAACTATGTGACAGGTCGTTAGTGCGTGAATCAATTCCTATATACATTAATACTAATTAATAATTACAGAAAAATAGTACGCCAGACGTGATTCCCGCTTTTAAGTCAAAATAATTCTTTAAATTATATTTAAAGTATGATTTGCTTCTGGAGCCTGAACATACAATTTAATAAGGCTGAATGCATGCTAGTTTAATATTATTTAGGTCTTACACCTCCAAAGTTGTATATATCTGCAGCGACACAATAGTTTGGCAGATGTCAGGAGGCACAGTGTGAAATGCACACTAGCTGATGTTTTGATCTGGCAGGAAGAGTGAGATCTCACTCAGTAGCGATTATTTAAGCTCTACATTTCAATAGATATGGAATATTGTGACTGTATTTGAAAAATATTCTTTATGTCACAAGATTTCGTAATATTGACGGGACAGAGAGCGGCATTGAACATAAGAAAATATGTAAATAACAAAGAAAGACAGATAGCAAGATGAAGGATGGCATTCAAATCAAGAAGAACACAACTCAGGCTTCTTCTGAGAGACTGCTTACAAGTGACCTGTGATGGTGCCCATAGTATAGGACACATAGGTGTTTGGAATTTATCAGATGGTATAATAATGGTTTACTGTGACATTTTAGGAAACCATATGCCGATTTTGGAGCTACTGTACAAAACTCTGCATGTCCCAGGAATTGTTTGGGTTTCTTCGCTTTGTTAAATTCTGACAGATTTGACTTGAATTATACGCCATTATGTTCACAGTCATACCCCATGTGTTGTATGTGTGTGTTTATTTCCCCATTCGAATATATCTGACATGGTTGTGGCAGAGTAGTTGAGGGCTCAGCCTGTGACTGTTGTGACCTACTGTTTTCTATCTGTGGTACATTTTTTCTGTAGTGGCACATTTCAGTTCAGCATCAAGATGTGTGGTTCAACACTACTTCAGTTTAGTTGGTCTGGGTAGTGGCATGCTACCAATGATACAGGTCCAGCCTGCTATTCCCCCAGTGCCTGGTCAATTCATTGTTCCATGCACCCAGGGGGCGCCCTGACTGCATGATGGAGTGGTAGCTGCCTCATGTGGATGTGTTGTCAATGTGAGGTGTGGTGGTGCTACTGGCACATGTCTGGGTACTATTGGGACAGTTGCAATGACTTGTGTGCTGTGAGATGCTGCACACATGCATTTGGGCAATGAGGCAATGCATTTGCATGGTGCTACTGCAAGGGACACCACTATGATGTAACCCCAGGAATGGTGTTGACTGACTACCTGGTCTAGGAGGTCTTGGTCGTGCTGGTGGTGTTGATATGACTATATGCAAGGGATGTTGTGATCACACAACCTGTGGCACAGTGATTATACTGCTGCATATGTACAGGCAGATATTTAGGCATGGTGTTCAACGTATGTCCAGGTTGTGTATGTTTCATGGTGCATGGCACTCCCAAGCCATAGGTACATGTGTAGTTTACGACAGCATGGTGCAACTTTCTTAATGTGCATTGTGTTCCTCTGCGCTCCTTTGACATGCATTGTGTGAGTCCTCTGTGCCCCCCCTTCTTCCACTTAACATTTTAGCATAGATTGCCTCCATGCAACTTACCTTGCATTTGAGGTGTTTCTTGGTAGTCTCCGGTGTCCTGCAATTCCTGTGACGATTTTCTCCTGGATGACTGCTGCAACCATGTCCTCCATCTCATCCAAGTCCGCTTGCGGTGCTGGACTCCCATCTCCCGTTTGCACTGCTGCCTAACTGTTCCTTGCCATTTTTCCTTTGTCCTTCACTTGCAATCATGTCAGTATTTCTTGCACTCAGTTACAGTTCTCCTGACCTGTGCCACACAGTTTATCTTAACCACTATCTGCTGCCAGATAGGCTCTCTCCTTCCAATTGGCAATTTTGAGGTGACAAAGAGTAGATTTTGGTCCTCAACTTTGGTACATAGGTGTGCACATTGTATTGTGTATAGGGACATGTTACCCACCCTTGTCTTCCCTTCTGTACAGTAGCAAATGATGATTCATGTGAGTATGTACTGCTCGGAGTACCCTGCTAGTTGTTTCTTGGCACCTACACATCCATACTCCCAATATACTGATGGTTAGTTGCCCTGGTCTTTGCCCTCTGTCCATTCAAATGCCCCTTGATCCATCTGTATGTGCAACATTGAGTGTGACAAGTTGAGTACATGCCTATTATTTCTGCAGTTTCCAATGAGTGTCAACTTATTCTGGGCCTATCATTTCAATCTGACAGTTCACATGCCACACTTACTCAGACCTGTTAGGAGGTGTCCCCATTGGTAAGTGAGGACTTAACATTGGCACCTGTGGTGTTTCATTAGAATGAACATCTTGCATGTACTAAACCATGGTACTATTACTATTCTCATAGTGAAAACCTTACTAATGATGTGAGAGCTTGGAATAATAGTACCATGTACATGTTCCCTGGATGGTAAATGACTACACAGCAATTTCCTAATCCAATGTGTTTTGGGCTTGCTACATAGTCCACAACATCTTAGCAATAGATACAATCTACACTGATATTGCCAACATCATGTGTACATTCTTAGGTTCTGCCATATATCAACATTGTGATGCAATTTCAACAAACTTAGACCCAGATTTATGGTGGCCTAGCACCATCTGAATGCCACATTAGCATCATTGTTTTACAAATTGGCACAATGCTTGAATTGTGTCACTTTATAACCACTTGCGCCACATTTTGCCTGCGCCAGGCATAATGTCTACAAGGGGGGTTCTTGCGCTCTGGCGTGTTAAAAAGAGGCTCCCATTGTGTTCAATGGGCCTCATGGTGCTTTGCAGGATGAGCATCAAAATTTGGGGCACGCCCACAGTAACACCCATTGCCCGCCCCTTCCATACAAAGTGTTGCGTTTGAAGGTGCTGTATTAACAAGGTGGCGTTAAGCCACAAAAAGTAGCTTAACGCCACCTTGTAAATATGGAGCAGGGCATAGCGCCACAGAGCGTCACAAAAAGAGGCACTCCGGTGGCACTAGGGGCTCTTAAATATACCCCTTAGTGGTTATTAGTTTTTGTACATTTTGAATATTTATGAGCATAACATTGGCGATAAGTTAAAGCAAAATCTGAATATCCTAGAATAAAAGCTTTGCAAACTCTGTTAGGACACTTGTCATTAGGAATATCTAAAGCTATTCATGAAAATGTATTTAAAAAAAATGATATATGCAAGATGGATGATTACTGTTGGCCACAAGGACAACTAAATCCTCTACTTTCAGGGCTGTCTATGACAATACACATTTATGTACCACCAGGACAGCCCTCTTGTCAATGCACCCATTGCAATTTCAGAAGATGAGCTGAGTCCTGTTCATTTCTTCCTTGCTAGTAACATGCCTGGTGGCCTCTGCTGTATCTCTGCTGTCCTGCCCTTATTTTGACAGTAAGCCATGCTCACAACTGCTTCACTAGCTGTTTGTCAGCTACAGCAGTATGATCTCTGCAACCCACAAGTGGTGCTAGTCACAAAGGTAGTGTACACTTGTTAGTAATTTACATGTGCAATTTACTCTGACACTTTGAGTAACTTTGCTACTTTGGATAGTTACAAAATCTTAGAATAAAGTTGCTCAAATGTGTAGACCTACATGTCTCCAACCCCTGCAAAAGCGGGGTGAAGGCAAATTTACTAGCAAGTTAGTACTTCTAAAAAGAATGAGAATTGAATCCACCACCACACATGGTAAATCATTGACACTGCAATACCCTTCCACTAAAAATATTTGGGGCAGTGACTTAAATAAAACCCCAGTAAAAATAATGTTAAATTAAATTAAATTATTTAAACAGTTTGAAAGATAAATAAATATCAAGTAATGCCAAAAATATCAAAATAAAACCAATGGGGGTGGAGAGCTGACCACCAAGTCAAGCCACCAGCAGTAAAATCCACAGTCCAAAAGGCAGTGAATTGAAAGCGCTCACTCAGGCAGCCAGGGTGAAAACTCTTTATTCACCATATCCATTTATTCACCACATGATGTGTTTTGGCCATCTCAGCAGCCTTGCTCACATAACCAACATGTGTGCACTACAGTGATTAAATCCCCAAAGTCACAGATCTCGAGGACGCCCCTACAGAAAGCACACAATAGCACTCTATCTGGTCCAACCCACATTTACTCCTAAGTAGCAAACCTTCTTATGTAGGTTCTCCCCGTAGAAAAGGCAGGAGAGGTGCACATGGAGATTTACACTCATATTATTGTGAATAACATCAGGGTCAGCCCACCATGAGGGCTCATTTTTAATGCCGGACACTCCTGGTCCACAGTGCACTTACGGTTGTATTATGTGTCCCTTTATTTCTGCATCTAAATTATATCTCAGGCAGGAAACGTGAGCTGTAAAAACACAGACAGCTGCTATGGGAAATGTGCTTTCAGCTGCCATTTACTACAAGTTGCTGCTTGTACATGCACTCATTCGCTTTCAGTCCATTAAAATGCATTAAGCTAAGCATCTGATGGACTTGCACAGTACATCTCCCTTTCTAATGTAGTAACCTAAAACTGAAACTTTACTAACTGGAATAATAGAGAAACAGAAAAGGTAATGGCAAAAACAGGCAGACTACCTGAGAACATGGAAAAGTAGGGGGCTATTTTAAAGGTTAGACAATGTGCTTACACAATCGGCCAATAAATAATAGCGTTCATAAAACCCATGCTACCTACAATTAGGTCTCTTAAGGTCAGTCCTACATATGAGGAGAGGTGTGGTCTCACTTCTAATTTAAAAATGTTCATAAGATGTTATGTGTCACAAATGATCTGATGGGGAATTACGAAAAATCTGGTTTGCCACTGAGAAATCCTTATACTCTCTAGATTTAAGTTTGGCTGTCGAGGTGTCATTTTTTCTATTGGCTACACTGAATCCCACTGGTGTAGGCAATCCCACTGGCCGGACACTGCATTTGCACGGTGCACCGTGAACTTACAGTGGGACAGTCAGGTGGATTGTTTTTGTACACTACACCAGCTCCCCAGGGCGATCATGGTGGAACACAAAAAGGATATCACCCAAAGAAAGCCTAAACCCTCCAAAGAGCTTGACCTAGAGGGCACAAAGAAGAAAAAATCCTCTGCATCGCTCTCCAAATTTGGAGCATCAGAGTCTCTCCTCACTGATCTTTCATGGGGGACCTCTTCAATAGACTCCACAATAATTGTATGGCCCTATGTGACGATGCCAGAAAAAAAATAGCAGAACTTAAACAGAATATGACAGACCTGGGACAGAGGACATAGACTCTGGTGGATGCTGGGAATAGCATATAAACCTGCATATATCATTATCAACAGAATTAAGATATCATGGCAGCAGCTAGGTACTTGGGTATAATCACATTTAAGAGGGTGAACATATCAAAACCGGTGCCTGCTCAAACACATAATCAGCAGGACAAGCATATTCATTATAATGGGGGCATTCCGTCTGCCTTAATTTTATTCGGATTAACAAAATTCACACCATCCATACTGTAATAGAATGAAGCATCCAGCATCCTAAGGCAATTTTTTGAACTCCCACAAACTAGTCGAGACAGTAGAGAGCCCCAACAGGAAATACGTACATTGGTCTTCAAGATTCACTAAGAAAAACATACACAGGCCTTCTTTGGAGGAGAGCCAGTGTGAGAGCAATGTAGTGATCACCTCTCTACAAAGAAGCAAAACAGGCCTAGAATTTGAACTTCTGCCAGGCGAACAGATACACAGATTACCAAATTACAATGCCACCTGACTTGTGAGGGGGAATAGAGGTACCTTGGACATGTTTTTTTCCGGCTTGAGATGGTTTTGGTCTCCACTGTATTATATATTTTTCAGAGTGAGGAAGGGATTTGACTTTGAACTTGAACGCCATAGGCTGTGTCTGTCCTATTATGTAAATTGCACAGGTTCTTGTTACTCCCAGTTCCGGAGATGTTCTCTGAGTTGTTACTTCTTTAATCTTGTAAAGATCCCCTTGCACTCAGTGTAAGCAATAAAGGCACCTTTAGGGTGTTGGGCCACCATCAGAAGTACATAAAATAAATCATCTTAAAAAATGGAACAGAGAGGAGCAGGGGGCAGTGAAAATGAGAGGCATGGGGTTGTAATGGAAGGGATGTTAATTAAAAAGCTCAGTGGATTATTGAGGATTAGAGAATGAACATATGATCTGAAGGATGAGTGAATAACAAGGAGCTCACATGGGGTGGGGGTATGAAAGTGGAAGCAGCACATAAATGGAAAGAAAGAGAGAGCAAGAAAATACATGCATTTCAATTGAGTGCTAAATCCAGGAAAATAGTAGGCTCCTGAATGCAGGCAGTAAAAATGTATAATTCATCCAATCAAAGGATGGTAAAGAAGGTTTACTCCAGGGGAAGGACAAACTCAAGAACAGGAAAGAAAGTCATCAAATAAAAACAGAGCAAATGAGATTGTCAAGAAAGGTAACCAATGATAAGCAATGCTGTGACTGAAAACCCACTGTAATCATTGGAATTGTACACAATAAGTTTGACCAAAACTTTTAGGCCTAAAAAAGGGCAGTACATGGATATGTGAAAGCCATGGTATGCTTGTCAAGAGTTTGGGGTGCAACAAGTAACAAGTAACCCCTTGCACTCAGTGTAAGCAATAAAGGCACCTTTAGGGTGTTGGGCCACCCTAAGAAGTTACATAAAATAAATCATCTTAAAAAATGGAACAGAGAGGAGCAGAGGGCAGTGAAAATGAGAGGCATGGGGTTGTAATGGAAGGGATGTTAATTAAAAAGCTCAGTGGATTATTGAGGATTAGAGAAGGAACATATGATCTGAAGGATGAGTGAATAACAAGGAGCTCACATGGGGTGGGGGTATGAAAGTGGAAGCAGCACATAAATGGAAAGAGAGAGAGAGAGCAAGAAAATACATGCATTTCAATTGAGTGCTAAATCCAGGAAAATAGTAGGTTCCTGAATGCAAGCAGTAAAAATGTATAATTCATCCAATCAAAGGATGGTAAAGAAGGTTTACTCCAGGGGGAGGACAAACTCAAGAACAGGAAAGAAAGCCATCAAATAAAAATGGAGCAAATGAGATTGTCAAGAAAGGTAACCAATGATAAGCAATGGTGTGACTGAAAACCCACTGTAATCATTGGAATTGTACACAATAATTTTGACCAAAACTTTTAGGCCTAAAAAAAGGGCAGTACATGGATCTGTGAAAGCCATGGTATGCTTGTCAAGCGTTTGGGGTGCAACAAGTAACCAGATGAGGAAAACATGGGTGACTGTATTGAGATTGTGTTTGTGGATCATTTTAAAGCCCAGTAAGAACATTGGGTGTGATCAGTATGTGCTTAATATGAGATGTGCAAAGTTACAAAAGCATAAAGAACAAAAAGGAGAATATTTAGGGTATCCACCAACTGAAATACAGGAGGATATGTTGAAGTAGAGGAGCTGTGAAATGAAAGAACTTTGTTCAAAGAGGAAACATGAATGGGTGGAGTGGTGGATGAGGTGTCGCAGGAATGCAGAGGGGTAAATACTAGGAAAGATACAATTGGCAAGTCTAAGTTATGAAGGTACATAAATGTATAAGTGGTAGGCTGTCATAGTGCAAGTTGAGATGATGGATCTGAAGGCACATGGAATAAAGAGCAAGTAGACTTAACTGAATGGATATCAAGAGTAAGTTAAAATGATAGTCAAACAAAGGTAGCAGAAGTTATAATGTAGGAATATATTTGAGGGATGCAGCTGAAGAGCGTTGAGGATGCTGTAGCCCATTTTCCAAGCAGAAGTTCACCGAATTAGAAAGTGAGAGGTCAATCGCATGCCAGATAGGGTAAGGGTCATTACATGGTTTTTTCCTTACCCTATGAAAGCTAATATGAAAATGCCAGTTGTCACACTGAAAGACTCAAGAATATAAACAATGAACAAGAGTAAAAACAAATAATGCCTTAATGTAGGAAAGTCTTCCTTTTTGCCCTGTTCACCCCCAAACATTCTGGACAGATACTGGTGGTTACTGTCTCTTGGCTCTGCCTTGTGTATTGCATACCAGTCCCAGGGCCAGTGCTCTATGTAAAGTGGATATGCAAATTAGGCTAATTATAATTGACAATATTAACCTATCTATACTTCCCCAGTATATGGTAGGGCATGTAGGTTTAGGGACCTCAGCATAGGTAGTGCACCCATAGGTTCACCGCTGAGGTGCCCAGTGTCATTTTAAAGTCAGGCCTGACTTGCTTAAAATAAAGTTACATGCAAATTCGACTTTGGAATTAAAAGTACTTCCAAAGTCTTAAACTACCTTATTTTTACATATAAGTCACCCCTAAAGTGTGCCCTATGTGCCCCTAGGGTTGGGTGCCATGCAACTATAAGCAGGGACTTTATAAAAATAGCTGTGTAAGCCCCGGTGAGGTAAAACAGCCAAATGTGTTTTCCCTCATTGTAGTGGAAGGCCTCCATAGGCTAGAATCGGGAGACTTTATTTCAATTTATAAAGCCCACTCAAGTGTCAGATACCTCAGGTTTGGTATCAAATTAATTGTTATAATAAATCCCACAACGTACAATTGTTGGATTCAATATAACTTGTTCAGGTAAAAAGTTTTAAACTCTATCTAAAAAGTTGCCAACTTTGCTCTGTAGTGCTTTGCTCTGATTGCCCAGCCTCTGGCAGCCTGAACAGGTATGAAGTAGTCTGGGCTGAACACAAAGAGATGTGCCTTGGGGAGGAGAACGTCCCTCAGCATATGTGGAAGCATGGAGGGGTGAGAGCTGCCAAAGTGGTCTTCAAAGGCAGGGAAGGACACTTGGAGCATCCCAGCACCTCCCTCACATCCTACAAACCCAGAAAATGATGTGCCCCCTAGATTCGATTAGGAGAGGGCAGGAGAGGGATTTCTAGCCACAACAGTGGGTGGGCTCAGTCAGATGTAACCTCCAAAATCCATTTTCGACCATGATGAAATTTTGAGGAATGTTTCTCCCATTATTGAATTTTGCCACACTATCCAGGAAGTGGTCATCACAGGGGGAAGGACCCTGCACCTGATTGGGGAACCAGGACCACCCTTTTTTTCACCCAGGGGCAAGGATAAAACTGGCAGACCTGCACCCACACGTCAGATCCCAACAAGGAAGAACTACAGGAGAAGAAGGACTGCCCTGCTGGACCCCTGGCCTACACCTGGACACTGCACTCTGGAGGACTGCACCAGCTGCACACTTGGGCTTCACCACAGGAAGGACTTTGCCTGGCTTCAACTGGTTCAAGGAGGGACTCCCTGTTTGCCAAAGGTGAAAAAATGTTAACCAGAGTCCCCTGCACCAAAGTGACCAGCTGATCACTGTCCAGTGGCCAATTTGGAGTTTGTGCCAGGTGCATTCTGGGAGTTGTAGTCCACACCCTCAAGGAGCATCTCAGAGCTTCTGGATTGTTGGGGTGAGCTGTGGACCTCAAAAAACCATAAAAGAACATCTGGAAGAAGATCCAGAGGTTTGGAGAACTTTTGGAAAAAACCTCCCTAAAGGGACCGACCCACCACGACAACTCTCGCCGGCTTGCCTTAACCGCGATCCGGCCTGATTTGCAGGTTCGTCCTGGTGAAGAAAATCTCAGAAAAAGTGACTATGTCAGAACGTAGAGAGTTGACAGAGACCTCCCAGGCAGTGTATCCGAAATGGGCTCCAAGGAGGTTGGATCAAGATTCAGGTTTGCCTAGGTTGAAGGATTTTCTTCTTGCAAAAAATGACAAAGTCCGAAGGAAAAAATCTCCACCGAGGGCCCCTGCAACGCGTATCAGATGGATGTTTTCTAGGAGGTCAGTTTGGACTGGCGACATGGTCCTGCTAAAGAAAATCTTCAAGAAAACGACTTAGGGGGTGATTCTCACCCTGGCGGGCGGCGGAGGCCGCCCGCCAGAGTTACCCCCTCCAAAATACCGCTCCGCAGTCGAAAGACCGCTGAGGGTATTTTGGGTTTTGCACTGGGCTGGCGGGCGACCGCCAAAAGGCCGCCCGCCAGCCCAGTGCAAAACACCTTCCCACGAGGACGCCGGCTCAGAATTGAGCCGGCGGAGTGGAAAGGTGCGACGGGTGCAGTGGCACCCGTCGCGTATTTCAGTGTCTGCAAAGCAGACACTGAAATACAAAGTGGGGCCCTCTTACGGGGGCCCCTGCAGTGCCCATGCCCCCAGGGGCCCCACGACAACCCATACCGCCATCCTGTTCCTGGCGGGCGAACCGCCAGGAACAGGATGGCGGTATGGGCTGTCAGAATCCCCATGGCGGCGCAGCGAGCTGCGCCGCCATGGAGGACTCTTAAGGGCAGCGGAAAACCCTGCCCTTAAGAGGCAAACTTAAGAGGCATTCTGACTTAAGAGTCAGAATGCCCTGCGGGGCACCGCCAGCCTGTTGGCGGTGCTCCCGCCAACCCTGGCCCCGGCGGTCCATGAACGCCGGGGTCAGAATGACCCCCTTAGTCTGGAGGTAAACTTTTGACCGAGGCCTCCCGCGGGATGTAGCTGAGCAGGGCTCCATCGCGGTTGGCTTTAAACTCTGACTTTGCCCCAATTGAGGTGCGACCAGACGACCTGATTGGCGCTACTTGTTTCTAAGAGCTAAAAAGCAGAACTTCTTTAAAAATTATATTTCCGGTTCCCTTTATCCGATTTTATTCAGTTTGGTGCCACTTTAAAGCTAAAAATATTTCCTATTTTTATAAATTGGCTTTGGATTTTTAAACTGTTTCCTGTGTTTTATTTAATTACTGTTTTGTTATATTTGAATGCTTTGCACTTTGTCTCCCACGTTAAGCCTTATCGCTCGCTGTCAAGCTACCAAGAGCTGAGCTAGGTTTAAATTATTGAGACCTAACTGGACCTAAGTGGAGGTTAGTGACCTAGGGCCAGATGTAGGAAGCCAATTGCCTAGTGCAAACTGCGAAAATCGCAGTTTGCGCCATGCAAACAGCCTTATGCGATGCTCATTCACAATTTGCGAGTCGGTACCGACTCGCAAATTGTGAATGCGACTCGCAAATAGGAAGGGGTGTTCCGTTCCTATTTGCGACTCGCATCGCAATGCAGAATTGCTTTGTGACAGCGAATGCGGTCGCAAAGCAATTTGCAGTTACCACCAGTGTCACACTGGTGGTAACTCATTCGCAAAAGGGAAGGGGTCCCCATGGGACCCCTTCTCCTTTGTGAATGGTGCCCAAAAGTTTTTTTTCAGAGCAGGCAGTGGTCCAATGGACCACTGGCTACTCTGAAAAAACGAAACCAAATGGTTTCGTTATTTTTTTTATTTTGCAACTCGTTTTCCTTTAACTCGTTTTCCTTTAATAAAATAAAAAAACACTTTATTTAAAAAGCAGTCACAGACATGGAGGTCTGCTGACTTCAGCAGGCCACCATCCCTGTGAGTGCAGGGACTCGCTATAGGGTCACAAAATGCGACCCACCTCATTAATATTTATGAGGTGGGTCTTTGCGACCCCATAGCGAGTCGCAGTCGGTGTCTGAGACACCGTACTGCATCCGATTTTGCAAATCGGAAATTGCGAGTCGCACTGACTCGCAATTTCAGATTCGCAAAATCGGACATTGCTACATCTGGCCCCTATTGCTAAGTGTAGGTACTTACCTGCCCTCACCAATAATCCATTTTCCAGCACTTAAACCTTAGAATTGATTGGATAATTTCAAATAGCACAAGTGATAGGCCACTTCCCTGTAGATTGTCCTGACTCTGTGTTGCATTCTATTTAATTAATTCACTCTTCTCCACCGTGTGGATTTCTTTAAGGCAACTTGGACATTTGTTGAAGACATTAGGTAAAGCACTAGTGCAAATATGTCAAGCATTAAAATGTCCACATGAGACATAGAGAAAAAGAAGCAATATTAAAACAGGCTGGCATATAAAATATTTATTTGGGTGTAGAAAATGTTTTTCTCTTGTTCATCAAATTGCACTTTTTTCCATTAGGCTGATTGCAGAAATGCACTTAATTGAAAGTGATAATTTCTAATAGGTTTAATTCAATTGTTTCTATCACATACGTTGTCAGTTATAAATTGTAATATGCAGCTTTTTTCAATGTTTCGTGTTTGGGTCCATGAAGAATTTCAAGGCTTTTTTAGCCGGAGTTCTATCTAAATCTACACAAGTACACAATTTCTAAAGATTTCCTATTTTTAAAACCCTAAAAAAAAGAACTCGTATGTAAAAAGTAGACGAACCTATTTTTCTCACTGTTTTGTGTGGTTTATTGTCTTTCATTTATATAATCAGTAATGCAACAGGATACCAAAACAGAACATTTCCTAATGAAAATTGAAAGATTATTCAGGGTTATGTATACGTTTTGAAATTATATTGTCTAAAAAAAATTTAAACTACGATGCACAGATTGTTTCTTTGGCATTTGGGAGATGTAAACAGAGAGGCATACAATACTGCTATGTGTTTAGTGCATAATGTTGAGATGAACAACTTGTTGTCTTTTCAAACTGGGTGTGCAGACAGGACCGGTGTGTTTTATTTGTCGAGACAACTGTAAGCAGTCAAGATTCGTAATTATAAGCTCGATATCCCATTACAATTAGAATATTTGTCAGACACGGTGTGAAGGCATGGTTTAAAAGACACAAAATAAGTCCAGGTTTAGAATCTTTGGCAGTTAACTAATCAATTATTTTAGTTAGAGTGTCTACTATCCTGCCCATTCAAGAAATGAAATCTATTAGATGAGTGCACTTTTAATTAGTGGACGGTGACAGACAGGGACTGAAGAGAAACGAAAATCAATTATTTGCTGCCAAATGTGATCATCCCAGAGTTTGAGTTTCGCACAGTGTTTCAAAGTACCGCTTTTTTCGTTATCCTTATTGAAAGCCTTACACTTTCTAAGGTAGAGGCGAACGATTTACGTTTCTTTCATGGTATCGACATGTCTGTTGTAAACATGCTTGAATTGGCGCTACTAAAGAGAATAATCTATTTCTGCCCTCTTGTTACATTCAGGCAGTGCTTTACTTGTAAAATAATGAGTGCCACCGCCCAGAAGTCCAAGACCAGCATTATGAAATGTCAGTGTGAGTGCTACCGCCCAGAAGTCCAAGACCAGCATTATGAAATGTCAGTGTGCCGAATACCACATCTGAGGTGTCCTGAATCAATAAATCAATCAGAATTTGTACAGTGCAGCACAATCACCCCTTAAGGATATCTGGGCGATGTGGGTGCCGTGTCTCAGTCGAAAAGCCATGTCTTGAGTCTCCTTCTGAAGTCTGAGGTTGTGAGGTGTGTGTGTGAGGGCGAGCGAAGTGGAGTGCAGATGTCTTGTGGGGAAGTGGAAGCTTAGTCAATGGTTGATCTAGGAAGGTCCCTGTTTGTGTAGAGCTTAGTACCCGACCGTGAGGATCTTGAACTGACATGTCTTCCTGATTGAAAGCCAGTGGAGGTTTCTGAGGTGAGGGGTGATGATGGTCCGCTTGGCGAGGTTCAGGATGAGTCTGACTGCAGTGTTCTGGAGTCTTTTGAGGAGCTGGGTGGAGATTCCGGCATGGACAGTGTGGAGTAGTCAAGGCGGCTGGTGACACAGGCATGCGTGATGGTCTTTCTGGTGTCGGTTGGGAATCATCTGAAGGTTTGACGGAGCATGCAGAGGATGTGGAAGCTGGAGGAGGCAACCGAGTTTGCTTGTCGTTTCATCTACAGTTGGCTGTTGAGGATGATGCAGAGGTTGCGTGCATGCTTTGATGAAACAGGTGTTTGTCTGAGTTCTGCTGGCCACCAGCCATGATCCTATGCTGAGGTGTTCTTCCCAAAGATCAGGACTTCAGTTTTGGTCATGGCGTTGCAGAAGTTGGTTTTAGAATTGTAGGGGGTTCCTTAGAAAGCATGAGGATAAATTGGGTGTCATCGGCATAGGAGATTATGTTGAGTCGTGGGATCTGTCGATGTCTGTGAGAGAGGTCATGTAGATGTTAAACAGGGTGGTGCTGAGGGAGGATCCTTGGGGTAAGCCACATCTGATGTTCTTGGGTGCGGAGGTGAAAGGATGAAGGTGGATGCTTTATGTGTGACCTGAGAGGAAAGAGGTGATCCACTTGAGGGCATTTTGCTGAATGCCGATGATGTGGAGGCTGTTGAGGAAAGTGTGGTTGGAGACTGTGTTGAATGCAGCAGAGAGGTTGAGAAGGATTAAGCCAGGCATTTCTCCTCGGTTGAGGAGGGTCTGATGTCATCAGTAGCAGCAATCAGTGACGTCTCCGTGCTGTGGTTCGCCTGAAACCCTGATTGTGAGGCATCGAGAAGGTGGTTTAGTTCAAAGTATTCAGTGAGCTGTTGGTTGATGGCTTTCTCCAGTACTTTGGTTGAGTAAAGGAGCATGGAGATCAGTATGTAATTTTTGAGGTTGCAGGAGTTAGCAGAAGGATTCTTTAGAATGGGTCTGATCCTGCGTGCTTCCATTCATCTGGGAAGATTGCCATGGAGATGTAGGTGTTGAGAATGCTGGTTAGTTATGTGCTGATAGGGTTGGTTCTGAGGTTGAAATGGACCAAAGGACCTTTTTCCTGCCACATCTGCAACTTCACCTGCAACAGAACAACGAAGCCAGCAACAACCAACACAAACCACCTGCATTGCATCCTCCTCAACACACGCTCCGCACGAAAGCACGCCATCGAACTCTGGGACCTGCTCGACAGCACCGCCCCAGACGTAGCCTTCCTGACCGAAACCTGGTGGAACGACTCCTCGGCACCTGACATCACCATCGCCATCCCTGACGGCTACAAGATCACCAGAAGAGATCGCACCAACGGAATCGGCGGAGGAATAGCCATCGCCCACAAAGCTACCCTCAAGATCCATTCCCACACGGACGACACCCTCAAAACAGCCGAACACCTCCACTTCCAGATTCACACGGACCCCAACACTACCCTCAGAGGAACCCTCATATACCGTCCTCCTGGACCAAGAGCCCTCTTCAGCGACACCGTCTCCGACCTCGCAGGCACCCACGCCCTCGCCTCTTCAGACTACATCCTCCTGGGAGACCTAAACTTCCACCTGGAGAACAACAATGACGTCAACACTGCATCACTGACCACCAACCTCTCCAACCTCGGACTCCGTCAACTGGTCAACACTCCCACCCACATCACCGGCCACACCCTTGACCCACTCTTCACTTCAAGCAACCACATCTCTTTCAGCCACACCTCCGAACTCCACTGGACCGACCATCACTGCGTCCATTTCTCCTTCAAGAAAAACACCGAACACCACCGCACCCCTCTTCCGCCTCACCGCCGCTGGGGAAAAGTCACCGAAGACCAAATCACCAACACCCTCGCCAAAAACCCACCACCCGACCCCACCGACCCGGACTCCGCCGCCATCAACCTCCAACAATGGATCCTCAACTGCGCCAACATCCTAGCCCCACTCAAGAGACCCACCGCCAACCAAGAAAAGAAAAAAACAGCCTGGTTCACAGACAAACTAACCACCTCCAAACGCACCTGCCAGAAACTCAAGAAAAAATGGATCCTCGAGCACACACCCGAGAACCTTGCTACCCTCAATGAAGCCAACCGAAAACACCACCAACTGATCCGACTCGCCAAGCGCTCCCACTTCACAGAACGCCTTAACAACAACGCTCACGACTGCAAGGAACTCTTCAGCATCGTGAAGGAACTCTCCAACCCCAACGCCAACGTCAACGACATCCCTCCATCCCAGAAACTCTGCGACGATCTCTCCACCTTCTTCTACCAGAAAATTGCAGCCATCCATGACAGCTTCAACACCTCACCTCCGCCAGACCCCACCCCCAACAACTCCTCCCACGCCGACCACATCACCACCTGGACCCAAGTACACGACGCCGAAACCCTAAAAACCATGAACTCCATCCACTCAGGATCTCCCTCTGACCCCTGCCCACATCACGTTTTCAACAAAGCCGACGACGCCCCCATACTCCGCAAGATCATCAACCTTTCCTTCAACACCGCTACCTTCCCGGACAGCTGGAAGCACGCAGAAATCCAACCTCTCCTCAAGAAACCTAAGGCTGACCTCAACGATCTCAAAAACGTCCGACCAATCTCCCTCCTCCCTTTTCCAGCGAAAGTCATCGAGAAGATCGTCAACACACAGCTCGCCCACTACCTAGAAGACAACTCCATCCTAGACCCCTCCCAATCCGGGTTCAGACGAAACCACAGCACAGAGACTGCACTCCTTGCCGCCACAGATGACATCAGACTACAAATGGACAACGGAGAAACCTCAGCCCTGATCCTCTTAGACCTATCAGCCGCCTTCAATTTAGTCTGCCACCGCACCCTACTAACCCGTCTACACGAAGCCAGCATCCAAAACAAAGCCCTCAACTGGATCTCCTCCTTTCTCTCCGGCAGAACCCAGAGGGTCCGACTCTCACCTTTCCACTCCAAAGCCACCAACCTCGTCTGCGGCGTCCCCCAAGGCTCCTCACTAAGCCCAACGCTATTCAACGTCTACATGGCCCCCCTCGCACAACTGGCCCACCAGCACAACCTCTGCATCATCTCCTACGCCGACGACACCCAGCTCGTCCTCTCCCTGACCAAAGATCCTCTCACCGCCAAAGCCAACCTTCACGAGGGACTGAAATCCATCGCCGAATGGATGAGCAACAGCCGCCTAAAACTTAACTCCAACAAGACGGAAGTCCTCATCCTCGGGCGCACCCCATCGGCCTGGAACGACTCGTGGTGGCCCACCGCCCTAGGCCCTCCACTCACCCCAGCCAACCACGCACGAAATCTAGGCTTCATCCTCGACTCCGCCCTCACCATGTCCAAACAGGTCAACGCAGTCTCATCCTCCTGTTTTAACACCCTCCGTATGCTCCGCAGGATCTTCAAGTGGATTCCAACAGGAACCAGAAAGATGGTAACCCAAGCCCTCGTCAGTAGCAGACTCGACTACGGCAACGCACTCTACACAGGCATCCCAACAAAAGACATCAAACGACTCCAATGCATCCAGAAAGCATTCCGCCCGCCTGATCCTCGACATACCCCGCCGATGTCACATCTCCCCTCACCTGAGGGACCTCCACTGACTCCCCGTGGACAAGAGGATCACCTTTAAACTCCTCACCCACGCACACAAGGCTCTACACGACACCGGACCCACCTACCTGAACACCAGACTCAACTTCTACGTTCCCTCACGTCAACTACGCTCTGCCAACCTTGCCCTCGCCATCATCCCCCGAATCCAGCGCAAGACCTCTGGCGGCAGATCCTTCTCCGCCAAGACCTAGAACGCACTCCCAACCTCACTACGCCAGACCCAGGACCTCCTCACCTTCAGGAGACTCCTCAAGACATGGCTCTTCGAACGATAGCAGCACCACTCCACCCCACTCCCCCCTAGCGCCTCGAAACCCTAACGGGTACATAGCGCGCTTTATAAATTATTGATTGATTGATTGATTGATTGAAATGGCAGTGGGGACAGGGGTCGGTGGGTGCTCCGGAGTGGTTGGACGACATGATGGCTAAGGTGGTCTGAGTGGTGATCAGGGATCAGGTGTTTTTGTGGCAGGTGTTTGCTGGTTGAGAGAGATTGACAAGGCGGAAAGTAGTGGGATGGGGGCTGAAGTTGTTGTAGATGGTGGTGATTTTACTGTGGAAGTAGTCTGAGAGGGTGTCGCAGAGTTCTTTGGACGGGTCGACAGTGGCCTCTGTGGCTGTAGGTTTGGAGAATGCCTTGATGATTTTGAAGAGTTCTATCATGTGGTTGGCTGCAGTGTCGATGCGGGCAGTGATTGCTACTGTGTTAGCTGCCTTGATGTGGTGGTGGTAGTTGCCGAGGGCTGCCATGTGAGCAGTTTTGTCGCAAGGGTCCTTGGTCATGCACCAGCACTTCTCGAGTTGGTGGCAGTTGCGTTTGGTGTTTCTCAGCTCAGAAGTGTACCATTCAGCTTGCTTGGAGGTGTTGTTTGTTTTTGCTGGTTTTAGCAGGGTGGCTCTGTCAGTGCATTCAGTGATCTTGGTGGTGAAGTTCGGTATAGCCTGGATGAGGTCTGCCATGGGCTCAGGTTGTGAGGTGCTTAGGACCTGTGTCCATAAGGTCTCAGTTACCTTGCCCCAGCTCTGGTAGGGGGTGCTTTGTTGCTTGGAGATGGTGTGGTTGGCATTGGAGATGGTAAATTGTACGATGCTGGGGTCAGTCCAGGTGAGTTCTGTGACATGGGTGAATTTGATTCTATTTCTGGAAGTGAAGATGGTTTCAAGGGTGTGTCCGGCTTTGCATCTGGGTTTGGTGACCAGTTGGGTAAGGCCCATGTTTCTGAGGTTCTCCAGGAAGGAGGTTGAGTTGGTGTCATTGGGGTCGTTGAGGTAGAAATTCAGATTGCGTTGCAGATTGTAGTGGAAGAAGTCAATGGCGAGAGGGACGATGAGGCTGGAGATAACATTGAAGAAGGCTGGTTGTGGTCCTGGGGGTCTGTAGATAAGCGTGCCTTGCAACGTGGTCTTAGCGTTGGTCTGTAGTCAGAAGCTGAGGTGTTTCATGAAAGGAATTGAGCCGTCGTTGGTGATGGTGCATTGGATGGTTTCCTTGAAGATGATGGCAATGACCCCACCATGTTTGTTGGTGTAGTATAGGTGTATCATCTTGTAGCTGTCAGCGGTGGCCGTGGCGATGTTGGGATTCGATGAAGGTGACGTCTGAACTGCAGGTGGTGATGGTATCCCTGATTTCTGTGGCGTGTTTCCAGACGGAACTAGCATTGAACAGGAGGCACTGGAGCAGTTCTAAGTTGTTCGTAGTCTTCTGCGTGGAGGTGCTGCGAGTGTCAGTGTGGGCAGGTGGGCCAGAGTCACAGGAGAAGCAGCAGTGTCAGCATGTAAAGGGTCCTTTTGTCGACTGTAAGGAGGCCATGAAGCGGCTGTTGTTCAGGGGTCTGAAATTCAGGGCCTGGAGCTCTTTGGTTGTGTAATGACAGAAGGTGGGAGGACCAGGGATCCTGGCACTTGGCAGGATTCAGGCACAGATGTGCGCAGAAGGGCTTGCCTTGGCACACCAGTGCACATGCTCATTGCATGGCAATGCTGGGGGCTCCATTATAAGTCCTTGGAGGTGGGAGGGGCTGCATGAGGTGGGAGGGTCGGAGCAGCAGTTGGGGGAAGTCGCATCAGCAGACTGAAGAGTTATTCAGGAGAGCTGGAAGAAGGGCAGGAGGGCTGAGGTGTGGCTGGGGAGACTCCATTAAAAGTCCTGGTAGGTGGGGGTTGGGAAGTTTGGAGTGGCAGTGGCAGGAAAGTGGCATCAGTAGATGCGAGATGTATGTGGGTGGAGCTGACAGAGAGGCAGGACCACTGAGGTGCATCTCAGGAGGTGTGACTAGCCTAAGAGGTCGGGCACTCTGCCCTCAGGCCTCTTTAATTCACTGCCATACGCTCCCAGACCCTTTATCTCACTCTTGCAGGTTCCTGCTTTCCTCCTCAGTGACTTTTTTTTTGTCTTTTTCTTCCTTCTGTCTTTTCCATATGTGTTTCTCCTCTCTTGGTCTGGGGAAAAGTGTCATGAGGAAAAATAAGGGCCATCCCCAAAAATGAGTAGTGGGGGCCCACACAGACTCAAGTTAAGCACTGCAATAAGGTAGCTTATCGTAATGATGTGCGAAGTTAAAAAGTGTGATGTGTTATATAAAATGTCAAAAGCTTACAGAAGTTCCCAGAGTTAACTTATAATAAAACAATTACCCACGTATAGGGTTTAATAGAAGAAAACTCACCTTTAGTGGAAAAATCCTCTCGCTAAAAATGTGGGGAAGCCTTAAAGAAAATATTTTTCATGAACATTTGTCCACAGCAAAGTTCTATAAAGAGCATAGATTACCAGGTGTGTAGTTACATGTACACTTCGTGAAATTTCCATTTTGCCCATCTCTATTGTCTGAATTAGGTCGTACTTCACAATTGAAAACATTCTGGTCCAATTTACTATCCAGTAAAAAGAACATTATCTAAAAAGCTAATTTAGAGTCCTGAAAAATTGAAAAAACAAATAATGGTACTGCGCAGTAATTGGTTGCTATAGATATCAACCATTGCCATAGACTTAGAGTTCTACAGATATCATTCAAATACAGAGAATGGTTATATAATGAATCTGTAAAGAGGAATAGTACTTTCTGAGCAGCATCAGCACCCACATTTCTGAAGTTTAAAATGCATTTTGCCCTTGGCCTAAAAATTTAGATGTATACTGCATTCTCTGTTTCTTAATTATCTTATTAGGAAATCACTCTTGCTTATATTTACCATTGCTAGATGAAGTCCCTTGAGGAGGTTGACATTGTGGTTAGTTATTTATTAGGTGTACTAAAGCACACATTGTTATCTTACAAAACCTTTGGGGTGCTGAGTGAAGGTTGAATGTTTGTGGACCAGGAGAATAGTTATTTATTTATAATAGTCACTATCATTCCAGCCTGAGAATCTTTCTTTTTTATGAATCTTAATGGAAGGATTCTAACCTAGATCAAATTTTTTCAATTTCAAACAAAATTCAAAGAAGAGTTAATTGAAATATTTTATTTCGTACCCTTAGCTACTCCTTCTGAATTGCCAAAAGACCTCTTTCCTTCCTTGATGTTGGACCTTCCCTTTTTATAAATGTAAGGTACCCCTAAGGTAGGCGCTAGGTAGCCCCTTCAGCAGGGTGCAGTGTATGTTGATATGGGGCATGTACCGATGTGTTTTACATGTCCTAACAGCAAAATACTGCCAAATTTGGTTGTCACTGTTGCAAGGCCTACCTCTCTCATAGGTTAACATGGGGGCTGCCTTTAAATAGTCTTAACGTGCAGGTTCCCTTTGTTAGTTTGAAAATGTCCCTTTTAGAAAGTAGGCATCCTCCTGATTAATCCAATCTGTGCCTGTTTGTGGATTCCCTGTCTGGGTCAGACTGACAGTTGGGCTGTTTGTGAATCCCCTGTGGACAGTGACACAAAGGGAGCTATGGTGTAGCCTGCTTATCCTTATGAACTACTTGGGCTAGAGTGGAGAGGTAGAGTGGTCACTAACACCTGAATGGGCTGTGCCTGCCCTCACACAATGCACTCTCCACCCCCTGGTGTCCGTCTGGGGCCTGGCCCGGGCAAGGCAGGAACCTGTAAACAACAGAGACTTTTCTTTGAAGTTGGGCAACTTCAAAAGCAGAAAGGGGAATAAGTATTGGACCCAAATTCCCAGACTTCAGATTTCTTTAAGATTTGCTTCTGGAACCAAGAGGAACCTCTGCCAAGGAGAAAAGCTGCAGAGCTGAAGAGAAGTCTTGCCCCTTCCTGTGACTTTGCTTTGTTGGACTATCCTTTGCTTGCTGCTTCTACCTGTTAAAGGGAACAAAGACTGGACTTTGTGATATATTCCTGCTTGAGAAGAATCTCCAAGGGCTTGGACTGAGCTTGTCCCCTGTTCTGAAGTGTCAGGGACATCAAAGATTTCCTCTGCCAGCACCTGGACTCTCTGTTGAGACTCCTACCTTGCAAAGTGATGCCAAATCCAGTCACTGGGCCCTTGAACGGAGAAGCTGGTGGAAAACCAAAAAAGACACTGACTGACACTGCTGCTGAATCCCGTGATGCCACCGGCAACTGAAGCTGTGGTCCTCGCTGGAGTGTGACAACCCTGCAGGCTCGATGCCTCTGCAGACTCGCTGAAGTATGCTCCTCCGTGGAAGACACAGCACCACATTGTGACCGCCGGAGACCCACTCTGCCAAAAGTGTGTGGATCCAATGCTTCGCACCGATGCCACCTCACCTTCACCACTGTGCAGCAAGGACCCGAAGCCTCTTCTTGATGCCTCCGCTCCTTCGCTCCGCAGCACCAAAACCGACGCCAGCTCGGATCCAGCAACGCCATGATCCCCAACTCCGTGCACCGACTTGTTTCCTTTTTTTCTCAAGGTACTGTACCTGAGGGTCTGTGTGACTGAGTGACTGGCGCCATTGGTGTCAGATTGTTGGGAACTACTACATCACGATGCCGTGATATCACCAATTGGAAGCATTTGTGTTTCTAAGCGCTATATTGAAGTTTAATCTTTTAAAAATTCATAACTTTGTTTGTGTATGTTGGATTGCTTTCATTTTAGTCTTGTTTGCTCAGATAAAAATGGACTGTTTTTCTAACCTGGTGTTGAGTAATTTCTGTAGGGTTTCCACTGCATTACTGTGTGTGTTGGTATAAATACTTTATACATTGTGTCTGGGTTAAGTCTTTCTGCTCATGCCAAGCTACCAAGGGGTTTAGCGAGGTTAAATGGGTGCATTTCTCCTTTTTCCTGACTAGAGTGAGGGTCCTTGCTTGGACAGGGGGTAACCTGACTGCCAACCAAAGACCCAATTTTTAACACTTGAATTTTAGGTATTAGATCAAACATCAGTTTTGTCTGCTACAAAAAATGGGAGCTGTTCTGATCTACAATTTTCAGACAACAGTCTGCCATATATCAGGATTTACATATCCTAAAAGATATGGGTTTTAAAGTGAATAACCATAATCCAATTAAAAAAGAATGATTCAACATTGCTACCAAATCTACAATAGGCAGGTAATTTCTCTATCGACAAATAGTTTGCCCCAAAGTAATTTTTAAAGGTCCCTATGGGATCTTCTAAATATTGACATACTTTCATGAAGGAAGATTCCACACAATCATTGTTGTACATGCATTAGTAATACTAAATAAAAATGCAAACTTCAATTACAGGTTGTGGTTGGATAAAACAGATCAAATATCTTTCAGATGTTTAAGAATCTACTAGCAAATTGTTAGTGTTCCTATGCATATTTACTTGTTTACATGCAGTGGTGTTGTTACAGTACACACTAAGGGGCATATTTATGATGCACCATCTTGTGCCACGTTAATGTCATCATTTTTTACATTAATTTGGCCTAACAAGTCCGAAATACCTCACAGTATTTACAGAGGGGCGCAATGCATACATTGAGCCAATCTATGAGATTTCCTTGCGCCATTTTTTATGGCACTTTTAACGCCTGCTCAAGAATAGGCATCAAAAGGGGGCTTCCATTCTTTTGAATGGGGTCCAATGTACTCTGCAATAGTAGCACCAATATTTTGGTGCTACTCTTGCAGAGTATATCAATAGCATCATGAGAAATTATGCGACTGGCGGTAGAGGGGTGCTAAGGGGCGCAGGGAAAGTGGTGCTGCACTCAGTGCAGCGCCACTTTCCATAAATCTGCCCCTAAGTTTAATACACTATTCTTGCTAAGGAAAAGAACGAGAGGAAAAGCCTTCTTCTTGCTGACTCAATTCGGAGATATTGGTGCCTGACCCATTGTATTTCACATTAAATTACACTGCAGTTTCCCAGAAAATGGTTGCACATCCAGCAATTCAAACTAAGGTTCTGCTTATCTCTAATTGGAACAGAAAGTTGTTTTTGGTTTCAGTCACATTATCAATTTTCCAAACTTGCTTCCTTCTAACACTCAGTTTTTGAAGCAAAACCTTGCACTTCCTCAGAGATTGATAGAGGCCAGTGACAAAAGAGGAACACAATGCAATACACCAGTTATGTAATTCATGATTGTAACCATTGTGATTTGAAATTGGTTTAAATTACTTTTGTTATGCATTCATTGTGTTCTTGCATATATCAGTATTTATACATTGCCAACCTTGTCAGGTTAGATTCTTCACCACATTGTTTGGTTATTAACACCTCAGGTGCCCGGAACAAGATGGTTACGTCCACTGCCGTGCTGCTCAGGCACCAGGGATAACCACCTTGTCCATGTATGGGCCCTCAGGAGAAGCGCTAGCGCTCCCCCAAGCGCCTGGCACCCCCCTCCCATTGGCAGGTATTGGGGCAAATCGGCCTATTTCTATTAGGCCGATCTGCCCGGGGGGGGGGGGGTAGGGGGCAGAAAACACTTAGGCACCAGGGATTGGTGTGTGTTTTGTTTGGGGGGGACAGCCCCTTGAGCAAGGGTCGCTCCCCATATAGCCACATTACTGTTGGCCATTTCTGCCCCCCCTTAGGGGTAGATCAGCCGATTTTTGTAAGGCCCATATGCCCCCAAAGAGGGCAGAAAGCCCACCAGAGACCAGGGAAGATTCTTTTTCAAAGAATGAGGGTGGTGGTATGGCCATACTCCTTCCCAAATAAATGGGGACAAACTTGTTCTGCCCACTGGTTTGTAGATGGGGCAATTACCCCTGTTCCACTCCCCGGGGGGGGGGGCAGAAAGCCTACTAGATGCAAGGGAATTAAAAAAAAAAATAGTGGAGTGGTGGCTACCAACCAATATTGGCATGGCAATGCCCCCACCCCAACTGAAGAAGGTAACAGTCTTTCCGCTCTCCCCTGACACACTAAAACATCTTATCCCACAACAAGCAGGAGCACTTTTGCATATTTTGGGTTTTGGTTTTAAATTTGGGCCATGAGAGCTTATCTAACTCTCAAAATCGTCCCACTTGGAAGGGCTGCATTTTTTGGACTTTGGGACGCTGCCATGTAAACAAATCTATGAAACTTAGACACATCAGAAAACTAAACATCTGGGTGAGTGCAGGGTGGTGTGCTTCACATGCACCCTGCACCACTTTCTTACCCACAGTGCCCTGCAATCCTCCAACTTTGCTGGAAATCACACATTTTTCACACACTTTTGTGATGGAACCTTCTGGAATCTATAGCAATCCACAAAATTCCTACCACTCAGCATTGTCACTTCTATACCGATAAAATTTCTGCTCCACTTGTCAGCTTAAAAACTTTTTTTGCAAACTGCCCTTTTGGACATGGTTTGTTTCCCCTCATTCTCAATATGTTTTTGGCTCTTCCCTGTCACAGACACTTGTCCCTCCTAAAAAAGTGAGGTGCAATTTTTATCAGGAGACTTGGGGAATGCTGGCTGGAAAGAAATGTGTGGCTCTTCTCAGATTTCAGAACTTTCTGTCACTAAAATGTGAGGAAAAAGTATTTTTTTGCCAAATTTTGAGGTTTGCAAAATATTCTGAGTAACAGAACCTGGTGAGAACCCCACAAGTCACCCAGTCTTAGATTCCCCTAGGTGTCTAGTTTTAAAAAATGCACAGGTGGCTGGCTGAGCTAGAGGCCAAAATTTACAGCTAGGCACTTTGCAAAAAACACAACAGATTTCATTGTAAAAATATGATATGTCCATGTTGTGTTTCCTGTTGCGGGCATTAGGCCTACCCATACAAGTAAGGTACCATTTTTATTGGGAGACGTGGGGGAACACAGAGTAGGAGAACAACTGTTATTGTCCCTTGTCTTTCTCTACATTTTTTCCTTCCAAATGTAAACAGTGTGCAAAAAAGACGTCTATTTGAGAAATACCCTGTAATTCACATGCTAGTATGGGACCCCCAGAATTTAGAGATGTGCAAATAACCACTGCTTCTCAGCACCGTATCTTGTGCCCAATTTGGAAATACAAAGGTTTCCTTGATACCTATTTTTTGCTCTTTATAATTCACTAAATGAATTGCTGTATACTCGGTATACAATGAAAACCCTTGCAAGGTGCAGCTCCTTTATTGACTCTGGGTACCTGGAGTTCTTGATGAACCTACAAGCCCTATGTATCCCCACAACCAGAATAGTCCAGCGGATGTAATGGTATATTGCTTTCAAAAATCTGACATCGCAGGAAAAAGTTACAGAGTAAAACATGGAGAAATGGCCGCTTTTTCATCTCAGTTTCAATATTTTGTTTTTTATTTCAGCTGTCATTTTCTGCAGGAAACCCTTGTACAATCCCTTGCTCAATTCAGAATTTTGTCTACTTTTTAGAAATGTTTAGCTGTCCAGGATCCAGCATTAGTTTCACACCCATTTCTGGCATAACTGAAAGGAGGCTAAAAACACAAAATGTAAAAATGGGGTATGTCCCATTAAAATGCCAAAATTGTGCTGAAAAGTGTGGTTTTCTGATTCAAGTCTGCCTGTTTCTGAAAGCTGGGAAGATGGTGATTTCAGCACTGCAAACTCTTTGTTGATGCCATTTTCTTGGAAAAAAACACAAGCCTTCTTCTGCAGCCCTTTTTTCCTATGTTTTTATGACATCTTTTCTGTATTTTGGCTAATTTCCTGGTCTCCTCAAGGGGAACACACAAGCTCTGGGTACTTCTAGAATCCCTAGGATGTTGATAAAAAAGGAGGCAAATTTGGCGTGGGTAGCTTATGTGGACAAAAAGTTATGAGCACCTAAGCACAAACTACCCCAAATAGCCAAAAAAAGGCCTGGCACCTGAGGGGGAAAAGGCCTGGCAGAGAAGGGGTTAAAGAGTCATTTGTTCAATACCTAGGATTACTACACCAACATATTGTTTAGCTGTTGCCCTGTAGTGAAATTTGTGTCACCTGAATTAGCTGTTTAGTGTTCACCAGTTGCAGACTACATTTTGTATTCAGTTTAGCTGCCTATTGACTTTATTGAAGCATTAGATACTGCCATGTTAAATCTGCTCGTACTTTTCCACATTGTAAACTGTGCTTGTTTTCGTGCTCTTTCCCACCAAAAGCTTTGGTTGATAAGGATATACTCAGACGGCAGGGAACCACCTTATTTTGATTTGACACCTTGGGATTGTGGCCAAACCCCAAAGCATACCTAAACTAGCCAGCATTTTTTAAGACTTCTTTTTGATGGCAGGGTTTTTTCCAGAAAGCCCCTTCTCCAGTTCTTCAAGATATAAAAAGACAGTGAGAGAGAGTGAGTGGCCTCAATCAGGATCCTAGACATCAGATGCCTGATATCTCTCCCGTGAAGGTGGAGATCTCTTTCTCGCTGTCGAATGGGGTAATCGTCTTGCTGGCATGAGAAAGATGTAGAGTTTGGCAGGCCCTACGGTGATGAATTTTTACTTCATTATTTGCTTTGCATTATAATATAATATAAATACATATATTTGCTGTGTACATTGCCGTGGAGAATCATTTGGTATATTTTCCTTTCATTGCTGTGACTATTTTTAAACATTGCTTTCAACATGCTAATCTCCTTTTAGGAACCTCATGGTGAAATAATAATAGATGTCTTCTTTGAACTGAGAGGTGCATTCAAGGGACTTATGTCAGCTCAGTCATTTGTTAAAGCAAAACATGCCCACAATTCAAATATCACAAACCAGCTGCAATTTAATTAAGTGAGAATGGCACATTTCAACCAGTATACCCTTCTAAGGGTGTTTAAGCAAGGTTTTCTAATTTAACAGAAGATAACTTGGTTTACAAATTCTCATTGTTTTAAAAGAATAGAAGGGGAATAGAAGATGGAGAAAGGAAAAAGGTTTTTACCATGGTCCTAACTAAGCCTACTTTTCTTTGTAAAATACGTGTATTTCAGAAACCCTAATCATGTCTTTAAAATTAGTAGATCCAATTTTAAACAAGCTATATCTCTTTTTTACCTAATACTTGTTCATGATTGCCGAATCGCATAGAAAGTTCCCCTCTAGCAATTACAAAGGAATTCATAGTTCACATTTTTCTATTATGTGTCTTTACAAAGCATTGAGCTGTAGCACACAACACATCTTCACTTTTAATGGCATTAACATATTTAGATGTTCTACGTCTCAAAATGAATACTGCTCTAATTACATATCTTTTTGCACTGGTATCATGTAACTGACCGTTAAGGTTTTAATGCAAGTTGGGAAATTTGTTCTTCAAAATACCATCATTTTGAAACTTTGGCATTCTATTGCTGGAAAACATTCACATTTTACAAAGATAAGTATTTCACAATATTTAGACAAGAGACAATCATCTTTTTTCAACTACAATTCACAAAACAGAACCAAAATACAATGCACAGTTATATAAACCATGCAACATGTTTATTAATTTTATTAAGTCCCTGAAATCTAATAATTTGTGTTAAAGACCCATTATTACAGTATTACTACACTATCATGCACATAGCAGATATTATAAAATTCCTTTCTTCTCAAGTTGTATGCTGTACCACATTGTTTGATTATCGAAGGGAAATGTCAAACATGCTTAAAACACATGATCAGAATTGCTTGGTTCTACAACTAACATACAAGTACAGTTTGATAAATACAATTTCCCTTTTGGTTCTCTTCAGAATATCACCATGATCTGGCAATTTATTACAGCCAATTGATGGACAGATCAATATAAGTATACCTAAAAATATTTAAAATAGTGTTTGCAGGTAAAACATCTGTAAAAATATGCTTAATGTTTTGTAAAATATTGGAGAGGTGTGCTTAAATATTATAAAATGGAATTTATAGTTTTATAGATATTTACAAAGTTTGGTCTTAACAATTTAAATGTATTTATGACTCCTTAATACTTTAAAACACATGAATAACATCTAGAACCGTTTATCTTTCACAAGTATTGCTAAACTTTCCACTCTGATAGACAGTGTTCAAACTACCAAAGCAACTTTCTTGAATTACAAAAAAATATTGATATATTTAAATATATGTTTACCTTTTTTGGAATTAATATCTATTAAGTATCAATCTAATTACAAAAAAAAATCCTAAGCAATAACTGAATATTTGCAAATATTAATTGCAATTTTAAAAAAGAATTTAGGGCCAAACGTACTAGATGTTTTTATGATCACAAACAGTCCAAATCACTATTTGCTACCACTACACATTTCTTACTATGTACAAAAGCCATTTTAGGAGTTTGTAATTTTTTATAGACTCCTCAAATCGCTTTGCAGCTCCATACCGAATAACTTTTTGGAAAGGGTGTGTCGTAGGCTTCCCTTTGATATACGAATTTGTTAGGAGGTGTCTAAATTATTTGTTACTGAAATCCAGTCTCAAAACATTGAAAAATTACTGTCTTCGGAATTGCGATGGTAAGGCCTAACCAAAGGGAAGTGGTCCCCTTCAGACTCCTTCCCCTTTGTAAATGTTAAAAAACATTTGCTAGGAATCAGAGGGGACCACAACCAACTCTCAAATACACTTTTCATATAAAGGAACCTTTTAATTTTACATGTAGCATCATTTCCATTAGGGAAAATAGGCTGCATTTTAAAAAGGTTACTTGAAAGGGATGATGGTCTGCTGACTTAGCAGGCCATGATCTTGTGATCCCCACTAATCAGAGTGAGTTGTAATTTTCAACTCATTCTCATTAATATTCATGAAGTAGGTCAGATTGCAAGCCATTAGGAAATATATCTGATTGTTAAACTCCTTACATGCCTCAAATTGTGGCCAGCTTTTTTATGACCAGTAATCAGTACATTAGACCATTGGAACTTTTTAGCTAAGAATGACAACAATTTAACACCCACATGTTTTGCTGTATTCACATTATGCAAACAGACTCAACAACATCTCCTACACTGACGACTCACAACTCATCCACTCACTGTCCGAAGATCCCTCCACCACAAAAGCTAACTTCCACAGATGCATGATGAACAACTGTCTCAAACTAAACACCTCATCTTTGGGAACAACATCTCGCTATGGACTGAGACATGGTGGCCTGCAGAACTCAGCACACCACCTGTCCCAACTGACCACACCTGCAACCTCAGCATTATCCTGGATGGCAAGCCATCCATGAAGACACAAGTCGACACAGTCCCATACGCCTGCTTCCACATTCTTCTCATGCTGTGCAAGATCTTCAGGTGGATCCCAGCAGACACCAGGCCCTCATTACAAGTAGACTGGACTACACACTCCACATAGCAATTAGAGGAAGCTTCCTGAAGAGACTCTAGACAATGCAGAACTCAGCAGCAAGACTCGTACTCTATCTCCCTAGAAGGGCCCACATCACACCTCATCCCAAAAAAATACATTGGCTCCCAGTTCAGAAGAGATGCCTGTTTAAGATGCTGACCCATGCCTGCAAGGCATTGCACAATGAAGGACCTGCATACATCTACAAACCCCTGACCTTCCACCAACCGACGAGACACCTACAATCAGCCTCCCTCTCCCTTGCAGACACCCCACTGATCTGTTGAGCTAATAGCGGAGGACATTCCTTCTCGTACCTGGCAGCCAAGGACTGGAACAACTTCCCCCTGCACCTCAGGACTGCACCGTCACTCTAGCAATTCAGAAGATAAATAAAGACCTGGATGGTTGAATGATCGTTCCTCCACGCAGCAACATATCGCTCCAGTGCCTTAAGACCTTTACTCATGATTTGCCGCATGCTATAAATGTTCAATTGATTGATTATATTTAATCAATGTTCCACCAGATTTTTCAGGAGCAAATGTTTTAGAAAGATCAAAAACATTAAATGTGGTTACATGTTCTAAATTTATGTGCTATATTTTACATTCAAATTATGAATATCACAGATATATGTTATTATCCACTCTTTTGAGAAAGATGGGGAAATATAAATATGCCATAAACTAAAAGTTCACATTTTGTTCTTACTGCTTATGCAATATGGCAGGCCAAATAATTACTTCCATTTGTGGCATGTATTAGGACTTTTCCACTTAGGGTGAGGCCATCCTACTACTGCCTATAGCTTTTTTCCATCATGAAATACTTTCCCTAAAGGACCCAGTTCCTATTCCTTGATGTTCTATTGTTAATCCAGGCAGATAATGTATTATCTGTGTCTTGTTTATTTTCATCTTTCTGAGCTGTGTGGAGAGATGTGTGTCTCCATCACATAGGTCCATGCTGCTGAGTTTAATATTATGAGTCCCTATGGCCACCTAGTGAAAGGGGTTGTACCACAATGACTGCCTGTGTTGCTGAAGTGGCACTTTATGGACTGTTATCACATTCTGTTATAGTGAGAGTACTACTCACACAAAATGTCCCGCTGAAGTGGGTGCATTTTAGTTCCATGTTGGTCTTCAATTTTCCTTCTGAAGGGGCTAGCAATATATTGTAAATGCCATGCTGTTTATAGATACAGGTTGATGGTTGCCTGAGCCTCCCACAAGCCTGTATGTTGGATTTTATATCTTGCTCAGTATGGAGGTTGATGTTTGCCCACTAATGTGCAGCTTGGATGTTTACAATTGTGAATCTAAACCATGAGAGGCAAAGAAACAGACAGTATAGGGAAGAATCCATATGTTCCAGTGGCTTTGCACTGAGAATGAATAAGAATATAGGCCCTTATTACAACCCTGGCGGCCGGTGTTAAAGCGGTGGTAAGGCAGCCAAAAGGCCGGCGGCAAAAAAAATGGAATCATGACCATGGCTGAAACCACCAACATAGACAGCCACTTTAATACTCCGACCGCCATGGCGGTACAAACAAACACTGTGGCGGTCACTGCCAACAGACAGGCGGAAGACAATCTACCGCCCACCCTATCACAAGATGCCAATCCGCCACCTTTTCCGGGGCGGAACCAATGCGAACAAAAACACGGCAGAATCAGGACTTGGAAGGGAAAACACTCACCTCTCCACACCCTACGAGGAACCAGGACACCATGGAGCCAGAACTCCAGGAACTCCCTGTGATGGTCTTCCTGCTCCTCTATCAGGAGCACCAAAGACGGCGGTGACGACCACGGTGAGTACTGCACCTACAATACAGGCGTGGGGAGGGAAAAGAGAGTGACACACACACGCAACACACAACACCACCACCCCCAATCTCACCCACAACAACATGCACACAAATACATGGCGCAACATTAGATATACACCCCCAACCCTCCCTGGAAGAACGCAAGGACAAAAGGAAATGAGTTGAACGACTGTAATCATGAAAAATCCAGTAGTCAAAACTCGAAATACAGTATATACAATTATGTACACCAACTACACAAGTCCGGATATTGCACCAATTATTGTCCGTGGACCACTCAGCCCAAAATGCATGGACGAAGCCACACATGATACCAGACTTCAAACGGAGAGAACACTGCAGGGACATCAGATCGAAATGAAACAGGCACCTCAGGGGGATGGGGAGGGGGGGCACCTCAGCCTGTTGAATGCACGACACCACTGCTCCATGAAGGGGCTCCATGCCCACTGCTTTATCCTGGGGAGTGCAAAGCCACAGTCTCTCAAGTCTCTCAAGTGGTTGGGTTGCCCACTGCTGTATCCTGGGGAGTGCAAAGACACAAAGACGCAGGGGGTCATTCTGACCTCGGCGGTAAAAGGCCCTTACCGCCGGTCAGAAGTCCGCCAATCTACCGCCGCGGTAAACCGCCACGGTCATTCTGACCACCAACTGTGAAACCGCCAAAAACCCGACATCCACGGAAGGCCGCCTCATCAGCGGGCAGCGATAAACTGGAGATGACCAAACCTCCACCGCCACGCCAACACAAACACGCCCATGCCATTCTGACCCACGAATCCACGCGGCGGTCTTTCAACCGCGGTATTCCATTGGCGGTACACACCGCCGCGCTCAAAATACACACACAGCTCCAAAACACAGCCACATTGGACAATTTGAAATACACACACCTGATACATATACACACAACACTCCCACACACCTTCGGCACACAGGTGCAGCACACCACTATAGCAAGGAAGGCTGAGCTATGGCAAAGGATCGTAGACAGGGTCAACGCTGTGGGACAGCATCCCAGAAATCGGGAAGATATCCGAAAGCGATGGAACGACCTACGGGGGAAGGTGCGCTCGATGGTGTCGCGACACAACATCGCTGTGCAGAAGACTGGCGGCGGACCCCCACCCACTCCACCCCAATTCACAGCATGGGAGCAAGAGGTAGTAAACATCCTGCATCCTGATGGCCTCGCTGGAGTACACAGAGGAATGGACTCTGGTAAGTCGAATCTCAACTACTTCACCCCCCCCAACCACCAGCATGCCAACCCACACCCCCACCCTCACCCCCAATCTCAAACCCCCAGCACACATCCTCCCTGCCAATGTCTCACTAGCACAACCCACCCTAAACAACACCAACCCCTAAATGCCAACACAAACCATAGACACCCATCACCAAAGCATGACCATTGCACATACCCATACACCCCCCCAACCACCCTCACAACACCTCCCACAAGGGAATGCCAGCACTGGGGGACAAGGGCACTCAAAATGCACGCCATGGCACACACAAAAACAATAACCACACTATTTTACCCCTGCAGGGCCCGAACGCCAACACACCGCCACGGAGGGTCCAGATTTGTCCATCCCACCCACAGAACTGGCACCCAGTGAGGACAGCAGCTCTGTCGACCTAGAACCTGATGACCAGCCCGGACCATCGGGGACCTCTGGACAGTGGGTTCCCCACACACAGACACAGGCCACAGCAGACCCAACCCCCTCTGGGAACACCAGCACAGCTCCCACCCAGCGGGCCCATGCCTCTGTCTCCAGGACAGGTCAATCAGCGGTGTGTCCGCCACTACAGGGCACCCAGGCTGACCCAACACCCCAACAACAACAGGGACCTGGGGGCAGTTGTAGTGGGCACACCGTCCAGGGGACAGAGGCCCGGGGAAACAGGGCAACTGGGAGGGCTGCTGTGCGACAGGGGGGGGAGGACAGGCCCAGGGAACCCACTCTCCAAGAGGCCCTCACCACCATCATGGGAGCATACCACCACTCCCAAGAGACAATGGCGACGGTACTGGCCAGGTTCACCGAGATCCAGGCACAGCAGGAGGAACGCTACATGGGGTTAAGCAATGAACTCCGGAACATCGGTACCGCTATGGGGACCATAGTCCAGGCCCTCAACCGGATAGAAACCACATTGCAGGACCATGTGGCACCACAAAGGGCCCCTGTCACTAGCCAGGACCAGGAACAGCCTACCACCTCCGCCGGCGCTAGTGGACAGGAGGCCCCACCAAAACGACAGGCCACCAGAACCCCACCTCCTGCTGAAGAACAGCCACCACGCAAGAGGAACCTGAGATCTCACAGGAAGACAGAGTAGGATGCCAAGACCCCCGCCAGCCTAAGATCCCCCCGGATGTCATTCCACTGTCCCACATCGTCATCCTGTCCAACCTTGAACTGCCCCTGCTCCATCCTTCCACAGGCATATGGACAATGCACCTGTGCGACCGAGAACTGGACTCTGCCATGGACATCACTCCACCCCCACCCATCACCGTTTTAATATCATGTACCAATATCTAGCACTAAAAATAAATCATTCATTGCACTGAAATCATTCAGGAGTCAGCCTGTATTATTTACAAATGTATAACACATTACTGATCAATAATGTTCAGTTAACTTTGTGATGAAAACATACCGATGTCAATAAGCATTAGTCCATGGGCTAACCAAGCAGAAGTCACGCAGTGGGTCATACAGCACTGAAAAGGGAAGGGAAAATTAAACATCAGTTTAAAAGAACTGGGGGGAAATACACAAAGTAAAGATGCAGGAGGCTTTCAGGAAATGTGAAATGGCGTGGGTGATTCCTACCTGTGTGCTACTGAAAATACTGTTGGATAACTGTGTCCCTGTTGTCTGTGTCGTCCCCGTCGTCTTCCTCCTCTTCACTCTCCACAGGCTCCACAGCTGCTACAACACCACCATCTGGACCATCCTCCTGCAGGAAAGGCACCTGACGTCGCAATGCCAGATTGTGAAGCATACAGCAGGCCACGATGATCTGGCACACCTTATTTGGTGAGTACATCAGGGATCCACATGTCATATGCAGGCACCTAAACCTGGCCTTCAGAAGGCCGAAGGTCCTTTCTATGATCCTCCTAGTTCGCCCATGGGCCTCATTGTACCGTTCCTCTGCCCTGGTCCGGGGATTCCTCACTGGGGTCAATAGCCAAGACAGGTTGGGGTAACCAGAGTCACCTATTAGCCACACACGGTGTCTCTGTAGCTGTTCCATCACATAAGGGATGCTGCTATTACGCATAACATACGCATCATGCACTGACCCAGGGAACTTGGCATTTACATGGGAGATGTACTGGTCTGCCAAACAGACCACCTGCACATTCATAGAATGGTAATTTTTCCTGTTTCTGTACACCTGCTCATCGTCTTTTGGGGGTACTAAGGCCACATGTGTCCCATCAATGGCACCAATGATGTTGGGGATATGTCCAAGGGCATAGAAATCACCCTTCACACTGGCCAAATCCTCCTCCTCAGGGAATACAATTTAGCTCCGCATGTATTTCGTCAGGGCAGACAACACTCTTGACAAAACCTTAGAAAACATAGGCTGAGACATCCCAGATGACATGGCCACTGTTGTTTGGAATGATCCACTTGCAAGGAAATGGAGTACTGACAGAACCTGCACCAAAGGGGGAATCCCTGTGGGTTGGCGGATGGGGGACATCAGGGCTGGCTCCAGCTGAGCACACAGTTCATGTATAGTGGCTCGGTCAAGTCGGTATCGTAGTATAATATGGCGTTCTTCCATTGTCGACAGGTCCACCAGCGGTCGGTACACACGAGGATTCATCCTTCTCCTCGCAAGTCCCAGCGGACGGTGCCTAGGAAGGACAACATGTAGTACAGAGTCAAGCAAATCACAGCTACGTTCACCACAGCTTGCATAGCACACGGTTATCTATGTATTGAAAGGCGTGTATGTGTGGCAATGCAAGGCCTAGGCCTGAGTGACGCAGTTGAAATTAAGTCATGTGGGCCCTTGAAATGGCGGCTGCCTGAACTGTGAAGTGGGACAATGGGATGTGAGGTCAATGCGCTGGCGTGGCACACCGTGGCGGTAGGCGGTCGAAGACCGCTGTACGAAGCCGCATTGGTTAACATTGAACCCTATGGGTTTCAGGAGCCAATGAGGATGTGCGCCGGCGGTCATGGTACGCACTGCCGCGGTACGCACCGCCGCGGGCGTGACCGCCATTTTCTACATGATTAATCACTCGAGACCTGATCTTCCACAGGAGAGGACCTATACTGCAAGTGCTGCTGTGACCTCGGTCTGGAAGTGACAATGGCTGCTGCGACTGGGGAAAGGGCCCCTGCCTTCACGTCTGAAGAGTTGGAGAAACTTGTGGATGGGGTCCTCCCCCAGTATGCGTTACTCTACGGTCCTCCAGACCAACAGGTAAGTACACTGGGTGCACATTGAATGGGCTATGCCTGTGTGGAGTGGGGTGGATGTAAGTTGGTGGGGTGGGGAGCGAATGAGGAGTGCAACGCACGACAGATGAGAGCATGTGCCACATGGCAAAGTTGGGGAGGGGGGGGCATTCACATCTAACATGCAGAAAAATGATGGAATTTCATTTCCCACCCTGTACATGTCAACTAGGTCAGCGCCCATCAGAAAGTCGACATTTGGCGTGCCATCGCCAAGGAAGTCCGGGCCCTGGGGGTCCACATCAGATGGGGCACCCACTGCCGCAAGAGGTGGGAGGACATCCGCCGCGGAACCAGGAAGACCGCCGAGTCACTGCTGGGGATGGCCTCCCAACCTAGGAGAGGTGCCAGTCGTACCCTGACCCCCCTGATGTCCCGGATCCTGGCGGTGGCCTACCCTGATTTGGATGGGCGCTTGAGGACATCACAGCAGACACAAGGGGGTGAGTATCAGCACATTCTGCTATCTTTATGCGCAGTGGAGGTGTCTGGGTGGGGGAGGAGGGTTGTGGGTGTCATTAGGCCGGGTCGCTTTCTGTAGTGTAGGCCTCTCCTTTAGGCATGGCCCTGTGCCCCCGCCCCCCACCTCTGTAGGGTGCCAAGTACAGCTATCCATGGTCCTGCATCACCCATGTGCGCGTTTGTTGTCCCTATACCTGTTGGCATAGTCAGAAGTACTGAGTAGTGTACCCCGATTGCGCGGCTTAGTGCATGAGGCTCCTGTGTCTGTCCTCTCCGCCAACGGTGTTGACAATGCATGCACTCAACCTGTTTTTATTTCTCCCCCCACCCTGTTTCTTTACCTTCTTGTGCATGTGTGCGTTAGCATCATCAGGCGGAGGAGATTTGGCATCGGAGCACGAGGGAGCTGCAAGTCACAAGGCCCCGGTGGGCCGTGGTACAGACACCGAGGGCACCAGTGATACGGAGGGCGAGGGGAGCACCACAACGGGGACCGGTGGTGACACCAGCGACACCGACACATCCTCGGATGGGAGCTCCCTAGCGGTGGCGGCAACATCCGGGCCCCCCTCCTCTACAGGTACAGCCGCCACCCAGCACACCAGCCCCGCCCTCCCAGCAGCCCCTCAGCCTACGCTCCGTGCCCGCTCGCCCAAGAAGGCAGGCATCTCCTTCGCCCCAGGCACCTCAGCCCCTGCCCCAGTTACCCCTGCTGCCCTCAGTGAGGAGGTCATTGACCTCCTCAAGACACTCATTGTTGGGCAGTCTACCCTTTTGAATGCCATCCAGGGGGTAGAAAGGGAGGTGCATCGGAGCAATGCCTACCTGGAGGGCATTCATTCGGGTCAGGCTGCCCATAAACAATCGTTCAATGCTCTGGCCTCAGCACTGACGGCAGCCATTGTCCCTGTTTCCAGCCTCCCTCTTCTAACTGCCTCCACCCTGTCTCTGTCTCCTGTTCCTCAGCCTATCCCATCCACACCATCAGACCAGCCTGCACACACCTCAACACCCAAGGTCAGCTCATCCAGACACAAGCACCACAGATCCCACAAACACTCACCCAAGCAACATCCAGATGCAGACATACCAACAGTCACTACCACCTCTGTGTCCCCCACCTCCTCATCTCCCTCCTCCCTCCCTGTGATGTCTACACTCACACCTGCATGCACACCACCATCAGCCAGTGCTTCCATCACCAGCACACCCTCCACTACAGTCCGCACACGTGCAGTCACCACCCCCACTGCCATTTACACGTCCCCTGTGTCCTCTCCCACTGTGTCTGTCACCCCCTCTTCCAAGACACACAAACGCAGGCAGCCACCCACTCAACAGCCATCCACTTCACGACAGCCTACGGCACAATCACCTGCACCCAAAGATAGCACACCTGACTCTCCTACAACCACATCCTCTTCCTCCCCTCCCATCACCACTACTCCCACCCTTTACCTTGGTCCTAAAAAAGTTTACCTCTCCAATCTTAACCTCTTTCCCTCCCCTGACCCACCCCCTCCATCTGCTAAGAGTCCCAAGAGCACCTCAGCCACCACCAGCCCAGCTTTGAGTGTCACTGTGGTGCATGGGTTCTGGAGTCCACCCTTTGGCAGCAGTGACACTTCTATCAGCAGCAAGGGGACAGCCAGCCCCCCACCAGGCAAGAGGACCCGGAAAGTCAAGGGCCGCCGTGAGAGGACTGACACAGCTGCCCCCAAGGACCAAAGTTCGGCCACTTCACCTGCCACAACATCCAGGGGAGGCAAGGGCCAGAGAGCCTCTTCTAAGGAGCGAAAGGGCAGCAGGGCGGAGAAGTCAGCCAGCAGGAGCGCGGAGCAGGAGGGCCCCACAAGCCCCATCCCGGCTGTAAGGGAGGACACCAAAGAGCCCAGGACTCCGTCACCGAAGGGTCCTGCAACTGCACAGTCGGAGGGCGACTGAGCAGGGAGTCCAGGCCAGGTCTGGCTCCCTTGAATTACTGGACAAGCACCGCTGAACAGGGCCCCGCCATGCAGAAGAGCACCGCTGAACAGGGCCCCACCGTGCAGAAGAGCACCGCTGAACAGGGCCCCGCCGTGCAGAAGAGCACCGCTGAACAGGGCCCCGCCGTGAAGATAAGCACCGCTGAACAGGGCCCCGCCGTGAAGATAGGCACCGCTGAACAGGGCCCCGCCGTGCAGGAGAGCACCGCTGAACATGGCCACGCCATCTCAAGCACCGCTCCGCTGGGCCCTTCCTGTCAAGCCCCGCTCCGCTGGGCCCTTCCTGTCAAGCCCCGCTCCGCTGGGCCCTTCCTGTCAAGCACCGCTCCGCTGGGCCCCGCCGTCAAGCACCGCTCCGCTGGGCCCCGCCGTCAAGCACCGGTCCGCTGGGCCCCGCCGTCTCAAGCACTGCTCCGCCGGGCCCCGCCGTCAAGCACCGCTCCGCTGGGCCCCGCCGTCTCAAGCCCCGCTCCGCTTGGCACTTCCTGTAAAGCCCGCTCCGCTGGGCCCTTCCTGTCAAGCACCGCTCCGCTGGGCCCCGCCGTCAAGCACCGCTCCGCTTGGGCCCAACCGGCAAGCACCGCTCCGCTGGGCCCCGCCGTCTCAAGCACCGCTCCGCTGGGCCCCGCCGTCAAGCGCCGCTCCGCTGGGCCCCGCCGTCTTAAGCACCGCTCCGCTGGGCCCCGCCGTCAAGCACCGCTCCGCTGGGCCCGCCGTCTCAAGCACCGCTCCGCTGGGCCCCGCCGTCTCAAGCACCGCTCCGCTGGCCCCGCCGTCTCAAGCACCGCTCCGCTGGGCCCCGCCGTCTCAAGCCCGCTCCGCTGGGCCCTTCCTGTCAAGCCCCGCTCCGAAGGGCCCTTCCTGTCAAGCACCGCTCCGCTGGGCCCCGCCTGTCAAGCACCGCTCCGCTGGGCCCCGCCGTCTCAAGCACCGCTCTGCTGGGCCCCGCCGTCTCAAGCACCGCTCCACTGGGCCCCGCCGTCTCAAGCACCGCTCCGCTGGGCCCTTCCTGTCAAGCCCCGCTCCGCTGGGCCCCGCCGTCTCAAGCACCGCTCCGCTGGGCCCTTCCTATCAAGCACCACTGGCACAATGACAGTGCCGGATCTGTGTCGAGCTACTGTTCACGGTTCACTGTGCCCACCATGCCTCCTCCTTGACCAGTGGAGACTGTTATCCACCTGATGGACTGTGGCTTTGCACTCCCCAGGATGGCACAGTGGGAAACCCACCCACTGTAGAGACATTGAGAGACTGTGGCTTTGCACTCCCCAGGATGGCACAGTGGGCAAGCCACCCACTGTAGAGACATTGAGAGACTGTGGCTTTCCACTCCCCAGGATGGCACAGTGGGCAAGCCACCCACTGTAGAGACATTGAGAGACTGTGGATTTGCACTCCCCAGGAAGGAACAATGGGCATGGTGGCCCCTTCGTGGATCTGGCGTTGTGGACTCATGTGGCTGTGGTGCCCCCCCCTTCCCTTCCCCCTGAGGTGCCTGTAGTTTTGTCATCAGATGCCCCTGCAGTGTTCTCTCCAAAGGACTCAGGTCTCCTGTGTGGGCTTTGCCCTTGTGTTGATACGCTTTGGCCCACGGACACTTAGAATGTCATTAAATGTGCAGGACTAATTGCCTCGGTTTCTCGATTGAAGAAAATATTAATTTTATTTTTTTGATATTTTTATTGCTATTTGACCATGACTTATCAGAGGCTATTTTTTACATAAATTTAGATTCACAATTTAATTATGTCTTTGCATTTTTCACAGGGGTTTGGGTGGTGTCACTGTGACTTGTTGCTCTGCATTGGTGTGTACATAGTTTGGGGGGGGTCGCATATGTGTGTGCAGTAACCTTTCCTCCTCCCCCCTCCCCTGTGTCGTAGGTGCAGTACTCACCGTTGTCGTCTGCGCCGGAGTTCGTACTCGTGGTAGATGAGCAGGTAGACGAGAGCAGGTAGGATGTTTAATTCGGTTTCCATGCTGTCCTCCGTCCTCGTGGAGTGCGTAGAGGTGAGCGTTTTCCCATTCGTAGTCTGTTTCCGCCGTGTTTTTATCGGCGGTGATCCCGCCCCGGAAACGGTGGCGGATTGGTGAGTTGTGATAGTGTGGGCGGTACATTGTCTGCCGCCTGTCTGTTGGCGGTGACCGCTGCGCTGTTTGTTTGTACCGCCGTGGCGGTCGGAGAGTTAATGTGGCGGTCTCTGTTGGCGGTTCCCGCCAGGGTCAAAATTCCATTTTTTGGACCGCCGGCCTGTTGGCGGGTTGGCCGCCGCTTTATCACCGACCGCCAGGGTTAGAATCACCCCCACAATCTCTCAAGTCTCTCCAGTGGGTGGTTTGCCCACTGCTTTATCCCGGGGAGTGCAAAGCCACAGTCCCTCAAGTCTCTCCAGTGGGTGGGTTGCCCACTGCTTTATCCTGGGGAGTGCAAAGCCACAGTCTCTCAGGTCTCTCCAGTGGGTGGGTTGCCCACCGCTGTATCCTGGGGAGTGCAAAGCCACAGTCTCTCAAGTGGATAACAGTCTCCACTGGTTCTGGAGGGGGCTTTGTGCCCAGAGTGCTTCATCCTGCCAAGGACTGAGGTAGTAGATGTATCTCTCCACTGGTTCTGGAGGGGGCTTTGTGCCCAGAGTGCTTCAACCTGCCAAGGACTGAGGTAGTGGATGTATCTCCAAACTGGTTTTGGAGGGGGCTTTGTGCCCACAGTGCTTCATCCTGCCAAGAACTGAGGTAGTGGATGCCTTTCTCCACTGAAAGTGGTGCATCATGGAAGCTGCCCAGGCTCCTGGAACTGACCACCAGCCTCGGACGACTGACCACTGGGGATGGCAGCCATGTCTGCGGTGGTGCACTGGCTCAGGATGTCGCGGGGCCGCTGGCAGTGCTTGCCGTGGGGTCAGTTGCGGTGGTGCTGGTGGCGGCCTCTGTGGCAGCAGTGCTAGTGGCGGCCTATGTGGCAGGGGTGCTGGCGGCGGCCTTGGTGGCAGCGGTGCTTGCGGCAGGCTCTGTGGCATCGGTGCTGGCGGCGGGCACTGTGGCGGCGGTGCTGGTGGCGGGTTCTGTGGCGGCAGTGCTGGTAGTGGGCTCAGTGACTTCAATGCTGGTGGCGGGCTCTGTGGTGGCGGTGCTGGTGGCGGGCTCTGTGGCGGCGGTGCTGGTGGCCGGCTCAGTGACTGTGGTGCTGGTTGCGAGCTATGTGACGGCGGGCTTAGTGACTGCGGTGCTGGTAGCGGCCTCAATGACAACTTTGCTGGTGGCGGTGCATGTGGCGGTCTTCTCCACCGTACAAGTTGCCGTTGACGTGGACAGAAGGTGTGACACTGGTCCCATTGTCGGTGTCACCATGCCCTCTCCTGACCTGCCCTTTATTTTCTGGCCTTCCGCCCCTTGGATGGTGGCGCAGCTGTCTTACCACTATCCGCTTACGTTGTCCCTGAGCCCTTGGTGGCAGGTGTTTTCTGCTTCTCCCTCTGGGATGTGGGAATTTTTTTTACTTTTACCGGTGGTGGAATGTACTTGCCCTCGCTCCGTGGCACAATGGCAGTCCTGTTGGTTGGCGCACTCCAATAGCCCGCAGTTGCTGGCACCACTGTGCCTGGTGATGTGGTGGCTGAGGTGCTGGGTTGGACCTGGAAAGCCTGGCCCTAGGGGATGGACGGGGGGGAGGTGTAGGGAAGAGGTCAATATTAGCCAGAAAATGTTTTTTAGACACACTGGGACGGGTAGATTGAGGGGGTTTGGGACTGGAGGAAGAGGTAGTGGTTCTAGGAGGTGTACGTTTGCTGAATATGGGTGAAGGTGCATGGGCTGGAGGCTGTTGTGAGGTGGATGGCTGTCGGGTGGGTGTGTGCCTGCGTTTGTGTACTTTGGGAGGAGGGCTCACAGACACACTGGGAGAGGACACTGGGGATGTGTAAATGGTAGTGGGGGTGGTGAGTGCACGTGAGCGGTGTGTGGTGATGGGAGTGCTGGTGATGGAGGTAGTGGCTGAAGATGTATTGCATGCAGGTGTGAGTGGAGATGAGACAGGGAGGGAAGAGGAGGACGTGGAGGAGGGGGACACATTGGAGGCAGTGGATGTTGGTATGTCTGCATGGGTATGAGGCTTGTGTGAGTGCCTGTGGAATGTGTGGTGCTTATGTTTGCTTGAGCCACCCTTGTGTGTTGAGGTGTGTGCATGCTGGTCTGATGGTGTGCTTGGGATAGGCTGAGGTACAGGGGATTGGGTCTAGGTGGAGGAAGTTTGAGGGGGGAGGCTGGACACAGGGACAATGGCTACCATCAATGCTGAGGCCAGAGCCTGAAATGCTCTCAGTTGGGCTGCCTGCCCCGAATGAATGCCCTCCAGGTATGCATTTGTTTGTTGAAAATGCCTCTCGACACCCTGGATGGCATTCACAATGGTAGATTGCCCAACAGTGAGGGATCTCAGGAGGTCAATAGCCTCCTCACTGAGGGCTGAAGGGCTGACTGGGGCAGGGCCTGAGGTGCCTGGGGTGAAGAAGATGCCCACCCTCCTGGGTGAGCGGCAACGGGACACACGCTGAGGGGCTGCTGGGAGGGCGGTGCTGGTAGGTGGGTGGCAGCTGTACCTGTTAATACGGGGGGCACAGAGGGGCCCGCCACCACAAGGGAGCTCCCATCAGAGGAGGAGTCGCTGTCGCTGCTGTCACCTCCTGTCCCCGCCGTGGAGCTCCCCTCGCCCTCCGTCCCACTGGTGGCTTCAGACTCTGTTGTCTCACCCTCCAGGGCCAAGTGGGATGCAGCTCCCTCCTGCTCCAGTGCCATTGCTCCTCCGCCTGTGATGCTAATGCACACAAGAACAGGGAGACCACAAAAAGTGGAGTGGGAAAAATGGAAGAAAGACATGTTCAGTGCATGCAATACCACTATCGTTGGCTGACACTACAGACACAGCAGCCCTCTGCACTACACCATTCACTTATAGTTCCTAGATTATTCACAGGGCCATGGGGTACAAGGCCTATGCCCGATCGCTGCACACATGGAAGTCACAGGAGCCTGACTAGGGGTAGATGGCTCTTACCACTGGTGGGGTTGGGGTGCCACATAGCCTGCCTCACAATGGGACCTTGCCTACAAAGCTCACCCTGGCCTAGGGTAAACCACTGCCCACCTCCCCAACCCAGACACTTTGTAATGTGCGCAGAGTCAGATGGATGTGATTGTACTCACCCCCTTGTGGCTGCTGTGATGCCCTCAAGTGCCCATCCAACTCCGGATACGCCACCGCCAGGATCCGGAACATCAGGGGGGTCATGGTGCGACAGGCAGCCCTCCCACTTTGGGAGGCCATCCCCAGCTGGGCCTCCACCGTCTTCTTGCTCCAGCAGCGAATGTCCTCCAATCTTTTCCAGCAGTGGGTGCTCCTTTTGTGGTGGACCCCCAGGGTCCGGACGTCCTTGGTGATGGCACGCCAAATATCCTTCTTCTGGTGGGCGCTGACCTAGAGGAATAGTACAGGGGAAAGGAAAAACTTTAACAGTCGGGACCGTCACAGTCATTGGCCTACGTTCCCACCCTTGCCCTGACGCACTTTACACTCACCGTCCGCTCATGCAGGGCTCAGTCCCCCCCCCATGTATCTTCCATCCACACCACTCCAAACAGGCATTGCCCATGCAGCATGCTCACAGTGTACTCATCTGTGTGTCTGGAGGACCGTAGAGTAGCGTGTACTGGGGGAGGACCCCATCCACTAACTTCTCCAACTCCTCCGAAGTGAAGGCAGGGGCCCTTTCCCCAGACACATGAGCCATTGTCTCTTCCAGAGGTCACAGCAGCATTTGCAGTGTAGGTCCTCTCCTGTTGAAGGTCAGGTATCAAGTTAGTGTACAGATAGAAAATGGCGGCCACGTCCACGGCGGTGTGTACCATCACTGCTGGCGTACATCGTCATTGGCTCCATAGGGTCCAATGTTAACCAATGCAGGATTGCGCCAGGGTCTTCGACCGCCTACCACAGCGGTGTACAACGCCAGCGCAGTTATCTCATATCCCCTTGTCGCACCTTACCCGTCAGGCAGCCGCCATTTCAGGGGGCCACATGGCATTAATAATAACTGCGGCACACCTATCTAGGCCTTGCATACACACAGTAACAGGCACATTGCGGATTAACAAATGTGTGCAAATTACATTTTGTAATACCTCAGTGTTGGCTGACTCTCTGATCGCTGTTCTCCTCCATAGGGCATGTCCGCTGGGGCAGGTGATGAGATGGCGGTATCCTCTGGTGTACAGACCGCTGGTGGACCTGTCGACAATGGAAGAGAGACACGTAATAGTCACCTACAGACTTGATCGTGCAACAATCCATGAACTGTGTGCCCAGTTGGAGCCAGACCTGATGTCAGCAATCCGCCATCCCACAGGGATACCCCCTCTAGTGCAAGCCTTTCAATACTCCATTTCCTGGCAAGTGGGTTTTTTCAGACTACAGTGGCCATTGCATCAGGCATGTCCCAGCCAATGTTCTCAAACGCGTTGTCCAGAGTGTTGTCTGCCCTGCTGAAACACATGCGCAGCTACATCATTTTCCCTCGGATGGAGGATTTGCCTACAGTGAAAGGTGAGTTCTATGCCCTGGGACACATCCCCAACATCATAGGTGCCATTTATGGGACACATGTGGTCTTGGTACCCCCCGCAGGAGTGAACAGGTGTACAGAATGTGCAGATGGTGTGTTTGGCAGACCAGTACATCTCCCATGTGAATGCCAAGTTTCCTGGCTCAGTGCATGATGCTTACATTCTTAGGAATAGCAGCATCCCTTATGTGATGGGGCAACTCCAGAGGCACCGTATGTGGCTAATAGGTGAGGACAAGGACCCTATACCCTATGAATAGTTGTCTGGGTCTGGGGTTGTCCCTATGGGTTAGTGTGTGTCTAACAGTTGTCCCTCGACATTTGCAGGTGACTCTGGGTACCCAAACCAGTCATGGCTACTGACCCCAGTGAGAAATCCCAGGACAAGGGCAGAGGAATGCTACAATGAGGCACATGGGTGAACTAGGAGGGTGATCGAACAGACCTCTGGTCTCCTGAACGCCAGGTTCCGGTGCCTCTATATGACAGGTAGTTCTCTCTACTGCTCACCAAAGAAGGTGTGCCAGATCATCGTAGCCTGCTGTATGCTGCACAACCTGGCTTTGCGACAATAGGTGCCTTTTCTGCAGGAGGATGGTCTAGACTGAGGTCTTGTGGCAGCTGTGGAGCCTGTGGACAGTGAAGAAGAGGATATCGACAACAGAAACAACGTTATCCAGCAATACTTCCAGTGAGACACTGGTAAGAAGATATCACTGCCTCACACATCTCATACAATTGTTTGACCTATCATAAGTCTGTCACTTTCACCCGGTGTATGGACCCTGACTTGTCACTTTGCCTTTCCATTTAACAGATGTGGGTCCCACTGTGTGACCTCTGCTATATTACCTCATGGACTAGAGCTGTGTTACATCGGTATGTTGACAATAAAATTGACAATGCTATATTCCAAAGTTATTGCAAATACACTTTTGTGAAAGCACAGACTGACTCCACATTGTTTTGTGATTCAAGGGTGTTTCTGTGCAAATAAGTGGAGGGGGTTGTAAAATGGGCAGGGGTGATGGTGGAGGAATGTCCATGGCAGAGTCCAGTCTATTTGTTTCACAGGTGCATTGTCCAAAGGGGATAGGAAGTGGAGCTAGGGCAGTTTAAGGATGGACAGGGTGACAAAGTGGGACAGAAGGATGACATTCAGGGGGGTCTCATTTCCTGGTGGGGGTCTTGGCATTGTTCTGTGTCTTGTTCCTGGATCTCAGGACCGTTTGCTGGGTGGTTCTCCGTCTGCAGGGGGTAGGGTGCTGGTGTTGTGGTTCTATGGCGGTGCCTCCTGTCCACTAGCGCCGGAGGAGGTAGTGGGCTGTTCATCATCCAGGCTACCGTCAGGGGCCCCTTGTTGTGCCACAGTGACCCTTCTGGTGTTGACAAGGTCCTTCAGCACCCCTACAGTGGTGACCAGGGTGGTGTTAATGGACTTGAGTTCCTCCCTGATCCCCAGATAGTGTTCCTCCTGCAGCCGCTGAGTTTCCTGAAAGTTGGCCAGTACCGTTGCCATCCTCTCCTGGAAATGATGGTACGCTCCCATGATGCTGGAGAGGGCCTCGTGGAGAGTGGGTTCCCTGGGCCTGTCCTCCCCCTGTCGCACAGCTGTCCTCCCAGTTCCCCTGTTTTCCTGTGCCTCTGTCCCCTGAACCGTGTGCCCATTGCCACTGCCCTCAGGTCCCTGATTTTCTTGGGGTGGTAGTTTTGCCTGGGTTCCCTGTAGTGGTGGACACACTGCTGCTTGACGTGTCCTGGGGACAGAGGGATGGGCCCGCTGGGTGGGTGCTGTTCTGGTGTTTCCTGAGGGGGGAGGCTCTGTGGTGGCATGTGCCAGTGTCAGGGGAAACAACTGTACCAAGGTCCCAGATGGGCTGGTCATCTTGATCAAGTTGGACATAGCTGCTGTCATCACTGTGGGCCTCTTCTGTGGGGGGGTGGACATGTCTGGAACCTCCTGTCCGGTGACATTGGGTAGGGGTACTGCAGGGGTGTAAAGGCATGATTAATGCATCTGTGTGCGCCATCGTGTGCAATGGGTGAGTGACCCTGTACTCCAGTGCTGGCATTCTTGTCTAGGACCTTGTGTGATAATTGGTTTGGGTTCTGTGTGGGTATCTGTTGTGGACATGCTTTGGTGATGGGTGTCCATGCTTTGGTGTTGCATGCAGGGCTTGGTGTTGGGATGGGTGGGTTGTGATAGTGGGACATTTGTGAGGTGTTGGGGTGATGGGGTGAGGGTGAGGGTGGGGGTATGTGACAGCATGCAGGTAGGGTGGGGGATGTAATAGTTAAGAGTTGACTTACCAGAGTCCATTCCTCCTGCTACTCCTGCGAGGACATCAGGATGCAGTATAGCCAAGACTTAGTCCTCCCATGTTGTTAGTTGTGGGGGAGGAGGTGGGGGTCCGCCGCCAGTCCACTGTACTGCAATCTGGTGTCTGGAGACCACGGAACGCACCTTCCCCCGTAGGTCATTCCACCTCTTCCTGATGTCATCCCGTGTTCTTGGATGCTGTCCCACTGCATTGACCCTGTCAACGATTCTGCACCATAGCTCCATCTTCCTAGCAATGGAGGTGTTCTGCAACTGTGATCCGAATAGCTTTGGCTCTACCCAGACGATTTCCTAAACCATGACCCTGAGCTCCTCCTCCGAGAATCTGGGGTGTCATTGAGGTGCCATGATGTGGTGTGGGTAATGTGTGAGGTGGTGTCAGTTGTGATGTGTGAGGGGATGTGTTTGTGTGTGTTGTTTGAGGTGCTTGGATGATGTGTGAGTGATGGTGTTGTGTGCCTGTGGATGCTAGTGTTGTTTCTGGTGGTGTCTCTCTCTGGCCGTCTTTCTCAATTTTGGTAGTAAGGGTTTGTGGGTGATGTAGGTGTGTGTTTTATATTGGATTGGGTGTGTGGGAGTGGTGTGTGTATGTGTATCAGGTGTGTGTATTTCGATTTGTCCAATGTGGTTGTGTTTTGTAAATGCGTGTGTATTTTGAGCGCGGCGGTGTGTACCGCCAATGGAATACCGTGGTTGAAAGACCACCGCGTGGATTCGTGGGTCATGATAGTGTGGGCGGATACCTGTTGGCGTGACGGTGTCGGTTTTGTTATCGCCAGTATATCACTGATCTTTGGTGTGGCGGACTTCTGTGAGTGTCTGGATTTTGGCAGATTCCAATCTGTGGGTCGTAATAGCTGTAGCGGAATTCCGCCGCCACAGCGATGTGTCGGCGGTCTTCTGCACAGTGGTACGCGGGATTTACCGCCAATGTTGTAATGAGGGCCATAATGTTGTAGGCAAAGGTATAAGGCCAGTACACTTACTTCAACTTCTCTTCCTTACTTTGCCACCTTCTCCTTTTTCACAAACTGCACATTCTCTTTATTCTTTTCTGCCTCATCACCTACATCTTTAGGGCCTGTCCTGGACTCCTCCCTCTGCCCTGCTTGATTCCCAGCGAGGGATACTATTTCTATATAACATGCTGAATACAATAAGATTGTGTCTTTGGTTGCTATGGCCCTGGCCAAAACAGATATAAAAAAAGTTCAGAATCTGCATTTAAAATGCAAATGAGAATCTCCTTAATGCAAGGGTGATGACAAACCAACTGAGGAAGCTGACTCGTTTATTCATATGTAGATGCTGGGGACAGTGTTACTTCAAAGATCGTGGGGTTTGATGATGCCAATCTTACAAATCACAAGAGGCAATGCTTTTACAGCTCTTTGAGGAAATGGATTATTATTTGTGGTGGGTGACTACCTCAAGGAATAATCACAACTCTTGTTAGGGTGAATGGCTACAGTCAGTAAATGAACCTGCTCTCAACCACCTATTAGCTATTGCAAAACGCAGCCAGTCTTAACTTAGGAGCAGTATGGCAAGTATTTATACAGTACCAAAACAGTAATAAAGCAAAAACACAAAACAAGAAAACCCAAAAACAAATTTAGAAACAGGGAATAGTTTAATAAATAAGATGACATCGAAACAGCAAAGATACAATAAGGAGAACCAGAAATATGAATGAGTAAATTCTAAATATGAAAATAGTGTTGAAAAGTATTAACCGTGTTTATCTGGTTGTGCTTGATAAGTACATATGTGCAATTAACGCTGACCATTATAGAGTGCTAGTTGGCTACAGGAACCAGGTTCACCCGGTCTGATGCTTTACCTTCATACTAAAGGCCTGATTTAGATATTAGCAGTAACAGTCCCACCATTGACTTTTTGGCAGAAAACCGATCTGCTGCCGTAATGGTCCGCCCACTGTATTTAGATGTTGGTGGTCCCATAGACAAAAGCCTGCATTCGGACCACTGTCTCCGCCAAGAAACACCATCCATGTCGCTGGTGAGATAGGGAAAAAGTGGACGCCGGCGTGACCCCAGCCACCCTTCCCGCCATTCACATTTGGATGTGCCTTACCACAAAGCAAAAATTGGCTGTCTGACCTTCATGTCTGAGTTGGTGAATTGGAGGAGGGAAAGGGTGATGCTCCCACCCTCACTGTTGCCACTGACCCACGGAGAAAACACAACCCCTCCATCGCTGGACTTGAAGGTAGGAACATCGCATTGCCAGGGTACATTGGGTGGGCACTTCACCAGAGGTAGGGACCACTACAGGCATACACATATCACAGTAATTTATTTGAATGACTGTGACATGCATATGTGGGATACACAATGATGTCACATAGGGATGGGAACACACTGGCACAACACACATATCACACATCTATACAACTGTCATTGTGGTGTGATTATTAATTGCAAAATGAATACTGGCACCACAATGATGGTGCACTCACACTGGATAACAGTCTCCATGTGTACACATTGCAGGAGGACCTGTATTGGTAAGTGTGTGCTATCTGTTGTGTATGTGAGTCAGTACATGTATGTGTGTGTGTGTGTGTGAGTGTGTGTGGATTGGCTGGTTGAAGTGGAGGGAGCTGAAGTGAGTGATGTAGTTGTATCTGTATGTGTGTCATTTGCAGGTGAGACCAATTTTGTTCTGTATGTTGCGTTTTCAAGTGACACCTTCAGGTGAATGTTGTTGTTTTTGTAGCAGATGTTGTTGAGATGTGTGTAGTTGTGTTGGTTATTATGGTTGTGTCGTGTGTGGGTGCAGTGTCAATGGTGTGTTTGTTGTGTCGTGGATTACGTCAATGTGTGTTTTGGCATGTACAGGTTGTGTTGTATTGGAATTGTAATGGATGATGTGTCCACTTGGTGAGTTCTGTAGTGTGTAGTGCAGGGGGGACACATATGGCTGAGGGATAGTCTGTGTGTCTCACTTACCTTTGTTCCATAGCCCCTGCCATTTTATCCCACCATCGTCTCCTTCCATCAGCAATTCATCGCCAGTACTCTGCTTGCAGAGCTGTAACATCTAAACAAGGCAGGTGGCAACTTGATGGTCTTCTCAGGTCAGCAGCCAATGCTGCTTGGTGGTAACACAGCCAAGATTTAAATCAGACCCTTAGTCTCTGGTCCCAGTGTCCTCTTCCTACAACCAAGATGGCAACACCTTTCATTCCCTGTGAAGATCTCCTGTGCCCACCCCAAAGTTATGGCCATAGAAATGATCTTCCCATCCTCTGTGGTCTCTCTAAATTAGTTTGAGGGGCAGCTCCCGATGGGTTTGGTGCATGCATGTCATGGTACAAAGGAATGGGGCAACTCTGGCATCAACTAACATTTGTTTATGACAGTAAAAGCCTTTGTGGAGATAATCAAATTCCTGTGCCTAACCCATAGGCTGTCCTGCCAAGAGGAAATAACATCTCCCTACCCACAAGGTCTTTTGTCCTTGGAGCAAATTTATACCTCATCAAGGGGGCTATTCAATTGTCAGGTGACAATTGGAGTTTATGCAAATAGGCTTCTAGTGGCTTTAGACAGAGAAAAGGTAACTTTTTATAAGTGCGTTTTCAAAATTTTAATTTGGATCATTCATACATATTTAAAACAAAATCCAAGAACAAACGTTGTAGGTGTTTCCTAGTAGGAACATTATCAAATTTAGGATTGCATCCATTGATTTACTCATGAAAAGCCAGCATTGCTACAGGGAAAATAGCGTTTGATTTTTTCCACTGTAATATTAAACTTTTATATCTCTTACTTTTAAATGCCATGAACCCAGTCTTATGATCAGTAAGGCAGACTTAGGGTTGACTTATTAATATTTAACCCCTTCGCTGCCAGGCCTTTTCCCCCTCCTGTGCCGAGCCTTTTTTTGGCTATTTGGAGCAGTTCGCGCTTAGGCCCTCATAACTTTTTGTTCACATAAGCTACCCACGCCAAATTTGCGTCCTTTTTTTCCAACATCCTATGGATTCTAGAGGTACCCAGACTTTGTGGGTTCCCCAGAAGGAGGCCAAGAAATTAGCCAAAAAACGGTGAAAATTTCATTTTTTTCAAAAAAATGGGAAAAATGGGCTGCAGAAGAAGGCTTGTGGTTTTTCCCCTGAAAAGGGCATCAACAAAGGGTTTGTGGTGCTAAAATCACCAGCTTCCCAGCTTTCAGGAACAGGCAGACTTGAATAAGAAAACCCAATTTTTCAACACAATTTTGGTATTTTACTGGGACATACCCCATTTTTATGATTTTTTGTGCTTTCAGCCTCCTTCCAGTCAGTGACAGAAATGGGCATGAAACCAACCCTGGATCCCAGAAGCCGCAACATTTCTGAAAAGTAGACAGAATTCTGAATTCAGCAAGGGGTAATTTGTATAGATCCTACAAGGGTTTCCTACAGAAAATAACAACTGAAAAAGAAAAATATTGAAATTGAGGTGAAAAAAACATCACGTTTTCTCTACGTTTTACTCTGTAACTTTTACCTGCAATGTCAGATTTTCGAAAGCTATATACCGTTACGTCTGCTGGACTCTTCTGGTTGTGGGGATATATAGGGCTTGTAGGTTCATCAAGAACTCTAGGTACCCAGAGCCAAAAAATGACCTGCACCCTGCAGTGGGTTTTCATTCTATGCCGGGTATACAGCAATTCATTTGCTGAAATATAAAGAGTAAAAAATAGCTATCAAGAAAACCTTTGTATTTCCAAAATGGGCACAAGGTAAGGTGTTGAGAAGCAGTAGTTATTTGCACATCTCTGAATTCCGGGGTGCACATACTAGCATGTGAATTACAGGGCATTTCTCAAATAGACGTCTTTTTTACACACTGTCTTACATTTGGAAGGGAAAAATGTAGAGAAAAACAATGGGCAATAACACTTGTTTTGCTATTCTATGTTCCCCCAAGTCTCCCGATAAAAATTATACCTCACTTGTGTGGGTAGGACTAGCGCCCGCAACAGGAAATGCCCCAAAACACAACGTGGACACATCACAGAAAACAGAGCTGTTTTTAGCAAAGTGCCTACCTGTAGGTTTTGGCCTCTAGCTCAGCCGCCACCTAGGGAAACCTACCAAACCTGCGCATTTCTGAAAACTAGAGACCCAGGGGAATCCAAGATGCGGTGACTTGTGTGGCTCGGACCAGGTTCTGTTACCCAGAATCGTTTGCAAACCTCAAAATTTGGCTAAAAAAACACATGTTCCTCACATTTCTGTGGCATAAAGTTCTGGATTCTGAGAGGAGCCACAAATTTCCTTCCACCCAGCTTTCCCCCATGTCTCCCGATAAACATGATACATCACTTGTGTGGGTAGGCCTAGCGCCCGCGACAGGAAACGCCCCAAAGCGCAACGTGGACACATCCAAATTTTTGAAGGAAAACAGAGGTGTTTTTTGCAAAGTGCCTACCTGTAGATTTTGGCCTGTAGCTCAGCCGCCACCTAGGGAAACCTACCAAACCTGTGCATTTCTGAAAACTAGAGACCTAGGGGAATCCAAGATGGGGTGACTTGTGTGGCTCGGACCAGGTTCGGTTGCCCAGAATCCTTTGCAAACCTCAAAATTTGGCTAAAAAAACACATGTTCCTCACATTTCTGTGGCAGAAAGTTGTGGAATCTGAAAGGAGCCACAAATTTCCTTCCACCCAGCGTTCCCCCATGTCTCCCGATAAAAATGATACCTCACTTGTGTGGGTAGGCCTAGCGTCCGTGACAGGAAACGCCCCAAAGCGCAACGTGGACACAGCCACATTTTTTAAGGAAAACAGAGGTGTTTTTTGCAAAGTGCCTACCTGTAGATTTTGGCCTGTAGCTCAGCCGCCACCTAGGGAAACCTACCAAACCTGTGAATTTCTGAAAACTAGAGACCTAGGGGAATCCAAGATGGGGTGACTTGTGTGGCTCGGACCAGGTTCTGTTACCCAGAATCCTTTGCAAACCTCAAAATTTGGCTAAAAAAACACATGTTCCTCACATTTCAGTGGCAGAAAGTTCTGGAATCTGAGAGGAGCCACAAATTTCCTTCCACCCAGCGTTCCCCCACGTCTCCCGATAAAAATGATACCTCACTTGTGTGGGTAGGCCTAGCGCCCGCGACAGGAAACGCCCCAAAGCGCAACGTGGACACATCCAAATTTTTGAAGGAAAACAGAGGTGTTTTTTGCAAAGTGCCTACCTGTAGATTTTGGCCTGTAGCTCAGCCGCCACCTATGGAAACCTACCAAACCTGTGCATTTCTGAAAACCTTGAGACCTAGGGGAATCCAAGATGGGGTGACTTGTGTTGCTGGGACCAGGTTCTGTTACCCAGAATCCATCGCAAACCTCAAAATTTGGCTAAAAAAACACATGTTCCTCACATTTCGGTGGCAGAAAGTTCTGGAATCTGAGAAGAGCCACAAATTTCCTTCCACCCAGCGTTCCCCCACGTCTCCCGATAAAAATGATACCTCACTTGTGTGGGTAGGCCTAGCTCCCGCGACAGGAAACGCCCCAAAGCGCAACGTGGACACAGCCAAATTTTTGAAGGAAAACAGAGGTGTTTTTTGCAAAGTGCCTACCTGTAGATTTTGGCCTGTAGCTCAGCCACCCCCTAGGGAAACCTACCAAACCTGTGCATTTCTGAAAACTAGAGACCTAGGGGAATCCAAGATGGGGCGACTTGTGTGGCTCGGACCAGGTTCTGTTACCCAGAATCCTTTGCAAACCTCAAAATTTGGCTAAAAAAACACATGTTCCTCACATTTCAGTGGCAGAAAGTTCTGGAATCTGAGAGGAGCCACAAATTTCCTTCCACCCAGCGTTCCCCCATGTCTCCCGATAAAAATGATACCTCACTTGTGTGGGTAGGCCTAGCGCCCGCGACAGGAAACGCCCCAAAGCGCAACGTGGACACATCCAAATTTTTGAAGGAAAACAAAGGTGTATTTTGCAAAGTGCCTACCTGTAGATTTTGGCCTGTAGCTCAGCTGCCACCTAGGGAAACCTACCAAACCTGTGCATTTCTGAAAACTAGAGACCTAGGGGAATCCAAGATGGGGTGACTTGTGTGGCTCGGACCAGGTTCTGTTACCCAGAATCCTTTGCAAACCTCAAAATTTGGCTAAAAAAACACATGTTCCTCACATTTCAGTGGCAGAAAGTTCTGGAATCTGAGAGGAGCCACAAATTTCCTTCCACCCAGCGTTCCCCTAAGTCTCTCCATAAAAATGGTACCTCACTTGTGTGGGTAGGCCTAGCGCCCACGAAAGGAAATGGCCCAAAACACAACGTGGACACAACATATTTTTTCACAGAAAACAGAGGTGTTTTTTGCAAAGTGCCTACCTGTGGATTTTGGCCTGTAGCTCAGCCGGCCCCGGGGGGGAGAAAAATGCCCTAAAATAAATTTGATCCCCCCAAACCCCCCCTGCCCAGGTGCGACCCTTGCCTACGGGGTCGCTACCCCTGCGTGACATTGGCGCCAAAAAACAAATCCCCGGTGCCTAGTGGTTTCTGCCCCCTTGGGGGCAGATTGACCTAAAATCGACCAATCTGGTCTAAACACAGTTTTCCCCCCAGGGGAGCGACCCTTGTCTGATGGGTCGCTCCCCATCTCTAAAAAAAAAAAAAAAAAAAAAAAAAAAAACACCCCAAAAAATTTGCCCTGTCGCCCCCAGGGGGGGCAGAAATGGCCTAAAATAAATTTGCTCCCTGAACCCCCCCCCCCGGGAGCGACCCTTGCCTACGGGGTCGCTCCCGCTGCGTGACATTGGCGCCAAAAAACAAATCCCCGGTGCCTAGTGGTTTCTGCCCCCTTGGGGCAGATTGACCCAAAATCGACCACTCTGCCCCCAAGGGGGGCAGAAATGGTCTAAAATAAATTTGCCCCCTGAACCCCCCGCCCCCCGGGAGCGACCCTTGCCTACGGGGTCGCTCCCCCTGCGTGACATTGGCGCCAAAAAACAAATCCCCGGTGCCTAGTGGTTTCTGCCCCCTTGGGGCAGATTGATCTAACATCGACCAATCTGCCCCCAAGGGGGGCAGAAATGGTCTAAACACAGTTTGACCCCCAGGGGAGCGACCCTTGTCTGATGGGTCGCTCCCCATCTCTAAATAAACAAACAAACCCAAAAAAAAAAAACACAAACAAAAAATTTGCCCTGGCAAAAAGAGGTTTCTGCCCCCCCTGGGGGCAGATCGGCCTAATAATAGGGGGGGCAGAAATGGCTTAAAATAAATTTGCCCCCCTCCCCCCCCCCGGGAGCGACCCTTGCCTACGGGGTCGCTACCCCTGCGTGACATTGGCACCAAAAAACAAATCCCCAGTGCCTAGTGGTTTCTGCCCCCTTGGGGCAGATTGACCTAAAATCGACCAATCTGCCCCCAAGGGGGGCAGAAATGGTCTAAACACAGTTTGCCCGCCAGGGGAGCGACCCTTGTCTGATGGGTCGCTCCCCATCTCTAAAAAAACAAACAACAAAAAAAAACACCCAAAAAAATGTTGCCCTGTCGCCTACAGGTTTCTGCCCCCCCTGGGGGCAGAAATGGCCTAAAATAAATTTGCCCCCCGAACCCCCACCTCCCCTCACCCCGGGAGCGACCCTTGCCTACGGGGTCGCTCCCCCTGCGTGACATTGGCGCCAAAAAACATATCCCCGGTGCCTAGTGGTTTCTGCCCCCTTGGGGCAGATTGACCTAAGATCGACCAATCTGCCCCCAAGGGGGGCAGAAATGGTCTAAAATAAATTTGCCCCCTGAACCTCCCCCCCCCCCGGGAGCGACCCTTGCCTACGGGGTCGCTCCCGCTGTGTGACATTGGCGCCAAAAAACAAATCCCCGGTTCCTAGTGGTTTCTGCCCCCTTGGGGCAGATTGACCTAAAATCGACCAATCTGCCCCCAAGGGGGGCAGAAATGGTATAAACACAGTTTGCCCCCCAGGGGAGCGACCCTCGTCTGATGGGTCGCTCCCCATCTCTAAAAAAACAAACAAACAAACAAAAAAACACAAAAAAAAAATTTGCCCTGGCAAAAAGAGGTTTCTGCCCCCCCTGGGGGCAGATCGGCCTAATAATAGGGGGGGCAGAAATGGCCTAAAATAAATTTGCCCCCTGAACTCCCCCCTCCCCCCCCGGGAGCGACCCTTGCCTACGGGGTCGCTACCCCTGAGTGACATTGGCGCCAAAAAACAAATCCCCGGTGCCTAGTGGTTTCTGCCCCCTTGGGGCAGATTGACCTAAAATCGACCAATCTGCCCCCAAGGGGGGCAGAAATGGTCTAAACACAGTTTGCCCCCAGGGGAACGACCCTTGTCTGATGGGTCGCTCCCCATCTCTAAAAAAACAAACAAAAAAAAAAAAAAAAAAAAAATTTGCCCTGTCGCCTACAGGTTTCTGCCCCCCCTGGGGCAGAAATGGCCTAAAATAAATTTGCCCCCCGAACCCCCTCCTCCCCTGCCCCGGGAGCGACCCTTGCCTATGGGGTCGCTCCCCCTGCGTGACATTGGCGCCAAAAAACATATCCCCGGTGCCTAGTGGTTTCTGCCCCCTTGGGGCAGATTGACCTAAAATCGACCAATCTTCCCCCAAGGGGGGCAGAAATGGTCTAAACACAGTTTGCCCCCCAGGGGAGCGACCCTTGCCTGATGGGTCGCTCCCCATCTCTAAAAAAAACCAAACCCAAAAAAAACAAACAAAAATAATTTGCCCTGTCGCCTACAGGTTTCTGCCCCCCCTGGGGGTAGATCGGCCTAATACCAATAGGCCGATCTGCCCCCAAAGAGGGCAGAGATGGCCTAAAATAATTTTTCCACTCCCCCCCCCGGGGAGCGACCCTTGACTACAAGGTCGCTCCCCTTGCGTGACTGCGCAAAAAAAATATCCCTGGTGTCTAGTGGTTTCTGCCCCCCTTGGGGGCAGATTGACCTAATATCGGCCGATCTGCCCCCAAAGCGGGCAGAAATGGCCTAAATACATTTTGCCCCTCCAGGGGAGCGACCCTTGTCCAAGGGGGTCGCTCCCCATCTGTAAAACAGAAAAACAAAAAAATCCCTGGTGCCTAGTGGTTTCTGCCCCCCTTGGGGGCAGATCAGTCGAATCAAAATAGGCTGATCTACCCCCCAGGGGGGCAGAAATGGCCTAAAATAATCCCCCCCCCCCAGGGAGCGACCCTTGCCTAAGGGGTCGCTCCCCTTGCGTGAAATTCATGCAAACAAAAAAAACTCCCTGGTGTCTAATGGTTTCTGCCCCCCTTGGGGGCAGATTGGCCTCATCAAAATAGGCCAATCTGCCCCCAAGGGGGGCAGAAATGGCCTAAATATATATTGCCCCGTAGGGGAGCGACCCTTGCCTAAGGGGTCGCTCCCCACCTAAAAAAAAAAGAAAACATAACAAAAAGAAAAAAAAAAAAAAAGGTCCCTGGTGCCTAGAGGTTTCTGCCCCCCCTGGGGGCAGATCGGCCTAATAAAGGCCTTCCTAAAAAAATGCCCCCCCTGGGAGCGACCCTTGCCCAAGGGGTACGTCCCTTTTTCCAATTTCATTGAAAAAAAAAAAAATCCCTGGTGTCTAGTGGGGTTTCAAAAGCCGGATTGCAAGCAATCCGGCTTTTGAAACCTGTGAGAGACTTCAAAGGGAAGGAAATACATTTCCTTCCCTTTGAAGCCTCTCGGGGCCTCCCCCATGGGATTGAAAGAGAAATGCAAAAGCATTTCTCTTTCAATCGCGCTGGAAGCTCTGCTTCCAGCGCAATGGGGGAGACCCTGTGACTAACCAGCGCGCTGATGTCACAGGGGGGGGGGTCGGGGGTGGGAGGGGAAGGGCTTCCCCTTCCATCCCTGACTTGGGGGGTTGGGGGGGAACCCCACAGAGGGAGCGCTAGCGCTCCCTCTGGGCTCTGTGCACAGGACGTAATGGCAGCACTGTGCCTCAGGACGTAACCATTACGTCCTGGGCATAGAAGGGGTTAAAGGAATGTTTTGGCCTGTAAAAAGGGGTTATTTTGAAAGGTCTAAAAATGATAGGCTTGCATTCATGTTTGCATTTTAAGCGGAGTGGGTGACCTAATTAGTTCTGCTCTCAGATAGTAATAGTTATTGCACAGGTCCTGGTTACACTTTGCTCTATATACTAGGGACTCAGAAGTAAGTTAAATATGCAAATGGGGCATGCTATTTTCATCATGTTTAAAGGGGAACACATAGAGAACAGAGTTTCACAGTCAGCAAAAACAGTCAGGCCAAAAATCTAGGGGTCCACTACAAAAACACAGGTCATATCTAACAAGCTCCATGTCCCCTTTCCAGCTCATGTTATTGCTTGATTCAGTATAAGATATAATGCTTTAGATAGGAAGCTTACAATAAAACTACTCGTTGTTATATTTGCAAGACGATGTATCCCACTCTGGGCTTTGTGAAATATTTCTCACCCATATTCAAAGTGAATTTATTACTGTCAACTGGTTGCACCTCAAGATGTCTTCTATACTCAGCCGGTCCCAGGATGCGTATTTCCAGTCCAGGGAGGACCTGACCCCGCAGTTTGGGCTGTACTGTTCCCATGAGGAACAGGGTCAAGACTCATTTGCATATGGCTCGGACCAAAGTGGGGTGGCATGGTGAGCAAAAGAACAATGGATTAAAAATTAAATGCATGTGGGAATGCATGCATTGTGACACTTTGAAAATATGGTGCAGCATTTTTGGCCATCTAATGCCACATTAGTGTAAAAAAATGAGCTAATTTGTCCTTAGTATGGCAGTAGGGGCTCTTAAATATGCCCCTTAATTTTCAAGTAGAAAATTTAATTCCTGAGACTGTCTCAGCTACTACTTACTTAGGGGTTAAAATCTGTGTAAAAGTAGACCACATTTTGCAATTGAACTATGAGCCCCTTTTACAGTCATCCATAGCCAAGATAGCAAGATTATGTGGGATCACAGAGATGATGATCTATCAATTCTTGCATCTAAGTTGAATCCGTGGCCATTAAACCAGAAGATATCTCTGATGCCCTAGATATAATCAACTGTTTGTTTTTTTCAGGCAGTCCTACGACTCAGCAGTATAAAACCATCTGAATGTTATGTAATACATCAGTATAATTTGTAAGTGAGAAACAGATAATGTCAATAATAAGTCTTGTTGCAAAAAGTGTGGTCTGCAAGCAGCAGATATTATGCATATGTTTGTTGGATGCCATTTCATGTATGTCTTTTGGTCTAGTGTAGTTCGGGTTCTCTACACTTGGGGCTTGATTTTCAGATTTCCAATATATTTTGCTGGCATATAAGTGACATTAGCCCATGTTACTCATGATGGCTTTTATTGTAATTATTACTGCCCCTCTCTGTATTGCAAGATCTTGGATTTTCCCCTCACCTCCCAAGGTCTATGAGGGATGGATCTGCTTACAGACATTTGTACTAGAGGCAGCTTTTCTGAGATTCAAAGGCATAAAGGGGTATACACATTGTAAGTATATTTGGCCACAATGTTTAATTGCTGATTCTAGACAGTATGTAGGTGGTCATTTGTGTTGTGTCTTTTTTAAAAATGTTATCTTATGTAATACATGTTTTGTCTTTGTACCACCTGCAGTGATCTTCTTGTACGGTACTATGGAATATCTTATTGTAATCATATTCAATTAATATTAAAAAAAAATAACAAATGGGATAGGCCCATCAGCATCAAAGAAGTGCCGGACAGAGAAGGCTGTGGGATGCAGGACCTGGGGCAAAGCCCAGATTGCCCAATTTAGGTGTCAGCAGTGAGGGGAAGGACATCAGTCACTTTCGGGTGGCTACTCTGTCCCACTAAACAAGGATGGCCCTGGTTACCGGAGAGGAGCTTAGACCCCAGGCTCTGTGTTTCCAAGGTATTTTCCGGGTGTGATCCTCAGCTATTGCACAATACACAAAGCACCAGTGCTTCTCAGTTTCCAGGCAGTTACACTCCACTAGTAAGCAGAGCTGTGCTGCCTGATATTAGCAGATGAGGCTAGGGAACCCCAAGCCCACTTCTAGGCAGCTGGATCTGGTTGCAGTGTTAGCTGTTTTTTTTTCCTTCCTAGACAATGCAGTTGAGCTTGGCCCAGAGCGATTTGATTTTTCCTGCGTGAGGAGTAAGCAGGAGGGCCTGGAACTGAAGTAGGGCTCTAGGAAGGATAGTCATTTTTTGAGCTGTTGCTCTCCCAAACAAGGAGAAGTGGTAACTGTGTCAAAGATTGTGGAGGCAATCTATACCCCAGGGTAGGTGATAGAAGAATCATCCCATTTTGGAAGGTAATGGTTGGCTAGCTGGTCCTGTAGGGAGAGCAATCAAAAGATTTAGAGGCTATTACTTTTGGTGATTGATGCTAAAGCCCGATTCTTACCGAAACTTTTTCAGCTCTTGGATGAAGGCAGTTGTGAGTGCAATAGGCCACTGAGTGTCATTAGGAAATCATCTGCATATAAGGTTATGGTGTGCATATCTCCCACAATCGCACTCCGGTAACACAGAGTCATCTAAGACTCTCTTTGCAATGGGTTCCATGTTTAGGACAAAAAACAGTGGGCAGCAGGCATCCCTGTTGCATCCCTCTGCATATAGAAAAAGGGTGAAACAGTACTCTATTGACAGATACTGCTGCCCGTGGATCATTGCAATTGCTTAGTGTCTATTTGCCTTAGATGGTCCTGAAGCCAAAGTGGGCCAGGTTTGTGTCCAGTTCAGGCAGTGCACTCTGTCAAACCCTTTTTTCTGTGTCAATAACCAGAAGCATGACCTCCCACAGTGACCATGCTGCCTTATCGACTAGATATAGGATCTTCCTAGTATTGTCATCACACTGTCAGTGGGGGATAAACCCGGCTTGGCCAGGGTTTATGAATTCCGAAGTTAGGTGATTGAGGTAGGTTGCTAAGATGCCAGTGAAGAGTTTGCTATCCATGTGTATAAGTGAGTTGTGGCAGTCTGAATTAAAGAGGTGTTTGTCCTTGCTGGTTTTGCAGTCACCAAGATCAAGGCCTTGAACATGGAGAGAATTATGGTACCAGTATGGAAAAATTATTTCAAGAGTCTGGTGAGGACTGGGGTAATAGCCTAACAGAAGGATTTATAAAAAAGAGGGTGGAGAAGCCGCCAGGTCTGCGAAAATTGAGAGGTCTTCCTTAATTTCGATGAGTGTATCTAGGGAGCCTAATGTCAGTTCATGTGTGGAGTGTGTGTGCCCAGAGATGTGCGTGGAAGTCTGCATTCCGTAGGTCCTTCACCTCATAAAGCAAGTTGCAAACGTCTCTGAAGGTTGACACTATAGAAGCGTCATCTGTGACCTCCAAACCGCCAGGTGTCAGGAGAGCACCAACCCTATCAATCATGCACTTGACTCAGAGTTTGCGGGCAAGATGTCTGCCACATTTATCTGACCCTACCTAAAATATATGTTGAATGTGAAGAATCATGTACACTGTCCTATCAAACTCAAAAGGTAACAACTCATAGGTGCTCCTGTTTGGTTATGCATTGCCTCTATTCTTGCATGTGCCCATCTAGTTCCCCCCATGTGTATCTACACATCTTGTTTTTACTTGCAGGGGTAGCAATAAGCTAAGATTCCCTCTTACAAACCCCTTGAGTGTCTCCTGCAGGGTGATCATTGGTTGCCATGAAATCAGAAATGGTTTGTCTGAGCTTGTGGACAGTGTTGTACTGGGAAAACAAGCTATCTTGCGTTCTCCACAGGCCACAGACTAGCTGTGGGCCCTCTACCTGCAAAGCAAGGGTAAAAGGGGTGTGAGCAGACAGGGAGCTGGGTTCAATATCAATCTTCCTAATCCTAGAGTCGAGAGGTGGTGTTGCCATGAAGTAATGAATGTGGGCATAGGCTTTGCATGCAGGAGAGTGTTATGTGTAGTCTCTGGTATTTGGGTGGATTGCACTACATATTTCTCTTTGCCTCACCTCCTCAATACACTCTCCTCCCAGGTGAGAGCCTTGGTCTGCCCATAGTGCTGTTCTGGTCTGTTGTGTTGTCATTAATCACGAAGTGGAGTTCTCCCCAATCAATATAGCTTGTTCAGGGGATTCTAGGGTCTCTAAAATCACCTGATTCAGTCATTGTTCTTGTTTTTCATTCAGGCACTGGAAGGATGCAATAGTGAGTGTAAGGCCCCTATTTGGTTGTGATACACTAGTAGCTTGCTTGCATTTTGCCTACCTTGTTCCCAACTGTCCTCCTGAAGGAGTGTGTGAGTAGAATGCCCACTCTTCCTTCCTTCATTGGGTTAGAGGAGAAGGTTTGATGCAGATAACAGCACAGCAGGGTTTTACCTGTGCCAGTTTCAGAGAAGTTGATGTGTCACCTTGAGGAGGCAAATGTCTCCCTGTTGCATTCTAAGAAGGACAGTACTGCCCTAGATTTGATGGGCTGTTGAGGCCTTGCACACTGAGGTAAGTTTCTTTAATTCAGCGGGAGCATGGGTGGATGCATGCTGACAGTGTCTCCTCATTGTGTGCTTGGGGGTGTGGCCAGGCCAGAGTAAGGGGCAGAGCAGTAATACAAATAAAAGGGGATGTGCCAGAGCCCTCAAGTGTCTTCCTATTGTAGAAAGAGGACTATCACTATATTGTATCCTAACAAAAAATAAAAGTAAAGAATAGGTTAGTCTAGTGAACACTGTTGACAATCAAGGTGGTCCCATGGTTAACTCCCACTCGAAGGGTGTAAAGGTCCACATTCAGTAATGTATTGTGGTACCTCTAGCTCCCCCACCACATTCCGATCCAATACAAGAAGCAGAACCTCAACAAATGCAGGGAGGATCCCAGAAATGGTGCTAGACTGAGCCCCACGCTTAGTTTTTATTTTGATGATCCAGGTCCCCTGTTAGGCTATCGAGCACTGTTTGTCTCTCAAGAGTCATGGTGTCAGGGTCTGGGCAGAGGATCTTAGGTGATGTTGTGACCCAATTCCATTGGTGTGGTCACCTCTCGTTGGTCTTACTCTTGGGAAGTCCTCAATGGTGATCCCCCCTTGATCTTGGCTGGAATGATCAGGAGTCAGTGTGCCTCTTCTATGGTTCTAATTTGATTGAGTGTGTCATCTTAGCAGAAAATGAGGAGGACGGGAGGCCTCAGGAATATGGGACCCTTTTAATTTTATAGGAACTTGGTGGCAGGTCAAAAGTCTCTTTAGTTCTGATTTGTCAGGACAGAAAATGCAATACTGTGGCCTCTGTATAGGGTTGGGTGATAATCTCTTACTTTGCGCAGGCTCAATCAATCATTCAAAGCATTTGTAAAGCACACTACTCACCCATTAGGGTCCCAAGGTGCTGAGTGGGGGCAGCTGCTGGTACTCGTACAGCCAAGTCTTGAGGTGTCTCCTGAATGTACGTAGGCCCTGTGTCTGTTGCAGGTCGGTGGAAAGAGTGTTTCACGTCTTGGCGGCGAGATGGAAGAATGATCTGCCACCGGCGGTCATTCTGTGGATGTGTGGGTTGCTTGTGAGGACAAGGTCAGCAGAGCAAAGCTGTCAGGTCGGGGTGTAGAAGAAGAGCTGTCTGCTGCAGTATTCTTGTCCAGTGTTGTGCAGTGTCTTGGGAGTGTGGGTGAGGAGTTTGAATGTGATTTTCTTGTTGACAGGGAGCCTGTGCAGCCTACGAGCTGAAGAGATCTGGTGATGCACCTGTTTGCCTACTGAGTGGTCCAAAAACCTGTGAAGAAGTTCGGCAGCATTTCAAGCAACCTCTTCAGATATATTTTCTCTCTGCTGATGACGTCCGAAAGCCAGAAACATGTGTACAGAGACACGGCACTTGCTGCACTTACTTAAGGTGAAAGCCATTTAGAAAAATGTCTCTATCTTTAAATCAAATGACTGCATTTACCATGATGCATTGGGGCTATTTTATGCTGGAGTGTGAGGCAGTGTGCTCCCTTTTTTTGTGTGTCTAATTGACGGCTCCCGTGAGCCTACGAGCTGACGAGCTCTGGTGATGCACCTGTTCGCCTACTGAGTGGTACGAAAACCTGTGAAGACGTTCGGTGGCATTTCAAACAACCCCTTCAGATATATTTTCTCTCTGCTGATGACGGCCGAAAGCCAGAAACACGTGTCCAGAGATAAGGCACTTGCTGCACCTACTTAAGGTGAAAGACTTTTTGAAAAATGTCTCTATCTTTAAATCAAATGACTGCATTTACCATGATGCATTGGGGATATTTTATGCTGGAGTGTGAGGCAGTGTGCTCCCTTTTTTGTGTGTCTAATTGACGGCTCCCGTGAGGCTACAAGCTGACGAGCTCTGGTGATGTACCTGTTCGCCTACTGAGTGGTACAAAAACCTGTGAAGACGTTCGGCGGCATTTCAAGCAACCCCTTCAGATATATTTTCTCTCTGCTGATGATGGCCGAAAGCCAGAAACACGTGTCCAGAGATCCAGCACTTGCTGCACCTACTTAAGTTGAAAGACTTTTTGAAAAATGTCTCTATCTTTAAATCAAATGACTGCATTTACCATGATGCATTGGGGCTATTTTATGCTGGAGTGTGAAGCAGTGTGCTCCCTTTTTTTGTGTGTCTAATTGACGGCGCCTGTGAGCCTACGAGCTGACGAGCACTGGTGATGCACCTGTTCGCCTACTGAGTGGTACAAAAACCTGTGAAGACATTCGGCGGCATTTCAAGCAAACATTCAGATATATTTTCTCTCTGCTGATGACGGCCGAAAGCCAGAAACACGTGTCCAGAGATACGGCCTTGCTGCACCTACTTAAGGTGAAAGACTTTTTGAAAAATGTCTTTATCTTTAAATCAAATGACTGCATTTAGCATGATGCATTGGGGCTATTTTATGTTGGAGTGTGAGGCAGTGTGCTCCCTTTTTTTGTGTGTCTAATTGACGGCTTCCGTGAGCCTACGAGCTGACGAGCTCAGGTGATGCACCTGTATGCCTACTGAGTGGTACAAAAACCTGTGAAGACGTTCAGCGGCATTTCAAGCAACCCCTTCAGATATATTTTCTCTCTGCAGATGATGGCCGAAAGCCAGAAACACGTGTCCAGAGATAAGGCACTTGTTGCACCTACTTAAGGTGAAAGACTTTTTGAAAAATGTCTCTATCTTTAAATCAAATTACTGCATTTAGCACGATACATTGGGGATATTTTATGCTGGAGTGTGAGGCAGTGTGCTCCCTTTTTTTGTGTGTCTAATTGACGGCACCCGTGAGCCTACGAGCTGACGAGCTCTGGTGATGCACCTGTTCGCCTACTGAGTGGTACAAAAACCTGTGAAGACGTTCGGCGGCATTTCAAGCAACCCCTTCAGATATATTTTCTCTCTGCTGATGACGGCCGAAAGCCAGAAACACGTGTCCAGAGATACAGCACTTGCTGCACCTACTTAAGGTGAAAGACTTTTTGAAAAATGTCTCTATCTTTAAATCAAATGACTGCATTTACCATGAAGCATTGGGGCTATTTTATGCTGGAGTGTGAGGCAGTGTGCTTCCTTTTTTTGTAGGTCTCTCAGGTGGGCTGTGATGTGGCTGTGGTGGGGGATGTCCAGGATGAGGCGTGCTGAGGCGTTCTGTATGTGTTGCAGTCTTTTCTGTAGCTTGGCCATTGTCCAGTCTGCTGCTTATGAGGGTTTGGGTGACCGTCCTTCTGGTTCCAATGGGGATCCATTTGTAGATCTTCTTAAGCTTGCGGAGGGTGTTGAAGCAGGAGAAGGCGACACCGTTGACTTGCTGGGTCATTGATAATAATGAGTCCAGTATGAATCCAAGGTTGCGTGCGTGGTCAGTGGGTGTCGGTGCGGTTCGCAGTGTGGCAGGCCACCAGGAGTCATCCCAGGCGGAGAGGGTGGAGCTGAGGATGAGGATCTCAGTTTTGTCAGAATTCAGTTTCAGGCAGCTGTTCTTCATCCATTCAACGATGGCCTTCATTCCTTCATGGAGGTTGGTTTTGGTGGTGGTGGGGTCCTTGGTGAGGGAGAGAATCAGCTGGGTGTCATCAGAGTAGGAGACGATGTTGAGGTTGTGAGACCGGACAATGTTTGCGAGCAGAGCCATGTAGACGTTAAAGAGGATCGGGCTAAAGGAGGATCCCTGGGGTACGCTGCAAATGATTTTAGTGGCTTCAGAGCGGAATGGAGGGAGGTGGACTCTCTGGGTTCTGCCAGTGAGGAAGGAGGTGATCCAGTCCAGGGCTCTGTAGCGGATCCCTGTGTCGTTGAGGCACATGCGTAGGTTGTGGTGGCAGAAGGATCTGTTTTTTTAATTGGAAGTTCTGAGTGCATGCAAGGACGTCCAGTGGGAGCACCCTTTCATCCTTTCACATGGTTTACTCTATGCGCCCTGATCAAATGTATGCTGGTCTTCGCCACCAGGTTCAGGATCTAGTGGAAAAGGCCACAACATAATCCATTATGTTCGAACCCTAAACTTCCATCGGCACCCCAGATGCAAATGTTATTCCTGCTGGCATGGTTTTCTAGATCCTCTACATAGGCTGGTATTGTCACTTGCTATACGTGTAGATGCAGGATTTCTTGTTGCAAGTACTCAAGCTCATTGACTCATGCAGTTTCTTTAGCCTCAAACATGGAGACTCTGTCACCTACCTCTGCCAGGTCATTCTTGACATCCATCAGGTCCGGCAAGAGCTCTCTTTTCACCGACTAGATGTCATTGCACAGTAAAGCAAAGACAGCCCCCCTGAATGTCCTTGTCAGTACGATCTCCTCTGAACCCTCCTCTGCAACAGCCAAGGACTGTTGGAGCTGCTGACTGTCCTCAGGTTGGATAGCAGAAGACTATGTGAGCATGTCCTTCAGGGTGGGTTTTTCTTACCCCGTGCCACTGTCATGTGTTGCCACTACTCCCATCATCAAACAGAATCAGATCACTAAGGCCACACCAGGGACCACCACTGTGAATGCAAGCTACACCTTTCCAGCCAACAGCATTCACTCAAACATTCATAAGCAAAGCATTTTTTGTGTCTGGTTCATCCAGAGGACTGGAGCCTGCCTTGTGACCTGCATCGTAGTGTGCTGTGGTGATGTGGGCCTGGTCAGAGCCGGGGAGCTAAAGAACTGAGGGTGCCCTGGGTCACCAGTCTTGACCCCTTGTAGTGGGGGCTCAGACCAAAGACAGTCATATGTTCAAGCTGCCTCATCATCTGAGGGAGTTGATGCCTTCTGTGCTGCCAGTGTTCCTAGTAGGGGCTTCCTAGCACAAAGGGCTGTCCTGAGTCTGACACCGGCACATGATGCAGGTGCTGCCATCTTGAGCCTCACACCTTGGAGACTGCGATTGCCAGAGCACTGATATGTGTGTAAAGGGGTCGATATCCAGGGCTCTGTGGTGCTGCCTGGTGTCTGGAAAAGTCTAATTCCCCAGAATGGCTTTCTGGGGCTCTAGGTCTGAGGTGAATGGTGTAAGTCATGGTGGGCTGGTGCAGTAGAGTGTTATATGTGGCTGCTATTTAAACCACTGAACCACGCACCCCCTAGTCTTAATAGCAAACCTGAGCTCAACCTTTGGTAGCTGTAGCACTCAGAAGACAGGTTTAATTTAGTAGAAATGCGTAAATCATTTATCAGCATCAAAACAGTAAAAAAGTAGAAAAAATGCAATAAAAATCTGACTCCAATTTATTAAAATAGAGAAAATGTAATGAGCAAATAGACATCAAAACAACAAAAATATAGCCTAACAGAAGGATTTATAAAAAAGAGGGTGGAGAAGCCGCCAGGTCTGCGAAAATTGAGAGGTCTTCCTTAATTTCGATGAGTGTATCTAGGGAGCCTAATGTCAGTTCATGTGTGGAGTGTGTGTGCCCAGAGATGTGCGTGGAAGTCTGCATTCCGTAGGTCCTTCACCTCATAAAGCAAGTTGCAAACGTCTCTGAAGGTTGACACTATAGAAGCGTCATCTGTGACCTCCAAACCGCCAGGTGTCAGGAGAGCACCAACCCTATCAATCATGCACTTGACTCAGAGTTTGCGGGCAAGATGTCTGCCACATTTATCTGACCCTACCTAAAATATATGTTGAATGTGAAGAATCATGTACACTGTCCTATCAAACTCAAAAGGTAACAACTCATAGGTGCTCCTGTTTGGTTATGCATTGCCTCTATTCTTGCATGTGCCCATCTAGTTCCCCCCATGTGTATCTACACATCTTGTTTTTACTTGCAGGGGTAGCAATAAGCTAAGATTCCCTCTTACAAACCCCTTGAGTGTCTCCTGCAGGGTGATCATTGGTTGCCATGAAATCAGAAATGGTTTGTCTGAGCTTGTGGACAGTGTTGTACTGGGAAAACAAGCTATCTTGCGTTCTCCACAGGCCACAGACTAGCTGTGGGCCCTCTACCTGCAAAGCAAGGGTAAAAGGGGTGTGAGCAGACAGGGAGCTGGTTTCAATATCAATCTTCCTAATCCTAGAGTCGAGAGGTGGTGTTGCCATGAAGTAATGAATGTGGGCATAGGCTTTGCATGCAGGAGAGTGTTATGTGTATTCTCTGGTATTTGGGTGGATTGCACTACATATTTCTCTTTGCCTCACCTCCTCAATACACTCTCCTCCCAGGTGAGAGCCTTGGTCTGCCCATAGTGCTGTTCTGGTCTGTTGTGTTGTCATTAATCACGAAGTGGAGTTCTCCCCAATCAATATAGCTTGTTCAGGGGATTCTAGGGTCTCTAAAATCACCTGATTCAGTCATTGTTCTTGTTTTTCATTCAGGCACTGGAAGGATGCAATAGTGAGTGTAAGGCCCCTATGTGGTTGTGATACACTAGTAGCTTGCTTGCATTTTGCCTACCTTGTTCCCAACTGTCCTCCTGAAGGAGTGTGTGAGTAGAATGCCCACTCTTCCTTCCTTCATTGGGTTAGAGGAGAAGGTTTGATGCAGATAACAGCACAGCAGGGTTTTACCTGTGCCAGTTTCAGAGAAGTTGATGTGTCACCTTGAGGAGGCAAATGTCTCCCTGTTGCATTCTAAGAAGGACAGTACTGCCCTAGATTTGATGGGCTGTTGAGGCCTTGCACACTGAGGTAAGTTTCTTTGATTCAGCGGGAGCATGGGTGGATGCATGCTGACAGTGTCTCCTCATTGTGTGCTTGGGGGTGTGGCCAGGCCAGAGTAAGGGGCAGAGCAGTAATACAAATAAAAGGGGATGTGCCAGAGCCCTCAAGTGTCTTCCTATTGTAGAAAGAGGACTATCACTATATTGTATCCTAACAAAAAATAAAAGTAAAGAATAGGTTAGTCTAGTGAACACTGTTGACAATCAAGGTGGTCCCATGGTTAACTCCCACTCAAAGGGTGTAAAGGTCCACATTCAGTAAAGTATTGTGGTACCTCTAGCTCCCCCACCACATTCCGATCCAATACAAGAAGCAGAACCTCAACAAATGCAGGGAGGATCCCAGAAATGGTGCTAGACTGAGCCCCACGCTTAGTTTTTATTTTGATGATCCAGGTCCCCTGTTAGGCTATCGAGCACTGTTTGTCTCCCAAGAGTCATGGTGTCAGGGTCTGGGCAGAGGATCTTAGGTGATGTTGTGACCCAATTCCATTGGTGTGGTCACCTCTCGTTGGTCTTACTCTTGGGAAGTCCTCAATGGTGATCCCCCCTTGATCTTGGCTGGAATGATCAGGAGTCAGTGTGCCTCTTCTATGGTTCTAATTTGATTGAGTGTGTCATCTTAGCAGAAAATGAGGAGGACGGGAGGCCTCAGGAATATGGGACCATTTTAATTTTATAGGAACTTGGTGGCAGGTCAAAAGTCTCTTTAGTTCTGATTTGTCAGGACAGAAAATGCAATACTGTGGCCTCTGTATAGGGTTGGGTGATAATCTCTTACTTTGCGCAGGCTCAATCAATCATTCAAAGCATTTGTAAAGCACACTACTCACCCATTAGGGTCCCAAGGTGCTGAGTGGGGGCAGCTGCTGGTACTCGTACAGCCAAGTCTTGAGGTGTCTCCTGAATGTAAGTAGGCCCTGTGTCTGTTGCAGGTCGGTGGAAAGAGTGTTTCACGTCTTGGCGGCGAGATGGAAGAATGATCTGCCACCGGCGGTCATTCTGTGGATGTGTGGGTTGCTTGTGAGGACAAGGTCAGCAGAGCAAAGCTGTCAGGTCGGGGTGTAGAAGAAGAGCTGTCTGCTGCGGTATTCTTGTCCAGTGTTGTGCAGTGTCTTGGGAGTGTGGGTGAGGAGTTTGAATGTGATTTTCTTGTTGACAGGGAGCCTGTGCAGCCTACGAGCTGAAGAGATCTGGTGATGCACCTGTTTGCCTACTGAGTGGTCCAAAAACCTGTGAAGAAGTTCGGCGGCATTTCAAGCAACCTCTTCAGATATATTTTCTCTCTGCTGATGACGTCCGAAAACCAGAAACATGTGTACAGAGACACAGCACTTGCTGCACTTACTTAAGGTGAAAGCCATTTAGAAAAATGTCTCTATCTTTAAATCAAATGACTGCATTTACCATGATGCATTGGGGCTATTTTATGCTGGAGTGTGAGGCAGCGTGCTCCCTTTTTTTGTGTGTCTAATTGACGGCTCCCTTGAGCCTACGAGCTGACGAGCTCTGGTGATGCACCTGTTCGCCTACTGAGTGGTACGAAAACCTGTGAAGACGTTCAGTGGCATTTCAAGCAACCCCTTCAGATATATTTTCTCTCTGCTGATGACGGCCGAAAGCCAGAAACACGTGTCCAGAGATACGGCACTTGCTGCACCTACTTAAGGTGAAAGACTTTTTGAAAAATGTCTCTATCTTTAAATCAAATGACTGCATTTACCATGATGCATTGGGGATATTTTATGCTGGAGTGTGAGGCAGTGTGCTCCCTTTTTTGTGTGTCTAATTGACGGCTCCCGTGAGGCTACAAGCTGACGAGCTCTGGTGATGTACCTGTTCGCCTACTGAGTGGTACAAAAACCTGTGAAGACGTTCGGCGGCATTTCAAGCAACCCCTTCAGATATATTTTCTCTCTGCTGATGATGGCCGAAAGCCAGAAACACGTGTCCAGAGATCCAGCACTTGCTGCACCTACTTAAGTTGAAAGACTTTTAGAAAAATGTCTCTATCTTTAAATCAAATGACTGCATTTACCATGATGCATTGGGGCTATTGTATGCTGGAGTGTGAGGCAGTGTGCTCCCTTTTTTTGTGTGTCTAATTGACGGCGCCTGTGAGCCTACGAGCTGACGAGCTCTGGTGATGCACCTGTTCGCCTACTGAGTGGTACAAAAACCTGTGAAGACATTCGGCGGCATTTCAAGCAAACCTTCAGATATATTTTCTCTCTGCTGATGACGGCCGAAAGCCAGAAACACGTGTCCAGAGATACGGCCTTGCTGCACCTACTTAAGGTGAAAGACTTTTTGAAAAATTTCTTTATCTTTAAATCAAATGACTGCATTTACCATGATGCATTGGGGCTATTTTATGTTGGAGTGTGAGGCAGTGTGCTCCCTTTTTTTGTGTGTCTAATTGACGGCTTCCGTGAGCCTACGAGCTGACGAGCTCTGGTGATGCACCTGTTCGCCTACTGAGTGGTACAAAAACCTGTGAAGACGTTCGGCGGCATTTCAAGCAACCCCTTCAGATATATTTTCTTTCTGCCGATGATGGCCGAAAGCCAGAAACACGTGTCCAGAGATAAGGCACTTGCTGCACCTACTTAAGGTGAAAGACTTTTTGAAAAATGTCTCTATCTTTAAATCAAATTACTGCATTTACCACGATACATTGGGGATATTTTATGCTGGAGTGTGAGGCAGTGTGCTCCCTTTTTTTGTGTGTCTAATTGACGGCACCCGTGAGCCTACGAGCTGACGAGCTCTGGTGATGCACCTGTTCGCCTACTGAGTGGTACAAAAACCTGTGAAAACGTTCGGCGGCATTTCAAGCAACCCCTTCAGATATATTTTCTCTCTGCTGATGACGGCCGAAAGCCAGAAACACGTGTCCAGAGATACAGCACTTGCTGCACCTACTTAAGGTGAAAGACTTTTTGAAAAATGTCTCTATCTTTAAATCAAATGACTGCATTTACCATGATGCATTGGGGCTATTTTATGCTGGAGTGTGAGGCAGTGTGCTCCCTTTTTTTGTAGGTCTCTCAGGTGGGCTGTGATGTGGCTGTGGTGGGGGATGTCCAGGATGAGGCGTGCTGAGGCGTTCTGTATGTGTTGCAGTCTTTTCTGTAGCTTGGCCATTGTCCAGTCTGCTGCTTATGAGGGTTTGGGTGACCGTCCTTCTGGTTCCAATGGGGATCCATTTGTAGATCTTCTTAAGCTTGCGGAGGGTGTTGAAGCAGGAGAAGGCGACTCCGTTGACTTGCTGGGTCATTGATAATAATGAGTCCAGTATGAATCCAAGGTTGCGTGCGTGGTCAGTGGGTGTCGGTGCGGTTCGCAGTGTGGCAGGCCACCAGGAGTCATCCCAGGCGGAGAGGGTGGAGCTGAGGATGAGGATCTCAGTTTTGTCAGAATTCAGTTTCAGGCAGCTGTTCTTCATCCATTCAACGATGGCCTTCATTCCTTCATGGAGGTTGGTTTTGGTGGTGGTGGGGTCCTTGGTGAGGGAGAGAATCAGCTGGGTGTCATCAGAGTAGGAGACGATGTTGAGGTTGTGAGACCGGACAATGTTTGCGAGCAGAGCCATGTAGACGTTAAAGAGGATCGGGCTAAAGGAGGATCCCTGGGGTACGCTGCAGATGATTTTAGTGGCTTCAGAGCGGAATGGAGGGAGGCGGACTCTCTGGGTTCTGCCAGTGAGGAAGGAGGTGATCCAGTCCAGGGCTCTGTAGCGGATCCCTGTGTCGTTGAGGCACATGCGTAGGTTGTGGTGGCAGAAGGATGTGTTTTTTTAATTGGAAGTTCTGAGTGCATGCAAGGACGTCCAGTGGGAGCCCCCTTTCATCCTTTCACATGGTTTACTCTATGCGCCCTGATCAAATGTATGCTGGTCTTCGCCACCAGGTTCAGGATCTAGTGGAAAAGGCCACAACATAATCCATTATGTTCGAACCCTAAACTTCCATCGGCACCCCAGATGCAAATGTTATTCCTGCTGGCATGGTTTTCTAGATCCTCTACATAGGCTGGTATTGTCACTTGCTATACGTGTAGATGCAGGATTTCTTGTTGCAAGTACTCAAGCTCATTGACTCATGCAGTTTCTTTAGCCTCAAACATGGAGACTCTGTCACCTACCTCTGCCAGGTCATTCTTGACATCCATCAGGTCCGGCAAGAGCTCTCTTTTCACCGACTAGATGTCATTGCACAGTAAAGCAAAGACAGCCCCCCTGAATGTCCTTGTCAGTACGATCTCCTCTGCACCCTCCTCTGCAACAGCCAAGGACTGTTGGAGCTGCTGACTGTCCTCAGGTTGGATAGCAGAAGACTATGTGAGCATGTCCTTCAGGGTGGGTTTTTCTTACCCCGTGCCACTGTCATGTGTTGCCACTACTCCCATCATCAAACAGAATCAGATCACTAAGGCCACACCAGGGACCACCACTGTGAATGCAAGCTACACCTTTCCAGCCAACAGCATTCACTCAAACATTCATAAGCAAAGCTTTTTTTGTGTCTGGTTCATCCAGAGGACTGGAGCCTGCCTTGTGACCTGCATCATAGTGTGCTGTGGTGATGTGGGCCTGGTCAGAGCCAGGGAGCTAAAGAACTGAGGGTGCCCTGGGTCACCAGTCTTGACCCCTTGTAGTGGGGGCTCAGGCCAAAGACAGTCATATGTTCAAGCTGCCCCATCATCTGAGGGAGTTGATGCCTTCTGTGCTGCCAGTGTTCATAGTAGGGGCTTCCTAGCACAAAGGGCTGTCCTGAGTCTGACACCGGCACATGATGCAGGTGCTGCCATCTTGTGCCTCACACCTTGGAGACTGCGATTGCCAGAGCACTGATATGTGTGTAAAGGGGTCGATATCCAGGGCTCTGTGGTGCTGCCTGGTGTCTGGAAAAGTCTAATTCCCCAGAATGGCTTTCTGGGGCTCTAGGTCTGGAGGTGAATGGTGTAAGTCATGGTGGGCTGGTGCAGTAGAGTGTTATATGTGGCTGCTATTTAAACCACTGAACCACGCACCCCCTAGTCTTAATAGTAAACCTGAGCTCAACCGTTGGTAGCTGTAGCACTCAGAAGACAGGTTTAATTTAGTAGAAATGCGTAAATCATTTATCAGCATCAAAACAGTAAAAAAGTAGAAAAAATGCAATAAAAATCTGACTCCAATTTATTAAAATAGAGAAAATGTAATGAGCAAATAGACATCAAAACAACAAAAATGGGATACAGTTATCCAAAGATATGATTTTTTTTAAAAATCAGAACTCTAGTTCTAAGAAGTGCAGAGCGCCCACCACAGATATGTGGTCCAGCTAGACAAGTTCGAAGTCAAAATATAAGGCTGACTGTGATGGAGTGTGGGTCATATACAGGGACGACGTTTGGTCTGGTGGATCGTTTCACTTTTTGACTTAGGCCCTCATTCGGACCTTGGCGGGCGGCAGAGGCCGCCCGCCAAAGTCCCGCCGTCAAAATACCGTACCGCGGCCGCAAGACCGCGGCGGGTATTTTGACTTTTCCCCTGGGCTGGCGGGCGGCCGCCGAAAGGCCGCCAGCCAGCCCAGGGGAAAACGACCTTCCCACCATGAAGCCGGCTCGTAATCGAGCCGGCGGAGTGGGAGGGTGCGACGGGTGCTACTGCACCCGTCGCGTATTTCACTGTCTGCTATGCAGACAGTGAAATACTAGCGGGCCCTCTTACGGGGGCCCCTGCAGTGCCCATGCCATTGGCATGGGCACTGCAGGGGCCCCCAGGGGCCCCGCGACACCCCCTACCGCCATCCTGTTCCTGGCGGGCGAACAGCCAGGAACAGGATGGCGGTAGGGGGTGTCAGAATCCCCCATGGCGGCGCAGCGAGCTGCGCCACCATGGGGGATTCAAATGGGCAACGGAAAACCGGCGGGAGACCGCCGGTTTTCCATTTCTGACCGCGGCCAAAGCGCCGCGGTCAGAATGCCCAAGGGAGCACCGCCGGCCTGTCGGCGGTGCTCCCGCCCCCGTTGGCCCTGGCGGTGCAACACCGCCAGGGTCATAATGAGGGCCTTAGTCTCTGGAAGGAAAGTTGAAAATTCTCAGTGGGGCATGGCAGCAGTATTTTGACAAGATGGGTTCAATAATGCTGGATACCTATTGGATGAATTCCCAGTGAAGCCACTGACTTTTGGCAGGAAACCTCAGAACAGGAGACATTAGAAATTTCAGCCCAAGGAAGGTCCCTCGCCAACTAGGTTCTTTTGCTGCTTTTTGCCCAGTGAAGATTTCTACCTTTGGACTTAGAAACTTTTTTAGAAGTCAGTATCCTTTTAATGGGGCATACTAGCATGTTGAGTTGAATCAGCAGTTCGACTTTGGGCACTGCTGATCGGCAGCAAGATGCCAGTGAAGAGTTTGCTATCCATGTGTATAAGTGAGTTGTGGCAGTCTGAATTAAAGAGGTGTTTGTCCTTGCTGGTTTTGCAGTCACCAAGATCAAGGCCTTGAACATGGAGAGAATTATGGTACCAGTATGGAAAAATTATTTCAAGAGTCTGGTGAGGACTGGGGTAATAGCCTAACAGAAGGATTTATAAAAAAAGAGGGTGGAGAAGCCGCCAGGTCTGCGAAAATTGAGAGGTCTTCCTTAATTTCGATGAGTGTATCTAGGGAGCCTAATGTCAGTTCATGTGTGGAGTGTGTGTGCCCAGAGATGTGCGTGGAAGTCTGCATTCCGTAGGTCCTTCACCTCATAAAGCAAGTTGCAAACGTCTATGAAGGTTGACACTATAGAAGCGTCATCTGTGACCTCCAAACCGCCAGGTGTCAGGAGAGCACCAACCCTATCAATCATGCACTTGACTCAGAGTTTGCGGGCAAGATGTCTGCCACATTTATCTGACCCTACCTAAAATATATGTTGAATGTGAAGAATCATGTACACTGTCCTATCAAACTCAAAAGGTAACAACTCATAGGTGCTCCTGTTTGGTTATGCATTGCCTCTATTCTTGCATGTGCCCATCTAGTTCCCCCCTTGTGTATCTACACATCTTGTTTTTACTTGCAGGGGTAGCAATAAGCTAAGATTCCCTCTTACAAACCCCTTGAGTGTCTCCTGCAGGGTGATCATTGGTTGCCATGAAATCAGAAATGGTTTGTCTGAGCTTGTGGACAGTGTTGTACTGGGAAAACAAGCTATCTTGCGTTCTCCACAGGCCACAGACTAGCTGTGGGCCCTCTACCTGCAAAGCAAGGGTAAAAGGGGTGTGAGCAGACAGGGAGCTGGGTTCAATATCAATCTTCCTAATCCTAGAGTCGAGAGGTGGTGTTGCCATGAAGTAATGAATGTGGGCATAGGCTTTGCATGCAGGAGAGTGTTATGTGTAGTCTCTGGTATTTGGGTAGATTGCACTACATATTTCTATTTGCCTCACCTCCTCAATACACTCTCCTCCCAGGTGAGAGCCTTGGTCTGCCCATAGTGCTGTTCTGGTCTGTTGTGTTGTCATTAATCACGAAGTAGAGTTCTCCCCAATCAATATAGCTTGTTCAGGGGATTCTAGGGTCTCTAAAATCACCTGATTCAGTCATTGTTCTTGTTTTTCATTCAGGCACAGGAAGGATGCAATAGTGAGTGTAAGGCCTCTATTTGGTTGTGATACACTAGTAGCTTGCTTGCATTTTGCCTACCTTGTTCCCAACTGTCCTCCTGAAGGAGTGTGTGAGTAGAATGCCCACTCTTCCTTCCTTCATTGGGTTAGAGGAGAAGGTTTGATGCAGATAACAGCACAGCAGGGTTTTACCTGTGCCAGTTTCATAGAAGTTGATGTGTCACCTTGAGGAGGCAAATGTCTCCCTGTTGCATTCTAAGAAGGACAGTACTGCCCTAGATTTGATGGGCTGTTGAGGCCTTGCACACTGAGGTAAGTTTCTTTAATTCAGCGGGAGCATGGGTGGATGCATGCTGACAGTGTCTCCTCATTGTGTGCTTGGGGGTGTGGCCAGGCCAGAGTAAGGGTCAGAGCAGTAATACAAATAAAAGGGGATGTGCCAGAGCCCTCAAGTGTCTTCCTATTGTAGAAAGAGGACTATCACTATATTGTATCCTAACAAAAAATAAAAGTAAAGAATAGGTTAGTCTAGTGAACACTGTTGACAATCAAGGTGGTCCCATGGTTAACTCCCAGTCGAAGGGTGTAAAGGTCCACATTCAGTAATGTATTGTGGTACCTCTAGCTCCCCCACCACATTCCGATCCAATACAAGAAGCAGAACCTCAACAAATGCAGGGAGGATCCCAGAAATGGTGCTAGACTGAGCCCCACACTTAGTTTTTATTTTGATGATCCAGGTCCCCTGTTAGGCTATCAAGCACTGTTTGTCTCTCAAGAGTCATGGTGTCAGGGTCTGGGCAGAGGATCTTAGGTGATGTTGTGACCCAATTCCATTGGTGTGGTCACCTCTCGTTGGTCTTACTCTTGGGAAGTCCTCAATGGTGATCCCCCCTTGATCTTGGCTGGAATGATCAGGAGTCAGTGTGCCTCTTCTATGGTTCTAATTTGATTGAGTGTGTCATCTTAGCAGAAAATGAGGAGGACGGGAGGCCTCAGGAATATGGGACCCTTTTAATTTTATAGGAACTTGGTGGCAGGTCAAAAGTCTCTTTAGTTCTGAAGTGTCAGGACAGAAAATGCAATACTGTGGCCTCTGTATAGGGTTGGGTGATAATCTCTTACTTTGCGCAGGCTCAATCAATCATTCAAAGCATTTGTAAAGCACACTACTCACCCATTAGGGTCCCAAGGTGCTGAGTGGGGGCAGCTGCTGGTACTCGTACAGCCAAGTCTTGAGGTGTCTCCTGAATGTAAGTAGGCCCTGTGTCTGTTGCAGGTCGGTGGAAAGAGTGTTTCACGTCTTGGCGGCGAGATGGAAGAATGATCTGCCACCGGCGGTCATTCTGTGGATGTGTGGGTTGCTTGTGAGGACAAGGTCAGCAGAGCAAAGCTGTCAGGTCGGGGTGTAGAAGAAGAGCTGTCTGCTGCGGTATTCTTGTCCAGTGTTGTGCAGTGTCTTGGGAGTGTGGGTGAGGAGTTTGAATGTGATTTTCTTGTTGACAGGGAGCCTGTGCAGCCTACGAGCTGAAGAGATCTGGTGATGCACCTGTTTGCCTACTGAGTGGTCCAAAAACCTGTGAAGAAGTTCGGCGGCATTTCAAGCAACCTCTTCAGATATATTTTCTCTCTGCTGATGACGTCCGAAAACCAGAAACATGTGTACAGAGACACGGCACTTGCTGCACTTACTTAAGGTGAAAGCCATTTAGAAAAATGTCTCTATCTTTAAATCAAATGACTGCATTTACCATGATGCATTGGGGCTATTTTATGCTGGAGTGTGAGGCAGCGTGCTCCCTTTTTTTGTGTGTCTAATTGACGGCTCCCGTGAGCCTACGAGCTGACGAGCTCTGGTGATGCACCTGTTCGCCTACTGAGTGGTACGAAAACCTGTGAAGACGTTCGGTGGCATTTCAAGCAACCCCTTCAGATATATTTTCTCTCTGCTGATGACGGCCGAAAGCCAGAAACACGTGTCCAGAGATACGGCACTTGCTGCACCTACTTAAGGTGAAAGACTTTTTGAAAAATGTCTCTATCTTTAAATCAAATGACTGCATTTACCATGATGCATTGGGGATATTTTATGCTGGAGTGTGAGGCAGTGTGCTCCCTTTTTTGTGTGTCTAATTGACGGCTCCCGTGAGGCTACAAGCTGACGAGCTCTGGTGATGTACCTGTTCGCCTACTGAGTGGTACAAAAGCCTGTGAAGACGTTCGGCGGCATTTCAAGCAACCCCTTCAGATATATTTTCTCTCTGCTGATGATGGCCGAAAGCCAGAAACACGTGTCCAGAGATCCAGCACTTGCTGCACCTACTTAAGTTGAAAGACTTTTAGAAAAATGTCTCTATCTTTAAATCAAATGACTGCATTTACCATGATGCATTGGGGCTATTGTATGCTGGAGTGTGAGGCAGTGTGCTCCCTTTTTTTGTGTGTCTAATTGACGGCGCCTGTGAGCCTACGAGCTGACGAGCTCTGGTGATGCACCTGTTCGCCTACTGAGTGGTACAAAAACCTGTGAAGACATTCGGCGGCATTTCAAGCAAACCTTCAGATATATTTTCTCTCTGCTGATGACGGCCGAAAGCCAGAAACACGTGTCCAGAGATACGGCCTTGCTGCACCTACTTAAGGTGAAAGACTTTTTGAAAAATTTCTTTATCTTTAAATAAAATGACTGCATTTACCATGATGCATTGGGGCTATTTTATGTTGGAGTGTGAGGCAGTGTGCTCCCTTTTTTTGTGTGTCTAATTGACGGCTTCCGTGAGCCTACGAGCTGACGAGCTCTGGTGATGCACCTGTTCGCCTACTGAGTGGTACAAAAACCTGTGAAGACGTTCGGCGGCATTTCAAGCAACCCCTTCAGATATATTTTCTTTCTGCCGATGATGGCCGAAAGCCAGAAACACGTGTCCAGAGATAAGGCACTTGCTGCACCTACTTAAGGTGAAAGACTTTTTGAAAAATGTCTCTATCTTTAAATCAAATTACTGCATTTACCACGATACATTGGGGATATTTTATGCTGGAGTGTGAGGCAGTGTGCTCCCTTTTTTTGTGTGTCTAATTGACGGCACCCGTGAGCCTACGAGCTGACGAGCTCTGGTGATGCACCTGTTCGCCTACTGAGTGGTACAAAAACCTGTGAAAACGTTCGGCGGCATTTCAAGCAACCCCTTCAGATATATTTTCTCTCTGCTGATGACGGCCGAAAGCCAGAAACACGTGTCCAGAGATACAGCACTTGCTGCACCTACTTAAGGTGAAAGACTTTTTGAAAAATGTCTCTATCTTTAAATCAAATGACTGCATTTACCATGATGCATTGGGGCTATTTTATGCTGGAGTGTGAGGCAGTGTGCTCCCTTTTTTTGTAGGTCTCTCAGGTGGGCTGTGATGTGGCTGTGGTGGGGGATGTCCAGGATGAGGCGTGCTGAGGCGTTCTGTATGTGTTGCAGTCTTTTCTGTAGCTTGGCCATTGTCCAGTCTGCTGCTTATGAGGGTTTGGGTGACCGTCCTTCTGGTTCCAATGGGGATCCATTTGTAGATCTTCTTAAGCTTGCGGAGGGTGTTGAAGCAGGAGAAGGCGACACCGTTGACTTGCTGGGTCATAGATAATAATGAGTCCAGTATGAATCCAAGGTTGCGTGCGTGGTCAGTGGGTGTCGGTGCGGTTCGCAGTGTGGCAGGCCACCAGGAGTCATCCCAGGCGGAGAGGGTGGAGCTGAGGATGAGGATCTCAGTTTTGTCAGAATTCAGTTTCTGGCAGCTGTTCTTCATCCATTCAACGATGGCCTTCATTCCTTCATGGAGGTTGGTTTTGGTGGTGGTGGGGTCCTTGGTGAGGGAGAGAATCAGCTGGGTGTCATCAGAGTAGGAGACGATGTTGAGGTTGTGAGACCGGACAATGTTTGCGAGCAGAGCCATGTAGACGTTAAAGAGGATCGGGCTAAAGGAGGATCCCTGGGGTACGCTGCAGATGATTTTAGTGGCTTCAGAGCGGAATGGAGGGAGGCGGACTCTCTGGGTTCTGCCAGTGAGGAAGGAGGTGATCCAGTCCAGGGCTCTGTAGCGGATCCCTGTGTCGTTGAGGCACATGCGTAGGTTGTGGTGGCAGAAGGATGTGTTTTTTGAATTGGAAGTTCTGAGTGCATGCAAGGACGTCCAGTGGGAGCCCCCTTTCATCCTTTCACATGGTTTACTCTATGCGCCCTGATCAAATGTATGCTGGTCTTCGCCACCAGGTTCAGGATCTAGTGGAAAAGGCCACAACATAATCCATTATGTTCGAACCCTAAACTTCCATCGGCACCCCAGATGCAAATGTTATTCCTGCTGGCATGGTTTTCTAGATCCTCTACATAGGCTGGTATTGTCACTTGCTATACGTGTAGATGCAGGATTTCTTGTTGCAAGTACTCAAGCTCATTGACTCATGCAGTTTCTTTAGCCTCAAACATGGAGACTCTGTCACCTACCTCTGCCAGGTCATTCTTGACATCCATCAGGTCCGGCAAGAGCTCTCTTTTCACCGACTAGATGTCATTGCACAGTAAAGCAAAGACAGCCCCCCTGAATGTCCTTGTCAGTACGATCTCCTCTGCACCCTCCTCTGCAACAGCCAAGGTCTGTTGGAGCTGCTGACTGTCCTTAGGTTGGATAGCAGAAGACTAAGTGAGCATGTCCTTCAGGGTGGGTTTTTCTTACCCCGTGCCACTGTCATGTGTTGCCACTACTCCCATCATCAAACAGAATCAGATCACTAAGGCCACACCAGGGACCACCACTGTGAATGCAAGCTACACCTTTCCAGCCAACAGCATTCACTCAAACATTCATAAGCAAAGCATTTTTTGTGTCTGGTTCATCCAGAGGACTGGAGCCTGCCTTGTGACCTGCATCATAGTGTGCTGTGGTGATGTGGGCCTGGTCAGAGCCGGGGAGCTAAAGAACTGAGGGTGCCCTGGGTCACCAGTCTTGACCCCTTGTAGTGGGGGCTCAGGCCAAAGACAGTCATATGTTCAAGCTGCCCCATCATCTGAGGGAGTTGATGCCTTCTGTGCTGCCAGTGTTCATAGTAGGGGCTTCCTAGCACAAAGGGCTGTCCTGAGTCTGACACCGGCACATGATGCAGGTGCTGCCATCTTGAGCCTCACACCTTGGAGACTGCGATTGCCAGAGCACTGATATGTGTGTAAAGGGGTCGATATCCAGGGCTCTGCAGTGCTGCCTGGTGTCTGGAAAAGTCTAATTCCCCAGAATGGCTTTCTGGGGCTCTAGGTCTGAGGTGAATGGTGTAAGTCATGGTGGGCTGGTGCAGTAGAGTGTTATATGTGGCTGCTATTTAAACCACTGAACCACGCACCCCCTAGTCTTAATAGTAAACCTGAGCTCAACCGCTGGTAGCTGTAGCACTCAGAAGACAGGTTTAATTTAGTAGAAATGCGTAAATCATTTATCAGCATCAAAACAGTAAAAAAGTAGAAAAAATGCAATAAAAATCTGACTCCAATTTATTAAAATAGAGAAAATGTAATGAGCAAATAGACATCAAAACAACAAAAATGGGATACATTTATCCAAAGATATGATTTTTTTTAAAAATCAGAACTCTAGTTCTAAGAAGTGCAGAGCGCCCACCACAGATATGTGGTCCAGCTAGACAAGTTCGAAGTCAAAATATAAGGCTGACTGTGATGGAGCGTGGGTCATATACAGGGACGACGTTTGGTCTGGTTTCACTTTTTGACTTAGTCTCTGGAAGGAAAGTTGAAAATTCTCAGTGGGGCATGGCAGCAGTATTTTGACAAGATGGGTTCAATAATGCTGGATACCTATTGGATGAATTCCCAGTGAAGCCACTGACTTTTGGCAGGAAACCTCAGAACAGGAAACATTAGAAATTTCAGCCCAAGGAAGGTCCCTCGCCAACTAGGTTCTTTTGCTGCTTTTTGCCCAGTGAAGATTTCTACCTTTGGACTTAGAAACTTTTTTAGAAGTCAGTATCCTTTTAATGGGGCATACTAGCATGTTGAGTTGAATCAGCAGTTCGACTTTGGGCACTGCTGATCGGCAGCGGTCCATTAATAGCATCTGGTTCTCAGAAATCTCTTAAATGTTTCTAAGCCCCTGATTTTAGGGTTAGGCAGAAAGAATACACTTTTTCCCCAGGACATTAGCTGTACTGTCGCGTAGGCTCTCATTATCCTAATGAGACTACTGGACTTTTGGGCGGCAAGATCGTTCGCAGTGTTGTGGACTAAGTCTGACCCACGGTGAAGGACCCTTGTCACCCCAAATTCCAAAGGGAGGAGATAATTGGGCAGCCAAGCGCATGACATTTTAGTACTTCCCAGGGAAGTCGTGGTCACTCAGGTCACAACCGGTTCTCTCATACACAGTACGGTCTCATATAGAAATGACAAAGGCAGTTTAAGTTTTAAAGATTGGTTTCATAAAACGACTGCATTTTAGATAGCAAAGTGTAAGCTGCAATAAACAGAACTACACAACACAGTAGGATTAAAATAGTAACGATGAGAGTGAAGCACAAGAATAAGGCTTTCATAGTGCAACTAGATTAGGTTCTCTCTATGTTATATTCTGAGCACAGCATGTGAAGCTCTAAGCCTGCCTTTCAGGTTCCCACGGGACGACATCAACCCTCATACCTGAGCAAAGGCCTGTAATCTCCATCAGCATCTGCAACAGGGCAGTCAGCATCTAGTTGCAGGTTCCAGGTCAGAATCTCCCTCTGCTGTGTACCAGGACTAGAAAGTGTTTTTATAACTAACACGCAGATGTTCTAAGAAAACGTCCCTACGTAAGAATGCGTGTTTTCTACGAACACTAGAGACTAAGGGCCATATTTATACTTTTCGACGCACAACTGCGCCAACGCAGTTGTGTGTCAAAAAATCTAACGCCGGCTAACGCCATTCTGATGCGCCATGCGGGTGCCGTATTTATTCAATGACGTTAGCCGGCGTTAGCCAGCGGAGCTGCCTGGTGTGCGTAAAAAAAAAAGACGTACACCAGGCAGCGCCGGCGTAGGGGAATATGGAGCTTGGGCGCCAAAAAATGGGGCAAGTCAGGCTGAGGCAAAATTTTCGCTTCAACCCGATTTGCGCCATTTTTTTCGACTCCCAACCCCCATTGAAATGACTCCTGTTTTAGCAAAGAAAGGGGTCATGCCCCCTTGCCCAATGGCCATGCCCAGGGGACTTATGTCCCCTGGGCATGGTCATTGGGCATAGTGGCATGTAGGGGGGCACAAATCAGGCCCCCCTATGCCACAAAAAAAAAAAAAAAATACTTACCTGAACTTACCTTATGTTCCATGGGATGGGTCTCTCCATCCTTAGGCGTCCTCCTGGGGTGGGCAAGGGTGACAGGGGGGGTCCCTGGGGGCATGGAGGGCACCTCTGGGCTCCTTCCAAGCCCATAGGTCCCTTAACGCCTGCCCTGACCAGGCGCAAAAAAATGACGCAAAAGCGTCTGGATGTCATTTTTTTTGACCCGCCCACTCCCGGGCAAGATTTTTGCCCAGGAGTGTAAATACGGCGCACATGCCTCGGAGTCACTTTTTTAGACGGGAACGCCTACCTTGCATATCATTAACGCTAAGTAGGTGTCCACGCTAAAAAATGACGCAAACTCCATGGACTTTGCCGCTAGACGCGTCTAACGCCAGAGTATAAATATGGAGTTCGCTTTGCGTCGAATTTGCGTAAAAAAAAACCGACACAAATCCGGTGCAAACGGAGTATAAATATGCCCCTCAACTTCTACCACGTTTACCGGCAATGTTCCAGACTGTAGCCTTGACTGAAGCACAGGGTGAGCAAGAATGCATTGTTTGAGAACACAGTGCTGAACTAAGCTAAACGGTGTCATAGAAAGAAATAAAACAAGACCGTAAAACTGGTTATTGTAAAATAACAGTGCATGGCTAAATAAAATGTATCTAGGGCAAAGTGCACAGAGGCCTAATATGTTAACCTAACGTGCATGAAGACACATTAAAAAATGGCTACACTACAGTACAACTTGTGCATCAGGACTCACTCCAAGGGAAGCCACCAGCATGGTCTAGGGTAATATCAGTTGGAAATGGTCAGCTTGTCTCTTAAAGAAGGTGGGATTCTAGCCACTGTTGTGTTCCTATAGCTTAAAAGGCAGCTAGCTCCTGGAATCCACTTTTCTGTCCTGGGTTCAGGTGGGAGAAGCTCCAGCCCTTGGAATTTCTCTCCACAGGTTACAGTAAGTGCAGTACTCTCACTGGGAATGGTACCACTCTGGCTCCTTGGACAAGGGCAGACATAGGTGTGCGTTACTTCTGCCTATGACAAGGGATGCCCCTTTGCGCAGATGGTGGGCATATCCCACAGGCTATGCTATCATGAAAAAGTCTCTCTTCCACCCACCGAAGGCCTTTCTGGTCAATTTCCTATGAGCCATCCACACCCCCCAGCAGGCTGTCAGGTGACAGTTGGCGATAACTTTAAAAAGGTGACTTGAGGCTTTATGAAGGAAAATGAAAATTTGATAAAAGTGGCATTTTAAAATAGTAATTTAAAATACAACTTGAACAGACTGGGTTTAAAATTCTATTAATCTGAGTCCTAGAACCATGCTTTTAACTATTACCAAATTGACGTTATTCATTTTAAGGTATTACAATGTACCTCTGTATTTTTCTATGGGAGACCAACCCTTCCATAGTGATAAATGACTATGGAGATTTTTCACTGTCAGGATGTGTAAAACTTATGTACGAATGGCGTAACTTTTAAATCCCAAGCCCCCTGTCCTATGAGCACTTGGGTCCTACCTGATGCCTTAATAGACAGTACTAATAAGGAAGGTTTAGGCCCGTCATTTTTTCTGTCAGGTCGAATTTGCAATATCAAAACTGTACCTCAGGCTGGAGTCATGAAAACATAAATTACCTATAATAGATGCTGAAGTCCACCAGTGAAATTTAACTAGTGAGTATCATATCCAGGGGCTAACAGGTAAGTTACATATACCAGTCAGGGATTAGCTGATTTTACATGTTTTAGGGGGTCAGAGCACATACACCGGGTGCTGAATGGCAGGACCCCATGGCGGTCATTACAAAATTGGCGATAAAAGCTGTTTACCGCTGTGCAGAAGACCGCCAACACACCGCCGCAGCTGCGGAAAACCGCCACAGAAATTATGACCCACAACAAGGAATCCGCCAAATTTCAGACACCCACACAAGTCCGCCACACCAAAGGTCAGTGATAAACTGGCGAAAACAAAACCTTCACTGTCATGCCAACAGAAATACGCCCACAATATCATGACACGCGAATCCACATGGCGGTCTTTTAACCACGGTATTCTGCCCCGCTCAAAATACACACACGTTTACAAAACACAGCCACATTGGACAAATCGAAATACACACACCACTACCACACACCCAATACAATATAAAACACACACCCACATCACCCACAAACCCCTACAACCAAAAATCACGAATGAAGGCCAGCAAGAGACACCACCACAAACAATACTATCATCCACAAGCACACAACACCATCATCCACATAACTTCCACGCACCTCACACAACACCCCACTACATATCAGCACACTTATCACTTATCACCACACACACCACCCCACACATCACCCACACCACCCCATGGCATGGCAAAGACACCCCAGGTTCACGAAGGAGGAGCTCAGGGTCATGGTGGAGGAAATCGTCCGGGTAGAGCCACAGCTATTCGGATCACAGGTGCAGCACACCTCAATTGCAAAGAAGATGGAGCTATGGCTAAGAGTAGTGGACAGGGTCAACGCAGTGGGACAGCACCCAAGAAATCGGGAGGACATCAGGAAGAGGTGGAACGACCTACGGGGGAAGGTGCGTTCTGTGGTCTCAAGACACCAACTTGCGGTTCAGCGGACTAGCGGCGGACCCCCACCCCCTCCCCCACAACTAACAACATGTGAGGAGTAGGTCTTGGCGATTCTGCACCCTGAGGGCCTCGCAGGAGTAGGTGGAGGAATGGACTCTTGTAAGTCGAATCTTAACTATTACATCCCCAACCCTACCTGCATGCCAGCACATACCCCCACCCCCACCCTCACCCCATCACTCTAACTCCTCACAAATGTCCCAACATCACAAACCACACATCCTAACACCAAGCCCTGCATGCAACACCAAAGCATGGACACCCATCACCAATGCATGGCCACTGCACATACCCATACACCCCCCTAAACCACCATCACACAAGGTCCCACACAGGAATGCAAGCACTGGGGTACACGGTCACCCACCCATTGAACACCATGGCACACACAGATGTAATAAACATCCTTTTATACCCCTGCAGGACCCCTACCCAATGTCACCAGACAGGAGGGTCCACACATGTCCACACCACCAACAGAAGAGGCCCACAGTGATGACAGCAGCTCTGTCCAACTGGATCTAGATGACCAGCCCGGCCCACGGGGACCTTGGGACAGTCGGTCACCCTCACCCAGTCACAGGCCACCACAGAGCTTCCCCCCTCTGGAAACACCAGCACAGCACCCACCCAGCGGGCCCATACCTCCATCCCAAGGACACGTCAATCAGCAGTGTGTCCACCACTACAGGGAACCCAGGCTAACCCACCACCCAACAACAACAGGGACCTGGGGGCAGTGGTAGTGGGCAAACGGTCCATGGGACGGAGGCCCAGGTACACAGGGGAACTGGGAGGGCTGCTGTGCGACAGGGGGCGGACAGGCCCAGGGAACCCACTCTCCACGAAGCCCTCTCCAACATCATGGGAGCCTACCACCACTCCCAGGAGACGATGGCAATGGTACTGGCCAAGTTTCAGGAGACCCAGTGCCTCCCCCCTGGGCACCATCGTAGGGGTGCTGAAGTAAGTACTCAACAGCATCAGGGACACTGTGGCACAACAAGGGGCCCCTGACACTAGCCTGGACGATGAACTGCCCACCACCTCCGCCGGCGCTAGTGGACAGGAGGCCCCGCCACAGGACCACCACACCAGCACCCCACCCCCTGCAGAGGGAGAACCACCTTGCAAACGGTCCCTGAGATCCAGGAAAAAGACAGAGAACAATGTCAAGACCCCCGCCAAGAAATGAGACCACCCTGAATGTCATCCTACTGTCCCACTTTGTCACCCTGTGCATCCCTAAACTGCCCCAGGTCCACTTCCTATGCCCATTTGGGCAATGCACCTGTGAGACTAATAGACAGGACGCTGCCATGGACATTCCTCAGCCATCACCCCTCACCATTTTACTACCCCCTCCAATATTGAGCACTAAAATAAACACCCTTAAAGCACAAAACAATCTGGAGTCAGTCTGTGATTTCGGAATACTGTATTAGCAATTACTGTGGCAAAAAGCTCTTTCATTTGTAATGTCAACATACCTATGTCACACAGCTCTAGTCCATGAGGAATCAAAGCAGATGTCACACATTGGGACCCACATCTGTGAAATTGTAAGGGAAAGTGACAACTCAGTGACCATACACTGAGTGAAAACGACAGACAGTAGAGAGGTAGTAGTGTTTAAGTACATGTACTAGGCAGGTTTGTATTATCACCTGTGTTTCACTGGAAATATTGCTGGATCACTGAGTCCCTGTTGTCCATGTCTTCTTCTTCTGCTTCCTCGTCTTCACTGTCCACAGGCTCCACAGCTGCAACAACACCACCATCTGTCGTAGTTTGGACTCTTGCTCTGAGCAAGACTGCTGGTTTAGGGATGACAGTACTTTTGTTTGTAGGCGACTACATCTTTCCTACAACAAGTCACAACTATTGTCCCAACCTTACCGGCTCACTAGCAGCACCTCACCAGAAACACAATAGTAAAAGGTAATTTGTGGCAGCCGTTACGCATGGACTCGAGAATAAGATATATCAGGGAGTGTCGTGGTTAAACGGAGATTACCCTTTTCTCACAGATATATTATGTCTCATACAAACACAGGCAATGATGCAGATACAGTAGAGTTATAATAGTTTTTATTTAACATAACTGTAATTTGTGATAAGTTGCATGGGCTGCAATGATTAGGATAATGAATAAAGCAAGAAACAGAATTGTGAAGACAAGAGTCATTATTATAAAGACCCCCACCATCTTGCAATATGTAGGAAAAATATATGAGATGTAATATGCCCTAATACCCTAATGTGAAAAGTCCTAACCTCCTACCTAAAGCAGAGCTGGGTTTGTTAAACCTGATCTCCCAATGCCATGTCCATGAGAGGAGCCCCCAACCCTCGCTACCTTGGAATGAGGTCTCATCTCAGACTCCGCAGGGACACGAAGACTGGGTCAGCGTCAAGACGACTACAGCATCGGTATCAGCGATGGTGGTGATGCCCTCTGGTCGGAATCCCTCTGATTATCTATCTAAAGTGTGATGTATTCATACAGATCTACAAGGACCCCTGACGTAGGTGTGTTCCTAAACAATAGATAACAGATATGCTTGGGACCGCAATTAATATAAACAATCCCTCAAAAGTATAGAGAGGGAAAATCCCTAAGTGTGAACACCTACTGTTTGTTTGTCTTTGGTGCTTTCTCTTGACGCCTTGGTGCAGTGACACTGATAATGTTACCCATAACAAGTGGCCTAACTATTAACAAGGCAGCCATTTTAGAAGAAATAAATAATTAAATGGGCTAAGACAGAGCAAGCTAAGTAGGTTAAAAGACACTAGGTGACGGGTCACGAGTCTGCAAGCCAAAGGCTGAGCTAACTCCTGTTATCCCATTAAAATGAACTAGGATTCACTACAGTAGGCAGGTTTGTATTCTTACCTGTGTTTCACTGGAAATATTTCTGGATCACTGAGTCCCTGTTGTCCATGTCTTCTTCTTCTGCTTCCTCGTCTTCACTGTCCACAGGCTCCACAGCTGCAACAACACCTCCATCTGGACCATCCTCCTGCAGAAAAGGCACCTGTTGTCGCAAAGCTAAGTTGTGAAGCATACAGCAGGCCACGATGTTCTGGCACACCTTCTTTGGTGAGTAGAAAAGGGATCCACCTGTCATATGGAGGCACCGGAACCTGGCCTTCATGAGGCCGAAGGTCCATTCGATCACCCTCCTAGTTCGCCCATGGGCCTCACTGTAGCGTTCCTCTGCCCTTGTCCTGGGATTCCTCACTGGGGTCAGTAGCCATGACAGATTGGGGTAAACAAAGTCACCTGCAAATGGCGAGGGACAACTGTTAGACACACACTAAACTGTAGGGATATCCCCAGACCCAGACACCCATTCCCACTGTCTTGCTTCCAGGTGTTCACCTAATAACCACACGGTGCATCTGGAGTTGACCCATCACATAAGGGATGCTGCTATTCCACAGGATGTAGGCATCATGCACTTAGCCAGGGAATTTGGCATTCACATGGGAGAAGTACTGGTCTGCCAAACATAACATCTGTACATTCATCGAATGATAACTCTTCCGGTTTCTGTACACCTGTTCACTCCTCTGGGGGGGGGGACCAAAGCCACATGTGTACCATCAATGGCACCTTTGATGTTGGGGATATGTCCCAGGGCATAGAAATCAGGTTTCACTGTAGGCAAATCCTCCACCTGAGGGAAAACGATGTAGCTCCGCATGTGTTTCAGCAGGGCAGACAACACTCTGGACAACACGCTGGAAAACATAGGCTGGGACATCCCTGATGCTATGGCCACTGTTGTTTGAAATGACCCACTTACAAGGGAATGGAGCACTGACAGCACCTGCACTTGAGGTGGGATTCCTGTGGGATGGCGGATAGCTGACATCAGGTCTGGCTCCAGCTGGGCACACAGTTCCTGGATTGTGGCACGGTCAAGCCTGTAGGTAATGATCACATGTCTTTCCTCCATTGTCGACAGGTCCACCAACGGTCGGTACACCGGAGGATGCCGCCATCTCCTCACATGTCCCAGCGGACGGTGCCTATGAAGGACAACAGCGAGCACAGAGTCAAACAACTCAGAGGTACGTACCCACAGCTTACACAGAACACCAATCATAATCCAAAAAGTGGCCTGTATGTGTGTTGAGTCTAGGCCTCGGTATGTGTGACACAGTTAAAAATGAAGCGATGGGGCCCCCTGAAATGGGGGCTGCCTGACCTGTAAAGTGGGACAATTGGATGTGAGGTAACTGCGCTGGCATTGTACACCATCGCGTTAGGCGGTCGAAGACTGCGGCGCAATTCTGCATTGGTTAACATTGAACCCTATGGGTCCCAGGAGCCAATGATGATGTACGCCGGTGGTGACGGTGCGCACCGCCGTGGACGTGACCGCCATTTTCTATCTGTTCAATCACTCGATACCTGATCTTCGACAGGAGAGGACCTACACTGCAAGTGCTGCTGTGACCTCGGTCTGGAAGAGACAATGGCTCAAGTGTCTGGGGAAAGGGCCCCTGCCTTCACATCGGAGGAGTTGGAGAAACTCGTGGACGGGGTCCTGCCCCAGTACACGCTACTCTAGGGTACTCTAGGGTCCTCCAGACAAACAGGTAAGTACACTGGGAGCATGCTGTATGGGCTATGCCTGTGTGGAGAGGGGCGGATGTAAGAAGGAAGGGGGAGAGTGCGGTTTGCATGAAACGACGGTGAGTGCATGTGCCACATGGCAAGGGAAGGGATGGGGGCCAATGATTGTGACAGTGCACTTAGTAATACGTTTCTCTTCCCCCTGTACAAATCATGTAGGTCAGCGCCCACCAGAAAAAAGATATTTGGCGTGCCATCGCCAAGGACGTCGGGACCCTCGGGTCTTCGACAGACAAAGCAGTCACTGCCGGAAGAGGTGGGAGGACATTCGTCGCTGGAGCAAGAAGACGGCGGAGGCTCAGCTGGGGATGGTCTCCCAACGTGGGAGGGGTGCTCGTTGCACCATGACCCCCCTGATGTTCAGGATCTTGTCGGTGGCGTACCAGGAGTTGGATGGGCACTTGAGGGCATCACAGCAGCCACAAGGGGGTGAGTACACTCTCATCCTGCTGATTTTGCGTGCAGTGGAGGGGTCTGGGTGGGGGATGTGGGCTGTGTGTTTTCCTAGGCCAGGGCGATTTTAGTAGGCAAGGTCCCTCCGTAAGGCAGGCCATGTGGTACCCCACCCCACCTCTGTAGAGTGCCAAGTACACCTAGTCATGCCCCTGTGTCATCCATGTGTGCAGACGTCATCCATAGCCTAGTAGGCCATTTCCCAGGAATTGAACAGTGGAGCCCAAGAGCATGGCGTAGTGCAGGGGGCTTCTGTGTCTGTCATGTCTGCCAACGGTAGCGGTAATGCATGCACTCAACATGTCTTTCTTCTGTTGTCCCCCCCTTTTTGTGGTCTCCCTGTTCTTGTGTGCATTAGCATCATCAGGCTGAGGAGCAGTGGTACCGGAGCAGGAGGAAGCTACATCCCACATGGCCCTGGAGACTACGGACTCGGAGTTCACCAGTGTGACGGAGGGCGAGGGGAGCTCCATGGCGGGGACAGGGGCTGACACCAGCGACACGGACTCATCCTCTGATGGGAGCTCCCTTGTGGTGGCGGCAACATCTGTGGCCCCCGCATCTACAGGTACAGCCGCCACCCCCCCCTACCAGCACTGCCCTCTCAGCAGCCCCTCAGCCTTTGACCCGTGCCCGCTCACCTAGGAGGGTGGGCATCACCTTCACCCCAGGCACCTCAGGCCCAGCCCCAGTCACCCCTGCTGCCCTCAGTGAGGAGGCCATTGACCTGTTGGGCAGTCTACCATTTTGAATGCCATCCAGGGTGCCCCCCCTTTCCCTCCCCCTGAGGTGCCTGTTTTCTTGCTCTCTGATGCCCCTGCTGTGTTCTCTCTGTCATGGTCCGGGATCTTGTGTGGGCCTCGCCCATACCGTGTGGGCCCAGTGTTCCACGGACTTAATTGGAGCGCTACCTGGACTACTATGCTTGGTGTATATTTTTTTAATGGTGTATTTTTTTGAATACTTGCTTTTAATATATTTCTATGGTTACACTCATTTACTTTTGTCTTTGCATTCTTCCGGGGAGGTTGGGGGGTGTAACTATCATGTATAAATATGTATTAGTGTGTGTGTTGTAGTGGGTCAGGGTGGTGGTGGGGGTATTGTGTGTTTGTGTCCTTGTTTTTTCCCTCCCCCCTCCCCTGTGTTGTAGGTGCAGTACTCACTGTGGTCTTTGCCGCCGGCGTTCGTGCTCCTGGTAGAGGAGCAGGAAGACTATTGCAGGGAGAATTTGGAGTTCCGGCTCCATGGTGTCCGAGTTCCTTGTGGAGTGTGTAGAGGTGTTTTTATCAGTGGTGAATCCACCCTGGAAAAGGTGGCAGATTGGCCTCTCATAATAGTGTGGGCGGTACTTTGTCCTCCGCCTGTCTGTTGGCGGTGACCGCCGCGCTGTTTTTTTGTACCGCCGTGGTGGTCGGAGTGTTAAAGTGGCTGTCTTTGTTGGCGGTTTCCGCCACGGTCGTAATTGCAAATTTTTTACCGCTGCTTTAACACCGACCGCCAGGGTTGTAATGACCACCCATATATCAGCAATAAAATGTAGCAAAAAGTGGTGAGGTTAGCATGCAAAAAGGGAATTTTCTTACACATATATTTCTCATCTGGTGCTTCCCTACAAATGTGCAGAGATGTTTGGGTTCTCAAAAAGTACCCTATAAGTTTTATCCACCCATGTTTTAAATTCAACCACTATGGTTCTGGCAAATTTCAAGGCACAGTCCTATTAGAAACTGAGGGGCATATTTATACTCTGGTTGCGCCGGAATTGCGTTATTTTTTTTTGACACAAATCCGACGCAAAACTAACTCCATATTTATAGTTTGGCGTTAGACCCGTCTAGCGACAAAGATCTTGGAGTTTGCGTCATTTTTTAGCGTGGACATCTTCCTTGCGTTAATGATATGCGAGGTAGGCGTTCCCTTCTAAAAAATGACTCCGAGGCATGTGCGCCGTATTTATACTCTCGGGCAAAAATGACACCCGGGAGTGGGCGGGTCAAAAAAAATTACGTCCAGCCGCTTTAGCGTAATTTTTTAGCGCCTGGTCAGGGCAGGCGTTAAGGGACCTGTGGGCTCGGAAGGAGCCCAGAGGTGCCCTCCCATGCCCCCAGGGACACCCCCTGCAACCCTTGCCCACCCCAGGAGGACACCCAAGGATGGAGGGACCCATCCCAGGGAACATAAGGTAAGTTCAGATAAGTATATTTTTTTATTTTTTTTTGTGGCATGGGGGGCCTGATTTGTGCCCCCCTACATGCCACTATGCCCAATGACCATGCCCAGGGGACAGAGGTCACCTGGGCATGGCCATTGGGCAAGGGGGCATGACTCCTGTCTTTGCTAAGACAGGAGTCATGTCAATAGAGGGTGGGAGTCAAAAAAATGGCGGAACTCGGGTTGAGGCAGATTTTTTGCCTCAGACCAACTTGCCCCATTTTTTGACGCCCAAGCTCCATTTTCCCCTACGCCGGCGCTGCCTGGTGTAAGTCATTTATTTTGACGCACACCAGGCAGCTCCGCCGGCTAACGTCATTCCATAAATAAGGCGCCCGCATGGCGCTTTGGAATGGCGTTAGCTGGCGTTACATTTTTTTACGCACAACTGCGTTGGCGCAGTTGTGCGCCAAAAAGTATAAATACGGCCCTGAGTTTCTGGTTGGCAGAGGTATGAACTCTGTCCAAACCGGAATCCCAATCATTGTCACGGTAAGTCACAGACACACCCTAGGTTAACCTATGCTCAATCTATAGCATCTTGGCACAGAGTAGTCAGGCATAACTTAAAAGGCAATGTCTAAAGTGTTTCAGCAATAGTTCAAAGAGTGGAAGAGTGGAAACACTCTACAATGTGCTCTGAGTAAAACGAGTATGCATATTAGGCTAATTATAATTGGCAGTATCAACCTACATATAGCTCCCTAGTATATAGTAGGGCATGTAGGTTTAGGGACCCCAGCTAATGTAGTGCACTCATAGGTGCACTGCTGAGGTGCCCGGTGGATATTTTAAAGGCAGGCCTGCCTTGTTGGCTGCTTTGATAATAAAGTTATATGCAAATTCAACTTTAGAACTCAGAGTACTTTCAAAGTCTTAAACTACCGTATTTTTACACATAAGTCACCTCTAAGGTGTGCCTTATGTGCCCCTAGGGTTGGGTGCCTTGTAACTATAAGCAGGGACATTAGAAAAAGTCCTGGTGAGGTATAATAACCAAAGTTGTTTTTTCCTCACTGTAATGAATGGCCTCCATAGGCTAAAATAATGAGACTTTATATTAATTAACAAAGTCCCCATAAGTGCAATTTGGTATCAAATTAATTGTTATAATAAATCCCACAACTTATCATTGTTGGATCTAATACAACCAGTTCCGGCAACGAGTTTTAAAACTATACCTGAGAGTTGCCAACTTCAGCTCTGTAGAGCCCTTCTCTAATTGGCCAGTCTCTGGTAGCCTAGCCAGGCTGCCTTGATGAGGTGTGGAGTGGCCTCGGTTGAACACAAAGGATGTGCCTGGGGGAGAAGATCTGCCTCAGCAGATGGTGAAAAAGGGTTGGGCGAGAGCAGCCAAACTGATCTTCAAGGGCAGGGAAGAACATTTGGAGCAGCTCAGGACCTCCCCCATTTCCTGCAGCCACAGACAATTAGGTGCCCTCTTAATTAGCTTAGGAAAGAGCAGAAGAGGGATACGTTTAGGATTGTTAACCACACCAGTGGATGGGCTTAGCCAGATCTAACATCCAAAAATTAGTTTCAACCATGTTGGATTTGTGAAGAATGTTGCTCCCTCGGATTGATTTTTGCCACACTTCCCAGGAAGTGATCATAGAAGGTGGAAGGAGCTTGCCTGTGATTGGACAGTTGACCCCCGCCACCACTTTCCACACCAGGAGCAAGGATAAATATGACAGATTTGCACCCATACCTCAGATCCCTACAAGGAAAAAGACACAGAAGAATAAGGACTGCCCTGCTGGACCCCTGAGGTGTACCTGGACACCGCACTCTGAACGACTGCACCAGCTGCATACTTGGGCTTCACCACTAAAAGGTCTTTGCATGCCTTTTACTGCTTCAGTCAGACTGTGGCTGACTTTTGTCCGGAACATCTGCAACAACAATGTGAAGCATGTCCTTCTTCGATATGTACTCACACAGTTTCGTAATAGTATTAAATTTACACTGGCATAGTATCACTGAGAGTCTTTTGTGTTGTGTATGTGTTTAGTCTTACACTATCTTTCTATTTGTGTGATAGTTGCACTTTAGGGGTGTGGACTACCACTCCCATAAAGCATTGTTGTGTTGTATGTGAGATGTGGCATGGACTACTTATCACACTGCATAGTTCAATAGCTGTTTTCGAAGGGACATTTGTACATGCACATATGGGGAAAAACATCATTACTGCCCTTACCTTTGCTGGTGCTTGGTGTGCCTGAGGTTTCAATATCAGTGACACCACTGGCGGATTCAGGAAGCAATGTAGACTCCACCATGTCTTCCATTAGTGTAGACGGTGTCTGGGTGGGTAGTCCTCCTCCAGTGCTCCTTGCCTCCATAAGCCTGCTTGTTACCCTCTCTTTGGCACGTGAATGCAAGTCGTACCATCGCTTGCGGATCTTCTCAACAGAGCCCTGCGCAACACCCACTGCGCATATTTTGGTCTGGATGTCTGACCACAGTTTTCTCTTCTCACTTTCAGGTACCTGTAGTGAGTGTTTTCCAAATAGTTTGACGTGGTTCCTGACCACCTCCTCGGTGAGCACCTCCAATTCCTGCTCACTGAATTTGAGTTTGCGCTTCCTATCTCCTTTCTCCTTCACATGAGTAGCCATTATTCTGTTTGGTCCTGGCTGGCTCACAAGACTGCCTCCCTGGTGCTTGACTGGGTATCTCTGCCTGCTCCTGTGGGTGGGGCTTCTTGAAACAGCATCGACTGACTCACTTCCTGGTTGTGATGTCATCAGGCTGTTCGAGGTTTCCGTTTTCGCAATTTGCGATTAGCAAATACTGATTCGCTATTTTTTGTGATTCGGTATTTGCAACTCGCTAATTACGATTGCGAATTTTAAGAAATAGCTATTACCAACTCGCAATTTCCATACATCCCAATTTGCATTTCTTAAATAACGATTTCTTGAAATTTGCTTTTAAAAAAATGCAAACTGGGAGCTTGATACATCTGGCCCTTACATTTTTGTTATATTTAGCATTTTGTGTTCATTTTTATTTTTTACTTTTATGATTTTGTATATTGATTTATGCAAATAGGTTGGATCTTTGTTTGTATATGGGAAATATGCCCTTTATGCAGGATCACTCTGGACTGTTTTGCTGTTATGTATGTTGAACCCTGTTGATGTCTAGGCAGTTTATCCCTGCTATCTAAAGGTAAAGTGCTTGTGCTCCCCCTTTCAACAGTATGACATTGGTACACACCTAATTGGCATGTTTAGCTTATCTGTACGTCCATAGTACCTGGTATTATGTGTACCCAGGGCCTGTAAGTTAAATATCTTTAGTGGACTGCAGTAACCCATGTGCCATTGAATACAATGTCAGTGCAATCCTGACTGCAGGCCTAGCATTTGTAGCCTGGCTGTTGCAGCCTTACACTGCAAATCAGTATGCCAAAATAGCCCCTTTAGACATGTCAAAACGTTCTTTTAAATATTTATGTCACCCCTCAGTAGGCCTAAGTACCATAAGGCAGAGTGTGTGGTATTTTAAATTAGGAAGTGTAAAAGATTAAGGTTAAATATATTCTTACAGTGAAAAGGCCCCAAACGTTATTTTCTCTGTAGCAGGGTTGGATGTTCCATAGGAAAGCACTTGGATACAACAATAGCCTCCAGCTTACTTTTCACTTAGAGGTGAAGTCTAGTGTGTCTGAAGACTTTGGGGGTAATTCCAACCCTGGCGGTCGGTGTTAAAGCGGCGGCTAACCCGCCAACAGGCTGGCGGTGTAAAAAATGGAATTCTGACCCTGGCGGAAACCGCCAACAGAGACCGCCACTTTAACACTCCGACCGCCACGGCGGGACAAACAAACAGCGTGGCGGTCACCGCCAACAGACAGGCGGGAGACAATGTACCGCCCACCCTATCACAACCCACCAATCCGCCACCTTTTCCGGGGCGGTAGCCCCGCCGATAAAAACACGGCGGAAACAGACATTTCAAATGGAAAACGCTCACCTCCATACACCCCACGAGGAATCTGGACAGCATGGAACCCGAACTACACATCCTACCAGCCATTGTCTTCCTGCTCCTCTACCAGGAGCATGAACGCCGGCGCAGAAGACTATGGTGAGTACTGCACCTACGACACAGGGGAGGGGGGAGGAGAAAATATTACGGGCACACATACGCTACACACCCACAACCACCCTCACCCACTACAACACACACATCAATGCATAGCAATATATAACTGTTACAACCCCCAAACCCCCCCGAAGAATGCAAAGACAAAATTAAATGATCATAAACAGTCGAATAGATTGTATTATCGGCATATAAAAATATCACACATTCAAAACTAATATATACATAAATATTAAAAGTCCGATAATTTTAGCTGTCATTGTCCGTGGACCACTGGGCCCAAATCACATGGGCAAGGCCCACACAGGATACCTGACACCAACGGAGAGAACACTGCAGGGGCATCAGATAGAAAAACTACAGGCACCTCAGGGGGAAGGGAAGGGGGGGCACCTCAGCCACATGAATACACGACGCCAGATCCACGAGGGGCCTCCATGGCCACTGTCCCATCCTGGGGAGTGCAAAGCCACAGTCTCTCAAGTCCATACAGTGGGTGGTTTGCCCACTGTACCATCCTGGGGAGTGCAAAGCCATAGTCTCTCAAGTCCATACAGTGGGTGGCTTGCCCACTGTACCATCCTGGGGAGTGCAAAGCCACAGTCTCTCAAGTCTCTACAGTGGGTGGTTTGCCCGCTGGTACATCCTGGGGAGTGCAAAGCCACAGTCTCTCAAGTGGATGACAGTGTCCACTGGTTCTGGAGGGGGACTGGTGCCCAGAGTGCTTCGTGCAGCCCTGCCCGACACAGATGCGGCACTGCCCCTTCCGCCAATGGTCCAGCGGTGCTTGAGATGAAGGGCCCAGTGCAGCGGTGCTTGAGATGAAGGGCCCAGCGCAGCGGTGCTTGAGATGAAGGGCCCAGTGCAGCGGTGCTTGAGACGGCGGTGCCCAGCGGAGCAGTGCTTGAGACGGCGGTGCCCAGCGGAGCGGTGCTTGAGATGAAGGGCCCAGCGGAGCGGTGCTTGAGATGAAGGGCCCAGCGCAGCAGTGCTTGAGATGAAGGGCCCAGTGCAGCGGTGCTTGAGACGGCGGTGCCCAGCGGAGCGGTGCTTGAGACGGCGGTGCCCAGCGGAGCGGGTCTTGAGATGAAGGGCCAAGTGCAGCGGTGCTTGAGATGAAGGGCCCAGCGCAGCGGTGCTTGAGATGAAGGGCCCAGTGCAGCAGTGCTTGAGAGGGCGGTGGCCAGCGGAGCGGTGCTTGAGACGGCGGTGCCCAGCGGAGCGGTGCTTGAGACGGCGGTGCCCAGCGGAGCGGTGCTTGAGATGAAGGGCCCAGCGGAGCGGTGCTTGAGATGAAGAGCCCAGTGCTGCGGTGCTTGAGATGAAGGGCCCAGCGCAGCAGTGCTTGCGATGAAGGGCCCAGTGCAGCGGTGCTTGAGACGGCGGTGCCCAGCGGAGCGGTGCTTGAGATGAAGGGTCCAGCGGAGCGGTGCTTGAGATGAAGGGCCCAGCGCAGCGTTGCTTGAGATGAAGGGCCCAGTGCAGCGGTGCTTGAGACGGCGGTGCCCAGCGGAGCGGTGCTTGAGACGGCGGTGCCCAGCGGAGCGGTGCTTGAGATGAAGGGCCCAGCGGAGCGGTGCTTGAGATGAAGAGCCCAGTGCAGCGGTGCTTGAGATGAAGGGCCCAGCGCAGCGGTGCTTGAGATGAAGGGCCCAGTGAAGCGGTGATTGAGACGGCGGTGCCCAGCGGAGCGGTGCTTGAGACGGTGGTGCCCAGCGGAGCGGTGCTTGAGATGAAGGGCCCAGCGGAGCGATGCTTGAGATGAAGGGCCCAGTTCAGCGGTGCTTGAGATGAAGGGCCCAGTGCAGCGGTGCTTGAGAGGAAGGGCCCAGTTCAGCGGTGATTGAGACGGCGGTGCCTAGCGGAGTGGTGCTTGAGATGAAGGGCCCAGTTCAGCGGTGCTTGAGATGAAGGGCCCAGCGAAGCAGTGCTTGAGATGAAGGGCCCAGTGCAGCGGTGCTTGAGATGAAGGGCCCAGTTCAGTGGTGCTTGCCTTGGCGGTGCTTGCCCAGTTCAGCGGTGCTTGCCTTGGCGGTCCTTGCCCTGTTCAGCGGTCCTTGCCCTGTTCAGCGGTGCTTGCCTTGGCGGTACTTGCCCAGTTTGGCGGTCCTTGCCCTGTTCAGCGGTCCTTGCCCTGTTCAGCGGTTCTTGCCTTGGCAGTGCTTGCCCAGTTCAGCGGTGCTTGCCTTGGCGGTCCTTGCCCTGTTCAGCGGTCCTTGCCCTGTTCAGCGGTGCTTGCCTTGGCGGTCCTTGCCCTGTTCAGCGGTGCTTGAGTTGGCAGTCCTTTCCCTGTTCAGCAGTGCTTGCCCAGTTCAGAGGTGCTTGCCTTGGCGGTCCTTGCCCTGTTCAGCGGTGCTTGCCTTGGCGGTACTTCCCCAGTTCAGCGGTGCTTGCCTTGGCGGTCCTTGCCCTGTTCAGCGGCCCTTGCCCTGTTCAGCGGTGCCTGCCTTGGCGGTCCTTGCCCTGTTCAGCGGTGCTTGAGTTGGCGGTCCTTGCCCTGTTCAGCAGTGCTTGCCCAGTTCAGCGGTGCTTGCCTTGGCGGTCCTTGCCCTGTTCAGCGGTCCTTGCCCTGTTCAGCGGTGCTGTGGCTGGTGCTCCTTCATTGCCCAGCTGGGCTGTGGCTGGTGCTCCTTCATTGCCCAGCTGGGCTGTGGCTGGCGGGCCCTCCTGGGCAGCTGGGATGGGGCTGGTGGGACCCTCCTGGGCAGCTGGCCTGCTGCCGGACTTGTCGGGCGTGCTGCCCTTCCCACCCGTCCCTGGTCGTCTGTGGCCCTTTCCCACCTTTGGCGGTGTGCCAGGTGGCACCCCACTTCCAGGCGGAGCCAGGGTAGGGATTTTGGTCCCTGGTGTCCTTGGCCTCTCGCGCCGGGCACTGGTGATCTTTGGGTGTTTTTCCGGGGGTGGGCTGGCCGTGCCTTGGCTCCTACCAGAACTAGTTGCCCTTGAGGGTGGGGGACTCCACATTCCTTGGACAACAGTCCTGATAGGTCCTGGTTTGGTGGTGGCTGAGGTGCTGATTGCAGTCTTATTCGATGGACGGGGTGGGGGAGTTGTTGGAAAGAGGTCAAGTTTGGAAAGGAAAATCAATTTGGAAAGAGAGGGACGGCTAGGTGCAGTGGGTATGGGAGTGGAGGAAGAGGATGTGGTTGTAGGAGTGTGAAGTCTGGTGTCTTTGGGTGCAGGTGCTTGGGCTGGAGGCTGTCGTGAGGTGGATGGCTGTTGGGTGGGTGGCTGCCTGCGTTTGTGTGGTTTGGAAGAGGGGGTGACAGACACACTGGGAGAGGACACAGTGGACATGTAAATGGTAGTGGGGGTGGTGACTGCACGTGTGCGGAGTGTTCTGGTGGGTGTGCTTGTGATGGACGTAGTGGCTGAAGATGTTGTGCATGCAAGTGTGAGTGGAGACGTCACAGGGAGGGAGGATGGAGACGAGGAAGAGGGGAACACAGTGGAGGCAGTGGGTGTTGGTGTGTCTGCATGTGGATGTTGCTTGTGTGAATGCTTGTGTGAAGTGTGGTGCTTATGTCTGGATGAGCTTCCCTTGGGTGTTGAGGTGTGTGCAGGCTGGTCTGTAGGTGTGTCTGGGATAGGCAGAGGTACAGGGGATTGGGTCTGGGTGGAGGAAGTTGGAGGGGGGAGGCTAGAGACAGGGACAATTGCTGCTGTCAGTGCTGAGGCCAGAGCGTTGAACGATCGCTGATGGGCAGCCTGACCCGAATGAATGCTCTCCAGGTATGCATTACTCCGGTGCACCTCCCTTTCTACACCCTGGATGGCATTCAAAAGGGTAGACTGCCCAACAATGATGGTCCTCAGGAGGTCAATGACCTCCTCACTGAGGGCAGCAGGGGTGACAGGGGCAGGGCCTGAGGTGCCTGGGGCGAAGGAGATGCCCACCTTCTTGGGTGAGCGGGCACGGGGCAAACGCTGAGGGGCTGCTGGGAGGGTGGTGCTGGTGCGCTGGGTGGCGGCTGTACCTGTTGTTGCGGGGGGCACGGATGTTACTGCCACCACAAGGGAGCTCCCTTCAGAGGACGAGGCGCTGCCACTGACATCAGCACGAGTCCCCGCTGTGGAGCTCCCCTCGCCCTCCGTCTCACTGGTGAAATCCGAGTCAGTTGCATGGCCTGCCATGGCCATGTGAGATGCAGCTCCCTCGTGCTCCGATGCCACTTCTCCTCCGCCTGATGATGCTAATGCACACATGAACAGGAAGACCACAAAAAAGGGGGGAGGAGAAAGAAAGACATGTTGAGTGCATGGATTACCGCTACCGTTGGCGGAGAGGACAGACACAGAAGCACCCTGAACTACGCTGCGCACTTGGGGTCCACTACGCCATCCGTGGGACATGGCCTACAAGCCTATGGACGACGACTGCACACATAGATGACACAGGGCCATGAATAGCTGTACTTGGCACCCTACAGAGGTGGGGGGCGGGGGCACCGGACCATGCCTTACGGAGGGGCCTAGCCTACAGAAATCGCCCTGGCCTAGAGATACCCACAGCCCACCTCCCCCACCCAGACACCTCCAATGCACGCAAAGTCACCAGAATGAGAGTGTACCCACCCCCTTGTGTCTGCTGTGATGTCCTCATGCGCCCATCCAAATCGGGGTAGGCCACCGCCAGGATCCAGGACATCAGGGGGGTCAATTGACGACTGGCACCCCGCCTACGTTGGGAGGCCATCACCAGCAGAGCCTCCACCGTCTTCCTGCTCCCACGTCGGATGTCCTCCCACCTCTTCCGGCAGTTGGTGCCCCGTCTGTTGTGGACCCCCAGGGTCCGGACGTCCTTGGCGATGGCACGCCAAATAGCGATTTTCTGGTGGGCGCTGACCTATGTGACATGTACAGGGGGAGAAAAAAATGCATGCTTGATGTGAGTGGCCCCCCATCCCTACCCTTGCCATGTGACATATGCTCCCATCTGTCGTCTGATGCATGCCTCAATCGCTCCCCTCCCCACCATCTTTCATCCACCCGACTTAACCCAGGCATTGGCCACAAAGCATGCTCCCAGTGTACTTACCAGTTGGTCTGGAGGACCGTGGAGTAGCGCATACTGGGGGAGGACCCCATCCACGAGTTTCTCCAATTCTTCAGAAGTGAAGGCAGGGGCCCTTTCCCCAGTCGCAGCAGCCATTGTCTCTTCCAGACCGAGGTCACAGCAGCACTTGCAGTGTAGGTCCGCTCCTGTGGAAGATCAGATATCGAGTGAATAAGTAGATAGAAAATGGCGGTCACGCCCGCGGCGGTGCGTACCGCGGTGGTGCGTACCGCGACCGCCGGCGCACATCGTCATTGGCTTGTGTAACCCATAGGATTCTATGTTAACCAATGCGGCTTTGTGCCGCGGTCTTCGACCGCCTACCGCCACGGTGTGCCACGCCAGCACATTGACCTCACATCCCATTGTCACACTTCACAGGTCAGGCAGCCGCCATTTCAAGGGCCCACATGGCTTAATTTCTACTGCGTCACACATACCTAGGCCTTTCCTCAACACTCATACAAACCATTCAATGCATAGTGAATCATGTTGTGTGCAGGCTGTGGGAACGTACCTGTGGGTTGATTGACTCTGTGCTCGCTGTTGTCCTTCCTAGGCACCGTCTGCTGGGCAACGCGAGGAGATGTAGGAATCTTCCCGTGTACAGACCGCTGGTGGACCTGTCGACAATGGAGGAAAGACATGTCATACTGACATACAGGCTTGACCGAGCCACTATACAGGAAGTGTGTGCCCAGCTGGAGGCAGACCTGATGTCACCCATCCGCCAACCCACAGGGATCCCCCCTCTAGTGCAGGTGCTGTCAGTGCTCCATTTCTTAGCAAGTGGGTCATTTCAAACAACAGTGGCCATATCATCAGGGATGTCTCAACCTATGTTTTCCAAGGTGTTGTCCAGAGTGTTGTCTGCCCTGCTGAAACACAAGAGGAGCTACATCATTTTCCCTGAGGTGGGGGATTTGCCTACAGTGAAGGGTGATTTCTATGCCCTTGAACATATCCCCAACATCATAGGTGCCATTGATGGGACACAACTGGCTTTGGTACCCCCCAGCAGGAGTGAACAGGTGTACAGGAACAGGAAAAGTTATCATTTGATGAATGTACAGATGGTGTGTTTGGCTGACCAGTACATCTCCCATGTTAATGCCAAGTTCCCTGGCTCAGTGCATGACGCCTACATCCTGCGGAATAGCAGCATCCCGTTTGTGATGGGTCAACTCCAGAGGCATCGGGTGTGGCTATTAGGGGACTCTGGTTACCCCAACCTGTCCTGGGTACTGACCACAGTGAGGAATCCCAGGACCAGGGCAGTGGAACGCTACAATGAGGCCCATGGGCGGACTAGGAGGGTGATCGAGCAAACCTTTGGCCTCCTGAAGGCCAAGTTCAGGTGCCTCCATATGACAGGTGGATCCCTAATGTACTCACCAAAGAAGGTGTGCCAGATCATCGTGGCCTGCTGTATGCTTCACAACCTGGCTTTGCGCCGCCAGGTGCCTTTTCTGCAGGAGGATGGTCCAGATGGTGGTGTTGTAGCAGCTGTGGAGCCTGTGGAGAGTGAATAAGAGGAAGTCGGAGAGGACGACATAGACAACAGGAACACAGTAATAGAGCAATATTTTCAGTGACACACAGGTAAGAGTACACACCGGCATATTACATTTACTTAAAGACTCTCTACTGTCTGACTTTTTCCCCCAGTGTATGGTAACTGTGTTGGGACTTTCCCTTCCGTTTTCAGAGCTGTGGGCCCCACTGCGTGACATCTGCTTTGTTACCCCATGGACTACAGCTGTGTGACAGCGGTTTGTTGGCATCACAATGTGAATAACAATTTTGGCACTGTCATGTCTAATACATTTGTTAAAATCACAGACAGACTCCAGATTGTTTATGTGCAATAAGTGTGTTTATTCAAGTGCTCTAATTTGGATGGGTGGTTGCAAATCGTGAGGGGTGATGGTGGAGGATTGTCCATGGCAGAGTCCAGACTATCAGGTTCACACGTGCATTGTCCAAATGCCTGTGGGAAGTGGAGCAGGGGCAGTTTAAGGTTGGACAGGGTGACAATGTGGGACAGTAGGATGACAATCAGGGCGGTATCCTTTGCTGGCGGGGGACTTGACATGTTACTCTGTCTTCTTCCTGGATTTCAGGGCCCGCTTGCGGGGTGGTTCTCCTTCTGCAGGGGGTGGGGTTCTGGTGGCCTGTTGGTCTTCTGTTGGGGCCTCCTGTCCACTAGCGCCGGCGGAGGTGGTAGCCTGTTCTTGGTCCATGCTAGTGTCAGGGGCCCTTTGAGGTGCCACAGTGGTCCGCAATGTGGAGATTAACTCATTCAGGGCCACTACGATGGTACCCATGGCAGTACTGATGTTTCTCAGTTCCTCCCTGAACCCCATATACTGTTGTTCCTGCAGAAGCTGGATTTCCTGAAACCTGGCCAGGACCGTCGCCATCGTCTCCTGGGAGTGGTGGTATGCTCCCATGATGGAGGAGAGGGCCTTGTGGAGAGTGGGTTCCCTTGGCCTGTCCCCCCCCTGTCGCACAGCTGCCCTCCCAGTTCCCCTGTTTCCTTGGGCCTCCGTCCCCTGGACCGTGTGCCCACTACCACTGCCCCCAGGTCCCTGTTGTTGTTGGGGTGGTGGGTTAGCCTGGGTTCCCTGTAGTGGTGGACACACCGCTGATTGACGTGTCCTGGGGACAGAGGTATGGGCCCGCTGGGTGGGTGCTGTGCTGGTGTTCCCAGAGGGGGGAAGGTCTGCTGTGGCCTGTGCCTGTTGAGGGAAACCGACTGTCCCGAGGTCCCCGATGGACCGGGCTGGTCATCTAGATCCAGGGAGACAGAGCTGCTGTCATCACTGTGGGCCTCTTCTGGGGGTGGAGGGGACATTTGTGGACACTCCTGCGCGGTGACCTGGCGTTCGGGTCCTGCATGGGTATAAAAGTATGGTTATTGCTTCTGTGTGTGCCAATGGCGTGCAATGGGTGGGTGCCCGTGTACCCCAGTTCTGGCATTCCTTTGTGGGGGCTGTTGTGACGGTATTTTGGGGGGGGGTGATGGGTATGTGCATTGCGCATGCCTTGGTGATGGGTGTCCATGCTTTGGGGCCGCATGCAGGGCTAAGTGTTGGGATGGGTGGGTTGTGATGGTGAGACATTTGCAAGGGGTAGTTGTGATGGGGGTAAGGGTGAGGGTGGGGGTATGAGTTGGCATGCAGGTGGGGTGGGGGGGATGAAGTAGTGAAGATGAGACTTACCAGAGTCCATTCCTCCACCGACTCCTGCAAGGCCCTCAGGATGCAGGATGTTCAAGACTTGCTCCTCCCATGTTGTAAACTCTGGGGGAGGAGGTGGGGGTCCGCCGCCAGTCCGCTGTACTGCGATGTTGTGCCTTGATACCATGCAACGCACATTCCCCCGTAGGTCGTTCCACCGCTTCCTGATGTCGGCCCTATTTCTCGGGTGCTGTCCCACAGCATTGACCCTGTCCACTATTCTGCTCCATAGCTCCATCTTCCTGGCAATGGTGGTGTGCTGCACCAGTGTCCCAAACAGCTGGGGCTCTACTCGTAGGATTTCCTCCACCATGACCCTGAGTTCAGCATCTGAGAACCTGGGGTGTCTTTGAGGTGCCATGGGGTGGTGTGGATGATGTGTGGGGTGGAGTGTGTAGTGATAGGTGGGGTGCTATTTAGTGGTGTGTTGTGTGAGGTGCGTGGAAGTTCTGTGGATATTTGTATTGTGTGCCTGTGGATGCTTGGTAGTTGACTGTGGTGTCTCTCTCTCGCCTTCTCTCTGAATTTCTGGTCGTAGGGGTTTGTGGGTGATGTAGGTGTGTGTTTTATATTGTATTGGGTGTGTGGGAGTGGGGTGTGTATGTGTATCAGGTGTGTGTATTTTGAATAGTCCAATGTGGTTGTGTTTTGTACGAGTATGTGTATTTCGACCGCGGCGGTGTGTACCGCCAATAGAATGCCGCGGTTGAAAGACCGCCGCGTGGATTCGTGGGTCGTAATGGCATGGGCGTATTTCTGTTGGCGTGACGGTGGAGGTTTGGTCATCGCCAGTTTATCGCTGACCTTTGGTGTGGCGGACTTTTGTGGATGTCGGAATTTTGGCGGTTTGCCTGTTGTGGGTCAGAATGACCGTGGCGGTTTACCGCGACTGCGGTGGTGTTATGGCGGTCTTCTGACTGGCGGTAAGCGGCTTTTACAGCCGAGGTTGGAATGACCGCCTTTGTGCCTTCTTAAGAATACCCAGAGAGTATAGGGTTGTCCCCAGGAACATTTACCCCATTGGTTATGGGACACCCAAAAGTAATTTCAACCCACTAGCTTGTGCCAGTCATAAATTACAGATCTCCAGGCACCCAATACAGAACAGCCCCGAACCAGTAACAGATGAGAAGAGGGCTGAATTTGCTGCCTGAGATCTGAGAAGAGCTTAGAAGCCTGGACCTGATCTCTCTCTCTTGTACTAAGAACAATGAAATGGACTCCAAGACTCATAAGGCTGACCTATGAAAGATACAAGGACACATCAACCTCAAAGAGTCTTTTTCCTGCAACAAGCCATCTAAGCAGTGGCATGTGGACCTGGACTGACCCCTACTATCTGACATCTGCGTGACACCCTGTGAGTCTCTAAGGGCCCCCCTGACATCTTAGAGGCTTTAGAAGTATACTCATATGGTGGAATGAGACTAAAAAGACTAAAGTCAGAAGGGAAAACCCTTGACCATGATGAGCCTGTTTGGTGTATCTGCCTGTGCTTCATCACGGTCAGTGTCTAATTATGTCTAGGTCCCAGTCTACTGCGACCATTGACTATAATTGACACTTTGGGCCTGATTCTGACCCCGGCGGTAAGGAACCGCCGGGGCCAGGGTCGGCGGGAGCACCGACAACAGGCTGGCGGTGCCCCGCAGGGCATTCTGACCGCAGCGGTTTGGCCGCGGTCAGAAGAGGAAAACCGGCGGTCTCCCGCCGGTTTTACCCTGCCCAGACGAATCCTCCATGAAGCCGCCATGGGGATTCAGACACCCCATACCGCCATCCTGTTCCTGGCGGTTCGCCCGCCAGGAACAAGATGGCGGTATGGGGTGTCGTGGGGCCCCCGTAAGAGGGCCCCACAAAGAATTTCAGTGTCTGCTTTGCAGACACTAAAATTCGCGACGGGTGCAACTGCCTTCCCACTCCGCCGGCTCCATTCGGAGCCGGCATCCTCGTGGGAAGGGTGTTTCCCACTGGGCTGGCGGGCGGCCTTTTGGCGGTCGCCCGCCAGCCCAGTGGGAAATCCAGAAAAACCGCAGCGGTCTTCTGACCGCAGTGCGGTATTCTGGAGGGGGGAACTCTGTCGGGCGGCCTCCGCCGCCCGCCAGGGTTAGAATCACCCCCTTTGTGTTTCTTGGTGCTATTTTACTTAAAAATTAAAAAAAAATCTTACATCTGGTTCCCCTTATTGGATTTGTGTCACTTTGGTGTCATTTTATTTATTAAATTTTACTGTATTTTTCTAATTCAGTTTTGGTACTGCTTAGTTACTTTACCCATTGTCCTAAGATGAGCCTATCTACTCTGATCTAAAGGGGGGATTGAGTTCAAGTTAATTCTATGACTTTGAAGATTCACCCTGACATTGATTACTGGAAGTGGGTACTTTACCAATTCAACAAATACTCCACTTTCTTACAATGTTCATTACTTTAAAAAAAGAATGTATCATTAGGGCTAGCTGATAGCCCGTACAATGAAGTATATAATTGTAACTCCAGACCTAAAAATCAAAAGATCTCATAAGAATTTGTATGACCAAGTTATGGTTTTTGGAATACTGGTCAGAATTGGCGCTTTGAAAGAACTATTATGAGATGTATATTCCAAAGCACCTAAACCTATATTTTTCAGAACCTTTGAACTGACTTGAGCTAGGCTGAGTAAAGCATAACTCCACACTCTGCAACAATGCTCCCTCAGAGACTATCCCAGGGTATGGACTGCAGATTGCAAGATAGTTCACTACAGAACGTTTTGGTAGGGAAACTTCACCACCTGACACAACACATTCACATTCAGGCGATGGCTTGTACTCGTACTTTCTCCCACGGAGTACCCCCATACTATTGTGAAACTCACCTTCCTAGACAGACTCTGCTCTATAGTTTTATGAGGTCAAGTAATTAGGAAATGTTAAATGCCATAACATAATAGATATTTTTTAAGTTTTGAAGTCTGCATGCAAGGCTTATACATTCACAAGGTGAAGCAAGATAGCTATAATGTCTCCAACACTGGTCAGTAAAGAGTGCCATACTGCAGGTGGAGCTGAATTTAGAGCCCTTTCCCTGGGAAGGTGCCTTAGGAGGGGAGAAACAAAAGTGACACACCAATGTAGCATTAATAATCCTCAAATCATTCATCTGTGCACCCATTATGCCCTCAAGGTTTATTGGCAATATTTTATAAAGTAATTAGGAATGACTAAGTAGAACTATGCATTGCACATCTCCCAGTGAAAACATGGTATCATGTGACATTGAGTGATTAAGTAGGGTTATGTAGTTCACAGTAAGAAACTGTGTAATCTGAATAAGTATACTTTCAGAGGGGATGCACTTGAAATATTTTGTTTTCCAAAACGAATATGGCTTCTTTTATGGTCAGTTCAGTTCTTAATGATTTAGTCAACTCCTATATGCATAGATTTGTGGATACCATACGAATGTATATTTGTGAGTGTGACTGCACCATCATTGTTTTAAGTGCATATTCTTTCATATGGGTTCAATTTGGTGGTTCAAATGTACTTTGTTGGGTCCATTATAGATTGGTTAGAATTAGGCAGCATTTGTTTGCCCAAAGGTACAAATTAGAGCAACTGTCTATCTATTTAGGTTCAGTTCAATGTATTGTTGATAGTGATGTGGCATGAGCACCATGTTCACTATGTAATATCTACTTCATATTAACTGGATAGTAAAAGAATATTCAGAACTTGTGTTGATTATCATTTTGAAAAGTTTGTCTGAAGATGCTCATGTGGTATTTGAAGGGATAACAAAAAAAGCCAAGAAAATTATGGAGATTTAAAGAAAAGAGGTTGAGAGGAAATGGAGGAGAAAGTAAAAAGAAAGGAAGGGAGAAAGAGAAAAGGCCGACAGTGAAAACTATTAAATATACATTAAAAGGAAAGCTAGAATAAGACAGGGAAAGGTGGAAAAAGGATGAGGGGAGTGATGGGCAAACTGAGGAGAGTCAGAGAAAGAAATAATAAAGGCGTGCAGAAAAGAGCAGACATTAAAAGTAAATATAATAAGTGGGGTGAGAGAAGGAAATCACACTGAAACTAGAAACAAAAGTGTAAGTGAAAGAAAGCAGAGATACTAGAACAAAAGGAAAGAAATATGGAGGACATACAAAAAGCATACAAGAGGAAGAAAAGCTGAATTAAAAAAGTGAGTATGAAAGGGGGAAAAAACAAAAAATATAGAGCTATAGCCAAGAAAGAGCAAAGTGATTAGGAAAGTAGCAGAAAGGAAGATGGTCACAAAGTGGTAGAAGACAAGCAAAGAAAGAAACAATAATAAACATACGAGGTAAAGAAAATGGAAGAAGAAAATAAAGGAAAGCAGTGATACAGAAACAATTGTAGCAGAAAAGATGGCTAGACAAGGCAAGCAATAGTGAGAGAAAGGAGGCAGAAAGAAGATGAGGAGAAGAGACTTAGAGAAGAGAGAGGAGCATGGCAAGAGAGTAGGAGAATGAAGAAAGGGAAACAATTAAAGAAAGAGACTTTGTCAAGCAGATATTGGGCTTGATTCAGAGTCGTGGATGGATCACTCTGTTACAAATGTGACTGATATCCAGTCTGTTGTACTTCAACTGCATTATATCCTACAGCACTTATAATGCACATGTTGAATCTGACCCTTTCTTCAGGGTCATCTGGGGACTTTTTTGCCTTCCACCTCACATTTGTTTTTGCTAAATTCATTTTTGTTGGTCTTTGACTCTGTGCGCTTTACCTCTGCTAACCACATGGTAATATTGGCTTATCCCCCATTGCCATACTTAGGGGCATATTTATACTCTGGTTGCGCCGAATTTGCGTCGTTTTTTTCGACGCAAATTCGACGCAAAACTAACGCCATATTTATACTTTGGCGCTAGACGCGTCTAGCGCCAAAGTTCCCGGAATGTGCGTCATTTTTTAGCGTGAACCCCTTCCTTGCGTTAATGATATGCAAGGTAGGCGTTCCCGTGTTAAAAAATGACTCCCAGGCCTTTACGTGGTATTTATACTCCCGGGCAAAAATGACGCCCGGGAGTGGGCGTGGCCAAAAACGGCGCATTTGCGCCGCTTTTTAACGCCTGGGTCAGGGATGGCGTTAAGGGACAAGTGGGCTCAAAATGAGCCCAGAGTGCCCTCCCCTGCCCCCAGGGACCCCCCCTGCCACCCTTGCCCACCCCAGGAGGACACCCAAGGACGGAGGGACCCATCCCATGGACATTAAGGTAAGTTCAGGTAAGTATTTTTTTTTTTTTTTTTTGTGGCATAGGGGGGCCTGATTTGTGCCCCCCTACATGCCACTATGCCCAATGACCATGCCCAGGGGACAGAAGTCCCCTGGGCATGGCCATTGGGCAAGGGGGCATGACTCCTATCTTTACAATGATAGGAGTCATGTTGATGGGGGATGGGCGTCGAAAATAAATGGCGCAAGTCGGGTTACGATGATTTTTTCGACGTAACCTGACTTGCCCCATTTTAAGACGCCCATGCGCCATTTTCCCCCTACGCCGGCGCTGCCTGGTGTACGTGGTTTTTCTCACGCACACCAGGCAGCGCCGGTCTGCTTGCGCCGGCTAACTAATAAATACGGCGCCCGCATGGCGCTTCAGAATGGCGTTAGCCGTAGCTAATTTTTTTGACGCAAAACTGCGTTAGCGCAGTTTTGCGTCAAAAAGAATAAATACGGCCCTTAATTTCCTTGTAAGTCCCTAGTAAAGTGGCACTAAATTTGCACACTGTCTGCAGCAGTAGTGTTGACAGTCTTTTAAGTAGACCCTTAAACATGTCCCTGGTCTGCCATGGCAGAGACTTTGTATACAGTTGTAACCTGCCATGTCAAACTGGCAAAATAAACCTTTTTCCAGGCCCAAATCTTACTTTTTAGTGCATATAAGTCACTTTTAGGGTAGGCCGTGGACAGCCCAGAGTGTAGAATGCAATGTATTTAAAAAGTTGGACGTGTACTTTTAAGCATGTCCTGGTAGTGAAAAACGTTTAAGTTTGTTTTTCACTGCTGCAAGGCCAGTTTCTCCATAGGATAACATTGGAGTTGCCTTATGACGTTTTATGCATGTAATTTCCAATTAGGAAGATATGGGACCCCCATGTTTGGGGTTTCTTGAATCACAATTTAAAATCACAACTTATAGAGAAGTTGGATTTGAAACTGTAAATCTGAAACTTACACATTTAGAAAGTTGGCATTGTCTTACTTTAGCCATTTGGTGCCTTCTGCCTGCCTCTGAATACATGTCTGGGGTGGGTGACAGCTGGGCGTGTGTATTCCCCTCATGCAGCCACACACAAAGGGCTGCATAGCTCCCTGTGGTGAGTCTGGAGCCAAGGCAGAAAGGACAGGGCTTATTTTTGAAGTCTATCCCACTTCAAAGGCGCTACTGGGTATAAGTACTGGACCTCAAGCACCATCAACTCAGTACTCTTCTGGGCCTGTACTCTCCGAGGGAGAAGGACTGTGGTGCTGCTGAAAGAAATGTCACTTTACTGGACTCTGCTGGACTCCTGTTCTGCTGTGCTGACCTGCTGCCTGCTGCCCCCCTTGTCTGGTAGTGAGAAGGACTAGGCTTGCATCTTTTTAACTCAGAACCAATGTGACTCAAGGGGCTTGCTGGCTTGCCTCCTGTTTTTTGAAGTTTCAGGGACACAAAAGACATCCAAACTCACCTGCTACAGCACCTTGTCTCTGTCAACTGTGGGTTGTGCCCTGCCAAGTGGTGCAATCCCCTCCAGGGCCCTTGGAAGTGAGTATTAAGTGCTGCGTTAGTAGAAATTGATGCATCATCACTGTTGCAAGGGACAGAATCAGTGCATTGCCCATCGTGTGGATTGGAATTGGCACATTGCATAAACTGTGGGGATCAACTCCAGCGCATCACTACTGTTGCAAGGCCAGAACTGGTGTATCACTTTCAAAACCCCTATACCTTGGAGCCTTCACATCTCTGCTGGTATGTGGGGAAAACTGACACATTCCCTCTGCTGCAGGGATCGACTCCAGTGCATCACCTTCGGAACCACTACACCTTGCTATCACCACAATGTTGCAGCTGGGTGGCAAAAATCACTGCAACTTCACCACTAAATGGGGAAAATTGCCTAATCTCCTCCTATATGGGGATCGGCGTGGGTGCATCACCTTCTCTGCTTTTGTTCTGTAGGCCTCACTGGGTCCCTGTAGACGGCTTGTGCTGTATCAGTGTCAGTCTGAACTCTTGACTTTGTCCTGGTCCAGTGCGACCAGATGTCCTAAGAAAGCGCTAATTGCTTTTATGTGCAATTTTACCTTAATTCTTGAAAAAAATGTGTATCTCAAATTTTACTCATTGGATTTTTTGTCCTTTTGGAGTTCTTTTATTTATTAAATTAGGCTCTATTTTGTTAACCAGATGTGGTATTTTTTGTGTTGTGTTTTCACAGTTTTACTGTTTGAAGCTTTCAAAATTACTTAACACATTGCCTCTTAGGTTAAGCTGACAACTCTGTGCAAAGCTACCAGGGGGTGGGCACAGATTAATTTAGGATAAGTTGGTGACTTATCCTTACTAGGATTGTAGTTCCTACTTGGACAGGGTGCATACGTCTGCCAACCAGAAACCCAATATCTGACAGGGGCTATCAGCTTCTGAGACACTACTCATGTGCCAGACTGCTTTTCAATATGAAGAGCGATCAGAGAAATAGAACTTCAACATATATCCTCAAAGATTCAGACCCTAAATCGCATTTGGTATTTAGAAAAGGTAAATAAGAAGGGGGGTCTGAGACCCCCAACTTTTCATCTGCCAATCAGCTAGATGGACCTCTGTGAAGTGGGAAAGCCTTGCAAGACTTCTGTCTATGTCCTGCACTGTAGGGCCAAATCCTGCTAGTCTCCCTGCTGTATGAGGGGACATTACTCAGGGAGTCTAAGAACATCTGCCCTAGAGCCTGGAGTACCAGCGTCTCTCTCCTTGCCCAGACCAGTGTACCCTGTGAGGAAGAGGATAGCAGTGGATGGAGTATAGTCCAGTGGGATGCCCTGTTATCTGGAATTCCTCTGCGAGGTTTGAGAAAACAACTGTTGCACACGTCCACATCGGGTCATCACCTCTGTGCAGACCTAAGTCAGCGACCCCCATATGCCCGGAGAGAACCGCAGAGAAGATAGCTGTGGAAAAAACTGCTGCACTTTAAGGGCTGAATCTTTATGACGTAACATGGCAGTGACTCCAAATGCCAGGTGAGGCTGCTGTGCCATGTGGTAGGGGATGAAATCTTGTGTGGCAAATGTGCAGCAACTCCAGATGACAGTAATACTTGTGCTTTGTTGATTGGTCTGGAACACAAACACTGCGAACAGTGGTGACCCATAAATCACTGCGAACAACAAAGACTATGGTGGTCATTACGTTTTTGGTGGTCAATGAAACAACCTGTAACATCACATCAACAGGTTGAGCTGCCCCTGGGATGAAGCCCTTGGCGACAACAATACTCCTGGATTTCTGGACATTGAGGACAGTTCTGGCCGATCAGGGCAACCTGGACAGACAATACCAGTGAGCCTCACCATGACTACATCGACTCTTCCCAGCCTGGTTGCATCTACATCTCAGGCAGACATTCGCCACCCAACCAGTGTCCAGAGGACTGTGACTACCATCTTGTGGCCCCAAGTCCAGGATCCTAGGTCACCGCCACACATCTCTGACAATGATGTACCTGGAACCAGAGGCTGGGGGCGAACTGTGCCAAGGATGCAGACAAATGGGGAAGGGTGCGTGGGAGGGATGTTGTCACCAGTGGTGTGAGGCCACTGGGGAGTGTCCCGGCCAGGTCATCATCAACCAAGCCTTGGGAACCTATCATGAATCCCAAGGTGTGGTGTGCCAGGCCCTTACCAAACTCAGGGAAATCAAGCAGCTGCAGAGGGACTTTCATTGAGAGTCATTGGAAAAAGTGGGAGGCCACAAAAACCATCCTGGCCTCCCCAACAGGGGTGTTCAGAAAGATTAGCAGTAGCCTGATCAGGGACCGTGAGCAACACCACACCCAATCAATTGGCCCAGCAACACCAGGCCCTTGTACATCAGTGTCAGCCACTGGAAGGGAGGCCCTGTCAGGGGAAGCACCCGCCTCAGACACCTCTGCCTCTGTAGTTGTAGAAGCCTCCCCTCGTAAGTGGGGTGATCCACTCAAGACTCCAGGAGGTACAGATGGCAAGGTGCCAACCACTGGCAGCAAGTGATCTCTTCATGAGTTCACTCACTCCTTTGTGTGCCAATTATTCATTATTTTGACTGTTCTCCAACCACATTCCATCTTCCATGGTAGTTTACACTGGACTTTGGACTTCAAATGTTGTGGCATCCACTAATATGTTTTCATCCACCATGAATGATCTCCTCTCTTTCATCTTCTGTAGCATCAGTTTTTAATGTCCTGCACCTATGTAAATAAACTCATCAAACAAAAAAACATTGCCTGCTTGCTTCTGTTCCAAATGTTGAAATGTTGAGATGTATGCCCTTGTGGTGTTCATGAGAAAGACACACAATGGTAATGGATGAAGGGATATGTCACGGGTAGTGACATGTTGAGGATTAACAGCAATACAATGATACAAGTGTCTGGTCACACCAAACATTTTATTGCACTGTACAGCACAAAACCTGACAAAATGTCTGGACTATCATAGTCAATAATGTCTGAACCATACCAAAGTACTACCCCCCATACCACACAAGAAAGGGCTTAGTCAGATCTTGTCCCATAGAATAGGCTAATAGATTAGTGGATGTTGTCACCAGCTTGAGCATTATCACATACCAAAACCAGGTCTGCCAACATTACATATGTCATGGAACAGACTCAGGGCAGTACAACAGTCCCTGTTCATGGGTCTATCCCATCACAATGACAAAACATCTGTGGGTATGATGCAACCTATGTCAGTGTTGTGAAAGAGGCACTCTGGCCTGCAATGAGAACACACATCTACAGCTACAAACAGGTCATACAGGATCATTGTCAACACAATGTAAAGGGAACATGTATAGATTGCACTTGATTAGAACATATCTCAAGGCCATATGATCGCACACATGTGACAACTAGACCATCAAACCAGTGTATCCAGCATTTCAGATTTCCATCCACACACTGTCCAAGCTGCCTTGGTACATGATTCATACACCCTAAATCTGTGATCAACATTACCTGCATCAATCCATGTCCTCTTCCTATGTCAGAACAGCATCAGATATGCCCACATGAGGATCACATGTTGAAGGTAGCTGGATAATGAATAATACAAGAAGTTTAGCTTGGGAAGTTATACCCATGACCAAAACCTTATATCAAACATCAGTGGATACACTTACATTGCAATAAGAATGACACAAATCCTGCACATAATCAAGGTAGTGAAATGTTCAAGTCTGACTTAGCAAGCAAAGCTTTGATGTATACAGCGAAGAATTACATCCAGCATCTGTAGGAAAAACACCCTAGTCCTCACATCCTGGCAATTATAGTTCCTCATACAGTCACAGTGACAACATAACAATACTTAAACTCAGGTAAAGTAGTGATTGATCAGATCTGCTTGCAAGTCTTCACCTTCATCTTCATTACAGTCATCCTCCCTTGGCATTTCAGGATTCTCACCCGGGGCCACTGCTGGCTCCCCTTCCGCTACGATGTACCGGATATTCCCCATAGGGCAATGCTGTGGAGAATGCAGCAGGCCACAATGATCTTAATGACTTTTTTTCGGGTTAGTAGAGGAGGGCTCCACTTGTCTTGTCCAGACACCTAAATCTGGCCTTCAGGAGCCCAAAACCCTGCTTCACGACAAAATGGGCCTGATTCTAACTTTGGAGGACGGTGTTAAACCGTCCCAAAAGTGGCGGATATACCACCTACCGTATTACGAGTCCATTATATCCTATGGAACTCGTAATACGGTAGGTGGTATATCCGCCACTTTTGGGACGGTTTAACACCGTCCTCCTAAGTTAGAATCAGGCCCAATGTGTCTTCCATAGGTATCGCTGAAGCATACTTCCCCTGGCGTAATTGGGCTCCTCACTGGCGTCAACAACCATGGATTCAGGTATGCAGAATCCCCTATTAAGGAAGGGAACATATGTGCAACTATGATTCCCTATCAGTGAATTTGTTTCAGCACACATTGCACACACACAAACAGGAAAGGTTTGACTTACCAAGTAGCCAGGCCCTCTCTGGGTACAGTCATTACATTAGTTGGGGGATTGCATTGTTCCACATAATGAAGACATCACGGACTGAACCTGGGAAATGGGCACAAGATTGTGAAATGTAGAGATCCCACCAAAAAAACACCTGGACATTGATGGAATGATAGAGCATTCTATTGTGGTACCCTTGTCCATTGCCATGCGGTGTGACCAAGGCAACATGTTTACCATCAATGGCTTCCACCACATGTGGGATGTGTGCCAAACCATAGAAGTCGCCTTCACATGGGTCAAAACCTCATGTTGAGGAAAGGGGATGTAGCTGTCCAGATGTTTCAACATTGCTGAGAGTACGTCCTTCAAAGCAAAAACAACAAGTGATGGACGGAATGCTGAACATTGTCAAACACTCACCCCCAGTCATAGATCTGGGTTTAATCCATCGTTCTTTTGCTCACCATGCCACCCCAGTTTGGACCCAGCCATATGCAAATCAGTCTTGACCCTGTTCCTCATGGGAACAGTCCAGACCGAACTGCCAAGCCAGGTCCTCACTGGACCGGAAACAAGCATCCTGGGACCGGTTTCGGGGTTTCACCCCTCATCAGCCAGGCTAGCTTGAATCCAGTGGCATGGGAAGCACGGGACCCACGTCTGGGCATACCCTTCCCACTTAGGGCGACAAAGCAAAAACAACAAGTGATGGACGGAATGCTGAACATTGTCAAACACTCACCCCCAGTCATAGATCTGGGTTTAATCCATCGTTGTTTTGCTCACCATGCCACCCCAGTTTGGACCCAGCCATATGCAAATCAGTCTTGACCCTGTTCCTCATGGGAATAGTCCAGACCGAACTGCCAAGCCAGGTCCTCACTGGACCGGAAACAAGCATCCTGGGACCGGTTTCGGGGTTTCACCCCTCATCAGCCAGGCTAGCTTGAATCCAGTGGCATGGGAAGCACGGGACCCACGTCTGGGCATACCCTTCCCACTTAGGGCGACAAAGCAAAAACAACAAGTGATGGACGGAATCCATCGTTCTTTTGCTCACCATGCCACCCCAGTTTGGACCCAGCCATATGCAAATCAGTCTTGACCCTGTTCCTCATGGGAACAGTCCAGACCGAACTGCCAAGCCAGGTCCTCACTGGACCGGAAACAAGCATCCTGGGACCGGTTTCGGGGTTTCACCCCTCATCAGCGAGGCTAGCTTGAATCCAGTGGCATGGAAAGCACGGGACCCACGTCTGGGCATACCCTTCCCACTTAGGGCGACAAAGCAAAAACAACAAGTGATGGACGGAATGCTGAACATTGTCAAACACTCACCCCCAGTCATAGATCTGGGTTTAATCCATCGTTCTTTTGCTCACCATGCCACCCCAGTTTGGACCCAGCCATATGCAAATCAGTCTTGACCCTGTTCCTCATGGGAATAGTCCAGACCGAACTGCCAAGCCAGGTCCTCACTGGACCGGAAACAAGCATCCTGGGACCGGTTTCAGGGTTTCACCCCTCATCAGCCAGGCTAGCTTGAATCCAGTGGCATGGGAAGCACGGGACCCACGTCTGGGCATACCCGTCCCACTTAGGGCGACAAAGCAAAAACAACAAGTGATGGACGGAATGCTGAACATTGTCAAACACTCACCCCCAGTCATAGATCTGGGTTTAATCCATCGTTCTTTTGCTCACCATGCCACCCCAGTTTGGACCCAGCCATATGCAAATCAGTCTTGACCCTGTTCCTCATGGGAACAGTCCAGACCGAACTGCCAAGCCAGGTCCTCACTGGACCGGAAACAAGCATCCTGGGACCGGTTTCGGGGTTTCACCCCTCATCAGCCAGGCTAGCTTGAATCCAGTGGCATGGGAAGCACGGGACCCACGTCTGGGCATACCCTTCCCACTTAGGGCGACAAAGCAAAAACAACAAGTGATGGACGGAATGCTGAACATTGTCAAACACTCACCCCCAGTCATAGATCTGGGTTTAATCCATCGTTCTTTTGCTCACCATGCCACCCCAGTTTGGACCCAGCCATATGCAAATCAGTCTTGACCCTGTTCCTCATGGGAACAGTCCAGACCGAACTGCCAAGCCAGGTCCTCACTGGACCGGAAACAAGCATCCTGGGACCGGTTTCGGGGTTTCACCCCTCATCAGCCAGGCTAGATTGAATCCAGTGGCATGGGAAGCACGGGACCCACGTCTGGGCATACCCTTCCCACTTAGGGCGACAAAGCAAAAACAACAAGTGATGGACGGAATGCTGAACATTGTCAAACACTCACCCCCAGTCATAGATCTGGGTTTAATCCATTGTTCTTTTGCTCACCATGCCACCCCAGTTTGGACCCAGCCATATGCAAATCAGTCTTGACCCTGTTCCTCATGGGAACAGTCCAGACCGAACTGCCAAGCCAGGTCCTCACTGGACCGGAAACAAGCATCCTGGGACCGGTTTCGGGGTTTCACCCCTCATCAGCCAGGCTAGCTTGAATCCAGTGGCATGGGAAGCACGGGACCCACGTCTGGGCATACCCTTCCCACTTAGGGCGACAAAGCAAAAACAACAAGTGATGGACGGAATGCTGAACATTGTCAAACACTCACGCCCAGTCATAGATCTGGGTTTAATCCATCGTTCTTTTGCTCACCATGCCACCCCAGTTTGGACCCAGCCATATGCAAATCAGTCTTGACCCTGTTCCTCATGGGAACAGTCCAGACCGAACTGCCAAGCCAGGTCCTCACTGGACCGGAAACAAGCATCATGGGACCGGTTTCGGGGTTTCACCTCTCATCAGCCAGGCTAGCTTGAATCCAGTGGCATGGGAAGCACGGGACCCACGTCTGGGCATACCCTTCCCACTTAGGGCGACAAAGCAAAAACAACAAGTGATGGACGGAATGCTGAACATTGTCAAACACTCACCCCCAGTCATAGATCTGGGTTTAATCCATCGTTCTTTTGCTCACCATGCCACCCCAGTTTGGACCCAGCCATATGCAAATCAGTCTTGACCCTGTTCCTCATGGGAACAGTCCAGACCGAACTGCCAAGCCAGGTCCTCACTGGACCGGAAACAAGCATCCTGGGACCGGTTTCGGGGTTTCACCCCTCATCAGCCAGGCTAGCTTGAATCCAGTGGCATGGGAAGCACGGGACCCACGTCTGGGCATACCCTTCCCACTTAGGGCGACAAAGCAAAAACAACAAGTGAAAGGGTCCTTCAAAACCAGAATGAACATAAGCTGGGATTATGTTAGCAGATAGGGCCACTGTATTTTAGAAGGACCCTTTGACCACGAAGTGCAAAACTGCCATAACATGTGCTTTGGGTGGTATGCTATTTGGATGACAAATGGTAGCCATCAGATCTGGCTCCAACTGTTGACATAGGTCCACAATTTTTAGCCGATTCAGATGGTAGATCTGGTTGTTGTGGCATTCTTCCATGGTCTGATGGTCTAGCAGTGGACAATAGACAGTAGTTTGTCTGATCCTTCCCCTCCCTGGGTACCAAGGTATGACAAGACATGAGTGTGGCCATTTTTAAATGTGCCCCTTGCAACGAACAGGATGTATGTCAATGTTAAAATGTAACAAGGCATGTATTGAGGTTTGAACATGGTACACAATACCCATCACAACTGGGTATCACACAGAAGTCACATGTCACCCCTTGCTTTAACCAACATGTGCATACATCATGCGAATGGTCATCAACAATTGTGCAACAAAAACATACCTCTCGGACAGTAACTTAATGCCCCAATCATTAAAAAGACCATTGTGTGGGAGGGCAGCACCTCAATGCAAATCGCAATAGATGCCTAGCAATGTACGACAATGGTGTCTGAGTAGTAGGAGCTACATGACTGGAAAAGACAAGCAGTTAATGGTGCAAAATCCAACAAATTCGGATGTGTGACACATTTGTCAGAGCCATATAACACATTTCAGGCCTTTAAAATGGTGGATCTACTCCACAGGACATTGGGAACCTTCTGTGGAAGTCGTCATGGCGGAAGCCAGTGGTAACTGCAGTGGACCTTACATTGATGCCAGTGATGGTCGTAGGTCAATGGCTGTGTATGCCGGCAGTGATGGCAGTGTGTGTGGCGGACGTGACTGCCATGTTCTGTAAAATTTCCCAATTGACTCCTGACACTGCTGCAAGCAAGACCTCCACTACCTGAGCTGCAGTGTACGGCCTCTGGGATAAATCATGCCACATCCAGCAAGTGATAGGACCCCAGCCTTCTCACCAGAGCAGCTGAAGAAGATGGTGTCTGAGGTACTACCCCTGTATGGACAGCTCTATGGTGCACCAGAGAAGCAGGTAAGTGGCTCATGTGCACAGTTTTCTCTGTACTTTGACATACATTCCCTCCTCACAGGCTAGAGTGTGGCCATGTGTGGCAGAATCTGAACTCTAAGCCATGTATGTGCAGTCAGAGGGCATCAATGGAGGAGTCAACATTCATGTATGTGTGTTCAGTGCCAAGTGTTGAGTTCTGATACATTGTGGTCTGTGTGTATTGAGTGTACCCTGATCCACCTGGTGTTGGAGGTACATAACAAGGTGAGGTGAGCTGAGGTAACATAACAGCCATCCCGAGACATCTCTTACATCATGGTTGTCATCAATGTGAGGGCACATGTATTTGAATGTGAGGATGAGCATTGTATGCATGCTGTATGTGTCAGTTGTGTGTACTGTGAGCTAATTGTATGGTGTCACAGACATTTCAAAACACATCTTCCCTTGCTAGACTGTTGTTTGGGAGGAATATCCTGACTTACTCTGCCCATCAAACTGGCACAAAAACACCACATGCCAATTGTCTGTTGGCTACATGATGTACTGTCATGCATGGAAGTGTTGGGAGTGGAGTTTCATGCAGGTCTGTCTCCTCAGCCTGCAGAGACCGAGGCCTGCCAAAGGTATCTCACTGTATTTGTCTAAGTCTGTGCCGGTGTCAAATCACTTTTGTTAAGCGAATGTGGCCCTGTGCCCACTCCCTGAATCCCAGCGCAACATTTTATGGGGCCAAATTGTGCCTTTGTGCTACTACGCAGCATATTGAGGCTCTATTCTCTGATAAGAATATAAATGGTATTAGAGGAGAGCTGATAATCTCTGACTGATGTGCATCTCTGTCAATGTATGTTTCAGAGCCTTGACAGGTCCCTTGATCCCTCAGCCTTGTTGTCAGCTTCATATATGTCACATGTGTCCTGTGCAGGCTCATTACATTAATGACATTGCATAAGTGCAAACTGTGTGTTATTTACTGATAACCCATGATATGTGACTCAGTAGTCTAGTCACATTGCATAAAATGTACAATGCATGCCTATGTTATTCTGAAGTTGATCTATATATAATGTACACATGTCAAAAAGTGTGTTTTGTGTTGATGATGAGACACACAGACCCCTAACCCTTGAAGTTGCATGAGTCTGCATCTGTTTTTGCACATATCCACACATGGAAAGGCTATACTCTTTCTGTGCCTACCATGACAATCTCTTCATTGTTACATATGTGTGATGTTAGAGTTTGTACCCTTGCAGTAGTCTATTGTGACTATGCAGAGGATCATTCTCACAGATTGTGTGTGTTTTGATGCATTCATGACTGAAGAGTTTACCTTTCAGAAGCCACATGGGTGTAATGTGTCTAATAGTGTTACTGATCACTGTCAGATTATTATATCATGTCCCACAAGATGTCAGTTGACCTACCTAGTTAGTGCAGGGCCTGCACTGGGTGGGAGGTAGGGCTGCATATTGGTAAGTGTTTGTAGTCATCTCCCTGTATTCGATGACTGCTATGTGTCCCACTTGGGCAATTTGGGCAAGGCAGGATGTTCTCATCATGGTATACTGACAAGTATGTGACAGCCATTTTGGATGGGACTTATTGACACAATTTCTTGTCCTGTGTTTTGCATCTATGCAGCTCAACACCCACCAGAAGAAAGGGATTTGGAGAGCCATTGCCAAGAAGGTACGGACCCTGGGGATCCACAGCTGGTGTAGCACCAACTGTTGCAAGAGGTGGGAGGACCTGAGATGCTGGACCTGGAAGATCAGGGAAGCCCAGCTGGGGATGTCTTCCCAACGTGGGTGGGGGCTGCCTGTCATACCATGATCCTCCTAAAAGGCCCACATTCTGGCAGTGTCCTACTCGGATATGAATCGGTTTTGAAGGCAGCACAGCAACCACAAGGGGGTGGGTACATGACAAATTCATGTCTGTCCCATTGCCAGGAGATTGAGTGATGTACTGACTGATCCCCCTGACAATGAGGGATGAGCCATGTGTCACATAGTAGATGGAAGATTCTTTGTGTTGACATGTCATGTGTACCAAACTGGTGTGCCTTGCCTTTTGGACCTGGGGCCAAGGTGAAAACTGGAGGGAATCAGCATGCCATTTTCTCAGCAGGGAGCACAAATGGCTGTGTAAAGTGATTATTCATTTACTGATTGTTGCCCAAGTGGGCCTAATTTCTATCCAACAGATCACTCCATCTATATGTTACAGGTCAAAGGTAAGTAGGTTGTGGATAACTGTACTCTGCAATGTGTCTGGGTATAGATGTAGGTAGACATCTGGTACCCATCAGATAGTTGTCTTCTGGGTATGATGGGTGCTGATGCTTCACTGCAGTCTGTAATGTGTAGGTGTCCATCATACACAAGCCATGGCTTTCATAGCTACTTGTTTGCAGCTCTAAAAAAAGTACTTTCCCTCAGTAAGAAGGGAATATGTATTGAAATGAATGATGTGTCATCACTGTTGCCACCTTTCCTTGTGGCTGCATGTTAACATGTGTCCCTTTCTCCTTTAGAAAACATTTCTATGCTGCAGTTTCATGCATGTTCTAACTACGTTGATGGGATGATTGTCTGTATTGCCTCACGTATATGTGCATGGCAAACTGTTAGTGGAATAGTGCATCTGCTGGGGGTCCATTTCATGTGGTGCGACAGACAGGAGTGTGTTACCCTAGATTGTTGTCTGACAGATAACTTCATGCATCATAGTATGTACTTTGTCATGTACAACTGCAGTAGCAATGAGGGAGATGGCAGGTAGGCTCAGAGTGCAGATCCACTTTGTGTTGATCTATTCCCCTGATGTGGGATCCTGTGGAAAAGTGCACTGCACATGTGTAATAGTTGAGGATTGTGCCCAGACTTTTGGCATGCATCTTGGAGCGAATTACAATGGTGTTGACATGACATGTGTTGGCCTATAGATATTCATCCACAGACAGACACCAGGATTGGCATGTCCAAGATGTGGTTAGTGATGTTGGCTTTCATTGGGCCGCAGGTTGAGGGGCTTCTAGTTGTCTCTTAAATTTCTGTGTCTCTCCAACAGGCAAAGGACAGATGTCTCCTACAATGATACTCAGAGGATGTCATTGTAATGGGGGCATACATTAGTGATGACTATCCTGGGGCTTGTTAATCCACAGTTTTGTGTATTCTAGAGACATATCTCCCTGGCATATTGAACCTGACATCAACAGTGTTCCTCCTAATGCCACATGTGAGGCCTATCTGAGTGACATTGATACTACCTCCTTGACTCAATTGTGATAGATGTCAGTTGGTGAAGTGTAAATTGTTGACATGTTTCTAGTGTGACATGGGTATTTCCTTGTCACCTACTCTAGGGTATTGTACATTTGTAATCTACAGAGCATGATTTCATGGCAGCATTTGTCTTTGATGGTTTATAATGTATGTGCCAAATAAATGTGTGCCAGACCTTGTGTGGGTTCTGTGGGAATGGAATTTACAGTGGGATACTCTAGTTTCCCATTGGATAACTAAGGTCTGCTGCATGTGGGACAGCTTTGAGGATGAAGAGGACTCCTACTTGTTGTATGGTTAGTGAGTTTCAAGACGTCAGCCATGCAATTGTAGTTGTCTGAGGTCCTAATTTTACAGTGGCCAACTGTAGTAAATCCAGGCGACGTGCATGCATATGTCATAGCACATGTATGCTGGGGCCTACTTGACATCATGGTATTGTGAGTCAATCTGAGTTCTGGTTCCGGTGTTAGCATGTGTGACATGTGATGACCATTTTTCTCTTTGACTTTTCAGCATCAGCACAGGCAAGCAAAGGAAATGGGGCCGAGCCAAGTGGGGAAACATTTGACTATGGGACCTCAGGTTAAGAGACCACCAACACAAAGAGACCCAGTGGCCAGGAGGGCAAGGGGGGTGCCACGGGGGAGACCGTATCTGCTACATCAACATCCTCAGATTCCTCCTCCAGGGGCCACCCCCTTGTGGTGGCAGACCCATCAGGGCATCCTCCCACACCAATCTTGTCTGCCACCCCTGTTCTATCGCCACTGTACCTGTTGCTTCCCACCCAGTTGGCTGTGCCTGCTCACCCAGCCCTTGCTACCCCTGCTGTCCTCAGTGAGGAGGCTATTGACCTCTTGAGAAGTATCTCTGTGGGTCACTCAGCCATTGTGAATGCCATCCAGGGACTGTTGAGGAAACTGAAACAAACCAACACATTCCTGGAAGGCATTCATGGTGCAACCCCTGCTCTATCGCCATTGTACCTGTTGCTTCCCACCCAGTTGGCTGTGACTGCTCACCCAGCCCTTGTTACCCCTGCTGCCCTCAGTGAGGAGGCCATTGACCTCCTGAGAAGTATCTCTGTGGGTCCCTCAGCCATTGTGAATGCCATCCAGGGACTGTTGAGTAAACTGCAACAAACCAACACATTCCAGGAAGGTATTCATGGTTCAATGGCTGGCCTACAGAGATCTTTTCAGGCTCTGGCCTCTACATTGACTGCAGCTAATCACCCCCTGCCTTCTCTCCCCCTTCCACCTCACACTTCCCAATCCAAATCTCCCATTCCCCTACCTACCCAAAAGCACACAAACAGATCTGCAGACATCCAACTCAACAGACAAACAGAGCCCACACAAACAAAAGCACCACAAGACATACCAGCATGCACAGAAAGAACATCCACCTACAGGCACGACAACAGTCACAACTTCCCCTGACACCCCACCACCCACACCATCACACATATGACATCAAGGATACCTACAGATACCACCACAACAGTCACTGATACAGACATCACATCCATCCTACCTCCAGACACCACCCCAGCAGACCCACAGACATCCACCACAAGTACCACCTGCACATGCACCACAACTACAGATACACATACATCCACCACATCCACCATACCTGCAGTCACCACCCCAACAGATGATGGCATCCCCAACACCTCCGACCCACCTAAGCCCAAAACAGATAAACTCTCTCACTCACCCAACAAGACACCCACCATACACAAGCATACCTCGCATAAGCACTCACTCACAAAATTCACACCTACACATTAGACAACCACTCCCTCAACCTCCAAAACCCAACCCCCTTCTGATGACCATCCTCGTGTGGCCTGAAAACTGTTCCGCTGTAAGCTTGACCTTACCCTTGTTTTCCCCCTGATCAAACCCAGAAGGACCCCACCCAGGCCCAAGTCCATCCCTTCCACCTCCAAAGCCTCCCCATCCACCTGCAAGCACCTGTGCCCCTCCTGCTGCCAAGAAGAAGCCCACCCCTTAGAAGAAGCCCACACCTCCCAAGAATATCTCCCCTCCCAATGCCCAAACACCCTCCCAAATCTGAGCCCCTAACTGCCACCCCGATAATCCCTGAGGTGCCTGCTTGCTCCCTTGATGCCCCTTGCTATGGAGGTTCCCTGGTAGCTAGGAGTCAATGTTTTTGACACAATCCTATGCTATTATGGACCATCAAACAGACTGGCCAATGGCATTTATTCGAATTCAATTGTTCCAAATAATGTGGGCAGTGCTGATGTCCTCCAAGAGAAGGGTATGAGTTGTGTGTATAGGTATGTGTGTAAATGGAATGTTGGTGGCATGGCATTGTGTAGTATTTGGTATGGTAAGTATTTCTTTTTGTGTTGTGCAATGTGGGCATGTATGGTGTTTGACTTTTCCCCCTGATATGGAATCTTTATGTATCTGATGTGTGTCATCTTGAGTTTTGTGCAGACATGGAGTGTGTTCAGTTTTTCTTGCTGTGTTTGAATTTGCCTGTGCATGTGTCCATTTAGGTGTGTGTCTCTTGCAGCTACTTCCTGTAGGGGTATCTCCCATGCAGTAAGAGGTGTATGTCCTTAGTTGATTTGCCCTTCCTCATTGTGCATATGTGCATGACCTTTGGGCTTAGTATTGTTTGTCCCAGGGACCCAGGTAGAGCCATTTCCAGTGCACAAGTTGTTTGCGGGGCCTGTTCGAGGTGATGTATGTCCCAGTGCAGTCCTCTCCCTGGATGTCCCATATGACTCCCCCCACCCGTTTGTGCAGGGATAGTTTTCATGTTTTCTTTGTCTATCTGTGTCCTCGTGTTTAGTGCATGCCATTGCGCTTCCATTGTGCTGTGATGTGTGTGATGTGGGTGTCCATTGCGGGGTTGTCTCATGCCAATTCTATGCATATGTGTGTTGTATGTGAACAGTCCCAGGCCAGTGGTGTGTCAGTGTTGTTTAGCCTTCACTGTCCCTGTGCCTGAGCTGTGTGGCTATGTGTATTTGTATAGTGTTGCAGTGCAGCATGTGTGTGCTGCCCAAAGGGGACATTTAGTGACTGTGTGTGTGTGTGTTAATGCTGATGTGTGTTTGTGGATGTGTGTGGTTTGAGACATGGACCTGCTGCCCGTGGTGTGCCCCCCAATGTGTAAGCAGGCACAACGTGCTGTTTTTAAATTTAATGATACAGGATGGTGTGTGTACTTTCAGCTGTTAACGTCCACAGCGGTGTGGATTTTGTTGTCTTTGGATGAGCAGGGGCAGCAGCATGATGTTTGTGAAGGGCTCCATGGTGACACCAGATGTGTAAGTTTGTAGGTGAGTGTCTCCTTGCTACTGTTTGTTTCCACCCTCTGATGCATGGTGGTTGGACCGCCACAGTCACAATGGTGGTGTACAACCTCGTAATGAGTCTAGCAGCAACACAGGCTCTGCTTCCTCGTGACCGTGGTGGTCTGTCCTACCTGGCAGTGCCAGCAGACTGCTGGCAGTCTTCTGTTATTGTATATACTTGTAAAACTGCGGCCTGACTGCCGGATCGACAGAGGTTAGACCGCTGCCATGGCGGTCTGCAGACTGCCAAACTCAAAATCAGGTCCCAAATCTCCTCCAATGCATATAATGCATATGCAGAAAGATTTGTTATTACAGCAAGGCAGAATGGCATAACAAGTTACCCTGGATCAATACTTGCAGCATGAGAGTATATGAAGGCATACATATCATTGGGGCTAGAAGAACATAGGGTAATCACCTTTCACCCCAAAGGCCACATTGCATCTGCACTTCGTTTTCCACAAGGTATGGCAAAAAGGGACCGCCCCATGCAATACAAGAGATCATGTGTTCCTGTGGCTATAAATACAGTAAACTATAAAGGGCTTGTCCAGCATGAGACCTCTGTCAAGGTTACCTACCCATCCTGCAAGCTGTGGGTGAGTGACTGCTTCCACGATGAGGCAACCACAGCTCCCAAGTACTGATAGGTCCCCCTCCAAGAGATGATCCTACTAAATGGGGGGCACTTGCTGCCACAACCTGCAGGAAGACCTTGCTGGGTCTCCTCCTGTGCCTCCTACCAGCATGGTCGGATGCCCGCAAGGTGGAATGCCCCCACGATCCAGTGTACTTTCAATCTGGGGGAGAAGAGAGCCTGCGCACCTTCTTTGTCAGTGGGGAGGCCTCTCTTGTTCTCCCTGCTTGCAGCAATCCAAGGCTGCTCCCTGCAAACACACAGTATAGCTGCTTTTCATAAGTGGTCCAATCTCCTGCTTTTTGGAGTCCCAGGAGTGCCCTGGACCATTTTCTTGCTCCCGGGAGCCTGTCTGGCCCGGGAAAGCCTCCCACTGCCTTTGACCATGGGCTGGCCCCCCCTTTGCTTCAGCTGAGTCATGGCAGTGATCACAGCCAAGTTGGTACCTGTTTGCACCCCAGGGGCACTGAACGGTGCATGCTTTGTCTGTGCGTCTGGTGTCTCTGCATTCGAAGCAGCTGCAGGCACATGCAGCTGCTCTATTTCCTCCTGTTGGATGTCTCCTTACTGGCATGGGCCCAAATGGGCTTCAAGGAGTCACCTTAATCACAAATAGAGAGGAGGGGAGTAAAAACAAAGGAAAAAAGGACACCTATACTGTCTCCCCTGGAAGCAGACATGAATACACAGGAAGTATGGGGTATCATATAGGTGCAAAGTAGATTGAATTTGCCCTATGCTATTTAAATCACCTGAACCACGGAACCTCTTTGTGTGACAGGGAAGGTAAAGGAAATTATTCTTTACGGACCAGGTGGTCTCACACACTATATAGTGTCATGCTTAATCATATGACCACCTGGCCACATCCAGGTAGGAAAATACCACCTGGACGGACTCGACCTCGTAGTTTAAAGATCTAGGAGAGAGTGCAGAAATAAAGATTATCTGGATAGTGATAGGATCTAGTTATGCTAGAGACAGACTAAAACACCTACACAATCACCTGTGTGAAGGCTCACCTTTATTGGTGGTGATTGATGGTGAGATTAAAAACAGAATGGGACGCTTCAAGAGAGTAATGGCTCGAAGAGTCACCTACTATTTACATGACCAACATATTTCTGTCCACTAAACTATAGCCAAAGGAGGTCTTGGGCATTTTGTCAGGGCCTCAGGATCCCTAGAATCATGCATCAGAGAATCATGTGCTGACAAGAAAAAGGTCTACCTCAGTAGGAGGTGGCATGGATAATATAATGAAGAAGGGCCTACCTGTGGTATACTAAACACAGGTGGTCCTGTGATTGGAGGGCAAGTAGCCCCAGGTCTAGGGGAGGGGGAGTGTCCACTTATAGTCACACGTACGTTTAGATCCCTCCGCGGCTGGGAGGCCAGCATAGGGCAAATTCAATCTACTTTGTACCTATTAGATACCCATACTGCTTGTGTATTTGTGTCTGCTTCCAGGAGTCACCACACCCTCAGGGGACAATCCTACTGCACGCTTGTCCCAGGAGGAGGGGGAAGCGCTCTTCACATGCTACCTCCACAGATTAGAGTACTCCCTCACACAATGGAGCAGAAAGCAGAGGCGAAAAGAGGGGGCAGACCACCTAGCCCCTGGAAATCAATGGGGGAACCCAGGGCAGAGGACAAACAACAGACCAGCACACCAGGATCCTGGCAGAGTGAGTGGCAGTCCTTCTTGTGGCTTAGCAGGCCACAGGTCAGCACAGCACATCAGTGCAGTGGGGTTTCCCTGTATCATAACATCCCCCCTCCTCCAGGAGCATCTGGTTCCAGGTCTACACAGTTTCCACAAACATGAGGAACAACCCCTGTACTTATACTCATTTTCTCTTTGATTTCAGGCTTCACTTCAAAGGAACTTCAGAAGTGTACAACTCCCCATCCCAACTCCAGCCCTAGCTCCAGACATCAGTGGAAGATAAACAAATCCTTTGTGTGAAGGCAGGACATAGCCTCCACAAATGTAAGTGTTCTCCACCTCTCCCAGTCCAAAAAGACCATTCAGTATGGAGATGTAATCTTATCACACCTCCACCCTCTCTGTGTGATGACTGTATGGAAAGTATGCACAGAGTCCAGCTGTCACCCTACCCCAGATGTTGACTGGAGTCCGATGGCAAAGCTCAAGAGTCATAAGCACAGAGAAATGCCCACTTTCTAAAAGTGGCATATCTTTAGTGGTAATAAAAAATCCACTTTCATCAAAAAGCAGCATTCCTAACTACCATTCAAACATACCAAACATGGCCACGATGCTCCTCATAGATCAGACAATACCACTTAGACATAGGCAAGGGCATTCCTAATGCAAACCTATGAGAGGGGCAGCACTCACAGCAGTAAAAAAGTAAATAGGCTGTTTGTCATCTCCTGGACAGGCCACACAATAAGCACATGCCCTACCTTTTATCTACACAGCACCCTGTCTATCTAGGGCCCACCATAGGGGTGACCTATATGTAGTAAAAGGGGAGTTCCAGGCCTGCAAGTAAAGTAGGATTACAAGCTAAGGTGGCAGTAATTTATGCACACAGGTCCTGCAGTGGAAGGCCTGAGACAGGTTTGAAGGGCTACTTCTTTGGGTGTGGCAAGCTGTGCTGCAGGCCCACTAGTAGCATTTAATTTACAGGCCCTGGGTATAAGGGATCCCACTATACAATGGAGTTACAGGTAATCTAAATGTGCAAATCAGGTGTAAACCAATCAGACCAAGATTAGAATGGAGCACACATGCACTTTAGAACTGATCAGCAGTGGTAAAGTGCCCAGAGACCTAGCGGCAACAATAAGAGGATCAGAAAATAGGAGGAGGAAGGCAAAATGTTTGGGGATGACTCTGCAAAAAGGGCCAGGCCAACACCCCCTTTCATGCATTACTGTACATGAAAGGGGCATTTCATGGGTGTTGCTGTTGGTATTTCCACAAAAAAACCATGGAATCTGAGGCATTGACAGATATAAAAGGTTTTGTAAACATGGAATGTGTCAGTTTCCTACACCACCCCAGGTGTGGCGTAAGGGTGACACAACAAAGAGAAACAACATTATTTCTCCCTGTTTTTCCCCCTTTCTATGTGTGCTGCAGGAGGAAAACACCTTTTGTGATTGCTTTTGTGCAGGAATATGTCCCTTCCTGCACAAAAACAATCATCCCCGCAAACAGGCATCCTTGCACCATGGTGCAAGAGTATCTGCGTTGGCTCATGGCGGCAATTTGTGCGCCCCACAGAGGCTACAAGGACAGGAATGTGCCATGTCTTATAGAGGCGGCATATTCTTGCCCTTTTGTTTTGAAGTGCAGTGTGTCAGAAAGGCTTGTGACGCTGGCTAGGACACTTTGCAATGAGGCCCGTCGTGCTTTACATAACACTTCATCTCCCCCTCAAAGTGTCAACTGCTTCTTTCCCAGCCTTTTTCAAAGCTCGATTTCAGTTCGCACTGATGCAGTTCAAAATGTAAAATCTTGACTCTTAAGCCAATATATTCTTCATTGGAGAATATAAAAAGTGTAATATGTAATACAATGTGTAGAGAAGCTAGCCGGTTTTAAAGCCAAGAGCATGGCACACTAAAACTTGATTTAAATCGTCATAAAAAGAAATACATTTTCGCAGCATGGTTTTTATTTTGCAGTTGCAGAACCGTATTTTTGCCCCAGGGTTTCTCGGTCTTGCTTTAGTAAACATTTCACAAGCCTTCACTCTGTCTGCTGGTGACAGAGTTTAAGGTCACTCACCTTTCTGGCTGAGAACTGCAGGTCCTCTTCAACAAGCCCTGAGAAACGCTTCACAGGAAGCATATCCCTATTCATCAGACTTTTCAAGTCCAGTGAGAGACTTTTATTACATTTTCAGCAGAAGCCAGATGGGAGGCAGGAAAAGATATTACTCTACAAACATCAGTGATAACATTTGACAGCCACGTTCAATATTTGCCCGTGTGCTACGTCCAACAACAATTTACACGATTTCCATCTGTAACATAGGACAAGCAAAATGGTTTATTTGAATACCCTCTACTAAATGGTACGTTTGGAAAATCGAAGAAACACATATTTGAATCACAGAAAAGCAATGCAGCATTCCTTTAGTAATGAATATATATGTGACTGCATAGTAGGAACAATAGAGAACTTAAACAGTAAACTAATTTAGCCATCTGCTTTTAGGGAAGGGGCAGGGTTGGAGCTAGGTGAGAAATATCTGCTACAGCGTTCATGACATCGTTTTTGTAGTCATCATATCCTGTTTCAGCAGTAGCTAACCAATATCGAAGGACACAATTGCTTGGCAGATAAAAGACGGAGACTGAGAATGAACAAGCTTGTCGACACTTAATGATTTCAATATCAAAAAAAGGCTAGCAGTCAACCTTGCCGAACCATCGTTGGTGGACTTCGGACGTCGTGGTTTCACGAAGGACCCTGAAAGAGCAGTGATTTCACCACGATGGATCCACCATATATAACTATCTTGGCCTCTGAGTCGGCTAAGGATGAAGACATAAATTACATCAAACAGGTCTCAATGTCAAACTCTTTAATTTGTGCATGGAGAAATTATTGAATGGTTTCACCAACACACTCGTCTTTTCATAACCTCAGGTCTACATGCCCTGCCTTTCAATATATATTTAATGTGCCACAATTATGTAGTCTATCGTAATGATTAACCAATCTTACAATGTAATGCTTCATTTTCTGCTGGCTTAGGTTCATTTTAGAAGTCCTTTCTGCAGCTGAGTTAAAAACTTAGGGCCATATTTATACTTTTTGACGCAAAACTGCGCTAACGCAGTTTTGCGTAAAAAAAATTAGCGCCGGCTAACGCCATTCTGAATCACCATGCGGGCGCCGTATTTAATCAATGACATTAGCCGGCGTTAGCCGCCGGCGCTGCCTGGTGTGCGTGGAAAAAAACGATGTACACCAGGCAGTGCCGGCGTAGGGGGATATGGAGCTTGGGCGCCAAAAAATGGGGCAAGTCAGGCTGAGGCAAATTTTTCGCCTCAACCCGATTTGCGCCATTTTTTTTCGACTCCCAACCCCCATAGGAATGACTCCTGTCTTAGCAAAGACAGGAGTCATGCCCCTTGCCCAATGGCCATGCCCAGGGGACTTCTGTCCCCTGGGCATGGTCATTGGGCATAGTGGCATGTAGGGGGGCACAAATCAGGCCCCCCTATGCCACAATTTTTTTTTTAAAAAATACTTACCGGAATTTACCTTAATGTCCCTGGGATGGGTCCCTCCAGCCTTGGGTGTCCTCCTGGGGTGGGCAAGGGTGACAGGGGGTGTCCCTGGGGGCATGGGAGGGCACCTCTGGGCTCCTTCCGAGCCCACAGGTCCCTTAACGCCTGCCTTGTCCAGGCATTAAAAAAACAGCGCAAAAGCGGCCGTACGTCATTTTTTTGGACCCGCCCACTCCCGAGCGTGAATTTTGCCCGGGAGTGTAAATACGGCGCACATGCCTCGGAGTAAATTTTTTAGACGGAAACGCCTACCTTGCATATCATTAACGCAAAGTAGGTGTCCATGCTAAAAAATGACGCAAACTCCATGGACTTTGGCGCTAGACGCGTCTAACGCCAAAGTATAAATATGGAGTTAGTTTTGCGTCGAATTGCGTAAAAAAAAAACAACGTAATTCCGGCGCAAACAGAGTATAAATATGCCCCTCAATCTTGACAGATTTTTTACCATTTGGGATTAGGTAATCCAAGAATTTAAATGAACCAATTAAGCTATAAAGAACTAAAGACACTCTGCAATTTCGTACATATGCAACTTAAATATCGACTATCAGGAAAGGGCAAGAACAAATGTGCAAAAACATACTACTTATTCATGAATATTATTTAATATTACATATCATTTTTAAATTGTACAAACATAAGAAACTTGTTAATAAAATAATACACTTGCTACTGCATCCACATTCACACACCAGACAGGAACCAACCCAAACAATTATGGTCCAGAACTGCAAAAAAAACTATTTCAGAACCAGATGTCCTTTTCATAAGCAATGATATGTATTATAATTGATTCATTCATAATGTTACATTTGCTGATCTCCATAAGTACACTTAATAGCTTATATCCAAAAAACGATCAATTGTTTCACCACATATCCCATTTTCATCTAGGTAGAACCCCAGTTAGCATTAATCAAATCCGAATTTCATCTTGGTGGAATCGCAATAATCAAATCGACTCATGTTTCAATATTTGAGTGCCTTCTTCAGGACAACCACCAATTAGCAGTTCCTGCAATCACATATCACAAATAACAAATGTTATTGCCCTCACTTATAAACGAAAATTACACTATGCATTAAAGCATTTGTAGCCATGGAACACCACACCACCAAGAATAGCTTGAGAAAAAGGCATAGTATAGCCCAGACAGGCCAGAAAGTTAAGTAGAACAAAAATTATGAATAGACAAAAAGGTAACTGATGCAGAATGTTAGAACGAAAAGAAAATGCGTAGTAACCTCTACACACCCACCCATAGATCACTTACATCAATTGTGAAGACCAGATAAAAGCTGCATGCCCAACTAGGTCAATCTTACCCCCAGTATTCTTAACAATGCTCATAGTGAAGTAGTATAGGGATATATAGATCATTCAAAATGAACCCATACCCAAATACCTAAACCTGGTGGGGGGTGCAATAGGTGCAAAACAATGAATACAATGATGACCACCTATGAAGGTGCATCTTACCCAACATAAAACCTTATAATTATGGGAAATAGTATATTTCCTGAAGCTCCCAACAAGCCCAAGCATACCTGATAAAGCTTAAAGGAACGCCTCAAAGTGCCAAGGCAAATACTAAATGGGCTTACGTAAGATCCAACCAACTTAAATGGTGGTAAATAGTGATATTGTGATATTGGTCACTTGTTCTTAGGTGCCTAAAATGATTGCTTTACTTAGCAATCTGGGACACTATTCTCCTGTTCAAATTGACCTTACCGTAAGAGTAAGCAAAGCCATTGAGCATCTGACTAAGAGAGCTCTGGAAAATGGAGATATTTGTAAGAAAGAATATCAGTACCTCAATATTCAACATCCTAGAATGACAAGTGTATATGGGGTCCCTAAAATGCATAAAAACAGTTTGGATCCCCCACACCACCCTATAGTTACTACTTAAGGTTCCATTATGGAATCTTTGTCTAAGTATGTTGATTCGATTCTGAGACCTTCTGGCTCTAAGATTCCATCATATATACAGGATGTGAGCGAGATCATTAAAAAGATAGAAAGTTTGCCCTTTAATTCTATCAGAGAGACTCTTGTCACACTTGATATCGAAACCCTTTATAGCAACATCCCTCTAAAGGAAGTAATTGAAGCCGTAGATTGTTTCGTGGAAGAGTATCTTATAGAACGTCCTAAAGCTTTCATCTTGGACTATTTTCACATTGTGCTAGAAGTAAATACACTTGAATTTAAGGCCCAACTCTATAAACAAATCATTTGAACACAAATTATTCTACAATGAGGTCGCTCCAAATTTTTAATCTGTCAATTATTAGGCTCCATATATTGAGAACATTTACTTTATATGGACTGGTGAGCCTGAACAGCTGCAGGAGTTTTTAGTTGGATTAACCTATGTGATACGAATATGAAGTTCATGGCTCACGTCAGTCAAAGTCAGGAGGAATTTTGGGATATTCTAATTAGAGACAACAACAACCAACTGGAAGGGGGTCTCTGTGTGAAACCTACAGCAAGAAATATTTTGCTTCTTTTCAGTAGCTATCACCCAAGGACACAAAAACAAAGTATCCCTTTTGGTCAATCTCTCCAGTTCCAAAGGAAGTGTGCTAATATATACGACTATGATCATAGAGCTGTTGAGATTAAATCTAAATTAATTGCTAGGGGTTATCCCTATCAATTGATTAGGGAGATATACAAAAGAGCCTGTTACTATGAAAGGGACCTCCTTCTGCAGGTCAGACAAGGTAATACTGAATCAAAAACTGTATGCATTACGGGGAACTCATCCTTGAATAAGAGAATCCATCAGATAATATGTGTGCATTGGAACATCCTAAATGTATACAGCGAGCAGAATCAACAGTTGCCAAAATCTATGTTTGCATTTAGGTGAAATAAAAACCTTAAAGATCATGTTGTTAGATCATATATGCAGTTCAACAATACTTTCAAATAGAAGACTGTGAACAGGAGTGCTCCCATCACTAGTAACTATAATTGTACACAGTACAAAGCATGTGAGTCTCCTAATTAGACTGACAATTATAGATTTCGGAAATATACAGTACATTTGAAGACCCTTACTAATTGCACAACTAAGAATATTGTCTATCTCTTCGTTTGCCCTTGATTAATGCTCACTGGGTTTTTATCTAGATGAAATTGGGATATGTGACGAAATAATTTATAGATTTTTGGATATAAGCTATTAAGGTGGTCATTCTGACCCTGGCGGTCTTTGACCGCCAGGGCGGAGGACCGCGGGAGCACCGCCGACAGGCCGGCGGTGCTCCAATGGGGATTCCGACCGCGGCGGTAAAGCCGCGGTCGGACCGGCACCACTGGCGGGGTCCCGCCAGTGTACCGCGGCCCCATTGAATCCTCCGCGGCGGCGCAGCTTGCTGCACCGCCGCGGGGATTCCGACCCCCCCTACCGCCATCCAGATCCCGGCGGTCGGACCGCCGAGATCCGGATGGCGGTAGGGGGGGTCGCGGGGCCCCTGGGGGCCCCTGCAGTGCCCATGCCACTGGCATGGGCATTGCAGGGGCCCCCGTAAGAGGGCCCCTACAAGTATTTCACTGTCTGCTGCGCAGACAGTGAAATACGCGACGGGTGCAACTGCACCCGTCGCACAGCTTCCACTCCGCCGGCTCGATTCCGAGCCGGCTTCCTCGTGGAAGCCTCTTTCCCGCTGGGCTGGCTGGCGGTCTGAAGGCGACCGCCCGCCAGCCCAGCGGGAAAGTCAGAATTACCGCCGCGGTCTTTCGACCGCGGAACGGTAACCTGACGGCGGGACTTTGGCGGGCGGCCTCCGCCGCCCGCCAAGATCAGAATGAGGGCCTAAGTGTATTTATTGAGATGAGCATAAGTAACATTATGAATGAAGCAATTATAATAAATATCATTGGTTATGAAAAGAACATCTGCTTCTAAAACTGTTTTTTTTGTAATTCTGGCCCATAATTGGTTGGATAGCTAGGTTCCTGTGTGGTCTGTGAATGTGGATGCAAACGGAGTATGAATGAAATAAATATGTACATAGCAAGCGTCTTATTTTATTAACAAATTGTATATGTTTGTACACCGTATATGTGATGTAATAATAAATAATATTCATGTATAGGTAGTATGTTTCTGCGCATTTGTTTTTGCTTTTTCCTGGCAGTTGGTATTTAAGTTGCATATGTAAGTAAGTGCTGAGTGTCCAGAGTTCTTTATAACTTCTTGTTTTTTTCCCTGGGTTGGAACTCGTGATCATTACAAGGGGGACCTTTTTCTTTACTTTAATGAAACCATTTCTTACTGGTAAACTTTATTACCTTGAAACAGGCCCCCCCTCATCCCGGTTCATACTGAAATGGGCAACCTCTCCCTCCCACAGGCTTATACCATGCAAGACCTCTTTCTATTTTCATGTTCAATTCTGACTTAAGGCTGCTTCCCTCTTCCAAACACCAACAAGATGACCAAAAAGGAGGTGCTGAAGAGACTCTGACTGGGAAAGAGGGAGATGCCCTGATTGGGATGAGGGTGACCTGATTAGGGGTAATGAAGTTTACCAGTAAGTAATGGTTTATTACCCCCGCATTGGTCCTTCTTTTCACAGTCCACAATGAAACGAGGACTTCACAAGCTCCAAAATAAATTAATTTTGCACTGACTTTTGATGCTTATCAAGGTTTATCATCAACAATTACTTCATTGCTGCCTTAACAACTTTTAAAGCAAAATTATTAGATGTTTCATCCAATATACCCCACTATAGTGTTTCACAAATGCATTCTATGATGTCCATGCAGCCTCCCTCCATATTTTCTGTGTGGAATCTCCTCCCACCTCTTCCCTGGCATGAAGATGAGACATATCTGGTGGATCATTTTTGCATCTTGAATGAGGGAGTTTCTTTAATTTACTTTTAAGACTGTTGAATCCACAGACTCAGCGTGGAAAAGTACACAATTTTAACTTTCTTAACAGTTATGAATGAAATAAAGAGGGTTTGAGACTCTAAATTCATTCATGCATTGCAACTAAAGTAAAAGGGCTCTCCTCATATTAAGAGAGGACAGAGCCTGCTGCTGCTCACCCTCTTAAAGTGCTGGAAGGATTATCTCCTACGTGAAATTCATTTTTGAATTATTTTTGGGAAGGAATTTGGCATCCGGTGTCAGGATCTTCTTGTCCAATAGAATCTTACGATTGGTGTATGTCATCACTAATGAGCCCAATTCCCCAATTCTTATGTCTGATCCAATTGCTAATAAGAAGACAATTTTCACTGCTAACAATACAATCTGTGTAGTTTCCAACCCTCTTAAGACAGCAGACAAATCCCACAATAAGATCCTTGCTGAAGAAAACATTTCCTTAAATAACAACTCTTGAGTCATCTGCGCTCTAGAAGGGTCACATTAACTAGATCACAAAACCCCCTAAATACTTTTTTGACCACCCACTTTACTGCAAGGGCTGAAGGACCATGATTTGTAAGAAACTCCTGTCTTAGAAACTCTCAAATTTGATAAGCGTCCACTGAGACAGGATCTAAGATTTGAGTAGAACATCATTTCATGAATGAACTCCAATGCTTTTTTAGAAAGCCTGAGTGAATCTTTTCAAGACATTGGGATCTCTCCTGCAACCTGAGTAGAGCAACCTAAGTTAGCTATCTTTTCTTTCAAGCTCAAAGCCTCATGATTCAGTTGTTGTAGCTGACTCAGTTGTAACTTTGGAAATTTTAAGAGATATGGATTTATTTGCATTCTGAAAAATGTGTCTTTGGACAGGCTAATCACGTGGGAGAACCATGGGCGTCTAAGCCAATAAGGTGCCACAAGGCTCACCAATACTTTCTCCACTTGGCTCTTTTGCAGCATCTTCGGCAGAAGGGGAGTTAAAGGAAAAGGTGATTAAGGGAGCATCTACTGCACATACCTGTATTAAATTGATTTCTGAACAAAAGAGTGGCAGCATTGTATTCCATGGAGATGCAACAATGAATGAATGATGAATTATGTGTTCTGTAAAGCATGCAGCTACTCTGAAGAGTGTCTCAGCACTGACAACGTGCACAAGTCAAAGGCTAATTAACTTTGAGCCAATCCAAACAGATAGCTTTTAATGTATTTCTAAATAGGTGTTCCATGGAAAGGGCTTTCAGGAAGAGGGATAGCATTTGCACTGCAGAGAAAGAGTCTCCCCACAACTAACTTTCTGGAAGTGAGGCACCCTAACTCAGAGTGTCAGCGCAGAATGGTGGATGCAGGGGGGATGATGATGTCGGATTCTATTCATCAAAAGAGCTCCACAAAATGAGGATGAAAGATGGAGACAGGATTTGTGAGAGACTCCACACGATACTCCTTAACAAGGCGAGAACCTTAAACACTGTGACGAGATTTAGCTAAACAAAATGTTGGAAGAGCGGAATAATTCTTGTTACATACTCACATCAACCCCAGGGTTACTTGATGCTTAAATGTCCAGAGAAGGAGTAGAAAAGTTGTGAAACTGCTATAATACTGACGTACTAAAACATCAGAACAGTTGATAAGGGATGATGACTTTTTTCTTGATTGACCAGTTTCTGCATACAACTCCCTTACTAGGGCCACATGCACACAGCAGAACAATGGTGAGGAAGAACCTCCGACATGTGTATTCTCACTCTCTTGGAAAGCAGACAACGGTTTGCGTAGCTATGTAGGAACATGTGAAACATGACTGAAATCATTGTGGACAGTGTGAGTTATAAATGGGACTCAGACTCGGGGAAAGAACTGACTGATTGAAAGTGTGAAAGAACACTAGAATATTCTCATAATGTCTCTGAGACTACTTGACGTAAGCACATACAATTGCATACACAGAACATATTTAACTCCTAAGAGGCTTAACAAAATATATACTTGTCCCCGATACGTAATTACTGACACTGGGCTTTTTTATATGTATAGGAATGCCCTAAATTCAATGAATTATGGAAAAAGTCACCGAAACGCTGGAAGAAGCATGAGAACACGCCAACCTACCACTCATTTTCTAAACTAGGCACTGTTACTAGCTAAAAGAGATGCATCTATGTCTTGAAGCTCAGCCTTGGCCCCTATTTTTGGGAGGCACAAAAAGATGGTCCATTGAGTAGAAGTGTGAGCATTGCAGTACATGGTGATTAAAAAGACAAGGGTGCTTAACTTCCATAAAGATAATGAACTGCCAGAAGAAAAAAAATATGATAACTACTGAGTCAGTAGCTGACATGAGAAAATAACCAGACAATGTAACAAAGAATTTGGACGTGGAGCATAGTCAAATATCAAATACATGTTATAGCAACAGAACAGAACCCCAAAAGAGGAATATTATATCACGGTATATTGATGTTGTCAAACAAAACCCCAAAAAATTATTTAAAATGGTTTAAATTATGTTTAATTATTGTGTTAGGCCTCTCTGTGGCCACTGTTGCAGTGGTCTATCTGGGGCTCCAGAAGAGCTCTTTAAGGCACGGTATCATTTTGGGTGATTATAGGTAGCAAACTGTGTTTGCTCCAAAGCAAAGTTCCTTTGTCTCAGTGCCGGACTAAACGCTGTGGAGGCCCCTAAACAGTCGAAATTTCACCCCCCTCGCAAATTATCTCCTAATAGTTATTAATTGTACCAAGCAACAATTTTAATATACAAAACTAAACATTACAGGTATGTAGTTTGCACTGATTTTTTTTACAAACTGACAGCTGACAGAAGATGCGCTTTTAAGAGACAAATTGTTATGTGAATATGATGCCTATGGTTTGTGTACTTTAAGTTGTTAATGGGTACATTACATTAATGCTGTATTTTCTCTGTAGATTCTTTAATGTAAAGTTTTCTTGTCTTTGAGTTGATTCATTTTTTCTTTCTTTTTGAAGCAATTTAAGAAAGCTTGATTGTAAAGTTCTTTCAAAATCAAATCAATATAATTTTGTTCCGTTATAATGGGGCCCCTAACAGAAGTGGGGCCCATAATGAGGCCTACTTTGCCTATTTGGTAATGCGGCATTGCATTGTCTTATGAACTTCGGTACGAGTTAATGTTCTTGAGTCATAGCACAACATATTAACCGTTCAAGGCCTTATAAGTAAAAAAAAAACATCAATTACCCCAGGGCAATATACAACAAGAGTTATGAGCATTAACGTGGGCCGCCATTCAGGAGCATAAATAGTGGCCCAGGCATTAATGAAAATAAACTTTACCAGGAACTAATGATGCATATTATAGCAAGAGAGAGAATGTATTATATTAGATATTAAAGCAGATCAAAGCACCGAGGCAGTAATTAACACCAGTGCAGTCCAGCAGTGATAAGGCTCAAAGACAGCAGCATTGCCGAGTTTACATAATTGTGTCATTAGTGACCCCTAATTGCCTTGAGCAGTAATGAACATCGATGGCTCACTGGAGTACTTATAACTATTTTGTGCCAGGCATTAGTGTGTATCAATGATCCCATAGGGTGTCCATTTGTCCTTGGCAAAGGTCTTTCCCTCCTACTTTACCCAACTGCTCGGGAAAGTACTTTCTCGAGCTCTTGTAAAAGAAGGTGAGATTGGCCTTCGCACCTACGATCCTTTTCGTGTGCAAACAGGTCCCCGGACAGGTTACTGGCTTTCTCAGCCTTTTTCACTCTCAATGCAACCTGCTGCTAAAAATGCATGGTATGAATTAAAAATGAAATCTTCCATATTTGTATCTTTGCCATAGGGAGATCGAACTGCTAAAAAACAAGTGTGAATGAGTTATTGAGAAACTCGAATGACGAATAGAACAAACGAACACGGAAACGTTTGTAATTCATACTGGTGTTGAAACATGGAAATATGTTAGGGTCCATAAGATCGTGTATCTAGCATCAGTGAGTAATCACTGACTTATTTGTCGTAAGCAAAATACTCTCATTAATTACCCCATGCTATCAAAGATGGCCCACTATTAAGCCAATGATAGCCAAAGGACCTCAATATGACAAGAGCACAGCATTACAGAAGCACACGTACACATACATCTCCCTCTCCTCACTTTGCTACAGGATATCAGTGGTGATCTTCGACATTTGGCTCTGTCACGATTCCTGTCTCTGGTTCTGCTCCATCTACCAGTCAACGTAGCATCATGGTGCTGTGTTTAGTGGGAGCAGTAGGACTGCAGTTCCAAAATTTGTGGTACTAGACCTCCCAAGCCAAAGAGAATCATATTTTGTAACTGGCAGCTCTCTCCCTCCTGACTCCTGAATAGGCTTCAGCACATTCACAAACCTGGTAGGTGACTTCAGTGGAGAGACTGGGACATGCACGGAAAAGCCTAGGCTAGAATTGACAGAAGGAGGTAGGCAGTGTTATGGGCAGGGACATGTAAAAGTAACTATTTTGCGCCCTAACCCACAAGGATCTCATTTCATCAACTCATTGGCTTACCTTTTGAAAGATAGACCACCAGAAAGAGGTGCCAGGGACCTAAGGGCTGGGATCTGCTGCTCTTGGAGTTCAGGTTGAGGTGGAGTCCTAGTCATGGCAAAACTGAAACTTGATGTTACAACCACCTTGTCTAACTTTGTCTGCTCTAAATGCTTTGATGCAGCCCATTGACTGCTGTTGGAGTGCCCCTACTGCAAAGCTTAGGTCCACCCTGGCACCTCAACGCCATCACACTCATTGCAGGCCTTAACCACTTCAGTTTTGGGTTCCTGTTGTCCAGCAGAAAACCCCTACTTTTGGTTCTTGCAGTGTGGCTATGTTAGCAGACATTCTGATTATTTTTACTAGTGTAGTCAGAAAAATGAGTTAAAGAAAACGTTCTGAAAAAATCATATTGTTCATGTTGTTGAGCTTAGTTTAGACATCCATGATGGCTACAGACCCCACAGTTGCAAGAAGCTGCACTTCTTTAAACTTCACTCTAATGTGCCTCCTTCAGCAGCATCATACTCTTCCTCACTCCTGGTTGCATGGGTTATTCCATAACTAGATATTCTTTGCAGATTCATTGCTAATGGTAGTCTTCTTTTTAATGTGGTATTGATTCATGTTTAGCATTTCTAGTAGAGTGGTTTACAAAGCTTGACACACATATTCTAAATAAGCATATTTGGTACTTTCCAAGTAGAGAATTGAGAAGAGTATGACTTATTAAATGTAGTTGCATAGTGTCAATATACAAGAATATTTTATACACATCAAACACCATTTGGTTTGTTTAACAGGAAGGTATAGTGTTGTTGGCCTAGGATAATGTAGTGGTGAATTCCTGGACACATCCTTCTAAAGGAGCTGAGGGTTTAGACCACTCTTGAATGTGGAGAGATGTGATGCGAGCTTTGACATCCGTGGATGGTACCGCCATGATGAGGATGCTGAAGATTAGAATCTTGAAGTAGCATATGGAGATGTGGATGGTGTAGGTAGCTTTTTAGTTGGCTCTTACACTGGCATGAGTAGGGATATGCCAGTCACAGAACGTTCTCTGAAAGATTGTGAAGATTTTCAAAATGTCCTAATCTTATTGAACGTCATGAAGTGTGCAGTTTCGAAGAAAGAATTAGGGAAACATCTTATAAAAATAGCTTTATGAAGGGAAATGGATTTTTGAAAAGCAGGCTGTCTCTCTTACAACAGTCCCCCACCTCCCACGAAAAGCTCCGTGAGCTTGAAATTTGCAAAATTACTAATCTAGAAAAGCATTTCACAGACCTCACGAAGTAAGATGTTTACTATCTTCCTGAAACGGGGAAAGAGAAAATGTGCTATTTGCCCATCCGTACTTGCGAGGATGATGTACTTCTTTAATTGGGCGGCTTTCCTTCACTAATAACTTTTGCAAACCAGTTGTACAGATAGTTCTCAGCAAAATAACAATTCTATGTAGCACTCAATATTTATTTGATTTACAGAATCTTTTGCAAAGAAAGGGAACGAAGGCAAAAATGTAAACTGTAGGCAGATTTACTTTTTTATAGGTGGAAGAAATAATTTATTTCCATTCTTCTAAGAGCACGTGTTGAGACATGCGCTACTCGGTCAATGAATGCATTATTGGTCTCTGAGAACACTTTGGCTAAGTATATGCGCGGAATCAAATACAAATTTGCAATAAAGAGAAAGTCATACGATGCACGTATTTATGCTTCAGTGCTCTCATGGAAAGTCATTTTGAGGAGTCGATGGGAAATGTAATGGGAACATTACGTTACCACCATTTTCACAACAGCCTAATTCAGTCACGGGTGATCACTTATTGCATAAAAAAGTTTACTTTTTTACATTTCCACCTTACAACAAAAGAATGACCTTCTCTAGTTTTCGTAACTCTTGTTCTTAAAATGCGAGTCAGATCGATAATTGACTGCATGTGTATGATGGAAGCCACTTTTTTCACTTTCTTATGCATAGAATTAACCGCATTTGGGGCAAGATGTATGAAAATATTTTGCACTCGCAAACTGTGCGAATCGCAAAATTCGTCTGTTTGCGAGTGCAAAAAAGTGGTCTGCGATGCATGAAAGGCATTCGCAGACCACAAATAAGAAATCACAAAAAATGCGATTTCTTGCTTTGCGACCTGGTTTTGCGAGTTGCAATTTGCGATTCGCAAAATCCACATCGCAAGGAGATGCTGCAAAAAATCGCAAATTGCGATTTTTCGCAGAATGGCATTTAGCACATGCAAAATACCATGAAAAGAAACCAGGTGGTAACCTGGTGCAAAATATAAAAATGCATTTAAAATGCATTTTTAAATTGAACATGTAAAGCACACATGCCCTTTTGGCATGTGTGCACCTTACATGTCCCCCAAAACATTTTTGGGGTGCAGCAGAGGGGACCTTAGGCCCCCAGCACCCTGGGCTTTTGCATTTCCAAAATTGCGATTTCTGGTGCAGAAATCGCAATTTTGGAAATGCAAAAAATTCGCAGCTATGGGCCAACAGGCCCATAGCTGTGAATGGGGCCGGTATCGCAATTTGCGATTCGGTAATAGCATTCGCGATTTTTAAGAAATCGCTATTACGGAATCACAAATGTGATACATGGCACTTTGCGAGTTGGAAATAGCGATTTCTTAAAAATCGCTATTTCCGACTCGCAAAGGGCCGTGATGATACATCTGGCCCCAAATGCCTTATTTCTTATTTAAATTGCGTGGTAAAAGATATGTAATTGAGCGAACAGTTTGTCCAGATACCATCCAGACAGAAGAGAAAAAGAGAGGTCTCTGTAGCGCGTCCTTCCCAGAAAATCAACGGTAAGAACCTTAGAAATACAGAACTTCTCTTCAATGTCATTAAATGCAACATTTGTGCATTCACTTTCAGGCACATCTTTGCCATCACTAGTGCTCCTTGTAACAAAAGGGAAGGATGCATTAAATGAAAAATGAGAATCATGAGTCAGTAAAACAAAAACACGTTTGATTGACAGATGCTCATATTCGCTTTGTAGTAACGTAAACATTGCCAGATACGACTTTTGACTGCCTCTGGATACCACTCAGAGGCATTTTATATTCAATCAAATGCGTGCTTCATATCATGTAATAATTGAGGCGTTTTCTTACCTAAGAAACTGAAGATTGGCATATTCCTGTTTGTTCAGAATAGCATGTCCCCGCCTTGCCATTTCGGCATGTTTGTGCTGTTCACATTCTCATATAATTGTTTTTATGTTTCAACTTCCAAACCGTCAACCTCGTTTTAACATCTGTGCCGATATAGAAGCCTCTAAGAAGTCATTGGCTCTTATCTCCTACTACAACTGCCCCGCCCAGACTTTTTTGGCTGGTCCTTTGTTAATGCTAAATAAATAAAAGTGTAGAGGGGTAATATCAGTGGGGGCCATTAACTAGCGGAGGGATGGAGGTGTGCGGGTGGGACAGTCAGGCTCACATGCACACTCACACTCATTCATAAACACACATTAATTCACAACACTCATTCTCAAATATTCAAACATACATGCATGCACACACCAAACATACATTAACAAAACACACACATGCACACTTACCTTCTACTCTGCCTCGGAGGTCCAACGAGTTTTGGGACTTCTCCCTGCCTTCCCTCACTGGCTAACTCAAGGTCAGCCAATAGGGGAAAGCAGCAGTCCCCACTCATCACAGAGGGGATGGGGTCAGTGAGGCTGCTGACGCCACCCCACTCTGTGAGGAGGTGTCACTGACTGACATTCGGCCCTCTGCACCTGAAGGCTTTAAACTGAACTGCCGAGGTCTGAAGCAATCAGTGACGTTCCCCCTTGTCATGAGAGGGAGGGCCTTGAGGCACCTTTGCTAGACTGAATAGGTCACACCCACAGGGCTGTGACGTCTACAGCCCAGCAATGTTCAGTTCAGGCAGCCAGGATTTTGTGCAAATAGCACATGTCTAGCTCCTGTCTGCCTGACCTGAGAATGAAGAGTGTCTGTCAGGCTGACTTTTGTTCACCCTGACAGACACTCTTTTTGAGGGGCAAAAGAAGGGGGGGTGGCCCCTCAGCCCCAAAGGAGGGGCCACATCTGGGCAACAGTGAATAATGAGGATGTTTATGATGGAGGGGGTAGCAATATCAACAAGCATTTCCAATGCAATGGGTCTCACATTTGTGGGTCCTAACCTGACTTTTCTTGCCATATAAATTGAAAATGAAAAGTAATACACTTTACATAAGTAAGCTAATTTAAAGCACCATGCCATGAGAGTGAAGGGGCACAAAAAAGAAAATATAAGTTTGCTTGCAGTCAAAAGTATCAGCAGTTATGCAATTATCTGTGTAACAGGGTTGATGTAATGCAAAGCATGCTACTACTGCCCATCAAGACCATGCTGCAGAGAAAATACAAAAAAAAGTACTCCTGAAGCCATGAGGAAAACATGGAGCCTCGTATGTTTTCAGTAGTTTTTCGGTGCTCTTTAGGAGGGCTAAAACCCGGAAAAGTCATGATGTATACATGTCTTTCACAAATGAAATCAACGAACCAATGAAACTGATGGGAGTGACGTAGGTGTGGTTAAAAGCCCACAGAGAGATTATAACAAGGGACCAGAGCACTTGCGCACTCGACTTTAAAAAGAGGCATTTATAAAGATCTGTGTTTCAGAGCCATGCACTTTTCATTCTACAGAAAAGTACAATGAACAGTTTTCATGGCTTTTCAAAGTACAATGAAAAGTTGACTGTGTGTGTGGACATGTGATTTTTTCATATGCATATATCTATGCTTTGTGATCTGTGCTGTCTTTGCATTTCTTTGGCAAATTGTCAGCGTAAAATCCAATCCCTGCCTTTTAAAGCCCCCACTTCTGCACTGAAATACTGGTGTCAGAGGTATACACCAAGGCTAGAGAGTGAATGTGAAAGGAAGCAAAAGATTTGAAAATATTGTAAGAGGAACATATCTGTAATGGTGTGGTGACAACTTTGTGAACCAAGAGTGATGAGGGCCTTTGATGACGGCACAAATTGCTGTGTATTTTTTAAATTCTGCTCCTATTTTATCTGCGCATATCCATGCATTTTTATGTATGGGTTGTGTGCGCTGCTATGCATAAATGCAATTAAATGTGTTTGTGTGTAAATGTGTGCATGTCTTTGTTAATGTGTTGATATTTTTAGAGCATGTGTGTGCGTTTGAATGAATTTATGTACATGTAATCTAAGAATTTTATTTTGAAGTAAATAACTGAATAACTGTTGGACAATGGTTTCTATGAAGCTGTTGGTTTTGGAAGGAAAAGCTCAGAGTGCCAACATTGAAATGTAGGGTTATATTTAAGAGTCCCTAGCACCTTCTTGCACCACATTAGCTTCATTCTCTCATGCTAATGTGGGCCAACAAGGCCTAAATCACTGCATCATATTTACAAAGTGGTACAATGCATAATTGCGCAACTTTGTAACCCTTTGTGTTACATTATGCCTGAGCCAAGCATAATGTATGCAAACGGGGCAATTCTACGAGATTTCTTTGTGCAATTTTTTAAGACACTTTTAACGTCTGCTCACAACAGGCTTTAAAAAGAGACACACCATTGATTACAATGGGCCTCAATGGGTTTTGCATCTAGGGCCAGATGTAGGTAGGAAAAAGTTAGCGAGTCGGAAATTGCGAGTCGTTGCGACTCGCAATATCCGACTCGCTAAATGGTATCCAAGAAGAAAAAGCAACTTAATTTAGTGACTCGCAAATGAAGTCGCACCGCGGATTGCGAGTCTGCTGTTTGCGAGGTCGCTTTTTGCGACCATGCTAAACACGAACAAGCAAATTGCGAGTGGGTGTCGCAAATTGCGACTGTACCGCAAATTGAATGCAGGTGCAGAAGAACCCTCTGGAAAACACTTCCTGGCTCTTGATGATGACATCACAGCCAGGAAGTTTACTAATACACCTGGGAGGAGGGAGGACCACACCCATTTTAAACTGCTGAACTGCAAACAGGAGGAACAGCAGCTACCATGGCAGAAACTCCTAGAAAGAGCAAATTGAAATTTGCTGAAAAAGAACTGGAGGTGCTGACTGAGGAATGCTGCCAGCACCATGAACAACTTTTTGGGAGGGCAGCCCTCAGTGTGCCAGAGGTGGAAAAGAAAAGGATTTGGTTTGAAATACAGGACAAGGTCAACTTCATGGGTGTGAGCCACCGGAGTATCGAAAAATTGAAGAAACAGTGGTATGACCTGTGCTCCTGGACCAAGGAGAGGGTGGCAGAGCGGCTCCGGGAGATGAGGGGCACTGGAGGGGGACCATCCACCATACCACCACCCACACCCCTGGAGGAAAGAGTGGAGGAGACCTTGGAGCCAGAGGCAGTGTCCGGGATGGGAGAGCTGGACACGTCAGAGCCAGGACCATCAACCGGTGAGTACCATGAGACATGCATGTACACCCATATCTGCCATACCCCCACCCACCTAGTACACAGCAGCATGCACAACCAAAATAGCTCCATTTCAGAGTAGCAACCACCTGCATGGTGCATTATGGGCAATGTAGTCAATTAGGCAGTTGATAGGCAACAGTTTATTAGGAAGTAGATAACAGATGATAGATATGACAGTGTGTTCCCTATGTCCCACAGGTCTCCCACACGACACCACCTCCAGCCACAGAGTCCAGGGGCCACAGGGCAGCCACCAGCCTGCACTTGACCAGCCACCACAGGGACCTGGACCACCCAAACACAGTCCCCTCCTGATGCACCAGTGGCCATACTGGTGAGTGAGCCAGCACCCGGTCCCAGCCACAGTGCCAGTGTACAGGACACGGAGCCTCCACTGCGTCGCAGGCGACGTCTAAATGTCCCTCCAGTGCCGCAGGCTGAGTCAGGGGACGCCTCCATGTCGGCCGCCGAGGCTGCACTCCTACGTGGTCAGCGCCTGCAGACACGAGAAATAAGGAACATATCAGGGCCCATGCGGCACATAGAACAGAACCAGAACACAGGGCTGCAACTGGTACACACGGAGCTGCAACAGCTCAATACCCATGTTGGCGACCTTGCGCTCTCAATGAGACAACTGGTGTCAGAACTCATCACTGAGAGAGAGGGTGAAAGGCGCCGTGACTGGCAGCTCATCCACCGGCTGGACCGCATGTCTGCCTCCATCGTCGGGCTGGCTGTGAACACCACTGGCCTGTCACGGCGCACGGTCAGCCTCCAGGTGGACATGGGCCACTTTGCCAGTGATGTGGCACGTGGGCTGGGACGTCTCAGCCACGCAGTTGATCTCATGGAGGCACGACAGGTGGCTAGGGGCGCAGCAGACATGCCGTAGGACAGCGAGGAGGGTTCCACCGTTAGCAGTGTCTCAGCCAGTGACACCAGGGTGTTGCGCAGTGGTAGCGCAAGAAAGGGCACTGCCGACACACCAGGAACCAGCCATGCTGGGCAAGGCCGGCGTAGAGTGTGAGCTACACACTGTCCTGGAGTAGAGGCACATGAGGTTAATGTGTCCTCATGCCAGGTGGACTTTTACAGGCCCTGAACTGTAGTTTATGTACATAGTTTTTTTTGGTGCACATTATTAAATTCCTTGTTTGTTCCATTTCACAAATGGACTCTTTGTGTGTGACACTAGTGAGTGTGGTGACAGTTAGCACGTACCTTCCAAAGTATTGGTTTGCAATGTGGTCCTGTCTCTGTCTGCCTTGATCTGTAATGCTTCTATCCCCATGATGGCGATGTGGTAGCTCTTGCTCGTCATCCTCCGAATCTGGGACTTCTGGGGTGAGAGGTAGCCCACGTCTGGTGGCAATGTTGTGCAGTATAGCGCATGCGCCAATGATCTTGAAAGCTGTTATTGGGGTATACTGGAGGGCACCTCCATTTCTGTGAAGGCATCGGAATCTTGCATTCAGCAGTCCAAAGGTCCTCTCTATGATATTTCGGGTCCTCCTATGTGCACTGTTGTATCGCCTCTCTGTCTCATTGCTGTGTGTTAAGTACGGGGTAAGTATCCATGGTAGTAGTGCATATGCACTGTCACCTGTTTGGCACAAAATGTACAATGTTAGCTGGGTATAGATGTGTGTATGTCTTCAAGGTGTATTCAGCTATACCTAGGAGGTATCCGTCTCCAAACTCCCGACGTTCTAGGCGTTGGTGTATCCCACTGTGCCTGAAAATGTAGGAGTCATGTGTGCTCCCTGGAAATTTGGCAACCGTGTCAGTGATAACATAATGGGCGTCACATACCACCTGGATGTTCAGTGAGTGGGTGCACTTCCGGTTGCGGAACAGATATTCCAGATTTGCAGGAGGGCATATTTGTATATGTGTCCCGTCTACACACCCTATGACATGGGGGAAGTTGGCAATCCTGTTGAATTCCAAGTTGGTGCTGTTGATTTCTGCCTCATTCCTGGGTAGGTATATGTATCTAGACATGTGTGTGAGTATGGCATCTAGGAATGCTCTGAAGAACCGTGAGAGTGCACTTTGGGATACCCCACCTGCCACGGCAATGACCCCCTGATAGCTACCCGAGGCCAAGTGGTGCAGTGAGCATAACACTTGCACATGTGTGGGGATGGCACAGCCACGCACAGTCTGGCGTTGTAGCTGCGGATTGAGTAGATCTATTAAATCTAGTATTGCTGCACTTCTAAGTCTGTATTTATCATATATCTCCTCCTCAGTTTGTTGGAAAAGTGTCAGCCTGGTTCTATATATCTTCTCCTGTCTCTGGCTCCTCCTCATCTGCTGTGCGGCGTGGGCTCTCCTCCTCCTTGCTATCACATATATCTCCGCCATCTTGAGTAACCCAGGTGCCTTCTGGGTCTCCTTTTATACTTTGGTTCTGGTTACCACCTGCTCTGAGTTAGTGGTAAATTGGAAGTACAAAATGGGCTTTTTGAAACTATCCGCAATTTGCGAGTGGCTATTGCATATGGTTTGCGACTCGCAAATTGCGACTTCCTATTTGCGGGTCGCAAAATGGGGTCGCTATTTTTGTGAGTCGGTAATAGCTCGCGTCGCATTTTGCGAGTCGGAAATGGGATTTTTGCATCCCGTTTCCGATTTTGCGGGGTCGCAAATTGCGATTCGGGCCATTTGCGACTCGCAAAAGTTTGCTACATCTGGCCCCTAGTCCCCTAACTACCGCCATGGTGCACCGTATTTCTAATACAGAGTACACATAGTGGTGTTAAGAGGGTGCTAAGGAGCACAAGAAAAGTGGCGCTGCACTTTTTTTAAATATACCCCCTAGTGTCCATTAAAGTCCACATATGTGCCTGATACTTTTGGCACCTTCACCTGATCAGGATTTCTACGTTAGAATTTAGGGCCTCATTACGAGTTTGGTGGATGGTTTAGACCGTCTGCTGAACTTCCAACGGGGAGGTTGCCGCCATACTGGCTACCTCCTTGCCTGGTCCAGTAAGAGTTTCCCACTAGGTCAGCAGGCAGAAACCTGAGTTTCCGCCCACTGGCCTAGCAAGAACAGCCTACAGCATTGCCTCCAGCTTGTAACTGAGCCAGCGGCAATGCTGTAGGATGCAGGGTGCACCAGCACCCCGCAATATTCACTGTAAAGCAAAGCAGACAGTGAACATTGCGAGGGTGCTAGACAAGTGCAGTGGCAGTGCAGGGTCCCCCCTGGGGCCCCCTGCACCCGTTCTCCTCCAGCCTGGTCATGGCGGTGCTACTGCCATGAAATTGCTGGTGAAGAACGAGGTCATAAGACCCAGGGTAGCGCTGCCTTGGCAGATTAGGACCGCCACCATGTGCCAGACTACTGGCAACTCTGATCCTGACAGAGCTGGTGGCCCCACTGCGGCCTGACCGCCATGGTTGTAATTTGGTACTCTGACCGCTGCATTGGCGGTTGACCGACCACCATTTGCAAGTCTGGCGGTCTAGTGACCACCAGACTCATAATGAGGCCTTAGTCTGTTTTTTTTCAGAGCTTAGATTCCACTGAGGGATATGGTAACAGGCTGTATTCCATCATGTGTCTCACAAGGTCAGGAACCTTCTAACCAAGGGCCAACTGAAATGGATTTGATGCTGCAGAGAAGGTCCAAATGAGAGAAACCTGTTTCTTCAGTCCAGCTAAGTCGAGCCTTGATTTGTAGGTTCCACTCTTCCAGAGGTCTGGAAATCCCAATGTTTCAGAGCTCTTCGGAGAAGTCCACTTAGACAGAGCCAAGGATCCCATAACGTCTTGAGCCAAACTTCGGGATCCAGGCATTCCAACAAAGGCCATCAGCAGGGTCCAGTCCAGATCCAGTTGCTACTGGCCAGCTGGACACTTCAAGGAAAATACCTCTTGAAGAGTGACCCTGCAGCCACACAGGAAGTCAGCCAGCTGACCCTTGGAGTCCACATCTTTGTCCTGGATATAAGTGGAAACTGGTTCAGTCCTTCAGAGTGTTTTTAGGATGGTACTTTGGGGTACCACATTTATGGTTGGCACAAGCTGGTAGGAGAGGGGGACTCATGGCCCCTTTGTAACAAATTCAGTAAAAGTTCCCAGGGCCAACTCTGCCCACATTTTCACCAGTACCTGTTTATTATATTGTGCACTTTTCCCCCAAAATACAAAATGAGTGAACCTTTCCTCCCTTGTGTGCTCATCCAGAGGTGTGGCCAGGGAATTCATCAGTACCCTCATCTTTGGTCACTCAAAGCCAAATCTGGAGGTAGCACTCCTTCAACTGGGTGTGGTGCCAGCATGGCTGAGGGAACAAAGAGCTACCTTCTCCAGGTCCCGCCTTACTTCACATGTAAAAGGGCAGGCCCCTTTACAAGTCAATGAATTTCCTGGGTCCACCTTCAATGATCTTCTGAAAAGGGAAGAAAAGCACTACTCCAGACTAAAGCCATTGTTTCTGCTTTGGGGAAATTTTGCACACCTCATAAAGGGCACACACTGGCTGGACAGCTGCTGTCAGGCTAAAACAAATTATCCTCCTAGAGCTTCAGATAGGGAAAAGGTAACTTTCTAAAAGGTATATTTCTTATATTTTCATTCAAAATCCAACATTACAATTCGATTGTCTTTTTAATATTACTAAAAATAATGGTTCTAAACCTCAGAAAACAGAACTAATATTTTAATAGGTAATCTAGTATTCTTCACAGCATTACCCAAACAAAATAGCTTTTGGAGACGTTTCGCTGCAGGGATATGGTAACATTACATTACTACATTTTCTATTATTAAATACCATTTGCCCTACTTTGTGAGCTACAAGGCCTATGTATGATTGACTAATTATTATTCAAAAAGGAAGGTTTTCCTCCCATCAAAATGGTTATTTTGACACGTCAGACTACAGATTTAAAGTGCAGCAGTCAGGCTACAATGGAAGAACTGAAACCATGTTTTCCCATTTCCCTAAATGGATGGCAAAATAAGTGCTGCAGTCTACATGTGATGTTTAACTTTCCTCACCCCATGTGTATTATGCACTCCATATATTATGGTCTTAAAGCAAATTTAAATATGGCAATCAGATATTAGCCAATTATAACTGGTTTTAAAGTTCAGAGCATACTGAATGGACACTGGACTGCTGTGTTCAGTGTAAAAAGTCTAAAAACAGCAACAAAACTAAGGAAAGAATGCGTGGAAGGATCATGCAAAAGGGGACAATTTCTCACAAGCCATTTGTCCCACCTAATGGAAAGGAGGCTCTGTGGTTATCTCATCATAGAGAAGAATATGGTGACACCTACAAATAGGTTGGCATTGTCTCTCTACCACAGTCCAACACCTGGGTGTGGCAATCTACAATACTGGTAGTTTCACCATCTCTTTCCCACATTGGCCTGCTCTTTTAGAAATAATTACTGAGGTGTCACCTCCAACAGGCATCATTTAGTGTGACCATCAAGTGCACTAGCAGCCACCAATTGGAAACTGGCCCTACTGGTGACACAGGGCTGAGCACAAACCAGAACTAGGCAAAAAGGACAGTAAATGGAGAATTGTGACTGCAGGAGGCAGTCTCACTGAGGCCTGTTGTAACCGATCAGCATAAATCCTATGACCAACACACAAAATGGATTTTTATACTGCATTAGGAGTATTTGGCTTGTGTGGCTTTGCTGAGACCCATGATTTCACCCAACAGTGAATGTTAACTGACTGAAATGTTTGCAGTAAAACTTAACTTTACATTTATCCAACCTAGGTATAATCCTCAGGAAATTCAGCAATGGACAGGACAATGGCATGGTGTGCTAAGTGAGGGTATGAAGTGTGTTTTGAGGTGTGCCCAATGAAGAAGGGTGTTGGGACCTGTTGAGAGTTTCTGGTTCAAATATGCATCGGGACTGCTGTGGGCACAACACAACAGGCTGTGGTTTTTCTACCCCACAGCTGTCCCAATGCAGTTGGTGTTTTGCCTTGTTTAATTCGAGGTTTGAGATGCCAGAAGCCTCTTTCTCCTGCTGACTTGGCTTCAGCATCATTATGTTGCTACTTTTATTAGCTGCTTGTTCTTGGCACAATCTCCAAAACACCTAGGGCATTGGTGTGTCTCGCCAGGTATATTTAGAGTCTGCAGTGGCAAATATTGTTAGAGAACGATGGTGAGGGAAACAGGTTGTAGGCAGAGTCACGTCCATGAATATGCATTTCTGAAAATCATATATTCTTAATTTATTCAGACTTGAATCATAACTTCTTAGTGCATGACCTCTAACCTATTTTATTATGTCTCCCTGAAAATGCAACATTCCAGGACTATGTTATGCATTTACTCACCCATTCACTCATCCACTCAAACGTATTCCTCTACTCACTGAACAATGTATTAATCCTTACTTTCAATTTCATTCTCACAATTTACCAAATATATTTACTTATTCTTCATTGTTCATCCATTCTCCATCCATCCATTCCCATCTACATTCTTATGTATATGCATTCATATACCCATCCTCTATTAAACCACTCGTTGACTCATTCTAGGATTATTTGAATGGGAAAAAAAGAAATATGAAATAGACAACTTTCTACTTTATTGAACTGCAGTAGTCAAAAGGTGAATCCACCAATCAGTAAAATTCTCTGGCTCAGATATTAAACACATTAAAAGAGAAGTAGCTCATCAGTCAATAAATGGTTCTAACAAAGAATTAAAGTCAGTAATAATAAGACTATGATTGACTGAATTACTCTATTGGCTGCCGAGGCTAATCTTGGGAGATTTTAGATTTTGACAATTGTATTGGACGGTACAATATGCATCTTTAATTTGCAAGAATGTATGGAGAGTAAAAATGTACTATGTCGACTAGAGTACATGGTAGCAAAGTTCCTTAATGAAAAATGTTGAGAAAATCTTGAAATTGATAAGGCACATTGCATACTACCTCATCACAAGTCTAACTATTCTATGCCCAGATAAATCATCTTTACAGTATTAAGAGATCATTACTTGGTTATAATACGGAAGAGAGATACCTTCCTGATTAGTGGTCACAAACGTTCTATTCATCAAGAGTAGTTCATAGAGGCTCTAGCTATTCAGAAGGAATTTGTAGCCTTTCTACCTAGACTTAAACATAGTGACAACAAATGCAGTGACTTTAATTCATCCACAATGTGGATATGGAAGCATGACATCTCTAAATCCCCCATCTCACTTTTGACTTGACCTTTTCTTTGCTCAATAGCATCCTCTATCAACGGACGCTCAAAACAATCAAGGTTAATTTTGAAAATGTTTACGAACATGCTTATCTGCTCCTTTGTCCCTCTGACCAATATGATACATTGGTGAAAGGAAGGTACAGTGTTCATCTTTTGGTTTCTTTCCCTGAGCTTCATACTTCTTTTGAGTAGTGTCCTTGTTTTTCTTGTGGCAGTTCTTCTATAGTGTGTCTCTTTTTTATCTTTGAGCTACAGATTTGCTGTATTGGTATTGATTTAAATGTCATATTTCTCTTTTTTATTGTCTAAACAAACAATAAATTATAGCAACTGTAGGATATGTAAAATGTCTTCTTTAGATATTAAAGAAATATGCAATCAAGTCACAAGAAAAAAAAGAATGATTATTTAGCTAGGAAAAAAAACCACAGATATTTGTTTACTACAAAAATTCAAATTTAGCGATTCGATTTTTACTTCTCTGGTAAATGACTGTGTTGATAGTTTTGCTTCTTCTCCCATTTTTGGGAGGACATTGTTTGGTCATTCTTTTTTCTAACATAATTCATCCCAATAGTCAACTAAACTAATGTAGTAAGTATGTAAAAATATGAAAACATTACTAAAAACACATTCCTCAACTTTAAAAAAAACCATAAGTATTATAAATTACACTCTAAGCAAAAGTCGGAAAACCGTCAGACTTTGGAGGGGTTACATTTACTAATCCCACCCCAATCTAAGCAGCAGTAGGCAAAGTGTTGGCATTCTGAGAAGTTAGATTTACTATTTCCACTCCAGTCTATACAACAGTAGGGGAAGTGTTGGACTTCGGAGGGGTTAGACTTACTATTTCTACCTGATAAACTAAGGTAAGTATTGTGCTTTGAAGAGTCTAAACAGTAGGGAAAATGTTGGCCTTCAGAGGGGTAAACTTTACTATTACCAATCCAATCTACTCAACTGTAAGTAAAGCAATGGACTTCATGGGGTTTGATTTACTGTTCCCACTACAATGTAACCAATAGTAGGGAAAGTATTATTATTCCGAATGGTTCGATTTACTATTCCCATTCTAAGCTACAGTAGGGAAGACATTGGAGACGTTAGGTGTACTATTCCCACTCCAGTCCAAGCGAAGGTAAGGAATGTGCTGGCCTTCAGAGGGGTTACGTTTACTATTCCCACTCCAGACTAAGCAATAGTAGGGAAAGCTTTGGACTTCTGAAGGGGTGCAATAATAAAGCAAGTGCTAATAACTAACATATGTCAATAAGTAATAAGAAATAACATAGGGTATATGAAAATACATTCTGTGTTTTTGAAAAAAATATGAAAAATGCGTAAACTAAAAATACAATTAAAAAATCAATGATATTCACTTACTTAACTACAAATTACAAAATACTAAAACAAATACAAAATTATTTAATTTAAATTAATAAATTAATACTGAAATTTGAAAACAAATCATTCCACACACAAAGTTTTGACAGCACTTTCATTTCAATGGATTTTTTTTTTTTTTAAATCACAGAAAAAGTACAACATTGAAATTATACATAATCAATTATCAATTACTCCATCCCATGAAAATAAACACACAAAATAGTATAAAGTACAAATCTTTTCACCCTACGCCTCTCCTAAAAAAACAAAAGTAGAAACAATCCATTAACAATAAACATATAAACATTAAAATACACATAAAACATTTCAGAAATCAAACAACATTTTCATTTTTTTTAAATTTATAACTAATATTCATAATTAAAGATCAATTGTCCTTATTTTAATAACCTACCCATCTTAATACCCATCAAATTTAATAACCTGCTAGTAAAATATAACGTATTATTAACCCATTCGCTGCCAGGCCTTTCCCCCGTTGAGGGCCAGGCCTTTTTTTGGCTATTTGGAGCATTTTGCGCTTAGTCCCTCATAACTTTTCATCCACATAAGCTACCCACGCCAAATTTGCGTCCTTTTTTCCCAACATTCTAAGGATTCTATAGGTACCCAGAGGTTGTGGGTTCCCCTGAAGGAGACCAAGAAATTAGCTAAAATACAGCAAAAATGTCTTTTTTTTTCAAACAAATTAGAAAAAAGGGCTGAGAATAAGGCTTGTGTGTTTTTCCCTGAAAATGGCATTGTTGGACTTTTTTCCTTTTGCGGGGTCATCTCCAATCTTTTTGCCTCCTGCCTCCTATTTCTTCTGACCTGTTTTGTTGGTTTTAGGACTCTGGGCACTTTACCACTGCTAACCAGTGCTAAAGTGCATATGGTCTCTATGTAAATTGTGTGGTTAATTGGTTTATCCATGATTGGCATGTTTCATTTACTAGTAAGTCCCTAGTAAAGTGCACTAGAGGTGCCCAAGGCCTGTAATTCAAATGCTACTAGTGGGCCTGCAGCACTGGTTAGGCCACCCACATTAGTAGCCCTGTAATCATGTCTCAAACCTGCCACTACAGTGTCTGTGTGTGCATTTTTAAACTACCAATTTGACTTGGCAATTTTTCCAAGTGTACGTACTGGCTATACAGTGACACAAAGGGAGCTGGGGTGTAGCCTGCATATCCTGATGAGCCATCTGTGCTATGAGGGAGGGGGGAAGAGTGGTCACTTACACCTGAAAAGGATGTGCCTGCCCTCACACAATGCAGTCTCCAATCCCCTGGTGTGTGTCAGGGGCATGGTCTGGGCAAGGCAGGATCTCACAAACAAGAGAGACTTTCCTTTGAAATAGGCCAACTTCAAAGGCCAAAATGGGTATAAGAAGAGCACCCAAACCCCTGAAAATTAGATCACGTCTGGAAATCAAGAGGAATCTCTGCCTGGAGAAGAGCTGAGGAGCTCAGGAGAAGTGTTGTCCTGTCTGTGACTGTGCTTTGTGGAGCTATCCTGCAGTGGCTGCTTCTGCCTGTGAAAGGGGACAAAGACTTGATTTTGCTATGCATTCCTGCTTGTGAAGAAATCTCCAAGGGCTTGTCCTGAGCTTGCCTTCTGTTGTTGAAGTCTCAGGGCTGTCAAAGTCTTCCCCTGCCAGCATCTGGACTCTCTGCTGAGACTCCTGCCATGTGGGGCCCTATCCAGTTTCTGGGGCATTGAAAGGTGAAGCTGGCAGACCAAGACTGAAAATCCACGCACAGATCACTGTGCGGGCAAAATTTAAACGCACCTTCCGAGACGCAGCTGAGAAACAACGCACCGTCGGCTTCACGGCTGAAATCTATGCTCCACTTGCATCGTGGCTGGACGATCAACGCAGCGGCTGGAGAAACGACGTGCAACACCTGCTGACAGATGCTGATAACGTCGCAACCCGCATAGCGCAGTTTTTCTGATACCGCGCGGCAGGATTTTCTACACAAACCTCGCTGGGCGTGAAAAAAACATCTCAAAGCCTGACCAGACCCGAGGTGCCTGTCCAGATTGACGCATGACTCTCCTGCGGAGAGGTAAAATGATGCACGCCGACCCAATCGGAGGAGGAACGACACACGGTCTCGCTTGCGAGTGAGATATCAACGCATTGCTGGCCTTTTCCAACGCACACTCGCCCGTGCAGTGTTATTTTGACGCAGCCCAGTTACTTTTTCACGCTAACAGTGTTAGCACTGTTTTCTGAGGATTTAAGACTCTTTTTGATTTTTATTTCATAACTTGTCGTTTTGATCTTGTTTTGTTTAGATAAATATTACCTATTTTTCCAAACCTGTGTTGTGTCATTTTGTAGTGTTTTCACTAAGTTACTGTGTGTGTTGGTACAAATACTTTACACCTAGACTCTGAAGTTAAGCCTGCCTGGTTGTGCCAAGCTACCAAGGGGGTGAGTGGGGGTTAACTGAGGGTGATTCTCCTTTACCCTGACTAGAGAGAGGGTCCTTGCTTGGACAGGGGGTAACCTGACTGCCAACCAGAGACCCCATTTTTAACAGGTATCAACAAATAGTTTGTGGTGCTAAAATCACCAGCTTTCCAGCTTTCAGGGACAGGCAGACTGGAATCAGAAAACCCCAGTTTGCAACACAATTTTGGCATTTTACTGGGCTATATACCATTTTAACAATTTTTTGTGCTTTCAGCCTCCTTCCAGTTAGTGACAGAAATGGGTGTGAAACGAGTGCTGGATCCCATAAAGCTAAACATTTCTTAAAAATGGACAACATTCTGAATTCAGTAAGCATTAATTTGTGTAAATCCTACAAGGTTTTCTTACAGAAAATAACAGCTGAAATAAAAAAAATACTGGAATTGACGTAAGAAACTGCCATTTTTCTCAATGTTTTACTCTGTAACTTTTCGTGCGATGTCAGATTTTTTAAAGCAATATACCATTACACCTGCTTGACTCTTTTGGTTGTGGGGATATATAGGGCTTGTAGGTTCATCAAGAACCCTAGGTACCCAGAGCCAATAAATGAGCTGCACCTTGCAATGGGTTTTCATTCTATACCGTGTATACAGAAATTCATTTGCTGAAATATCAAGAGTGAAAAATAGGTGTCAAGAATACATTTGTATTTCCAAAATGGGCAAGAAATAAGGCGTTGAAAAGCAGTGGTTATTTGCACATCTCTGAATTCGGGGTTCCCTTACTAGCATGTGAATTACGGCGTATTTCTCAAATAGATGTCTTTTTTACACACTGTCTTACATTTGGAAGGAAAAAATGTAGAGAAAGACAAGGGGCAATAACATTTGTTTTGCTAGTCTGTGTTATATGGGCTCACCTGACATATAGAGAAACCTACGAAACCCAAACATTTCTGAAAACTAGACCCCCTAGGGAATCTAAGGAGGTGTGACTTGTGCAGATCCCCCAATGTTTTCTTACCCAATTACCCAGAATCCTCAGCATATCTCATATTTAGCAAAAAAATCTAATTTTTCCCACATTTCTGTGTGGGATCACCACACCGGGACAAATTGCCTTCTACACAACATTCCCCTCAGTCTCCTGGTAAAAATGATACCTCACTTGTGTAGGTGGGCCAAGTGCCTGTGACAGGGAAGGGCCAAAAACATGTCGGAATTGAGGGGGAACAAAAGCGGGTTCAAAAGGACAGTTTGAAAAAGAACATTTTTACGCTGACAAGTAGGGCAAAATTTTTATTGGTATAGAGGAGACAATGCTGGGTATTTGGAAATTTGTGGATTCCTGCAGATTCCGGAAGGTTCCATCACAAATATGTGAAAAAAAAAGTGTGATTTCCAGCAAAGTTGCAGGGCATTGTGGGTAAGAAAATGGTGCGGTGTATGTGAAGCACACCACCCTGGGCTTTAGTTTTCAAAGGTGTCTAGGTCTTTTTGATTTTTCTACATGGCAGCGTCCCAAAGTCCAAAAAGGGCAACCCTCTTCATTCTAAGTGGGACAATTTTGAGAGTTAGCCAAGCTCTCATGGCGCAAATGTGAAACCAAAACCCGAAATAATCAAATGTCCTCTTGCTTGCCGTGGGATAAGATGTTTTAGTGTGGGGGGGAGAGCTGAAAGACTGTTACCCCCTTCAGTTGGGGTGGGGGCCTAACCATGCCCACACTGGTTGGTAGCCACCACACTATTTCTTTTTTTTTAAATTCCCTGGCATCTAGTAGACTTTCTCACCCCCCCCCGGGTTGTGGATCGGGGGTAATTGCCCCATCTGCCCAATGGTGGGAAGAACAACTTTGCCTCCATTTATTTGGGGTGGGGGTATGGCCATACCCCCACCCTCTTGTTTTGAAAACACAATCTTCCCTGGTCTCTGGTGGGCTTTCTGCCCCCCCTGGGGACAGTTGGGCCTTCCAAAAGTAGGTCGATCTGCCCCCAAGGGGGGCAGATATGGCCAACAGTAATGTGCCCCCATGGGGAGCGCCCTTGCCCAAACCAAGGGGCTGCCCCCAAAACAAAACACACATATGCACACACGCCAATCCCTGGTGCCTGAGTGGTTTCTGCCCCCCCAGGGGCACACCGGCCTAATAGAAAAAGGCCAATCTGCCCTCAAGGGGAGCAGAAATGGCCTAAAATAAATTTGCCCCATCAAGGGGAGCGACCCTTGTCTAAGGTGTTGTTCCCCTTGCGTGAAATTGGTGCAAAAAAAAATCCCCGGTGCCTAGTGGTTTCTGACTCCCTTAGGGGTAGATTGGCATAATAAAAATAGGCCGATCTGCTCCCAAGGGGGGCAAAAATGGTGTAAAATAAATTTACCCTCCAGGAGAACAACCAATGCCTAAGGGGTCGCTCCCCTTGGTGAAATTGACACAAACAAAAAAAAATCCCTGATGTCTAGTGGTTTCTACCATCTTTGGGGGCAGATTGGCTTAAAAGAATAGGCCGATCTGCCCCACAAGGGGAGCAAAAATGGCCTAAATACACTTTTACCCCAGAGTAGTGACCCTTGCCTAAGGGGTTGCTCCCCATACATAAAAACATATAGTAAACAAAAATAAATATGTATCCCTAGTGTCTGGGGGTTTCCCTGCGGGGGCAGATCGGCCTGATTATAATAGGCCGATCTGCCCCCAGGGTGAGCAGAAAAGGCCTAAAAATATTTTGGCCCCATGGGGAGCGGCCCTTCCCCAAGGGGATGCTCCCCTTATGCGTAACTATACAAAAAAAAAACATTCCCTTTTGTCCAGTGGGCACTTCTTCCTCCCGATCGCATCACGGTCGTGCAGCAGAATTGCTTGCAGAGACATGAAAGGAAAGGAAAGGCCTTTCCTTTCCTTTCAAGTCTCTGCCTGCCCCATCCTCCAGAGTGAAAGAGAAATGCTGCGAATTTCTGTTCCGCATGGAAGTATGATTCCAGCGCGATGGGAGATGACCTCTGTTGAGGTCGGCACGCAAACGCATGCTGACGTCATCAGACGTCACTGAGGAGTTGGGGGAGGTTCGGGGTGGAAGGGGAAGCAATTCCTAATCCAGCCCTGCCTTGGGGGAGTAGAGGTTCAGCCCTCAGGTGGAGCACTAGCGCTTCCCCCAAGAGCCAGTACTAGAACGTAATGGTTATGTCCGTGGTGCCTGGGCATCGTAGCCTTGGACGTAACCATCAGGTCCATGGCGCCCAAGGGGTTAAAGTACTAATATAAACAATACAATTAAATTAACACATTAAAATCTGAAATAATGTAACAATTGAACAATTAACAGTTATAAATCATTTAGCTAATCAATTTAGAGTTAAAACTAACTACCATTAAACATAACATATTTATATTTTTATTAATTTCCCACCCCATTCCCTTACAAACGCAACAGTACACTAAACATAATTAATTAAATTATTATGACACTTAAAAATGAGCTATATATTTAATCTATAATAACATTTATAAAAGTAATACTAACAACGAAAATTCATTTATTAACTAAAGCACATTAATTTACAACATGTTAACAGGAAGCAGCAGGGGGACTTCAGGTTCCAGCATCCTTGGGTCCCAGGAGGTGGCCCCAGGATTAGTTTCACCTGCCGTGTTTTGATGGTACAATAAAACGCGTTCTTTTCCCCCGCTGCCCGGGACAACGTGTTAGCAGGAGACAGCATGGGGACTTAAAAAAAAATCTAGCATCCTTGGACCCCAGGATCAGTTTCACCTGTTGTGTTTTGTTGGCACTATCAAGCACGTTCTCTTCCCCCACTGTGTGGGACACACGCATGCCTTTCCTGGGCGAAGGGCGGGACCGTCCTGTGCCTGTCAGTACCAGGAAGAGCCTGGGCAGGGCCACCACCCCTGGTCGATTGGACCCCCAGTCTCGTTAACCATAGGTTGCACTTGAAGCATCTGGTGTTTTATGAAATTGGGTGCCTGTGCTCACGTTGATTTTTACACAACTCAGTTGAAAGTAGTCTTTGTCCTTTCCATATCTTAAGTACTTGCCCAGCCTGACGCGTAACTTAAAGGACTCATAGATGGACTGGAATGTTCAGTGGAACTGAAACAAGTATATATGTTAGTTTTTAGTTCTGCTTCTTAGTTTGCATTGACTTTAGAATACTATTGTATAAGCCTATACTGATAGGATCAGGAGTTTAACTGTATTTTATTTATGTATGTCACATTTGTTAATTAGACTGCAGTTGCTCAAAGGAAAGGGATTTGCAATGGTAAAGTGGAAAGCGGTGGATGGGACTTTAGGGTCAGGGGTTGTGAAGAAAGCCCCTAGACACAGTGCAGAGAACTATACTTTGGCTGAGATTGATGAGCTACCTGAACATACACGTAAACATCGTGGGAAGCTGGTTAAATGGACTGCATCTAAGGACAAAATAAATGGGCCAGCCCATAAGGGCATTGGGCCCTTTCCGAAACAAACCAAAAATGTGGGGACCCCAAACTCCAAGAGCAAGGCCCTTTTACTCAGGGATGAGCCCCTTCCACTGTACAGTCCGACCCACCCTTGAAATATTATCCTCTAATTGTGTGTCTGTGCAAACAACAACTTCAAAATCTATAACTAATATTGTTGAATGTTCCAATAGATACGCAGTATTGAATACCTTGGAGTCCAATGAGGCAGACGCTGCAGCACCCAGGCCATTCCTTAACAGAGAAAGTATTCCCCTTACTGAACAGATACAATTCTTAAAGGGTGAAATGATGCTTCTACAAGATTGCAGAGGTCATCCGGCTGACAATCTAAATGGGAAATTGGATAAATTATCTACATTGGTCATGAAAACGAATAAGACAATGGAAGATTCACGTGATTGGCCCGGCCCATTATCCATAAATCAACCCATACCTTATGGAATGTATCAGCACGAGAATATTTGCCATTCGGGCTGACCGCAGCAGCGTAGTCAAGTAAGGCTTGACGGAAACCAGGAACACCCGGGAAAACATATCCATGGCCCAGGCTAACACATATAGGGACAAAAATGTTTGGAGAGCCAGAATAAAGTTGATGCTGTTGACACAATTTCAATTAATATGGCAGAAGTTGATTGTTCAAGAATATTATCATAGAACTTTCCTGGGATAAAGGCTAAACTTACAGACCCTGAATGGGGAAGCTTTATAGACTTGCATCATACAATACTCTTGCAGGAGACATGGGCCATTGATAAAGTATATAGGCCAGGCTTTATGATTTTTACTAAAAATGCCATCCTCTCAACTGCAGGGAGGGCCTCAGGGGGCCTTTTGATATAGCGACAGGTGGACCTTTTGCCCAGAATGAAGGTTCTTCAGTCAGAGAGCAGAGACCTCCTGGGCATATAAATGAGCATATCCACTAAGCAAGGCACTAGGTACATTGCTAATGTGAACATATATGTAAGATCTATTCCTGCAGCTGGATTCTGGACCAAAATGGACCAACTTTTAAACAAGCTTGGTAAATTTCATGGGGGAGCGGCAAAAATTATAGCTGGGAATTGCAACACAAAATAGCTTTGCAAATGAGTAAGATTGAGTTTAGTGCCCTAACATCTAGACTTGGGCTTTTAAATGCTGCTGGGAAAAAGACATCCAATGTTGCATTACAACTAACTGATTTGGCTGTAGCAATGAAAATAGTAATTGCCCCTTGCACCCAAGATTCACTATAACAAGTTATAAAGTATATGTTTTGGGATAAAAAAAATTGTAGCCTAATGGACATGGAAATAACTACAAAAGCAGATAGTAACCATCATGCATTAAGTGTAATGGTGGATGTTTGTGCTTTTAAAAGCACAAATTTGAAATTAACTAAAAATTTTGATATGGTCCCGGTTACTACAGAAAGGATGAATCTAAAGTAGCTCACAGATTTAAATAACAGGATGATTTTGACACAAATCTATAGTCTTTCTGTGGAAGTATACATTTTCCAAATCTGCATACTCAACTGATGAATCAAAAAAGTTAACTATTTATAAAACCAGAGAAGAGAGTAGCCTGTCAAAACTCCCCCCCTAAATGGTACTCAGGAAAGTACCGGACTGTCTCTTGGAAGCCATTGAGTCAGACTGTCAGGCACAAATAGTTACAGCTAGGAAGACCTATAAAGCCATTTTGGAAGAGGCAAAGAAACAATGGGAACTTGTACAATGGGAAGAATTAGCAGAAGCCCTTAAACTTGGTGACGCGAAAGCTTTCTGGGAACATATTTCGAAAGGAACGCATACATTTATAAGCCTATGGCATTCCTGGCGACCTTTTGTGGCTCTTGAGTTCTTTGCACCAAGACACATATGCAAAAGTTAGATGGAACAGAGGAGGGGACCTTACATGTAGGGTCCCCATAAAACAAGGAGTTTGGCAAGGGTGCATGTTTGCGGCAACACTAGTCAGTTTGTATATAAATGGTGCAGTGAAAAGGTTATCAAAATGCAGGCACTATGCGCTTAAAATTATTGGGGCTCCTGTTCCACTTCTCATATTCGCAGATGATACGCTTCTATTATCTAGAACCCTTATGGGATTACAATGTGAGCTGGACACGTTTGCAGCTTTTGCAGCTTTTTGCCATGAAAGGAGATTAGAAATAAATCCATCAAAGTCCAAGTTTATGGTAATCAACCCACATCTGTCCTTCAGAAAGAAGGTGACAAATTGCGACGTTCCACTTGAACAAGTTAAAAACTTTGACTATTTGGGGGTATGTTTTGCAGATTATACACATTAGGGACAACAATTAGACAAAGGTCATTCTTTTTTCAGAGGCCAATGGCCACATGGAGAAGATTTAAAACAACTGGAGGGGGTTTAAATATCACCTGTTCTAAAAGTAGATAAGGCCACGGATGTGTCAGCAGTCACATATGGGGCAGAGAGATGGGGTTATGAGAATATAACTCTGCTGTCACAGACAGAAAATAAGTTTGTTAGGGCTGTGTTTGATCTTCCTACGAGTGTACCTCTTTTACCATTGACATATGACCTGTCCTTAAATAGGATTCACCATTCAATTGCCTTGAAACCCTTGTGTATTGGGTAAGAATGTGGTCATGAGAGAAATCTTCCCCTTGTAGGAAATCACTGGCCGAGTTGGTATCTCTAGATTCACAATCACGAACACCCTGGTTAAAACATGTGAAACAACTAAGTGACACATTAAATGTGAGAGAATTGTGGAGTTGGCCTTTGTCAATGGGAAGGGATGACACCCAGAAATTGAAAAGGGAATACTGGGATTATATTGCATTGAGGGCTTGGATTCAACAGAAGAATGGGAGCCTGGGAGCCTAGTTCCTGTTACATAAACGCATCCCTAAATTTGAATCGTATGTAGATAGAACCTCTCCCTTCCAAGCAAAACAGCTCTAAGTATTGTTCACATGTCGGGTACTTCCCCTAAATCCTTTACTACAAATTAAGACAAAGAGGCTAGTGAACTAACTTCTTGTCCACATTGTCTCTTGCATGGCGAGTCCGAGACTCACTTTTTATTTTTTTGTCATCGAAATGCCCAGGCTCAGAAAAAGTGGATAATACCACTTTGTAAACTTATAGGTATGAGACAATATAGGGAAATGCTATGAATTTTAAAGAGTGAAATAAAATAAGTAGGAGTGTTTGTGGTTTCTCGCTACCTGCACTTGGCATGGAGACTTAGATTAAGAGTTAGTACCAAAAGGCTCAGTAACTAGGCGGGTCTTAGCAGAGACAGTGGATTATAAGACTCTGGTCTAGTATTTTACGGGCATGTAGATTTTACTGTGGAATTTTTTGTGCAAACATTTGATATGGACAATTGTAAACATTTGTAACTATATAAAGGATTTTATGTTATTTGATTTATTACAATATGCACTGTTATGGCTTTCAGCCAAAATAAAGTATTCACTACTACTACACATTAAAATAATTTTAAAATTATATTTTTTACAATTATGGTAAATAAAATGATATAAAAAACCACTAAACTCTTGACAACAATATTAGTTACCAAAAAAACAATATTCTTGCCAAATTATATTCTATACCACAGTATTTTTGTATTAACAATATTTATGTACCACTATATTTAAAGTGAATATTATGTCCAAATACTGTCTTTACGATAATGATGGTAGATTTCTTTATGTAAAGGTTAAGTTAAATAATTTCATTTTTTCATCTAGTTAATTTATATGGCCCTATGCTAAACATCAAATAATTTGGAGGAATATCATCATCACAATCAATAAACTTTATTCAGCTTAATGTTGAAAGCCGTAAATCAAAGCATACATAAATTTAAAAAAACATACAAATCAGAGGCAAGTTCATTTCTAGCTCAAAGCTTTTATGGCAGGATTGTATCATATTCTAATTTACACATGCACAATTCATAGGTTCCCCATCAATTATTTTCATTCACATGGTATACCATCAGTAATTGCACAAATTACAGTTGATTGCAATGAGTGCTATCTTACAAAGTCTAAAGTTATATTCTTTAAGCCATCACAAACAGTGCAACATGCCTTGAGGCTAGTGATTATTGCAGGGACATTCAACTGGAACCTTTGACCAATCTTTATTCCAGGTAAATTGGCAATGTGATAAACCATGTTGAGTCTGAAATGAATTAGAAAGTGGGGCTGATTACAAGTTTGGCAGTCCAACAGTCGAACAGCCAAACCCACAAGGATGAGGATGTAGTCAAACAACCTGATGACCTCACCATCCATCATATTATGATGTTTCCACCACGCCGACCGGTGGAAAGATTAAATTGCGATGCTTCGGCCGGTCAGCCCGGTGGAAATAGTGCAGCGGCAAGGCCAGTTCCATCGCACACCAACACCCTCAGAATGTGCACGGTCTGCAAAGCAGCCTTTTCATGGCAGGGACCATACCATAAAAAGACAGGTGGAAAATTGAGTCGTGATCAGCATGGTGGTGCCGAAGTTGGCACCGCCATGGCGGACCACAACTCTAACTGCCTCCAACCCATCTATGATCCTGGCGGTGGTGGCTGTCTCCTGTTGGTATGACTGCCAGATCATAATCTGGTGGTCAGACAACCAGGAGAGCGCTGGTCAGACTGCCACCACAAGTTTGCCAGTCCTCAGACCACCAAACTTATAATCGGGCCCTATGCCTTTGCTTACTGTTCATAATTTCTGCCAAATAAGGTTGCAGACCACTTTCAGGTGTCTCATAATGTATACCTTAAATCTCCCTTTATGACTGATGGATGACAATCTCTCCTCCTCAAAGAACTGGAGGAACACATTTTATACCTTTGTCTTGCTCACATCTGACAAGGACTCTGGGTCATCACACAGATGTGGTCTGTCTATCTTATGACATACAGGGGGTCATTCTGACCCTGGCGGTAATTACCGCCATGGCGGAGGTCGGCGGTAGCACCGCCAACAGGCTGGCGGTGCACCGCTGGGCATTCTGACCGCGGCGGTTCAGCCGCGGCCAGAAACGGAAAGTCGGCGGTGTACCGCCGACTTCCCGCTGCCCGCTGCCCTTGAGAATCCTCAATGGCGGCGGAGCGCGCTCCGCCGCCATGGGGATTCTGACACCCCCTACCGCCATCCGGTTCCTGGCGGTTCTCCCAACAGGAACAGGATGGCAGTAGGGGGTGCCGCGGGGCCCCTGGGGGCCCCTGCAGTGCCCATGCCAATGGCATGGGCACTGCAGGGGCCCCCATAAGAGGGCCCCACGAAGAATTTCAGTGTCTGCTTTGCAGGCACTGAAATTCGCGACGGGTGCAACTGCACCCGTCGCACCTTCCCACTCCGCCGGCTCCATTCTGAGCCGGCGTCCTCGTGGGAAGGGTGTTTCCCGCTGGGCTGGCGGGCGGACTTTCGGCGGTCGCCCGCCGGCCCAGTGGGAAAGCCAGAATGACCGCCGCGGTCATTTGACCGCGGAGCGGTCTTTCGGCGGGAACCGCTTGGCGGGCGGCGACCGCCGTCCGCCGCAGTCACAATCACCCCCACAGTCTTTATGTTTTTGACCCCTGTTATTTCTAACACCTGGTCTAATGAGAGATAGGGACACATGTGCAAGGAATCGGCCTGTTTGGGACTACAAAAAAATGCTTTTTTGGATGTACAAAGCACAAACTGCAATTTGGTAACTTGTTAAAGAATCGCAATTTGGGGTATGCGATTTGGTATTAGGAAGGGGTGTGTTCAGGGTGTCCCTTCCTAATACCGAATCGAAATTGTACTTATGATTGTTTTATGATCGTGAATGCGGTTACAAAACAACTGCAGTTAGCACTGATTTCAAATTGGTGCTGACCCATTCGCAAAGGGGAAGGGGTCCCTAACGGACCCCTTCCTCTTTGTGAATGCATGCAAAAACGTTTTTTTAGGAGCAGGCGGTGGTCCCACAGACCTCTGCCTACTCTTCAAAAAATGAAACTGAAATGCTTCGTTTTTTTCTTAAACGCAGCCTGTTTTCTTTTAAGGAAAATGGGCTGCGTTTAAAAAATAGATTGCTTTATTTAAAAGTAATCACAGACATGGTGGTCTGCTGTCACCAGCAGGCCACCATCCCTGTGATTTTTGCGATTCCCGGTGGGTCGCAACTTGTGACCTACCTCATTATTATAAAGGAGGCAGGTCTATTTGCGTCCACCAGGAATCGCAAAAGAAACCCAATGGAGTTTCTTACATTTAGAATTGCAATTCCAAATATTCCTACATGTGGCCCTTAGTCTCCATTACTATTCTATTTAGGTGTGCCTGTGGTTTGGTCCATATGATATGCCACAGAAGTTGGCTGTGCTCTAATAATGGCTTCTATTTGTGGCAACTTAACTCACTGTAGCACATAGCAGTCATACAACTAATGGGGACCGAAAGAAACCTCTTCAGACAAACTTTCTCAACCCTGCTTAATTTCTTTACATTTGCATAGCCCCATAAACCAGCACCACAGGTAACTGCTGATATATAATTTGCATGATAAATTGTGCAAATGTCCTTCATGGGCTTTAAGCCCAATTTTGGTAAAATGGAAAAGAGTGCTGTGGATGTGATATCAGATCCATCACTTCTCATGTTGACCTTCGGAGTTAAACATAATACCCAAATAGGGAAATCTATGTGTTTCTTTTACATCAAAACCTTGGCTACAAAAGGATTTCCTTAGAGGGAGGTGAAAGCCAAGCCAGTCATTACGGATTATTTTTTTAGATTATCTTTCAAATCAAGGTCTACCATGTATAAGTTAATTTTATCCACAAGAAGTTGGAGTGTTTTTGTCATTCCAGGCATGAGGACCACGTCATCTGCAAAAGGAAACATTGGAATTGGGTGATACCCAATCTGGGGCATGTTCCTGCATCCCTCTACCAACACCTTCATCAAAGTATTAATAAATAGGGTGAAGAAAAAGGGGGCAAGGGCCGGATACATTTTTAGGCATGGTTTAAGTGGGCTCTTGCCTTGGGCCCCACATCTTTCAGTAGAGGACCCTGTTAGAGACAAGTCTGTTCTGTAGAGTCGTACCCTCATGCTTTGCAGTAACATTAGTGAGCTGCTGTTATGCTACAATTTGGAAAACATTTAACATTAATGAATATTACTTGTAAACACATTTAGAATGTGGAGAAGTGTGCCTGTGCACTGTCAGTGACCTGGCCAAAGAAGGACATGGAACATGGAAAATGTATCATAAACTCAAAGCTGTTCTGTTCAGGGTCCCCCAGATTACATTTGGCCCAGGGTCCCCAAAATCCTTAAGATGTCCCAGGCATGGACACACCCTTTCCTCACCTCTGGTTATGTAAAATTAAACTGTGCAATCCCAGTCTATTCCACATCTTACTCTGGCTATGATCTAGAATAAATATCCAGATAATTCCTATTATTTGTACATCCACCCCTTTGACTCCATCAAATGTCACAGCTTGCTATGCGAGACCCAATCAACTGCACTTGACAGGTACATAAAGCATAGATAGATGGTACTCCCTTTTTGCTATTGTATATTTTGAGCTCACATTGAGTTTTAAAAGTGATAAAATCCTTATCTTGAGGGTTAACCCTTCCGTCATTGCTTGTATATATAATAAAATGGCCAATCCACTTAGGCACCAGTATCACTACTTCTAGGAGCGGGGCAGTAGTATCTCTGAAAAATGGGCAGTTAATCGGTTAGTATCCTTGTTCTTACTGGCTGCCTCTAGGGCGCCCCAGGCCTATTCCTTCTAATGAGTTCACATGTAGACACTCTCTAACAATCAGCAATCAGGGCTGTGTATCAATTTGGATTTCCTCATGGGCCATTTGGGCCCTTAAGTGCTGTAGTACACTAATGGTCCAACCAACCTCAGGCTTTTTCCCCCTACTGTTGGGCGAGGGGGGGGGTAGTGAGTTCTCCTTTAATATACATTTAAATTTCAGTAAAGACCTATTTAATATGTGTGTCCCTAGTGTTCTCATTCATGCAAAGCTAGACCAGAGAATGGTTCTCTTTTATTAGTTTGCACGAACAATTTTCAGTGTTCACCTTATTCCAATTTACTGGAGAGGATTGTTACCGAAGACCAGAATTTCTTTCGGATCTTTGTGTTGCTTGTGCTGGGCTTCCTATGTCACTGTCAACTTGGCGGTGGTCCCTTAAACAAGTCTCATAGGTTTTTAAATTGTAAATATAATGCCATAATCATATGATACTAAAAGAAAATCAATTATACGTCCATCTCCTCTAGCTTTATTTGTATTTACGAAAGGGGTCGTTGCTCTGCTCACTTCATTTGCAAACACCAAGCTGTGTTTAACAAAGGTGTGATAAGCCCTACTTCCATATCCCTCATGAGTGAAATGTGTTTGGTCAATGCCATTGGCATCACAAAGAACACAGAATTCCCTGTGAGGACGAAGGCGTAAGTAAGCTTTAAACCTTGACCTTTCCTGTTTAAGGTAATTAGATTTGTATCCAACCTATCGATCACACTAATTCTCTCTGCAAAAAAAAAACATTATAAAAGTTGGCACAAACTAACCGTGAACCCAAAGAGGGTACTATTCCCATTTTCTGTTAAAAAAGGTTTACCGGGCTGATAGTCCTAGATGTGCCATTTTAGCATAGTGGCTTGAATGATTTAGGAGAGGGTCCATGGGTAAGTTCCAGTCATGTCCAATTACAATAGGTCTTCTGCCAAATTTGATTAAAACTCTGTAAAATGTTGCGAAACAATCAGCCTTGATTGCATTGGAGGAAATCATCGAGCCTACTGCCAGTATTTGATTCTGAACTTGTTAGCTTTATAATAATATAACAATAATCTGGATTTTGACATCTTTTATGTATGCACCCTGGTAGCTTTCTGTGAACCAGAAGCGCTAACCCACATTTTGCCTTGTTGCGGGGTGTTTCACTAGATGGCTCAGCTGATCAACAGGCAGCTATTATATTCCTACCCAGTTTCTTTGATGTTTTTCCGCCTCTAATTGTGAAATGTGAGTTTCTTGTATCATTACAATGTTAACTTTCTGGTACCAAAGATAATTCTGAGGTTTATTCAATGGGCATACCTGGTTCGGCCATTGACATTTAAAGACCAGAATGAGAGTTGTTTAACCTGATGCATATCTATACCAAGAAAGCATAAGGGTGTATCTAGGTGAGATGATATGATTTGTATCTTCCTGGTCTGACATAATATCATCTTCCTTCAAGGAAGGCAACTATCCCCATAATATTGATGCCAGTGCTCCCCACTAACTTTGCAAGGGTGAGCTATATCTTTCAGCCATTTGGCAATGGCGCAAAGTAAACTGTGTGTCCTTTTCATCAAATTGACATTTTTTATTGCAAGTTATCCTCTCATATAAGTTTGGCCACAGATCTAAATCTGCTATTAATATCAACAAAGCAGATTCCCCCCCTCTGTATTATATCCATGACATGGCCAAATATAAATATAATTTGGTGTTAAAACAGAATCTAATAGCTAGAAATTGTATTTTGCAAGGAAATTATATAAGGAGAACTTACAAATGAATGTATTACTATTGGAATTAAAGGAAAGATACATGATTATCTCATCCTTTAAATCAGTGGAATAATATAGAAGCTGGTAACTATTGTCCCACTAATATTATACTTCCCAGCTATTTTAAAAGTATATTTTCCTATGAGATTTTATAAACATCTAGATAAGAAAATTTCTAAATTATCTGGATTAATAAACCTCTGATCATTAAATACAATAAACCTAAATGTAGCAAAGGCACAGGTGGTTTCGGATTACCTGATTTTCATAACTAAATAAAACTGTTTTTATGAGAAGGAAATGTTTTTTGATTTCAAAATGTTGATTCTTTCTTGACATGTAAATGGATTTAAAATTGAACAAAACCTTGTTAAATCATTTCCATTACTGGCATTACCCCTTTCAAATCATCATACATTTATTAAGGTATCTCTGCGTATACAGGGGATGATGCTGCCTCTGCAGTGCGTCTTCCTGCCTCCAACCTCCGATCCCAGTCCCCCTCATGGAATCACAGAGTGTCGGAGCGGACGTGACAAAACAAATACTGTAGGAAAGTGTTAGTATGTTGATTGCCCCACTGAGTTTGTTCGGGTAGTGCTGTTTTTTTTCGCCACGTCGAAACTGGAGTCTGGCTAGGCAGACTGTGATCTCAAGGAGACTGCACAAGATCTTGGGTCTCTGGGGCTCTGTTAGTTATAGGAGCCTCATATCTTTGCTACCTGCCAGGTTGGTGAAGCCATTACACTCTAGGAAGCTGAATGAGGTGAGCGCAGATCGCTCTGTGGGGACCAGAGGTTAGTGCAGCATTTTTTAATATTGATACCTTTGGCATTTATGGTAGGAAGAGAAAAACTGAAATGGCCTTCTGCGGTCTGCACTGCCTATCCTGACCTGAGGCTCCCTGCGACTGGCATGAGATTACTTTTGGCTCACCGTCACCCACTTATCCCTTATTTTTGGTTCTCATGTTGTTCATCTGCAAAGTGGTTGTACAGTGCTGATGGACTATGGTTAAGTGTGGCTCTTTGAATTGCCTGCCATGAGATTTGTTTGAATATTTTAAAGTATGCAAAGAAATGATACCATCAAAAATCCCCAAGTCCGTTTGATCTGCTAAATTTTCTGCAGCAACGAAAAAAAAACATTTATGGTCTGAGCCAAGGAGCACCCAGAAGTGTGTTCCAGGGCCTATTAAGAGGTAGTTTGTGGGCCAGACTTCACAATCACAAATGGAGCAAAGGAAGGGCTTGTCGGTCAGCTTTTCTGACAACACCTCTGTAAGCATCCCTGATAGCTCTTCCAGTACAACATTCCGGAAACCGGCAGAAGTTGAAGATATGTCGGCGAACGAGTGGGGAGTTGAGTCTCCAGGAGATAAGGGACGACAAGAGAGGCTTGGTGATGTGGTGCCTGGGGCTGGAGCGGAGGCTCAAGATCTTTAAGCAGTTACCTCAGAATGGCAGTTGCAGGATGAGGATGGGCAAAAGGTGGAGAAAGGTGATCAGGGAGATCTGTTGAATCTCTTGAAGGACGATCTCAGAAATATAGGGTCCACCACTGACAATGTTGAAGTGGGGACTTGTACCCCTTATTCCAAATGAACTGGGACGATGATGAGAGTGCCAAGATTGAAGTCGTTGTCAGGCAGAGAGACAAGGCTCCTTGAAGTTTCCAGGATCTGGGCATGATTGTGGAGTCAAATAGAAGCCAACATGAAGCATCTGCCTGTTATAATGAGACCAATGCTGGTTTAGAGGAGCAGGGGCTGCTGGCACTGGAGCAGGGCAAGAGTGGCACCACAATCTTACAAACTGTGTAGGTCGGGGTGAGATACCCCAGGGATTGACCTCTATGCTTTCAGAGCTTATAATAGAGATGAAAGCCATTAAAGGCACCATGTAAGAGATAAGTTAGACTATGTTTGCACAGTTTGAGGATCGCTCTTCCTGACTGAGTGAGAGGGAGCATAGAGTCTCTGACTGTGAAGACAAGATACAATAATCAACATCTTGAGAAGGAGGTGGTTTGGCTGAAAAACAAACAGGAGCAGATGGAGAACTATGCAAGGCACTCTAACCTTTGATATTGGGTATTCTGAGCTCACTGAGGATCATGGTGAGTGCATTCAATTGGTAAAAAAGCTGATTTGGTCACAGGTAATTTCAGAATTTGACAATGACTTTACTATTACATGAGCACACTGTGTTCCAGCTTACACCAATGGTCAGGTCATGTACCCCCGTACCATCTAAGTGAGCTTTGCCAATTTCAGAGTTTAAGAAAGGATCTTGCTCAAGGCATTTAAGGGGAATGCCTTTTAGTTGGTGGAATTTTTTTAATTTTTCAGAAAGGACTGTAGAGTCGCTCCAAAGGTGCAAAGAATTTAAATCTTTGATTCCGAAATTTCAGTCACCAGGGGAGCAAGCCTCAATAATTTAGATTTATAAACTTAAAGTGTTTCATAGGGGTCTTTTCAATTATTTGATAATGTGCTTCAAGCCACTATGGCCCTCATTCTGACCCTGGCGGTCGGTGATAAAGCGGCGGCCAAGCTGCCAACAGGCCGGCGGTCTAAAATATGCAATTCTGACCCTGGCGGGAACCGCCAACACAGCCCGCCAACTTAACACTCCGCCCGCCACAGCGGTACAAACAAACAGCGCGGCGGTTCCCGCCAACAGCCAGGCGGCAGACAATGTACCGCCCACCCTATTACGACCCACCAATCTGCCACCTTTTCCGGGGCGGGAGCACCGCCGATAAGAACACGGCGGAAACAGACTACGAACGGGAAAACGCTCACCTCTACGCACTCCACGCGAGATTTCGGCAGCATGGAACCAGAGTTGCAGGTCATCCCCGCACTCCTATTCCTGCTCATATACCAGGAGCACGCCCGGCGGCGCGGAAGACATCGGTGAGTACTGCACCTACGACACAGGGGAGGGAAAAGATTACCGGCACACACCCACCCACCCACACCCACTACAACACACACATCAATGCATTCCCACAGATCACTGTCACAACCCACAAACCACCCCCCTCCAAAATAATGCAAAGACCAAAAGAAGAGATCATAAACGGGCAGATATATTGAAATATGGACACCAGTAATCCCAATAAATAAATAAACTATATACAAAATATATACAGCTACTAAATGTAGTCCAACCACTGTCCGTGGATCACAGGGTTCCTGTGCAAAGGGGCAAGGCCCAGTCCCACGACAAGAACTCCACGGAGAGAACACTGCAGGGGCATCAGAAAGAAAATCGGACAGGCACCTCAGGGGGAAGGGAAGGGGGGGCACCTCAGCCACTTGAGTACACGACGCCAGATCCACGAGGGGACTCCATGACCACTGGGCCATCCTGGGGAGAGCAAAGCCACAGTCCAAACAGTCCATACAGTGGGTGGCCTGCCCACTGGGCCATCCTGGGGAGAGCAAAGCCACAGTCCAAACAGTCCATACAGTGGGTGGCCTGCCCACTGGGCCATCCTGGGGAGAGCAAAGCCACAGTCCATACAGTCCATACAGTGGGTGGCCTGCCCACTGGGCCATCCTGGGGAGAGCAAAGCCACAGTCCATACAGTCCATACAGTGGGTGGCCTGCCCACTGGGCCATCCTGGGGAGAGCAAAGCCACAGTCCATACAGTCCATACAGTGGGTGGCCTGCCCACTGGGCCATCCTGGGGAGAGCAAAGCCACAGTCCATACAGTCCATACAGTGGGTGGCCTGCCCACTGGGCCATCCTGGGGAGAGCAAAGCCACAGTCCAAACAGTCCATACAGTGGGTGGCCTGCCCACTGGGCCATCCTGGGGAGAGCAAAGCCACAGTCCATACAGTCCATAACAGACCCCACTGCCACTGGAGGAGGCAAGTTGGCCAGAGGACATCCTGCAGCCCTGCCCGAGATAGATCCTGCCCTGCCACGTCTGCCAAAGGGCCAGCGGTTCTTGCCTTGAAGGGCCCAGTTCAGCGGTTCTTGAGACGGCGGGGCCCAGTTCAGCGGTTCTTAAGACGGCAGGGCCCAGTTCAGCGGTTCTTGAGACGGCGGGGCCCAGGTCAGCGCTACTTGCCTTGAAGGGCCCAGTTCAGCGGTTCTTGAGACGGCGGGGCCCAGGTCAGCGCTACTTGCCTTGAAGGGCCCAGTTCAGCGGTTCTTGAGACGGCGGGCCCAGTTCAGCGGTCCTTGCCTTGAAGGGCCCAGTTCAGCAGTTCTTGAGACGGCGGCCGGTCTATGGCCAACTGCTAATTGCCTGGTGGTGCCCTCCTGGGCAGCGGGGATGGTGCTCCTTCACTGCCCACCTGGGCTGTGGGTGGTGGGGCCCTCCTGGCCAGCTGGGCTGGGTCCTCCCTGGGCAGCGGCTATGGGGGTGGTGGGCTCTCCCGGGGCAGCTGTGCCGGTTCCTCCCGGGGCAGCGGCTATGGGGGTTGTGGGCTCCTCCTGGGCAGCAGGCCTGCTGCCTGACCTCTCCGACTTGCTGCCCTTGCCCTCCTTAGTCGTGGGCCTGTGTCCCTTTCCTCCCTTTGGAGCTGTGGCTGGTGACTGTCTCTGGGTGGTGTCCGGGGGGGATGTAGAAGGCGGGCTCCTGCGGCGCCCCTTCCGCCTTCTGCTCCTCTTCCCAGGGGGTGGGCTGGCTGTCCCCTTGCTGCTGGGCGAAGATCCAGACATGCGGGCTGGCGGGCTCCAATACCCCTGCACCCTTGTCAAGGGGGCTGCAGGGCTGGTGGTGGCTGAGGTGCTCTTCTTACCCCGACGAGAAGGAGGGGGGGGCTCAGGGTCAGGAAAGAAGTTAGTAGTGGCGAGGAAGAGCTTCTTGGGACAATGGAGAGTGGTAAGTACAGTGGGAATGGGAGTGGAGGGAGAGGATGTGGTTGTAGGTGAGTCATGTTTGCTGTCTTTGGGTGCAGGTGCAGGAGGGATAGGCTGTCGTGAGGTGGATGGCTGTTGGGTGGGTGGGTGGCTGCGTTTGTGTGGTGTGGAAGAGGGGGTGACAGACACAGTGGGAGAGGACACAGGGGACGTGTAAATGGCAGTGGGGGTGGTGACTGCACGTGTGCGGACTGGAGTGGAGGGTGTGCTGGTGATGGAAACACTGGCTGATGGTGAGGTGAATGGAGGTGTGAGTGTAGACGTCACAGGGAGGGAGGAGGGAGACGAGGAGGTGGGGGTCACAGAGGTAGTAGTGACTGTTGGCATGTCTGCATCGGAATGTTGCGTGTGTGAATGTCTGCGTCATCTGTGGTGCTTATGTTTGGATGAGCTTCTCTTGGGTGTTGAGGTGTGTGCAGGCTGGTCTGATGGTGTGGGTGGGACAGGCAGAGGAACAGGAGACTGGGAGGAGGGAGTTAGTAGAGGCAGGCAGGAGACAGGGACAATGGCTGCCGTCAGTGCTGAGGCCAGAGCCTGGAACGATCGCTGATGGGCAGCCTGACCCGAATGAATGCCCTCCAGGTACGCATTGCTGCGATGAACCTCCCTCTCCACCCCCTGGATGGCATTCAAAAGGGTAGTCTGCCCAACAATGAGCGTTCGGAGGAGGTCAATGACCTCCTCACTGAGGGCAGCGGGGGTAACAGGGGCAGGGCCTGAGGTGCCTGGGGCGAAGGAGATGCCCGGCTTCCTGGCAGAGCGGGCACGGGGCGAACGCGGAGGGGCTGCTGGGAGGGCGGAGATGGTGCGCTGGGTGGCGGCTGTACCTGTAATGGCGGGGGGCACGGATGGTGCCACCCCCGCAAGGGAGCCCCCTTCCGAGGACGTGTCCGTGTCGCTGCAGGCTCCAGTCGTCCCCGTCGTGGAGCTCCCCTCGCCCTCCGTCTCACTGGTCCAGTCTGACTCTGTGGCATGGCCCTCCTGGGCCATGTGAGATGCAGCTCCCTCCTGCCCCGATGCCACTTCTCCTCCGCCTGATGATGCTGATGCACACAAGCACAGAAAGACAAACAAAAAGAGGGGGGGAGAGAGAAATAAAGGGATATTGATTACATGGATCTCGGATACAGTTAGCGGACATGACAGACACAGATGCCCCCTGCACTAAGTTGCGCACTTGGGGTCCGCTACGCATTCCGTGGAACATGCCCTACACGCCTAGAGTTGACAACTGCACCCATGGATGACACGGCCCAGGGATGGCTGTACTGACACACTACTGAGGGTGGTGGCTGGGGACACAGGGGCTTACGGGGGTGCCCAGCCTACAGATATCGCCCTGGCCTAGGGGGACCCCCAGCCATCCTCCCCCAACCAGACACCTCCACTGCGCGACAACAGAGTAGATAATGCTTGTACTCACCCCCTTGTGTCTGCTGTGCTGCCCTCACGCGCCCATCCAATTCAGGGTAGGCCACCGCCAGGATCCGGAACATCAGGGGGCTCAGTTGACGGCAGGCACCCCGCCTACGTTGGGAGGCCATCCCCAGCAGAGACTCGGCGGTCTTCTTGGTCCCGCGGCGGATGTCCTCCCACCTCTTGCGGCAGTGGGTGCCCCGTCGATGGTGGACCCCCAGGGTCCGGACTTCCTTGGCGATGGCACGCCAAATCCCGATCTTCTCATGGGCGCGGACCTATGTGACACGTACAGGGAGGGAGAAATACCACGTTCAAGTTTGTCAGCATTTTCCTTTCCAGTGGCCCAATGCCCCCCATCCCCGCCAGGCCCCTCGCCAGGCCCAACATGCCCCCCATCCCCGCCATGCCCCCCGCCAGGCCCAACATGCTCCCCATCCCCGCCATGCCCCCGCCAGGCCCAACATGCCCCCCATCCCCGCCATGCCCCCCGCCAGGCCCAACATGCCCCCCATCCCCGCCATGCCCCCCGCCAGGCCCCCCGCCAGGCAAAACATGCCCCCCATCCCCGCCATGCCCCCCGCCAGGCCCAACATGCCCCCCATCCCCGCCATGCCCCCCGCCAGGCCCCCCGCCAGGCCCAACATGCCCCCCATCCCCGCCAGGCCCCCCGCCAGGCCCCCAAGCCAGCCAGTATCCCCAAATCCAGATTGAATTAAACTCACTTGTTGGTCTGGAGGACCGTAGAGTAGCGCATACTGGGGGAGGACCCCATCCACGAGTTTCTCCAACTCCTCTCCAGTGAAGGCAGGGGCCCTTTCCCCAGGTGCAGCAGCCATTGTCCCTTCCAGACCGAGGTCACAGCAACACTTGCAGTATAGGTCCTCTCCTGTGAAAGTTCAAGTCGCAAGTGGATAATTAGATAGAAAATGGCGGTCACGTCCGCGGCGGTGCGTACCGCGGCGGTGCGTCCCGCCACCGCCGGCGCCCTTCGCCATTGGCTCCTGAAACCCATAGGCTTCAATGTTAACCAATGCGGCTTTGCGCCGCGGTCTTCGCCCGCCGCCCGCCGCGGTGTGCCACGCCAGCGCATTGACCTCACATCCCATTGTCACACTTCACAGGTCAGGCAGCCGCCATTTCCAGGGCCCACATGGCTCAAATTCAACTGCGTCACACAGGCCTAGGCCTTGCATAGCCACTCAGACACGCCATTCACTGCATAGAAAATCGTATACTGTGCTAGCTGTGAGTACGTACCTGTGGGTTGCTTGACTGTGTGCTCCATGTTGTCCTTCCTAGGCACCGTCCGCTGGGTTGGGCGAGGAGACGGATGAATCCTCCCGTGTACCGACCGCTGGTGGACCTGTCGACAATGGAAGAACGCCACATTATCCTGACCTACCGTCTTAACCGTGCCACTATCCATGAACTGTGTGCCCAGCTGGAGCCCGACCTGATGTCCCCCATCCGCCAACCCACAGGGATTCCCCCTCTGGTGCAGGTCATGTCAGTACTCCATTTCTTGGCAAGTGGGTCATTTCAGACAACCGTGGGAATTGCTTCTGGGATGTCTCAGCCCATGTTTTCGAAGGTGTTATCCAGAGTGTTGTCTGCCCTGATGAAATCCGTGAGGAGCTACATCATTTTCCCTGAGGTGGGCGAATTGGCTACAGTGAAGGGTGATTTCTACACCCTTGGACATATTCCCAACGTAATTGGTGCCATTGATGGGACCCATGTGGCTTTGGTTCCCCCAAGAGACAGGGAGCAGGTGTACAGGAACAGAAAAAGTTACCATTCAATGAACATCCAGGTGGTGTGTTTGGCTGACCAGTACATCTCGCATGTAAATGCCAAATTCCCAGGGTCAGTGCATGACGCCTACATCCTAAGGAATAGCAGCATCCCTTACGTGATGGAACAGCTACAGAGACACCGTGTATGGCTAGTGGGGGACTCTGGGTACCCCAACATGTCGTGGCTACTGACCCCAGTAAGGAATCCCCGGACCAGGGCAGAGGAACGGTACAATGAGGCCCATGGGCGTACTAGGAGGGTGATCGAACGCACCTTTGGCCTCCTAAAGGCCAGGTTTAGGTGCCTGCATATGACAGGTGGATCCCTAATGTACTCACCTAAGAAGGTGTGTCACATCATCGTGGCCTGCTGCATGCTTCACAACCTGGCTTTGCGCCGCCAGGTGCCTTTCCTGCAGGAGGATGGTCGAGACGGTGGTGTTGTGGCAGCGGTGGAACCTGAGGAGAGTGACGAGGAGGAAGACGACGGGGCTGAAACAGACAACAGGGACAGAATCATTGAACAGTACTTCCAATAGGACACAGGTAACATTTCAAAGATAATTTAGTAAATGTGAACTACTCTCCAGCATCTCTGCTGCCTGTCTATTTGCCCCAGTGTATGATGACTGAGTTTTGGCTTTTCCCTCCCTATTTCAGATCTGGGGTCCCCACTACGAGTCCTGTGCTTCGTTTCCCCATGGACTACAGCTTTGTGGCAGCTGTTTGTTGACTTCACCATGTACAAGGACATATTTGCACTGTCATGTCAATTACAATCTATTGAAATCACAACCAGACTCCAGATATTTTGGTGCAAAATAGGTGTTTATTTCAGTGCTCAAAATGGGATGGGTGGTTTCAAGTGGGTGGGGGCTATGGTGAAGGAATGTCCATGGCAGAGTCCAGAGTAACAGTCACACAGGTGCATTGTCCAGAGGCCTGTGGAGAGATGGAGCATGGGCAGTTCAAGGACGGACAGGGTGACAATGTGGGACAGTGGGATGACATCAGGTGGTATCCATTGCTGGCGGGGGTCTTGACATCCTACTCTGTCTTCTTGCGAGATCTCAGGGCCTTCTTGCGGGGTGGTTCTTCTCCTGCAGGAGGTGGGGGTCTGGTGGGCTGCTGCTGTGCGGGGGCCTCCTGTCCACTAGCGCCGGCGGAGGTGGTTGGCTGTTCTTGGTCCAGGCTAGTGGCAGGGGCCCTTGGGTGTTGTTCAGTGTCCGCCCTGGTGTTTACGAGGTCCTGCAGCAGCCCTACCATGGTAACCAGGGTGGTTTTGATGGCTCTGATGTCCTCCCTGTACCCCCGATAGTGTTCCTCCTGCAGTGCCTGGATCTCCTGGAACCGGGCCAGTACCGTCGCCATCGTCTCCTGGGAGCGGTTGTATGCTCCCATGATGGTGGTGAGGACCTCGTGGAGAGTGGGTTCCCTGGGCCTCTCCTCCCCCCCCTGTCGCACAGCTGCCCTCTGAGTTCCCCTGTTTCCCTGGGCCTCTGCCCCCTGGCCGGTGTGCCCACTACCACTGCCCCCAGGTCCCTGTTGTTGTTGGGGTGGTGGGTTATCCTGGGTGCCCTGTAGTGGTAGACACACCGCAGATTGACGCGCCCTGGAGACAGAGGCATGGGCCCGCTGGGTGGGAGCTGTGCTGGTGTTCCCAGAGGGGTTAGGGTCTGTAGTGGCCTGTGCCTGTGTGAGGGGAACCGACTGTCCAGAGGTCCCCGATGGTCCGGGCTGGTCATCGGTGTCCAGATCGATAGAGCTGCTGTCATCGCTGACGGCCTCTTGGGTGGGGGGTGTGGATAATTCTGGCCCCTCCGCCGCGGTGTGTTGACGGTCGGGTCCTGCAGGGGTATAGAGGTATGGTTATAGTTTCAATGTGTGGCATATGGGTGTATCTGTGGGTTCTCGTGTCCCCAAGTGCTGGCATTCGTGTGTGGGGGCTTTGGTGAGGGTGGCTTGTGGGGGGGATGTGTATATGCATTGGGCATGCTTTGGTGATGGGTGTCCATGCTTAGTGGACGCATGCAGGCCTAGGTTTTGGGATGTGTGGGTTGTGATGGTGAGACATTGGCGGGGAATAGGTGTGCTGGGGGTGGGGGTGAGGATGGTGGTGGGGGTGAGGATGGTGGTGGGGGTGAGGATGGTGGTGGGGGTGAGGGTGGGGGTGAGGATGGGGGTGGGGGTGAGGGTGGGGTTCGAGGATGGGGGTGAGGGTTGGGGTCTGATTTGGCATGCAGGTGGGGGGGAAGCAGTATTGAAGCTTCAACTTACCAGAATCCATTCCTCCGCCGACTCCTGCGAGGCCGTCAGGATGCAGGATGTTCAAGACTTCCTCCTCCCATGATGTGAATTGTGGGGGTTGAGGTGGGGGTCCTCCGCCAGTCTTCTGCACGGCGATGTTGTGCCTGGATACCATGGAACGCACCTTCCCCCGTAGGTCGTTCCATCGCTTCCTGATGTCTTCCCGATTTCTGGGGTGCTGTCCCACTGCGTTCACCCTGTCGACAATCCTCTGCCATAGCTCCGTCCTCCGGGCAATGCTAGTGTATTGTATCTGTGTGCCGAACAGCTGGGGCTCTACCCGAACGATTTCCTCCACCATGACCCTGAGTTCTTCGTCTGTGAAGCGGGGTTGTCTTTGGGGTGCCATGGGGTGGTGTGTATGATGTGTGGGGTGGAGTATGTGTATTTAAGTGAGTTGAGTGTGGTGGTGTGTGTTGTTTTGTGTGTGGATAGTGTGTGGGTGATGGTGTTGAGTGGCTGTGGATGTTATTTTTTGGATGCTGGTGTCTCGCTCTTGCCTTCTTTACGAATTTTTTAGCGTAGGGGTTTGTGGGTGATGTGGGTGAGTGTTTTATATTGTATTGTGTGTGTGGGAGTGGTGTGTGTATGTGTATCAGGTGTGTGGGATTCAAATCGTCCAATGTGGCTGGGTTTTGTTCGTTTGTGTGTATTCTGACCGCGGCGGTGTGTCCCGCCAATGGAATACCGCGTTTGAATGACCGCCGCGTGGATTCGTGGGTCGTAATGGCATGGGCGTATTTCTGTTGGCGTGACGGTGGAGGTTTTGTCACCTCCACCTTTCCGCCGACCGCTGGTCTGGCGGTCTGTTGTGGCGGTCGGATTTTCGGAGGTTTGCCTTCTGCGGGTCAGAATGACCGTGGCGGGTTTCCGCGACCGCGGCGGGATTATGGAGGATTTCTGACCGGCGGTAGGCGCCTTTTACCGCCGAGGTCAGAATGACCCCCTATGTTTCTAGAGTCAATTATTTATTGTGGTGCTCTCTTCATTCTCTTTTATTTTGGGTATTGTACGAATTTGGAGGGGCAATGTGAGATGAGTGTGACCGGGAGTTTTGTCACTTTGTCATGGTGCTAATAGTTCCAGGGTGGAGGGTTGGGTTGCCCGCAGAGAGTGGGTGGATAAGTGGGCCACCCACCATGGCATGTGGATAGAGGAGCTTGAGGGGTTGGTGGAAGCTGGGGCCAAAGGGGGGTTTAGTATGCTGCATAAAAAGAGATCATTATGGCAAATAGAAGGGATATACGCCAGTACAGAGTGATGAAATTAAAATGTAGGGATGCCCTGGATGGAATGGTTTGGTGGGTTTGTCGCGTGGGCTCTCATTATCCTAAATGAGACTACTGGATTTCTAGGCAGCAGGATCGATAACGGTGTGGGGGACTGAGTCTGACCCACGTGTAAGGAACTCTGTCACCCTAAATCCGGTGGTTGCTCCGGCTAACTAGCAGTGCCTCATTTCTTCCACGGGGAAGAAATGATTGGGCAGCCGAGTGCATGACATCTTTGGAACTTCTCAGGGAAGTCGTGGTCACTCAGATCCAAACCAACTCTCTCATTCACAATATGGTCTCATATACAAATGACAAAGACAGTATAAGTTTTATATAATGTTTTAATAAAACAACTGTATTTTAGATATTAAGGCGTGAGCCGCAATAACCAGAACAATACAACATAGTAGGATTGATATAGTAACCAGGAGAGTAAAACATAAGAATAACGCTATCATAATTCCTAACCGTTTCTACTCTCCCTCTGCTTGTTCTATTTAGAGCACAGCATGTTAAGCTTCTAGCTTGCCTTTCTGTATCACTAGGGAGACGGACACACTCATACCTGAGCAAAGGCCTGTGATCTGGTTCAGCATCTGCAACGAGGCAGTCAGCGTCTAGTTGTGGTTCCCTGGTCGGAATCTCCCTCTTTTATGTATTGGGACAAGGAAGTGATTTTATAACTAACATGTCATCGTGATCACAAAATGTCCCTACGCAGGAATGGCAAGTCTAGACTCCTACCACGTCTATCGGCAATGTACCAGACTGTATCCTTGACTGAAGCACAGAGTGAATATGTTATGAAGAACTCCAGTGCTGAAGTAGGCAAAACAGTGTGATATGAATAAAAAACAACACCGTAGAACTGGCTATTCTGAAAAATAACAGTACGAAGCCTAATAAAAAGCATTTAGAATAAAGGGCACAGAGGCTCTAAGCTGTTAGTAAATGAATAAAATATATTTAGGGCAAAGTGCACAGAGGCCTAAAGCCTGAAGCTAATGCGCAAAATATACGTAAAACTGACCACACTACACCCTCCCCTTGTCGGTAGCAAGTGGTTCTAATAACAGAAAAAACATAACCTAAATTTAAACACAACATTTCGACAAGATGAGAAGACAACAAAGTCATGAATTCAGGAAACATGTGACGATAGAGCGAATTGCAATATAGTGTCAATTTAGTCGAACAAAAAAAAAATCCAATTGTCAGACAGAAGCAATAGAACGTAGAAGCTCCTCCACTTCGAGATATGTCAATATCTGAAGATCCACGCCACAAAGTACCATGGAGCAGGTGTGTTCCAAAGCCCCAAAACCATTCAGGGCGGCACCCCGTGTAGTGCCAAGGAAAGAGACAAAACCATCTTCCTCCAGGAAAGGAATCTCATAATCCGCTTCACGAAGCAAACGCAACCGTAGTGCACAAGTCTGGGAATGAGCCCTAATTGGGAACATCAACAGATCAAGATCAACCACTGGAGAGCGCTGCAGTGAGAGACAGAAAGCCAGTGCATGTTCAAACGAGCACCAAAGGCATCGAAACACGGGTTGCACACAATCCAAAACTGGTCGGAATGACAAAGACCAGTCACACTCCAAATGAGCCAGGAGTGTTGCTCCAAAACGCTGCATCATGCGTTCACGACACAGCTGCGCTGACGGGAGCAGCAATACAGGATCTCGTTGCGGCGGGACAGCCATTGCGAAAAAATAGTAACAATAGCAAAACTCCAGCCAATAAAGCCAAAGTAATTGGGAAACCCCCAAAAATGCTTCTGAAAATAGAGTGTATATCCGAAGGTATCAAACCGAATATGGAAGAGAAGGTGTGAACGAAACCAACACCAACGGTTGAAAAAATGAGCAATATCAGCAGTGCTGGATGCATTAAATATACGTCCCACAAGTTCACCGAAGTGACTCGGAAAGTTAGTATTCAAAAGGGACTGTATCTCCGCCGATGACCTTGCCACTTGAAGTGCGTAGGTCTCGCTAGCAGATGTAAGGGCCACATGCTTTTGAAACAATAAAGCTTTCAGCCGACTCAACTTGTCGAAATCAACCTTGGAAGTAGCAATATGAGGCCAGATGTCCGCTACCTCCCTAATTTCAGGAGGGGGAAACAACACATTCCCGCAGCACGTAACGGCCTTGTTGACGACAACGACGTAAACTATTACGGCACGCATGCCACAGCAGCGTTCGCTGTTAAGAACAATGTAACTGCCGTTAGAAAGCACCTGGAAAGTGTTTTTAATTACCGGGACTGGAACTCCCTTCACATAACAAGCTAAGTTAGCAATCGAAGCATTACACGCTCCGTGCAAGGACAGCTGTTTACAAACCATGGAATGGCTAACAGAAGCTTCGCATTCGCTACCGCTAAGAAAAACTTCCCGCAAACCATTAACACATCTGTACTGAAAAGGAAGCTCCCACACCTCGTGTATGTAACTGTCACCCAATAGTTCATATCTACCCACCGGAATGTGCTTCAAACAAGAAGTAAATTGCAGAAAGTTTCCAAATCTCATTATACACTTCGTATAAGAACCTTTTTCTCCGGGGAACCTTGGGACCTGATAAGAAATCTTGTAAATCAGTACCATTAGACAGTAACTTGAGGTGTGACTTAACTGCACCCAGCGTGGAGTACTTCAACCATTGTTGACAAAGTTTTCCCACACTGTATGTAGTTATTATATCAGCATGTTCTGGTGAAATGTAACGAGGGTCTGCCCTACTAGTCCTGAACCCCCCAGAAGAGGTAACAAAATGTTGATGACATTGATTAGTGTCTACAGGCCACAATAACCACCCACCCGGATGTAACGATGAAGCGTTAAGCGTACCATTCTGGACCCAATGAGTAAATTCACTAAAAGTAGCATTCACATAGTGCTACCAGTTATTTAATTTAGAAGGGACAGGTATACTAGGCAAAGTCAATTCTCTAATCGACGCCAAGCCCAAACAACTAGTCTGTTGTACTGTGTCATTGAGGAAAATCATTTGCACAGGGATAATGCATGCTCGAAATAATGTATCTCTGCCTTGCATCTGCCAATTTTTCGTACCCCAAACACTTTTCAAGTCAACAGTCTTCAACCAGTATTCATATCCTTCGACCGAAAGTTTAGATACAAACGAATTAGAATACAGTAATTTAGTATCGGTCAACAAAATTTGCTTATTAGAATACGGTGTCACTTTATAATAGTAAGACTTAGCATTTCGCTGATCATGCCCTGAAAAATATGCAAATTCATCATTATACGTTTTCGAACTCCCTTGTGGAGGAGTCGAGCAATGTTCCCATTGTACATAATTAAAGATGGACTTAGGGCTACTCGCTTTGTGAATAAAGTGGTGTCCATAATGGGTGTAGCAAAACATATCACCATGATTATCTCTAAATTGGTAAGCATCTTCATAGTCATAGACAGTATAATATTGCAAATCTTTTAGCATAGAATCTACTGTCTTCACATCCCAATCATCAGAAACAATGCCTGGAATAACAATATCATTCATTGATAATTTAAGGACATACGGTATTTGAATCAATTCAGTGGGACCATATATATCAAACATTCCTTTATCCCACACAATCCCATCCGTAATTGGTATTGCAGAAATGTTCACATTGGATAAGTCTCTTCGAACCATATGAGACGAAAAATGTGGTCTCAACACAGTCTCCACGTGCTCAATGTCTGATCGATCAGGAAGAAAATGACCATGTATTACTAGAAAAAAAGTAACCACAAATCCCAACCATAAAAAAAGAGTCATTACAGCCATAAAAAGCCACAAATAGTTCCAAGGAATAACAAAATATGTACGTTTAAGCCAACCCAGTAGCTTACGTGGACCTCGGATTGAAGACAGCGAAGACGAAGAGCTGGATACAGCCGCATCAGCGTCGTTGAAGCAGCCAGAGGCAGTTCTTGCAAAAGGTGCAACAGTGAACAAGGAAGCTGATGGAGGTTCTCTCCTAGGTACGCTATAAATCACATGTTCAGAAACATCAGTAGAACGTACAGCAACTTGAGCAAAAGAATCGATATCAATCGTTGACTGTGGAACAATCGCCAGATCATCTTCCACCCTCCCCAAGCTCGGAGAGGAAACAGGGTCGGTGCAAATCACCTGCAGCGGGACTTCTTCCCCAGTAGTGAGAGGGATGCCGGAACTACTGGGTGTCCCTCTTGGTCTGCTGTGCAGAATCGGCCACATGTTGTAACTTGACATTATCAATGGAAACAAAACGATTTCCTTTGGCCCCTTGCAGCGGCGGCAAAATCGCAGTTCTCGTGCCGCTCACCCCCAACACAGGGACAGGTGCTCGATAAGAAGGACCAAATTCTTTCTTTATTGTGACCTTTTCACGCACTAGATCCCCAATCCTGGGTATCCAACCAGTAGGTGTTACTGGCTCATCCTTAATTCCAGAGGAGGCAGCACTCGCAGAAGAGTTATCTTCACGAAATTGTTGTAAATCCTGCAAAACAGTGACACGATCATTTATGTCAAAGGGCGTAGCTGCCGCCTCCACACCAGGACCATCTAGATCAGGAACATACATTCGTGTTCCGAACAGGCACTCATATGAAGTACGACCCCCCAGTGACCTTCTAGGCAAGTTATTAAGTGCTCTCTGTACTCCATACAGGTGGGCTAGCCAACTACGACCCGTACCTATAACCCTGGCTGTTAAGGATTGCTTTAAATCACGATTTAAACGCTCCACGACAGAATTTCCCTCGGGATGAAATGGAGACGAGAATTGGAGTTGGACCCCCAACGAAGCCATGGTGTCCCTGAATGCCTTAGAGGCAAAAGCAGGGCCCTGGTCCGAATGAAAAGCCGCAACTGCAAATGTATCGACAAAGATACGCAAATCTTTAATAACAGTCCGAGCGTCAGCCGAGCGCTGTGGCCAGACCCACACAAATCTGGAGCACGAATCTACAGCAACCAATATGTATTTGTATGCACTATGTGGTGTCAGCGGACCACAATGGTCCAAGTACACACACTGTAATGGTCTGTTTGATATCAGAAGAGGCGTCTGCTGCGGGCGTCTAGCCGACGATGCTTTAATTTGTTGACAGACGTCACAACAAAGGACATACTGCTTTGTCTCCTTATAGAGACCAGGCCACTAATAACGGGCCTGTAAAAGTGAAATCGTGGCAGCCACACCAGCATGCGCAGACGCCACCCCTTCATGTGCTGCAGAAATTAATCGAGGTCTCTCAATCTTATTCGGTAACTCACGTACACCAATGCCTGGAATATTAACAACAGCATGTAGCGCACCACTCAAGCAGTAACTATATTTAGAAGGGAATCCTTTAGGAAATGGCGTGCCATCAGCCGTAGCTTTTATGGCAGCCGAAATCTCTATGTCTGGTTTTGAACTCGAACGAGTCACTGCGGCTACAGTGGCAATAGCCACAGCCGACTTTGCAGCCTCATCAGCCAAAGTATTCCCAGCAACGTGTATTCCAACGCGCTGGTGTCCAAGTGTATGTACAACATGGACTTTAGGAAGCGTTTCTTTCAGACCCGCAACCTTACCCCACAACAATTTATGTTTAATGGTGTTGCCTTTAGAATCTCTGAACCCATTCATTTTCCAATAGTGCAGATATTCATTGAAGGATTGCACACAGTAGTAGGAGTCACAGACCAGCAAGGTCAATATCGCCGGCTCTGCATGGTCCAACGCCAACAAAAGAGCTTTGAGCTCAGCCAGCTGCGCCGTGCAATCTCCCAAGGTTTTAGTATAAGTATGTCGGGGGCAGAAGACTTCCCCCTCCATAGTCCCGCTCACCACCGCACATGCAGCAGAATACTGTTGTTTAGTCCCAACCGCCGGTTGCGCAGAGCCATCGGTATACATGACCACTTCATATTGATCAATAGGCAATGTGCCAGCAGGAACTGGGTACTCTATTTCATATTGAAGAAATTCTTGAGTCTGCAGCTTAGGGTCAAATATGTAATCCACATCAGTGGCCGTCAAAGACGTAGCCCATTGTATCCACCGCGGGTGTAAACCTTTCGAATTAGGAACACTCGCTTTCGTAACAGCCTCTAAGGCCGGAATTGGGGAAACGACAATAATGCGTTGTCCCTGGGCTAGCGGTCTTTCTTTGATCACAGCTGTAGGAAAGTCCTTTTTTTTTGCCTGATCACCCCCACTCTTTCTGGATAGGTACTGGTGGTTACTGACTCTTGGCTGTGCCCTGGGTACTGCTTACCAGTCCCAGGGCCAGTGCTCTGTGTAAAATGGATATGCAAATTAGGCTAATTATAATTGGCTAAGTTAACCTACCTATAAGTCCCTAGTATATGGTAGGGCATGTAGGTTTAGGGACCACAGCATAGGTGGTGCACACCTAGGTGCATTGCTGAGGTGCCCAGTGTCATTTTAAAAGCAAGCCTGCCTTGCTGGCTGCTTTTAAATTAAAGTTATATGCAAATTCGACTTTGGAATTAAAGGTACTTCCAAAGTCTTAAACTACCTTATTTCTACATATAAGTCACCCCTAAGGTGTGCCCTATGTGCCCCTAGGGCTGGGTGCCATGTAACTATAAGCAGGGACTTTATAAAAATAGATTTATAAGCCCTGGTGAGGTAAAAACAGCCAAATTCGTTTTTCCCTCATTGAAGTAAATGGCCTTCATAGGCTAGAATGGGCAGACTTTATTTTAAATTTTAAAGTCTCCTTAAATGTTACATACCAAGAATTTGGTATCAAATTGATTGTTATAATAAATCCCACAACTTCCAGTTGTTGGATTTAATATAACTAGTTCAGGTAAAAAGTTTAGACTTTACCTAAAAAGTTGCCAATTTCAGCTCTGCATTGTTTTTGCTGCTGTGCTCTGATTGGCCAGCCTGCAGCAGCTTCTGCCAGGCTACTTTAATGAGGTGTGAAGTGGCCTGGCTTCACACAAAGGAATGTGCTTGGGGGAGAGAATCTCCCCTCAGCAGATGGTGAGGCAGGAAGGGGGAGGGCTGCCAAACTGGTCTTCAAAGGCAGAGAAGGACATCTGGAGCACCCAGCAACACCCCCACATCCTGCAACCCCAGACAGCTAGGTGCCCCCTTGATTAGATTAGGAGAGGGCAGGAGAGGGGTGTGTTTATGATTTTTAGCCACACCAGTGGGTGGGCTCAGCCAGATCTCTCCTCCAAAAATCAGATTCATCCATTTTGGATTTTTAGAGACTGTTGCCTTCTGGGATGGATTTTTGCCACACTTCCCAGGAAGTGGTCATCACAGGGGGACGACCCTGTCCCTGATTGGAGAACCAGGGCCCCCCTGCTTTTCACCCAGGAGCAAGGATAAAACTGGCAGACCTGCACCCACGCCTCAGATCCCCACCAAATTTCAAGAAGAAGGAACTACAAGGAGAAGAAGGACTGCCCTGCTGGACCCCTGGCCTGCACCTGGACCCTGCACTCAGAAAGACTGCACCAGCTGCACACTTGGGCTTCACCACAAGAAGGACTTTGCCTGGCTTCCACTGGTTCAAGGAGGGACTCCCTGTTTGCTACAGGTGAAAAATTGCTATCCAGAGTCCCCTGCACCAACTCCTGAAAAAGTGACCAGCTGACCACTGTCCAGTGGCCAAAAAGGAGTTTGCGCCAGGTGTATTCTGGGAGTTGAAGTCCGCACTTCCCAAGGACCATCACAGAACTTCTGGACCCTTGGGGTGAGCTGTGGACCCCAAAAGAACCTTAAAAGGACATCTGGGTGAAGCCCCAGAAGTTTGGAAAAGATTGGAGAATTTTTGAAAAAAAGCTCCATAAAGTGACCGACTCGACGCGGAAATTCTAGCCGGCTTGCCTCAACCGCGACCCGGCCTGACTTCGTGGTTCGTCCCGGTAAAGAAAAACATCCAAAAAAGAGACTAAGTCCGAACGTAAAAAGTTGACCGGGACCTTCCAGCCATCGTATCCGAGAAGGGCTCCACGGACGTCGGATCAAGACCCAGGTTTACCCCGGTCGAAGGATTTTCATCGAAAAAAAACGACTAAGTCCGAAGGTAAAAATCACCACCGAGGAAACCGACTTCGCGTATCCGGACAAGGGCTCCAGGAGGTCGGATCCAACTGGCAGGTTCGTCCCGGGGAAGACAAACATCAAAAAAGAGACTAAGTCAGAAGGTAACTTTTTAACCGAGGCCTCCCGCGACTTGTAGCCGAGCAGGGCTCCATCGCGGTCGGCCTGAAAGTTTGACTTTGCCCCGGTCCTGGTGCAACCAGATGACCCGATTGGCGCTTTTTGTTTCTAAGCGCTAGAAAATAATAATACTTTAAAAATTCATATCTCCGGTTCCCCTGAACCGATTTTAATCGTTTTTGTGTCATTTTAAAGATAAAAATATAAGCTATTTTTATAAATTGGTTTTGGATTTTTAAACTGTTTCCTGTGTTTTATTTAATTACTGTTTTGTGATATTTGAATGCTTTACACTTTGGGGGTCATTCTGACCCTGGCGGCCGGTGGCCGCCAGGGCCACCCACCACGGGAGTACCGCCAACAGGCTGGCGGTGCTCCAACGAGCATTCTGACCGCGGCGGTTCAGCCGCGGTCAGAAGCGGAAAGTCAGCGGTCTCCCGCCGACTTTCCGCTGCTCGTTTGAATCCTCCATGGCTGCGGAGCGCGCTCCGCAGCCATGAGGATTCTGACCCCCCCTACCGCCATCCTGTTCATGGCGGGAAAGCCGCCATGAACAGGATGGCGGTAGGGGGGGTCGCGGGGCCCCTGGAGGCCCCTGCCGTGCCCATGCCAATGGCATGGGCACGGCAGGGGCCCCCATAAGAGGGCCCCGCAAGGTATTTCAGTGTCTGCCTTGCAGACACTGAAATACGCGACGGGTGCTACTGCACCCGTCGCACCTTCCCACTCCGCCGGCTCGATTACGAGCCGGCATCCTCGTGGGAAGGGAGTTTTTCCCTGGGCTGGCGGGCGGTCTTTTGGAGACCGCCCGCCAGCCCAGGGAAAAACTCATAATACCCTCCGCTGTCTTCTGACCGCGGAGCGGTATTATGGGGGCGGAATTCTGGCGGGCGGCCTCCGCCGCCCGCCAGAATTAGAATCAGCCCCTTTGTCTCCTAAGTTAAGCCTTGACGCTCGATGCCAAGCTACCAAGGGTAGAGCTGGGATTAATTTACTGAGACCTAACTGTACTTATGTGGAGGTTTGTGGCTTGTTGCTAGGTGTAGGTACCTACCTGCCCTACCAATAACCCATTTTCCAACATAATTGGAAGCAGCTACGGGATCCTGTACTTGTGTTCAATATCACGTTACAGTTTTAGGTAAAACAAATTAAAAATCCTTTAAATTGTCCTAGTGCAAAAATTGTTTTTAATTTTTAATTTTAATTTTTTTGAAATTAATTTGGATTAATTTCAATTATTGAATTTTTGTAATTTTTCTAAATTCTTGTTTCCAATTTTTGCAAAAAGTTTTTGTTGACACAAACCTAGGGAACCATGGAGCTTGATCTGGCTAGCCTACCCACACTGACAGTAGTCCAGCTTAGGGGGTTGTGTATTGAGAGAGGGTTGCCTGCAACCCCTGATCTCAGGAAGCAAATCCTGATTAAATCCCTGACAGCATGGGCTGAGGCCCAAGAGGTAGAGACAGAGGAAGCTCCAGAGGGGGAAGAAAAAGGGGAAGATGCTAACTCTAACCACTCAGGGGAGGGAAGGCATCCGAGCCTAAGTGAGGAAGAGGAAGAACGGTCCTCACTGGATACAGTCACTAGGGGCAGACCCAAAGCTAGTGGTAGGAAGGGGGTCCTTTCAGGAGAAGAGAACCCATCCATCAGAGAAAGAGAGCTGGAAGCCCAGCTAGCCTACATAGCTTTGGAAGCAGATAAGCTTGCCCTAGAAAAAAAAAAGTGGGCAAGCAAAGAAAAAAAAGATGGAGGCAGCGAGAAAGAAACTGAGGTGTCCCTGGGTGGGGGTTTTGCCCCCAGATTACCCAAAGGGGTGGTTCCTGCCTATGTAGAGGGGGATGACATAGATAAGTGGCTGGGGGCCTTTGAGAGGGCCCTCCAGATGAGGAAAGTCAAGCCTCAGTACTGGGGTTCACTCCTTTGGGAGTTAGTTCCCAACTCTGGGAGGGATAGGCTCCTAACCATGAGTGGGGAGGATGCAGACTCATACCCCAGTATGAAGAGTTGCTTGACTAAAAAGTTTGGTCTAACCCCAGAGCAGTATAGGCTTAAGTTTAGGGACACCCAAAAGACAAGCACCCAGTCCTGGGTGGACTTTGTGGACATTTCAGTAAAAGCACTGGAGGGCTGGATACAGGGCAACAGGGTAAGTACCTTTGAGGGGCTGTACAATTTGATTATGAGGGAGCACCTTCTAACTAATTGTGTCCAAGAGAGGCTCCGCCAGTATCTAGTAGACTCTAGGTTGACCAACCCCAGAGAGCTGGGGGAGGCAGCAGATGACTGGTTAAGAACTAGGGTTAACCAGAGACCCCCAGGGGGTGATCAGAAAAAGGGAGGACATGGTTCTTCTCAGGGGAAGAACCAGGGGAAAGATGACAAAAAACCCAAAGAGTCGTCACAAGAGTCCCCAAAAACTTCTCAGGGAGGGGGAACCCCGAGCCAATTCACTTTTAAAGGGAAAGGGTATCAGGGAAAGAATTTTGATCCTGCTAAAGCAGGAAAGTTTCAGGAGCTTGCTAAGGCCGGCAAGTGTTTTGACTGTCATCAGCCAGGACATAAAAGAGGAGATGCTATCTGCACCAAGAAGCCCCCCACTGGTGGGCAATCCCAGGGGATTGCTAGTGTAGGGTTGGGGGTGGAAGTTGGCCCAGGGGTGGAATCAGGGTACACTGAAGTCACCTTAGTATCCGTGGGTGGGGTGGACATTGCAACTATGGCCACCTTACCTCCCATCATGCAGAGGTATAGGCAGAGGCCTAAAGTCAATGGGACTGAAGTGGAAGCTCTGAGAGATACAGGAGCCAGTGTGACAATGGTTGCAGAAAAGCCGGTTTCTCCAGAGCAGGTCTTACCTGGTGTCTTCCACCAGGTGACTTATGCAGATACCAGAACCAAACTCCATCCCATGGCTATGGTGAGTCTGGAATGGGGAGGTGTGACTGGCCCTAAAAAAGTAGCTGTAGCTCCTGCCCTCCCAGTAGAATGTCTGCTGGGAAATGATCTTGAAGCATCTGAATGGTCAGAAGTGGAAAGAAGGGTCCATGCACAGATGCTGGACCTCCCTGAATGGGTGTGTGCTGTGACCAGGTCACAGGCAGCACAACAGGGGAATGCTGGACACTTGGACCCCGGAACAATGGGCCAAGCCTCCAAGAAAAAGAGAAAAGGCACTGGGTCTGGCTTGCCAGCCCCAACAAGTACAGAGGGTCAGGAAGAATCCAACCCTGAGGGGGAGGATCTGAACTCTGAGGGAGGGACACCTTCCCTGCAAACTCTGCCTGACTTGGCAGAACTGCAAGGGGCAGGTGGGCCCACCAGAGAAGATTTGTGCCAGGGACAAAGAGAGTGTCCCACTCTTGAGGGCCTGAGGCAGACTGCTGCCAGGCAAGAACAAGGGGATACCAGTGGTACCCACAAGGTTTACTGGGAGGATGGAGTTCTCTACACTGAGGCAAGGACCCTCAAAGAAGGGGCTACTAGGAGAGTAGTGGTCCCCCAAAAGTATAGAGAATTCCTCCTTACCTTAAGCCATGATATCCCCTTAGCTGGTCATTTGGGACAGACCAAGACCTGGAGCAGGCTGGTCAACCATTTTTTTTGGCCCGAAATGTCAGAAAAAGTCAGGGAGTTTTGCAGCTCCTGTGTCACCTGTCAAGCCAGTGGCAAGACAGGGGGCAAGCCAAAGGCTCCCTTAATTCCACTGCCAGTGGTTGGGACTCCCTTTGAGAGGGTGGGGATTGACATTGTTGGTCCCCTAGACCCACCAACTGCTTCACGTAACAGGTACATTGTGGTGGTAGTGGACCATGCCACCAGGTACCCTGAGGCAATACCCCTCCGGACAGTTACTGCTCCCACAGTGGCTAGGGCCCTACTTGGTGTGTTCACCAGAGTGGGATTCCCAAAGGAGGTGGTCTCAGATAGGGGCACAAACTTTATGTCAGCCTATCTGAAAGCCATGTGGGAGGAGTGTGGTGTTACTTATAAGTTCAGCACACCCTACCATCCACAGACCAATGGTCTGGTGGAAAGATTCAATAAGACCCTGAAGGGCATGATCATGGGTTTGTCTGACAAACTCAGGAGGAGATGGGATGTCCTCCTCCCATGCCTGCTGTTTGCCTACAGGGAGGTGCCACAGAAGGGGGTTGGATTCAGCCCCTTTGAGTTACTGTTTGGGCACCCTGTAAGAGGCCCATTGTGCTTGGTGAGAGAGTCTTGGGAAAAGCCTCTCAAGGAATCCAAGGAGAATGTGCTGGATTATGTACTAGGCCTGCGGTCTCGCATGGCTGAGTATATGAAGAAGGCAAGCAGAAACCTGGAGGCCAGTCAGGAGCTCATGAAGCTCTGGCATGATCAAAAGGCTACCATGCCTGAGTATCACCCAGGACAGCTGGTGTGGGTTTTGGAGCCCATGGCTCCTAGGGCACTACAGGCCAAATGGACTGGGCCCTATCCAATCCTAGAGAAAAAAGGTGAGGTCACCTATTTGGTGGACCTTGGCACCCCCAGGAATCCTCACAGGATTCTACATGTAAACAGGATGAAACCCCACCAGGACAGGGCAGAGATGACCATGCTGATGGTCACTGATGAAGGGAAGGAGGAGGAGGGTGAACCTCTGCCAGACCTCCTGTCCTCAAAGGAAAAAGATGGGTCAGTGGAGGGAGTGGTACTCTCTCCCAAATTGACAGATCAGCAACAACAAGACTGTAAGCAAGTCTTGGGACAGTTTGCTAGTCTGTTCTCCCTGACCCCTGGACTCACCAATTGGTGTGTCCATGATGTTGACACTGGTGACAGCCTGCCTGTCAAGAACAAGCTGTACAGGCTGTCTGACCAGGTCAAGGCCAACATCAAAGCTGAAGTGGCTAAGATGTTGGACCTGAAGGTAATTGAGCCCTCTGATAGTCCTTGGTCCAGTCCAGTGGTACTGGTACCCAAAGCTAATCCCCAAGGTGGGAAGAAAGAATTAAGATTCTGTGTGGACTACAGAGGTCTAAATGCAGTCACTAGGACTGATGCTCACCCCATACCTAGAGCTGATGAGCTCATTGACAGGTTGGGGGCTGCCAAATTCCTGAGCACATTTGATCTGACCTCAGGATATTGGCAGATTGCCTTAAGTCCAAGAGCTAAGGAGAGGTCAGCATTTTCCACACCAGAGGGCCACTTTCAGTTCAAGGTGATGCCCTTCGGGATGAAAAATGCTCCTGCCACCTTCCAACGGTTGGTGAATAGAGTCCTGTCTGGGTTGGAAACTTTTAGTGCAGCTTATCTAGATGATATAGCTGTATTTAGTTCCACCTGGAGGGACCACCTGGTCCACCTGAAGGAAGTGCTTCAGGCCCTGCTTCAAGCAGGCCTGACTATCAAGGCAAGCAAGTGCCAGATAGGGCAAAGTTCTGTTGTGTACCTGGGCCACCTTGTTGGTGGAGGCCATGTACAACCTCTCCAGCCCAAGATCCAGACTATCCTGGATTGGGAGGCTCCAAAAACCCAGACTCAGGTCAGGGCCTTTCTTGGCCTGACTGGGTATTACAGGAGGTTTGTTCAGAATTTTGGGACCATAGTGGCCCCTCTGACTGAGCTTACCTCCAAGAAACAACCCAAGAAGGTCATTTGGACCCCAGAGTGTCAGAAAGCTTTTGACACCCTAAAACAGGCTATGTGTTCAGCACCAGTGTTACTGGCCCCTGACTATAGCAAGGAATTTGTAGTGCAAACAGATGCTTCAGAGGAAGGGATTGGGGCAGTGTTAGCACAAGTTAATGAAGAGGGCCATGATCACCCAGTTGCCTTCATCAGCAGGCGACTACTCCCCAGAGAGAAAAAATGGAGTGCCATTGAGAGGGAGGCCTTTGCTGTGGTTTGGTCCCTGAAGAAGTTGAGGCCTTACTTGTTTGGCACTCACTTCCGTGTACAAACTGACCACAGACCTCTCAGATGGTTGATGCAGATGAGGGGGGAGAACCCAAAACTGTTAAGGTGGTCCATTTCCCTACAGGGGATGGACTTCACAGTGGAGCACAGACCTGGGACTGCTCATGCCAATGCAGATGGCCTTTCCAGGTTTTTCCACTTAGCTGATGAGGACTACCAGGGTGTAGGTTAGTACCCATCACCTTTCATCTGGGGGGGGGCAGTGTAGGAAAGTCCTTTTTTTTTGCCTGATCACCCCCACTCTTTCTGGATAGGTACTGGTGGTTACTCACTCTTGGCTGTGCCCTGGGTACTGCTTACCAGTCCCAGGGCCAGTGCTCTGTGTAAAATGGATATGCAAATTAGGCTAATTATAATTGGCTAAGTTAACCTACCTATAAGTCCCTAGTATATGGTAGGGCATGTAGGTTTAGGGACCACAACATAGGTGGTGCACACCTAGGTGCATTGCTGAGGTGCCCAGTGTCATTTTAAAAGCAAGCCTGCCTTGCTGGCTGCTTTTAAATTAAAGTTATATGCAAATTCGACTTTGGAATTAAAGGTACTTCCAAAGTCTTAAACTACCTTATTTTTACATATAAGTCACCCCTAAGGTGTGCCCTATGTGCCCCTAGGGCTGGGTGCCATGTAACTATAAGCAGGGACTTTATAAAAATAGATTTATAAGCCCTGGTGAGGTAAAAACAGCCAAATTCGTTTTTCCCTCATTGAAGTAAATGGCCTTCATAGGCTAGAATGGGCAGACTTTATTATAAATTTTAAGTCTCCTTAAATGTTACATACCAAGAATTTGGTATCAAATTGATTGTTATAATAAATCCCACAACTTCCAGTTGTTGGATTTAATATAACTAGTTCAGGTAAAAAGTTTAGACTTTACCTAAAAAGTTGCCAATTTCAGCTCTGCATTGTTTTTGCTGCTGTGCTCTGATTGGCCAGCCTGCAGCAGCTTCTGCCAGGCTACTTTAATGAGGTGTGAAGTGGCCTGGCTTCACACAAAGGAATGTGCTTGGGGGAGAGAATCTCCCCTCAGCAGATGGTGAGGCAGGAAGGGGGAGGGCTGCCAAACTGGTCTTCAAAGGCAGAGAAGGACATCTGGAGCACCCAGCAACTCCCCCACATCCTGCAACCCCAGAAAGCTAGGTGCCCCCTTGATTAGATTAGGAGAGGGCAGGAGAGGGGTGTGTTTATGATTTTTAGCCACACCAGTGGGTGGGCTCAGCCAGATCTCTCCTCCAAAAATCAGATTCATCCATTTTGGATTTTTAGAGACTGTTGCCTTCTGGGATGGATTTTTGCCACACTTCCCAGGAAATGGTCATCACAGGGGGACGACCCTGTCCCTGATTGGAGAACCAGGGCCCCCCTGCTTTTCACCCAGGAGCAAGGATAAAACTGGCAGACCTGCACCCACGCCTCAGATCCCCACCAAATTTCAAGAAGAAGGAACTACAAGGAGAAGAAGGACTGCCCTGCTGGACCCCTGGCCTGCACCTGGACCCTGCACTCAGAAAGACTGCACCAGCTGCACACTTGGGCTTCACCACAAGAAGGACTTTGCCTGGCTTCCACTGGTTCAAGGAGGGACTCCCTGTTTGCTACAGGTGAAAACTTGCTATCCAGAGTCCCCTGCACTAACTCCTGAAAAAGTGACCAGCTGACCACTGTCCAGTGGCCAAAAAGGAGTTTGCGCCAGGTGTATTCTGGGAGTTGAAGTCCGCACTTCCCAAGGACCATCACAGAACTTCTGGACCCTTGGGGTGAGCTGTGGACCCCAAAAGAACCTTAAAAGGACATCTGGGTGAAGCCCCAGAAGTTTGGAAAAGATTGGAGAATTTTAAAAAAAAAGCTCCATAAAGTGACCGACCCGACGCGGAAATTCTAGCCGGCTTGCCTCAACCGCGACCCGGCCTGACTTCGTGGTTCGTCCCGGTAAAGAAAAACATCCAAAAAAGAGACTGAGTCCGAACGTAAAAAGTTGACCGGGACCTTCCAGCCATCGTATCCGAGAATGGCTCCACGGACGTCGGATCCAGATCCAGGTTTACCCCGGTCGAAGGATTTTCATCTAAAAAAAACGACTAAGTCCGAAGGTAAAAATCACCACCGAGGAAACCGACTTCGCGTATCCGGACAAGGGCTCCAGGAGGTCGGATCCAACTGGCAGGTTCGTCCCGGGGAAGACAAACATCAAAAAAGAGACTAAGTCAGAAGGTAACTTTTTAACCGAGGCCTCCCGCGACTTGTAGCCGAGCAGGGCTCCATCGCGGTCGGCCTGAAAGTTTGACTTTGCCCCGGTCCTGGTGCAACCAGATGACCCGATTGGCGCTTTTTGTTTCTAAGCGCTAGAAAATAATAATACTTTAAAAATTCATATCTCCGGTTCCCCTGAACCGATTTTAATCGTTTGTGTGTCATTTTAAAGATAAAAATATAAGCTATTTTTATAAATTGGTTTTGGATTTTTAAACTGTTTCCTGTGTTTTATTTAATTACTGTTTTGTGATATTTGAATGCTTTACACTTTGGCCCTCATTCTGACCTTGGCGGGCGGCGAAGGCCGCCCGCCAAAGTCCCGCCGTCAGATTACCATTCCGCGGTCGAAAGACCGCGGCGGTAATTCTGACTTTCCCGCTGGGCTGGCGGGCGGTCGCCTTCAGACTGCCCGCCAGCCCAGCGGGAAAGAGGCTTCCACGATGAAGCCGGCTCGGAATCGAGCCGGCGGAGTGGAAGCTGTGCGACGGGTGCAGTTGCACCCGTCGCGTATTTCACTGTCTGCGCGGCAGACAGTGAAATACATGTAGGGGCCCTCTTAAGGGGGCCCCTGCAATGCCCATGCCAGTGGCATGGGCACTGCAGGGGCCCCCAGGGGCCCCGCGGCCCCCCCTACCGCCATCCGGATCCCGGCGGTCGGACCGCCGGGATCTGGATGGCGGTAGGGGGGGTCAGAATCCCCGCGGCGGTGCAGCAAGCTGCGCCGCCGTGGAGGATTCTATGGGGCGGCGGTACACTGGCGGGAGCCCGCCAGTGGTGCCGGTCCGACCGCGGCTTTACCGCCGCGGTCGGAATCCCCATTGGAGCACCGCCGGCCTGTCGGCGGTGCTCCCGCGGTCCTCCGCCCTGGCGGTCAAAGACCGCCAGGGTCAGAATGACCACCTTTGTCTCCTAAGTTAAGCCTTGACGCTCGATGCCAAGCTACCAAGGGTAGAGCTGGGATTAATTTACTGAGACCTAACTGTACTTATGTGGAGGTTTGTGGCTTGTTGCTAGGTGTAGGTACCTACCTGCCCTACCAATAACCCATTTTCCAACAACAGCCATCTGTACTGCAGTGAGAATTTTCTCAGTCTGTGCAAAACGTTGTTCTGCAGCAGAATACAAGTGGGACTTGTATGCTATCGGGACTGTCTCCTCTTCATTAAAGGTGACATACGTAAATCCAACAGCCCCAGGAATCTCCCTGATGACCAAATGAGTTTTATTGTCCCGTGTGTGTAAATGTTTAACCGCTAAGAGATCATTCTGCAACTCTCACAGTATGTGTGTATGCTCAATCGTCCAAAATATACTTGAAAAATTCGGGCAAATCAGTTCATATAAAGGTTTTATACGTGTAGCATATTCAGTAATGTAAGTTCTGCCAAAATTCAGAAACCCCAATATCGACTGGAGCGTCCGAACCGTATTAGGAGGCTGCAATAAAGCACATTTCTCCCAAAAATGTGGCGCCAGGCTCTTGCCCTCACTCGATAACTCATATCCCAGGAAAATAACACTGAGGAAGGCAATCTTCGATTTCTTAAAATTAAACTTATAGCCAATATCAGCAAAACCCACAACAATGCGCGATACGCGTCTGAGATGTTGTAGAATCTCATTGTCCGTCAAATAAATGTCATCAACATATGATAACGCATCAGGGTCCAACTCGTGCAGAAGTTCAGTCACACGAGCCGAAAACAGTCCTGGGCTATTCTTATACCCCTGAGGTAAACGACAAAAAAAATTCTGAGAGCCAAACGCACTGAAACTGGCATAGTCCCGACTTTCGGGTGCTATATTCTGGCAGAAAAATCCATTCGAGATATCCAAGGTTGTTTTGTATTTTTTACGCACTATGGCCCTCATTCTGACCCTGGCGGTCGGTGATAAAGCGGCGGCCAAGCCGCCAACAGGCCGGCGGTCTAAAATATGCAATTCTGACCCTGGCGGGAACCGCCAACACAGCCCGCCAACTTAACACTCCGCCCGCCACAGCGGTACAAACAAACAGCGCGGCGGTTCCCGCCAACAGCCAGGCGGCAGACAATGTACCGCCCACCCTATTACGACCCACCAATCTGCCACCTTTTCCGGGGCGGGAGCACCGCCGATAAGAACACGGCGGAAACAGACTACGAACGGGAAAACGCTCACCTCTACGCACTCCACGCGAGATTCCGGCAGTATGGAACCAGAGTTGCAGGTCATCCCCGCACTCCTATTCCTGCTCATATACCAGGAGCACGCCCGGCGGCGCGGAAGACATCGGTGAGTACTGCACCTACGACACAGGGGAGGGAAAAGATTACCGGCACACACCCACCCACCCACACCCACTACAACACACACATCAATGCATTCCCACAGATCACTGTCACAACCCACAAACCACCCCCCTCCGAAATAATGCAAAGACCAAAAGAAGAGATCATAAACGGGCAGATATATTGAAATATGGACACCAGTAATCCCAATAAATAAATAAACTATGTACAAAATATATACAGCTACTAAATGTAGTCCAACCACTGTCCGTGGATCACAGGGGTACTGTGCAAAGGGGCAAGGACCAGTCCCACGACAAGAACTCCACGGAGAGAACACTGCAGGGGCATCAGAAAGAAAATAGGACAGGCACCTCAGGGGGAAGGGAAGGGGGGGCACCTCAGCCACTTGAGTACACGACGCCAGATCCACGAGGGGACTCCATGACCACTGGCCCATGGGCCATCCTGGGGAGAGCAAAGCCACAGTCCAAACAGTCCATACAGTGGGTGGCCTGCCCACTGGGCCATCCTGGGGAGAGCAAAGCCACAGTCCAAACAGTCCATACAGTGGGTGGCCTGCCCACTGGGCCATCCTGGGGAGAGCAAAGCCACAGTCCAAACAGTCCATACAGTGGGTGGCCTGCCCACTGGGCCATCCTGGGGAGAGCAAAGCCACAGTCCAAACAGTCCATACAGTGGGTGGCCTGCCCACTGGGCCATCCTGGGGAGAGCAAAGCCACAGTCCATACAGTCCATACAGTGGGTGGCCTGCCCACCGGGCCATCCTGGGGAGAGCAAAGCCACAGTCCATACAGTCCATACAGTGGGTGGCCTGCCCACCGGGCCATCCTGGGGAGAGCAAAGCCACAGTCCATACAGTCCATAACAGACCCCACTGCCACTGGAGGAGGCAAGTTGGCCAGAGGACATCCTGCAGCCCTGCCCGAGATAGATCCTGCCTTGCCACGTCTGCCAAAGGGCCAGCGGTTCTTGCCTTGAAGGGCCCAGTTCAGCGGTTCCTGAGACGGCGGGGCCCAGTTCAGCGGTCCTTGCCCTGAAGGGCCCAGTTAAGCGGTTCTTGAGACGGCGGGGCCCAGCGGAGCGGTGCTTGAGACGGCGGGGCCCAGTTCAGCGGTTCTTGAGACGGCGGGGCCCAGCGGAGCGGTTCTTGAGACGGCGGGGCCCAGCGGAGCGGTGCGTGAGACGGCGGGGCCCAGCGGAGCGGTGCTTGAGACGGCGGGGCCCAGTTCAGCGGTTCTTGAGACGGCGGGGCCCAGTTCAGCGGTTCTTGAGACGGCGGGGCCCAGTTCAGCGGTTCTTGAGACGGCGGGGCCCAGTTCAGCGGTGCTTGAGACGGCGGGGCCCAGCGGAGCGGTGCTTGAGACGGCGGGGCCCAGTTCAGCGGTTCTTGAGACGGCGGGGCCCAGTTCAGCGGTTCTTGAGACGGCGGGGCCCAGTTCAGCGGTTCTTGAGACGGCGGGGCCCAGTTCAGCGGTTCTTGAGACGGCGGGGCCCAGTTCAGCGGTGCTTGAGACGGCGGGGCCCAGTTCAGCGGTTCTTGAGACGGCGGGGCCCAGTTCAGCGGTTCTTGAGACGGCGGGGCCCAGTTCAGCGGTTCTTGAGACGGCGGGGCCCAGTTCAGCGGTTCTTGAGACGGCGGGGCCCAGTTCAGCGGTGCTTGAGACGGCGGGGCCCAGCGGAGCGCTGCTTGAGACGGCGGGGCCCAGTTCAGTGGTTCTTGAGACGGCGGGGCCCAGTTCAGCGGTTCTTGAGACGGCGGGGCCCAGTTCAGCGGTCCTTGCCTTGAAGGGCCCAGTTCAGCGGTTCTTGAGACGGCGGACGGTCTATGGCCAACTGCTAATTGCCTGGTGGTGCCCTCCTGGGCAGCGGGGATGGTGCTCCTTCACTGCCCACCTGGGCTGTGGGTGGTGGGGCCCTCCTGGCCAGCTGGGCTGGGTCCTCCCTGGGCAGCGGCTATGGGGGTGGTGGGCTCTCCCGGGGCAGCTGTGCCGGTTCCTCCCGGGGCAGCGGCTATGGGGGTTGTGGGCTCCTCCTGGGCAGCAGGCCTGCTGCCTGACCTCTCCGACTTGCTGCCCTTGCCCTCCTTAGTCGTGGGCCTGTGGCCCTTTCCTCCCTTTGGAGCTGTGGCTGGTGACTGTCTCTGGGTGGTGTCCGGGGGGGATGTAGAAGGCGGGCTCCTGCGGCGCCCCTTCCGCCTTCTGCTCCTGTTCCCAGGGGGTGGGCTGGCTGTCCCCTTGCTGCTGGGCGAAGATCCAGACATGCGGGCTGGCGGGCTCCAATACCCCTGCACCCTTGTCAAGGGGGCTGCAGGGCTGGTGGTGGCTGAGGTGCTCTTCTTACCCCGACGAGAAGGAGGGGGGGCTCAGGGTCAGGAAAGAAGTTAGTAGTGGCGAGGAAGAGCTTCTTGGGACAATGGAGAGTGGGAGGTACAGTGGGAATGGGAGTGGAGGGAGAGGATGTGGTTGTAGGTGAGTCACGTTTGCTGTCTTTGGGTGCAGGTGCAGGAGGGATAGGCTGTCGTGAGGTGGATGGCTGTTGGGTGGGTGGGTGGCTGCGTTTGTGTGGTGTGGAAGAGGGGGTGACAGACACAGTGGGAGAGGACACAGGGGACGTGTAAATGGCAGTGGGGGTGGTGACTGCACGTGTGCGGACTGGAGTGGAGGGTGTGCTGGTGATGGAAACACTGGCTGATGGTGAGGTGAATGGAGGTGTGAGTGTAGACGTCACAGGGAGGGAGGAGGGAGACGAGGAGGTGGGGGTCACAGAGGTGGTAGTGACTGTTGGCATGTCTGCATCGGAATGTTGCGTGTGTGAATGTCTGCGTGATCTGTGGTGCTTATGTTTGGATGAGCTTCTCTTGGGTGTTGAGGTGTGTGCAGGCTGGTCTGATGGTGTGGGTGGGACAGGCAGAGGAACAGGAGACTGGGAGGAGGGAGTTAGTAGAGGCAGGCAGGAGACAGGGACAATGGCTGCCGTCAGTGCTGAGGCCAGAGCCTGGAACGATCGCTGATGGGCAGCCTGACCCGAATGAATGCCCTCCAGGTACGCATTGCTGCGATGAACCTCCCTCTCCACCCCCTGGATGGCATTCAAAAGGGTAGTCTGCCCAACAATGAGCGTTCGGAGGAGGTCAATGACCTCCTCACTGAGGGCAGCGGGGGTAACAGGGGCAGGGCCTGAGGTGCCTGGGGCGAAGGAGATGCCCGGCTTCCTGGCAGAGCGGGCACGGGGCGAACGCTGAGGGGCTGCTGGGAGGGCGGAGATGGTGCGCTGGGTGGCGGCTGTACCTGTAATGGCGGGGGGCACGGATGGTGCCACCCCCGCAAGGGAGCCCCCTTCCGAGGACGTGTCCGTGTCGCTGCAGGGTCCAGTCGTCCCCGTCGTGGAGCTCCCCTCGCCCTCCGTCTCACTGGTCCAGTCTGACTCTGTGGCATGGCCCTCCTGGGCCATGTGAGATGCAGCTCCCTCCTGCCCCGATGCCACTTCTCCTCCGCCTGATGATGCTGATGCACACAAGCACAGAAAGACAAACAAAAAGGGGGGGGGGGAGAGAGAAATAAAGGGATATTGAGTACATGGATCTCCGGTACAGTTAGCGGACATGACAGACACAGATGCCCCCTGCACTAAGTTGCGCACTTGGGGTCCGCTACGCATTCCGTGGAACATGCCCTACACGGCTAGAGTTGACAACTGCACCCATGGATGACACGGCCCAGGGATGGCTGTACTGACAAACTACTGAGGGTGGTGGCTGGGGACACAGGGGCTTACGGGGGTGCCCAGCCTACAGATATCGCCCTGGCCTAGGGGGACCCCCAGCCCTCCTCCCCCAACCAGACACCTCCACTGCGCGACAACAGAGTAGATAATGCTTGTACTCACCCCCTTGTGTCTGCTGTGCTGCCCTCACGCGCCCATCCAATTCAGGGTAGGCCACCGCCAGGATCCGGAACATCAGGGGGCTCAGTTGACGGCAGGCACCCCGCCTACGTTGGGAGGCCATCCCCAGCAGAGACTCGGCGGTCTTCTTGGTCCCGCGGCGGATGTCCTCCCACCTCTTGCGGCAGTGGGTGCCCCGTCGATGGTGGACCCCCAGGGTCCGGACTTCCTTGGCGATGGCACGCCAAATCCCGATCTTCTCATGGGCGCGGACCTATGTGACACGTACAGGGAGGGAGAAATACCACGTTCAAGTTTGTCAGCATTTTCCTTTCCAGTGGCCCAACGCCCCCCATCCCCGCCAGGCCCCCCGCCATGCCCCCCGCCAGGACCCCCGCCAGGCCCAACATGCCCCCCATCCCCGCCAGGCCCCCCGCCATGCCCCCCGCCAGGCCCAACATGCCCCCCATCCCCGCCATGCCCCCCGCCAGGCCCAACATGCCCCCCATCCCCGCCAGGCCCCCCGCCAGGACCCCCGCCAGGCCCAACATGCCCCCCATCCCCGCCAGGCCCCCCGCCAGGCCCCCCGCCAGGCCCAACATGCCCCCCATCCCCGCCATGCCCCCCGCCAGGCCCAACATGCCCCCCATCCCCGCCAGGCCCCCCGCCAGGACCCCCGCCAGGCCCAACATGCCCCCCATCCCCGCCAGGCCCCCCGCCAGGCCCAACATGCCCCCCATCCCCGCCAGGCCCCCCGCCAGGCCCAACATGCCCCCCATCCCCGCCAGGCCCCCCGCCATGCCCCCCGCCAGGCCCAACATGCCCCCCATCCCCGCCAGGCCCCCGCCAGGCCCCCCGCCAGGCCCAACATGCCCCCCATCCCCGCCAGGCCCCCGCCAGGACCCCAAGCCAGCCAGTGGCCCCAAATCCATATTGAATTAAACTCACTTGTTGGTCTGGAGGACCGTAGAGTAGCGCATACTGGGGGAGGACCCCATCCACAAGTTTCTCCAACTCCTCTCCAGTGAAGGCAGGGGCCCTTTCCCCAGGCGCAGCAGCCATTGTCCCTTCCAGACCGAGGTCACAGCAACACTTGCAGTATAGGTCCTCTCCTGTGAAAGTTCAAGTCGCAAGTGGATAAGTAGATAGAAAATGGCGGTCACGTCCGCGGCGGTGCGTACCGCGGCGGTGCGTCCCGCCACCGCCGGCGCCCTTCGCCATTGGCTCCTGAAACCCATAGGCTTCAATGTTAACCAATGCGGCTTTGCGCCGCGGTCTTCGCCCGCCGCCCGCCGCGGTGTGCCACGCCAGCGCATTGACCTCACATCCCATTGTCACACTTCACAGGTCAGGCAGCCGCCATTTCCAGGGCCCACATGGCTCAATTTCAACTGCGTCACACAGGCCTAGGCCTTGCATAGCCACTCAGACACGCCATTCACTGCATAGAGAATCGTATACTGTGCTAGCTGTGAGTACGTACCTGTGGGTTGCTTGACTGTGTGCTCCATGTTGTCCTTCCTAGGCACCGTCCGCTGGGTTGGGCGAGGAGACGATCTTCTAATTGTAGAGTCACAAGACATACTTGATCAGGATCAGAGACTCGCATATCCGCCGTCTCGACTTGTATGAAGTTATCAGTTGCTTTCGCCTCCAGATGCTCTAGAAGACTCCGGCGAACTATTGTGACCTCTGCCGCTCTGTCTAACAGCGCTAACGCCCATGTCTTGTTCGTCAAGAGAACTCTCTTCTTGAGCGGCATGTCTAACTGAGACTGCTGCCACTTTCTTCTTTTTAAATTGCTGTTTTTGTTGCAGCGGTTTCTCTTCTTGTTTAATAGAAACCTCCGCTGAGCGTTGTGAATCCTGTCTCGGTTTCACGTACTCCGTCCTCCGCTCTGACCGCCCACCTCTCTCACTTCTTTTCTCCGAGGAGTCCTGAAAGGAACGAGATTGGCGCGTATCAGTATATTGATATCTATCAGGCGTCTTCAAAGTATCCCTATTCCTGAGATTATACTTATTTTGTGGGGTCTCCGGTTGCGGAGACTGCCCACCATCTTTCTTAGGT